>NC_138868.1:10378283-11864761 GCF_965194805.1 Balaenoptera borealis
TAATGGATCTGATCAGAAATATGAAGCTCTCGATAAAATCTTTACCTCCATCAGTGTCTGTGGGGAGTGGACTTGGAAAATTCTCAGAATACAGAGATTTCTATTGTAATCTCTTCCTTGGGACTTGGCTGAAAAACCAAACTGAACCGCATGGACTAAGAGCGGGGAGACTCTTGCCAACTTGGAGATAAAACACTGCTAATAACGTGATAAAAGTAAATACTACTAGAGGCCATGCTTGACCTTCGTGATCTAATGTGGTCTTCCTAGCAACTTCATGAAGCGTGCATTGCTGTCCTCAGGTGGAGAGGAGATTGCTAGGAGGAAAAGAGTTCAAATGGCAAAGTGAAGACTTTAGGAGCAGCCCAGTGACATACGAGTGGCTTTAGGTAGTGGGACAGATGGCACAGTTCAGGGGCACCTATGATGCCAATATGCATCAAAGGTCTGGGCTAGAGTAGTATTACAATTACACAGTTTCACTATTGGGAGAAATGTGATGCATGCATCCACAAGATACTTTATATCGTCCAACAAACATACAGGGAGGACCCTGTGTGCTGGGGTCTAGGTCAGATGCTGGAAAGTCAAAGTCAAGTAAGACAAGGTCCTTATCTTCAGGGAGCTAGCAATCTAGGGCAGTTCTCACAAACTCATGACCCAGGAGGCAAGAGAAATGAATGGAAGGGCTGGGCAGGCATCAGGGACAGGACACAGGGCAGCACATGCCCTACCACTGGGGTCAGTCTCTCCTCAGCTCCAGCCAGAGGATGCCATCCTAGAAACCAGGCTGGTTGGCAAGTTTTCAAGAGAAGTCAGAAGTCTGGATATTTATTTTTAGTCTGGTAAAATCCCCTGATTTTAAATGTTAGCGACTAATTTTTTTGTTTTTTCAAAAAACATAGTGTGAGCCAAACCTCAAACAACTAACTGTGTGCTGGATTCAGCCTGCAGGCTGTGCAGGTTTTTATTTCTGGCCTAGAGGTGGGAGTAGAGAGGGGACAGAGAGGGGGTTCAATTCATGTCCGTCGAATGAGTAAGAGACCGAATGCATCTTAACCATGTTAATTTTCCTTCCTTTTGTAAAGAAAGATTACCAGGGTCATATAAACCAATGAATTTAATAAAGTCTACTTGCTGAGCATCTGATATAATTCCCCACTAAGATCCATGCCTTGAAACATTTTGTCTAGCAAACCAAGCATGCAAAGAAATAACTTCTAAGTGTCTTATCAGTCAAAGAAGACAAAAAAGACCACTCAGAGCTCCTGCTCAGCCTGAGATGAACAGGGCTACCTGTTAAACTGTTATTCCAGCCAAAGTAAAGGTGGTGGAGTTTTATGGTTCCTTCCAGGATTCCCAGGGCCTGGGTGTTCCTGCGTGAGATCTATCCAGGCCTGTCCCTTGGGTAGAACAACGGGAAGCTGGTCTGGTCACCAGGTGGGTGATAGATTGGGTGCTGCGTCTTCCTACTCATTTTTGCACATTGTTAAAACTCAGTTTTGGTGGTTCAATCCCTATGGAGGAGATTTGACAGCGTGTAGCAAATGACACACACTATACCATTTAGCTCAGCAATTCTACTTCTAGGGATCTATCCCAAAGATACACTGGCAAAAATACAAAAAGTCATATGTACAAGCCATTCACTGCAACACTGTTTGTAAAAGCAAAAGATTAGAAACTTACCTGTAGTGACCATCCACGAGGGAGTGTTCAATAAGGGACAGGGCATCCGAACAACCGGGCATAATGCAGATGGAGAGAGGCGTGGAATGGGTGAGATCTTCAGGGTGTACTGTTTAGTTTTTTAAAAAGAGGGACCAAAAAAGGGCTTATAGTTTGTTACTTTTACATACACATATATATCTATTTTCAGTAAAACTAAAAAAAATTGTAATTTATGGGGGAGGGGCAGGGATGGAAGTGAGATTTTTCTTATTTTATAATTTAACTTTGCAACCATGTAAATGTATTCCAGAATTTAAAAATACATAAATAAACACATCTGTCGAAATTGAGAGCTAAGACAAATGAGCCTAATTCTATCAAGTTGGCGACCTAGCCGCACACAACAAAACATTACTTAAGTGGCTTTAAAACGCAGAATTTCGACCTACGTTCAGAGTGGGATATCTTCTAAGGACAAAGAGAAACAAACAAACGAACAAAACATCCTCTCTCCAAAACCAAACCAAAAACAAAAAACCAAAGAAATCTGAAACTTTATCCAACACCTTATTGTTGGTGATATTGCTACTGTTATTTTGAAAGTATCTTATGTATGTTACAGGTTAAAGCAAGTAAGTAACTAATGCTAATGTTGTCATGAAGCACGACTTCCAGTGGAAGAGAGAAAAGATGTTTACATATATAACAAAAAAGCTTAAGTAAAACCCTGCGGTCTTAAAACTTGAATTGGAAGTATAAGTTTGTACCAATTAATTATTTTCCTTTTTTTTTTTAAAGAAAATCTCTACTTTCTGGATCTGACCACTGAAAAGCCTAGAAGCAATGGCAACTTGATAACAGTGACTGTCCTGAGGCCTAGCCTGTGGCCTCTAAATACCATTTCCCACCAGAGGATCCAGAGATTCTTAAAGAGATGGTTGATTTCAGGGCTGGGCCAAGAAATGCACAAGGTAAGCCTGGGAATCTTGAAGGATCAGAAAGTTGAGGGCCTTCAAAGACCCCCAGGGGCCGCACAAAAGTTTAGGAATCCATATGAAGAGGCCAAAAGTGGAATAATTTTAACATTATATCAAATTGATTGAAACAAATTAAATATATAAAAAGCCATGACTAGTGGCGCAGTGGATAAGACTCCGTGCTCCCAATGCAGGGGGCCTGGGTTCGATTCCTGGTCAGGGAACTAGATCCCACATGCATGTCACAACTAAGGAGCCCGCATACTGCAACTAAGGATCCCGTCTCCCACAACTAAGACCCTGTGCCACCAAATAAATAATAAATATCAAAAAAAAAATAGCCATGAGTTCCAAGTGGTAATATACAACATCTAATTTGTTACTGTGACAGATTGCCAATGCACCAACTCACTATTCTGAACACTGAAAGAGGGAAATAATCATCAATATGTATGCTACTTTTGTATGAAGTATATTTCATGTAACTACAAATAGTCGATGGACTATTCATTTTAATTGAAGAATTCCAGTAATTAAATTCAGAAGAAATGGTGGAATCAGGAAACCACTGTTTTGCAACATCCTAATGAAAAAATGGATCTAGGCAAAGATCATCAATGGATGCTAAAACCATAAGATGAAAGGTCGAAGGGGAAGTTTATAATGGATGGATGAGTTTGGCAACATCAGGACCCACTGATCAATCTCAACATCTATCAAAGTGGGGCAACTAGAAATTATGAGCCTCTTGATGTGATGCCATAAGAAATATATGGAATTACATATGAAATATTCGAATAAAAAGTTTTGAACTCAAGTCTAGATTTAACTACCAGTTTTCAGGGAAATACATAGATACAGGAACAGAGAAGCAATCCTCTAAACCCAACACTTGGGAATTCTATAGGACAAACAACCCCACCTCCTCCCGCTTTTTAAACAAATAAATGGCATAAAAATGGGGGGGAGAAACTGTTATTTATTAAAAGACTTAAAAGACAACAACCAAATGCAACATGTGTGCACATTCTCTAGATCCTGATTTGAATAAATAAACTGTTAAAAGGCATTTTTTTGAGAGGATCAGGGACATTTTAATATGGACTGGATATTAGACGTTACTTTTGATTGGAACAAAATAGCATTGTGGTTATACATATTTTGTTCCAATCAAAAGTAACGTCTAATATCCAGTCCATATTAAAATGTCCCTGATCCTCTCAAAAAAATGCCTTTTAACAGTTTATTTATTCAAATCAGGATCTAGAGAATGTGCACACATGTTGCTACCTCCAAATTCATAAGTTGAATCCCTAACTCCCAATGTGATGGAATTAGAAGGTAGGGCCTTTGGGAGGTACTTAGGTTGAGATGGGGTCTTGAGGGTTCGGCCCTCGTGATGGGATTAGCGCCTTTATAAGAAGAGCCACCAGAGAGCTTCCTCTCTCTCTTTCTCTCTCTCATTCTTCCTCTCCCTCCCTCCTTCCCTCCCTCCCCCTCCCCTACCACATGTGAGGACACAGCAAGAAGAGAGCTGTCTGCTAGCCAAGAAGAGGGTCCCCACCAGGAACCCAATTGGCTGGCACCTTGATCTGGACTTCTAGTCTCCAGTCTACGACAGCCTGGGCCGACTAAGACAGTAATGTAATTCTTGATGCGGAGTGATGAAACACAGGGTTCGTGATACTATTCTTTTTTATTTTTGTTATGTTTGAAATCTTTTTGTAGTAAGTTTAAAAAACTTCCATTTGGAAGTTTCTGTCTTTAGTGATACCCTGAGGGGCCCAAGAAAAGCAGACTTGGACAGGCCCCCACTGGCTGAGTGGTGGCAGTCCCCACCTGCTCATAACTCCAGCTCGTCTCGTGTGATCTGACCGTCACCAACCCCCCGCCCCACACTCTGGGCTGCTTGGTCATCCAGCTGGACACTTTGATGAGCCAGGTCAGGGCCTGGAGGTAGAAGGAATGAAGACACTTTTAGAAAAAATGGACTGGGAATCCCCCTCCCTGGGGGGGGGGTGCCATCTGCAGGTGAAGGATAGGGCTTAGGTAGGGAGGGAGCCAAGGAGCGAGGCTGTGGGGATATTTGGAAGGGAAGGAAGGAGGGATTCACAACCAAGTAACCAAGAGGAAGACAGCTTGCTTAGGACCCAGGAAGGAAGAAGCACTGAGAAAAGAATGGTACCTACCAGAGGTCCAGATCCACCTGGGTCTTCCGGTAAAACTTGTTGGAGGGCACGATCTTCCTGCTGGAGTTCCTGCTCTGGACATGGAGGTGATAGAGCCATACTCCCTGCTGGTGAGCCCCGGGAAGAGGGACACCCACACCCAGGGGCCCTTTGATTACACTCTAGCTGTTGGCATCATCCCAAGCTGGACAGCAAAACGGCAGCTCACCCAAAGCATTTAAAATAATGTCTAATTTATCTAACCTTCCTGGCATGTCTTGTACCCAGAGTTCCTTTAGGAGAGGTGATTCATCAGCCTAACTTGGGTTTCTACTGAAGTCTACAACCTTCCCAGTTGGTAACTTTTGCTTTGTAACTAACTGATTTCATCCCACAGAACCTGAGTGGCAGAATGTTCCAGTGGGCATGGCCCCTAAGGTCCTCTGGCTCACAGCAGCTGTGTGCCAACTGGTCTGCCACTCCCCGTTCTGAGTCCAGCATTGCCGGACATCGTCAGGCAATCACGGCACCCTGACTACCAGATGTGGCCTCAGCATCCTGGGCAATGGGCACCTCTCAGCCACTTGTCCACTAATTGGCATTGACCTTCAGTCTGGAACAACTGCTCTGGAGCAAGTCTAGTCTCCCCAGTCCCAGAGATGGGGAAACTGAAGCCTGGGGTGTATGACTTACCCAAAGGCTGCAGGCAAGTTAGTGAATCGTTGGGACCCAGGGCCTCTGGTTCTCAGGCTGGGAGAGCTCCGAGCAGGGAAAGATCAGAGAAAGCTCAATTGCAATCCACTGCTGGGAAGCTCCCAGAAGTCTGCAGGTGCCAGAGCGGAAGTCCTTTCCCCTTCTTCCTCAAGTCTGGCTCCGCTTCTATCACCAGACCTGCCACTGTAGCAGGAGGAAAGCAATACTGGGAGCTGGCTCTGCTGGGTGCCAGGCAGAGTGGGGGCACCCCCAGCTGGAGTGGCACCGGCAGGCAGTCGTACAAATAACGCCCGACTCACACCCAGCTCAGCAGCCCTAGGGCTCCCGCTTCTCGTTCACACAACACAGACCCTCGCGAGATTGGGTAATATTGACCTGCGTTCACGGTGAACAGTGAGCATTTTCTGCTCAGCCCTTTGGCAACTTAGATGCAATGTCTTACTCTTTCTTCAGGGAACACCTGGCTGAGCGAGGCTGGGCGTGCTCAGACAAGCTTGGATTCAAGGGACTTGTTCCCTCTTTGATGCTCAAAAAGACCTTGGAGCTTTGAAGGCCTTGACAGGGGATGAAACCACTCCTGTTCTATGGGGACTTTGCTATACGGATCTGGTTGGAGAAAAAGGACAGATGCACAGGGCAAGGCTAGGCATCCCTGGGTACCAACTGATTGTGAGTTGAGTTCCAGCCACCAGGCCTCAGGGTCAGGTGCTGGTGCTGGTCCCCATGGCCACCTCTCGAGAAGGAATGGAGGAAACAGATTTTGCCCAGAGAGCAGTGTGGACTGGGGACACCGTGATCACACAGGGGAAGGTTAGACAAGAGCATTTACTTCCCTCTTGGCTCTATCAGTGCCCTGGGGGTTCCACCAAGGAGGACAAGCAAACGGAGGGAGTCAGAGTCACTGGTGGTACCCCTGGCACCTGATGCCCCTGGTGATAACCGTCTTGTCTACACAGCCCCGGGCCCAGAGCTGACTCAGCCCCATGACAGCTCTGGGGTTTCCTTTCTGGAGAGGAGGGAGAAGGCTCGCTGCTGGTAACTCACAAGTGAAGTGTGTGATGAGGTCATGGTTGGTGACCTGTGGCCTAGGTTCAACCGTGAAGGAAGATTGAAGGTGGAAAAGTAACCATTAATTAAGCTTGGTTACCTTGGGCCTTTGCAATGGCTATTTCTCCCATCTGGAATGTTCTTCTCCCAGCTCTTTTCATGGCTGGCTCCTTCTCAACATCTAGTGTCACTTCATATGTCCCCCCCCACCCCCTCCCGCAGGGAGGCCTTCCCTGGCCACTCCATTCTTCCAGGCACACAGCCTGATCCATTCGAGGAGCCCATAGACACTGACTGCATTTCCCGTGTGCTTTTCATGGGCACCTGAGAGCTTGAGAGTGTCTCCAATTTACAGATGAGGAAACTGAGGTTGAGAGCAGTTAAGCATCTCCCTGGGGCACACAGGGTCTGTGAGTGGTAGAGCCAAGATTTGAATCCAGGTCTGTCTGACTGCAAATTCCAGCCGCTCTTTAGTCCTGGGCTTGGGGGACCAGGAAGTGATGCAGAGGAGACGAGAGTGTTGGGGATGGAGGGGGTAACTGGGAAAGGATCTCATCTATTGGGAAATATTCATTCTTTCAGTGAACCCTTCTTCACGGTGCTCTAAGCCAGATCCAGAAAATCCTCGCTGCGTAGATGGAGCCTGGAGGGCAGGGACAGCGTGTGGACTGTGCCGAGAACACAGATGCTGGGCCCAGGGGGAAGGTGGCCTGAAGCCTAGTTCATGATCTTTTGCCACGAGCCAGTCCCCTTGGGACCTTGTCCATCTGGAGGGCCACCTTTTTCTGAATGGGCTAGCAGGGGCCTTGTAGTTCAGGAAACAAAACTTCAGAAAAGAAATGTGACCAGGCTGTAATGGAGACATGCTCCTGGCGTCCTGGGAAGCGGATGCCTAATGTTGCCTTGGGTGGAAAGTTAGGAAGGCTTCCTGGTGGAGGTGGCAACTGAGCTGTGTCTCGATGGATAAAAGGACTTTGCTGAGTGGGTGTGGGGAGGAGGGAATGCCCATCAAAGAGGGCAGCACTGGCATTGTACTGGACTCCAGGGATTGTCAGTCACTTGGCAAGCTTAGCCCTAAGGGATGTATTATATTAGTCTGAGCAATATGGGCAGTAACAAGCAATGCCCAAATTAAAAATAATAACTTTCTTCTCTTACTCTCTCTGTCTGTCCATCATAAGTTGTCTGGGGCTCTGATTGGAGACATCTTCTCCCGGGGATGCAGACCGATGGAGACGTCACCGTCTGCAATGTCACTGTTTGCTGTGGCAAGAGGAAAGGCGTGTGCCAATTCATGTGCTGACTATCGTGAATGAAAAGTGTTGCCTGCCATATCAGTAAACAAAGGATGCTGCAGCCATCAAGCCATCACATTACAGCTGCCCCCAGTGGTGAGTCTTGAGGGAACTCAGGATGGAAATAGGTTGCCACCATCGAGCCCTCAGCTACTGCAGCCAGCCCCCAGTGGTGCACCTAGAGGGGACTCAGGAGGAGAAAAAACAGGATACTTGCCCTAGATAGCTAAGGTGCCATCAAAGGAATGATTTCAATGAGTCCAGACTCTTGCATCTTCCCGTACATCAAAAAGCACAAAATTCCTTAACTTGAGATGTTTGGTTTCCTTTAATTAACAGTAATTCTTTGATGTTCCAACTACCTGGCTTTTGTTGCAAAAACTCCTGTATATCCTGGCTCCTCCTGTACCTCTTCAGAGTGGTCCCTCTGAGCCATTTGAGACGCTGCCTCCTGGGCTTGAAGTCCTCAGAAAGTCTGCCAAATAAAACAGAATTCTCAACTTTTAGGTTGTGCATTTTTTTTTTCAGTTGACACAGTCAAAGCATTTGCCAGGAGTGACCTGTGTCACTGTTACCTACATTTCACTGGTGTAAACAAGCCCTATGGCCACACTGAATTTTGAGGGAGTATGGAAGTGTAATCCAGCATGAGTTTAGGACAAAGACTTGAAAATCTGGACAACAGCACTAATAATGCACAGGACAATGTAGAAAAGGAGAACGAAGAGCAGCTCCCAGGGTCGGGGTGGGGCCTTGAATACCATGTTCGAGAGCATGGGATTTATCCTGTGGACGATGGGGATCTTTGAGTAGGTGAGTGAAATGTCAGACTGCAGAGAATGGAGGAGAAAAAAGGAAAGAGAGGCTAAAACATCAGAAGGATACAAGAGTTGAAAGACGTTAAGAAGAAGGAAGGGACTTCCTTGGTGGCGCAGTGGTTGAGAATCTGCCTGCCAATGCAGGGGACACGGGTTTGAGCCCTGGTCTGGGAAGATCCCACATGCCGTGGAGCAACTAGGCCCGTGAGCCACAACTTCTGAGCCTGCGCGTCTGGAGCCTGTGCTCCTCAACAAGAGAGGCCGCGATAGTGAGAGGCCCGCGCACCGCGATGAAGAGTGGCCCCCGTTCGCCGCAACTAGAGAAAGCCCTCGCACAGAAACGAAGACCCAACACAGCCAAAAATAAATAAATAAATAAATTTATTAAAGAGGAAGGAAGTATATTTAAAAAACCCAGAAGCTGTAGAAATGGGGCAGGGGGAGCATTTGGACACTGAGTGAAGGTCATGGCTGCTAGCTTCCAACCCTCCATTTTGGTGGGAGGAAGGAGCGTGCACAGATATTTTGGAGGGTTTGTGCTGGAGAATCAAGACTTTGGTAGGGGTACAAGGAACCACCTCAAGACTCTAAAAGTTTTTCATGAAAACGAAGGACTAGACTTACTCTATGGTGAACTTTCAGAGTAGAACAAGGACAAAGGTTAAAAGGGAAGAAGGCAGATTTAACTTTAATTTGATAACAACTTCTGTCTTTAAGTTACCATTGTTATTCCAAAGGTTTGCCAAGCACCTTGCAGAGATAGGGGTGTGTGTGTGATGTTTGGAAATGTTAATATCCTTCCTGTTCTCACAGTGGCAGGAAAGAAGGAATGGAGAGGTAATACTCTAGGCCAGGAGGAGGGTGGTAGTTAAAAGCTTTGTGGTGTTCTAGAACTACATCGAAGGAAGCTCCCACCCCTGCTAGTGTTTGGAAGGCGAAGTTAAATGAAGTTAAAAGGGGAGATAGGCAGAAAGAGTAAGTACCAGGATGGAAAGGGGGAGGAAGCTCTCTCTGGGGAAAGAGGAGTGGTCCACACTGAGGCTCATTCTCCTCCTGTCACGTCTGCAGGATGGGGCAGAACTTCTGACCAGAGGTCGGGGGGTACTGTAGTCTGATCACTGAGCATGTGGCCTTCAGAGGAGCTGGTGTGATCCCCTAGGACTGGTCCTTGCTCCAGCCCAGGCCTTGGGAGGGGCACCTCTGTGACCTGCCCAGAGACAGAGGGCACTGGTATGTCATCTTGCGGCTGGGGGATCTGATGGTGACATCACAGAGTCTGCACAAACACACACCCCCCCTTCATTTTTTCTTTTGACACCACAACAGTCTGGAAATCTCAAAGGATTCTATGGAGGAGTGAAAAGAGTGGGATATAAGTTCTCTCTGGCCTGGAGGGGAGAGAAAATTGAACTTGAGTTAAAGATAAAGGTATATGACATGGCTTACAAAATGAGAATGAGCAGAGCATAGCACTTAAGAATGCAGTGCTAGAGCCGGATGGCCTGGGTTTAAATCCCAGCTTGGCCATCTACTAGCTGTGTGACCTTGACAAGTTACTTACTCTGTTTGTGCCTTACTTTCCCCATATTTAAATAGGGGATAATAACAGAACCAAATGAGTTAATATGTGTAGGGTGCTTCGATTCATGGTAAGTGCTATATGAGTTTTAGATGAAGTTGGTGACTGAAAAAAAAAAAGCACGATGTGAGAGTTGTGAGTTAAGTTTTATTGGGGGCAAAGTGAGGACTATAGCCTGGGAGACAGCCTCTCAGATAGCGCTGAGGAACTTTGCCAAAGAGGTGGGTGGGGGGAGGAGGTTAGTATATATGTGATTTTGGTGAAGGGGGTACGTGCAGTCAAGCACACATTTTGGCAGAGACTTGCTGCTAGTCAGGAGAAGGTTGCCGCTAGTCACGAGGAGCAGGCGTCTCCGTTAATGATTTTAGTGCTTTTCTAGATACGAGAAGATGCAAGAAATCGGGCTCATAAAATCTTTTCCTAAAAATATTTATCTGAAGGCTTGTTCTGTCAATTTTCCCAGAGCACAGAGTGCCTCATTCCTGAGCTCCACCCTGAACTCCTTTCAGGGTGTGTTGAAGGTCAGCGACTTCAGTGGCTAGTGACGCCATCCTTGTAGTGCCAGATGGCGAGTGACAATTTTTAGTTGGCAAAGGTAAGCATGTATTTTGGACTCAAATTTGTACCTGTTACATCTGCTTTATGTGGGGAGCTTGCCCGGGATTTAGGAGCTGCCTCAGTGTCATGTAATGATTTGAGGGAACATCTGGTTCCATCTCTGGCTTTGCAGATGAGGAATCAAGGCCAAGAGAGCTGAAGGAACTTGGCCAAAGTCACTCTAGACCAAGGAATTTAAACAAAACAGGGACTGGAACTCGGGCAAGTTGGAGTCGTGAGTCAGCCTCTTGCCAGCTGTGTGATCGCTGTGCGGGGCTGTCCAGCTGTGGGATGAATGGGCTGCTTTGTGGGCCTCCAGGCCTGAGTGGGAGCCGGCGGAGGCTGTCTAACCTCCAGATGGTCTGGGGGCTGCTTGGAGGAAAGGCCGTTTATTCCTTCTGACATCCAGCTGGCCTGAGGGGTTGGGGAGCTTTGTTTGACTTCCTGGAGCCTTAGCACAGCTGATGCCAAGGTCAATGGGGATGAAAGTGGGGGCGGCTGCGGTGTGACACCAAAGGGGACCCAAACTAGAGATGGAGCCTGGCCTGTCTTGACTAAGCGCTTTATCAACAATCACACCAGTTCCTGCGTCCTGCTCTTAAAAAACTTGTGCGTGTGTGTGTGTTGGGATGGGGTGGGGTGGGCAGGGATTTAAATGCCATGGTGAGATGCTCTCCACTGGGGTGAAATGCACCACTGCTCCAGCTGGTGGCTCATCCTGGTTCATCAGAAATGGTTTCATCGAAACAGAAACAGATTCACAGTCTTCGAAAACAAATTTATGGTTACCAAAGAGGAAAGGTGGTGGTAGGGGGAGGGATAAATTGAGAGTTTGGGATTAACATATACACACTACTATATATAAAATAGATAGTCAACAATGACCTACTGTATAGCACAGGGAACTCTACTCAATATTCTGTAATAACCTATAGAGGAAAAGAATCTAAAAAAGAATGGGTACATGTATATGTATAACTGAATCACTTTGCTGTACATCTGAAACTAACACAATATTGTAACTCAACTATACTCCAATATAAAATAAAAATTCAATTAAAAAAAAAGAAAAGGCTTCCCTGGTGGCACAGTGGTTAAGAATCCACCTGCCAATGCAGGGGACACGGGTTCGATCCCTGGTCCGGGAAGATCCCACATGCCGCGGAGCAACTAACCCCATGCGCCACAACTACTGAGCCTGCGCTCTAGAGCCCACGAGCCACAACTACTGAGCCCACGTGCCACAAGTACTGAAGCCCGCGCGTCCTAGAGCTCGTGCTCCGCAACAAGAGAAGCCACCGCAATGAGAAGCCCATGCACTGCAACGAAGAGTAGCCCACGCTCACCACAACTAGAGAAAGCCCACGCGCAGCAATGAAGACCCAACGCAGACAAAAATAAATAAAAGTAATTAATTAAGTAAAAAAATAAAAAAGAAAAAAAAGTAAAGATTTCCTCTAGAGACCAGAAGGGGCTCTTTCCCCTCCAGGGATTCCTGATGTGATGCTGGAGAGGGCAGAGCGGGTGCATAACACCTTGACATCATTTGAGATCGCATTTTT
Organism: Balaenoptera borealis; assembly: GCF_965194805.1. Taxonomy (NCBI): domain Eukaryota; kingdom Metazoa; phylum Chordata; class Mammalia; order Artiodactyla; family Balaenopteridae; genus Balaenoptera; species Balaenoptera borealis. The sequence goes on from NC_138868.1 coordinate 10,390,712, forward strand.
CCCAGCTTTGGTGTGTTTTACTTCTAGTGGCCCCTTTGACTTGTCTTTGGAGGATCTAATACAAGGGCCCCTAGACACTGCGTGGCCGTTAGTTGAAGCCTGAGAGGTAGGGGCCTGTGGGAGTGGGAGAGCCCAGCTCTTTATCCTTGGGTTAGGGCATTTTGAAGGCACAACTTACATTCCAGAGTTCGCTGGGGGAGCAGGCTGGAGCTTCCCTCTCCAAGACTTGCATGAAATCACATCCAGGCTTGGTTTCATCCCTTTTCTTATTCTTGCTTCCTCTGTGCCCTCACTGGTTTCTCTGGGAGTAACTTTGAAATAAATCACTTGTACATGAAACCTCGCATCATGCGCTACTTCTGGGGAGGCTGACCTAAGATGGTCCCTTCTTCAGGCAACCCACTGAGACCCCGACTGATATAGGTTCCCCTCCCAACTGTTCCTAGAGCATCTTGAAGCTGTCCCTACCATGTGGCTTTGCCCTTGCTTCATTTTCTGAAACCCACACTAGACCACGTGTTCCAGAGGGCAGGAATCTCACTTGACTCACTTGTAAGTCCATGTAAGTAGATCTTGTCTCTATCCACCAGACTCCAATTGTCGAAACAAGGCTAACACACAGGTTAGTTATTAGGTTATGGGTATTAGGTTACAGGTTCAACTGCTGTAATCAAAGCCTAAATAACACTGTCTTAAATATAATTTCATTTCTCCTTCATGTAATAATAGTACAGGTCGCTCCACAGTGATGGGGACCCAGTTCTTTCCTGTTGCTTTGCCATCTTCAACATGTGATATTCACCTCTGTTCTAATATGGCTGCTCCGGCTCCTGTCATTACATCTGCATTCCAGCTAGCAGGACAGAGAAGGGGAAGCAGGATGTGCCCCTTTCCTTAAATGGCATAACCAGAGGTTATAAAATTGCTTCCACTCATTTGTCATTGGCTACAATGAAGTCACAGGGGCACTTTTAGGTGAAAGAGAGGCTACTATATGGACTTTTTAGCTGGGTGGCCGTAGACTAGGGGTTTATTTACCAAATGAAGAAAGAGACAATTAGGAGTGCCTGTTATACCCTCCTGTTTCAGTGAAGATAAGCTGAGTTACACTATGAAGACATAAAACCCCCAAATCTCAACGGCTCAACATAACTAAGGTTTATTTCTCACTCACATCTCAGGTGGGTGGGCAGGGAGCCCTGCTCATCACAGTCTCTTCGGGAGGAAAGCAGATGGAGGTTCCCTCTGGATGCAGGGGAAGGGAGTGTGTGGCAAATGGGACTCTGGTTCTTAAAGGCTTCCACTTGGAAGTGACATATCACCTCTACTCACATTCCATTGGCCAAAGTAAATTCCATGGTCATGGCAAAGCTGGGGGTGGTGGGTACATAGAAGGGCAGGGGCAGTGTGACCCTACTACAGAATATACATGATAAGTAACAGTGGCCACCACCCTTCATTCATGTGCCTATATTTTGTTCTTCTTTGCTTCTCCCCACCCTGCTCCTCAGCCTCTTTTGGGATGTAGATACGGATTTGGATGAGACTATATGAGAGGACATATATTAGGCTGTTAATTAGTGGGGAAACCAAGCCAAGAAAGAAAGAAAGAAAGAAAGAAAAAGAGTCCAAAAACTATAAGAAAGCATGTTTGTAATCACAATTCTGCATTTATACAAGATTAGGTATATGTGTGGTTTATGCATAAATTTAATAAAATAATAAAGGAAAGAAAAATTTAAAATATAAATTCATTTACCAAACCCAACAAAATAATAATAATAAAACCGTACAAGAGTAACCACATAGTAGTATCAGGTTTAAGTTTGGATGCACGTTACAAAAAACCTAAAAGAACCATAACTTTAACAAGATAAAACTTGATTTTTTTTTTCCTCCCACTTAAACAAATCTGGAGGTGGGCCATCCAGAACTTGACTGGTTTCCACCTCCAAGGTCAATTCATGGTCCAGTACAACTGCAGGAGTTCCAGCCATTACATCTGAAATCCAGACAGCTGTTTAAGAAGAAGGCAGGGAAGTCAAAGACACTCATCTCCCAGCTGAATCAGCTCCTTTAAAGCAGCTTTCCAAGAAATCCCTCTTATACATCTGCTAATATCACAAAGTCACCAGTCATGACTAACAGCAAAGGAGATTGGGAAGTGCAGTCTTTTAGCTACTGGGCACATTGCTATATAACAAAATACATTCTATTTTGAAGGAAAACCCAAAAATGGCTAATTCTGTAAGCAGCTACCAGCCTCTGCCTCAGAGACACAAAACCTTTCTGGATTGATCAGGCCAAACTACTGGGCATAGTGTGGGAGCCAGGAGGAGGGAGTAGGAGTGAGAAATCAGCCAGATGGATCTGACTTGTGAGTCAAAAAAAAAAAAAAAGAAAGTCTTCACTGGAGACCTCCTGAAGACTGAATTGGGGGTTATACATACCACATGGCCAAACTTCTTTTGAAAACTGCTTTTCCAACTCAGTTCCCAAATCTCTCTCAATATCTTAGCTTCTTAAATATCTTGTCTTTGTGACCTCACATTCTGACCTACCTGTCTGCCATCCTTACTTTTGTTCACATCACTTCTCCATTCAGTCCACCAGCATAATGAAATCCAGTACTGAGGAGCTAAACAAACACTTTTTAGAAGTGGGTAGAAACACAATGACCATTTCTACTTTAACGTTTTTTGCTCCTGATCAAGGTCATCTGAAGGACTGAGATGTCTTGGAATAGTGAGATCCCTTGTTTCCTCTAAAATCCCAACCAAGAATGTAACTTCCTTGATGCTGGAGATGGTGTGTTTACTTTTGTGTCCACAGGTCTTAGCAGTACAGGTATTCAGTGAATGCATGTGGAATGAATGAACAAGAGAAGAGAGTAAGGAGCTGCCTTCTCTTTCTCTCTCTCTCGTTTTTTGCATGTATGAGGGCCACTCTGAATCATGAATGACATTGGGTATAACCGAGGCATGGTATATGGGGACATAGGTGCAAGTGATAGGGGACAAGGATCAAAGGGGGTGGGACTAGAGCCAGGGGAAGCTGAAAAGAGCCAGAAGTGGAAAATAGGAAGAAACAAGGTAGGAAGAGCAACTTTTTCTAATACCACCTGCCTCAGATGACTTGAATCTCCTGCCGTATTTCCCCGCCCCCCTCCTTTGCCCTAATTCTCTATCTTTAGTTATTCAGAAGGGCAAGTATCACCCTCCCCCTGCCCCACCCTAAGATGACTTGGCAGTGACCCAGCTGGTTCAGAGAGCAGTTTGTCATTTCCTCTCAACACCCTCAGTGGAATCACTGTGTCTGTCACATTCATAAGTTATTATTGTCATTGTTTTAGGAGTTTCTAGGATCTGCATAAAGAGATGTATAAAATAGTCTTTGCCTGTCCTTATAGAAGTTGCTATCTAGAGGGAGTGAATGTTCAATTACAGAAAAATGTAGTAAATGCTAAGAAAGGAAAAAAATGTTGGTTGTTTGAAGAACATACAAGGGTGGATACTTACCCAGTCTTGGGGGTACAAGAAGGGCTTTCCAAAAGTGGAGTCTAAGACCTAAAGGAGGTGAGTGATAGGAAACCTAAAACAACAGCGGCTTACAAAGGTGGTTTATTTCCCTTTCCTGTAAAAATCCAGAGGTGGGCATCCAGCAGTGTCATGGGGCATGGGGCTCCATGGTGTCAGGACTCAAGCTCCTTCTATTTTGTTGTATGGTCAGGTATGGCCTCTTGTCTCATGGTTGCCTCATGGTTCAAGATGACTACTCTAGCTCCAGCTATTGCACCCACATTCCACAGTCCAACATAGTACCAGTAAGTGAAAGGACTGCTGAATATAAACTCAAGCTAATCCATCAGTAGGGTCTTCTAATTTTTTACCCCCAAAGTAATACAAATACAGGATTAAAAATTATATAGCACAAAAGGGTTTATAACAAAAGGTTAAGGTCATCTGCCCTCGCCCTCCCCATCCTCTAGAAACAGTTTCAGCCCAGCTTTCTGGCAGCTGCTGTCAATGGGAGCCACTCTGACATTATGTTCAAAGCGAAATGTTTGTAAAACCAGCCATGGCATCCCTCAAAAGAGTTACTGGTGTCTCAAGAAGGGTCAGTACCTTGAGACTGCTTTCCTCACTGATGCCTTCCATGGTCTAACAGGTGACCTCTCGTTGGAGAAGGGTGATCACCTGACCCAATGGCCGTTAATTCTTAGGAGGCCTGGCAGCCTATGAGGAGGCAAGAAAGAGTAAACTCTGCCCAATAGGCGCAACGGTGATTATCTTAGCCAATCAGATCCACTCTCTCTAGAATTTGAAATAGAAATTTGAGACTGAAAGAGTGTTAACACAAAGAAAAAAGAACAGAGTCAAATAAGAAGAATGAGACCTAGAATATTGCTGTTCCTGGCACTATCACCACCCGTGGATTTTACTGTTATGTGACCCAATAATTTCCATTTTGCAGAAGCTGTTTGAGTTGGGTTTCTGTTACTAGAGACGATGGTCTTAATTCAACATCCCAATAAGGTTTTGAATTTGGGTGGCACGGTTTCCTTGGTCTAAGAAGCTCTCGTTCCGGGGGTCCCATTTTTACAAAGCTGCAATTTATGGACGCTGCTGAGAGGCAGACAGGGAATGGGTTTCATCTCCAGGCCTGGTTGCCCAGTACAAACTGCCTAGAGAAGAGAGCGCTAGCATCAGGCCCTTGCTTCAAGGCACCGGCCTCATGATTCTGCGCAAGTGAGGATGCTTAAGGCCATCTGTTATTTTTAAAGCACTACTCATACAGAATGGACTAAATGTAACCTAGGGTCTCGGGAAACAGGTTACTTTTCGGGAAGCTACTCAAGTGTTGTTCGCCAGTCAGTTCCAGACTGACAGCCACTGCTGTTGGCCAGGGGACACTTAGGACTGCGATCACTCCAGTCCCGGCGTGGGGGTTTCGCAGTCTCAGCTCAGACCATCTAGGGAGTCCCTCGGTGCTGGGATTCCATTTGTTTCCTTTCGGGTCTCCTTTGGGCCACTTTGAGCAGCACCCCCCAAGGCCGAGCTCTCTTAATAAAGGAGACCCTCTCCCGCCTACCAGAGACTCGGCAGACGCTTGCGCAGGCGCACTCGCACAGGGCGGCTTGGGTTCCGCCCAATGGGCGGTGTCCCCTCTGGGGGCGGGGCAATGGCCTGCGAGGGGCGGGGCCAGGCTCCACCAAGCGCTGGAGGGATCTCGTGGGCCTTCCCGTAGGTGTGGTCCCGGGTGGCAGCGAGAGTGTGTGTGGGGGGGACCGGGCGACGGTGTCGGGGTGACTCAGAGGCCCCTGGCGCACACAACGTGCTGCGGGACGAGTGGCGTGGACCCCAGCTCCCAGCGCCCGGACGTTGGAGGGGGGGGGGGTCACATCCGGCGGGAGGGGGCGGGCCTCGTGGACCCCGGAAGTGTGGGCTCCGGCTGCGATTTAACCCGCGACGGCGTTGGCGGCGACGGCGGCGGCCGGGGTAGGTGAAAGGGGCCCGGGGAGGGGCAAGGACGGGGATGGGGGCGGCGCTGGCAGTTGCTCCCGGCGCGCCTCCGCCTGCCCGCTTCACCTGGCAGAGGCTGGTGATTGGGCGCGAGGGGCGCGTGACTCCAGCGGAGGGCCGGAGCCCCTGCCGCTCGCAGTGGGAGGGCGGGAAGGAGGGAGGCAATGCCCGAGCTCCCCGCGCAGGTCGCGCCTCCAGCACCCCCCCCACCTCACCGCCACCTTTCACCCTCCACCCCGTACTTGAGCGCCCTGCTGGTCACACTTCTGGTGACGTTAGAGCCAGTTTGCCCATGTATAGGCGGGGAAACAGCCTAAGAATGGGGTCTGACTTGCCAGAGGGAGTCCAGCGGCAGAATGGGGTCTGAAGGACGCTCTGGTCTTTTAACTCTCTGGGCTATACCCTTTCTCCAGGGCAGTGAGGTTGTGGCTTTTCAGCCTTGATTCTGTTCTTATCCTTTATTCTGGACCCGGACTTGGGCTGTCCAGCATCACTGACCACTCCCTAGTTCTGGGCCTGCTGGGTACAGAGGTCATTGGTGTTTGTGAATCTCCAGCGTGTGCCTGGTTCCTCCTGAATTTAGAGAGCAGTGGTGTGTGTGTGTGTGTGTGTTACTGGCAGAGTTGACTCTACACCTCAGGGTTTCAGTCCCTGAGACTAGGCAGTGCTTTCTCAGCTACACAATGTCTGGGCTCACTCACCCTGGGAATGTCCACTCTTAGCTCTGGAAACTTCAGAAACTCACTTCCCTTCACTTCAGCAATATCCCAGTAGTACTGTTGCTGACTCAGGCCTTTTCCACCCTCTTCATTGGCTCCCTGCCTCTTACCCAGGAGTCCCATTTCCTACTGGTGCACCCAAGATGCTGCCACCTGACTGTCAGGCTGTGACTGTCAGCCCTAGAGCTGGAAGTGGTGGTGACCAAGGGTTTGGAAAGGAAAGACTTTCTTTGTCTGTTGTCCAAAGCTGTGACCCTGTACAGGCCTGAACTCTGGTTCTGGGTGGGAGTGAGGACTTGGAGTGAAATACTGGACCCTGAAGTGAGAGTTCTTGGCTGTCATAATGTCCAGAAAAGCTTTTTTCCTAGATTATCTGAGAAATCTGGCTTGGTGCCTTTGTAGTTTACGTTAGGTAGAAATTTTTCTTTGTAGATTTCATCTGGGCAGCTTCTGGTGGCTGTGTTTTTCTGTTTTTGTTGTTTGTTTGTTTTTAAGGTAGCAAAAGCTCTGACTTCTTGCTTGGCTGCCATGTGCTGTTGGCAGTGTTCTGGGGGCTTTGTGAACATACTGGATTCTGGGAACACTCAAGGTAGATGGTGAGCCCATTTTGCAGATGAAGTAAGTGGGTAATAGAGATGTTAGGTAGGGTGCTACAGCCAGTAAATGGCCAAGTTGGGATTTTTAACCCGTCCGTCTTATTTCCAAGCTAATGTATCTGCTGGATGTTAAGAATCATCTGTGATGCTTGTTAGAGATACAGAGCCTCATCTCTGGATATTCTTGCTTAGATTCTGGAGAGGGACCCAGGAATTTGTATTTTTAACACTTGCACTGGGTGATTCTTACTGTAAGGCAAGTTTGGGAAGCACTGCCTTAAGGAGTTTGTAGATTTGCTGAGCTTGGAAGTGAAATTATTTCTAAGGCTTCTTGTTATTTTTTTGCTTATTGCTGTGTAATTTGCTAATCTGCCGTTAAAAGGGCATTGGGGGCTTCCCTGGTGGCGCAGTGGTTGAGAATCTGCCTGCTAATGCAGGGGACATGGGTTTGAGCCCTGGTCTGGGAAGATCCCACATGCCACGGAGCAGCTAGGCCCATGAGCCACAACTACTGAGCCTGCGCGTCTGGAGCCTGTGCTCCGCAACAAGAGAGGCCGCGATAGTGAGAGGCCCGCGCACCGCGATGAAGAGTGGCCCCCGCTCGCCGCAACTAGAGAAAGCCCTCGCACAGAAACGAAGACCCAACACAGCCAAAAATAAATAAATTAATTAAAAAAACAAAAACAAATGTTCAAGTGCACTTGGTGTCTTAAAAAAAAAAAAAAAGTGCATTGGGGTCGCTAGCTGTATGAATCATCTCTTGAACACTGTTGGCCAGTCCTAGTAGGGTTTTTCCAGACTGACCTAATCAGGTCAGCAAAGACCTTGTTTTAATCCGATTGGATCTCTGTTCGGAAATTCTTTTAGTTTCTCCTCAGAGTCTGGAGTTTTCACAAGGTTCCAGTTCGTTCCTGGATAGTTGCCCCTTGACAGAGAGATCTCTGTAAAGGCAAAGGTCTGTGAGGTTTTGGGAGCTTTAAAGGCATGTTTATTTAGCAGGTGTTTCCTCCACTGCGTTTCTCTCCCCTTTCACTGGTTTATGTCAAAGGCTTGAGCAAATACCAAACAGCTTTGTTTATTGTGATTTAGCTGGAGCTGACAAGTGGAGTCCCTGGGGCTTAGGATGGGCCAGACAGGGGAGGAGAGGGGACACTGAACCATGGAAGTGAAACAGATAACCCAGGTCAGTTATGCCTAGCATTGAAGACATGTGAAGTACTGCTAATTTATCTGCTCCCTCCTGGACAGAATTAGAAGTAGTGAAAGAGGCAAAGTCAGCATTATGCTGTTACTTTATTCTTCCTCTGTCCAGTGAACATTGATTTCTAATTTAATTTCTTTGTAAACAGAGGATGTACTTTGTATGCTTTGAATCGTTTTAATTTACTGTTCCATACATAAACATTTTGGGGTGTTATGTTCTTTTGATGAATTGACCTCCTTTATCATGAAATGACCCTTTTAATCCCTGATAGTATTCTTTGCTCTGAAATCTACTTTGTCTTGTTATAATACAGCCAGTCCAACTTAAAAACAATTTAGTGCTAATGGATTGATATCCAGAATATTTGAAGAATTCCTACAACTCAACAGTGAAAAAACAAACAACCTGATTAAAGTGGGCAAAGGACTTGAATAGACATTTCTCCAAAGAAGCTATACAGATGGCCAGTAAGCACATGAAGATACTCAACATCACTAGTCATTAGGGAAATGTGAACCAAAATGACAATGAAATACCACTTCACACCCATTAGAATAACTATTGTTAAAAAAAAAACAAAAAACACCAGAAGTATTGGCAAAGATGTGGAGAAATTGGAACCCTTATTTATATTACTGGTGGGAATGTAAAGTGTGCAGTTGCTGTGGAAAACAGTATGGCAATTCTTCAAAAAATTAAAGATAGAATTACCGTATGATCTAGCAATTCCAATTCTGGGTGTATACCCTAAAGAAGTATAAGCAGAGACTCAAACAGATATTTGTACACCAATGTTTCTGGCAGCATTATTCACAGTAACCAAAAGGTAGAAGCAACCCAAGGGTCCACTGACGGATGAATGGATAAACAAAATGTGATACATGCATACGATAGAGTATTATTCAGCTTTAAAAAGGAAGGAAATTTTTGACAACATAGATGAAACTTGAAGAAATAATGCTAAGTGAAACAAGTCAGTCACAAAAGCATAAATATTGCATGATTCCTCTTATATAAGGTCCCTAGAGTAGTTAAATTTACAGAGACAGGAAGAATGATGGTTGCCCAAGGCTGGGGGAAGGGAGGAATGGAAGTTAATGTTTAATGGGTACAAAGTTTTAGTCTGGGATAATGAAAAAGTTCTGGAGGTAGATGGTGGTGATGGTTGTACAACAGTGTGAATGTATTTAATGTCACAGAACTGTACACTTAAAATGTTTAAAATGGTAAATTTTATGTTTTAACACAATTAAAAAAAATTGATAGGGATTTTAAAAAAATTAATGTGGTATATCTCTTTACATCCTTTTACTTTTGGACTATTTGTGTCTTTATTTTTAAAGTGGGTTTCTTGTAGGCAGCATATAGATGAGTTTTGCATTTTGTGAAATCCAGTCTTAAAAATTCTGCCTTTTAATTGGGATGTTTAGACCATTTACATTTAATGTGATTATTAGTGTAGTTGGGTTTAACTCTCAAGGTCCTTCTACTCTGCCATCTTGCTCCAGATCATATGTTTTAATTTAACATGAGCATGTCACTTGGGCTGTTTCCCTTGCAATTCCCTCTGACAGCTGTGCTCTGAGTCCAAGATGTGCTCTGAGTCTACTTGTTGGGTAGACATCCTGTCAGAGGTTCCTCGGTGGGGTGCAGTTGCCTGAGGGGCAGGCCTTGAATCTGAGACACATGGGGTGCTGGGCACTGGGCCCTGGTGGGCTCCATCTCTGCTTTAGAGCGCAGCGTCTGGGAGATCTGCTTGCATCCGGGCCCAGGTTACGTCTCCTACCCGGGTTTGCACCTGAAGGGTTAACGACTCTAGCTGGGTTATCATCTTGCTGCTTGTTTTCACTCTGTTCCATGCTCTTTCTTCCCATGTCCCTTTTTTCCTGACCTCCCTGGGATTGAGCAGTTTTTATGATTCCATTTTATTTCCTTTGTTAGTTTATTAGCTGTAACTAACTGTTTTTTTTTTTAAAAAAATGGTTGCTTGGGAATTCCCTGGCGGTCCAGTGGTTAGGACTCAGCACTTTCACTGCCGTGACTCTTCACTGCCGTGACTCAGGTTCAATCCCTGGTCGGGGAACTAAGATCTGGCAAGCTGTGTGGTGCAGCCAAAAAAATAAAAAGAACAAGAAAAGAAAAAGAAAAAGAGTGGTTGCTTTAAGATTTGTAGTACACATCTTTTTTTTTTTTTCACTTTATTGTGCTTCACTTTATTGCACTTTGCAGATACTGTGTTTTTTTTTTTATGAATTTATTTATTTATTTATTTATTTTTGGCTGTGTTGGGTCTTCGTTTCTGTGCGAGGGCTTTCTCCAGTTGTGGCAAGCGGGGGCCACTCTTCATTGCGGTGCGCGGGCCTTTCACTGTCGCAGCCTCTCCCGTTGCGGAGCACAGGCTCCAGACGCGCAGGCTCAGTAGTTGTGGCTCATGGGCCTAGCCGCTGCGCGGCATGTGGGATCTTCCCGGCCCGGGGCACGAACCCGTGTCCCCTGCATTGGCAGGCGGATTCCTAACCACTGCGCCACCAGGGAAGCCCTGTGTTTTTTTTTAATAAATTAAAGGTCTGTGGCAATCCCACATCAAACAAATCTGTTGGCGCCACTTTTCCAACAGCATTTGCTCACTCACTTCATGTCTCTGTCACATTTCGGTAGTTCTCACAATATTTCAAAGTTTTCCATTTTTATTATATTTGTCATGGTGACCTGTGATCAGTGATTTTTGATGTTACTACTGCAAAAGATTATGATTCACTGAAGGCTCAGATGAAGGTTAGCATTTTTTTAGCAATAAAGCATTTTTAATTAAAATTATTTTATATATAATATCGGCCGCTATTCTTGATCACTTCAGGCAGGAGGGGAATTCTTTTTTTTTTAACGTCTTTATTGGAGTATAATTGCTTTACAATGGTGTGTTAGTTTCTGCTATATAAAAAAGTGAATCTGCTATATATATACATATATCCCCATATCTCCTCCCTCTTGCGTCTCCCTCCCACATAGTATGCATCTTTAACCTGTCACAGTCTATCATCAGGTGATCTTGTACATCACTTTACACTAACAATAGTATACTCTCATTTCCTCCCTCCTGGCCTTTATGCTGTTGTTGTCACACGTTTCACTTCTATGTGTTATAAATCCCGCAATACATTATTACTGTTTTTGCTTTAAACAGTGAATTATTTTGTAAAGAGGTTAAAAGAAAGGAAAAGCTCTTTTATATTTACTTTTTAATATATATTACATGTTTATCATTTCCAGTGCTCTTTATTCCTCTCTGTAGATCCAGACTTCCACTTTGTTTTACATTCCTTCTGACTTGAGGACTTTTAAAAAACATTTCTTATTCTGCTGGTCTGTTGGTAATGAATTCTTTTAGCTTTTGAATGTCTGAGAAAGTCTTTATTTTGTCTTTGTTTTTGAAAGATATTTTTCCTGGGTATAGAATTCTAAGTCAGTTATTTTTCTTTCAACATTCTAAGATGTGGTTCCAGTGTCTTCTGTCTTACATTGTTCTATGAGTAATCTGCTGTTGTTCTTATTTTTTTTTTCTTCTATTCTTATGTGTCTTTTTTCCTTACGGCTACATTTCTTTTATTACTGGTTTTAAACAATTTAATTATGATGTGCCTTGGTGTAGTTTTCATATTTCTTGTGCTTGGGTTAATTGAGTTTTTGGATCTGTGGGTTTAAAACTTTCATAAAATTTGAAAACTTTTCAGCTAGTAATTCGTCAGGTATTTTCTCTATTCTCTTCTCTCTCTCTTCTTTGGGGACTCCAGTTACATGTATTTTAGGATGCTTAAAGTTGTTCCACAGCTCTCTGATTCTCAATTTATTTTTTCCCCCATCTTTTTTTTTTTTTTTAATTTGTGGTTTGTTTTGCGTAGTTTCAATTGCTCTTTCTTTAAGTTCACTGATCTTTTCTTCTTTAGTGTCTAATCTGTTGTTATTTACACCTGGTATACTTTTTATCTCAGACATTTGTAGTTTCCATTTCTAGAAGTTTGATTTGGGTCTTTTTTATATTTTCCATGTCTCAACATTCTCAATCTTCTTTAGCATCTTGAATATATGGAATACGGTTGTAGTAACCATTTTAGTGTCCTTCTCTGCTAATTTTGTTATCTGTATTTTTGAGTCTGTTTTACTGATTGATTTTTTTCCTCATTATGGATCATATTTTCTTGCTTCTTTGTATGTCTGGTAATTTTTGATTGGATATCAGATGTTGCGAATTTTACCGTTGGGTGCTGAATATTTTTGCATTTTTATAAATATTCTTGGCATTGTTTTGGGACACTGTTAAGTTACTTGGAAACAGTTTGATCCTTTGATGCCTCACTGTTAAGCTTTGTTAGCTGGCACCAGACCAGCCTTTAGACCAGGGCTAATTTTACCCACTACCAAGGCACTACCCTTTTCAGTGCTCTACTGATGTCCTGTGAGTTAGGAAGTATTTCCACTCTGGTGAGTGGGGACACAGATTAGTCTTGGCTCAGTTTGAGGCCCAAGGATTGTTCCCTCTAATCCTGACCAGTATTGTAAACACTCAGCAGAAAACTGGAGGGGGACCCCTGCAGATTTCCAGAGTTCACGGTGTAGCTCTCTCCTCTCTGGTATTTGACCCTGTGAACTCTGGCTACCTTGGCCTCCCTAGATTCCCAACTCTCTCTTCCCAACTTGGGGAGACTGTCAGGCTCTGCCTGGGTACCTCCTCCCTGTGCCATGGCCTGAAAACTCTCTCTAGGCAGTAAGTTGGGGCAATTGTAGAGCTCACCTCATTTGCTCCCCGCTCCCATCCCCCGCTCCCACCCAGGAATCCATCCTCTGCTGACAGATATCCAATATCTGAAAACTGTTGTTTCATTTATCTTCTCTCGTTTGTAGTTGTTTGAGGCAGGAGAGTAAATCTGGTCCCTGTTCCTCTAAGTTTGCCGGAAAGGGGAGGTTCCCGTGCAGTCGGCACTTGCTGAGAGCCTTGTGTGTGCTGGGCATTGACCTCGGTGCTGGGATGCAGACGTGAGTGAGACGTGCACTGGGCCCTTGGGGAGCTCCCAGTCTTGCTGGAGAAACATGCTGATTCCTACGTAGTAATTGCTGCGTGGTACTTACAGGGCATGATGGGAGGGCAGGACGAAGTCTTTGGGAGAAGGAGCAAGGAATGCTTCCCAGAGAGCTGACAGTGAAGGATCAGCAGGCATTTTCAAACTAGAGAAGGTGTAGGAAAGAAATTTTAGGCAGAGGGAATAAGAGCAAAGGCAGGGCAGCAGAGCTGGGAACTCCCAGAGGGCAGGATCCTTGTTGTATTGATCTTTATAGATGTGGAATATTTGTCAGGTGATTGGAAGCATGTTGTTTGTTCTGGGAATAGGTAGAACAGAGAGTCAGGATGAAGTCCGCAGCCTATGGGGGAGAGGAGGGAGGTCTAGCCGGAAGGAGAGGCTCGGGGTCTGCTGGTGCAGGGCCTTGTAGGCCAAGCCAAGGAGCACAAGATTTTGAACATGATCCTAAACACTGGTTTGTTTTTGTTTTTGTTTTTTTGGCTTCATCAGGTCTTAGTTGCGGCACGTGGGATCTTTCATTGCGGCACGGGCTCTTCGTTGGGGCGCGTGGGCTCCTCTCTCGTTCTGGTGCATGGGCTCCAGAGCGCATAGGCTCTGTAGTTGAGGCGTGTGAGCTCAGTAGTTGCGGTGCATGGGCTTGGTTGCCCGGCGGCATGTGGGATCTTAGTTCCCCGACCAGGAATTGAACCCGTGTCCCCTGCATTGGAAGGTGGATTCTTAACCACTGGACCGCCAGTGAAGTCCCAAACACTGGGTTTTTTAAAAAAAAGTTTTCAGCAGGGTGCAAGAGCTCTGATCGACTGTGTTCTCCGGAGATTACTGGGGGATGTGGAAGAGGGCTGGCGAGGGCTGAGTCTGCTAGAACCAGGCAGGCAGCTGCTGGAGAGGCTGGCTTGTGGTGGACGTTCTGCACCAGGATGGACACGAGTCCAGAGCTGAGTGCGGCTGCTGGTACGGCATTGCCACCTCTAGCCTGTTTGACGATAGCCTTTGTACAGATTCCTGCCTGAGTCCAGAGTAGATTGGAGGAGGCTCGGGCCTGGTTTCTCTTTTTCTGTGGCTACACTGTTGCCCCCAACACACCTGCCTGCCTCTGCTGGAGCCAGAAGTTCGTAGGGTCAGACATTGCTGGCAGGGGTAGGGTCCGGAGCTGCCCCGCTTTATACTAGCCTAGGATGGCCCCAGATCAGCGAGGAAATAGAGTCTCATCATCTCGGACTTTGAACAGACACGCTTGAGTGACTCCATACAGACTCCTGTTATTTGTCCTGAGTGTGTCTTTGGCTTGACTTTAATCTTGATCCTTCCTTAAAGATGGTTGAACCTATTTGGTCAGCTTGATCTGCAGATTAGAAAGTGTGGGGTGGGGTGGAGGACTGACAGCTGTAGTGTGAGATCCCTTCTGAGTCATCTCAACAGTTGGGATGGAGGAGAAACAAATGGAAGTTCAATGGGAAGGAGCTTAGGATGGTTTTCTTTTTAAGTCAGAGCCAGGGACCAGACAATGAGGAGGCTTCTCTAAGTGGCTGGGTTGTGTTTTACTGTCAGGAAGTTTCAGGAACAGGCTGCTTGTTAGATGACCTGTTCCTTGGCCATCGTCTTGATTGAAGCTGAATGCTGTTGATCTGAGTTATATCCAGCCATCTGAGTTCCGTCGCTCTGTTGACTGATGTGGTCTCTGGAGGAATCTTAAGTTTTCTCTCCTTAGTGTCCACGTGGGAAGGGCTTGAGTTGCAGAGGTAGGAATGGGCTGAGTGTGTGAGCTTAGACACGGTGATGATAATCATGACCCTTTATTGAGCCCAGCCTGAGAGCCGGGCATTAGACTTCCTGGGCACTAACTCATTTCATCCTTATAAAAGTCCTCTGTTACTGAAGAGACCGATGTATGGAGAGATTAAGTAAGCTGCTTCTGCCCTTTCTTGCTTCGTCTCCCAAAGACTCGTCCTGCCCTGTGCTCTGTGAGTACACGTAGCATTTACTACGCAGAGCCCTCCTTCCCTCCCTCTTTGCCCTGCTGGTGAGGCATCACTGCTGGAGGAGGGGGGCTTGGGCAGGGGATGGGGCGGGGAGTGTTGGGATTAGCAGAGGTGAGGGGTTAGGGCAGTGGTTTTCCGGCTGCCTTCTGGCAGGGTGCCTCGGGGGCCCCCTTGAGGTCAAGGGGAAGACTGAGCTGGGAGAGTAGGGCTGTCCCTCTACGCCTTCGCCCAGAGCATGGCCTCTGTGATCTGTTCCGTGCGCTGGGGGTTTGAAAAAGTTTCGGAAAACAACAGGAGTGGGCACACCAGGCAAGTGGGAGAAGAGGATGGCGGCGGCACGTCCTGACAGCATGGCAGGCTGTGCTTAGGTGGCTCCCGGCTGGAGGGTCAGGGTCAGGGGAGATAAGCAGAAGAGGGGGGGAGGGAGGGAAGAGATGGCTAGCTTCAGGGAAGGCTGGAGAGCGTTGGAAGCAGTGTTTTAAAAAAAAAATGAATCCAGAGGTGCCTGGCATATTAGAGGTGGGAAGACCCACTTGGAGTTTGTGGAAGGGCCGGGATGGATGCACCTAAAAGACATTGGAACAACGACTAGATAAGACCTGGTGGTGGACATCAGAGGTGAGGGAGATGGCCTGGAGAGTTAGAAGTTAGGGTGAGAAGCTTGAGGGTGCTGATGGAAGTGGAGGTTGGGAGGGGAGTCTAGTTTGAGGAGAAGAAAGGTGATGCGAGTGCCCCCTGCACTTGGCCCAGTAAGCGGCTCGTCATTCCTGGGTCTTGTCATTTGGGGGCCTGCCTCTGGGAAAAGAGGTGTCAGGTGGAGGATTCGCTCATGTAAATATCAATGTAAAGATGATACTTTCCTTGCAAAAACCTTGTCCTGAGAGATTGTACATCCCTCCCGTAGATGGGCCCCCTTATATTTGTGGACCTTTGTTCAGATTGGTCTGGAGCCCGTTTCAGAAAGCCACACCCTTTGCTTCCCTCTGGGACCTGTTCTTTCAGAGTCCTCCCCCACGAGCCTAACTGGGTGCCTGGCAGGGTTGTGAGGCAGCATTTTACAACAGTAGGTTTTAAAAAGGTGTGAGAATGTATGAATTGATGCTACCTAGCACTTGCTTGGTGGTTTTCCTAGCACCTCCAGAAGGTTTCGTGTTTATTTCTTGTTAAGTCCTCATAACCAGCCCATGAGGTTGGTAGAGTTAGTCCCATTCTACCAATAAGAAGCAGAATTAGGAGGCTGAATAACTTTCCCAAGGTCATGTAGCTAGTAAAATGTCAAGCTGGGGTTTGAATCCAGAATATTGGGCTCTCAAGCCCTGAACTCTTTTTTTTTTTTTTTTTTTTTAACAGAGATTTTCTCTTTTTTTTTTTTTTTTTTTTTTAATTGATTGATTGATTGATTGATTGCTATGTTGGGTCTTCGTTTCTGTGCGAGGGCTTTCTCTAGTTGCGGCAAGTGGGGGCCACTCTTCATCGCGGTGCGCGGGCCTCTCACTATCCTGGCCTCTCTTGTTGCGGAGCACAGGCTCCAGACGCGCAGGCTCAGTAGTTGTGGCTCACGGGCCTAGTTGCTCCGCGGCATGTGGGATCTTCCCAGACCGGGGCTCGAACCCGTGTCCCCTGCATTAGCAGGCAGATTCTCAACCACTGCGCCACCAGGGAAGCCCAAGCCCTGAACTCTTTACACTGCTTTTCACACTGTCTTAACTGTTCAGCATTGGGGGCTATGGAGGGAGCTCCAACTCCAATCCCAACCCCAGAAATTCCTTAGAAAGAATGAAAACTAAAAAAGTCTCCCTTCTGGAGCATACACACCAACTTTTCAGATTGTTGGGGCAGATTAATTCAATGGTGTTTTGGGCCAGGTGAGAAGCACATGATGGTTGGTTTGCTTTTATCAACTCCTGTGGGAAGTTAGGTGACTGAAGGCCTGGTTACTTGATCGCGTGGCTGGAATCATCCTGGGAAAAGAAAAATAGATCAGGTCAACACGTATTTCCTCATTAAGCAGCAGGCTTAGAAAGGTTTCTAAGGCAACCACAGGTGTTTCTGACAAGAGGGGTGGGATGGGGCCAGTTCCATATAACATGTGCAGATTGAACTGTGCAGGTTGCTATGGTAACAGCTTCTTATGCTACCATAGGGAGATGTGGGAAACTTACAAGAAACCAAAGGCCTTTGCAACTCTCCTTGCAGTGTGATTTCAGGCTTGAAGTAGCTGGCAAGGAAAGGTTGGCTGGTAACGGAGAGGAGGAGTGTAATTGGAGCCAGTGCTTTAGCTCCTGGTGGAGTCAGGAAAACGGAAGCGCCTGGCTCAGTCGCAGTTCTGTGTCATGGTTCAGTGGTAGCGGTCATTTTGCTTGACTCAATATTGAGCCCTGGGGGTGTCAGGAGTTGCTTCTAATCATCGGATTGCCGCCCCCCTCCAGGAGGCAGAATAATTAATACTTGTTTAGGGCGCAGGAGCTTGCAAAGCCCTCTCAGAGCCGTTTGCTCATCCCAGGCACACATGTGATCCCCAAGGTGGGATTATCATCATGGTGCCCATTTTCCCGATGAGGAAACTGAAGTTAAGGGACTTGATCTAGGTCACACAGCTAAAAAGCTGAGGAGCCAAAACGCAAACCCAGGGCATCAGTCCTCAAATTCTGTGTGTTTCTACTCTGCACCCAGCCAGGAGAGAGCTGGCACTAATTGTTTAGGCAGAAGCAAGGGGCAAGGGGCGCTGCAAGGCATCTCTAGGACTGGCACACCTTAACTCTGATCTGAGCACCCTCACACTTAGAAAATGCTGCGTTTTGCTTTCAGTCTTTACTTTTTTTTTTTTTTTTTTCTGAGTTTATCCTTGCATAGGATCTGATATCAGTTGGAACTATTTGTTGTTGAGCTGAACAGTCCCGGGATAGATCCCTGTTGAGCAAGAGCCATCAGTACCTTGCTTTCTTTTCCACCTGTTGAGGCCAGATCTGGGGGGCTGTCCCGAGGTGAGCGCTCGCCAGCACCCTCTCCCCACCGGGACATTCTGCAGCCTCCCCCTCGGGGAGTGGTGAGGAACGGCATTGCTCTGGCCTGGATCCACTAGGGGTAGTGTAGTCGCCTCCGGGCCTCACTATCTTCCACTAGATCGTGTTCACCGTGTCCGAGGTATGCGGAGCTCGATTTCGTCAAGATAGAGAGTAGTGGAAAGAAGTCGAGGCCAAGAGACGCAAGCAGCAGGGGCCAGTGGCTGGAGACTTCGCGTCCCTTCCCAGTGTTGTGTGGCTTCCCAAGGCCCAGGGGCTGCACCTGGAAACTGCCTCCTTGGTTCTGGCTGGCGCCGCTCTAGCTATGTCAACCCCCGCACAGTGCTCTGTGACAGAAGGTGGGCTTCAGGACACCTGAGAAATGTCTGTCACCTCCCCCCTCCCCTCCCCCCACCCCTCCTGTGGCATCTCTCCTCCTGGCATGTGTCTCTCTTGGAGGGTATGGTGTTGATTTCAGGTGACAAACCACAGCCCACCCTGTGTTTGTTACAACTTTGAATTGGTTACTGAAATTTAAAAGTGGGGAGATGTCACAGTGATCTGGATTTCTAGCCTCCCTTGGAGACCTGGCAGGTCTGGCAACGCTGGACCCACCCTCCTACCTGCAGGAGGTGCCTGAGCTGGGCTGGAGCCTGTGCTTTCAGGAGACACGGTGTCTGACATGCCTGCCTGGCCTGTGTAGGCATCTGGGTTTGTGACCTCTGTGGAGGTGAAAGCTGCAGAGGAGACAAAAGAAAGGAAGGAAGGAAGAAAGAAAAGAAACAAGAAGAAAAGAAGGAAAGAAAGAAAGAAGGAAAGGAAAAGAAAAAGAAATGGGAAGGAGATCTAAAAAAGAGGGGCTATATGTATACGTATAACTGATTCGCTTTGCTGTACAGCAGAAACTAACAACATTGTAAAACAACTATACACCAGTAAAAATTAATTAAAAAAAAAAAAAAGAAAAGAAAGTTTTTTTCCCAGGGGTTGTTAGTGAGGAAACGGTGATGCATTTTCTCTTCTTGGTGGAGGGAACGCAGATTAACGCCTGCCCGTTTCCCACCTCGGTCCCGGTCTGATCTCCTTCGAGTTGGTGGTGTCGCCCCGCAAAGAGCTGTTGTCTCTATACCTGTGAATGCCGTGCAGCTGCCTCCCGCTTCTCAGCCCTCCTCACCCCGTCTCCGGCCTTGAGCATCTGCAGTAGCTCCCACGACGGCCCGGCTGTCGCCTGCCCCCGACCTTCTGATTCCTGTCCCAGCACGAATGGCTCCAGTGACGAGGACCTGTGGGCTTCTCACGCCCCCAGCCCTCAGAGCTGACCCCCTCCCCACTTCTCACTCTGCTCTCACCTGGATTCACCATGATTTGTTGTGAAGTGTTTCATTTTTTAAAACCAAACTGAGTTCCTAGAGAATTAGCATCAGTTTTTACATAAGGCTGTGTCTGGCACATAGTAAGAAGTCAGTAAATATTTATTTCCATCCCTCTGCTCCTATTTATCCTTCCTGCCTTTATCTGGGGCCTTGCCTTGTTCTTGGCATATAGTAATTGCTCATTAAATGTTTATTCAGTGAAGCAGGAAGAAATGAATGAAGGCTGAAAAAGTGGAAGCAGCCCCGTCCTCGTCTCCCTGTGTCTCGCCCACCAGCTGGCTGCCTGGCGCTCTCCCTGCCTCTGGCTGTTTTTCTGCAGGCATTCCCCTGCGCTGTGTGTGTGCCGGCCTCTGCCGGGCCCTGGAAATACAAAGGTGAACGAGAATTCTCCTTGCCTTCAAGGAGCTTGCCTCTCCTCACTTTAACTCTTCTCCCCTGGGGCAGACCCCGGGCACCACCCAAGAAGTACCCATCATCCTCCTGGGCGCCATGGTAACTGGGAGGGGATCCAGCTCAGGGCGTGAGTGCCCAGGGCTGAGGTCGTTGGACTTGTGAGGCCTCCAGAAACAAAAGTGTATGGACTCTGCGTCCCTCAATAGCTTCGCAGTAACCCCCCCAGTTCTCTCTACTTGGTGGCATCCCTGGTGGTCGTGGCCGCTTTGAGAAGCTCTGGTTTGGATTTTTTTCTGCCACCTTGGATGATCCAGAAGCAGAACACTGACGGCAACAGATGCCCAGACTTTGGGGGCACCTGCTTTATGGGCCTTGGGCAGAATATTGTCCTGTTCTCACCGCCCCCAGCCTCCCAACCTGTTTTTCAAATTATGAGAAGTGCTTGTTGCTCTCAGCCTCAAGCCTCATCCTTGGGTGACCCAGAATCAGGTGATGTCTGTGGACTTCTGAAAGAAAGGCACCGGTAACTTCCAGGGGTGGACAGTGCTGTGATAAATCTCGTAGATGGAACTTGCCCGCTCCTCGGGCCTGAGATGTTGTCAGCGGGCACAGATGTGAGCCACCTCCACCCGGGAGGCAGGCACCGAGGAGGGCCCAGGTGATCGGTGACTTGCAAGGGCTTGTAATCTCTGCATCTTGGACGACCTTATACCTAAACTCTACCCTCATCGCTCCCCTGTGTCGTTTGTGAAATCAAAATACCGGAGATGGGAAGGGACGCTGGCCTCTGGCGGTTCGACCTCAAGAGTTTGTAGGACCTTGGGCAATACAGCCGTTTATAGGACCTTGGGCAATACCCTTACTGTTTCTCTCTGGCTTTCATTTCATCTCTGAAGTAGGGGTGATTATGCCCTGTGTTCACTTTACTTACTAGGCTGATTATATAAATTAATGGGAGAGTTTGCAAAGGGCTTTGAGCTGTGGGACCATCAGGGTCCCATTTGACAAGTAAGGAAAATTGAGTGGGGCACATTTGGGTGCGGGATCCTGAGCACACCTATTCCAGAAGAAATGGGGACGTGTGGCTCTTCCACATGCCAGCAGCCTCTCGTGGAGCAGTGTGAGGCGGCTGGGTGGGCAGAGCCTGGTGGAAGGAGCAGTGGGCCGGGTCAGGGCTCCTAGCTCTCTGGTGCCCCCTCTCTTGTCTCTATAGGCAAGTTACATGCCACTCTACCTTAATTTCACCTCCTGTGAAATGGGCATCATAGAATTGAGAGGGATGTTGAGTTAGAAACCAGAAAAGGTGGAATAAGAAGAAAAGCACTACAGCCCACATCCCACTATGGCCGAGTACATTTCACCTGAAAACTCGCTATATGGAAAGAGTCCGCTTCCAGTAGTGTCGAGGACTTCGGAATATGCAGGCTGATCTTGAGAGTTCATTCTAATGACCTGCATGAAATGAAGGTATTTCATACCTGAAGTTCTTGAGGCATTTCAAACATGCATGGCCTGCTTTGAAGTCTGCAATGAAAGGGAATTGACACAGGAGAGAGGCTTTTTATGACCACAGGGCTGAGATGGTCTTTCTTCTTTCTGTATTTGAGAGTAGCCCTCTTTCCCAATCAGGGAATGGCAGAGATAGTCATCCCAGAAGGGTGGAGGAATGCCAGGTTCAAGGCTTTGGCGCATACCAGCAGAATGGAATCCTCTTCCCTGGCCCGGGGGCCTGATCCAGGGAGATCGTGGTCTAATTAGGGGAGCTGTGGGTTTCATTCCTTGCCCGTTTGGGGTGAGTTCTCGCTGTCTAAAAGACATGTGATTATCCAGATCACCAGGTAGATAGATGTTTCAGGGATTTTTTGCCACGAGGAGTTTATTTTTTTGTAAACAACAGTTTCTTTTCTTTCTTTCTTTTTTTTTTTTTTTTTTAAATATTTATGTATTTATTTATTTTTTGGCTGTGTTGGGTCTTCGTTGCGGCTCGTGGGATCTTTCATTGTGGTGCATGGGCTTAGTTGCCCTGCGGCATGTGGGATCTTAGTTACCGGACCAGGGATCGAACTCTCATCCCCTGCATTGCAAGACCGTTTCTTAACCACTGGACCACCAGGGAGGTCCCACCACGAGGAGTTTAAAGCCATCAAACAGAACCGGGTGTGGGGCTTCAGCTGGCAGAGCAACGTTATCATTTGGGCCGGTGGTTGGAGGGGAAGGCATCTCGGGGCTGTGTGTAGTGGTACAGGGGGTCACACACTTCAGCACACCCTGGAATCGTCTGGGGTGCTCCCTTGCTTATTTATTTCTTGATTGGCCACCATTCTTTATTGAACACAGGAAAGTCCCCTTTCTTGCTAAATATCTACAGTGACTTATTACCAGACTTTGATGAGTTACGTCCTTGCCGCTGCCCCTGTCCTTGTGGAATCAGCAGCCTCACACAGGTTTTAGCAACATCAGGGACTTTGTGTGACCTGGGACTCTCAGGCCCAGGGGGAAGGCTTGGCAGCTTTGTCTTCACAGACTCACCTGCGAACGCCCACGTGCACTACAAGTTCAAGAAGGGTGGACGTGCACACCGGACGCACAGGGGCATCAGTACTACCCTTTGGTCAGCCCCATTAGTACAACAGTTCAGTATGTTGTAAAATACTTGAAAGTTATAAAGATTTTGTTTTGGTGACTTTAATCAAAACATTTCCCTTTTGGCGGGGGGGGGGGAAGTGGCTTGTGAAGGCAAGCCCGTCAGGGAAGCCAGGCCCCTCAGGGGGCTGCAGGGTGGGTCCTACATCAGCACCTCCGGTGCAGTCAGATGAGCTCCCTGGGCCTTCTGGGCTGAGAGGCCCAGCGTAGACCCTGCCTCGGCCTGCGTGCAGCGCGGCTCTCCTTGTCCGCTCGAAGCCTGACGTTGTGGCGGGTGTGCTCGTCCTGTGGATCTCCCCGTGCAGGTGGCAGAGCTTGGGCTGTCCTCTCCAGACTGTAGCCCCCACGTCCTGCTGGTCAGTCTGGACACTGTGGTGGCCTCACCTGGAGGCGCTCAATGTCAGGCCGTAGGCTCCTCAAGGGTAGTGCGTGTGGGGTCCTGGCGGAGACTCGGTAGAAACGGCACAGGGGGATTGAGCCCCCGATTCTCATCCTGCCTCTGCAGGGACTCGTTGACAAATCCCTTCCTCTCCGGGGTCTCTGCTTTTCCTCTGTCAGATGAGGCTACACCCACCTGAGTGCCCTCAGAGAGGAAGGGGCAAGAGGATGACAGATGCTAAACTAGCTGGACACAGGTAGCTTAGTAAAAAGGAAAACTTCATTAAAAATTAAATTAGTTAAATTATTATGCTAAGTGAAATAAGTCAGGCAGAGAAAGACAAGTACTGTATGATTTCACTTATGTGTGGAATCTAAAAAACAAATGAACAAGCATAACAAAACAGAAACAGAGACGTAGATACAGAGAACAAACAGGTGGTTACCAGAGGCAGGGGTGTGTTGCGGGGAGGAGAGAAATAGGTGAGGGAGACGAAGAGGTACAGACCTGCAGTTGCAAAATAAATGAGTCAACGAGTATAAGATGTACAGTGTGGGGAATATAGTCAATAACTAAGTAATATCTTTGTATGGTGACTGAGCGTAACTAGACTTACCCTGTCGATCTTTTTGAAATGCACGGAAACGAATTACCATGTTGTGTAATAGGACTAACAGTGTTGTAGGTCAATTATATTCAAAAACAAAGAAACATACAAATAAACTCATAGAAAAAGAGATTCGTGGTTACTAGAGGCAGGGGGGTGGGGGAGGGGGAATTGGATGAAGGCAGACACAAAGCACAGACTTGCCATTATAAGATAAGTAAGTACTAGGGATGATAAATAGATCATGATAAATATAATTTATAACAATTTTATAGGTTTTTACTTATAAAAATGTAATTTATAGAGGCAACATGATAAGTGTAATTAGCACTGTACGTTATATATGAAAGTTGTTGAGAGAAAATCCTAAGAGTTCTCATCACACACAAAAATTTTTTTCCTATTTTAAAAATTTTGTATCTGTAGAAGATGATGGCTGTTCCCTAAACTTATCATGGTCATCATTTCACGATGGATGTAAGTCATATCATTATGCTGCACACCGTAAACTTATACTGTGGTGTGTGGCAATTACATCTCAATAAAACTGGAAAGAAGGAAAGGAAGGAAGGAAGGTGAGAAGCTTCCTGGACTAGTTAAGGCACTGCCACTTCCTGGCCTGGTGACCTTGGGCACCTCTCAGAGCCTCCTCTGTGAGGTTGGATAATAGCGAGACTCGCTGTGTAACGTGGGTTTGAGGGTCCTGGTAACGGCAAAGACCTACGTAGTACGCACTACGTTCCAGGTACTGCCATTTTACAGGTGGAGAAATTAGGCACAAACAGATTAAATAACAAACCTAGTAAGTGGCAGAACCAGGCTTCAAATCCAGGCAGTCTGGCTCCAGAGTCCATTGTCCTAACAGCTAGGCCAGTGGTTCTCAAAGTGTGTTCCAGGGACCCCTGGGGGGGTATCTCTGAGACCCTGTCTGGCCACCTATGAGGTCAGAACAGTTTCCACAACCTAAGACGTTATTTTCCTTTTTACTCTCTTTCTCAAATGAGTACACAGGGGAGTTTTCAGAGGGTTCACGACACGACATCCTTCTGATGGCTAGTGTGTGTGCTTTCATATTGTGTTTTAAACATCTCTCACTTTTAATTTCGATACGTATATCAATAGCTAAAATGCACAGAAATGGAAACTTTTTGGGGTCCTCCGTAATGTTAGGAGTGACAGGTGTCCTGAGACCAAAAGGTGTGCCATTGGCTCTTGAGGCTGCGCTGCCTTAAAGGTGGTCTCATTGAGCACGGATGTGGTAAGTGGTTGGGGAGAGTTGGGGCCCGTCCTGGGGAACTGCGGCGCTACGTGGGGCTCTCCCACTGGGTGTGTGGTGGGCACGTCTGGACCTCCCGGGGCCCTCACGGATGGCACTGCTGATGGTGCCGTTTGTGTGCGGCCAGCCAGCTGCCCACCCTGGAGCTTCCATCCTCAGTCCAGGGGTATCTCTGTGCTCAGCCCTGACTGTGGGAAAGAGCAGACACCCTTCTGTGGCAGGTCCCGCTCTGGGTGGAGCCAGGATGGGTGCCGTTGAGGCCCAGCAAGTTTGGGCTGTGTTGGAGGCCTCAGTACCAAATAAGTGACTTCTGTGGTGTTGGAGCCTTTTGCCAGCATTTGTTCTAGGCCAGGCCTCACGCTGGCCAGAGCTTTGCCTGTGTTGACCGTGGCACGAACCCATTTTACAGTTGAGGAGCCTGAGGCTCAGGGTGGGTCCACTGTGCAGGGCCCCACAATGGCAAGTGGCAGGGCCCAGGACTCAGAGGTGAGTCTGATCGAGTCCAGGCCCCTGATGTTCCAGATCTTCAGAATGTTTCTCCGTTCCTCTTGGGTGTCCAACTCGTGGTGGACTCACTGGGTTTGCAGTGTAATAGGGTGGGCCTCCCCATTTCTGCTCCTTCCCGAGGCCCCTGCGGTCTGCTGTGCCTCTGCCCCAACTTTAGCCCAAGGATTTGGGGAGCAGCAGAGTGAGGTGTAGACAGAGTGCAGAATTTTGACTCTGCCATTTGTAACCTTTCTGATCCCCACCTGCCAGTGGGACGGTGCTGCCCCCTTGCAGGAGTAGGAGAAACAGCGCGTGTAAAACTCACGCTGCGAGGCTCAGTAACCAGTGGCCTCCGTTTCACACGGCTAGCTAGCAACGAGCTGTCGTCCTTCTCAGAATCTGGCCCCGCATCAGCTGCATCAGCATCTCTGGGAGAGCTTCTGGATTTCTGGGCCTGACCCTGGCCTACGACACAGGGCTCTGAGGGTGGGGCTGGGGCACCTGCTTTCTCAGCAAGTGTCCCCCCAGGTTTAGGTGCCCATCGAAGCTTGGCATTCCTTGTCTTGGAGTTTGGGGGCGACATTCAACCCTCAGTAGGTAACAGAAAGTGGGGGTGACCCTGTTTGGGTAGCCCTTTATCAGTAGGGTGACCATGGAATTTGTTGTCTAAACCGGGACACTTTTTATTTTTTTTTGGCTATGCCGTGCGGTAGGTGGGATCTTAGTTCCCCAACCAGGGATTGAACACACAGCCCCAGCAGTGGAAGCGAGGAGTCTTAACCACTGGACCGCCAGGGAAGTCCTGGGACACTTTTGAGCATGAAAAGGGGCACCTTTTATAGCTACACCGGGACATGAGGGGTAAACCCGGGCCTTCCTGACAAATGGGGTCGTGTGGTCTCTGTTTATTGGTTTCTCCTTCATCTTTCTGCCACTCTGGGAGATGCCTTCCCTTACTAGTCCAGACGAGGAAGCAGGCCTGGAGGTCACCTCTGGCTGCACAGCCATAACCCTGGGCCTCGATTCCACAGTGGCCCCTCGGCCCAGTCGTCACTCCCGCTGAGCCCTGGCGCCAGGGGTGGGGGGCTCTGGGGTTCTGTAGTGTTGTAATCTTTGGAAGATTGACAGAGCCTCTGTAATGAGAAATGAGGACTATAAAACACACATCTAGAAAAGGTAAAAACAGATGAGAGGAGAGGATCCTGTCAGCAGAAGGGAAGCAAGTCCTGGTGCTTCCTCTTCTCGCTGGGGCTCCGTCCTGGGGCCTGGCTGTGACCCCTGTGTCACACAGACATCGATGTTCCTCTGGGCAGAGCGACAGGGAGAGGACCGCTGAAACCAGGTCTTCTGTCAAAGCAGGCGTCCCATTCAGGTCGGTCGATTTCTTTTCCTTCTGGTGGCTGTAGGGCCAACTTGGTGGTGATTTTTTTGTCCTTCTCTGACGAGGGCACGCATGTGACAGTCTGTTTTTTTGGGTTTTTTAAAAATAAATTTATTTATTTATTTTTGGCTGCATCGGGTCTTCATCGCTGTGCGCGGGCCTTTCTCTAGTTGTGGCTCGCGGGGGCTACTCTGCGTTGCGGTGCACGGGCTTCTCACTGTGGTGGCTTCTCTTGTTGCGGAGCACGGGCTCTAGGCGCGCGAGCTTCAGTACTTGTGGCACGCGGGCTTCAGTAGTTGTGGCTCGTGGGCTCTAGAGCGCAGGCTCAGTAGTTGTGGTGCATGGGCTTAGTTGCTCCGCAGCATGTGGGATCTTCCCGGACCAGGGCTCGAACCTGTGTCCCCTGCATTGGCAGGCGGATTCTTAACCACTGCGCCACCAGGGAAGTCCTGACAGTCTGTTTTTGTGGCACGTGGAGTGGATGGCTGTTGCAGAGAATGCTTGAGGGAAACCGAAGGTGGTTGGTGCGCGCTAAACATAACCAGCAGGGAAGCTCCTGAGCCTGTGATGTTAAAGCCAGCAAAGCCCCCATGTGGAGGGTGGGTGTATTTAGGGTTCAGGCAGAAATGGACACCTCCCAGAGTGTGTGCTGGCATCAGGGCTCACAGGCGGCCTTGGGCCAAGTTTAGTCTCTGTCCCTGGCTGTCAGCCTCCCTCCTCCTGCCTTTCCTGTCTGCTCCTTGGGGAGCTTCATCTGGCACCGCCAGGAATCATGGTTTTGCCTCTGACTGCCCAGTGCCTCCGTGTGGCCTGCTGTTCATGGTTTGGGTGGAGGAGCAGCTTCTTGGTCTCCCTGGGGACGGGGATGGTCAGGGTGGCCGGACTCTGACCCTCCTTGGTCCTCCCTGTGGAGTGGAGGCATCGTTGGGAAACTCCAGTTGGTCCTTTGACAGATGATGAATATGGGCTTGGGGGTCCCTACCCCCTGAGCAGTCCCTTCCTCACTTCAGTGTCGTTCTGTGCTCCCAGGGAAAGATGGAGACCCTGAAAGACAAGACCCTGGAGGAGCTGGAGGAGATGCAGAATGACCCAGCGGCCATCGACCGGCTGGCCCAAGACTTCCCTGAGGTAGAGGAAGGCTGTCATGGGGCCAAGGATAGCAGATGGGACTGAGGCCCTTCTTTTTTTAATTTAACTTTATTAATTTTTATTGGGGTATAGTTGCTTTACAGTGTTGTGTTAGTTTCTGCTGTACAGCAAAGTGAATCAGCTATACATAGACATATATCCCATCTTTTTTGGATTTCCTTCCCGTTTAGGTCACCGCAAAGCATTGAGTAGAATTCCCTGTGATATACAGTAGGTGCTCATTAGTTATCTATTTTATACATAGTGGTGTGTATACGTCAGTCCCAATCTCCCAATTCGTCCCACCCCGGAGGCCCTTCTTAAGGACACTGGCTTGTTGGGGGTTTGGGCCGAGCTTATCTGCCTGTTCTGTGGCCTTCACCCTGGCCAGGCAGAGGAGCCCCTGGGGTCTCAGTCTAGTTCCTGGGCCCTCTGGGAGTTCCGGGGGCGCAGTGCCAGGAAGTCCAGGGCCCCCGCGCCAACTCTGGCGCCTGGTCCCTTTGGGGACCCGCATGCCCCAGGAGCCGCCCCCACTGTTGCTCCAGCCTGGATTCTGGCCCTGCATCTCTGGGGGGAGCCGTTCTGGGGCTGGGATTAGGCTCGTCTCCTGCTTAACCCCTTCCCTATCGTAACAGACACCTGACCGTCTCAGTTCCTAATCATGGTCCTCACGGGAATAAAACAACCCTTCTGAACGTGCAGAGCTTTACACTTTATAAAGGGCTCTCCCCACCCTTTCCGTCGCCTTGACCCCGTGACTCCCCTGCGAGGTCGGAAAGGTCAGGTGACCAGATGCGGCCGCAGAGCTGGACGTGCCCACGGTCACTCCTTGAGTGGCCGCAGCCTGTCCGCAGCTCCGCACACTGCCGCCTCCCGCCCCCGATGCTTGGGAGACACAGACACAAATAACGCCGAGCTCGTTGGTTGGCCTTTGGAATGTGTTTCCATTTTTCCTGATGAATGGGCATGGTGTGTCTCTTCTGCACATTCATAGTATCTGACCCCAAAAAAGGGAAGCCTCACCATCCAGCTTCTCCTGCCCACGCGGACCACTTCCCTCTCCGTGAGGGGTTGTGCAGCCCGGACATGGTCCTTGCTCCTTCCCGACTGGTGCTCTGGCCGCTCCCACCGCCCCTCTCCCCGCCAGGAGCAGCCTTTGCTGGGGCTGGAGGGCACGGAGCACAGGGCGTGGATGTGGTACGACCTGCCGCCCCAAGCTCGTCCAGCGAGGGCGTGAGCAAGGCTTGTCTTGGTTAAGCTCCAAGGCTGCCTCTCCGGGTGGGTGAGGCCGTGAGCTCAGCCAGGGTCCGGCTCTGAGCTGGCTCGATGCTGGCCTTCACCCCCTTGTCTAACACGCGGTAAGCACCAAGTGCTTCTCGATCTGCCACGAGCACAGTGTGCTGGGAACTCCAAGGCCTGCTCTCACAGGCACAGAACTTCATAGCAACTGACCGAATTACATAATTATATAGAATTTGTTGACTTCCAAGCTAGACAGGCTGATGGAAGGTGTGGCGAAGTGCAGAATGACGGAAGACGTAGGCAGAAACAACACCTTGGGCAAAAGGCAAGTTGAGTTTTGTGGTGTGCAGCCGGGCCTGACTAATCGATGTGTATTCTCTGAGGGGAAGAACGCTCATGAGATCAAGGGAAAAATGAAGGAGGGCGAACTCCGTAGACTTTCAAAGCCCCTTGGACTAGGTTCCTACCACGGGCTATAAGATGGTAATTGAGTCGCCATGGGATTGTGAGGAGAGATGGGAGCTCTCTGAGTTTGGGGAGCGGACTTTGCTCGGAGAGAAGAGTAGGGGACCTCTCTCCACGTGGAAGAGTGTGAATATCGGGGTCTTCTGGTGGGGTGCTTGAACTGTCTTATTGACCTATTATAATAGGGGTCAAGGGCTTCATAGTGAACCCCTAATGGAGAAAGATTTGGGGGAGGCTCTGGGGAAAGGGGGCAGAAACGGGTAGGACCAGGTTTAGGGGAAAGTGACACGGCATAGATTTACTGGTTAAGATCCAGGGAAAAGGCAGCGGAGGTATACAGAGGACATGTCCGCTGAGGATCTGGGGCCCCGTAGGGGGCAGCTGAGCAGAGGCCTTCAGGCCCCCCGCTCTGTGTCAGACGCATAAGAAAAGAAAAGCTCTCATGGCTGATGAAAGGGAGACTGGAACTCCGCAGTGCGGGCGTCCCTGAGTCAGGGTGCTTGCTCAGTGGCTCCAGAGGGTATTGGTGGCAGCAAGGCAGACAGCCCAGGTGTGGGGCAGACCTGAGAGGCCGTGGCCAGGCCCCATGACTTCTGGTAGCCGTGGCGTCTCTCTTTGCAGTCTGGAGCACGGAGAGCAGGCTCCAGGCCCACCACAGAGCAGAGGGCCCGAGGCCCTGTGGCTGGGGACCGGCAGGATGGCAGCCCCCGGAAGCCCCCTCCTCCAGGATGCCCGTGGCCTTCCTGCGTCTGACTGGGGACGAGACAGTCAGGCTTGGCTCGCCACGTGCCGACCGTGGTGGAGAAGCTGCCCAGTGGCTCCCGCGTGGAAGCTGGTCTTGCCAAGCTGTGCCCTGAGCCCTGCTGTGGGTGTTGGTGCCACTGGTGCTGCTGGTGTCCCCATTCCCTCAGGGGTGTGGGTCTGACTCTCTGCCCTCCTGTCAGTAAAGAGGACTCCCCGACAAATGGACAGGGCTTCAGGTCAGAGCGGGTCTGGGAAGGGTTCCCGAGGCTGCCGCCTCACCGGCTGGTGACAACAAAGGACCTGGCCGCGGGGAAAGTGCTGCTCAGCTTGGGGGCATGCTTTCAGTGGGGCACATCCAGGTGCAAAGGTTGGCATCAGAGCCTCAGGGGCCACGGGTCGCCTGTGCTGGTGGGAGTCCTCAGCTGGTCCTGGGGCCTCCCCTGCAGTTCTTGGGGGCCTGTCTGTTAGCTCATCTGAGCAGCTTCTCTGTAGGACACACCTGTGGAGGAGGCAGGGACGGGTCTCTCTGGAGTCGGTGTCACGGGCTGGCCCTGGCATTCTCACTGCTCACACTAACTTTATTTGGGGGCTTCGTTGCGTGTCTGGCCTGTGGTCTGGTCTGGGCCACATCAGTGCACCTCCGAGGAGGTCTCTTGACTCTGAATCCCGGGGACAAGTGGTTGGGACTTGGTCCCTTCCCTCCTAGGAAGGCTCTGACTTTCTCCGCCCCCCTCCCTGGAGCTCTGCCCAGCCCACGGGGGGTCTCCTCCCGCTCGTCACGTGGCCCTTTGCGTGCATCCACCACGTAGGCTGTGAGGTTAAGGATTCGGTGAGGTGTCTGGTTTGGAGCGCTTTGCCCAGAGTTTGAACCTGGGTCCGTCTGACTCTAGTTGGGGGCTGAGTGTCGCCCCACTCCCCCATGGTGAGTGACGGGTCCCGGAAGCCCCAGGTCCAGCCCCCCGCGAGCTGAGTGGTGGTGTGGCGGGTCTCACGGTCAAGTGTCCTGCTCTGTAGGTCCAGGACCTGCAGCTGGAGCGGGAGATGGCACTGGCCACCAACCGGAGCCTGGCCGAGCAGAACCTGGAGTTCCAGGGTCCCCTGGAGATCAGCCGCTCGAACCTCTCAGACAAGTACCAGGAGCTCCGGAAGCTGGTGGAGCGGTGCCAGGAGCAGAAGGCGAAGCTGGGTAGGCGGCCGGCCCCGGGAGTGTGTGCTGGGGGCGCCTCTGCCCACGCAGGGTCCCCACTCCCGGTGGGGCTGGGGGAGCTGCTGGAGTCACGTGGACGGACAGATCCCCTCTCCCTCCCCAGGACGGGAAGGGGCCGGCAGTTACTGTGGGTCACCACGTCCCTGGCCCTGGCTAAGTGCTTTTACAGCCATCTAAGGGTAGGTACTGTCGTCATTCTCACGTCATAGTTGAGAGGAGTGAGGCTCAGGGAGACGCAGGAACGTGGCTAGGGCCCCACAGCTACGCAGAGGCGGAGTTGGGATTTGAATGCAGAGAGCATGCGTCCTGAGCTGCTGCTGGCCACTCGGCCAGCCCCGCTCTGGTGATTTGTGGAGCTGGCCCGGGCTCTCTGTGTCCCAGCCTGCTGTCTGTGAAGGTGAGGGGCTGTCCTGGTCCTGAAGGTGGGGGACTTGACGCTCAGGCAGATGAAGTGACTCCCCGAGAGGAAGAACAGGATTGGGGGGTGGGGGTGGGTGGGCTCCGAAGCCTGAGGTCTCTTGCTTCCTGGGCTGGCGTGGATGGGCTCAGCTGAGCTCCTCTCTGCTCAGGAAGGGAACCGACCGGAAGGGACTCCGCTGCGGACCCCAGGGCGGTGGCTGGGCCCCCAGCATACAGAACTCTCGGAGATCCTTGCAGAAACCTTGGCCGCCACCACGGAATCCAGAGGCACTTTTGAAATGTCAACCTTTCTGCCCTTCCTTCCAGAGAAATTTTCTTCAGCACCGCAGCTAGGGGCCTTGTTGGACCTTCTGAAG
The DNA here is from genome assembly GCF_965194805.1 of Balaenoptera borealis. Lineage (NCBI taxonomy): Eukaryota > Metazoa > Chordata > Mammalia > Artiodactyla > Balaenopteridae > Balaenoptera > Balaenoptera borealis. The sequence continues at coordinate 10,422,909 of NC_138868.1, forward strand.
ATAGAAAGCTTGAAGATTGAAGAAGAGTCTGAGGTGAGATGGCCGTTGACACCCCCTCTTCCTTGAATAGTTGACCCCTGGAGCAGGAGCCCTCGTCCTGAGTACCAGTGTCTGCAGGGCGTGGGACCAGAGCTTTAGTCAACAGCAGCGGTGAATGGCACCTCCACCGGAGTCCCAGTGGAGGCCCTTTTGGAGGCAGAGAACAGGAACCTAACATCACTGGCTGAAGCAGAAATGGGCGACAGACAGCACAGCTGCGGGGCAGCTGGCAGGCCTGGGTGGGAGGGCAGTGCAGTAGGAGCCCTCGAGGGCTGAAGCCAGGCCCCCAGCCCCTCCCCTCTCCTGGGGCTGCCAGGTCTCTCTCTTCTGCTTCCCTCTGGGCCTCTCTTCACTCTCTGTGGGCAGACTGGCTCTCTCCACATGTCCATGCTCTGGGTGGAAGATGCTCCCAGGTCCCACAGCCCCTGGGCTGGGCTGGGCTGTGCTAGTGACCAGGGGGCCAGTGTTCATGTGGCCAGTCGACAGACCGTGCAGCAGCTGCTGTGAGCCTGGCCCGATGCCGGGGTGGGGGCGGCGGTGGCCATGACAGGTGGTCCCCGCCCTCTGGGAGCTGATGTCCTGGTGAGGGAGACAGAGTAAATAAACACGCGCTTGTATAATATATCAGCAGTGAGAAGGGCCATAGAGAGAAATTCCCAAAGCGGGGGGGCGGGCCAGACAGGCAGCTCCTGAGCCTGGCTGGGGTGGGAGGGCCGCAGCTGACCTCTGACCTGGGGGTATTCAGGTGGCCTCGATCCCGGCAGACCCCTGTTGCCACTGGAGCTTATGTCTTCCAGGCCATGGCTGAGAAGTTCCTGGAGGGCGAGGTGCCCTTGGACACGTTTCTGGAGAACTTCTCCTCCATGAGGACGCTGTCGCATCTGCGCCGGGTGCGCGTGGAGAAGCTCCAGGATGCGATGAGGAAGCCCAGGGCCTCCCTGGAGCCGGCTGGGGACGCCCCTCCTCCCCGCCCGCCTCCCCCATCTCTCCCGGGCCCCCAGGCGACGCCGCCTGTCGCGGAAGATCAGCAGCCACCGGCGGCGGTCCCTCCCTACCCGTTGCCCTACAGCCCCTCTCCAGGCTTGCCCGTGGGCCCCACCGCCCAGGGGGCACTCCCGCCGGCCCCGTTCCCTGTGGTGTCCCAGCCCTCTTTTTCCTACAGTGGGCCTTTGGGTCCCCCGTACCCGTCGGCCCAGCCAGGACCCAGGGCTGCCGCGGGCTACTCCTGGTCCCCACAGAGGAGCACGCCGCCCCGGCCGGCCTATCCCGTGGCCCCCGCTGGTGTCTCCGGCCCTGGGTACCCCGTGGCGGGGGGCCGGGCCCCCGGTCCTGGTTATCCTCAACAGCCCCCCTACCTCTCAACAGGAGGAAAACCTCCGTACCCAACGCAGCCCCAGCCCTCAGGCCCCCTTCAGTCGCCCTATCCCCCTGGGCCTGCCCCTCCCTATGGGTTTCCACTGCCTCAGGGTCCTGCCTGGCCTGGGTATTAGGCACGGTCCTGGCCCTTGGCCCTTCCCTACTTCCACCTGTACCACAACCTTTGGCCCACCCCCTGCTGAGATTCGAGGTTCAACTGGAAGTGGAGTTGGCTCCCCGTGGACTTGTGTCCTGCATGGGGGCCTGGAGGGACCTGGCTGGGAGCACACAGGCCTGGCAAGGCACCAGGCAGTGTGGCTGGCTTGGCTGTGCCAGACGGTCCCAGTGCTTGCTGGCCTCCTGGGGGAAGGGCGCGCCTGGTTTTGGTGACTGGCTTTGGCTTTCCTGGTTCTCGCCAGGCAGGGAGCTCGGTCTTCTCTGTGGGCGCCCGGTTGGGGTGCCCGGCTGCATGCGTTTGTGGACATCCTGTGGCTGCACTCACTCACGGACGTCTGAACCAAACGTGGAGTTATCTCGGTGACGGGCTGGCTGGCTGGCCCCTGCTCACCCCCTCCCTCTCCTCTGGGATTTGGCACGTTCGACCGTGGTACCCACGCTAAGGGATGTAGCGCTCTGTGTCTCTTGGGTCCATTCAAGGATGGCCTGCCCCACGCACCATGGCAGGGTTGGATCAGGGGGAGAGAACAGAGTTAGGAAAAATACTTAATGATTTTTAAGTCACGTAAAACCATAATTGAACTCTGATAGGCTGATGTCAGTTAAGCTTGTCCTGTGTGCTGGTTTGAATGACAGCAGCAGAGCCAGCGCAGTGAGCAGGCCGGGGATTGTGGAGGCGGACCCCAGACCTTGCTTGCCCTGGTTGGAGGATTCGGGGGCTGCCTTGGAGCCTCTGGCTGGAGGAGAGGGGGCAGTTCTGGCCCAGGAGACTGTGGCCACATCGGGAGCTCATTTAGGAGTGCAGGGCCGAGTCACCTCCCCAGCCACCTCTCTTGTCTGGAGTGCCCTGCTTCTGGTTGACTTCTGAGGCCCACCCTATCCGTCCACTTCTTCAGTGCCTTGAATCTCATTCACAACAGCCCTCACTTCATCCCCTTCCTTTGGCTGCCTGATGTAACTCTTCCCCACCCCCAAAAGCCCTCCTAAGAGAGACATCAAAAGATATCCTAACAGTTACTTCCCACGTGGTGCTTTGTAAAACGCCATCACTATGTCGGAGCATTTCTTTGCATCTCTCTTGTCTTCAGAATGTAAAGCGCAGGGATTGTGACTCCGAGCCACGTGCAGCCCCCAGCACACTGGGGATTTTCAGCGCATTCAGTAATAAAAGTGACAATAGACCAAAGCGGAGGGTGTGATGAATAAAGCATTACCTTGGTTGCTGCAGATGTGAACCAGGTCTCAAGGGCAGACTCTGGAGCTGCTATCTGTTAGGAAGTCATATGTGCCTTGAATTGTCCACTACTCAAGTACCCAGCATCTGGTGGGCCTGGGGTGCTGGGGGCCAATGAGGAAACTCGACCTTCTGGTGCCTGCCCCCCTCCCCGGCCTGCGTGCCATCAGTGGGTGCGTGCGATGAGATGCTCGATTAGCCCTGTCAGTCCCTGACCAGCTGTGCTTGCTTCTCGTAAGTTATTTATACAGAGAAATCACTAATGGACTCTCCTGGTTCGAGTGCTTCTGAACTGGATGAACGATCGCCGGTATGTTTGTATTATATAATTAATTGCCATAATAAACTTTGATGAGTTAAAAGTAGTGTTGTGGTTCCAGTGAATTTGAGAAGTGAAGACATGGCTGCCAGCGGGGACATTGATTTTGTCGACTGAAAGAAAAATGCACAACGTAAGACTTGTGGATTTCAGTTTTATTTGGAGACCTTACTGCGGACTACCGCCTGGGGAACAACCTCTGAGTAGCTCTGAGAAGCTGCTCCAAGGAGTTAGGGGGAGAAGCCAGTGTATACATGATTTTGGCTAGGGAATAGGTGCAATCAGGCACCTCTAGGTGTCACCCGAGAGTCGTTTCAGCTCTTCTATGTGTCCCCGTTTCTCCCTCTGGCAGTCTAAAACCACTTTGGGCACACAGAGCCCTGGATGGCCAATCCCTATGTGTGGGTCCCTGGATGAGCTAGTTTTTAAAATTAATGAGTGGGTTTCCCTATGGGACTGCTGCACTGTATGAGGATTCGCCTTCACCGCTTCCATAAATTTCTCAGTCGCCTGAGAAAGTCGTAACTGGCCGGTGAGAGCCGTGTCCGTTTTTGGAGCCGAAAGCTCTCATCTGGTATCTTCGCTTTTGTCCTGACAAACCCTGTTAAATTGCCAATTTGATGAAAGACGTCAGGCCAGCCTCCTACCTAATCACCCAGTCAGAACCTTCCCGGTGTCTTTCAACTGGATAGTTTTCTGAGTGTCTTTCAACCGAGCACTTTCTCTGTATCTTTCAACTGAGAAGTCAGCTACCTTTTTTATCTACTACCGAATGGAACTCAGGATTGCCAACCAAGATGGGAGCTCTGAGACTCAGGAGAGATTCACCCAGTCGTCTGGAGTCACTGAGGGGGCAGAAGGCACAAGGGGCCCTCGTTGGTACCAGGGCTCCAGATCCTTGGAGAGTTCAGGTGAAGGAGAGAAGACTGCTCTGGGTCCCTTTGTGGTCACCAAAACTGTCAACTGAAAAACGCACAGTGCGAGAGCTGTGGGTTTCAGTTTTATGGAGGGACCTTACTATATATGGACTATTGCCCAGGAAACAGCCACTCAGTAGCTCTGAGAAGCCAGTATAGATATGATTTTGGCCTGGGAGTGTATGCAGTCAAGCACACATCTTGGTAGAAAATGACTGCTAGTCGCGAGGATCAGATATCTCAGTTAATGATTTTAGTGCTTTTCTATGCATGGGAAGGTGCAAGAATCTGGGTTCATTAAAATTTTTTCCTGAGGTATCTCTATCTCAGGAGCTTGTTTTTCCAAAGCACAAGTGCCTTTTTGTTTTTTCATCCTGAATGCATTTCAGGGTGCACTGTCCGTCAGCGACTGCACTGGCTAATGACTTGATCCTTGCAGAGCTGGATGGTGGGCAACGTTCTTTGTCTTGCGATTTCTTCCGTAGCCTTCAGGATCATGCTCTGCTGAAAGGCCTCTTCGGTTCATGTTCACAAAGCCCCATCTTTCTGAATATTGTCTCTTGAGCTGCTGCCCTCCCCTGCCCCTTCACCCCCGGGGCCTGGCTCTGACAGCATTTCCCTTTCCACCTTTGCCCCGCTTTTTTTCCATCTGAGGCATTTTCCCGCTGGAGCCTGCACATTCGCCTTGTCCTGGCTGGAGAGCTTGGGCGGTGCAAGGCCACAGAGCCCCACTAGGGGGCATGCGAGCCTCAGCGGAGCACAGGTGGGGCCCCATTCTTGCCACCTGCTGGGCTGGCCGGGACTGTCAGCTTGTCCAGCAAGGACCCCCAGCTTGGGTTCGAATCTTCGCACCCGGTTTCTAAACGCGGATAGAGGGGCAGCAGGCTGCTAAACTGGCTGTGGAGCCAAGCGGTTTTCTGCCTTACCCAGCCTGCCTCCCTCTCCAGCTCCCCCTGAGCTCAGCTGCTCATCCTGAGGCCTGGGAGGGCGTCTTCTTCTTTCAACAGGAAGGGCAGCTTCAGGGGAGTCAGGAGACCAGGTCTCTAATGGACCCCTGAGTCGGCCCTTCCGTTTCCTTCCCTGCAAGGTGACGAGGGCAGGCTGCCTGTGGCTGATGCCCGGAGATGCTGAGAATCACCAGCAGTGAATACTCAGCGGGGCTGCGCCTTGTGTTAACCTTTGATGTGCATCCTCTCAGCAGCCCTTCAACCCCCAAGCTTAAACAAGGGGAGGAGACTGCAGGGTGGGTAGTTCAGCGGGTCACTCAGCCTGGGGAGGTGGGGACAAGACTTGCACCTGCTCTGATCTGGCTGCAGGGGATCCTCTGAGATGCCACTGTGGTACCAGAAATCGTCAGGCTTCAAGAGGCCACAGTCCTGAGAAAAGCTTGGGTAATCTATGCTGCGAATCCCCCTGGACTCCGGTCAAAGGGTTACTGTCCTTTGCCCCCCCCCCCGAACTCTGACCTTGCCTTGCAAGCGTATCAGGGGCTGAGGACGCAGGACACCAGGGAGAGCTAGGAGACCCCTGGGCTTTGTAGGAAGAAGCTGAAAATCTCACGGGCTGGGGGAGGGGGCACAATCAAGTCGGTGCTTTGGGTTGGTCCCAGAGTGGTGGTCGGGGGTACCAGGGGCCGAAGAGGGGAAGCAGCACTTCCTAAGCAGCTCGGCGGAGAGCTGCTCTAGCTGGTCACTCAGAGTGTGCCACCCCTGCTGCTCTTCCCTCTCCCTCTCCCCAGGCCCTCCGCACCCCTTCCTCCCTGTCCTGCCCCCGCCACGTGAAATCACTGGGCGTCCTCTGCCAGACCGCAGTGGGCTTCTTGCTGCCGTGTGGGCTGCACGGGGACAGACCCTAAGTGTCGAGTTCAGAGCCTCACAGAGATTCCTAGCGCTGTGAGAAGGACACTGAGCTGCAGCGAGGCCGTTTGAAATGCCCTTTCAGTGCCACTCGGTACTCCCAGACCCTAGCGCCATGACAGGTTTGAAGCTAGACCCAGTCCTTGGCAGTGCGAGTGAGCTTTCCTTTTGGGGTCCCCAGTTTCCTTGACTTAATGTGCAGAGAATGTGCTAGAATCAGGTTGCCCGTGAGGGTCAGGGAGGCAGCATGATTTAGGGGAGTGGGCCGGGGCAGATGAGTGCTGCCCTCTCTGGCTGAGGTAGAGGGTGTATCCTCTGCTCTGCTCTGGGCTGGGGGTGGAGGGGTTGGGGGCCGCAGGCTGGAACGTGGCCCCGGGGTGGGCCCAGGTCACAGCAGGGCATCCTCTGCGGCTGAGGGAGACCGTGCAGTTGGTCATCAGAGGAGCGGCGCCGACCAGCGGCCCGTGGGCTGTGTCTGCCCACCGAGGCTGGAACTTGACAAAGATGCCTCCGAGGCTGAGGTAGTTCCTATTCAGTTGCTTAACCAAACATCTTTTTGGAAATGCATCACCCAAGCTCACCACCACTTGCAAAACAGTTTTGTAGAGAGACTTTCTGCTCAACGCAGCTCTTTTTTTAGGGTGGTGTGTTTTTAAGTAGGCCGTGGTGGCTGTGAGGCCACTGGATGGTGGCCAGACTAGAGATTAAAGAGCTTTTATCCGGAAAGGGGCTGGTGAGAGACATTTGGTGCCTCAGGCCCTTTGCCCCTCCCTGAGAGCAGCCTCCAAGTTCCCTTTTGAGGAGCCCCTTCAGTATAGGAATCTCTGCCAGGTGACTCCTGGTACCCAGGTGACTAGGTGTCCCTGTCTCCGGATCCCCTGCATGGTCAGGGGCAGGGCCACACCCCGGGCTCTCTCGGGACTGAGTCCTGAGCAGGGGGTGGGTGAGAGGTCGGTTGGAGGGTGTCAGTGGGGGCAGAGGGCTGGCCAGGCTCTTCTGGCGTGCTTGTGCCACTGCAGCTCCCCGATTCTGTGAGCACCCCCTCGTCCCCACCATATCCTTCTAGGAGCCTCCTTGCTCTTCCAGAGCTGCTTCCATGGCTCGGACCATTGATATCTCCCAGTGGATGTGGGGCCAAATCGAGTGGAGAAAGGCCCCAGCCCCGAGATGCCTTCTCAGGGCACAGTGAGGCCCGGCCGGTCCTCTCCCTTCACTAGACCCTTAAGTTGCGAGTCAGATGTCCTCCTCTGGCTCGTCGTTAAGGAAACCGAGGCACCTGCAGGACTAGGAATGTGTCCAGGCTTGCTGGGGAATGGAGGGGACTATTTCAGTTAAGCGAATTACTGAACCCACGGGAACGTCCAGTCCTGGTCTCTTACTCTCAGGTTAGAAGGTTAACTGATTGGCTGAAACGACTTGAGCTTTGGACTTTTAACAGCTGTGTGAACCCAAATCGGCTAGGATTTACTAGGTACCCACTTTGTGCAGGGCCCTGAGGCGGCACTGGTGCCCTTTGGGCTTGGCAGCCGGTGGTCCCTGCTCTCGGTCAGGTGAGGGACTGCGAGGGGAGGGGGCACAGGTGGAGGGCTGGTGATGGGGCTCTGGGTCGGGCAGCCACACGTGCTGGCTGCTGTGCTGTGCTGTGCTAGGCGGTCCTGTGTCAGGGCTGCACCCTCTGACCGTGAGGCTGCAGAGCCCCTCGCCCCCTGGTAGGGGCCCCTTCCCAGTGGCACCCCCAGAGGGATCCACAGGGACGGACCCTGGATTGAGGAGGCCGGGCGCTCTAGTTCTCAGGAAGCAGAAAAATCATTATTTACAAAGAACATATTAAACACGCACGAGAGAAATCAGCCCTTGCCTCCCACCACCCCCAAGGTGTGAGCATCCTTGTGGGTCCTCATGAGTCAGAGCTGGAGAAGAGAGCTGAGTCCCACAGACGGGGGAGGGGGCTGCCCGGGTCTGGACCCCGTGAGTCTCTGCTTGGGAGGGATGCTTGCTTCGGGGCTCTGCCCTTTCGCAGCTTCCACAGAGGGGGGCCAGCTGAGCTGCGTTGGGGTCTTCTCCTGGGCTGGTGAAGATGCGGGGAGATGTCTGAGCTGGCCTGCCTCTGTAGGGCAGTAGGATATGTTGGAAAGTCACGTCCATGGTCCTGCCGGGCAAGGACCTGGACGTTGTTTTCCAAGCAGTGACTGCAGAGCATTCTCAGGACAAAAGGTCTGGCTCTTGATGTTTGTTCCTGGGTCCCGGTTCTGTGTGGTGAGTAGGAAGTGTGTCGGCGGAGGAAGCCTCATACTCTGGAGATGGTTCAGGGAGGTGGGGGACAGGCCCAAAGCCCCCAGCCCAACGTCAGGGGAGAGCGGCTTCTCCTTCCTGCTGGTGTAAGTCCATCAGGATACTCTCAGGGGTGCTTTTTAAAAAAAAAATCGAGGTATAGTTGATTTACAATATTATGTTAGTTTCAGGTGTACAACATAGTGATTCAAAATGTTTATAGATTATACTCCATTTATACTTATTATAAAATACTGGCTATATTCCCTGTGCTGTACCATACATACTCCTAGCTTATTTCTTTTATACATAGTAGTTTGTACCTCTTAAACTTCCCCTGCCCTTAGGGGCTCTTTTATGTAGTCTTCTGAGATGGAGTTTAAGGTCCATGACCCCTCTGCTCAAATGGCCAAATCGGCTCCCGTCGCCTAAATTGCTGATGCTTACTCTTTTCCTTTACAAGAGTCTAGATGCTCATCCCCCAGCCCCCCACCCCGGTCACGGATGGGCAGGGTGAGCAGAGGTGAGGAGCCAGGTGGCTGGCGCTTATCCCCAGCGCTCTGCCGGGGGCCAGGCTCACCTTTTACAGCCTCTGAGCCCCATGCAGATCATAGTCACTGTCAGAGGAGTTATCAGGCTGGGCGGAGACGCGATGCAGGGCCCCTTCCAGAGCTGTGGGAAGAAAGGAGGCCATTTGAGCGGGGTAATCCCTCCAGGCTACACAGAGAGAGCCCCTCAGAGCCAAGAGCCCTGCGGGAGCTGGAAGATCACAGAGGCTTTCTGAGCTGGTGGCTCAACAGCCCTGAAACCGTTGTGATCAAATCGGCGAGTGTCCTCTAATGATGCTGAACGCCAGGCGCCCTGCGGCTTAATTGTCAGCGCCAGTCAGGGAGCATTCGATACAGGGCTCTGCGGGCCACTGATGGATGCTCTGTTCTGCCTCCAAGGGATCCGAGGGGCCTCATTTATTGAGAAACAGGTCCTTTAGGTCACAGCAGTGCTGGGGTTAATGATATCCCGGCACATTCTTCTCTCTAGCTGAGTGGCCCGTTAACGTTGTATCCCATCCATACCCTGCCGTGACCGGCTGTCAAAGGGGCAGTTTGATCGTCTGCCCCCTGCTCGGCCTCCCTTCTTTCTCCAGGCAATCATGTGACCCTCTGCTCGGCCCCTGCCGTCATTCCTAGGAGCGCCAGCTGGTGCTTACCTGGAAAAGCTGAGATTTGGGAGTTCCTGGGAGGCTGACTGTATTCGTTCTCCAGGTGGGAGGCCGTGGGGTTCTCAGCCTGGGACCGGACAGTCACCGTGTGGTTGCGATGGAAAGACACTGAGCAGATGTGGGAGATAGAATCACTAGACATGATGCTCTGTCCTCCTCCTCCCCAACGGGGGCCCAACTGGAATTTCCTGTTCCCGTTGTGTAACGTGTGGGTGGGGGCCGAGGGCCCCCTGGGCTCCTTCAGTGCATCCCTTTTCCCCTTTCTTCCCAGGGAGGTTCATTCTAGCAGGGCTCAGACTTTTAGAGCAGCTTTGGGTTCGCTGGCAAGCTGACCGGCGGGCAGGCCATCAGTCAGACAGTCAGTCAGTTATCAAACATTCATCAAGCAGGGAATTGGAACACGAGTGATAGGGCAGATATGGTCCCTGCCCTCCTGGAATTGAGGGTCTTTATATTGTAAGAAAGACTTGACAACACAGAGCCTTCTTGAAGGAATTGGCTCTTGACACATCAAGTGGGGGAGAAGGTGGAGTAGAGGCAGGAGGTGGGCTGTGGTTCTACCCACAAAGGGGGCTCTGGCTGTGGCCAGAAGGAGAGAGGATGGAGACCAGGTGTGGGGACAGGGCCGGCTGCATCAAAATGTCTTAAAACTGGCCTTGTAAAGTTGTTGCATGATAAAGACATTCCATGATAAATCTAGCTTGGACAACCCTTCTTAACATATGTCTGCTTTGGAGATGAACCACGCAAAAATGCCCGTGAAAGTTCTGACAAGTCCTGAAGTAAAGAACCGTGTCTAGCTCTGCTTAACTCACTGATTTCCAAGTCTCTTTGATCATGGGGTCCTCTTCTCTGAGTGCCACCCGTTAACACCTGTCGCCACAGTCACACCTTAGACGAGCACAGTGGAGCTCAGAGGCCTCAAGCAGCCACTGGCTCTGTCCATGGTCGGCAGTGACCCGTGACCCTGCTTCATGGCCTCCTTCCTGAGTGCCGTGGCTACTGGCCTGGGCCGAGGGAGGATCCTGCCTCCGGGGCTACTTACTGTTCTGGTTCATTCCCGTCGGGCCAATCCACTGGCGCTGCTTCTTCTGGCGGACTGGGTGACAGACAGGAAAGGCACATCAGGGTGGGGGTGGAGGAGGGGGGTTGAGATAGGAGGGGGCAAGGGGGGCGGGAGACAGGGAAGGAGGGAGGAGGCGACAGGTGCATGCTGAAGGGCCGGTTCTCCAGGAGAAACCACCGTGGGGTGTTTAGAACCAGAATTAAGACCTGGGAGGGCACCAGGGACCCAGCCATCACTGCCCACCTCTGGCAGCGTGCAGCCTCTCTAATCTCACACCCTTATCTCTGAATGATTTCCTCCCGAGTTCTGCAAGGCCAGGATGATACCCATTAGGTTCACAAGGTCTGCGGCTGCCCATTTGTTGTATGAGGAAACCAGAGCTCAGAGAGGAAGTGGCTCGATTAGCTGCTAAGTGGTGGAGCCGGCCTGGGACACGTGTCTTCTGGGGTCAGACCCTCTGGACCCACCACAGTCTAAAGAATGCCCGTACCCTCCCTTTGGGCTGGAGTGGGTCCCAGCTGGGCCCTGGATGTGGGCGAATCAGTGATTTTCCTGACTTTTCTGTTTGTTACTTGGTGCGGAGAAAGGCCGGGGGGCAGGAGAGGGGCAGGGCTGGATGGTGAAGCAGAGGTGCTCCCAGCCGGCTTTCTGGAGGCGGGAACCCTCCCCTGTGGGGCTCGTGGGCAACCCGTCCAGTCTCCCCACGCAGGGGCTTGAAAGGGAGGAGGTTTGGGGCACCTACACCTACATTTCTTCACCAGCTTCTTGTAGGCGAGAGGGCCGCACACGACCAGCAGCACTACCGCGAGCATGAGGGCCAAGATGATGCTTGTCACTGTACCCGCACCCAGGCCCGCTGGGCTTGAGTTCTGGCCTGCAGGAGGCAGAGCTAGGTCAGTCCCAGCCTGGGAGGCATCAAAACTGTCCGTTCAGAGGCAAGCTCCCGGCTGGCTGGCTGGCTGACTTCCCCCAGTAATTCAACAGCATGTGCAGAAGGCAGTTTTCTATCTGCTGTCTCTCCACCCATCTCTGAAATTCTCTGCTACCCATTCATTTATCCACCATTTACTATCTAACAGTTGATCATCCAGCTATCATTTGCCCCTCCTGTGACCAACTCTTTACGTTTCCACCATTTTCCAGTTACTTGTGAGTGATCACCTTGCCATCATATACAAATAGCCATCCATCCATTCATTTCTCTCTTTTCTGTGTTAGTCAATTACCATTCATGTAGCAGATATGTACCCCTCTCCCTTGCTTTCCTAGTTTCCATCTGGAAGAGCAGAAGACGGAATGAGGGTTCTGTCATTCATCAGCTGCCTGACAATGACGGCCGGTCTCCTATTGATGGTTCGTGCTCACTGCTGTCTGAGCACTCCTGTCCCCTCTCCCCTCGTTCGTCATCCCTCCATCCTTTCCTAGGGCTCTCTCTTTAGTTCCTGGGGCCGGTTCTTCAGAAATGTGCTCATTGACTGAGTCTTAGAAGGAAAATCCAGAACTGCCCTCCACCCACCATGGGCTGGGCCCAACTCACAGGTGACAAACACTCTCTTGCAGTGGGATTTTTTCTGCAGAAGCTGGTGGCACTGGGACAGCTTCCCCGCGGGACAGAAGAACCCCCCGGAGGTCTTCTCGCCGGTGTCCAGCAGCTGGTAGGAGCTGACGTTGCCGCACTGCTGCTCCTGGCACACGTCCTCCCACCTCGCCACGCCCTTGACTGAGGGGCTATCGCACAGGGCGTCCCACTGCTTGCCCTGGCGCACCTCCACGGAGCCTTCACACGTGCCGCTGCCCCCCACCAGGCGGCTCTGCACCTTGGGCTGGAAATCTGGGGGGAGAGCAATGGGAGGTGAGGTGGCGGGCTCGGCGGGAGCTCCCTGGGCCCTGAGCCTGTATGCCTGGCCACTGGGACCCCATGACACTGGCGAAGTGGGGACCCTGGCAGGGCCCGGCTCTCGGGGGTCTGGGTACCACGTGGGACTGCCTTCCTTTCTGCCTTTCCCTTCTTCCGGCATCCTCCCTGGCATTTTCCCCATCAAGCCCTGTCCCTGGCGCCTCTGGGCAGCTGCAGCAGCTTGGGCACGTTCGGTGAAGAGGCTGGCAGGGTGGCAGTGCCCGTCAGCAACCACCAGCAGGGAGTCGCCCCTCACCCAGGTGACAGTAAGAGGAGTGGGGAAATAGGCTCCACCTGGGTCCGCTTCCCTCTTTGAAACGTCCTCTCATTCTCTTGCTGCTCCTTGAGAGCTGGGAGGGCTTTTCAGAGAGGGGAAACTGAGGCCCAGGGATGGGAAATACCTCCTGCTCTGAGTCCTGGAGATTCGCAGGTGGGACTGAATCCAGGAATCCTGCTGCCCAGACCTCAAGCCTGGAGGGACCAGCTTTCATAAAAGGGCCTGGTTCAACAGAGACTGATTCATTTCTGCTTATCAGGGTTGGGCCTGGAGGCCCACATGTGCTCGGGTTAGAGCGAGTTGTGATCTCAGCAGCTTTGGCCAGTTTCTATAGCAACATCCGTCTTCAAAGCTCTAGTAAATCTTCTATTTAGAAAAAAAAATTCAAAGGCAAGACTTCTGGATATGGTTTTGCAGGTTGTAACCTACAGGAGGGCTCCTAGCAGAGGGGTGGGTGGGCCTGAGAGCCAGCCAGGTTTTCCCATCAGGCCAAGAGATCCTTGGGGGCTGCTTCTGCCTGGAGGGGGCAGCGTCTTACTCATTCACACCATGTGTCCAGTGGTTTGGGGGCGTCCCTGCCTGCAGGATAGCCCAGTGGTCCAGAGCAAATGCTTCCCAGATGTGTGCACATGAATCCCTGAGACTTTGCTGAAAGGCAGATCCTGATTAGTAGGTGGAGGGTGGGGCCTGGGAGTCTGTATTCCTAACCAGCCAGATGAAGCCGATGCTGCTGGTCCAGGACCACACCTGGAGCAGCCAAGGCTTACACAGCAGGCTCTGGAGTGATGCTGCTTGAGGGGAAACCCCAGCTAGTGCTCTATGACACTGAGTAAGAAATTTAACCTCTCTGAGCCTCAGCTTCCTCATCTGTAAAGTGGGGATAATAATAGCACCCACCTTCTAAGCTTGTTGTGAAAATGAAGGAATGCCCTGACTAGTCCCCAACGTGATGTAAGCACTCAGGAAGTATGACTTCTTAGAGTCTGGACTTCACTAGACCATTTGGTGATAGGAGCCCACTACGTCCCAAGGCATGCTGTGATTATCCTTATTTTGACCTGTGGTCCCTTTCCCCTCAGTTTCCCCATTGATCCTCATTTGGGGATCCCACAGACCAGCCTCTGGGCTCCTGCCCTCAACCACACCGGCATCGCCAGTCTCTTCCGGTTGGTGGCCTGTGACTCGGGAGCCTCCGCAGGAAGCCCTCTGGGGCCCTGCTCTGGCCTTTCTCTACCTGCTGTGCCTCAAGGACCTCCTATGTCTCACCATCGTTCCAACATCATCTGTCCCTGGGATTTATAAACTCCCCTCCTGCAAGGCTGGTTCCCTCCAAGCGCTCCATCCTGCTTGGGCCCTTGACACAAGCCGCAGTCCGCCAAACTCACCAGCAGACTGTGGCTCCTCCTGTGAGTCCTGCCACTTCCCCGTGTGGCAGCCGAGCATTTGGGCTTGTTCTGTGTTACTTTGCAGAGATGCCCGGGGCACTGGGTGTGAGTGTGGCCTCCCCACCCCATGGCCACCCTACCTCTTAGAGGCCAATGATCAGCCCTCCATGTCCCTTGTGTTCTCCGTAGCGCTAGTGCCCTGTGCTGCATGTAGGGCTTTCAGGAACGTGTGGTGACTGACCACATGGGGGCGCCCGTGAGTCTTGGCCCGGTCCCACTCACCAGAACAGATGAGGCCAAGAGCTTGGCCTCCCTCCTGGGGCTGAACTTTTCTGAAGCACTGCTCTACGGAGGCACATCTTCTGTTCTGGATCTTCCACCGGATTGGCAAGGGACCGCTCTCTCCTGGCTCTAGTGTCCTGGCTGCCTCGGTCTCTGGCAGAGGCTTCAGGAAAGAACCACACTGGAGGGCTGCACAGATGAGGTTCCCCAGGTCCTGGATCCCGTCCTGGGACTCGATGCCGACGGTGCCACCCAGGCTGCCGCTGTAGAACTCCACCAGGCCTGCACACCGCAGGCCCCCGGGTCGTGCCACCAGCTGCAGCCTGGGAGGAGCTGGGGAGGTGGGGAGGGACCTGAGTGCTGACGACCAGCAGCAGGGCCTTTCTTGCTCTGTGGTTCTAACACACAGACGAGTGAATGACTGGCCGACGGCCCTGGGAGGTGGTGAGGTCCCAAATATTGGATGGAACATACGCTACAACCTTTCATGCTTATCTGAAATTTAAATGTAACTGAACATCCTGTGTTTTTATTTGCTAAATCCGACACCCTACCCCCAGGGCCCTCAGAATCCTTTTACCTGTGGGCTCCGGAGTGGTCACGGGCGGGGGGCTCGTGGGAAGAGGTGTTGTCCTCAGTGGCTCTGAAAAAAGATGCTCTGGTTAGGGAGGGGGCCGGGACCCTGGGAGGGAGGAGGGAAGAGTAGGGGGTGTGGGGAGAGTTGGGGGCAACAACCGGCCATGTTGAGAAAGACCTGGAACTCATGATGTAAGTACCACGGGCCCCATTAAGCCCACTTGACCCACATGTTGTGTCTAAGCCTCCTGCGAGGCAGGCAGTACTGGCCCATTTTACAGTTGGGAAAACAAAGGTTAAGAGGAGACAATGAAGTTAACCGTTGGCAGAACCAGCTCCTCGACCTTTTCCATCCCCAGACAGGTGCCAGCACGTCCTCAGTACTCCCCCTCCAGTTCCCCACCAGTGTATGTTTTTGAGAGGGTAGTTGTAAATCGGGGACAGGCCCCAGATCACAGGCGTGGGCAGCCTCCTCGGGGCTGGTGCCCAGGCCCAGGGAACCCACGGGGCCAGCTAGTTACCCACCTAAGCAGATCAGGGACAGAGGGTCCCCCTGGTTTGCCTTGCTGTCACTGCAGTTGGAGAAGGACCCCAGTTGTCCGAGGCAGGTGATCTGGCTCTGGGGTCGCTTCCCTTTGAAGTGACGGATGTGGGAGAGGAGCAAGGGCTCCCTGCATCGCAGCTTCTGGCAGAGCTTCCAGGCCTGACCGGGGTCCTCCCGGTGGAACGGGCGCAGGCCCCAGCTCTGGCTGTGCACCGTGTACCACTTGTCCTTGTAATTGACCTCCAGATGGCCCTGGCACCGCGAGCCGGAGCCGCTTAGTCTCACTGTGAACCCTAGGGGTCGAAGAGGTGGAGGAGGCAGTCAGGGTGGAAAGGGCCCTCCATGTGGGCCCCTCCCTGCACCTTCCCCGTCTGGGCCCCACCCCTAGCAAGGCTCTCTCTGCCCACGGGCTGCCTGCTTTGCTCCTCCCGTGAGCTTCGTCCTCTGGGACCTTGCAGGGACTTTCCAGAAACTCAGGCTGATGCAGTTCCTGATCCAGGTGGTCCCTTGAAACCAGGCCAGGAGAATGGGGCTTGAGACCTAGGAGCCCAGGGAACTCGGAGCAGTGAGCGAGGGGCTCTCAGCACCCAGCGTCCTGCAGGATCGCCCCTTCCTGGAAATTCTGTTTCAATACACCCCAGACAGGGCCCGGAGCCTGATTTTTTTCTCTCTCTCTAACTTTTATTTTATTTTTTTTCTGTTCATTTTTTTAATTGAAGTCTAGTTGACTTACCATGCTGTGCCAATCTCAGCTGTACAGCAAAGTGACTCAGTTATACACAGACATTCTTTTTTTTAATATTCTTTTCCATGATGGTTTATCCCAGGAGACTGGATATAGTTCCCTGTGCTATACAGTAGGACCTTGTTCTTTATTCATTCTAAATGTAACAGTCTGCATCTACCAACCCTAAACTCCCGGTCCATCCCTCTCTCTCCCCCTTCCCCCCTTGTCTCTAACTTTTAAAATCAGTTTTATTGAGGTACAACTTACATACAGGGACATGCACTCATTTTAAGGGCACTTGTTCAATAGGATTTGACAAATGTATACACACCTGTAGCCCCCGCCATGCTCTAGACAGAGAACATGCCCATTACCTGGAAGTTCCCTCATGCCTCTTCACAGTCGATTTCCCTGAATCCAGCCTCAGGCAACCACTGATCTGCTTTCTGTCACTAGAGATGAGTTCTGCCTGTTCTCAAATGTTACATAAGTGGGATTGTACAGCAGGAACGATCTTGCTAGAGTTTGGAGCTAGGATGCCATTGCAGGCTTCCAGGTCCCCGCCCAGGGCCTACCAAACCCTCTGTGGCCCCTTCTGGTTGCCTGGTAGCTTCATGAGATCCTCTCGCCACATTTATCACCAAATACATTCAGCATGATGTTATCTCAGGAAATGTGAAAAAGAGAGGTCTGTGGTGAAGTGAGTCTGGGAACTGCTGAATCTGAAAATGCTTAACAGAGTTCCTCATTGCAGGACTTCTCAGAGCCTTTACTAGGCCAGTGTCCCCTGTCAGGAGTCTGCAGTGGGTGATGTAGTGTTGCCTACCCTTCGTCCAACGAGTTCTGTGGAACCCTGTTTGGGAAACACTAGCCTCTAGGATTAAAGTCCAACCTCTAAGGCAAGACATTTCACACACTTTACAATCTGGTGCAGCCTCTCTCTGCAGCCCCAGCTGCAAATGTCTCTGGCCAGGGAGCATCTGGCAGGATTGGGCAGGAAAATGACTTTGCAAGGTGCATTTATGGCCAGTATCTTTTCTGTGCCTGGTGAGTGGGCCATAATAATAATTAGCATGACACCTAGCATTTGTGGGGTGCTTTACAGCCATCTAGGGCATCTATCTGCAAATGGGCCTCTTAAGCATGCGTTCATGCATGTGTGCATGTGTAGGGGGTGTGGGCTGCTCTCTCTTTCTCTCTCTCTCTCTCTGTAAGGTGGGATTCGCTCCGACGGAGGGATGGCAGGTTCCCCTAGAGCCTGGTGGAATCGTTCCACGCCCCCCTCTCCACGTGGCTCTTCCTTACCTTGGTCCTCTAAGTTGAACCCTCTGAGGCCTCTGAGGCAGGAAGTGACTGCAGAAAGGAGAGAAGAAGGTCAGGAAGGGAAGTGTCTCTTCTGCTTCGCCTCACCTCTACTCACAGCCTGATCAATGGCCCTTTTGCCTCCAGCCATTGTCGTGGGCTTCAGGGGCAGGGATTTTCATACTACAGATGGCAACCCTTAGGCGGGTCGTGAAACCAGTTTAGGGGGTTGCAACCATCAATCTTCCTTCTTGTGTTAAAACTTTACTTTTTAAATGAACATGCAGTAAATTCCATTTTCTTTTAGTGCACAATTCTATGAATATGAACACATACACAAATCTGCATAATCACCGTAACCATCAAGGCATACTACAGTCCCATCACCCCCCAAAATTTCCTCGTGCTCTCTCTCTGTAGTAACATGCAGCATTGCAACCACCAATTTTTAAAAAATCATGTAGTAACACAACCATCAGTTTTTAAAAAACTGAAATGGACTAGAATAGAGAATGTCAGAATGCATCGTGTTTTGTGAGGATAAGCCTCACTTTGTGTGTGTTGGGTGGCAATATAAAAACATCCTGAGTGTTGCTTTCAATCAAAAAAAGTTTGAACGTCATAGTTCTAGAGAGCTGAGAAATGAGCCAGAATGGGAACCCAGAACATTTGTTACTTTCTAGAATTCCCAAGGCAGGTTAAGAATGATAGCAATTTCTCTTTAACAGCTCCCAGTTCTAGAGGAGGAAATCAGAGCTCAGGGAGGCAGAGGGGCTTGCCCAAGATCACACGGTCAGTTGGTGAAGGAGCCCAGTGGACTCGGGTCTGGGGGGAACTGGCCTCCCCTCTGTCCTGGCTCCAGCCTGGGCCCCTTCAATAGGAATGTGGGCCACTGGGCAGTCCCGCCTCCTCCCAGCCTCGTCTGCCTGTGGAGCAGGGGCGGAGGGGTGTCAAAGTGGCTCGTTGTCTGTGGCTGGCTCATGTGTGGCTGGGGCAGAGGTTTGATCTGAGTGGAGATGGGTTGGGTGGCACGCCTGTATGGCCTCAGAGCCCACCCTCCATGTTCGCTGCCCGGCTTTATCAGTCGTGGAGCAAGTGTTTGGTTTCCATCTGCCCCAGGGCTTGCTTCTCAGTTGGGAGCTGGGGACAGCATCGGTCAGGGTGAGTACTTTATATAGTAAATGGCTGTGTTTAAGTTTCTTTTGAGAAATTGTTGCTGGGTGTAAAAAGTCCCGTTTTTGCCTGAGTGTTCTGAAGCTGGTGGTAGAATTTTAAGGGGAGTCATGCCCCACCAGCCTGCCCTCTCCCTCCAACCAAGACTCCTTGTAATTAAGTTGTGGCCTATGGTAAGTTTCTTCCATCTTGGCAAGAGCCTGCCATGGTTGCCCCGGGAGTCCTGGGCCTTGGAAGGGGAAGGTATTTCTCACACAGAGGGCATGTCGGGTCCAGAGCAGAGGCCAGAGCTCTGGCCTGGGTTGGGAGGGGGTTGACCAGCTGTCAACCATCTGATCTATTGCAATGGGCAGGGCAGCCTCAGGAGGACATGGTGGAGATGCCCGGCTAGCTTGGTGAGAGAGGAGACAGGGGGCCCTTTGTCCTGCCCTCAACTCTCACCCCTGACCTTTCACTCCTACCTCCCTCCATCCCAGTTCCCAACACGAATGGGGCTGTACACCTTTAGGGATTCATTTCTTTGGCTAAACCCTGAGGGCACTTATGGGGATAGGGGACCCAAAGATCCACCCTTTGGTGCTGAATGTTGCAGGATAGGTTTTCTGGCACTGATGCCTTTCTCTGGGTCTGAGTACCAGCTCTGCCTCTTCCTTAGCCCCTGTGAGCCTCAGTTTCATGGTCTGCAGTATGGGAGCAAGAAAAGGACCAGCTTCATAGCGATGTTGTGAGGATGAGATGAAATAATCTATGCAAAAGACAGCCCAGTGCCTTCCTGGCCAGCGTTCAGTGCTCAGAGCTGGTGTTGCTGGTTGTGGAGCTGACTGGGCCCGGGGCAGTGGTGGGCAGGACTGCAAGCTGCCTCCTGGGGAGTTTTCCCAGGGGCAGGCATCCCTGTGTGGACGCTTGGAGAGCCAGATCACAGGGCTCGCCACCTCCCTTTCCCACCTGGGATCTTCACAGTTCCAAAGTCACCACAGTCAACGTCCGTTAACAGCAGCTACCAATTATTGAACGCCTACTGTATACTCAGCACTGGGCGAGGAGTTCCTTACAGATATCGTTCATCTTCCACACGGCCCCACAATTTCAGTTGAATATGTTCACAATATAGCTGTCGGGAGAGGCAAGTGCCCTGTCCCGGGTAACACCGCCAGCAACTGGCAGGGCCTGGATTTGAACCACGAGTATGCCTTCCAAACCCATCTCTCTGCTTTCTGCCATCCAGTTGGGCCTCCAAAGTGTTAAATTCAGGGAATGAACAAATGAACAAATGAGCAGAAATGAACATGACCTTGACCCTGACCCTGGTGCTGGAGTCCCCAGACCCTGAAGCCCCTGGGGACAGGGACTGGGCCTGACCATCCCTGTAGATCTCACACAGAACAGCCAGAGAACATTCTCAGGAAAGACTGCACAACATGAGAACCAAGAAAAATTCTAAAAAAGAAAATGCTCTGTGGGGAAAAGGCATCTACGCATTCCAGGGCTTCGCCTCCCTCTGGGAGCCTGACTGGCCTCAGGTGAGCAGCATTTCTTGTCTTGTCCCTCCATCACCGTCACTGTCACCACCACCATCGCCATCACCACCATCACCATCACAACCATCAACACAGTCACTGTCACCAACACCACTGCCACCATCATCACCATCACCATCACTGTCACATCATCATCACCATCAACACAGTCACCGTCACCATCATCAACACCATCACCAACACCGGTACTGTCACCATCACTGTCACCATCGCCATCACTATCACCATCACCACCATCACCACCACCACCACCACCATTACCATCATCAACACTTTTATCGTTGTACTTTCTCCTAGGCATTTTTATACATTAACTCTCTCAAACCTCACCACAGCTCTGTGAAGTTGGCACTATTATTTTGATCTCCATTTTATAGATGAGGGAACAGAGAGATTAACTAACTTGCTAAGCAACTGATGAAGAGTGGGCCCAGGACTCCAAGCCAGGTCATCTGGCACACAGTCTGTGCTTTTGACCGCTGGGCCGAGCTGCCTCCCTTCCCTTCAGAGGGAAGGCTGCCACGGCCTGCTCCGTGTTTCACCAATTCCTGCATGTTCCCGCCGCGCAAACCTGATGAAGGAGAGTGAACTTGTGATTCCCTTCAGTCAGTGAAACATACTGTGGGAAGACTTTCCATGAACTTGCTGTGTGATCTTGGCAAGTCACTCAACCTCTCTGGGCTTGGTCTCCTCGTCTGTAAAGTCAGGAAGTTAGAGTTCACCCTCCCTCACCTTCCTTTCGGTTCAAACTTCCATGATCTCTAATCTTCAGCTCCTGACGTGGCTCAGCGGCAGGCAAGCAGGCAGGCGTGGGCAGGTGAGACGTGTGACTGACTGCGAGCCTTCCTGGGTGCTGCTTCTTCCTGTCTGGCCGGGGATCCGTTCACGTTTTGATTGTCCACAACTTACTTTCATTCTTTTAGCTGCTTCTCACAGGGATCAGATCAGGGTTCCCCTGAACCCTGCTGGCTGTGCTCGGGGTCCCTCTGACCCCCTCCCTGGCTACAGCTTAGCCCGGCCCCTGCGTGCAGCCCCGAGGCCCAAGGCTTTGCTGCTGCAGAACCTGCAAACAGAAGCCTGGGGACCCTCGATACCAAGAGGGACGGAGGGCACAGAAGCGTCCTGCCATTCCCCAGTCTCTCACCCAACACCACACGCCGAGCAGCTGGGGCCAGGCCCCTTCCCTCCTCTGCCCACCTTTCCTTGGAGGCCCCACTACTTAGGGCTTAGACTGGCCAAGCCAGGGAAAGATCAGGGCCAAAAATCCAGAGAGACAGTAGGAAGGCTTTTTCACTCTCCCCAAGCCCCTCTCCTCATCTCTGCCTTTGCAGAGATTTAACCATTTTGACTCTGCCTGCCCTGACGAGGTCTCAGTGAGGAGTAAATGAATTCCTGAAAGAGGCTCTGAGACATTTACGTGCTCAACCCCTCCCTCCCCTCTCCTCTTGCATCCCCCCACATTCTGGATGGTTCTCTCTTTGGCTCCCTGTACAGCAATACTCTGGGCCACGTCAGGCCACGTCAGGCCACAGATGAGTTTTATTTGCTCAGTGTTATAATTTTTTTTCCGGAGCCCATTGTTTTGAAAGGTTTCTTTCTGTTTTGTTTCTCTTCTTTTTTTGGCCGTACTGCGCCGCCTGCGGGATCTTAGTTCCCCAACCAGGGATCAAACCTGAGCCCCCCTGCAGTAGAAGCACAGAGTCTTAATCACGGGACCTCCAGGGAAGTCCCTTACTTTTCTTTTTTTTTAAAAAAATCCCAAGATCCAGATGTTTTGAAAAACAATATGCTCTGGCCACGCGGGGCTGCATCCCATGAGCCCCCAGGGCAGCCTGTTCTGTCCTGGTTTGCCAGCGCCCTCGGGGCACCCTACTGTCACCCTGCATCTGGAGAGCCTCAGCTTCAAACACATGATGGTTTCTGCAGTGAAACATATGAATTTTCACACTAAGTGGGATGTGTCAAGATTATAAATAGTCTCCTATTCATTCAGGTCAGGATTTGCCTGTAAGCGTTTGCCAGAAATTTGCAAATTTGGGGGGGTTTTGGAATTGCAGATGAACGTTGGTGAACCTGTATTATCAGTCTCACTTTGCAGCAGAGCCAGAACTTGGCCCAGGCTGCTGGTTTCAGAGCTTGTACCCTTGATGCCACCTCTGACCCACTCATGGGCCTGCCTGGACCCGTGAGCACCTATGCTTGCAGCCCTACACACTGAGAAATGGAGGCAAGAGCGTGGCCTGCCGAGGGTCCAGGGGGCACCGGGGTCCCAGGGAGGAGCTGGGACTTTCCTGATGATAATAGTAGTGACAGCGACCTCTTACCCCGCGCAGACCCCAAGGGTTTTTCACGGCAGACCCCATTTCTTCCCGACAGCCTCAGTCAGGGGGGCTGTCATCACTCTGTTTTCCGGATAAGGAAACCGACAGACTGATTTAGTGCGGTTTGGAAGCCTGATGTTCCATTTTTTCCATTAACGGTGATTCCCTTTAACAGCCCATAACATTCTTATCAATTTACAGCAAACACAATATGTCGACTGCCTTTTGGGGGCATTCTGGATTTTCCTTCCCATATCCTCTGCTGAGAGGCTGACTCGGAAGGCCAAGAACTCCGCTTTTCTGAAACGACTCTCATCAGTGGAGCTGTGTTAACCTGAATCTGTATCAGGGCTTCAGGGAAACGAAGATCACAAAGGGCCCAAATTCCGTTTCTCGGGTTGAGCACCAGATGAAGTGGTTGGTTTTTGATCAGGAGCCTTTCTATGTGCAAAACTTGTAGAAAATCACACTGGGCTTATGCCAGGAGGAGCCTGGGGGCTGGAGCCTGCAGAAGGAACAGCGGATTCAGGTCTCTAATCTCGCTCACCCGGGGTCTGCGCCGATGAGCGATAGTGAGCAGCTTGTGGGCAGAGTGGCCTTCGTATCTGAATTGCAACTCCACGCTCTCCCTGGCGGCCTCATGTGTCTGATTGAATTTGCATGAGTTTCACGCCACCGTACGTGACTCCACTGTCACAAGGACAAGGCCTCCTTTCTGTTCAGATCTTCACATATCCCAAAGCCCGCACAGGGGCTCGTCCTTTCCATGCACAGCCCTGTGAAGAAGGGACCGAGCTCACCCCTATTTTCAGATCAAGAAACCGAGGTTCAGAGAGGCTCAGTGACTTGCCCAAGGTCACACAGCTCGCTGGTGGTAGGGTCGGTGCAGAAACCCCATCACCATCACTTGATGGGGCCCCATGGGGCTCTACCACTGGGAGACCCCAGAGCCCGCTCGCCCATGGTACAGAAGGGGGAAACTGAGGCTGGGGAGAGGGAGGAGCTCACTCCGGAGGGGAGTCGGTGGCAGTACAGGGGACCCTTGCTGCCTCTGCCAGTTGCCACCAATCTGCTATCCTGTTTCTACCACATCTCTCCCAGCTGTGCCCCAGGGAGAAGGGAGTATCAGGGTCCCTGTGGGAGCCGTGTGGGTCAAGCCCCCCCAGGGGTACATAACAATGACGAGGGCAGGGGTGGTGACAGTAGTAGTTATAGAGGAAGTGATACAGGGCCACGATTCCCAATCTGCAATTCAAAGTCCGAAACCAAAAGTCTTTTCTGATGCATTTGGCAGGAAGGCATTTGTGTCTTCAGCGTGCGAATTCGGTTTCACTGCAGAAGTGGGAATGTGTTTGATTATGGCCTGTTGCCCGGTCTGGAAAATTCTGGGTTCCCAAATGCATCTGGACAGAGGCTCCAGATAAGGGCTTGTGGACCTGGAGAGGCGAGAGTTCCCATTTCTCTCCAGGTCACTCTGCCCCCTTTCTCCTCTGCTTGGCCCCTGGGTGCCTTGAGTTCATTGGAGAAAACGTTCCGTGCTCATGGAGGCCTCCACAGCTGCCTCGCCACCAGCCTGTGTGTGACGGCCCCTCTGCCTGCAGCCGTCCTCCCCGGGCCCACATAGCATGGTGCAATCATTCATTTCCTACATGTATTTACTCAAATATTTTCTCGTGAGACCCACTGCAACCTCCTGGGATACAGCCTGGCCCCCGAGCTCCCAATCCCCAGCCTCACATCACTTCATGACCTCCTAACATCCATATGATCATTGATTTAGCTTCTCTCCGTCTGTCTCCCCATCACACCCCAACTACGATGTCGGATGCACCTGGACAGGAATTTTGATTGTTCATTGCTGTGTCCCCAGCACTTAGAACAGTACTTGGCACATAGTAGGTTCTCAATAAATACTTGCTGTCTGAATGAATGAATGGACCAGATTGAATGATAGCAATTATCCTTTGAGAGGGGCACAGTGGTTATCCCCATTTTATAGATGAGAAGGCTGAGTCTCAGAGGGGTGTTCTTGTCATTTGTGAGTGGCCAAGCAGAAATCGAACCCAGATCTGCGTTGCTCCAAAGCCCCACAGGCCTTCACACATGTCTGCACGCAACACAGGCACACATATAGCAGGTACACACACAGCACACACACACACATGCTCACCAGGCACCCACAGGCACCCACATTGATGCACACAGAATAGGTGTTCAATCAATTTTGTTGCGTGGAGTTGAAGTCCCTCCCTGGTCCCCTGGTCACTGCAGGGAAACCCCTCTGAACTGTAGGCGCTGGTCAGAGTGACCAGAGGGGCCAGTGCCAGCCCCTGAGCCCCCAGGTCCCTCTGCTACCTGCTGGGAGTGGGGAGCTCGGGGTTGCTGGGGGCCTGATTCTTTG
The DNA here is from genome assembly GCF_965194805.1 of Balaenoptera borealis. Classification (NCBI taxonomy): domain Eukaryota; kingdom Metazoa; phylum Chordata; class Mammalia; order Artiodactyla; family Balaenopteridae; genus Balaenoptera; species Balaenoptera borealis. Next base: position 10,447,786 of record NC_138868.1, read on the forward strand.
CACCCAGAGCCAGCAGGGGCCTCAGCTCTGCAGCTGGGGCCGCGGGCCGGATGGCGGGCTCACACTGGGCGTCCCCTCTCCTCTCCTCTACTGTGGATGCCCAGGCCCCCTCGGCCTGTCCTGCCCGTTGCCTTCACCCTTGATGTTCCCTCTGCCTGGGACACTCCTCCCACTTTTCTCTGCCTGGCTGGCTCCTTCCATCATTCGGGTCTCAGACGAGACATCACCTCCTCAGAGAGGAGCCCCTCAGACTGGGAGCCCCTTCGAACGTGAACTTGGTAAGTGAGTCTCAGCCATTGCTGTTTCCTTCGTTGCACTGATCACAATATTTAGAAATTTGTAAATATTTCGGGTGCGCCCTCCATGAGGGTGGACTCCTGTGTGGTTCACGGCTGTATCCCCAGAGTTTTACACAGAGCTGGACACATAGTAGATGCTCAATAAATGTATGCGGATGAATAAATGAATGAATAACTAGCCTGTGCAGGAGGATTGGAGGAGAGAAAGACTGATGGCTAGGCTCGAGTCCTCCCCACCAGGTCCTGACTCACCTTGCTTCTTGCTGACTCTGATAATAATAATAATAAATTTATATAATAAATAAATTTATGTGATAAATTATATAATAAATAAATTTATATAATAAATGAATTTATTATTATTATTAATGCTTACTGAGCACTTACACAAACCAACATTCCTATTAAAGCTCTGTATTCATTGATTCATTTAATCCTTATAAATCGCTATGAGGATTATTATACTATTATTAATTATAATTATAATTATAATTATTATTATTATCGCTATGAGGATTATTATCCTATTATCCTATTATCCTATCCTATTATTATCCTATATCCTATTATCCTATCCTATTATTATCCTATATCCTATTATCCTATCCTATTATTATCCTATTATTATTCCAATTTTGCAGAAGAGGAAACTGAAGCTTACAGAACGGGTCCATGGTCACCCAGCTGGCAAGGGGGGACCAGAATTCAAACTGCTAAATCCGTGACTTTCCCAAGCCTTAGTGCCAGCTTCTGGAGTCCCGGTGGCTGGGCCTGAGCATCTGGGCAGTGATCAGGGCTGCCTCCATGCCCCACCTTCAGCAGGTGAGCCCTGGGCAGGTTGGAGCTCAGGGCAGCTGCAGAGGGAAGCAGGCTGTGGGCATCTTCATGTACCAAAGGTGCCCAAGCCATGGGCACAAACTTGATGGCCAGCCAAGAGGCCGCGGTGTTCCCAGGGCTCTGGCGGTGAAGCATCTCTACTTGGAATGTCTTGAAGGGTGCCTGTGCTGTTTGCCCCCAGCCGCAGCCCTGGCCCTAGGTGTCCCCAGCCCTTGATGGCTGCCTGTCTGCTGGTGGTGGTTTTGTCCTGCAGCCATTTTCCTACTCGTGGGAGTGGCTTCGGTGTGTCTTTGCTCTTGGCTAGGGGTACAGAGGAGCCTCCATGAGAGCAGGAGCACTGGGCTGGGGTGGGCTCTGCAGCTCACTAGCTGCTCCCCCTGGATCTCAGTTTTCCATGCTGTAAAATGGGGACAATGGGCCCACCTGCTTACTAGGCTGTTGTGAAGCTTTCAGAAGAAAATGCCTTTAAAAGTATTTCTTAAGCTGTGACCCACTGAACAATAGGAATGTTTGTTATCCACCAGTTACACACACACACACACACACACACACACACACACTGGGAATCCTGTGCTCCTGGGCTTCCAGATGGTTCCCATACTCTGGTGAAGGCACTGCCTCCAAGGCTTCCTGACTCTGGGCTCCATTAGGCCTAGTCCTACCAGGAGCCTCGCCACTGATGGGGTTCAGGGGGAGGCCAGCAGAGCAGGACTCCACCCCGACTCCCAGGGGGCTTGGCTAGACTCCTGCCCTGCTGGGGTCAGAGGCCACAGGTGAGGGGGTAGGTGGGGAGCTTAGGGGCCTGGTCCTTGGAATCTCCAGGGCCAAGGAGGCCACAGCAGCTCCTCAGGAGGGCCCCGTAAGCAGCGGGGTCCATCCATCAGCCTCTGCCCTGGGGACAGAAGGCACTTTGTACCTCCTGCAGCTCCATGGAAGAATAGCCATGAGAACATGTGTGCACATGTGCCATCGCCACATGCATGGGAGAAGGCAAGTCTACATTTGGAGGCCATGTTTTGCCCATGAAAACACACACACGTACACACACACACACACACCTCTCACACACACATACTCACACCTACACACCCGTTTTCTAGGAGGGACTGAGGCCCCCCACTAGGCAGGCAACGTCCCCAAGTCCCTTCCCTCCAAACTGGGAAGCTGCAAGCTGCCGCCTGTTCTCACCTGTTCCCGTCCCAAGTCAGTCACCTCTCTCACCCTGCCACACCTTCCAAAGCCTTGAGAAGTGGTCAGATCTTACCCAGTTCACTCCCCCTGCATTTTATAAATAAGGAGATGGCGGCCCGGAGCAGCTCGGACCTATCTGAGGTCATACATGGCCAGGCTTAGACCCCAGGGTTCAGGTCACGAAGTACACTGCCCCCCGCCCTCCCCTCCCCCCCTGCTCAGGATCCTCCCCACTGGCCAGTGTCGGTGACGCCCCAGCAGCAGGGCTCCGGTCCTGAACTAGCGTCCCAAGGCCTCAGGGATGGAGGACTGCCCTTTCCACTGTCTCCCCTCCAGCAAACAGTAGGCCCCAGACTCACCCACCCCTAACCTTATCCCCAGACAGCCTCTCCAGAGGCCCCAAGTCAGTTCTACAGTGGCCCCCGGGGAAGTGTTCAGAAGCCCCTCCTCTGGGTCCGGAGTGACAGTAGACCCACACCTGGCTGGCAGGCCTGGCTGAGACCCCCTCTGGGATGAAACCAGAGTGACTAGGGACTAAGGTGTATGTCTTTGCCATCTGCTCGACTGTGATCCGGTCCCCACCCTGCCCTGGCCCGCCCTGCCCAGAGCATATCAGAACTGCCCAGGAGATGGTGAGTTTCCTGTCCCTGGAGGCATCCAAGTAAAGGCTGGACACTCAGGAGGTGAGGGGGGGTAGCTGCAGAGGGAAGCCGGCCTTGAATGAGGGCTGGACAATTTGATTTCTAGGCTGAGGGTCTGATCTTGGCATGGATTCCACCTCGAAGGGGACAGTAAGGTCCCCAACAGTGCAAGAGAGAAGCAGAGGTGGGGCCCTGGGGGTGGGACAAGCAGGGCCAAGAGCTGAGCTGGGGCTGGGGGAGAAGACAGGGATCCTGGTGGCCCCAACCCTCTGTGGTGCTCCAGAGAGGTGACATGCGGACCTGAGTCAGACTGAGGGGATCTGACTCTGGCATCTTCTTCTCTGTACCCTGAGCCCCGGTACCCCAGCAGACACCCCAGAAGGGGTACTCACCCAGCAGCCCTAGCAGGTACAGGGCGGCCAGTGGCGGATGCTGAGACCCCATGGGCGCGGCCTCCTCCTGCCTCAGCCTCGGCAAGCTCGGCCCCTGTAGGTGAGGGTGTCTGGCCCTGTGTCTGCCTCTCCGGGAGAAGGGGGAGGGGCGGGCAGGCTCATGCAGGGGTGGGACAAGGGAACAGGCAGTGTGGGGCCTGTGTCATCGTGTTTGAAGTTGAAACTGTCAACTTCCTCCTGGGTAAAACCATCTGCCCCAGTTCGAATGGCGGCCCCGGTCTCTGCCAGCTTCCTGCCCGGGGTGCCTAGGCCTGGGGCAGTGCCCTGACCCCGCCATGCTGGGACAGGGCTGCGGCCTGGGGGAGCCCTGAGCCGGGCCGAGGGGAGGGAGGCCTGGGGGGGCCGTTGGGAGAGACGGGGGACACGTCCCACCGAGAGGTCTCTGAGCTGTGCTGGGGTGATGAGTGAGAGGTGGGAGGTGGTGGGCACCGCCCCAGTCCTTGCAGCAGACTCAGCGATGAAAAACCAAACCAAACCCTCCATCTCTGCTAGCGGGATGAGGTAGGAGTTGGAGGTGAGTCCCCACAGGTGGCATTTCACGAGCAAGCACAGGAGCGGGCTCCTCCGTGGACCCTGGGCTTGCGTCAGGGCGTGTGTGTGAGAGCTCAGTGTGGATGGCGTGATCTCTGTGTCGACGTTGTTGAAATAAACCCCGGGCTGCTGAGGAAGAGGAGGGGTGCCTGGCATTCTGCAAAACAGATGGGGGAGGCCAGCGACTGACCAGGGAAAGGCTCAGCCTCTCTGGGGCCTGGGCTTAGGTCCCTCACTCCAGGGTAGACGGAGCCCAGACCCAGGCTCCTTGGGGCTTCTCGCAATCCGGGCCATGCCAGGGGTGAAGTGGTTCGGGGACATGACAGTAGCCGAATGTGAAGAGTTGGAGGGTAAGGATCTGAGCCAGGCCTCCCAGCTGCCCGCCCCCATCTCCACATCCCCTCCCCCAGCAGCTGGGGGCCCTCTAGGGCTGGGGGCTGGGGGTCTCCCTCCCTGGGCCCGTGAAGTTTTCTCAGCAGCTACCCAACCGCATCCACTCAGCTCCCAGCATCCAACACTCCCCAGTCTCCGCTAATACGGGGCCGGGAGGGTGTTGGGGTGCTTGAATCCATTCCCTAAGGAAAGGATCAAGGCCTGGGATCAAGCCCTGTTATAGGTGTGATTGGGGAGGCGCACCCACCACCTCATACAGGATTCGGAGGTGCCTCCTCCCCTCCCCAGAGGTGACATGGAGGCCTCAGCCAGCCCTTCCCGGCCCTGCACCTTCCTACTCCCCCCACTCCCCCTACCCCTCCCAACCAGCCCACTCTCACATCCATCCTTCCCATCCTGTGACTGGAAATCCCAGACTTTTCATTCCTCCCTTCAATTGTTCATCCAGCAAACCTTTGCCCCATGCTAAGCACCAGAGATGCAGAGATGGAGACACGTGGTCCCCACTCTGCTTACACTCCGAGGACCCTCTGGATAATTTTTCTCTTAAAGACTCGGTGTTGGGAATTCCCTGGCGGTCCAGTGGTTAGGACTCCATGCTTTCACTGTTCTATCCCTGGTCAGGGAACTAAGATCCTGCAAACCTCGTGGCGTAGCCAAAAAAAAAAAAAAAAAAAAAAAAAAAGACCCTGTGTTTAGGAAGCTTTTATCGGTCACACTAGTGGTGTGTATTAAGTGGCCCTTCATGACCCTGTTACCACACTCAGTTTACATAACTGCAGCTGGGAAGGGAGAAGGGGTTTTTATTGAGCACCTACCCAAGCTGGGGGGCGTGGCCTCTTCCTAACTACCATGGGAAGTGGGTGGAGTTTTCCATTTCACAGACAAGGAAACTGAGGCTCAGAAAGTAAGGTACTTGGCCTCAGGAGGTTAAAACTAAGATTTGAACCCACATGTCTCTCACTCCATAACCCTTGCCACTACCCTCCACCCTCACTTACTAAAAGCAAAGAAAGCAAACAAAAAATTTGGCTTTTTATTTGATCTCAGAGTCTTCGTTACAGACAAGGGTATAGTTTTTACTCTTTTCTGTTAGTTTTTGGAAAATTGAAAGCAGCTCAGGACCTCGGGTGGCTGCCGGCCCCCGTCCCAGTGGAAGGGATCCCGACACTCCTAAAGCGTCCATTCCCTCCCCAGCCGCTGTCCTATTGGCGCCCCCCTATGCCTCCTCAAGCCCCGCCCCCTGCCGCCCCCACCCCCCACCGGTGAGCCCTCCTTCCACCCCTCCCAGGCCTCCAGGCCCACTGTCCCCACTCAGACCCCAGATCCCTGGCGGGAGTTTCCTGTCCCCAGGGCCTGTACTTTCCATGACACAAGAGGAAGTCGGCTGAGCCGGGGGCTGGGTTTTCCAGGCCACCTGGCCGGGGTGGAGGCCAAGGGTGGGGGTGGGGAGGGGGTTGGCACCCCCCCCACCCAGGGCCGTGTCAGTACCTCGTCGGCCTCCGCGGGAGAGGCGCCTGCCTGCGCTGCCCGGGCCCACACCAGGTAACCACGGGGGTTGCGTGTGTCTGCCACTCAGTCATCCAGCGCTGCCTCGGCCCCTCTGGGCTCCGTGACTCCCCGGCGCCCGCAGGATTTGCCCTCTCTGCCAGGGCAAAGGGGCCACAGGGGACGCGTGGAGAAGGGGGAGGAGCTGAGGGTTGGGAGGGAGGGAGGGGCAGCTGGAGGAGATGAAGGGTGCGGTGAAATGTGACTGGTGCCTAGTAGGTCCTCAGTGTTTGTTGAATGAATGGATGAATCCGTGGGGTGGTTCCCAAAGACCCGGGATGGCCCGGTGGCCAGAGGAGGTGCCTCTGCTCTGCAATGGGCGGGAAGAGCCCTGCACATATTTGCTTGTTGAATGACTCAGTGACCTAAATCCTCGCAAACCTGTACTTGGAAGCCTGGAGGGGGTTGGGGCACGGGGGTGGGGAGCAGGCTTGGCAGCAGCTCTCCTCTACCTCCCACCTCAGGAAGTGCACCCCTCCCCCAGCTTTGCTCCAGCTCAATCAGATCATTAGTGGGGGGCCGGGAGGGGGAAAAGGAGGGGCATAAGGTCTGATTCTGGATCTGGGTGGGCAGCTGAGGGGCATGCAGATGTGGTGGAGGGGTCCCACCTCTGCCCTATATGGCCACTCAGAGCCTCAGCTGACTTATCTGCAAACCATGGGGTTGGATGATCCCAAGACCAGTTCTCTTGTTCTAGGACACCCCCCTTCTGAGGCTGCGCCATCGCCATCTGAGTTGGAGGTGGGGGATTTGTCTGTTCTGGGACCTGGAGGGTTTGACTCTTTCTCTTGAGTGAGTAGATGTCAAGTGCCAGGGCTTTGGGGGAAGGGCCGAGCGCAGAGAATCAGAGGTTGCCCTGGGTAGGGGCATGCTGGCTCTGTAAGGTGGTTCAGTGTGTGCACTTTCCTGGAACCCCGGGTGGCCATACAGCCTGCAGGGACAGGTCCGGGCACCCTCCCCCCACCTTTCCCAGCCCCTCCCAGGAGCCGGGTTTTGCTATCTGATGACACTGGTCTCACATCCCTGTGGTGAAACCTTGAGTCAAGGACTCGAGCAAGTTACCTAAACTCATCTGTGAAATGGGACAGTTTGAAGGTGAAGCATGTTAACCTGTGTAAAGAGCTTAGCACAGTCCTGGCTCCTGGTAAGGGCTCTGGGAACCAGAGTTGTTATGATGATCATTTCAGGGTGGAGAGTATAGGGTTTGGGGGCCCGGATGCCGACTTTCCATTCTGACTAGTTGGGTGACCTTGGGCAAGTCATTTCCCCTTTCTGAGACTGATTATCTTCTTTCTCTAAGATGGGGGTAGGGAATGAGCCCTGCATCTCAGGGCTTCTGGAAGGTTCCATTATAATGACATGAAGGGCTTGTAAACTCTAGTGCACTTGCTCCCTTGGGCAAGTGTGAGGCTGGTTAGCTCAGGCCCCGTCCACTTGAGCCTCCCGGGGCCTATTCATATTTCCTCATGGGGACCATGTGCCTGGAGGCCCAGCAGATGCCCTTGAATGAACTGAACTGCCCTTTTCACTCCCACCCCCACCGGGCCTGCTGCTGGCCTCCCCATGGTGGGTGTGCAAGAAACATCCCACAGCCCATGGCTCGTGTGCGAATCACACATCTCGAGGACTCAGCCTTCACAGTTTCTCTTCTGTTGCTCCTGTAAGTAAGACTGGACTTGTTTGACCACAGGGCATAAGTTTTGATTGAGAAAATGAGGCCACCTAGTAGACAGAGTAGGACAAGTGTTAACCGAGCCCATTTTTCAGATGAAGTAACTGAGGATCAGAGAGGTTAGGTGAATTTCCCAAGGCACACAGCTAACCAACAGTGAGGTTTGGACTGAGCCCCCAGGTCTCCTGGCCTGTGGGCGACCCTTTCCCAGCATGGCCTCTCTCTCTTATATCAGGCTGGTGCTTCCCCTACCCTTTGAGGATTTTTGCTGTGTTATAATAGAGATGATGGAGGCCTAGGAGGTGGATAGACCCAGCTGTGTGTCCTCGGCCGAAGCCTTCTCTCTCAGAGCCTCAGATCCCTTCTGTAAAACGGGCAGAGCAGAATCTCTCTGGAGGGATGTTGCTGGCCGAGTACCCCTGTGGGAAAGGCGCATAGTGGGTCGTCAGCGTAGTAAGCTTCATGGTACCAGGGTCTCCAGCCCGATAGGACAACATTCAGCATTTCTAAAGTCCCAGCACTTGTTGGAAGTGCTTCTGTTTCTTTCCTTTGTTCTCCAACCCAAGCCTTCTCTCCCAGCACCGGCACACAGCTCTTTCTTGAACAAATGAATGAATGAATGACAGGGAGGCTTTGAGCATGGGCACATGAAATGGACTGTCCAGCACCCCCCCACCCCCCGCCAAGAGCTGAGCTTCCAATCTAGTGGGGAGACCACCCGACAGGCAGCTGGGACAGTGCATAAGAAGGGCTAAGCTTGCAGGAGGAGATGTGTCCAATCCAACCCCTGAGAAAGTCAAGGAAGTCTTCCTGGAGGGGGTGACAGGCTGAGACCTGAAGAATGAGTAGGAGTTTGCCGCTTTGGTGATAGGATTGGTTTTCCAGGCTGAGGGCAAAGGCTTCTGGGTCCTGTTTGTACAATAACCATGTTACTATAGGTGAGAAGGGTCTAGAAGTTGGGGGAGCTGGGTGTCAGTCCTGTCTCAGCCCTTTACTGGCTCTGTGCCTGGGGTTGAGTGTCTCCCCACTGAGATGGTCCCTGAGATTCCTCATTCTGGCTTAGGATATTATTTAAAGGATACCATTCACCAGAACCTGAAAAATCGACATAGCCTTGTTTAGAAGGACAAAATGGCAAAAGTCACATTTTTAAAAAAGCTCCTACTCAGTGTTACTTTTAGAGAGCTCTCCTATATTCCCCAGGGTGCAAGTCAATATACGTAAGGGTGTTAGGCCACCGAGGGATAATGAAAAATGGAAAGACAGGGCAAAAGGCAGATCAGTTTCACCCCAACTCTACTCTGGTATATGATACAGTCAAGAGAGAGGACGCAGATCACAATGTACCGACTCGGAGAGATGGCTGTTCTGCTTAGTGAAAAAACAACATTTCAGGACAATTTGTATATTGCAATCTTTTTTTCATAAAATAAAAATATGAGTGAATTGAATAGCCAGATAAAATGTTTCTACATTCACAAAAGAAGGTTTTGCTGAATATTCATCAAAATAATGATAACAGAGATGAATTATGGGGGACAAGTTTTGGTTGAGGTGGAAGAGTGAGGTTGGGTTGGGCTTTTGTTTTTATTTTATGCACCTCTGTATTTAGTTTTTTTTGCAAAGAATGTATATTATGAATTTATGATAAGTTTAAAAATAACGTAAAAGGGATCTGCAGAAAATCTTTTAAAGAAAAAAGTCCCATGTATTTATTTGTATAATTATATATGACATATTTTTATTATATGACTTTCCTTAATAATAAAAAAAGCATGTTTATTGAAAAAAATCAAATATAATAGAGAATAAAGAAAAGTAAAACCACCCACAATCTTACCATACAGCATGACCACCGTTAACATATTAGGGCATATATTTTTATTCATTTTCTATTTATAATTATAATAATTATACTTTCAAAATTAGTATCATATATGACATATATTTTATATATATGTAAAAGATATGTATATGTCTATATATAAGATATATAAAGATATGTACATATACATATATACACAGAAATATATATATATATACATATATTTGTAACCTGCTTTTTCTCTTAAAATATATCTTGGGTGTCTTCCCATGTCATAGACTTATATAACATGGTTTTTAAATGGCTGTGCCATAGCTAATATATAAAAGTCTTGATGCTTGTTTAACTAATTCCTATTAGTGGACATTTGTGTTGTTTACTTTCTCTCTCCTTTTTTTGTTATTAAAAATAACTCTGTGATAAGTATTTTTGCACACCCACCTTTTTTCATATCTTTATTTCCTTTAAGTAGAATTATTCGAATCAATGGCTATGGCCATTCTAAATACCAAAAGCCCTTTTAGAAAATGGAATTAGTGCTCCCCACCCCAGCCTAGTTCTAGTAAATCTGAGTGCTGACTGGCTGAATTTACTTAAAAAGGAACACAACCCAAATGGTTTATAACCGCTTTCAGGGTCAGGGTTTTTTTTATTCTGTGAGTGGGCACTCCAGGTCAGTGAGGGAGGGGCCCAGGCACACCTCGGAGGGCAAATTCGAGATAATACTAAGACACATTTCTGATGATTGACTGAGTGTCCAGGGCTCTCCTATGATGGCTTGCGTTTGTCTAGTGATCTGGACCCATCGGTGGGAGGTTCTGAAGAGTTGAGGCCACTGGTCCTGTTTTAGAGATGAGGAGACAAGTCCTGAGAGATGCGGGGATGGGCCCAGGTGCAGTTAGCCTCCGACGGGTGGAAGAGGCAGGTTAGCAGAGGCATCTGGAGACAGATCAGCTCTGGCCTGGGGTGGAGGGTAGGAAGGTGTAGCCCAGAGCCTCCACCCGGTCCAGACCCACATGGAGCCCTCACCTGGATGTGCATCCCAGCAAGTCCCCAAATTTCAGAACGTGTTCCTTGTCCTTAATTCTTTAAGCTCTGTTGAGGGCAGGGCCATGTTGGTTTGACCCTATGAGATGGTCTGGAAGCAAGTATTTATTGGCTCTGTATGTGGTGCTAATGGTGATGGTGATGACGATGGTTTGAAGGTGATGAAGATGATGTTGGTGATGATGATGGTGTTAATGATTTCCACTTACCAAGGGCCTGCACAGTGCTAAGGGTTCTGAGTACTCATTATCTTGTTTTTTTTTAACTCGAGTATGCCACCATCACTGATATGGAGGATGATTTGAGGTGGCTTACCGATGAACATCTTTATCTCAATAGCTATGTGCTTGTTTTAATTTATATTAATTTAATATTCTAGAAAACAAATAATTAGCACACCAAACCCATGATTTATGAGAGTGATGTAAAATGTTATTTTTAGATTATTTAAACTGCCGAGTTGATTTAAGGGAAAAATATGAATAGTTAGCACTTGGATAAGGTAAATATCAGGAAGGTGGAATTTAATGTATTTATTATTATTATTATTATTATTTTGGCCACACCATGAGGCAGGCGGGATCTTAGTTCCCCAACTAGGGATCGAACCTGTGCCCCCTGCAGTGGAAGCATGGAGTCTTAACCACTGGACCACCAGGGAAGTCCCAAGAAGGTGGAATTTAAATAGTTGACATTTGGGACCATTAGAGACAGAGACCATTATTATCCCTATTTTTCAGAGGAGAGAGTGGAAGCTGAGAGTTTCATTAGCCTGAGATCACGATACACAAGTGGTGGAGCTCGGACTTGAACTCAGATGCCTAATTTACAAAACGTTCTATTTAAATATAGGACACACCCAGAATAGTGCAGAGATACACGCATAGCTTCAGCGACTTCACAAACTGAACACACCCATGTCACCAGCACCCAGATCAAGAAACACAACCTGACCAGCACCCAGAAGGCCCCCTCCTGTGCTTCCGTTTTCACCCACCCCTCCCCACCCAGGTATCCACCATCCTGACTTCTGTCATCATAGATTGGTTTTGTCTGTTCTTGAACTTTATCTAAATGGTATCACACAGTTTGTACTTTTCTGTGTCTGGCTTTTTTCACTCAACGTTATGCTTGGGAGATCCATCCATGTTACCATGTACAGCAGGAGTTTGTTCTTTGTTGCCGTATAGGGTTCCATTGTGTGATGGTAACACAATCTATTCATCCATTCTACCGTGAAAAAAAGTACAAAGTCCACTTTTTTTTACCCTGAAGCTCTGCTGCCACCCACAGATACCTGCACATAAAAGAGTAGACAGGACTTTCTCTAAAGAGCTAGAGACCAAGGAGGGGTGTGAAACACACAAACCCACAATTACAGAGGCAGGTGCTTTCCTAATCGCAGAGCAGCCTTGAGGTGGCCTGGGTGGTCAGTGGTTTGGACAGTCTTACCGCTTCTCCTGCAGCATTGCACTTTATAAAGCACTTTTTCCTGCAGCATCTCACAGCCCCATTGGGTGGCCGGGGGCTTGTCCCCATGCTCTAAATGAGGAAACCAGTGCTAAGGGAAGTGACTCCAACACCACAGGGTGAAAAAGAAACAGAATCAGGATCTGAACTCGGCTCTTCTGATACTAAATCCTTGGCTATTTGTACCTCCTTCCGGTTGCCTGGTAAATCCAGGAGGCTAGCCAGGCCGTGGAGACCCTCAATAGCCTGGGGATTCCAGCTGCCTTCTGAGAAAGAGTTAAAGCCAAAACAAGTCCCTGGCTTTTTGGAGTGAGACGCTGCCTTCCTTTGAGCCTCAACTTTATTTCATTTGAAAAACAGGGGGAGGGTCCCTGCCCCCCTCCACGGGAGGACTGTGGTCGCGGAGCGATGATCAATAACAGTTTCTGGCTGTCACTCCTCACAGAGTTGAACTTTCACATTCATTGTTGCAGCCGATCTCATAACCACCCCAAGGAGGAAGGCAGCACAGATGACCTTTGCCCCATTTTTCAGGGAGGTGAAGTGACGCGCCCATAGTCACTTGGCGTGTTAAGGAACCAACAGGGACCCAGGGCTCCTGACTCAGCCCAAGAGAATAGCCCCCTCCTTGCTACACTGGGCCTGAACACCAGGGGAGGCCTGCTTGTAGGCCCAGAGCGCGCACTGGGGCCTTGGGGCCTGAAACACAGGAACGTGAAGGCCCAGAGATGTTAGGGGGCTTTGCCAGGAACCACAGCAAGAAAGGTCAGGCCGGGTGGGAGCCCATGGCTCCCGCATCCACTGTCTGCAGGACAGGCCTGGGTGGGGAGGCTGGGGGATGAGGGTCACTGAGAACCTCAAGACAGACTGATTCTAGGGCAGCCTCCCTGGTGGGGACATGGTGGGGACATGGTGGGGAGAGGGGCTTCTAGAGCCCCTTCTTATCATCTGGAAAGCTCGGCCACTCTGCCACTCACCAGCTGAGTGACCTCTGTAAAATGGGAATGATAACAGCTCCTGCCTCATTAGACTGACAATTAACTGAGGCAAAGCAGGCAGATCTGAGAACAGTGCCTGGCATGGAGGACCCCTACCCCCAACTCTGCCGATGAAGGAGAGGCACAGGATGCCTGTGGCCCTGGGGAAGGGTCAACCAACACGTTCCCCTCCCCCGTATTCCAGAAGGGAAGGTGTCTGCGAGACACTGGTTCCAACTGTAGAACCAGCATGTAAACTGTGATGTTCCCTTGAGTCTGTGACAAGGTCGCTCTGCCAGGTTTTCACAAGCAGGAAAGTAAATTGTGTCCCCATGGCCTGTAAGCCACGCCCTACTTGTGCAGGTAGAGGGAGGGGGCCGCGGGGAAGCAGCTGGCCTGGGCTGTGTGTGTCTGTGGGGGCCGGGTCCTGCCTCAGGGGGACTGCGCTCAGGGCCTGCCCTTGGTGTCCCTGTGAGGTTGGTCTCCTCAGTGTGCAGGGCTGGGCCCGGCCCTTGATGAGACAGACACTGGGGAGGCAGATGCCCACGTGATGCTGGGGCAATGCACCCAGGGTGAGGACTGGGTGGGGCTTGGGAAGGAGTGTGGGGGCCGGAAGGAAGCTGGAGCTGGTCTTGCTCCCATTCTCACCCTCAGCCAGGCCCTGGCCCAAGGCCTCCTCCCCCAGGAAGCCCTCCTTGGTTCCCACTCTGCAGTGAGGTGTGGGCTGCCCCATCTCCCTCCACCTTCTTTTCTCCTCTGAGCTCTCTTCCAACTTCCCTTCTCTGACAAGGAGGTGGGACAGAAAAGCTAAAGTCTAAAATTCGGTAATCCTGAGAGCTCATCCCTCTGCAGGCTCTGCTAAAGGTACGGCCACCATGGCCACAGGTTGAACTGAGAGGTTCCAGGTCAAATCCTGGTAATAGATTTGGGGAGGGCACAGGAGATTTAAAACATGAATGAGGCTTTCTCATGAGGGGTCCTCTGCTCAACGGGGTGTCCCTCCAGTGCCTGGATCCCTGAAGAGGGTGGCCGCGTGCTGGGGCTGGAGACTGATGCTGGGGCCGGGATGTCAGGGAACAGAGGGGCTTCCCCTGCCTATTTGAGGTCCAGAATGGTAAGGACACAGAGCCATCCCACAGAGGTGGGATCTTTCAGCCTGAGGACACTCCACAGCACTCAGAGAGCTGCTTTTGGGGGATCCTGTTATCCACTGACACCCCAGTCGTGAGACATTCTGAAAGGGGCACCTTTGGGGCCTAACTGAGGACCTGCCTGACAAATCCCCGGGGCTGCTGGGCCTCCAGCCTGGTTTCTACTTCCGCAGGGGCTGCCCATGGCCAGGGCTGCTGTCTAGGTGCACCCTGAGCCTGGGGTGGGACCCAGTCCGACCTTGGGGTCCAGTTTCCGCTTCAGGGTACCATGAGCTGCCTGATGTCATGTGTGCACGTTTGTGCATTTTTTGGGGGGAGACGGCACATACCTTTAGTCTGAGTCTCCGTGCCTCACTGGCACCTCAGAAGGCCCCAGAACCTCTGATGCAGGACGAGGGCGTGCAACGTGGTCTCGTGTTTTGTTGGTTTGCTGGGCTTTGCTGCAGAGAATGCACCTTCTCCCTTGGAGGAGGAAACCAGGAAACCGCTGCCTGGGGACCCGGGCTTTGTGCTTTTTGTCTGGGCTCTGTGTGTGATCAATTGTTCTGCCAGAGATTACAGCTTGCCTGCATTTCCCTGGGCTCCTGAGTCCTTCCATGAGGAGCCTCTGGTATGGTGCTGGCTGCTGGGGCTGGAGGTGACATGGACCCCACTGTACAGAGAAGGGGACTGAGACCCCCAGGTCAAGTGACTGGAACAGGCCACAAGGCCAGTGCGGAAAGGCGTCTGAGACTTCCATTCTGGGTCCCTGGCCTTTTCATCCCATTATCCCCCTAGCTCTCAGCCTTCCCTGTTGCCATGGCAACAACCGAACAGGGGCTGGAGGGAGTTCCTATTTACTAGTACTTTCCATGCATCATCAGCCGTTTCATCGACTGCTCTGCAACCCTGCAAGCCCTGGATCTTTTTTTTTTTTTTCCAATTGAAGTACAGTTAATTTACAAGGTTGTGTTAGTTTCTGGTGTGCAGCAAAGTGATTCTGTTATACAAACATACATATATATGTTCTTCTTCATATTCTTTTTCATTATAGTTTATTACAAGATATTGAATATAGTTCCCTGTGCTGTACAGTAGGACCTTGTTGTTTATCTATTTTATATATAGTACTGTGTATCTGCTAATCCCAAGCTCCTCATTTGTTCCTTCCCCCCACTTTCCCATTTGGTAACCGTAAGTTTGTTTTCTATGTCTGAGTCTGTTTCTGTGTTGTAAATAAGTTCACTCGTATCCTATTTTAGATTCCACATATAAGGGATATCATATGATATTGGTCCGTCTCCGTCTGACTTCACTTAGCATGATCATCTTGAGGTCCATCCATGTTGCCGCAAATGGCAAGCCCAGGATCTTGTCCCCACTCTATGGCTGCCGCCTGGGGACAGGTAAGCTGGCAGACCCCAGAGCCCCTGCATTTTCACAGCTTCGCTCTGCATCACCACGGGCTTCTCACACTCTAGTCGACAGCCCACTCATTTCAAGCAAAATTCTAAATTCAGAGCCTCAGAAACGTGCTGGCCTGAGCAGATCTGACACCGAGCCCCAGCGGTCCCCCTCCTTCTGGTTGACAAAGAGTCTTCTCAGGCTTTGTCTGAGGTCCTGGGGAATTTGGGTAGCTTGGAAATCAGGGGAGGGAATCAGACACAACAGAGCTGGACCTGGGAGAGAGGAATGGCCCAGCCTCACGTGGGGAGAAGGTGTTTGTTCCCCCTTACATCCTGGCCCTTTTTCGATGTTAAATGTTTCTCTTTTGTTCCCCAGGTGTGTGGCCTGGGACCTGTGGGTTTGGGAGCTCTTGGAATGACAGAGGCCCCACTTTGGGGGGACTCATGGGGACAAGGCGGGGAAGGCCACTCCCAGGTTTTCAGAGGGAAAAAAATCTCTATGTGACAGAAATGTGATAGATTGGTTATCAGCTACGTGAACTGTGAAACACAAGTTCCTCTCCTATTTGCTGTGATAGTGAAAAAATTCACAGGCATTTTATGGGAAACTTAGAAAACAAAAAGGGACTGCTTTCCAGTCCAGGTAACCTGCTGCTGTTACCCCGGTGTGTTTGCAGTCGTGCTGGGCCTGAACCCCCGGGTGGGTGAGGGGAAAGGAGGCCTTCTTCATCCAGCCCCCACCCGCAGGCCCAGTGGGGTGCCCCTCTCTGGGCATCTGTGTTTGCTGTGCCGCCCTCCTCCTAACCCTCAACCCCTACCCCTTAGTATTTGTCTCTGTCTGACCCAGTTTCCCTCCCCAACCCAAGGTCAGAGAGCTTAGTTTTCTTTTCTCAACTACTCTTTTTCAGATTAGAAAAAAATAATACTCCTTTACTACCCTTTGTACAAAAATCGGAAGATACGTAAAATATATAGAAAAAATTTAAATCACCACATAATCTCATCACCCTGAGATCCCCATGGTGCCATCTGGCTGTGGCCACCCTGCTAAATGCTTCACTTATGTGTCCCTGACCGCCTGGCTTAAACCTGACCTCTTTAGCACACCCAGTTAAGCTTATTTATTTCAGCTTTGTTTTTTGTTTTTAAAGCATTTTTATTATTGTAAAGAGAAATACAATTTTCTCCGTGCTCACTGGAGAAAATTTGGAAAGCACAGAAAGTTATTTTCTTGTTTCTTTAAACAAAGAAAGGAAACTCGTAATCCCATCTCCCCGAGGTGACCACTTGTAGTTTGGAATAGCTTCTTTTTATCTTTTTGGACTTCTAAAAAAGCAGATGTTGAAAGCATATGTTTCCACAGTTGAGAGCATATTAAGTAGAGGACTCTAGGTCTTGGTCTGACCTGCAATAGTGTGAATAAGCATTTCCCATGTTAATAAAAGCAGTAGCTCTTGTGTATGGTCTGCGTGCGCTCAGACTTTGCCCAGCTCTTTGCAGGCGACATCTCGCTTAATTTTCTCACCACCTTATGAGGCAGGGCTGGTGTTAATTTCACAGGTGAGGACACTGAGGCGACCTTGTCTGAGGTCGGAGAGCTGGCCCCGCTTTGGCTCCAAGGTCCGTGCTCTTAATCACTAGGTTATCTCTCTTCCTCCGAAATTTTAATAACTTTTCTATTCTATAGTTCTGTATAAAAGCAGCAAGCGACCATTGTTAAATATTCAGAACTTGCCGAACAGCATAAAAAATATGAAGAATCCCGTGATATTTATTTCATACATTTGATAGCATTTTGTGCATGTATAGGCCCTGTATTTTTATAGTTGATGTCATCCTCACCGGTCAGTTTTGAAAGATTTAAAAAAAAAATCTAACCTTATAGGTATTTCCCAAGTAGACCTTTTAGGAAAAACGTAATTTTTATTGGTAGTTTATCAGTTAGAGTGAGTGTAATCACTTCCCAGAGGCTGGGTTCTCTTTCTGAATATATAAATCACTCAGGGATAGATAACTTTCTGCGTAAAGCTCCTTCTGTATTTCTTTTTTTTTTTTTTTTTTTTAATTATTTTATTTTATTTAATTTATTTTCGGCTACATTGGGTCTTGGTTGCTACACGTGGGCTTTTGGCGAGCGGGGGCTACTCTTCGTTGCGGTGCGCGGGCTTCTCATTGTGGTGGCTTCTCTTGTTGCGGAGCACGGGCACTAGGGCATGCAGGCTTCAGTAGTTGTGGCGCAGGGGCTCAGTAGTTGTGGCTTGCGGGCTCCAGAGCGCAGGCTCAGCAGTTGTGACACACGGGCTTAGTTGCTCCGTGGCATGTGGGATCTTCCTGGACCAGGGTTCGAACCCATTTCCCCTGCATTGGCAGGTGGATTCTTAACCACTGCGCCACCAGGGAAGCCCTCTTTCTGTATTTCTGATGATTTCTTTAGGGTCTGTTCCCAAAACTGAATTACTGGGCCAAGGGTTTTCACAGCTCTTAATTCCTGTTGCCAAATTATTTTACAGTCGGTCAGTCACTCTGTACTCTTCAATATGCAGCATCTGCTTTCCTTCTAATTAGATGAATATAAAATGCTACCCTGGTTTAACGTGCATTCTCTTTATTCCTAATGAAGCTGAATTTTTCAAAATGTGTTGGTTAGTCACTTGTATGTCTTCTTTTGTGGAGGGTCCAAGCACTTTCCAATCAAACTTTTTGTGATGGTAGAAATGGTCTCTATCTACACTGTTTAATGGGATTCCAATCAGCCAAATGTGGCTCTTGAGCCCTTGAAATGTGGCTAGTTTGAGTGAGAAACAGAATTTTTAGCTTGATTTAAATTTAGATTGAATTTATTTATTTGTCTTTAAATCTAAATTCA
Source organism: Balaenoptera borealis (assembly GCF_965194805.1). NCBI lineage: Eukaryota > Metazoa > Chordata > Mammalia > Artiodactyla > Balaenopteridae > Balaenoptera > Balaenoptera borealis. The sequence continues at coordinate 10,466,071 of NC_138868.1, forward strand.
TTCAAATCTAAATTTAAATAGCCACATGTGTCTGGTGGCCACCATATTGGAAAACACAAGTCTAAGCCTTTCCCTGATTATGTATTGGAGTCTCAGTGGGTGTTTTGTATTGATTTGTATGAGCTCTTTATATATTACGGCTATTAATCTTTTGTCATATTTGTTGCAGATATTTCCCCCAGGTTGCAATTTGACCTTTACTTTTTTGTTCTCATTGTTTACAGAGCATCAGAATGTTCGGTGGCCAGATCTCATAATCTTTACTTTTGTGGTTTCTCCCATAGCTTTAGGCTTAGAAAGTCCTCCCCCTCACCAAGGTTTGATAAATATGCTTATAAACTTTATTCAAGTCTTTTCTGTGATTTTTTTTCTTTAGCCCTTTAATCTACCCAGAATTAATTTTGCTGTGTGGTATGAGGTACAGTATGTCTTAGTCATCTCTGTGCCTGGCGTAGAATATGTACTCAATACATTTTATCTCAGATGAGACACTTCGGTGCCTGCAGATTAGGTGGGTGGGTGGGGAGGAGTGGGTAAGTCCGGTGAAATTAAATAGAGCATAAAATACCACTACTTAAAACATTGATATATTTTTAAATTGTGATGTTTATAAAGATTTTAATAATGTAAGAAGAGGACTCTGATACAATGTTATTTTCAAGGAAAGATACAAAATCATACCTACAATGTAATATCAACTATGTTTTAAAATTGCAGTGAAGATATTGGAAGAAGTATTCCAAAATATTAATAGTAATTGTCTCTGGGTGGTTGGCTTTTTTTTTTTTTCCTGCTTAATATTTCTATACTTCCCCAGTTGCCTACAGTACTTTGATGATCAGAAATGTTAAATACAGCACTTGAAGAAACAGTGCATGATCACTTGATACTTCTAGCTTCCCAAGCCATCATTGGCCAAGTCAGCAATTCACATGGCCAAGTTCTGGGTTGAAGGCAGGTGGGCCATGGTGGGGAAGGGTCCTACCTGCCTTTCGGTTCGGGCAAGCTGGGACTAGACTTCCTTCTCAGCTCATAGCATTCGACTGTCTCAAGTGATATAACCTGGGGCAGTTTTCTCATCTCTAAAATAAAAATAATAATGACTTTGTGTGTGGGTCTGTGAGGATACATTGTTTTGTTGTTAATTACACACACAAACACAGTACATATGTGCAATATTATACATTGAAACATATTCAAAGAACACCAACATAAACTTTTTAAAAAGCAACATTCCTTCATCTCTATCATTCTCCACCAGATGTAATCACGGCTAAAAGTTTGGTCTTAATTTTTTTTTTTTTTAAAAGGAGGGTAACATTTATTGAGGGCTTGCTGTGTGCCAGGAACAATTTTAAATATTTATAGGTATTAACTCAATGCTTGTATCAGTCATATGAAGTATAGGTACTATGAGTGCCCGTATTTTACAGGTCAGGAAATGCGAGGTACAGAGAGGTTAGTGACTTGACTGAGGTCTCTTGGTCGTCAGGTTGCAGAGCCAGGACGTATACCTAGGTGTCGAGACTGGTACTGCCTCTGACCTGGGCTATTCTGGAGCTGCTCCGGTGGAAGACATCCTGGGACTTGCAGTGGGTCACCCATTGGATGTCCTTCTCCAGAATTGGTCTGAATCTGTATTTACTTATTTATTTACAAAATGGGATATATATATACTGTACAATTGCTTCCCTTTTTTCACCTCCCAATAAATTGTGAGTGACTTTCCATGATAGTATATGTGGATTATGTCATTCTCTTTAATGTCTGCCCAATTGTCTAAAATATATGTGTGCCATGATTTATCCTTCTCTTCATCAATGTTTAATCTGCTCCCTCTGTTATAAGGACAGCACAGCAAACACGTCTTTAGGCATGTGTGTTTACTGTCTTTTAGGATGGTTTTCCAGGTGTCGCGTCGCTTTGCGTGTATGAACATTTAAAAGTTTGAAAGATATTGCTGATGCCAAAGTGGTTCTTTTAAGACAGTTGAACCAGTGGATGTGATTACTGTCATGGTAGGAATGCTTTGATTGTCCCCCACCTCCTCAAAGCTGGATGTTACCAATAGTTTTAACTTTTACCAATATGATAGGTATAAAATATCTAATTGTGTTTTAAATTTTTATTTCTTTAATAGTCAGGGAAGTTGAAATTTTTTTTCATATGTTTTGTGGATATTTGTATTTCTTCATTGGTTAATTATCTATTCATATTTTTTGCCTGTTTTTCTTTTAGGCTGTCTTTCTCTTCCTGGTTGACTTACAGAAACTCTTTATATATCATGGATATTAATTCTTTGTTTATTACACGTGTTGCAAATGTTTTGCCTCGGTCTGCCGTTTTGTTTGCAACAATTTATTTTTATGGCATCTTTCTCTATTCGTAAGTTTAAAATTTTTATGTGGTCAAAATTCTCTTTCTTTCTCTTTATGGATACTAGTTTTATATCATACTTAGACCTTCTCCAAATTGAGGTCACAGAAATTTTCCCCTATATTTTCTTCTAGTATTTTTGTTGTTTTATTTTGTAACAGGCTTCTTTAACCCACCTGTATGTTTTTAAGTCTGGTGTGAGATGTGACTTGTTTCAGTTATTTAAAATCTTCTTTACAGTTTTTATTTCTTAACTTTTTTCTCCAAAAGCAGAGCAGTTGCTTTAACACCACTATCTGAAAACTCCACGTCCCCACCATGGATTAGAAACACCACCACATTATTGAATTTTGTTAAAAATCTGGGTCTTTCTCTGGATTCTCTCTTCTTTTCCCTTAGTTAATCTAGTCAGTTTTAATTTCTGTAAATCTGTAGACTTAACTGTATTCTCGATATGTGGAAGGACATTATTCTTCTTTCTTAAACATTTCTTAGTTATTCTCGCTCATTTTCAAGTAAATTTGTCAAATCTCCACCCCCGAAAAATCCCATTAGATTTAAATTTCAATGACTTATGTAGATTGATTTGAAGTAAAATTAACAAGATTACAATCTGGTGTTAGAGTAAATAAAATTTATGCTTTGGGCCTCGGTTTCCCCAATTGTAAAGAGAGGGGGTTGGATTTGATGTGAAATTCCCATCAGGCTCTCTAATCGAAAATTACAACAACAACAGTAATAGTCATTATAGGGCCTAAAGCACCACGCTGGGCACTAGGGCACAAAAATATAGAAGGCAAAATCCCGATCCGCCAGGAGCTTATCATCTAAGGGGAGATTCAGCATGTGCAAGACATTATGACCAAATGCCCAATTAATGTGTTCCAGATTCATGGGCAAAAGTAGATAAAAGAGAAAAAGAAAGGGAGTTCCCTGGTGGCCTAGTGGTTAGGATTCTGGGCTTTCACTACCGTGGCCTGGGTTCAGTCCCTGGTTGGGTAGCTGAGATGCCGCAAGCTGCTCTGCATGGCAAAAGAAAAGAAAAAAAAGAATAGGAAAAAAATAAACAGATGGAGGGAGCTGCAGCTGTCAACCGACCAACAACATCTTTGGGAATGCTTTGCAGCTGGCACAACTGTTCACTTTCTTTAGTGAAATATCAGGTGAAAAAAATGACCATTGGTACCTGGATCTAAATTTTTAGACGACACGCCACCCTTCGGGGTACCTTTCTGTTTTTAGTAACCAGCTAGTTTGTGACAGGTTGATTCCCTCTGACACAGTAAGAATGAGTCCAGGCTTGGACATTCACAGCCTCTTAGGGTCAGATGGAACCTCAGAGACCAAACTCTTTATCGTGTGGACCAGGAAAATGAGTCCCAGAGAGGGGAAGGAACTTGCCCGAAGTCACACAGCAAATTGGAGCCAGAAGAACTTCAGAAGTCTCTGAGGGTGCCTTTTGGTTTATCCTATTTCCCTCGGGTTTCTGGAGGGAAAACTCTCCTCGGGGGGGTCAGTTGCAACCTTGGCCACCCCAACTCCAGGCTGGGTAGTCCGAGGGCCTATGGAGAAGTGGGGGGTGGGAATGCCCCCATGGGGCGAGCCGATACCACATCCTGCTGATTCAGGCCTCTTGGGAAGCCCTGACTTTTATCTAGAAAACTCCCCATGGTACAGTACACAGGGGGTCTGAGGCCCTGGCTTCTGATCCAGGATCGGATTCTGACTTGGGCAGGTCTCCTCCCTCTGGGCCTAAAGAAAGGCTGGGCCCAGCAGAAGGTTTCTAAGTCCCGCACTGAGACTGGAGCCACCAGAACTGGCTTGTCTGTGTTCTTAGCGTCTCGGCCGTAGTTCAGGTACATGGCTCTTGTGCGTCCATCCTGCCGTCCTGAGTGTCACCACAGTCAGGGTGTGTGTGTGCTGAGGGGTGATGGTGGGCAGTCGCCAAATCAGGCCCCAGTGTGGTGGTGGAAGATCAGGCTGGGGAAGGTTGGAACGGCCTCATGCTCTCAGTCACTGGGAAGCTGCTTTGATTCACTAAGTGGCCCATCTCCCTGCCAGCACCAAGCCCTCTGGAATCTGCCTCTTTGATTCCCGGTGCAGGGCAAAACCAGCAGCGGTCAGTCCGTGTCCCCTTCTGCCCGAGGCAAAGGCCACAGCTTGAACACCCCCAAGTCACTCAGTCTAAGCAGAGGAGCCCCTACTCATGTCTTCATCTGTTACGTGGACGCCTAAGGAGAATTAGATTTGGGCCTAATTATCCCGAACCCATGCGGCCAGGCCCTCACCCTCTGAAGGCAGGAAACTGAGGCCTAGCCCCATCACTATCACCTCCCTCCTCTGGGACTGCCCCAGGTGAGGCCCCACGTCTTCCCAGAAGCCGACTCCCCCTCCCACTGTGTGCGGGTAGGTGGGGTCCTCTGGCCAATTCCTGTAACTGGGCCCGTGCTCTCCAGGTCTGGCTGTTTCCTTCTTCTCTCTCTTTAAAAACAGCTTCTGGGACTTCCCTGGCCGTCCTTGGGGTTAAGACTCCGTGCTTCCAAGGCAGGGGGTGCACGTTCGATCCCTGGTCTGGGAGCTAGGATCCCGTATGCTGCACAGTGCGGCCAAAGAATAAATAAATAAATAAATAAATAAATAAATAAATAAAAATAAAAACAGCTTCTGTCTTCAGGTCATAGATGCACTTCCAGCTCCTGAGACGCTCATGAACTGAGATGTTTATTTTCTTTCTTTTTTTTTTTTAAATTAATTAATTAATTTATTTAGTTTTGGCTTGTTGGGTCTTTGTTTCTGTGCGAGGGCTTTCTTTAGTTGTGACAAGCGGGGGCCACTCTTCATCGCGGTGCGCGGGCCTCTCACTATCGCGGCCCTCTCACTATCGCGGCCTCTCTTGTTGCAGAGCACAGGCTCCAGACGCGCAGGCTCAGTAGTTGTGGCTCATGGGCCTAGTTGCTCCGCAGCATGTGGGATCTTCCCTGACCAGGGCTCGAACCCATGTCCCCTGCATTGGCAGGCAGATTCTCAACCGCTGCGCCACCAGGGAAGCCCTAAGATGTTTATTTTCAAAGCAGTGATGTGGGTCATCTTTGTGGATGGCTCGTTCATTCGTTCATTCATACCTCCATTGATTAAGGATGCACTAAGCACCTGGCCTGTGCTGGGCACGCTGCGTACAAAGATGGATAGAAGGCGGCCACTTCAGTGATTCTACTCCTCCCTGCACGAATGGGGGCAGTGGGGGATTTGGTAAGCTTCCCCCAGGCTGCTGGGGACGAGCCCACATGTTCCTTGGAGAGGGACGGGGGTCCCATCACATACTCTGACATGGGGGTGGCTCTGGAGACCAGCAGGGGGTTCCATTTCCTGTGGCCCTGTGCTCAATCTTGCTTCAGACCATATTCCCATATTCAGACCGTGCAGCGGGAGGCTGAACCTCCCTGCAGGGCCCCGAGTGCCGCTGGGTGTATCTCCCCTAGGGCCTGGTCGGCCTGTGGTCAACCGAGGCCACACAGAGGGCCGCACTGAGGGCCCCACTGGCCCATGAATCTGGGTGGCCCCCAGAGCTGCATTCAGTGTTCTCACTTCGGGTGGACGACTCTCCTCCCACCAGAGCTGCCACCACTACCAGCTCTGCAGGAAGTGGTTCATTTCTCTGTTTCCCCCTCTTCAGTCACACATAGACGCTTGATGCCACAAAAGGGAGATGCCGGGCCGGAGGGCCAGGGCCTCAGCTTAGACGGCTCTCTCCGGGCGGTGCCAAGGTCTGGCTGCAGAGATGGGCCTGCGGGCTGGGCCCTCGGGGAAGCCTTTGGAGTTTTTAATGCGTTTTTCTAAAATGGGTGAATCCTTCTGTTTTAGTAACTAAGATTATCAGTATATACTAATTGTCAAATTATTTGTAGAAGACAGAAAAGAATAAAAAAGAGAGTTTACCTCTAGGCTCACTCACTGGAGACAACCACTGCTGATGTTTCTGATGTGCATCTTTCTAGACACTTTCCTGTGCAAATATACACACCTTTTATTTTTTTATTTTTTAAAATTTATTTATTTATTTATTTATGGCTGTGTTGGGTCTTCGTTTCTGTGCGAGGGCTTTCTCTAGTTGCGGCAAGCGGGGGCCACTCTTCATCGCGGTGCGCGGGCCTCTCACTGTCGTGGCCTCTCTTGTTGGGGAGCACAGGCTCCAGATGCGCAGGCTCAGTAGTTGTGGCTCACGGGCCTAGTTGCTCCGCGGCATGTGGGATCTTCCCAGACCAGGGCTCGAACCCGTGTCCCCTGCATTGGCAGGCAGATTCTCAACCACTGTGCCACCAGGGAAGCCCATACACACCTTTAAAAAAGCAAGAATGGGCTCATGCAACATATGCTTTTGTGCTTAACAACATGGTTGTCTCTCCGAGTTAGGAGCTGTGGGTCCCATTCATTGTTCTCGAGGAAGTCGCGATTATTCATCCCATTCCCCTGCTGGTGGACACTCAGATGGTTTCCATTTCTCTCCTCTTGCCAGCACTGCTGGGACGGACATCTCTGCACAGTCACCGTGTGCACGCCTTCTGTGATTGCCTTGCAATGAATCTCTAGGCGGGGGATTACGTGGTCACAGGGATGTACATTTAAGCGACCAAGGGTGTTGCTTCCTGTGTTTTGATCAGTATCAGCTTTAGGTTGAGGGGAAAAAAAAAAATTCCCTGGTGTCTTCCCAGGTTCACTTGAGCCCCTAATCCCTTCATCCTCCTCCAAGCCCCAGTCTGCTGGTTTCTGGCTGACCCGCTTTCCCTGCGGCAAGAGCCTTGTTGGTTTGTCTGTCCTCTGTCCAGCCTGGTCAATGTCATCCCTGTGCTGTTCTGGGGGGATCAGGTAGTAGAGACACGGCAAAACCCAGCATGGGCCAAGACTGGTGTCAGGTTGGGGGGGGGTTCTCCTCCCTCTCTGACACGTGTCGTTGGGCCTTAGCCTGGGTGACAAGGATCCTGAAACCTTGCTCGGGGCTTGCGTGAAGGCTAAACTGAGACCATGATGGCAAAACTCTTTGTAAACTATAAAAGGCAGGATAGGTATGAGGGAGACAAGGAGGCAAAGGGCATCGTGGAGGTTGAACGGGGGTAGGGTGGGGAAGGGAAAACCATGTGATCCGAGGAGGGGGTTCCTTGTCCCCACCTCTGAGGCAACACAGGGACCTGCTGGAGACACACCTGCCCTGAGTGTGGGCACTAAGGGGCCAGGAGGAAGGGGAAGAGCTTTGCTGCCAAGGCTGTGGTCCCAGAGGGAGGTCGCTGGGCCTGGACTCATTCATTTATTCAACAACTTATTGAGTGCCTGCTATGAGCTAGACATTGTTCTTGGTGTTGGGGATACAGCAACGAACAAACCAGGCCCCAAACACCCCTGCCCCCATGCGTCTAACATTCTAATTTGGGGAGATAGACAACAAACGAAATAAATAAGTAAAAACGTATTGTGTGTCAGATGGCGAGAAATGCTAAGCAGGGGAATAAGGAATGGCAATTTTGTTTTTTTATTTTTAAAAATTTTGTTGGAGTAGAGTTGATTTACGATGTTGTGTTAGTTTCAGGTGTACAGCAAAGTGATTCAGTTATACGCATACATATGTTCATTCTTTTTCAGATTCTCTACCCATATAGGTTATTACAGAATATTGAGAAGAGTTCCCTGTCCTTAGGAATGGCAATTTTAAATAGGGTTGTCAGGGAAGGTTCCCACCTCAGGTGAGGAAGGAGCCGTGTGGATATCTGGGAGAAGGGCTTTCTGGGCAGCGGATCAGGCCGTGCAAAGACCCTGAGGCAGGAGCTGTGCAGCGTGTTTGATGGCGGGAAGACCAATGTGGTAGAAGCAGTGCAAGCAGGGGAGAGCAGTAAAATATGAAACTGGAGAGGTTCCAGGTCCTTTTTCTAGGCTCGCTCTGGACGGAGCAAGGGCAGAAAGCAGGGAGACCAGCCAGGAGGTGAGAAATGACGGTGGCTCAGACCACGTGGCTGCCATGCAGGTGGTGGAAGTGGTCAGAGGCGGTCGTGGTCAGAGTCTGGCCACAAGTTGAAGGTGGAACCAGCGAGGTTTGCATTGGATGGATTGCAGGTGGGACGTGAAAGAAAGAGGAGTCGGGGTTTTTGGCCAGAGCACTTGGAAGGGTGGAGGGGCCTTGTCCTGAGATGGAGCCAATCAGCTGTTTGCTTTTGGCTGTATCACCCTTGAGACGCCATTGAACATTCCAGTGGGGAAGCTGAGGGGACCATGGGCAGTGGGAGACGTGAGTCTGGGCCCAGGAGAGAGGTCCAGGCTGGGGACATACTGGCGTCATCACTGTGGACGTGGGAGTGATGGTGGGCGGTGGCAGCAGAGTCCTGTGAAGTCACTGCCCTGCCTTTCTCTGCCCCTTGGTTGTGCCCCAGAGAAGGGCCAGATAGTTCCATCCAGAGCCCGCCCCCCTTCACCTGTCAGCCATTCCCCTCCCTACCCCACCTTCCTTTTCCAGCCACCTGTTGTCTCTGTGTGGGTGGTGAGAGGGGGTTGCTATTTTGGGCTCCCTCCATCCCACACTGAGCAGAGGAAAGAGCTTCCGAAGCCTGGTGCCAGCCCCAGCTCGCTTGAAACTAGGTCAGTCTGGAGCCCGGAGCCTCCACGGCCGGCTCTGGCCTGTCATCGATCCGAGACTCGTGTGTCCCTGCTCCCAGCGGGTGCCATCTGGGCCCCCCGCGGCTCTGATCGCCCCGCTGGTCCTCTGTTCGAGCTCAGAATGTGAAACAGCCAACTCCTTTGCGGGCTCCGAGCATGGGCGGTGGGAAGGGGCATTTCTGCCGACACCGTTCCCCAGGCTGGCCGGGAGGGCTGCCCACTGCGATCAGCAGGAAATACAAATGGGTTTGCAGAGTCCCCAGGCTCACAGGAAGGATTCAGGCTCAGGCAAAACTGTCTTTGAGCCTTTTCCTTGGTTGGCTGTGAAACATGTATAAATAGACAGTGTTAATGACTTAAAAAAAAACACACACACAAACTTTTTTTGAGTTGCAACACACACACATGCACACACAAAACCACAAGATACAGAACACCTCAAGATATAGAACATTTCCTTCCCCCCAGAAGGCTCCCCAGTGTCTCTACCCATCCATACCTCCCCTCCTCCCACCACGAGCTAAGCCCCGTTCTGACTCCATCATGATCCATCAGTTTCGCCTCTTCTTGGGCTTCATATAAATGGAATCACAGAGGATGTGCTCTCTGGTATCTGGCTTCTTTCACTCAACGTTACGCCTGTGAAATCCACCCCTGTTTTTGAGTGTAGTGGTGGTCTGTACTTTTTAATTGCTGTGTTGGATCCCATTGTATGAATACTGCATCTGTTCAGTGTTCATGATGTTACTCTAAGCAACATGAAGATGTAGATGCCGCGTCTTTTCCAGCGTTGTAGCCACAGAGCCTGGCATAAGCTTGCCATACAGTTTGTCCGATGAATGAATGAACCGTTGTTCAAGTTCCCCTGGGCTGGATCCGAGCCATGGCGTGCTCATCACATTTGTGGACTGCCTCTCAGTCGTGCTGGGATTGTCTATCAGGGACCAAGTAGTTGTTCATGAAAACCTCTGGCAAGGACCTGGAGTCCACAGTCCTTGTACCCTCCCCCCTGCTCTGTGGAGGTGCGTCTCCTCCTCCATCAGGCCCATCTGCCCATAGCAGAACACCACCTTGTTCCAATCTGGTTCTGGGGTTGCTTGAGCCCCTGATGTGACCCCTCGGCCCCCACCTTGGGGAAATGAGTGGAAACATCTGTACATCAAGTGGCCTGAAGCAGCGCAGGCTGCAGAGGTGAAGTGCCCAAGCCAGAGTGAGGACAGTCTGTGTGTGTGACCACAGCCATATCACTACCCTCTCTGGGCCCTGCTTCCCTCATCTGTACAGATAGTTCGGCTTTGTTTCATTTTGGTTCTCTTAGGGCTTCTGTCCACTGTTACAACTGGCTGTGTCGGCCCACAGGATGGCACAGGTGGGGGAATGTTTCAGAATCTCCCTCCTCTATGGGCTGATGGGGTTCAAAGCTCCCAGCCCAGAATTGCTTCTCCAGGTGGAAAGCTGTTGCTCAGCCAGGTATGTTGCTGAAAGATCGCTCCCCCAGCCCTGCCCTGGCCCTCGTTTTGATGGTGAAATGTGAAATCAGGAAGCAGCTAGCTCTTGAGTGAAGTTGTATCAAAATGAATCCATCAAGGCAAATGGGATCTTGATTTTTTTTTCTGTTCCATGTTTGCTGTTTCCTGAGTGGAAACATAAACATGACAGGGTGCTTTCAATAGAAAACAAAGTGTGAGGGAGGATGGAGTACACATTAGGTGGGAATGTTAAAACCAGGCTCTTTGTGAGGAGAAGGGCTCCTGCAACAGGCCCTGGGTCTTCTGCCTTCATACGCTGAAGCTGCACCTATACATCTGCGTGAATCCAAATGAAAAGAGGCTAGATATTTTGTCTATACTGGTAGCAAATGTGTGACACACATATAGCCATTCCATTCCTGTGCCCCTAACAGACATCACTAATCAATTACAGTATATGTTTCTGCCTAGTTCAAATGCAGCTTAGGTTCATTCTTAGCATAAATAGCATTTCATACCATTAGATCCGGTGTGTGAATTGAAATCTGTTTAACTCTGGTCTCTATATAACCAAGCAGTATGAAAACTTGGAAACTTTTGCATGTTGGAGAGTTTTGTTTGTTTGTTTTTTGTTTTTTCCTTTGTCCAGGTCTTTGGCTCGACTTAATCTAGATGCTCACTAGGTAAAATTTGAGAGCTCTACAAAGAGCGACCTGAAAACCACTGTTACTGCGTCATTCCTTGAGGTACCCTTTAAAAGTAGGAAGCAGAAGGATCTTTCTGAATCTTTAGTGTGGGTTTTATAGCCCAAAAAAGTGTCTTGGGATAGCATCAGAGCTGGGGAACTTCGGGAAGGGAGATAAAGAAAGATGGCAGGCTTGACCCTTTGAGCTGACTTCTCCTTTTGGGTTGGGGTCAGCCCTGGATTCAAAATAAGTAACAACAATGACAATAACACAACAGCAACACGTCCCTCATGTCTGTAGGTCACATTACAGTTTACCACATGCTCTCCCAGACGCTGAAAAGCATCATTATCTTTATTTTAAAGATGAGGAAACAGATACAGAGAAGTTCAGCGATGTATGCAGTGACACACGGCTAAGAATAGCCCGAATTGTCCTGTGTGACCCCAACTCTCACGATCTTCCCACTGCCAAGTGAAGTGTCCTCACTGATCCCCCAGTTCTTGAATTCCTTTCCTACTTCTTACCTGACCCCTCTGTCGGCATGTCCTTGCCTGCTGCCCCGGCTGCTGACTGTCCCCGAGTTGAATGTGTTCATGGCACATGTAAAGTGGAGATGTTTTTCTCCGCTTTCCCCTTGGCAGTTCCATGGGGCTCGGTCCCATCTCCTTTCCTGGTGGGAGATGACTTGGGTTCTTCCCTCTGGTCACCCCCAGCCTTGCTCACAGCGCTCCTCCTATGTGCTGCTTCAAGTTGAGAACATAGCAGCCAGGGGAGGTCTGGGGGCTTGGGAGTGAAGTTCGGTTTGGACCTGGCCTCTGCAACTGGCTTGCTTCAGCCCCAGCATGGACTCAACTTATTAAAAGCTGCAGTGCCTGAAAGTTAGCTCCCAAGAACATCTTCCTGGTTTTTCCACTTGTCTGTAAGTTACTTTGGAATTTCTCTGTGGACCTCGAGCCCCCCTATGAAAACCTATTGCTTTTTAAGTGACACTTATATTCTGATCCCCCAGGGAGAAAATAGAGAAGAGAATCCCTGCAAAACCAGTCCCCAATTTGGATCCTGCCTGGACAGTACTGTGTTTCCTAATCAGCTTCCCACCTCCATCCAATCCTTCTTCCAGACAGCTGCCAGAGTGACCTCTGTAAAACAGAAATCTGGTCCCTTCACCACTGCCCTCCCCCCACTTAAAACCCTTTCCTCCAAGCTCTTTAGCCCCTCCCCCATCACACACACCCCATCACACACAGCAGGCAGATACTATCAGTGAACTAATCTGACCAGACTAGGGGGACATCAGAGTGCTGGGGGCTGCAGTGAACTGGAAAGAGGGGGTGGTGGCGACTCCCCATCTAAAAAGAACTATCGCAACCCTGATTGTTGCCATAGAAGAGCACGGCTCTGTGGTCCCAGATCCTAATTTTCCAACACAACCTGGGTAAGCTGTGTTTTAATAGGAAATCTCCCAATTTTCAAATGTTGGTTTATGTTTTTTAAAAAGCACCATGTGGGCCACTAACAAAGCCTTTCCCACAACAAAACATACCCACGTGTTGTGACCTTTGCCCTATGCTCTATGCTCAGGAGATACTGGCAGTTCGTAAATGCCACAGTCTTTCGTATCTGTGGCTTCGCACGTCCTGATCCACATGCTGTCTCCGTAGATCAGCTTGTCCTCATGCTGTGCTCATGCCAGCTGTGTGGCTTTGGGCCAGATGAGGGAACATCTTAGTGACTCAGTTCCCTCCTCCGTAAGGTGAAAATAATAACGTCACCTACCTTGAAGAGGGATGGGGAAGGTAACATGAGTGAATGGATGTGAAGCATGAGAAAGTGCTTGGCATATTGTAGGTGCTAAGTCAGTGTTAGCTAACTTCATCTTTATAATCATTATCATCCTTCTACTCTTGGTTGTCACCTCCTCTGAGAAGCCTTCCTATATTCCTTGAGGACAGACCATGCTCCCTCCCCCCCTAGATCCTGTAGCACACGTTCCCCCCGCCATGCCAGCATCCAACTCACTGCATTGACTGTTAGCGTCTCAGTCTCCCCCTGACTGTGAGCACCTGGAGAGGAGGAACTGTGTCTTTCTTTCCAGGCACAACTCCTAACAGCACCCGGCCCAGAAGAGGCCTCCATGGAAGCTGGCTGAATAGAGGGACCTTGAATGAATGGGGGGCTGGAGGCCTGATCAACTAGATATTTCAAGCTGGCTTCTTCTGGAGGCACAGCAGGTGGGCTTGTCTGGCCCCCCACTGCAGTGTGACATCCATCCCTCCCAGCAGCTCCTCTGGCTGGCTGATGGAAGCAAGGAAACAGGAAGTGAAGTTGACAGACACTGACCAAGCCCCTTTCACTTCAGGTGTGAATGAAAGAAACAGAGCCCCTCGAGAGCCGAGCGGGGGTTGGGGGATGTGTGAGTCATGGTGTGTCATAGAGATCTTTTGGATGGATCTTTCAGTTTCAAAAGCATGAAACACTCTTACTACAGGTTGAGAAACTGGAACACCAAATGACTGTGTCCCAAACAGGACGCTGCTATCTGTGTGTGGTAAAGTACCTGGGAGTTTTTTTTTTTGCTCCACCCAACGTTGGTGGCTGAGCTGTGGGACCTTACAGTGATGTTATGGGTCCTGTACAGTAGCGTTCCTGAACCTCTGAGACCTGACTAATTCTTCTGTCCTTGAGCTGGTGTTAAAAAAAAAAAGAACACAAAAACCCTCTGTGGTCACAACGAAGATGTGATTGATGATAGAGTCTGAGCCCCGAGAGTCTTACCAGCCTACTCTGGCACGTTTTGGGGATGCTGTGAAACTCGAAAGAGCTGCCTGTCATCATAAGAGAACCAAGCGAGTGTGGGTAAGAAATTCAGATCAGCTCACGAGTTCTGTTTCTCGCTGGTTGTACAAACAGACACTTGCTGGAAGCTGCTTCAGTGGGAGCAAGGTCGAGCTTTGCGAGGGCACAGTCAAGTCTTTGCTGGGAATGATCGAGGTTTTTTCCATTTTCTCATTTTCCATTACTCGAATAGCGTTATGACCTGGGACTTTTTGTGTGGGGTCCTGGCTGAATGTTTGTGATTTTCAGGAGTTCTGGTGGGAGTCAGGTATGGCATGGATAGGGTGAATCTGAAACTCACCTCAAATTTATTTTCCATTCATCGATTATCAATTACCCGCATCTTTAATAACGCATTGGTGAGATAGGATCAGTGGGAAGGAATGAAAGGGACGATGTGCTTTGGGTCCTGGCACGGAGTGGGCGAAACGTGGTTACTCTGATTGGTGCTTCCTGTGCCCATCCTCACGCTCCAGGCAGATTGACCTTGAAGCTGGACAAGGTCAACCTCAGGGATGCTTACTTGCATGGAGCCTTCCATAGTCCTAATTTTGTATACTGTCAGATTCTTTTTAAAGAGGGCCCCCAAACTGTATAAGCTTCAGGCCCCCAAACCCAGATCCATCCCTGATCATGTATCATGAATAATCGAGAGCTGACTCTGTTGCCTTAAGAGTTGGAACCTTGGCTTCTTCTGGGATCCAGCTAGTGACAGGCTTGTTCATCTTGTTTGTAGTTGTTATGAAAAGTATTTACTTAATACCCCAGATAAGAATCATATCCTAGGGGGACTTTGCTGGTGGCACAGTGGTTAAGAATCCACCTGCCAGTGCAGGGGACAGGGGTTTGAGCCCTAGTCCGGGAAGATCCCACGTGCTGCAGAGCAACTAAGCCCGTGCGCTGCAACTACTGAGCCTGTGCTCTAGAGCCCTCGAGCCACAACTACTGAGCCCCTGTGCCACAACTACTGAAGCCCGCGCGCCTAGAGCCTGTGCTCCACAACAAGAGAAGCCACCGCAATGAGAAGCCCTTGCACTGCAATGAAGAGTAGCCCCTGCTTGCCGCAACTAGAGGAAGCCCGCGTGCAGCAACGAAGACCCAACGCAACCATAAATTAATTAATTAATTTAAAAAAAATCATACCCTAGGGACCAAGGTATGACACCTGTGTAGATAATAACTGTGGGTAGTCCTTGCTAGAAAATAAACTGTGGGTAGTCCGACGTGATATGCTTTTGAATTAGCTTGGATGGCAGGGAGAGTAGTAAGTGTGAAGGAGTTTCTCAGCTGACAGTGACAGTTGACACATACACGGTCCTCTACAAGATCTCACAGGTAGGGTTTCAAGGAGCTGACAACCACCTGTGAGGCAGGCAGGACAGGGGTCATTATTATCCCTTTCAGCAGGTGCACAGACAGACCCAGAGGTCAAGGAGCTTGTTCAAGGTCACAGTGGCACTAAGAGGCACAGCCAGGATTCAAATCCAAGTTGCTGAAACTCCAAATTCAGTGCTCTTTTAACTGCCATTATGTTGCTTTTCCAAGAGGCTGCATGCAAGAAAGACCAGGATAGATTTGCTGACAAGTATTTGCTTCTTCTGGAGAGTGACTGAACTTGAACTGTACTTGGGGCTGGTGGCGGGAGAGGGGGGTGTGGGTGAGAGTGAAAGTGACTGGGAGGGGTCAGTGTGCTGGGCTCTGTGCCCAGCAGGGTCACCAAGGCCTCTCAGTCCAGCCAAGTGCATGTTATTCTCTGGGGTTTGCGGAAGAGGAGACTGGGGCTCACACAGAGGTAGATGCTCTCCCCCTCCCCCACCCCCCTCCTTGATTGTCAGGTTCAAGGTTAACCTGAAGAGGTTGGCAGTTGCTCACCAGGTGAAAAACCAAAATGCCTACTTGAGATGTGATGACACTTTGATTCTGTGACTCTGTTTTTCCCAGTTGACTATTGACTTGAACGTTTGGTGTGGTGTGAGGGGAGATGGTCTTGTGTTTTGATTGATGCTAAACGTTACCTATCTAACAGGTTAATACTGGACAACTAATGCACCTGTCTAGCTTCGGTGCGGGTATACAGCAGTGCCAGGCTACGAGGACCCTAGAACGTGGCAGGACTAGAAGGGACTTCTGAATGTGTCTAGTCCTAGGGTTACAAACTCAGATGCCCAAGGAGCCCGGCACGTGGCTATGCCATGGGAATCAAGCCAGGGATAAGCCGAGAGGGAGTGGCAGGGCTGTGGCATTCAAATTCAGAAACTTCAAAACTCTGTGCTGATAAAACAAAACTTGCCATTCTCGGCAGATTTGGCTCCGTGCTGTCAGTTTGCCCCTCAAATGTGGTCAGAAATTCATTGTACCAGCAGGAGAGCTGAAGCTCTGGGTGACAGAGGCCTCCCAGCATCCGGTTAGACCATGAATTAATTCCTGAGTTTGTCCTTGTAAATTGTTTTTTGGCCCTGCTTTGCGGCACGTGGGATCCTAGGTCCCCAACGACCAGGGATCGAACCCGAGCCCCCTGCGGTGGAAGTGCGGAGTCCTAACCACTGCACCGCCAGGGAAGTCCCTGTCTTTGTAAATTTTTTCAAAAAGCCCTTCATTTGCATGTAAGGTTTCAGAGTTTATGAAGTGTGTGGTCACACAAACTATTTTAGTGGGTCCTCAAAGTATGGCATCCACGCTTTAAATATGTGGAGATCGAGGTTCAGAAAGCTTAGCCAACTTCGACTCCGTGTTGGGTGACTGTAAATCCTGCTCATTCGGGACAGTCCCGACTTACACTGACTGTCCCACCATCAGTATTAATAGCTCCTTTTGCTCCCCAAAGTGTCCTGGCTCAAGGGATAAATCACCGGCCACACTAGCTAGAAGGTCCCTCGGGGCTCTGGACTTGGCCCTTTTCCCTGACCTTCTGAGGCATCACAGCTCGCACATGGCCAAGCAGCTCTGGTTCCCGATTGGGTCTCTCTCCTCTGCTGTGTCCTCGGAAGGACAGCAACGAGGGCACTTAAGTGGGAGCGGTGAGGCGATGCGGCTTTTAAGGAGAGCACAGGCTCTGGTGTCTGTCTGACCCCAGTTCCGATGCAGACCCTACCACTTACCCACATAAGCTACTTCACCTTTCTGAGCCTCAGTTTCCGTATCTGTGAAATGGAGGTGATCATAACAGCGACCAAACAGCCTAGGTTTGAGGATTAACTGAGACGATGTGGGAAAACCACTTAGAACACAGCTGGCATTGACATTGGTAGTTACCACGGGGCGGATGAGGAGTGTTTGGAATTGGTTAACCTTGGCCCCTGTGGGGAAACTGTCACAGTCTAAGACAAATATTTGAGGCAGTTCGAAGCCAAAATCACTGGCCGGTGGTCATGAGTCATGGACTGACCTGTTTGGAGGCCTGAAACCCCAGACTGGCCACACGCTCAGGAGTGCTGGTGCCATGTGCCCGGGCTGCGTGGGAGCTCAGTGGGATGGGATGGGGGTGGGGAGGGGCCCACTGCGATCTTCGTGACTCTGCACTTGTCTCACTGAGGAGGTGGGTCTGGAGTTGAGTGGGAGGTGGCAGGTTGGCTGGGGTGCACTTTGGGATTTGGCTAAGATGTGTTTTCCCAGAACCGCATGGCTGTCAGGGTATAGAGAGGCCTAGGGGCCAGGAGAGGAAAGCGCAAAGCAGGCGAGCTCACCAGGGCCACGGGGCCCATGGGACACGCGGGTTTGTGGGCACTGCCCAGGCCGCCCAGGGAAAGCACCCAGAACGCAGTCCCGCTGTGGTTTAAAGGCGCCAGGACCTGAAATCTAGCCCGGCTCCCTTTAGGGCCCAGTGGCTCTCCACCTTGGCCGCATGTTAGAATCCCCTGGGGAGCTTAAAAGAATCCTCTGTCCAGGCTTCACCCCAGACCAATTAAGTCAGGATTCCTGGGGTGGCCGCAGACATCAGGACTCAGCACGCTCCGAGCTCAGCCCTCGTTCTGCAAATTATGATCAGACCCATTTGTGACCGTGAGTACTAATTCTTCTTGTGAGCAAATGCAGATAATGCTAGAAAAGCACTTTGTAAGCCATCAGGGGCCATGTAGGCGTAAGGTCATAACCATCAATCCATCCAACAGTACCGCATCCTGCTGACAGATGAGTCGCCTCAGGTGCCCCGCCTTGGCATTTACTCCTTGGATAGGTCTGGTCACACATGGGAGTAACAGAGCGGGGGCAGGATGAGGAAAAACACCCTTGGGGTCTTCAGGGTGCTGACCTGGGGTCTTCACTGACCAGAGCTGGCAGGCAGTGGTGTGGTGACGGGCTTTGTGTGGTCTCCGGCTCTGGGCTGGCGGGATAGCTCTGTCACCACCGGCCATGTGACTTCCCCTGTCCAGGCCTCAGTTTGTCCTTGGGGCTCTGTGTGCCTGCAGGCGTGGGGCCCCGTGAGAAGTCAGTGCAAGGCTTCTGATCAACCACGCACATTGTAGCATCTGAGCCATGCTCCTCTGAAGCCCTCTCGCCAGGCTGGGGGCTCCTCTTCATGTTTACTTTTGACACAGCAAACTGATGATCTAGTCTGATATCCGGATCTTGCTCTAGTTGCATTTCTATTTCCCTGCATTATTGGGGGCTGATGGTTCTCAAACTTCTTAAGAATTACCTGCTATGCTTTTTAAAATGCAATTTCCTGGTTTCAGTAGGTCTGGGGGGGGCTGGGACCTAGGAATCTGCATTTTCTCAAGTGTCATCTGGGGAAGTGTGATCTGGATGATTTGCATAGCCCAGAGCTCTGTTCCTTCCATCTGTCATTTATCCTGACCCCCTCACTTCACACATCACCTCTGGGCATCTGTACTTGGGCTTTGGGGTAAATGACCAGGTTTGACCTCTGCTCCGCCACTTACAGCTGTGAGACGCAGGACAAGGTGTTCTGTCCCTTTGAGCCTCAGTGTCCTTGACTGTAAAGTGGGGAGACAATGCATGGCTCTGTATGTGTCAGCCAGGGTTACATTTCTCTGTGCCTTCCTGGGTTCTGGGCAGGCACAGCCCGCAGCTTCCCCGGATCCCAGTGCTGGCCCCCGGCCCTTGCCCCTCGCCCCGTCTCAGACACGCCCCCCCATCCTTGTGTGGGCTTTCAGGCTGACCCTACATCATGGCCGGTACTTGGGGAAAAGGGAGCAGCTCTGTGGTGGGCAGAACCGGCTCTGGGCTGGTGTGGAGGATGAGAGGGAGTTCAGGATGAACGACCAAGTCTAAGTCTAAACACAGGGGATTCTGACAAATGGCCGTGAGCTGCAGAAGGGACACTGTGATGAACAGGATGTGTCTCCAGCCCTGTTCTTGGTCTTGGGGCCCTACTCAGAGCTGCTGGGAGAGTAATAGAGAGCACGAGGACGGTACTGAGAGATATGTTTACCGAGCACGTGGCCATTTTCGAGTACTAAGCGACTCGCATCTTTAACTCATTTAATCTTCACACCGTGAGACTGTTACTATCTCCATTCTAGAGATGAAGGAGCAGAGGCCCAGGTAGTAGGGACCAGAGTTGATTCCAGGTCTGTTGCTATGGTTACATCCACTCTCTGCAATCCCCTTATTCAGAATTAGGACTGGCAGCTCATAGCACGTTACAATTTTCGAAACACTTTGTATACAAAGTATCTGAATTGATTCTTAGAACTAACACTCTTCACTGGGTACTTTTGTAAAAGAGGCTTTATTGGAGTATTATTCACATAGCATAGAATTCACTTGCTTTCATTGTACAATCGAATACTCTTTAGTAAATTTACCAAGCTGTGCCACACAAAGCTTGTGTCACCACAGTCCAATTTTATGACCTTCCCATCATCCGAAAGATCCCTCATCCCCACTTGCAGTGACTAACCATTCCTACCCCAGCTCTAGGCAACCAACAATCTACTTTCTGTCTCTGTAGATTTGCCTTTTGTGGATATTTAATATAAATGGAATCATATGACATGTGGTCTTTTGTGCCTGGCTTCTTTCGCTGGGCAGAATGTTTTTGAGGTTCATCCATATTAGTGCAGGTGTCAGTACCTCATTTTTTTTTTTTTTTTACTGCAGGGTAGTATTCCATTGTACGCATTTATCACTTTTGGTTTATCCATTCTCCAGTCGATGGATGTTTGGCTTGTTTTCAGTCTTGCCACCAGGTTCTTGTGACATCTTACAGCTGAAGACACTGAGGGCTGAGTTACCGCTATCCTCATGTTACAGCTGAAATGTCTTACAGTTAACCTGCTAGGAAGTGTCAGAGGCAGACTCGAGCCCCGTCAGCCCAATTCCAAACGCACTTATGGTTCCCTTAAAGCCACGGGTTTCAGCTGCAAGCCCTGGCAGCCGCTTTCCCATTTGCTCTTGAAAGTCCCTCCTCCTCCTGCTCCTCTAGGATTCCAGGGGAAGAGCAGCCATCTCCCATCAGCCAGCCACTTCCAGCCCAGCGGGAAGAACTTCCAGAGGCTGCTGAGGCCTGGAAATCAATTTCAATTGAGTAGTGGCTCACTCTCTCCTAAGAGACGGGCTAATTTCCTGCAGCGGGAAGGAGGACAGTGGTGTGTGGTGTGGGCTTGACCCTGCATTCCCGGGTAGGAGAGCTGGGAGTGCACTGAAACACCACCCGTGACTCTTTGATGTTAATTTAAAAAGCTCTCAGGTGCTGAGAAACTAGACCCAGAAACAAGCCACTCCAGGGCACACAGAGGGCATTTTCTGGTCTTTGTTTCTCTTTCCATGGAGTTAGGGGAGACAGTTCTGGCCGTTCTGGGGACCGATTGCTCATAGCAACACCCTGGGACATCTACCTAGGCTGGTCTCTGGCCCCAGGGCAGGAGCCGTCTAAGGTCCAGGGGTCAGGCCATGGCTGGGGAGATGGGGACAAGGCAGGGGTCTCCGTCTGTGGGTCCACCACCCAGCCTAGGTCCCTGTGGTCATGGGGCGGGAGGAGGGGCAAAAGCTGGGCTCACCCTGTCCCCCCCAGGTTTAGAAGGTCTGCTCCAGGGAGGCAGGGTTGGGTGGGAACAAGGGCCGGCCCGGAGCCATCCCAGGGTGATGTGTGGTCCAGTGTGGGGTTCACGTTGGTGTATGTGAGTGGGCTCTTCAGTGTCATGGGGGGACCCTGGCTAGGAATGGAAGTGTGGGTGTGATAGGGGTTCCCATACCCCTCACCTCCATGCCTCAGCTGTGCTGAACTCCTGTCTCAAAGCTGCTCTCTTGGGAGAACACCCATCTCTTCTGGGGGACAACATGGGTCGGTGGAGAACATGGACAGGGACTTGGCCAGACCTGGTGGGATCCTGGCTCTGTCACCATCCATGCGACCCTGGTCCAGGTTCTTCACTTTTCTGAACCTCAGTGTTCACACCTGTGGAATGGGGGCAGGACTCCTGCCCCACATCCTGCTGAGTGTGTTTCCAGCATCCTTAGGGGAAGAGAAAGCACCCTGTGCCTCGTGCCTAAGAGGTGCAGTGGTTGCAGTGTGGCCTGCTCAGGCCTCTCATTTTTCTGCACTCCTTCCAAGGTCCTAGGAAATGGCAACTGTGGGTGCCTGTAGGGCTTGGAGGAGAAGAGAAATAGTTCTGTCCAAGCCCTTGGAGTTGAAATGCTTGCTATTTAATTTCCTCCAGAGATGATTTATTCATTTTAGCTGGTGATTATAAATCAAAAGTCCAAATGTACAGAAAGCACTTTCATAGAGATTTTAATGCAGCCAAAGGGAGCCGGGGAGGAAAATGGACTTTATAGGGGCTGGAAGGGGGAACCATAATGATTTTCCTCTCCTGGCCGTGCCTTTATAGCATTGAGATGAGCAGTTCTGTCAAAAATTAAAGACACAGTGGAATGAGTCTTATGCAGCCTTTAAAACTCTTATAAGAGTTTGTAAAGACAGAAAATATTATCGATATGGTGTGAAGTGACACTCAAGCTAGATGTGTGGATTTATGGTGTAATCACAGCTCCATCATATATTTTAAGTGGTAATTTATAACTTTGTATTTTTAACTTATAAAAATACTAAATATATAATGTATAAATATAATTTTAATTTCAAAAATATTGGTTACTAATATCTATTTACTAAAATGAGTATTTATCCTTAAATAGCTCCCCCTTCGTGGGCACTCACTGTGTGCCAGGTGCTGTGAACAACCCTTGCTGTGTCTCATCTTACAGAACCCTCACAACAGCGTTGTGAGGCAGATCCTCTTCTCCCCATTTCACAGACGAGGAAATGAGGCTGAGGAAGGTTAGATGACAGGCCCAAGGTTGCATGGGTAGGAGGTGAAGTGGCCAGAACAGTACCAGCAACTCTGCACCTCTGGCTCCCCTGCTCTTTTTTTTTTTTTTTTTTAAAGATTTTTTTTGATGTGGGCCATTCTTAAGTCTTTATTGAATTTGTTACAATATTGCTTCTGTTTTATGTTTTGGTTTTTTGGCCACGAGGCATATGGGTTCTTAGCTCCCTGACCAGGGATCAAACCCGCACCCCCTGCGTTAGAAGGCGATGTCTTAACCGCTGGACTGCCAGGGAAGCCCCTCCTCTGCTCTTTACGTTGGTTTATTGACACACACTTCCCTGTTCTATAGACACACACGTCGTATATGTCGATGCAGAAGGAGGATAGGAAGACTTGAAAAAATGATGTAGAAATGGGAGCATTGATTGTTTTGGGGTGGAGAGCTTGCTTATGGGCAGTTTAAAAATTTTTTTAATGTTTGTGCATTTTCTAAAATGCCAACATATGACTATGTAGGGGAGGTTAAAAAAAAAAACCAAACTTTATCTTCCTAGGTTCAGGACCTGGGGCCTGTGAATCAAACTGATAAAAGACAGATTAACAGGAGAAAAGGTTTATTTCATGTGTATTTCTTCACAGGAAAGAAGTGAAAACCCAAGAAGGGGTTAGATTTGGGAGCTTAGATACCGTTTTAACAAAGGGTGATAAATTGTGGAGATCTAACCAGACAAAGGAAGGGAGGGAACTGAGCTTCTAAGGCCACTGAGGTAAATTGTGGGAAGGTACATATATGGGGGAAACTAATGGAAGATAAAAGTTATTTAGTAAGTTTGTTACGCAGACTCAGGTTGGTGCCTTCTCCATTGATAAGAGTCATCTCCAGTGACCAGGGTCATCCTCCTCTTCCTGGGATGGGAAAGAGAGACACCTGTACAAATGGGAATTTATGTTATCTTTGCAAAGGGAAATGTATGCCCTGCTTTTAGGTAGAAAAGAGGAAGGCAGAGTGCTAATTGCTTTCAGCTCAAAACATTCCTTATGCCAAAGTGGCCTATTTTGGCATACTTCAATCTCCTTCAACTGTATATTAAATTTAACTCAAGAAAAATGTGATTATATTTCTTGTTTTAAATGTACTAACTTTGAGGACACGATTTAAAGGAGAAAGAGGTGTGCTTTTAAATGTCCTCTGTGCCTAGAGACTGTCATACAGAGTGAAGTAAGTCAGAAAGAGAAAAACAAATATCGTATATTAACGCATATATGTGGAATCTGAAACAATTGGTATAGACGATCTTATTTACAAAGCAGAAATAGAGACACAGACGTAGAGAACAAACATACGGATACCAAGGGGGAAAGGGGGTAGGGTGGGATGAATTGGGAGATTGGGATTGACATATATACACTATTGATACTAGGCATAAAATTGATAACTAATGAGAACCTACTGTATAGCACAGGAAACTCTACTCAATGCTCTGTGGTGACCTAAATGAGAAGGAAATCCAAAAAAGAGGGGACATATGTACACATATAGCTGATTCACTTTGCTGTACAGTAGAAACTAACACAATATTGTAAAGCAACTATACGCCAATAAAAAAAAGAAAAAATAAATGTCCTCTGTGGACTCTTCTATTGGATAGGAAACAGATGTGTCATGTAAGTGTGACTAAGGGAAGGACCCCAAAGCCACTCAGATGAAGCAACCATTAAAGTTGATAGGCCGGGGCTTCCCTGGTGGCGCAGTGGTTAAGAATCCACCTGCCTATGCAGGGAACACGGGTTCAAACCCTGGTCCGGGAAGATCCCACATACCGCGGAGCAACTAAGGCCTTGCACCACAACTACTGAGACTGCGAGCCACAACTACTGAAACCCACGCACCTAGAGCCCGTGCTCCACAACAAGAGAAGCCACCGCAGTGAGAAGCCCGCACACTGCAATGAAGAGTAGCCCCCGCTCTCTGCAACTAGAGAAAGCCTGCACGCAGCAAAGAAGACCCAACGCAGCCAAAAAAAAAAAAAGTCGATAGGCCGGGAGGTGGGAGAGCAGCTCAGGAAAGTTCTGGGATGTGACACGAGGGTGACACGAGGCAGAAACCAGTGAGGCCACACAGAGCAGGACCTGAGTCACACGGAGCAGGACCAGAGCGGGCCAGGCTCAGGGCACAGTGGTCTGTGGGTGACACAGACTGGGGCAGTGGGCTGCTTCTCTCTGCCTAGGACCCCTGCACTGGATGTTTCATTTGTGCCGTTTTAAAACTTGGAGGAACCCAGGGGAAAAAAAAAAAAAGTCAGTCAATTCATGTAAAAAAGGACAACACAGAAAATCAAACTAAACGAATAATTTTTCCAACACAAAGCATTGTGTCATTACAAAATAAAAAAGACTAGAAAAGGTCTTCTTCCCACAGTGATGAAACTGCGGTGGTTGGTTGTACAAAGAAAACAGAATTCAGCTGAATGTGCTGTGAGAGTGTGTGAAAAATAGATGTCAAAGCCTTTGAAAAGTTCGAAGCAGTAGTAACCACAGAGCATCAACAGCTAGGATTTATTGACACTTGCTGTATGCTGGGCACTGAGCCGGGAGTGACCGTAGAGATCACCATGTGGTCACAATAACTTGTTGGGGACGATGCTGATAAATGGATCATTATTGGCGGCGGGCATCTGTAGTGCGCAGGCACTGTTCTAAGCACCTTTCATGCCTTTGCTAAGTGAGCCGCTGAGGCAGGTGAAGTAACTAACTCAAGGTCAGAGGTGCACGCTCAGTACACGTCAGTGGAATGAGAAAATAAACATGTTGCTGGTACACGCGGTATTTAGGAGCGTTTCTTTAGAAGCCTTGGTTTGTGCTGCTTGGCTGGGCATTGGGGTTCATCTTAATTTGAACCACATGGACACTCAGTGTGGAGAATTTACCATCACACTCTTTGCCGAGGTCAGGTCTAATGACAGCTTTGGCTGAAACTTAAAGAGGAAAGGGTGCATGCAGACAAGCAGGTAGTTTTCTGTGAAGTCAGTTGAAACCAGGCTCGTGATTCAAGAGCAGACAGCTCGCTCAGCTCCTATTGAGGCCGGGCCTGCAGATGGGGGAGGTGGGGGGAGGGTGGGGGGGGTGGGGGGGCGACTGGAAGCACTTACCTGCCCAGCTGGGCTGAGCTTGCCAGAGAGTGGTCCCCAGGGCCTAGCTAGGTTGGGGAGGTGTCACTGGGGGACGAGGGGCTCCCTGGAGCCTTACCTGGGGGTAGGACCTGGGGGAGGGGGTGCCAGGTGGAGAGGCAGCAAGCACAGAAGCTTAATGACCAGAAGGAAAGTGATGTTTTATACAGTCTGGTGCAGATGTGTACCCGGGGTGAATTTCTGTCTCGTGCCTGGGCAGGAGCGTGGGAACTGTAGGTGAGGGAGGGTTTTTGTTTCTTTTGTTTTGCTTTTTAACTCAGACTTTCTCTCCGGCACCTTGGGGCCTGGTAGGCTGCTCATTTAAGAGGTCTCATCCTAGAAGACAGCCCTTCAAGGGCAATTTTATTTTATTTTATTTATTTCAGGTGCTTAACATTTTTATTGAAGTATAGTTGATTTACAATGTTGTGTTAGTTTCAAGTGTACAGCAAAGTGATTCAGTTATATATATATATATATTTCAGATTATTTTCCATTATAGGTTATTACAAGATATTGAATATAATTCCCTGTGCTATACAGTAGGTCCTTGTTGTTTAACTATTTTATATATAGTAGTGTGTACCTGTTAATCCCATACTCCTAATTTATCCCTCCTCCCCTTTCCGCCTTGGTAACCATAAATTTGTTTTCTATGCCTGTGAGTCTGTTTCTCTTTTGTAAATAAGTTGATTTGTATTATTTTTTTAGATTCCATGTATAAGTGATATCATATGGTATTTGGCTTTCTTTGTCTGAATTACTTCACTTAGTATGATAATCTCTAAGTCCATCCATGTTGCTACAAATGGCATTATTTCATTCTTTTTATGACTGAGTGGTATTCCAGTGTGTGTGTGTGTGTGTGTGTGTGTGTGTGTGTGTGTGTGTGTACCACATCTTCTTTATCCATCCATCTGTTGATGGACACTTAGGTTGCTTCCATGTCTTGGCTATTGTAAATAGTGCTGCTATGAACGTTGGGGTGCAGGTATCTTTACGAATTAGAGTTTTTGTTCAAGGGCACTTTTAATCTACTGGCGTTGTCGCCTTTACCAGGTGGGGAGGGCAAATAGGTCTGCTTTGATGGGTAAGAACACAGTGTGGAGCAGTTGAAGACAGCTTGGAAAGGGCCAATGATGCACTTTGTTCTGAAGTTGCAGGGGTGGGATGACTCAGATCCGCTCATCAAGGTGACCCCCTCCTCAGGTGACCTTAAGCATCAGATGTGGGGAAGGGGCTGGGAATCAGGGAGCCAGTCCTTTGTCCTGTCTCTGACTTCCACCATTTATTTATTCCCCTTCTTATTCCACCAAGGATATGAGACAGCAGTGCCTAAAAGGAAACAGGATAAAAAAATAATAAGAAAAGTCTGGATGATAGGAAAATAAGGATAGAAAATAACGTGAATTTGGTGGGAAAGTCATCCACATGATGCATCGTACCAAAAGGTCTGTCCATTTGGTA
Source organism: Balaenoptera borealis (assembly GCF_965194805.1). Lineage (NCBI taxonomy): Eukaryota > Metazoa > Chordata > Mammalia > Artiodactyla > Balaenopteridae > Balaenoptera > Balaenoptera borealis. Next base: position 10,492,944 of record NC_138868.1, read on the forward strand.
GCTGGTGGGGCACTGGTTTGCTTCTCAGCTTCCTGGTGGCCAAAGCAAAGAGGTAAACCAGCAGCCTGAGGACCCTCTCTACTGTCTTGAAGGACATTCTCTTCATCAAGATGAGCAATCAGCAGCAAGTTTCGTGGAGCTGTTTCTTATGAAATCCCTCAAGGCCTGAAAGTCTGCCCCAAAGCACAGTTCAGTGAAAACAATTCTTCAGGGGCCAAAGCAAATTAACGCCTGTGAAAGATATTTGTAAATGGCTAGATGTAATTATTGTCTCAGCAGGGATTTATGTATCAGACAGAGAATTGGGCCTTGCTAAGCCTGGTTTCTAGAGTCAGAGACACTGTTTAAAGCTGGGTTTCTTGATGAGGGTTTCCCCTGTCTTCAGGAACTGCCCAGTCCTCCAAAATGACTGATGCATGAAATGTGCTTAGAAAAGTGTCTGGCACATGGTAGGTGCTCAGTTAAGTTTCCTTTTTTTAAAAAAATTGAAGTATAGTTGATTTACAATGTTGTGTTAATTTCTGCTGTATAGCAAAGTGATTCAGATATATATATTCTTTTCCATTAGGTTTATCACAGGATATCGAATATAGTTCCCTGAGCTATACAGTAAGACCTTGCTGTTTATCTATTCTATATATAATAGTTTGCACCTGCTAATCCCAGACCTCCAATCCATCCCTTCCCCACCCCCCTCCCCTTGGCAACCACAAGTCTGTTCTCTGTTTCTGTTTCGTATATATGTTCATTTGTGTCATATTTTAGATTCCACTTGTAAGTGATATCATATGGTATTTGTCTTTCTCTGTCTGACTTACTTCACTTAGTATGATAATCTCTAAATCCATCCATGTTGCTACAAATAACATTATTTCATTCTTTTTTATGGCTGAGTAGTATTCCATTATGTATATGTACCACATCTTCTTCATCCATTCATCTGTCGATGGACATTTAGGTTGTTTCCATGTCTTGGCTATTGTGAATAGTGCTGCTATGAACATAGGGGTGCATGTATCTTTTTGGATTATACTTTTGTTCAGTTAAGTTTGTTTTTGATGCTCTTGGGTGAGAGCTAGTGTGCCCAGTTGAAGCCCACTTGCTACACAACATCAAAAGCTCTTTGCTAAGAAGAGGCCCATTTTAGGAGCGTTTGTGGGGTTGGGGGATGGTGCTGCTAGCAGGTGGATTATTGAGAGATTTGCTGCAGAGCAAACATGGAACCCAAGACATCCTAACATGTTTGAGGTTCAAGAGAAGACAGAGTAAAGGGCAGGACTCTGAGAGTCGTGTGTAGAAAAAGAGAACTAGATGACTGGGTGAAAGGCAGTGCCTGCTGTACCTCTTCCAGTGACGCTGGCCCGGCTGAAGACAGAGCTGCATTCCTGTGTGTGTACAGCCCAAGGTGGAGCTGGAAGTCACCTTCCAGTCACTGTGAAGATCAGGATATAGGTGCCATTTAAGCCTATACTTGGGTATTTGAGGGCTTTCTCTGTATCTTTTGAGAGAGGAACAATATTCTTAGCTGTGCCATTTATTCTAAATTACACCAGACACTTCCTATTCTTGAAAAATCGGCTGCCACCTCAAGAAATCAGGGAATGCTGCAGCCGGAGGCATCCCAGGGTTCACCTGACATCCCCCATGTCCTCATCTTACAAAGGGGCAAGCTGAGGCCCCGATGGACCTAGTGGATCAACCGTAGATATGATTACTAGCCCGGAGGCTGACTCCCCATCCAGCCCACTCATGGATATGTTAATTTCCTAGTGAAATACTGCAAACCACTTCAATATGCATCAGTAGGGGATTGGTTAAGTAAATAATGGTACATCCTTATAGCCAGATGTATGGGTGGAAATATTTTAATGCAGACCATTAAAAAAGAATGAGGTAGATGGATTTTTATTGATGTGTAAGGATGTCTATGGCATATTGATGAGTGAAAGAAGCAGTTTGCAAGACAGCATTCTCTGTGTGTGTGTGTGTGTGTGTGTGTGTGTGTGTTATTGTACAACAAAATATAAGAGGTGATTATCTCCAGGTGGTAGGACCTTAGATTATTTTTACTTTCTTTTATAAGTTTTGTGCAGCATTTAGATTTTTCTTTCAATGAGTGTGACTTTGCTATAATAAGAAGAGATATGCTAATTTTGAAAACTGTTCCAATTGCTCATTTAAAATAGGTTTTAGGGAATTCCCTGGTGGTCTAGTGATTAGGACTTGGCGCTTTCACTGCCGTGGCCCAGGTTCAGTCCCTGGTCGGGGAACTGAGATCCCTCAAGCTTCACGAGGCTGCCAAAAATAAAATAGGTTTTAAAAGTTATCAAAGAAATACATGCTCATAGTAGAAAACTTGGAAAACTATTTTTTAAAACTGGTTAGAAAAAAGAAAATCCCATCCACTCCTACCGGCCAGAGCATCACGGGTAATTGTTTGTTTGCTGTGTATCTCGTGGGGATTTAGAAAAAGAATCGCTTCTGAAAACTGCATGAAATTCGATCTGATCTACATGCCAGAATTCACTCACTGGTTTTCCCAGACGTTGGACATCTAGTTCTAGCTCTTCTTCATCACACACACGGTAAAGGACAGCCCTGCGCACACATGCTCGTCCACACTGCATTCTTAGCAGTTCCTGAACGTGGGTCTTCTGATCAAAAAAGTACAGGCATTGGTGCAGCCTCTGTACATATTTCCCAATTGCTTTAAAAACAATTTATCCATTTACATTTCAATTCAAGTATGGGGGAGTGCCTATTTGATCCCAATCTCATCTATGTGGCGACTGTCTTTTAAAAATATTTACTAGGGCTTCCCTGGTGGCGCCGTGGTTAAGAATCCGCCTGCCAATGCAGGGGACACGGGTTCGAGCCCTGGTCCGGGAAGATCCCACATGCCGCGGAACAACTAAGCCCGTGCGCCACAACTACGGAGCCTGCGCTCTAGAGCCCGCGAGCCACAACTACTGAGCCCGCGTGCCACAGTTACTGAAGCCCGCACACCTAGAGCCCGTGCTCCGCAACAAGAGAAGCCACTGCAATGAGAAGCCCACGCACCGCAACGAAGAGTAGCCCCCGCTCGCCGCAACTAGAGAAAGCCCGTGCGCAGCACCGAAGATCCAACGCAGCCAAAAATAAAATAAATAAATTTTAAAAAAAAATTTACTAAACTAATTAATCATCTTTGAGCTATTAGAGGTCTGTCAGGCTAAATCAGGAGGCTGGTGCAAAGCTCTGGGATGCTGTGGGCATCATCTAAAATTGGCTTCACGACCTCTTGCATCCCTTCCTTTACAAAGGCATCCCAGTACTTCCGGATGTCTTTTCATCCCAGTGCAAAGGCATCCCGAAGTATTTGAGGGAAAGACCAAATATTTTAACTTAAAGATTAAAGGCAATTCTCCCTAAACCCATATGGTATTGGTGTATGTGGTGAAAGGGAGGGTGGAGTTAAGTAGTTTTAAAGTTCACCTAAAGGATAAGCTGGTGAGAATTACCAAGAAATTTTTGAAAAATAAGAGCTGTGAAAGAAAGCTTGTCCTTCCAGATATTAAGCTCTCAGTGTTCCATAAAAATAGACTTAGAAGATAATATAGGCCAATGTTTATCTGATTTAAGGATGAAAGAAGACTTACTAAACACAAAATAGTGAAGGGAAACTACAAAAGGAAAGTAGAAGTAGATTTTAAAGTTCTGTAAATCAAAAAGCATCATGAGCAAAAATTTAAGCTCTTTGATAACTAAGAGCACATATCGGCAACATACAGGAAAAAGGGTTAATATCCCTATTTATCCATTCATTTCACGTTTATTGAGTGCTTACACTGGATGGGGCACTGTTATAAATGCTGGGGATTCAGTAAAGTATTAAGTACTTTTATATTTCCATAAAAAAAGATAAGACCCTAGCGGAAAAATAAGCACATGTAAGCAACTTACAAAAGAAAAGATAAAAATAGCCAATAAGCATATAAAAAACCCTACCTCCCTAATAATCCTGAGCAGGTAGATTAATTCAACAATGAGAAATAATTTTTCACTCTAAAATAACTTAAACATTTTAGAGCAGTTCAGCTGAGTTTTGACCCATTGAAGGGTAAATTGGTTAAAATATTTTGGAGATAATTTGACAGTAGTTTTTTATGATTAAAAAATAATGTAAGGACTTCCCTGGTGGTGCAGTGGTTAAGAATCTGCCTGCCAATGCAGGGGACGCGAATTCGCGCCCTGATCTGGGAAGATCCCACACGCTGCAGAGCAACTAAGCCCGTGCGCCACAACTACTGAAGCCCGCATGCCTAGAGCCCATGCGCCGCAACAAGAGAAGCCACCGCAATGAGAAGCCCATGCACCACAACGAAGAGTAGCCCCCGCTTGCCACAACTAGAGGAAACACTCACGCAGCAATGAAGACTCAATACAGCCAAAAATAAATAAATAAATAAAATATAAAAATTTTTTTAAAAATGTAATTTGATCTAGAAATTCTAGGACTTTATCCTAAGCAATGAATCAGAGGTGCAGGCAAGGTTAAACTGACAAGGATGTTTATCACAGCTTCATCATCACACACACACACACACACACACACACACACACACACACACACACACAAACACACGTATACAAATGGACTCAAAGTGTTCAATATTGGAGTAATATTTTAATAAATTAAGATGCATTTATACATGGAATATTACATAGACATCAGAAAACTTTGTTTTCTAAGAATAATGACATATTACTAGGTTTAAAAACTAGGTTATAAAACCCTGTGAATATTTAAATTCTATGTGTTTAAAAGCTCACAATGTTCCTATATGTGTATATATTTAAAGGACTGAACAGATGTAAAAAAAGTTTGGAAAGATGCACAGCAGATTGTTGACTTTGGGGAGGAGCCTCTTATTTCTGTTTTACAACCAATATTTTATTTTGAAAATTTTGCTATGAGGAAGTAATGGTTTTGTAAACAGGAGCTATTTTAGGAAGATAACATAAGATAAAAAGTGCAATTAACAAAACACACAGGAAGGAATACTTACTAGCATTATGATGATTCACATTTTGAACTGTACTTTTATTCTTGTTCATATTTTCTAAATTTTCTACAACAAATAAGTGTAGCTTTTTTAGCCAGGAAGTAAACCACAGCCATTATTATAAAATGCCTGAAATGTTTAGGTGACCCTTCCAGTCATTTTTGCATTTCAGTGTCTCAAAACTCAGGAAACAGGATAAATTTATTTTAAACCATTGTTAGTTACATTTCCAATCTGTTCTCTTCAACTTCTAGACACTTTTTCTCATGAAATGCCTCTAAATTTGAAGCAATGGGTCCAATTGTTAATCTGAAAAAAGTACAATAAATAATCACTATTTCATGCATGTTTCCAGACTTTCTGGACACTCTGTAATGTATTTGTTGCACTGGAGCATGAAGGAAAACATATTGAACATAGTATTTGAAATTTTAGCGTGTTTAAAAATAAGTTTAGACTTCCCTGGAGGTCCGGTGGTTGGGACTCCGCGCTTCCAATTCAGGGGGCGCGGGTTCGATCCCTGGTCAGGGAACTGCGATCCCACATGCCGCGTGGCACGGCCAAAAAAAAAAAGTTTAACTGGTGGGGATAAAAACACATTACAACCACAATGGAAAACTGTTTGACAATTTCTTATCCAGTTAAACATGCATCTACCATACAACATGAGCATTCCACTTCCAGGTATTTACCCAAGAGAAATGAAAGCATATGTCCAGACACGCTTGCACACAAATCTTCACAGCAGCGCAGCTCAGAAAAGCCCCAAACTGTAAATGACCCAAATATTCATCAATAGGTAAAGAGACAAACCGGGGTGTGTCCATATTTCACAACAATAAAAAAGGACAAACAACCAGTAGTACAGCAACACGATGAATCTCCCAATATGGCACTGAGGGGAGAGGGCAGAAACACAAACGTATGCTGTACAATTTCATTTTTGTAGAATTCTGGAAATGACAAAGTAAGGTGTTGCAACAGAGAGCCGATCAGAGGTTGCCTGGGGCTGGGGTGAGGGGTGTGACTGCATGGGGCAGGAGGGAACTTTCTGGGATGGTGAAGTTTTTTTTTTTTTTTTTTTTTGAGACATTCTGTGTCATGATTGTGGTGCTGGTTACATGGTTACATGACAAATGGTGGTTACACTTATCAAAACTCAATTGTCCACTTAAAATGGGTACATTTTATTGTATGTAAAAGTGAGTTTCTTCTGTGCACAGGGCCCTTCTGCGTGTGCGGTCCTGCATGGGTCCCACACCCATGAAGCTGGCCCTGATTCTGCTTTCTGACTTTTCAGATACTTTCACGTACTGTGTGTATGTGTGTGTGTGTTATGCTACATAAATGGGATCTCCCTACAAACACTTTTTAAAATTCATTTTCTAACTCAATAATGTGCTGAGGTCACCTCTCCCAGCCAATAAATCTAGCTGGACCTCGCTCTCCTGAGAGCACTGCCCTGTGGGGTGTGCCAGTAGGAGCCATCTCCTTTTGATAGCATTTTAGGATCTTTTCCACTTTTCACAGTATCATCACCCAGCCACCACACAGTATAGGCCTCTGTACACAGAAATTTCTAGGCCTTTTCCCAGCAGCCTGGGCCCCTCCCCACATAGGACACCATCTCTGACATGCCTAAAGATTGCTTTTTGCATTTCCCTTCCTGCTTTCTTTTTCTTGAACTTTAAATAGAGTGGGTAGGTCTCTCTAATCAGCGCTCTTCGGCTCAGAGACTTCTGCCACCCCTCCCCCTCCAGGGGCCCGTGGGATCTGATCCCTTGCACCCGAATTATGCCTTGTTGCTCCGGGAACCTTGAAGGAAGTCCCCAGCTAGAAATCAAGGCTGCCGTGGGGTTCCAGGGGTCAAGCAGTCCATGCCTCTGCCCTGGTAGGATTGTCACTAAACATTCGCTGCATTTCCCGCAGCCCTGCCACACTTGGGAAGGGTTCCCAGCCTCAGGATTTCCAGAATCTACCACAAGACCGCCTTAGATCTTCACTGGGGAGGGACACGGCCACATTTCAAAGAGGGGAAGTCTCAACCTATGTTTTTACCATAGACAGCTTGATGCTGGTTCCCACACCCGCTGGCAACAGCCTCTCCGGCCTCCTGCCACTGGCTTTGAGGGTCTGCCGAACCCTCAGGGTCAGAGCAACTGATGGGCGCAGCGACCTCTGTCAGATCTGCCAACGTTTGTTTACAAACATCAGGGCCGTTTGAAACGGAGGTGAGTGATGGCCTCTGATCAGCTTCATGGCCCCAGGAAAGTCACCTCATCCTTGGCGTCCACCTTTGTCGAACAATGACATCCCTGCACTAGGTGATCTTTAAGGGTCCCTGAGGTTTGGTCCAGGTCCTAAAATGTCGGGGTCCTGGCTCTCCACATCCAGAATGGGAGGCACTTTCCGTAGCACAGGACTTCAGTCTGTCCTGCTGGGAGGAGGAGGGGTCTCTGGTGGGTGGGGTAGGCTCTCGTGGGAGCAACTGACCAGTGAAACCCTCTGTCTGATCTGAGCTGGGTGGTGTCCACCCGCCCAGAGCATTCCAGAGAAGGGATCTCAGGCCCCGTCTGGACTCGGGTCCCTCAACACTGATCACTGGTCTCTTTGTATCTTTTGGGTCCAGAACTTGCCCCACGGTGGTGATCAGTGTTGATCACTGTAGTTGATCAGTGGTTCTGTGGGGGAAGGGACATGTACACTGTCAGCCGTAAGCAAGGCCGGACACTGATGGTGATAAAGATTTTATTTGGCGATAACTCCTGCATTAGGGTTGCCTGGGCTCCACGTGGATTTGCACAGTGGTGACTGGGTGATTCAAAGGGAGAATGAGGTGGAGCTTGGGGGGACTCTGGGGGCTATAGCAGAGTCTGGGAAGTGAGAAAATGCCCGCAGCAGGTAAGAGGCTGGGTCAGCGTCTGTGTGATTAGGCCAGCTGTGTCTGCTAGCTGGCAGCTATGGAGTTAGGTTTCTGCCCCTCCAGAGACAGGGAGACAGAGACCCCATCCTTCCTGATGATAACATTTGAAGGAATGGCTCTTGGTCCTTGCGACAGACACTGTAAGGTGGCGGGAGATACGTGCCCATCTCGAAGGGACAGAGAAAGGATTCACAATGGTAGGTTTTTAAAATAAATGCTCTATGGAAAGGGAGGTTGGGGGTCTATCCTCAGGTGTTGGCTGGAACTGAGACAGGCTGGGACCTGGGACCCTTTGCTGCAGTGCTGCAACGCTTGCACCTGGATACACCTCTCCTCGGGCTACAAAATACAAAGAAACTGTATGGGACTAAAAATAACTGCATGCATGCTTAGTTATTTGTGGCAAATTCTGGACCCCAAAGATACAAAGAGACCAGAAAACCCCAACTGCCACTTTTGAAGAGCCTGGAGAAAAAACAGGGTGTCGGGAGCAAAAGCTGGGTACTGCGCATGCCCCCTGCACAAAATACCACCTAAGGGGTGGGCAAAACACCTAAGCCACCCCTCCGGCCCGACCCCTGGACACACCCCTACCCTCACGCCATATGAAAAGCAAGCTTGCCCCCCTTGGGGAGCGAGCAAGCAAGGGAACCTGTTGTTTGTTCTCTCTCCCCGCTGCTGCAGCAGGGGCCCCAATAAAGCCTCGCCTGAATTTCTTGTCTGGCCTCTAGTCAATTTCTATTGATTGGGGAAGGCCAAGAACCCTGGTCGGTAACAACCAACAGTAAATTCTTTTGGTGCCTTGAGCTTTCCCAGACAGGAACTCAGAGTGGGGCTGGGTCATCCCAGGGACGTGGCGCTAGGCTTCTGGAAGCCATGCTAGGGCCTGGTTCAGTCTCCTAGGGCAGGGCTTTGGACCGAGTAGTTCATGCCGTGAGTTTCTGAAGTTCTCCACACAGAGGATTTTCCTTCCTTCACCTTTGTGCTAGGCTGGTGGCCTGCAGATGGGAAGGGGCCCAGGTGGTTGCAGGGGAATTGATTTCCGGGTCCCTGATGTCCTGTACCCCTCCCAGTCCGAGTCCTTCCCACACCCTCTCATAATTGTCTTTCTTCCACTTTACTAAAACCATGCACACCCCACCTTTCCAGACCCTCCGGTGCGGAAAAACCACTGGGGCACCGACAAAGGGACAATTTGAAGCATCGGTGCTGGTGACAAGGAAGTAAATGACTCTAAGACAGATAACACATCATCGTACAAGTCGCATGGTTTCTAGTTTTTATTTTCAACAGCATCTTAAGAATTAAGTAATTTGATGCTAGATTGCTTTGCAATGTTTGGCATCTCACTTGGACACAGTTGAAAAAATTGAGTGGCATCACTCAAAGATTTCCTTTTAGTTCCATCCAGTCAGCACTCACATCTATAAAAATGAAAAACAGCATGCTGATGCCCGTCTTGTTTGAGCAGTAAATAATATCCATCCATGGATACTTTAGCTCAATGAGAGGGAAAAAATTTACACACCTCACTAAGAGAGAGATACGTTTATTTATTTATTTATTTTTATTTATTTATTTTTGGCTGTTTTGGGTCTTTGGTGCTGTGCGTGGGCTTTCTCTAGTTGTGGCGAGCAGGGGCTACACTTTGTTGTGGTGCGCGGGCTTCTCATTGCTGTGACTTCTCTTGTTGCTTCTCTTGTTGCAGAGCACGGGCTCTAGGCACTCGGGCTTCAGTAGTTGTGGCACACAGGCTCAGTAGTGGCGGCTCGTGGGCTCTAGCGCACAGGCTCAGTAGTTGTTGCTCCGTGGCATGTGGGATCTTCCCGGATCAGGGCTCGAACCCGTGTCCCCTGCATTGGCAGGCGGATTCTTAACCACTGTGCCACCAGGGAAGCCCCTACCTACATGCTTTTGTAGTAGTTTGAACAAAGGGAGGTAATTGTGGAAAAGGAACTAAACTATATGGGAGAGGAAGGAAGGTAAGAATTACAGTATTTTAACAAGATCTGTCTGTATAGAGTTCTCTCAGTCTCATCTTCTTGTCCTTGACATGATAACGTTACTTTCCTTCTGGAGTAGGAGGACATCTTCCATATGGGAGTTTCATCTTCTGATTTTATGAAAAAGAAGGAAGGTCAGAGTGTTTTTCTTGTATTTGTTGTTTTTCAAGTACCTTTAACTCAAAATAATTCTTACGCCAAAGTGGTATATTTGGGGGTGGCATATTCTGCCACCCTTCACCCCCCATGTTCACAGCAACATTATCACAATACCTAAAATGGAGAAGCAATCCATTGATGGATATGAACTGATAAGCAAAGTATGGTCCATCCATATGATGGAATACTATCCAGCCTTAAAAACGAAGGCGATTCTGTCTCATGCTACAACACAGATGAACCTTGAGGCATTATGCTGAGTGAAATAAGCCAGTCACAAAAAGACGAATGCTGTATGATGCCCTTTATATGAGATACTTAGAGTAGTTAAAATCATAGAGACAGAAAGTAGAATGGTGGTTTCCAGGGGCTGGAGGGAGAGGGGATGGAGAGTTATCGTTTAATGGGTTTAGAGTTTCAATTTTACAAGCTGAAAAGAACTATGGAGATGGATGGTGGTGATGGCTGCACAATGTTATGAATGTGTTTAATACTACTGAACTGTACACTTAAAAATGGTTAACATGGTAAATTTTGTGTTGAGTCTCTTTTACCACAATTAAAAATTTGAAAAAAAAAAAAGGATGATGGTGGATATCAGCACTAGGTTCATTTAAAAGGACGATGTAACAGTTTTCTTTTAAAATGTCAGTATTTAAAATGTGACATTGAATATGAAATGTGAGTCACATCCTGCTTCATCAGACTTAGGGTGAAACATTTTAGAAAATGACTTAAAAATGTGTGCGGGCCTGTGATGCAGCTTTCTTAAAAGCATTTCACAAGGGTGGGGTGGGAGGGTGAGCAAACTCCCACCCTTGGGCTAAATCTGACCGGGTGCTTGTTTCTATATGGCCTGAATGCTAAGAATGGTTTTTACATTTTTAAGTGGGTGAAAAAAATTAAAAAGAAGAATATTTTGTAATACATAAAAATGATATGAAATTCACATTTTAGCTCATTCATGCTAATTCATGCTCCTTCATCTATGTCCTGTCTGTGGCTACTTTCCCATCCCTCGGCAGAGTGGAGCAGTTGCGGCAGAGACCATGTGGCCAGCGAATCCTCAAATATTTACTACCTGACCATTTACAGAAAATGTTTGCCAACTGCTGCCCTAGACCATGGATTCAGGAAAGCCGCATTGTAACTCCAGCTCTGCTCCTAACCATGGATAAATCATTGCACCCCTTCGAGCCTCCGGCTTCTCGTCTGAAAAACAAATGTGCTGCTTGGACAATGGTCTCTGAGTTCTCTTCCAGCTCTAAAAATTCAAGAGAGTCTGGGAGAGCAATTCATACTCAAGTGTTAATGGCTGATACTTCCCAGGAGGACTTGCCTTTACACATGACACCTAAAGTGACCTTAACCCAAAGGGATAAAGCGTTAATGTCAGGATTTCAGGCACCATGGGTTGGTGGTGGTGATGTTGGTAAAGGGGCTCCTTTCAGCATCACTGGATTTCAGTGCTTGCTGTGAACAAAACAAATCAATCTGCCCAGTTACAAACACCCACTACCTTCCCCAGGGACCAATCCTGGTCCAGCCTGTAAATTTCCCGGGCCCTGTAGATGCTTCAGGGAAGGCCAGGCACAGAATAGACCAGAAACAGCGCTGAGCTCAAGCTGTCCCCTGCTCTGGTGCCAGGCTAGGCGGCAGGATGGGCTCTGTCTCTGTCTATGGGAAGCTCCCCTCTTGAGCAGGCTTGCAAGGAGCAGTGGGAGGTGCCTCGTGAGTTACAGGCAGACCAGGGACGGACCACACCTGGCAGGCCCTGCTGCTCCAGGTCCCCAGGAAGCATACTGTGCAACACCCCACCCACTCCAGTGAGCTGTGCACTGGGGTCTCGGCCAGAGGGAGGTGCAATAAACAGAAAGGGGCGATGGCTGGGCGTTCAGGGTCTCCCTCCGCCTCCCCCCAACTTCCTCTGGCCAGGGCACCAGCCATGCTCTGCTTGCCCACGTGTCAAATGTGGCCACACCGGCTTTTGTGGAGGGAGAAGCCATGAGGAATCATGGGGGGGGGGGCGCACTTAGTGCCAAGAGGGTGACAAGTTGGGTGACAACTGGCCCTACCCCATCACAGAGGGCCATGTCTCCTTGCTGCAGTCCCAGCCGATTGTAGCTGGCTGTTGAGGTTCCAGGCCTGGCATGGCAAAAGTTTCTGATTTTTCAAAAGAAATCAGAAATCTAGAATCCTATGTGAAATCTCCTGATTTTCAAATGTTGGCAGTTCGTTTCCAAAAAATTAAAAACACCAAGCTGGCCTCAGAAAGTACATCTGTAGGTCAAATTTGGGTTCCAGGCTGCTGGTTTGAGAATTTAAGAAGGAAAATCCGAAGTTCTGGACTCAGGAGCTGGGACTCCTGTCTCAGCCTGGCACTGACAGTGCGGCCCATGGGCCTGTCACCAAAGCATCTTCTTTCTCATCTCCAAAGTGGGCTCATGGTCCCGGACTTTGCAGGCATTTCCTGAGGTAGCACCACCTCCAGTGGGAGGGTCACATGTGTGTGTGGGAGGCCTCATGACTGTCCTTCCTTTCCTGAGTGGGAAACTTGCCAGTGTTTCCTGATGACAAGAGAAGTGAAGCTGGGGCCGGTGATCTGGTGGGTTTGAGGCTCTGCCCACCACTCTGTTACTCGTGGCTTCTGGAAGGAAGGGCTAGACTTACCTGGGCAAGGTGCCAGCTGGCCATCTCATTTTGCCCTTGCAGGTGCTGCAAAGGCCTGTCTGGCAGCCTTCCCCCCACCCAAGGAAGCCTCTCAGACCAGAGATGATCTAAATCTCCCTGATCGAGACCCTGGGGAGGGGTTGGCTGCTGAGATGGCACTGATAACCTCGTCGCACGGCACACAGACTGCTTTCCGGTTTCCATGTGGGCGTTTTCCCCTCAGAGGAAAATTCAATGTCCTTGAGTCGTCTCTTCCCTGCTGAGGGTGCCCTAACCAGCGTGAGGCCGTCCAGGGGAAAGGCCTGCAGCCCCTGGCTCGGGGCCCGATCACGAGAACCTAGCGGGTGTGAGGGTAGAGCAAGGCCTTGGACCCCACGATTGGATTTTTGGATTCATTCTGCTGCTAGTCATCGGTTGTTCCCCAAGCTTCTAAATATTTTCCATCCATAGGAACGAGATAATAACAGTAGCTGTCACGTGGGGCTGTTAGGATTAAATGCCATCATGTAGGTAAAGTGCTTGCATGGAGCGGGCATGTGGAAGGACAGCCTTTGGAGCAGGAACAGGATAAAGATTTGCCAATGGAATGAAAGCAAAAACAAATGAATGAGGAGGAACATTTGTTCTAAACCCTGGGTTGTACAGGAATGATTTATCTCTGCTCTCGGAATATGTTGAGTCCCAATGCCATGCCCCACGGACTCGCTTTCTAATTGTGTTTCATCTTCTCATCTTGCTTCATTAAGAAGTAATATACTGAGGGACTTGGCATTCAGGAGTGTCACTCACATCCCACCCAGGGCTCTGTGCCTGAGTGGGTGGTCTCCTTGCCCCTTGGGCAGGGCCTGGGCTCACCGACAAGCCAGAACAACCCGGGGCTGGGTTGGGCCCCTCAGGAGCCCCAGCAGGTCTGATGGGGGTGTGACGGGGTGTGCTGGACTGGGCGGGGGAGGAGTCGTCTCATTGTTCTAAATTGGGGCAGAAATGAAGGATGATGGTGACAACTTTTTACAACTTAAAAAAAAACCTTTTTGGGACACAGATGTTCGGATTGCTGCATAAGCTATTTATAGAAACGCACGTCAAAGGAATGAGCAAGACATCTTCTCAAACAGATGATGAACCAAAGACCTTCTGATGCCGTGTAAAGGCTGCCAGTTCAGTTTCTCCAAGGGCCAAAAGCTGGGCAGGGCCTCTTCATTCCATCCCCTCCCCAGGACATGGAGAAACCACGCCATGGGAACAGGGGGGCTCAGGACCCATTTCAAGGATCTTCCCAGAGCAAGGGGCCCAGAGGGTTTCCACTTCGCCTTAAATGTATTAGATTAGTGAGACCTACTCTTTTCACTACAGCTGGCCCTTTTGTGTTTCCATTTTCCATTCATCTTGACAGAGTAATGCTTTATAAAGTATCAAAGAACGGCACAAGCCCACAATGCTAGGAAGGTGGGTGGCAGGCAGTGGTAGCTCCAATGCTCATTCAGCCACTGATGTGGGTGATTCAGATTCAGCACCAGAGGGGATGTTTAGAGGTGTCTGTGGACAAGGAATGCAAGTGCAGAGGGCCTGAAAGGCACTCGGACAAAAGTTGAAGTGACCCCTCCCTCCCTCCCTCCCTCCGTCCCTCCCTCCCTCCCTCCTTCTCTCCTTCCCTCCCTTCCTCAAACATTTATTGAGCAGCTACTACCTGCCAGACTCTGTTCTGGGTACTAAGAATACAACAGTGAACAAAGTAGGCAAAAAAATCCCTGCCCGCGTGGGACTGCCATTCCAGCCTGCCTCTCCTCTCTATATGGTCCTCTGCTTGTGATGTGTAAGTCTCATCGTTCCAGGCAGGTGCCAAGATCTTTCACTGAATGTTTAACAAGCATTTATTAGCACCAGGAGCAACTGGAGAGTCAGCACAATGTCCTACCCATCTTTGCATCCCTAGAGACGGGCAGAGAAAATGACCCATAGTGGACACTCATAAAATATTAATTTTTTATATATGTATATACATACATATATATATATATATATAAAGACATTGGTCGGGGGTGGGGCAGTGAGGACAGAAGGAAAAAAAAAGCTTGAGGAACTTATAATCTTCAAAAAAAATTTTTACTGAAGTATAGTTGATTTACAATATTGTGTAAGTTTCAGGTGTACAGCACGAACTTATCATCTTGATGGAGAAAATATGAAAAAATAAGAAAGTAAAATAATATATAGAATCGAACAATAAAGTAAATGGATAGTGGGTGGTGGGGCTGGGTTTCTTCCTGCTGGAGAGGCAGGTTATGGGTGAACAGGAGGAGGCTGGGGTACCCACGTGGTACTGGATTAGAGTTGGAGGCATTAGTGTGAGCTCATGCTTACCTTAATATGCATACAGGTGGCTGCGTTTATGGATTTGTATATGCACACAGGTTAGTACACACACATACATTTCCTTGCTGTGTCAGCTACGTGGGCCTAGAGACATCTATGCTCCAGGGGCAACGAGTACACCTAGTACCCAGTGCATATCTTGGTTTCTAAGATTATTCTCCAACAAGAGGAGCCAGGGCTCCTTGGTGAAATGGCTGATTCTAGGACTGGTGCAGGGATTATACTAGATGAGCCTGGAGCATCTTATAGCCAAAAAGTGAGGAAGTGTTCAACAGGGAAAGAAACATACCATGCTGGGGTCAGTGAAGTGGTCCTGGAGCCAGTGGAAAGAGCCCCCAATGGCCAAAGCTGGCAATTTTGACCAACAAAATAAAGCAGTGTTGGATTAGAGCCCAAAGTAAAAACCCATGAACCCACACTGACATAAATAAATGATTGAGTAAATAAACAGAGGAAAACAGACAAATCTCCCATGCAGAAAACTTCCACATAATTTATGTAGATACTTCATCTTCAAGGGGGTGAATCATTACTCCCTATTCCTTAAATGTGGGCTGTGCATAGAAACTTCCTGCCAAAGAGGATGGTATGGAAAGGGGGGGGGGAGGGAAAGAAGAGCTTTACATGGAGAAACCTGACAAATACTGCTTCAGCCAGGTGATCAAGGTCAATATCAGCAGTGATAACAGTCATGATGACAGATGGACCATTGATGGAGTGGGAGGCACACGGCCCTTTACCTCTGTGGTTTTCTTCCCCCAAACCCATAACCCCACTCTAAGCATGAGAAAAACGAAAAACCGCAATTGAGGGTCATTTTACAAAGTACCTGGCCAGTATTCAAAACTGTCATTGTTATCAAAAACAAAGTCTGAGAAACTGTGAGAGCCAAGAGGAGTCTAAGGAGACATGTTGATTCCATGTCATTTGGCACCCTGGATGGGGTCCTGGAACAGAAAAAGGACATTAGGTAAAAATTAAAGAGATCTGAATAGCATGCAGGCTTTAGCTAGTAATAATGTATCAATATCAGCTCATTAATTGTGATACATTTGGCATGCTAATGTAAGGGGTTAATAAGAGGGAAAACTGAGTGTGGGGTGTAGAACTCTGTACTATCGATGCAATTTTTCTGTAAATGTAAACTATTCTAAAATAAAAAGTTAATTTTAAAAAATGAAACATGCGGGGCTTCGCTGGTGGCACAGCGGTTGAGAGTCTGCCTGCCAATGCAGGGGACACGGGTTCGAGCCCTGGTCTGGGAAGATCCCACGTGCTGCGGAGCAACTAGGCCCGTGAGCCACAACTACTGAGCCTGCGCATCTGGAGCCTGTGCTCCGCAACAAGAGAGGCCGCGACAGTGAGAGGCCCGCGCACCGCGATGAAGAGTGGCCCCCACTTGCCCCAACTAGAGAAAACCCTCACACAGAAACGAAGACCCAACACAGCCAAAAATAAAAAATAAATAAATAAATTAAAAAAAAATAAAAGAAATATGCCATAAGAAAAATGGGAAGAAACCTTGCCTGTAACCTGAGCAGGGAGCAGGGCAGGCATGAGGACCAGGAGCAATCAGCACAGACACTAAAGGCTGAGTTGGCTCCGTCTTCCTGGGTGTGATAGACTGTGGATCGGGTCCTGCCACCTCCCTTCCCTCACCCTGCTGATGTTCTCCTGTGTTTACCAGCCTGAGCTGCCCCTGCTGTGTGCCTGCTCCCGGGCACCTGCTAGCCCTGGCTCGCCACCTCTGGACTCCAGGGAGCCCAGGAATGTTGGGAATTCAAGATGTGAGCTCTGCCGGGACACACTTCCATGCCAGGTTCCCCTGTAACTGTCTCTGCCCAGCTTGTGAGCCTCCTGAAGGCGGCAACCCCGTCCTCTCTCGGTTCCAGGGCTCCCTAATGGGCCTGGCCCCAAGGGTGCCTGTTAAAATGTCATGACAGAGAAAAAGAAATACCGTATGCTAACACATATATATGGAATCTAAGAGAAAAAAAAAAAGTCATGAAGAACCTAGGGGCAAGACGGGAATAAAGACACAGACCTACTAGAGAATGGACTTGAGGATATGGGTAGGGGGAAGGGTAAACTGTGACAAAGTGAGAGAGTGGCATGGACATATATACACTACCAAATGTAAAATAGATAGCTAGTGTGAAGCAGCCGCATAGCACAGGGAGATCAGCTTGGTGCTTTGTGACCACCTAGAGGGGTGGGATAGGGAGGGTGGGAGGGAGGGAGACGCAAGAGGGAAGAGATATGGGAACATATGTATATGTATAACTGATTCACTTTGTTATAAAGCAGAAACTAACACACCATTGTAAAGCAATTATACTCCAATAAAGATGTTTAAAAAAAAAAAAAAAGTCATGAAATGAACATCGCTGAGCTCCTAGCCGTGAGACAGGACTCCAAACACCATCAGATCAGATAGTGAGAAAGTGATGCTCTTTTAAACTCTGTGCCAGCCTTTCTCTGACATCAAGGAGAATGTCTCACCCCCACCCTTGCCCATCCCCACATGTAACCAAGAACAGGCGGGTCTTAGGCGCAGATTCAGCAAACCAATGTATCTAGCAAGAGTAAGAGCATTGCTTTATTTTAGAATGGCCTTCAACTTGTACCAAGTGATACTGGTTTTCCATTTAAAATAGCAACAATAAAGTTTCCTTTAAATGTGTTTTAAATTTTAATACAATTTCATACTTAGAGAAAAGTTGAAAGAATAATACAAAGAATTCTTGAATGCCCTTCATCCAGATTCCCCTAGAGTTAATGTTTTACGACTTTCCCACTCTCTGTCTCTCTGTCTGTCTGTCTCTCTCCCCTACCCCCACCCCGGCCCCACATGGATTATTTTTTTAACCATTTAAAAATAGGCTGTCCCTTCACTCGTAAATACTTTCACACTTCAGTTGTAATTCCTAAAAGCAAGAATATTTTCTTACATAACTATAGTACACTTAACACTGATACAATACTATTATCTAATCTGCAGACCTCATTCCTATTTCACCATCTGTCTCAGTAATGTCCTTCATAGCAAAAAAAAATCCCAGCTCATGGCTTGCATTCAGCTGCTGTGTCTCTTTTGCTCCTTTAATCTGAAACAGTCCTTGAGTCTTTGTATTTTGTGATAATAGCATTTTTGAAAAGTGCATGCTAGATATTTTATAAAATGGCTAAGATTTCTTTATAAATAAAGTTTAAAAAACATGACTCTACTTAAAGAAAAACTATTAAGTAAGCAAGAGAACAAATCGTTCACAGATAAAAGAAAAACACGTAAACACACAGAAAACCGAGGTTTGAGAACTACTGGTTTAAATCAGCTTCATTCTGGGGCGGTCAGGGCTGGCACGCTGGGTAAAGGATGGTGGGTAAACCGTGGGACAGAGGCTGTTCCAGACTGCGCGGGAGCTCACCCTCAGGGGGAAGGGATCGGGTGCTGGGCTTTCTCCTGAGTGCTGGTGAGTGGCTGGGAGGAAAGTGTGCTGTCGTGTGGGTCCATGGTGCATGCAAACCCCAGCTGTGTAGGTCACCAGAGAACAGGCCATAAAGTCAGGGATGGAGAAGAAAGCCTGACAAAGCAGCTGGAAGACTCGTGTGTGGACAGGAGAAGAGGTGAGTTTCCTGGAACCGGAAGTGGGGCATCTCAGGATCTTTACTGGGCAGGGCTCCAGAGTCCATGCTGTGGCCGTCACCCCTACGCTCTGGGAGGTTCCCCACAGCTGGAGATGCAGGGTGACTGGCCTATCTCTGGCCCTATCCCCAGGATAGGTGGCCTGGGAACTGACAGCCAGGACGGTCTTCTGTGACCCTGGACCCCACAAGGGCCTTCTCGAGGGATGGGTTGCTCTTGCCAGAGGGTGAGTGTGGGCGTGAGCCGGGTGGTCCACAGGGAGCCGGGCCTATGTCTTGGGGCTGCTGGGTGCCTCTAGTGCACGAGGGCAAGAGCAGGGCACAGCAAACTTTGGGAAGCCAGGGCCTGCCACAGAAGGGGCCACGGGGCTGGGGGAGAAGAGGGTGACCGTCACAAGGGTGACACAAAGGGCGTCACTGTGTCCAGGTTGTGCAGAAGAGCTGGGGTAGTGGTGGTTACTGACCCCTGGGTGTTTCAGCATCTCATCCTCAGATGAGAGCCACCTCCACTGGCCTCCATGTGGGGCTAGGGAGTCTGAGTGAGGCCCAGGGGAGGGGTGGCCACGCCCCAGAGGGGAGACCGGGATTTGCGGGACGCTCGTGTATTCCGGAGGGAGAGCGACGCACGGCCTTGGGGGGCCGTGGGGGACAACGTGCTCGTGAGTGCAGGACGTGGATCATTTCTCTCTGCCCGCCGTGTGAGGGTGGAGGGGAGACTGGGGGCCTAGCTCTGCTCAGCCTGTAGGGCAGGAGGCCCCACAGGCAGGGAGGGTGCTTGGGAACCAGGCCCCCAGAAGGAAGCTGAATCTCCAGCAGATCCATGGCCCTGGGGGGCAGCTCCCCCTCCTTCTGCACTTGTGGGTGGCCGGGTGTGTGGGCCGGGGGAAAGGGAGCCAGGAAGGGGCACCTGCCTGAATTCAGCCAGGATGGGCTGCGGTCCTCGGGGCGGGGGCGGGGAGGAATCCTTCCCCAAGAAAGGATGCATCTCGATCCTCCCTCGGCCTCCGTCCTATCCCCGTTGCTCTCCAGCCTTGACCTTCCCATTTTCTTTTCTGTTCCCCTTCCTGCGTGCTGTGTGGAGCCCTGCTGACTGGCTGAGAATCTGGCTCCCTGGTCGCAGCTGGGTGACCTTGAACTAGTTCCTTGACTTCTCTGGGCTACACTTTTCTTACCTGGAAAACAATGGAAATTAGGATACCTCACTGCCCTAGGAGGGTGTGAGGATTAAGTGGGGCCACAGGTGTGAGGGATGCGGGACAGCGCCTGGCTCGGGGAAGCACAGATAAAGGAGGGAGGCAGCTTGGTGGGGCCTTGCTGTCTGTTCCATTGTCTGCTCAGACCGGCATTGCCTCCTCTTATCCGCCTCTGTCTCATTACACACACTCTCTCTCCTCTCCCTTTGTCTCTCTCTTCTTTGTCTTCCTCTGTTGCTATTTTGGTCCTTCCTCGATGCTGGCGGTGAGGGGTGAGCCTCTTTTCATGTCAGGATGCAGAACCCCGTCAAACTGGTAAACAGCTGAAGGATGTGGTGGGAGATAAACTTTCCACTGAGGCTGCTTTGAACTCATCCCTTCCTTGATGGGTCTCCCCAGCTCCTTCCCGCTTTGGAGACTCCATCCCATCTTCGTGAAGTGGGGACGAGGGCCTGGGGCCACGGCCAAGAGGCGTCCATGCCGAGTGGCCGCACAGGGCTCCAGTCCCCTCTGCCCATCTCCAGAACCTCCGAGAGGGTCTCAGGGAGGGGCGGAAGTGGAAACCACAGGTGGGGTGATAGGGAGGGATGGGGAGCTGAGCAGCGGCTCGGCAGATATGCCTCGGAGGTGAGGTTTCTAGTGGAAAAGGTACCAGTAGGTGATGCCCAGCCAGGGCTGGGAAGCCTGGGCCTGTGCCCCTGGGAGTGGTCTCAGAGCCTTGGAACCACGTCAATGCGGCCCAAAGAGCAGACAGGAGCCGGGGACCCTAGTGGAGTATCCTGCCCAAGTCTCCTAGTGGCCTCATCCCTGGCTGACCCAGATCTGGAGGACACAGATAAACTGTGGGCCTGAGAAGCAGTAAGATGCTCGGCTAGGCATTCCGATTTGTAAGCACAGAAACGAGCCTTCAGTGTGGACCTGACCACTTCAGGAGGCTACATGGAGTAGCGGCAGGGCCCGGCCACACCGTGATGAGCTGGTAGCTACGGGAAAAACTCAGAAGCATCCCGAGCCTCAGTTTTCTCCACCATAAGATGGGGATAATAATAATACCTCCCAGGGCTGTTGTGAGCACAAATGAGTCAGTACCTGCGGTACACCCAGAACGGTACCTGAAACGTTGTAGGTACTCAGGGATGGAAGCTATTATTAATGTCACTGTCCTATTACCATCGTGGCTGGAGGCTGCTGTGTTGGGAAATCACCTCCCATGTATGTGATCACTCTCCAAATCTTAGACTCCTTCCCCATTCTCCAGTCCTGGCCACCAGTGCTCCATGGCCACCTCCCAGGTAGCCTTCCTCAAACCCACCTCCACTTTGCAGCAGTGATCTTTCTAGAGCATCCATCTCATCAGATCAGTTCCCTGCCTTAGAAACTACTCATGACTCCCTAGTGCCTCTAGAACAATGACCAAACTCCTGGGAAAGTTTCACAGACCCTCTGAGATGCTCTGCAGTGACCTTTCCCACTTATGCACTCCCTGCCCAGCCCCAGGCTTCAGCCAACATGCACCACACAACTGTTCAGCAAACTCCTATTCATCCTTCAATCGCCTATTCATTTGTTCCCTCTTTGTCATGCTATCTCCAACAAACTCTGGCAGTTGGTGGCTTCTTCCCCTCTGTCCACACAGCACTCTGTACAATGTGCTGGAGTCCTGAATGAGGCAGAGGTTACGCGCTTGGGTAGCACATGGGACAAAACTTGAATATGGTCAACATTACTTTTGAAAATCCCTTGAGAGGTGAAAAGAAGCAAGGCACCTAGGAATGTGGATAGAATGCCCTTTTTTGTAAGGATGGGTGGGGGAGAAGCAAGAGGTATTCCTATTTGCTGGTGTTTGCATCAGAGAAATAAGTGTTTACTTGGGGATGGGGGAAGAGAGGGGAGAGGGTAGATGGGTGGGTAACGAGATATTAATGATATACATTTGTATGTTGTTTGGAGTTTTGAAGCATGTGAATATATTTACTATTTAAAAGAAGGAAGGAAGGGTGGGAGGAAGGAAGGAAAGGAAAGGGAGGAAGGAAGGAAAGTAAAGGAATGAAAGAAGGAAGGAAGGAAGGAAGGAAGAAAGGAAGAAGGAAAAGAAAATGCAAGCTCCTTATGAAGTCTCCTGTAGTTGAGCCTGTCCTGTGCTGCCTCCAACCAGATGTTTCTCCCTCTAAAGTTAGAGCAGCCAGATGAAGCAATGGGCTTGTGTTTCAAGCCCATCACATATGAAAAATGTGAATCATTAATAACCAAGATCCCGTCCGGTGTGGTAAGATGCCCACTCAGTGAATGGTTCTCAGGGTCTGAGGGAACAGAGTCCCGGCTCCCATCTCTCGTCTCTCTTCCTGGGTGTTTGTTCACTGATGGGCTCAGTTGTTCTTTTTCTTTCTCTTTTGTGGCTGAGTAGATACACTTAAGTTCCTGTGGTTTAAATATGCCCATGATGTGCCCCCACCGTTCAGTGTGGTGGTTTCACATTGGGCTTTGGAGTTAGGTAGAAAAGTTGTACTACTTGCCGAGCTGCATGACCTCTGGCTAGTCACTTAACCTCTCTGGGCCTCAGTTTCCTTATTTATAAATTAGGGAGGATACTAACTTCTCAGAGAGCTCTTTTGTGGATTATAAGAAATAATACATGCCTGGCACATAGTAATTGCCACTCACTGTCCTCATTATCACCATCATGGTCACCACCACCACACCCATGGAATATATTGCAGTTACTGGTCTTTGTATCTGTCTCCCGCAGGGAAGGGCCAGGTTTCATTCCTCTCCGTGCCCCAGGGCCAGCATAGAGCCTGGCCGCATACGAGTGCCCAGGCAGTGAGCTATCCCATCCCTGAATTTAGCATCTGAGCACCCAGAAGTTGCCTGTGCTGTCGGTGGACAGACAGGCTGTTGTCTCCAGATCTCAGAGCTGGCTGCGGCTCTGTACCCAGCAGTGTAGCTCCAGTGGGCACAGGGACAGGGATGGGTTTCCACTGGAAGTGCCATGGTTAACGCTCAGACTCTGAAGCCAGATGGCACATATTAAAATCCCAGTGTTGCTGCTTTTTAGCTGTGTGACTTGGACATTTTACTTAACCGCTTTGAGCCTCAGTTTTCTCACCTATGAAATAGAGTTGGTGTGAGAATTGGCTGTCCTCAGCCTCTTCTCAGGCTGGACCACCCTTTACCTTGAAAGACACCTGGTTTCTTGCTCTGTCTTTGCTTATGCTATTCCTTCAACTTGGAACGCCCATCCCTCTCCACTCCCATAGCTAACTCCTACCTATCCTTTACGACCCAGCTCAGGCATCACCTCCTCAGGAAGCCTTCCAGGATGGCCTGCCTCCAGCAGGGTCAGGGGCTCTTGTGGGCCCCATGCATTCCCTGTGCTTCATTCTCTCACTGCACTCGCAGAGCCGGAAAATTGCTGGAGCACCTTCATTTCAGATATAGCCCCTCCCCCATATCAGTGTTTCTGAAATCGGGGTTCAGCTGCCACATCCATTTAACATCTTTGTGTTTCCTCTCCCAGATCATTGAGGCATATATAATGCAAGGTCCCTAAAGAGTGGAGGGTAAGCACACCGCTTATGATTGTAGCTCCCCTGCCGGGCTTCCGTTCCTTCCGGTCACAGCGATGTCATTCACCCCAGCCTCTCCAGTCCCAGCTCAGGGCCTGGCTCCGTAAGGAATGGTCTGAGTGCTCTGGAGGCGTAGAGGTGGGGGAAAGGTCTTCCCTGGGAGTAGCTCCCATCACCAGGCCCAGGAGGATAGCTCTGGCAGGAGACCTTGCGGTTCAGGATGCCAGCCCTCAGAAAGTCCCCTGCCATGTGTGACCCTGGTGGTCCCAGGCTGCCTGGGGGCTGGGAGGGAGCAAGGGAGACATGTCTCAGAGTCTCCCCACTTTCTCTCAGTGTGTATGGAACAGAGGGGCCCAGGGATGGGGAGGTGGCTCTGGTGAGAAATGAGGGAGAACTCAGAGGGTGTCACCATCTCCCTGTCTGACTCCCAAGGGGCAAAGGTGGGGAGGGGTAGGGCCAAATTGTGAATCGGCTACTAACTCTCTGAGTGACCTTGGACAAGTCCTTTCCCCTGCCAGGGCTCAGCGTCCTCCTCTGTAAAATGAGAGTGAGACAAACCTCCTCCAGCACCAATGTGCTAAGACCCCATGAATTGCTGTCTTCTCTTCTCCCCTTTCTCCTTTTATGGAGATCTCTTGCCTCTACTGATTCATCTACCAATGAGAGGGAACACTTATTGCCAAGCTTCTAACCCACTGCTGTGTGCACTTTACAGACAAACTTTATACCAAAGGCTCAGAGATGTAGAGTGACTTGCCAGAGACCACACAGCCAGGACAGGGTGGAGCCGGGATTTGAACCCTGGCTGTCTGAAAAAAAAGGCTTTCCACAAATCCCACAGACCCTGGGAGTCTGATCCCGCCCACCCCAGCACTATCTCCTCCCCTAGGAATCCCCCACAGCCCCAGGAGGGTTCAGAGGGCCGGAGGAGGGGGCCCCATCACAGGGCGACCACATCCTGTGACGGTTGCCCTGGGGAGTGCCAGCTTTCTTTGCACCTCTGGGACAGGTGAACGGAAAACAGGCCCTGCTCAACCGCTCAGGGCAAGATCCACTGAGTGGCCTTCTCCACGATCCCTGGCTCTGGGAGGGCTCAGAGGAAACCTGACCCCCAGCCTTCTCCCTGCAGGCAGAGCTGGGCATTGGCTGGTGCAGCTAGGCTAAAAGCCCAGCCTCTGAGCAACCTGGGATCAATGCCTTTTCCAGGCAGGTCTGAGATAAAATCTACTCACCCTCCCCTGCCTCAGAAGCTTTTGGAGGCCCAGGTCAAAATGCATTCAGCGCAGCAACCCTGGCCCCGCTGATCCAGGGCTCATTGGCAGATCAGGACGGGGGTGCTGAACTCACAGGCATCTGTCCATCACCTCCAGGAGGGCAGGCCCTGTGTCTTCTTGTTGCTGCATCCCCAGCATTTTTCATGGTGCCGGGCCACAGTATTCAATACATTTCCAATTCACCCTGACATTTGCACCTCGATGGTTAGAGCTGCCTCCAACCCAACACACACAGACACAGACACACAGACACAGACACACACGCACAGACACACACACAGAGGCAGAGCCTGGGCTCTGTGAGTTCAAAGACTTGTCACTCCACCCCCAGTTTCATTCCGCAGTTGGTTTAATCTCGGGATACTCAGAGCAGGACACCAGAAGCTGGCCCTGAGCCCTCAGGCCTCTCCCTGGAGGCTGCCTTGGACACGGTTACGGCTCTAGGAGTGACACTGATATTTATGTGTTCATCGGGGAGGATCCCATCAATCCAAGCAGACAGCTGGGGACTCGGGGCTTAGTGCAGCTTCTGGGCCCCTCCTGGAAGACATCTCTGTGCTTCTGCCCCACGGGGACTGAGCCCCACTCTGGGTCTCTGGCGGGGCTGGATGGGACCGTCTTTGTAAAGCTTTGGAAGCTCAGAATAAGGACTGCTGTCCAGGAATGGTCACTGCAGATCAGGGCTGTGTCCCTGGTGGGCTCTAAGGCTCTCTAGAGGCAGGGCTGGCCTCAGGCCCCGGGTGGTCGACGAGGAGCAGCCATCCTGCTCCCTGTGCCATCCTGGGCTGTGCCCAGGAAAGCTGGACTCCCTGCCAGGTGCAGGTACCAACCTGAGCTTAGCCTGAGCCCCAGCACCCACCTGTCAGAGTAACAGCCGTCCAACGGCCCCTGCACATGGGGCCTCCCTACCCCTCGCAGAGTACCTCTGGGCCCTGAGCTGTCAGAGACTCGGGCAACCAAAGCCTCAGACACATGAGGGTCGGAAGGGGCCTCAGGAATCTTCCAGTTCAAACCTTCCACGCGGCCTGCCAAGCAGTGGCCTAGACTCTGCCTGTTCACCCCTGAGGCAGAGAGCTCGGCCCCTTTCAGAGGCAGCACCTCTTCCTTGGGGCTGCTGTCTGGGGCTGGGGGAGGGCTGTGCTGGCAGGTTCTGTTGATGGATGGAGGCTGGGCCATCCTAGGTGTGGAGGTTCCTTTCATGTCTCCAGGGGAGGACTCTCAGCTCCTGGGGCATGAGGGGGAGGGTGGGGGGAGGGCAGGAGGAGCAGGCAGAGCCGGAGTCCGGAGACAGGGAGCGCACAGAGCCGCGCCGGGCCCACGCTAGGCTGCTCCAATGTCATCATAGTCTTCATTGGAGGAGAAGTCAGGCTGGGGAGTGAGGGACCCTGTGCGGCCGGGAGACTCAGGTCAGTGAGAGGCCCGGTCGTTGCGCCTGCTGAGCAGGGACAGAGCTGAGCAGGTCTGGGTCCACGTTCCTCTCCCCCGGGATGCTGCGCGAGACCACCTTACAATCTTGCTCATGGCTACCTCCTTCACTAGAATGTCAGTTCTGAAGGCATAGCCTTGTCTGTGTGGTTCAGGGCTATAGTCCGCGAGTGCCGGGAGCCCCTCTGCTGCCACCGTCTCCCCCAAGGGGCCATCTGGCTGCTTCTGCTTGAATGCCTCCACTAATGGGGAGCTCACTTCCTCTCAAGGCGTTCTCTTTGAATCTTTCTCTGCCCCACCTACATCCATTTTCCCTACCTCCTCATATTCTCGTTTGCTTTAAAAAATCCCGTTACTTCTCTTTTTTCCCCCGTGGGCCAATGTATCCAGAGCTACCCCATACATCCACCCTCCAGTCCCTCTCTGTGACCCCTCCCAGAACCCCCTCCCCTGCCCCTGGCACCTGGACATCCGAACTGCTCCGCAGATGGGAGCTGGGGCGGCGGCTGAAAGTTCTGGTACCACTCTCCGGAGGAGGTGCTGGAGCTGTCATCAGCCGAGGGCCCTGCTGGAAACCCCCAGAGCCAGTCACCCTCTGCCAGGCTAGTTCACGAAGTGCCAGAGCTGGGAGGCCCTCAAGACTCAGTAGAGTCAGGTCCTTAGCTTGACAACTGAGGAAATGAAGGCCCAGAGAGGGGAGGAGACTTGTCCAAGGTCACACAGCACGTGGCCGCCGAGCTGGGACTAGAGTCCTGAACTCAGACTGGCTCAGGGCTCCCAGCTTTACGCTTCGTCTGGCCAGGTCGGCTATAGGATGGGGGGCTGGAGAAGGCACACAGTCCTCCTGGGCCCGCCTTACCTGGAAAAGCTGCCTGGGAGCCAGCCAGCTCCAAGTTCAGGGGCTGCCCCAGCAGGGGGTTCCTCTCTGAAGGAAACACTTGAGAGTTCCACGGAGGTAGCCTGCTGCTGGGGCTGTTACAGTACTCCTCCCCTGAAGATGTGCTGGAGCCACTCTTGCTCCTTGGGTGGTGCGGAGGGCCCGTGGAGCGGGGGTCTGCAATGCAGTGTTCAGGGTTGGCAGGTGGGACCTGGGAGGCATGCACCTCTTCGAGTCCTGGGCCTGAAAGAGAGAATCATGATAAAGAAGATGCAGTGCAGCAAGAGGGCTTTAGGTTAAACTTGAGAAAGAACTTACTGCCAGTGGGAATTGTTAAAGTCAGGAAGGACCTGTTGAGGGAGGTTGCGCTGATGCTTCTCAAGGCGAGTGACCTGCTAAGTCCGGAGGCGGGGCTGGCACCCCAATCACCACCCTCCACGTCCCTCCCCAGCCTGACTCACCTTCCTCCAAGGGGGGCATCTGGAACCTGTTCTGCTGGACCTCTTCATCCGTGAAGCGGTGCCGTTGGGAATCTACAAGCAGAGATGGCGGTGAGGAAGGAGGCGGGTAGGCTCCACCTCCTTGTCTGGGGAGCCCGGAGCAGAGGCTGCTGCTCTGTGGGATTCGGGAGGCTGAACAGGGCAGGAGGACAACCCTGATGGCTTAGTCTTTTTCATCAGATCCCAGGCTCAAGTCCTAGTGCAGGCAGACCCCGAGCCTCAATCTGAAACCAGCCTGGGGACAGGCTGCTTCTGGCCAGAAACCCTAGTGCCCTGTACCTCTCCAGCCCCAGCTGTCCCTCCTGCCACTTAAGGGAATACGGGGAGTTCTTCTGCTTGGGCAGCTCAGGGCAGGAAAAGGCCAGATGTTGCCCCTGAGGAGCCTTCCCAGAGTGAAGCTGAGGGGCTGGAATCTTTGTATCCTGGGCTCTGCGGTACCTCTGTTTCAGAATCACAGCGGTGCAGATTCATAGCATCTTAAGAACTTGAGTGTCTGGAATCCGGGAGTCAGCTTTTTGCATGTGTTACTACTGACTTTTAGTCTCAGTGTCACAGGATTTTGGACCCCCGGTCTTGCATCTGACATGCCTGGACTCAGAATCTCAGGTTCTAAGGACACTCATCTCTGTGGCTCCCAAATTCTGGACCATGGCCCCGCAGAGTGGAATCATCCACACTGCCCCCCAGGGGCCCTGGTTCAGCAGGTGGGGCAAAGATGGCTGCTGTCCCCAGTATCCATCCTACTGCCCCGCCCCCGGTACTAGGAGACCTCTGGGCTTTATCTGGACACACAGCTGCGCAGGACAGAGGCTTCGTCTCCCCGCCTCTCTTGCAGCTGCCGGGTTTAAGTTCTGATGGGTGGAAAGTGCCTGGGAGCCGTGTGGGCATGGCTGGCGTCCTGCCATACAGGGTAGGGCACGCCTCACCTTCCCCCTTCTGAAGGCCTAGAATGCAGACATGGTGGTGAGCCACTCTGGACCATGTGGACCGGGCAACGTCTTAGGGACTGCAGAGTAGCAAGAAAGGAGCCCGGGCCCCCTCCAACTTCTCCGGATGATGTCATTTGGAGTCTGTGTCACACACAGCCAAACGCTCATCCTAGCTTATAAAGGAGGTCCCGGGTGGGGCTCAGGAAGTTTCAATGAGCTCCCAAGGGATTTCACAGTAGATGTGAGAGTCTCTGCTCTCGTCTGACCTCCCGGCCTTGCGTGGGCCCTGCCTGAGCACTGGCTTTCCTCCTTCTATATCCCCAACAGGCAGAGAGCAGAGCTGGAGAAGCCGGATGAGAAGTGCGAGCTGGGCTCATGGTGGAGGTGGGCGAGGAGGTGAGATTGACGGGGCAGGATGGGACGCAGAAGGGGTGAGAGCACGCGAGAAGCCATCTGAACTGGAGTGCCTCGTATCACACACAGACGCAGCCACAGTTAGGTGAGTGTCGAGGGACTGGTCTTGAGACCTGCACGGCCACAGACAGGCACGGGAGAGAAGGTGGTCCAAGGGGAAATGGCTTGAGATGTCTCCAGGGTCACCAAGCACTTTGAAAACTTCAGTGCAGGACCATTGAGAGTCAGTCCAGCGGTCACAGCGAGGGAGATGCCATTCTCATCATGCAGGGGTCACCGAGGGGGGCAAACTAGTGCAGGTCCCCCAGCCAGCTGGGCCCTCTCCCTGGTGCGGGCAGGTGGGCCCTTGGGAGTCCGGGCCCAGGCACTCACTGTAGAAGGTGGTCAGGGCCACAGGAGGCTGGCTGCTGAAGTCATAGTGCTCATAGTCTGAGTCGGAGCTGGAGTTCGTGTCTTCAGGGGGCGGAGCCTGGACCTGGATGGGCAGCTTGGGAACTGGGGAGAGAACAGAGTGGGGAGCATGGCAAGGCAGGGGGCAGAAAGCTGCAGAGGGAGGCGGCAGAGAGCGTGGACAGCGGGGACCGGAGACAGAGGGGCAGGGAGTCAGGCAGCCCGTCTCGCACAAGACCGTCGGGCCTGGGTTTTCCAAGCCCCCCCGCATCCATTTCAAACACGGGGAGCTAAATAACACTTATTTACTTAACAAACACATAGTAGTCCCTGCATGCCAGGCACTATTCCAACATTTGTAAACATTATCTCAGTTAATGCTCATAATAACCCTGTGAGGTAGTTAGGTGAGTGTCCCCATTTTATAGCTGGGAAAACTGAGGCACAGAGAGATTCTCACATTGCCTAGAGAAGCAGGCAATGTGGCTCTTAACCTCTAGACCATAACATTCAGTGAGTGGCTGCTCTGTGCCTACTCTTGTGCTAGGTCTGGGTTCATATTCTCTTCTCAAATATATGGATATCCTGTGTGCTAAGAATCTTTATAACATACGGCTGAGTTTTGTATTGGTTTTTGTGTCACTGAACTCTTTCAAATAAAGGCGATTTAATATATTCATAATGCAGTGTGATTAAACTCGAACTTCTTCACAAGACTCTCAAGAGGTAATGCGTTGATGTATCATTAAAGATGGACGACTGATCCCATTTTTTTTGACTCGGAAAATATGAAATAAAATTATGTTCCAGGAAAATCTTGATGGGGCTTTGCAGGGAGGCTAATTGGGCAGACCATTGGAAGAGGCAATGGTGTTACAAACCTACTGACCAATTAGCAAAACAGAGCTTTCCTTTGAGAACCAAGGTCCAAAATGTCCTGGGCCTGTTTTGGTCCAGAATTCAAAAGCTTAGAGTTCTAGAATGAGTGCACTGGAAAGTCATCGGCCTATCAAGGCCCAGACTGAGGCTGAACCTGCTCAAGGTCCCACAGCCACTCGTGGGCTGGCCCAGGTCTCATCTCCAGCTGGGGCACTGCTTTGACCTATGCAGTACTGACCCTCTGGAAAATATTCCCTTCTTGTCCTCCCCCGCCCTCCTCACCCCCAGGGTGGGTGACATCCTACTTTCTTCTTTGGCGATGGTGATGGGAACCTCTTGATAGCTTGTGGTCCCCGCTGGGGTGGTGGTGGGTAGGTGCTGGTGGTTCACCATAGCGGGGAGGGCTGAGGAAGGGGAGGCAGAGATTCTACAAGTCATTTTTGGCACCTTCCAGTCTTCCTGGTTCTGCTCTCATGGGGACACCTCCCTCCTCACCTCCCCCATCCCCAAACGCCCTCAAACACACACACACACACACACACACACACACACACACACAATCCGGTCCTCCTGTGGACAACTTCTGGGGGGCATGCTGGGAAAATCCTTCCCATCAGGAGGTGCTTCTTGGGGCCAGGGCTGGGTGGCCATTGCTGGATCGCTGCCATTCCTGTTGGGGCTCCCCATGGCTCATGTACCCCTGGGAGGACTGTGCCTCAGGTCTGCTTCTTTTCATACCTGGGCCTTTCCCGTGGTTCCTGGGACTCTGCACCTACCGTATTTTCCTTTAATTCTCAAGAGGATGATGGCTATGAAACTGAGTGAGACAAGAAGGAGAATTCCCAGAACGATGCAAGGGATGAGGAGCATTAGCTCTCGAGATTCCCAGTCCTTCATTTTCACCGTCACAGAAGATTCTGGAAGCAAGAACCCCAAATCAGGGAGAAAAAGGAAGGGGCATGGACTTCTCCTTGCCATTCTCACCTCTCCTTCTTCTCTGCATCTGACCCACTTCCCTTTTGGACGTATCCTCCTCCTCCCTTCTTTTTTTTGAATTTTCCCATCTGCTTTTAGGTGCCTGGTATATAGTAGGTGCCTGAGAAATGCATATTGAATGAATAATTGACTGAATGAAACTTCCTCCTGGCCACAAAGCCAGGAGATCTGTCTCTGCTCAACAATTATTGAGCACCCACTGTGTGCCAGGCACTAGACCTGGGGAGACAAATATGACGGCAGTGTCACAGGCCTTGAGGGTCTCTGTCTAGTGGGAAGATCGACAAGCCGACTCAGTCCAATTCAGTGAGTTGCCTGCTGTGATGAAGGTATAGACAGGCATGCGGCCCTCCAAGGGGCACCTGATTCTCTACAGGGAAGACCAAAGCTGGATCCCCAGAGAAGGTGGCTCTGAGCATCTGCTGGCAGGGAACAGACCATCAAGATAGCGAGATCTCCTTTCCTTGCCCCAGATGAGTCCTTCTTACCAGACATGCACCCTGAGGGCGGGGGTGAGGGCCATGATTCCAGACCTCCCAGCTCTGCAGCCCTGGTGTGACCTCTTGCCTTCCCCTCCCTCTTGGCCTCACCCCTGCTGAAAAGAACCCAAAGCAGAGAATGGATGGAGGTTGCAATGAGGCCCTAACCCTCATCATCCCAGAGACACGAACCATCTCCTGCTCAGTGCAGAAAGCCTGGGGTGCACAGGCCACAGAGCTGGAGGAAGGGTAGTGACAGTAACGCAGGAGGTTGCGGGGATGAGATCACCCAGAGCCCCTGGCTGGTGGCAGTGTCTGCTCCCCCTGGGAGATTACCGCCCCCCCATCAGTCCTCATTTTCTCCCCTCTCCCTTTCTGTTTGCAAATGGAGCAGACTGGGCTGGGGTAGGAACTGGATTTAGCAGCAGCAAGCAGGTGCAAGGGAGAGACTGGACTGTGGGGGGCTATGGGGAGACCCGTGAATGTGGGCCAAGAGGGTCAGGGGCCGAGGGAGGGGCTGCAGAACCAAGGGCTGGCGTGTACTCCTTGGAGACCGGCTCTCCATAAGCGGTCTGCTCTTCTGAGGGCGGCGTGGCTCCCACCCTGACCTCAGCAACTGAGAGCGTGCAAGGGTGTGTGGGTCCCGGCAGGAGCTCGCCCTCCAGCCTGCACAGTCCCCAGCGTTTCATTCCCTCTCCGTGCCCTCAGCCATTGCCAGGTTCTCTGGCAGGACTTGCTGCCCCTCTGTCCCCTCCCCAAGCCACCCACCCAGCTCTGGAGAGGGTCTGAGACAGGGAGCCAGGAGCCAAGGGAAGGGGTAAGCCTGTGAATCCGGGCCAGCCCCTGTGGTTATCTCGGGGCTGCCACGGGGCCTGGACTAAATAATCAATAAATAAGAATAACTGAGGCCCAGACTGTGCTTTCTATGTACTAAGCCCTGTTGTAAGTACTTTATAAAAATTAATTTACCGGAGACTCACAACAATGCTAGGAGAGAAGTACTAGGATTATCATCCTTGTTTTATAGTCAAGGGATCTGAGGCTCAGAGAGGTTAAGAATTGCCCAACATTATACAGCTAGCAAGAGGCACAGCTGGGGGCTGGGCCCCAGGAGTTGGCTACACACAAGTGGAGGATAGACCAAGTGTGGATTCAGAGTTCAGAGCCTTGAAGGCAAATTCCAGCCGACACTGCTGGCCATCACCTCACCCTCTGGCCTCGAGCTTCTTCCTCTGTGTAAGGGTTGTGGGAAGACCTCCCCCAGGGGGCTGCCGGGAAGATTAAAGGGTTGGGAAATAATGACTATAAAGCACTGGCCGGTGCCCAGAACATTATAAACACACTGGCTGTGGCCCTCGGCGTCCCCAACCCCCTGGCTGGTGTCGGATCAGCTCCAGTTCTCTACAGCTCTATCCTCTGCCCTACAGGATCTCACAGAGATGGGGGAGAGGACTCCTGTCTAAGAAATATCAGGATTCAGGGAGCTGTGGAGCTGACATGATAGAGGCAGGCGAGGTGAGAGGAGCACGAAGCAGCCAGAGAGCCCCGGGGATGGTGGGGGGAGTCAAGTTCCTTGTCTGGAGGTAGGGGATGGGGGACAAACCGTCAGACCCCTCCCGCAGACACACACACACACACACACACACACACACGCATGCACCTGAGCCTCTGAGAAACTGCATCCCCAGGGACACTCACCCACAGTGACCGGCTGACCACTTGCAGGGATTTCAGAAGCGGACAGATTGAGCAGGCTCCGGGCACCTATCAGAAAGCACTGTTCATTCACTCAGCACACGTGCCCGAGCACCTACTGTGGCCAGGCCTTGTGCTAGAAACTGGACAAGACAGACAAGTGGCCTGCAACTGGGGGTGTGTTCCCACCGGGGCCCATGGCTGAGTCTTTCCCACACCCCACAATAAGGAGGATCTCATGGATTAAATGCCAGGAAGGTTTTTTTGGTTTAAATAAAGGGCGAATGAAAGAATTAGCCCTTCCTTCTGTATAATCTGCTATAGAACACAAGTATTTCCCTTTTCCATCTAGTATTGGATTTGGTCTTCACACCTGCCTCAGGAGGTGGGAATCTGACAGTCTCGTTATTATCATGATCATTTGACTGGTAAGGGATGGGGCTTACAACGTCCCTTGGTGGATATTATCTGACTTCCCGGCTACCCTGTGGAGTGCCTGGTATCAGCATCCACATATTCACAAGACGAAGCCTCCCAGCTGGTAATTGGCAGAGCTGGAATTCATAGCCTGGTGTCTGAACTCCATAGAGATGCTAACGCTGTGTTTGTTTAACGCTCTTGCTTTTTCACATTTTAACACCTCAGAAATCGGGGTGATGACATGTATCGTTACAACTGATGGCACTTCAAGAGTTTATTTTGGCAGCATTTTCGTCCTTTATGGTACATAAAATAATAACAGTGTGCCTTATCATCAATGCCATCTTAGACTTCGTGAAACCCAATTCATAGAGCAGATGGGAGGCTCTGCTGAAATATATACTGAGTGCCCAGCAATGCCTGGCACCTGATTAGGGCTCCAGACACTGTGGCTAATATTATTAGTGTCTCCTAATGTTATTTTTATGATCATCACCAGCCCTGGGATGGCAAATTGGTTTTATCTCCTGAGCCGGCTCCAGTCAATAGGGAACACTGCTTCGCATATAATAATGCCTTAATAAAGATTGGATTCATGATTCTGGGACTGAGTCAAGGATCTGGGGAAAAGAATGCCCTGATTAATCAGTAATGTCTGCCTGGGCATGGGAAGGGCAATGGTCCCTCTTATGCCAGTATTTGCCATTCCTGATCTAGCCCAAGCTGTAGTCCTTGGGCTATAAGTTCTTAGGCTGTGGATTCAGTTGCAATTCCTGGTCCAAATCTGGGGGTGGGGGGGAGTGGGGTTGGGGGGAGGAGGGATACCTGAGCAGAGGACCCTGGCTGCCTGTGATTGGCTGCAGAGGTTGGAGTTATTGAACCGCCAGAAGCACTCGGAGAGCGTGGGCTCCCCTCCCTCGCATGAGTAGTACATCTTGCCCGACAGGGAGTGTGGCAGCCCCTTGGGCACCCGGGCCAGAGTCCCACAGCCCAAGTCCCGGCAGAGCACCTTGGCCTCTGGTTCGTACCACGTACTGTCACACACTGTGCTCCAGACCCCTCGGAAGTATACCTCCACCTGCCCCTCGCAGGGGTCAGCGCCCCCGGTCAGGCGCCAGGACTGGTGCTCTGCAGGGGGTGGGGGGGGGGTCAGAGTCAGGTCAGGATCCTTTGGGCCGAAACCCCCACCAGCCCCGACCCACAAATGCAAACTCCCCAGAGCCAATCGGTCTCCAGATCTTGTGTACTCTCCCTCCTGTCTCTGCATCCCTCCTCTCATCTGCCCCACCTGCTCCAGCTGACCCTGCTGCTGTCTACATTCTGGCTGCTCAGATGTGGTCCTTGGACCAGCGGCTTCCGTATCACCCGGGATCTTGTTAGAAATGCAGAATTTCAAGCCCTGCCTCAGACCTACTGAATCAGAATGTACATTGGGCGAGACCTGCCTCCCTCCGCATTCTTGGGCACGTTAAGAGGAGCACTGGCTCCAGAACTTCCCGTCCTCATCTGGGCTGCCGACAGCCTCCACAGCGCCTCCCAGCCTCCATCTCCTCTTGCTGTTCTGAACCAGGTGACCAACTCCCGCTCAGAAAAAGCCTCACCTCTAATGTCACCTACTCCAGGAGGTGGGCAGGCTTAGCCCTCCAGCTCTGGATTGCCTGCTGTCTCTTAACTCCACCTGGCTTCCTTTCTTAAGGCATTTGCCACCCTCTCTCCTGGATTGTTTGTCTGGGTCTCATCTTCCCTCTTGGACTATGACCTCCCATGGGCAGGGACCATCTCTCCAGCACTAACTGCAGGCCTGGCGCCCAGCAGGCCTACAGTAAGTGCTGGATAACCGTGGTTCAGCATCGCCCACTGACCTGAGCACACCACGCCGGCGTCCTCCTTGTGGCCACAGTAGCCGTTTCCCGGCAGCCCCAGGCAGTCCCACAGGTAGGTCTCCGACCCGGAACAGTTCACTTGGTCCCGGTGGATGCGTCCATGGCCAGGGGCAAAGTGCAAGCCGGGCAGGGCCTGGACCGCCCAGCCGCAGCTCAGTTGCCGGCACACCACGTGGGCATCGTCCAGGTCCCACGTGTCGTCACACACCGAACCCCACTGTCCGTGCTCCAGCATCTCCACGCGGCCCTCGCACGGGCTGCCACCACCCACCAATTTCAAATCGAGGTTTTCTGGGGATAGGAGAAGGGGTTTGTGGATGCGAGGAAGGAGGGAGAGGAAGGGAAGTGGGGGGGAGGATTGTTGTGCCTGGGGCTGTGGACCCAGTGAGAGGGGCGGGTAACCCAGTGGGCAAGACTGGGGAACACTGCCTGTCTGGGCTGTGGACCTGGGGTGGGGCGGAGGTGGGGAACTGGTCAAGACTGGGGACCCAGGGGAGGTGCTGGATACCTAGTGGGAGGGGCTGGGAGCCTTTTGGGAGGGGCTAGTAACCTGGTGGGCGGTGCTGAGGAATCGTCTCAGGGCGGCGGGAGGG
Organism: Balaenoptera borealis; assembly: GCF_965194805.1. NCBI lineage: Eukaryota > Metazoa > Chordata > Mammalia > Artiodactyla > Balaenopteridae > Balaenoptera > Balaenoptera borealis. The sequence goes on from NC_138868.1 coordinate 10,529,275, forward strand.
GTAGGCTGAGCGACAGACTAGTGGGTGGGGCAAGAGACCGGGGGGGTGGGGCAAGAGACCGGGTGGGCGGGGCCTGAAGAGCAGGTCTCGGGGCTGGGGGGCGGCAGTGCTAAGAGATCCTGGGAACCTGGCATATTTCTGTACCAGGGGGTAGAGGCGCTGCAGCCCTCCGGTGAGGGAACCAATTGTATTCGCGTCAGTGGTGGGTCGGGGTAGAAGTCTGGAGGGCGAGACTTGGGTCCAGTGGCCAGGGCTGGGGACAGGAGGCGGGGGCAGTGGCCGAAGAACTGGGAGGTAGGACAGGGAGGAGCCTGGCGGCGGGAGCGGGTTGGTCCGCTCGTACCTGCACAGGTGACCTGGACCGGCCTCTCGTCGCTGCTGCACGCGTGCTCCACCACCTTGCAGAGCTGCCATTCGGGGCCGCTGCACTGGACGGTGGGCGCCAGGGCCCACGTGGTATTCGGGGCCCAGCTGGCGTTTCCCGCGGCTGCACCAGGCGGCAGCGCCGGGGTCGGCAGGGCGGGCTGTTCCAGCGGCTCCGCCCGGCCGCAGCCCAGCGAGCGGCACACGGCCTCGGAGGCGTGGAGGTCCCAGAGTGCCCCGCATGCGGGCTCCCAGGACTGCCGGAACCAGACCTCCACCGTCCCGTTGCAGCGGCTGCTACCGTTCATCAGGCGGACCTGGAGTCGCTCCCCTGGAAGGGCCAGACCCTAGCTGAGCCTCGGCTGATTCGGATTCTGCCGACCTCAGGGATGGAGGTGGAGGAGGACAGCTGCCAAGGGTCCCACCACTGATCTGTTGCGTGACCTTGGACCATACCCTACCCGCTCTGAGCCTCAGCCTTCCAGTCTGCAAAATGGGGCTGGGCTGCCTCATCCCCTGACCTTTTGGTCCTCCTTAGAGACAGTAGAAGGTAGGGCCGAAGGTGACTGGAGGTTAGGATGGGTTAGCCCTGGGGTGTCCAGTCCCCACAAACTCTTCTTTCTTGCCTCTGTCTCCAGAGTCACCCTTGTGTGAAAGGAGGGCAGGGTTCTGGGTCGAGAGGCCCTCTCCCCCGCTACCGTGGGTGCCATGCTTCCCCTCCCAGGCCCCTCCGCTATTCTGAGGGTACGACCATGGAGGCTGCCATTGTGACACCGGAACCTTGGAGGATGGACATGCGGTTGGTGATGGGGTTGAAGATGGGCGGCCTCAGTGGATGGTGGTTCCCCCTTCCCCAGAGCCCCTCCTTGGGGAATCACCTCCTGTTTTTGCCCAGGGTTGCACACAACTTTGCACAGAGTAGGTCCTTAAATATCTGTTGAGTTCATTGAGGACCCATCTGATGGAACCCCACCACTCCTACCAAGTGTCCTTTAGCTTGTTCTCAACAAATCCCCTTTAAATGCCCGCTGAATACCTTGCCCACATGTGCATGACCTTTGATCAGTGGCCTCCCAAAGATGGTAGCGCTAAGATCTCAAAGAGAATCTAGTGGTGGAACTTCAGGCATCGCGTCAGGAAGGAGAAGTGTTGTCTGAAGTCAGGGAGCCTCCCTGGTACCATAAAAACCCACTTCCCTTTCCCATCACCCCAACAGACCACCTACTTGGTCTCAGAAAGCTGACTGTGAGCCCAGCAAGATTGTTTCCTCACCTGGCTCCGAGAGCTGGCTCTCTTCACTGGTGGTGTTGGGCTGGCCAGATGGGGCTGGACTTGGGTGACCTGAAATTAACCAGCAACAGCCGTGGTGGGTGAGTGAGCTCAGGCCTGGAGGGCACACAGGTGCCTTGAAGGGTAGGGGGCACTTTCTGGAGCCTTCTGTGGCTACATGGGGCCTCTGGTAGGACAGGGTCCTCGACCTTGGGTGCACTTACCTCCTTTCGAGAAATTCTCAAGCTTTGGAGTTGCAGCATTCTGCACTTCATCTACTAATCGTGCACGCATCCTCAGAAATCAGAGGAGAACAGAGAGGAACAACTGTGGCTTTGGGGCCAGACCCACTTACTGGCTGAGTGACCATGGAGGGGTTACTAACTGCTCTCGACCACAGTCCCAATTTGTTGGCATAACACTTGCAAAAGTTTAGTGAGTCTAAAAGGAGGCAATACCTGTAAAATACTTCACATACAGAAGAAGCTCAAAAATGGGAGTTATTATCAGGAAAAACCTTTTCGGTTTGGAAAATTTGTCTGAGAAATTCATACCAGACTTTAGAGTAATTGGAGCATCCTGAGCTGGGAACCATTGGACTATGACGTACTTTCAGACACTAAGAAACTAACATTGGCTGAGGACCGATTATATGCCAGGTCTTTGCATATGTTATTCCATTTTCCTTCAACAACAAGGTGAGGTAGGTATTAGCATCCACTTTTTAGAAATCAGGAAAGGGAGGCCCAGAGAATAGAAATCAATTGACTGTGCCAGATTGTGTCCATTCGTCCCTCCAGAGACTCTGTCCACTTTGCCCTGGGAGGCTGACCAGTTTCGACTAAATCAGCATCTTCCAGGGCACTTGGGCTTCTGTTGGGCTCAGCCAATGGGGAGCCCCAGCAGAGAGAGGAGGGAGGGAAGAGCGTGAAGTCGTGGTGTTTATCCTCCTGGTTCCCTCCCGGTGGGATCCCTTCGGCAGGTTGTGTCCCTCATCTGAAAGTCACTGGTCCTCTCCACGGGGTCACTTCTCCTTGACTTTCTCCTTCCGGGTCTCAATGACCACTCTGTGGTCTTGTCTCCTCAGGCTCAGGGTGATGACGGCTCAGCTGCTCCGAGCTCCTGGTTACTGCATTAGCCTTTCTAATAGTCCTTTTCTAAATAAGACCCCTTCAAACTCCTATTTTGAGCGTGCCACCTGTTTCCTGTTGGGACCCTGGCTGATACATGGCCTGAAGCCACCCAGCTAGCAAGTGGCAGAGCCAGGATTTGAACTGTCTCCGAGGAATTGGATCCATGCCGGGCAGGGATATTTCGGTTGGCAGAAACATAAAAGGAGGGATGTGGCTGGAACCGTAGTGCTCATAAAGGAGCTCCTCTACACTTCTGGGTTCTCCTGCCCTTAGGTTGGGGCCATTGACGTCTAGGCAGAAGGACGTGTACCCACTGCTGGACCAAGGTAGGTAAGAGGCAGTGAGCCTCTTCCATCTCTTCCTGCTCTGTTGTGGCCAAATTAGAGGCCCTGGGTTCCCGATGCAAAGACAAGGTGGAGGGGGACGTTGACCCACCTTGAATTTTGTGCAAGAAGTGAGCCTTTCTAGTGTTAAGCCATGAAGATTTTGAGATGTACTTATTATCATCACAGCCTAGCCTGACCTGGCCTGACTGCTGCAGGGGCTGAAGGTTCAGGCATGACTGCTATACATCCTCAGCCTCACCTGAGAATATTCCATGGACTCACACCTAGATGAGCGTACACACACACACACACACACATACCTGCAGACATAGCTCTCCTACAAGCATCCAACTGGGCTACTCCCTCACTCAGACAGAAGTAATCAAGCCTTTAATTGCCTGTCCTCACCAACTCCCCACTTGGCTGCCCAGCCGCACCCCCTGAATGGGAAATGACTCAGAATTCAGAGCACAAACTCTGCAGCTAATGTCATAGTCAGAGCGAGGATTCAAATGCTCCCAAGTTAGGATTTCAGAACCCCGGTTCCCACAGCAATGGTCCCAGTGCTCCTGTGCAGTTGTTATTATTTCTCCCTGTGCTGGGGTGGGGAGGGGGCTGGAGGGACTGGGGTGCTGGCTGCGGTGCGTGTGTGTGTGATTGTGGGGTGTGTGTGTGTATGTGGCTGTGACAGTGTGTGTACCATTATGTGTATGTCTCTGCGTGTATATGTGAGTGTGTATGTTGTTGTGACTGCCTGTGTGTCTGTGGGGGGTCTCTGCGTGCCTCTGTATACCTGTCTCTGGTCTGAGAAACTATTTCTCATGCATAAAGGCACACATGTTTTCTGCCAGATCAGAAAACCCTGGAGGGCAGAGCCAAAGGCCGGGTCAGCCCCATACCCCAGAGCGCCCAACACAGTGTTTGCTGATTGACTGAATGAATGAAAGAGTGAGCAGGGGCCGCCAGCTCCAAGGGCGGCCATCGCCGTGGCAGTTTATTGATACCAGATATACTCAAGGGTTTGTTTTCTGTGTCAGAGGCATTTTCCTGTCCCCTACCCCAACAAGGGAGACTGGCTTTTGTGTTTTGACTTCTGTGCGCAGGAACAGAAGTTACCTGTCAGCCTCCTTCCATCCAGGCCTCGGTTCACAGAGAACCCAGCGCAGGACCAGCACTTCCCAGACCTTGTTACTGCCTTTTCCTGGCCCTGTGCTTCACACCTTTCTATAAATTTAATTCTCATTTTTGTTGAAACAAATTTATTTGAAAAGGAGCCTTTACCCTGTCCTGTGAATTTGCTTTACGATGCAAAGATGCCCGAATGTAAAAGTATACATTGCAGTTTTTTGAACAGCAAACAATTGGAAGGAGTGAATGCCCATCTGTTGGGAAAGTTGCAGAATAAATATGGTCTATTTACAGCATGGCATCTTATGCAACCTTCATAAAGAATGAAATAGGTTTATACCAGTTGGAGGGATTTCCATGCTCTGTTGAGTAAGGAAGCAAGATACAAAGAAGAAAATACAATATGATACAACTTTTGTAAAACAATGGCCAAAAAACCACTCTTACGAACTGGTATGATTATGTGAACATGGAGGAAAGTATGGAAGAACACAGACCAAGTTATGAAAATGGGTAAATTAGAAAGGTGGGTGGAAATTCCCTGGCAGTCCAGTGGTTAGGACTTTGCGCTTTCAGTGCCAAGGGGGTGGGTTCAATCCCTGGTCGGGGAACAAATATCCTGCAAGCCAAAAAAAGGCAACCCCCCATAAAAAAGGAGGGCTTCAAGGGAAGGACAGAGCAGGGCCAGCTCCGTGGCCGTGTGACCTGCACTTAAGTGTCCTGGACTTGGTTTAAGCCCTGGTTCGAGCCCTGGTCTGGGAAGATCCCACATGCCGTGGAGCAACTGGGCCCGTGAGCCACAACTACTGAGCCTGCGCGTCTGGAGCCTGTGCCCCGCAACAAGAGAGGCCGCGACAGTGAGAGGCCCACTCACCGCAATGAAGAGTGGCCCCTGCTTGCCGCAACTAGAGAAAGCCCTCGCACAGAAACGAAGACCCAACACAGCCAAAAATAAATAAATTAATTAATAAATTAATAAATAATAAAAATAAAGGAATTCCTTTAAAAAAAAAAAAACGATTAGGTACAGAGGTAGATATGCAGAAAAACTAGAAAAGATAACAAGATAAATGGGCTTTTTGTATTGCTTGCCTACAATGCAAGGGAATTGTAAAAATAAGTATACTAGAAACAAAGCCAAGTTAGAAATATTGAAAGACATGTCATCATCAAATAGAGACTCTTTGAGGAGATCAGATGATCTCTGAGGAGGACAGAGCATTGAAAATAAAATAATTAAATACCTTTTTTACCTCTTTGTTCAGTGTTATTTAATGCTCAGTTCATTTACCACTTGGAATTCTCCTGTGTGCCCAGAAAACCATCTTGGGTTGAGCCTCACATTCTGGAAAGTTATGGACCAAGAGGGACAAGGGAGGGCGGGGAGCGTTTCTGACTGGGAGGAAAAAGAAGTTGGGAGAGCTACCCAGCCCCCCCAAGGAAGGTGGCAGCTTTTTTAGGCTGGTCCCAAGCAGAGTCGAGCAGGACGCTGGCTCGGGCAGCAAGAGGAAGATGCCAGGGGAAGATGAAGTGAAGGAGACAGAGCATGGGGAAAATGAAAGCACTGCAGAGCCACCTTGCCCGGAGCCCGAGAAAATGGGCCACTCGTCCCCTTCCTGGGTCACCCAGGCCCATGGGATTTCCCCGTAGCTCTTGGAAGGTGAGAGACACAGGGAGGGAGGAGGCACAGACACTGAAGGAAAGGGGGGTGTTCTCCCAGCCAAGACCCCAGCTGGCCGGCCCAGTGTCAGAGCAAGGCTGGCAGGGAGAGTTTCAGGTCCCTGTAGGGGCTGTGGAATGCCGGCCTGGCCACACACCCATATGGGGGTGAGATAGACATCAGCTGCCACTGAGGGCACCCTCGGCCCTGGCTCCACCAGATGTGTCGAGGAACACGTAGGCGCATAGTAGATGCTCACCCAGTGGACGGTGGATGCAGAGATGCTGTATAGAGGGGAAGGCACGGTGGAGCAGGGCTACAGAACCGTGGGGGGAGGAACCCACCAAAAGAACCAGTGTGGGAAGCGTGGCAGGCAGCATCGGCCAGAAGCTCATCTTTCTCTCCTTAGTATCAGTGCAAAAGTGTTTGTGAGCACGTGTGTCAACAGCCTTAAAAACAAAAAAGTACAAACCAACCCCTTTTGATCCGGTAATTCCGCTTCTGGGAACCTATCCTAAAGAAACGATCCAGAATACCACACTACACAGCGGTTAGTGTCCACGCGTCGGAATTGGAAAGTTCTCGATTCTTTTTGCTAGCGGAGCCCCTTTCTAACTGTGTGACTCAGGCAAATCATTGACCTCTCTGAGCCTCGGTGGCCCTCCTGTAAAACGGGAGCAGCAAGCACCCACGTTGCGGGCTTGCCGTGAGGATTAAGAGAGATGGTGCAGCCGGGGCGCCCTGAGCGGCTGCCTTGTTAGACAAAAAGCCTGCGGCCACGTGGCTTCTAATCATTAAAAAACAAAAACAAAACTGGAGACAAGGAGACAACTGAATTGTCTAAAAGGGATCAAAGGATTGGTTAGGAAAACACAGCATGTTAAAAATTTTGCAAAAAAAAAAATTTACCAAGAGTTTTTAAGGATGTGAGGGGAAGACCGTGTTGCAAGGTTCAGTGATGGAAGCAGGATACACAGTTCTCTCTCCCCAGGGCTCCCGCCCCAGCCTTGGCTTTAAGCTTCTGAAGGTCTTCCAGGACCCAGAGGGACCCAAGTTCAATGCCTCGTTCTAGCTTCTCATCGTACCCTGGGCTTTTCCTCTGTGACCCCAGCCACAGGTGATTACGTATTTTTTTTATGAGCAGTTTTGTGGCTGTCAGTCCCACTGAATTCTAAGCGTCCCATGTGTACCCCAAGGCCCACAGACTCCCAGTGCAGTGGCCTCCCAAGTTGGCCCAGCTGCTGCTCCAGGGCACTGCCGGGGCAGGGGTGGGGTGTGCCCCCCTCCAGGATTGGGACCAGGCCCCAGGAACTGCAGTGCCCACAAGTTTTGGGAGTGGCATGGGACTGTTGGCCGGGAGACCACCACGAATTGTGCTCATGCAGACCAGCCTTTCATGTCCTGAGCAAGGATGATAAAGGCTAGTTGAACCCAGGAGGACCTGCCTCCCAGGCTCTAGCTTGGGGCCCAGATATTCAAAGAGGGCAGCTGTCCAGAAACATCCACTGGCCCCTAGTCCTGAGATTCACTGGGTGCGCACTGGACTGCCATTCCCAGTTTGCAGATGGACATTTGGGAGACAACCAGATGGGTAACTAGTGTCCTATTTCCATCCCACACCGATGGGAGCCGTTACCCATCTCAGGCATCTTGAGTCCAAAATGTAGAGAGATAAGGGAAGGACTTTGTGATTCTTCCCATTGCTCTGATGGGGAAAGGGGAGGCCCCAAGACATGCCAAGTACCCACCACAACCTCCTGGCACAGCTCAGTGATACAGCTGACATGTATTCAGTACTTTCACATACCAGGCCTTTTAAAAATACTTTAGATGAATTAACCAGTTTAATTCTCACAGCAAGTCCACAAAGTGGGGAAACCAAGGTGCAAAAAAGTTTAGTAGTGATTTGCTCAAGATGACACAGCAAGAAAATGGCAAAGCTAGGATCCGAACCCAGGCTGCATGGTTCAAGAACCCACACTCTTAACCACTCTACTCCACTGGGTTGGAATCCAACATCCTGGTTTCTAGTTCAGTGACTGACCATGCCAAACGCGAGGGGCAGGGAGCTCTGACAACCCGGGTGGTCTTCCAAGCTCCTTCCAGCTCTACCACACTCAGCCAGCCCTGAACTTAGATAGCCCACCTCCAAGGGTGATGCAACTCAGCACTCAGTCAAGCCCCAGGGACCAATTCCCAAAAGGGCCCTGACTCTAAAGATGCGCAGCCGTGAGGAAGCCATCCTTCCCTAGGTCAGGAGCCCCTGAGATGGCATTCTGCCCGCCATCCCCACAACAAGGACAAAATGAGGTCTGGCAGCCCAGCCAGGAGCTGCTCCACCCCTTCCCCACCAACTCTCCCACACAGGCTGGCTCCGGCACTCCCTGAGCCCCCTTGTTTCAATTCTGAGGCCAGAGGAGAAACGGGTTACTTGGGAGAGTCAAGGACTAATAGCCCCAAGGAGTTTAGGGGGAGGAGCCCTGAGTGGGAGGGTGCTGGGACTACAGTGAATGTTCTTCTTTGAAAGACTCTCTTGAGGTTGTTGATGGAGAGCAATTTTTTTTTAAGTTTAATACTAGTTTTATTTACTAATAGATAGTGATCTTTAGTGGAACAGTAAACCTCTGAAATGCTTTTTTTTTAAATTTTTATTTTATATTGGAATATAGTTGATTAACAATGTTGTGTTAGTTTCAGGTGTACAGCCAAGTGATTCGGTTATACATATACATATATCTATTCCGTTTCAAATTCTTTTCCTGTTTAGGTTATTACAGAGTACTGAGCTGAGTTCCCTGTGCTATACAGTAGGTCCTTGTTGGTTATCTATTTTAAATATAGCAGTGTGTACAAGCAGTCCCAAACTCGATGGAGAGCAATTGTTAAAACAACTGGAAAGAAAAGACAAACTGTCTATAATTCCATTAAAATTGGAAAGAAGCATAGCGCTGGCTCGCACAAATAACTTATGACTTGATTCAGAGGGAATAGCTGTGTCCTGCCTTTGAAGGGACTTGGAGAGGTTAGGTTGAGTTTATTTTGTCTCAGAGACTGAGGCTGTCCTGGGGGCTTGGTTGGACAGTGTGGTCCTCGCTTCCAGAGGTGACCGGCATCGATGGTTACGTGACTAGACCAGGCTGTACCCACTGGGGACTTTCGAAACCCAGAAAGGTTGGGCTGACTTCTCCCCCATGGGAACCCAAGAGAAAGTCAACAACTTGGTGTCTTAGGCTTATTTAACTTATTTTACAGGATTTTTGTTTGTTTGTTTTCATTCTCTCTCATCATACCTAGGAAGGGCTTAGGGACACAAGGAAAACTCAATGCACAGGCTATGGACTGAATGTGTATGTCTTCCTAAAAATTCATATTTATATGAATAAATTCATATTCGAAGCCTTAATCCCCACTGTGATGGCGTTAGGAAGTGGGGGCTTTGAGAGATAATTTGGGATAGATGAGGTTATGAGGGTGGAGCCCTCATGATGGAAAAAAAAAAAAGCAAGAGACATAAGATCTCTCTACCGTGTGAGGATACAGCAAGAAGGCGGCTGTCTGCAGACCAGGAAGAGGACCCTTACCAGACACAGAAGCTGTTGGCACCTTGATCTTGGACTTCTTAGCCTCCAGAAACGTGAGAAACAAATGTTTGTTGTTTAAGCCACAAACATGTAAACCACCTAGTCTATGGTATTTTGCTATAGCAGCCCAAGCTAAAGCAGCACGTGATTGACAGAGAAAAGTGATGACAAAGGCTTCAAGAGTCCCAGCCCCAAAGGTCCTCAGTCACGCAGGTCAGAGAAATCCAGACTTTTTAGCTTGTATTTGTCACCATATTATATAACAGAAGATGTTCACCTGCATGACCTCCTCCCTACGTGCCAGATTGAATTCCCCTCCTTCCCATCACCAAACCCAGGGGAGGTAAAAGACAACAGTTCATAATCTGCAGTGAGAGGAAACTCAAAGATCAAATCAAGGTACACCACCGGCTTTGGGGTATGATCTGTTTCTGGAACTCCCCGTCTTACTCTCCTGCTCAGGAGAGTGAGGGCGTGTGAGCGATGTTTTCCTGAAAGCTGAGAAAAGAGTCTATTGCTGTTCTGCATTCAATTCCATTAACACTTGCTGAACTTGTACCACGTGCTGGGGCCTGGAGCAGGTACATGGGATGACCCCGGGAGTAGGAGGGTCCACAGCCTTCCCAGCACCAATGCATCAGCTTCACAGGTGTCACTCTTGGGAAATTTTTTTTTATTTTCAAGTTTTTTTTATTGTCTTCTCAGTTACTAATAAAAGAGCAGACATTTAATCAAAGAAGACATACACCTGGCAAATGAGCACAAAAATGTTCAACATCATGAATCATTAGGGAAATGCAATCAAACCATAGTGAGATACATCTCCACACTTTTAAAACAGGTAGGGGCTTCCCTGGTGGCGCAGTGGTTGAGAATCCGCCTGCCAATGCAGGGGACATGGGTTCGAGCCCTGGTCTGGGAGGATCCCACATGCCGCGGAGCAACTAGGCCCGTGAGCCACAATTACTGAGCCTGCGCGTCTGGAGCCTGTGCTCCGCAACAAGAGAGGCCGCGATAGTGAGAGGCCCGCGCACCGCGATGAAGAGTGGCCCCCGCTTGCCGCAACTAGAGAAAGCCCTCGCACAGAAACGAAGACCCAACACAGCCAAAAATAAATATAAAAATAAATAAAATTAAAAAAAAAAAAACAGGTAATACTCAAAGTACTGATCATACCAACCAAGTACCGGTGAGGAATACAGGGGGACTGGACTGCTCGCATACTGTTGATGGGAATACAAATGGGTACAGTCATTCATTTAGAACAAGAAACCATATGTTCGTATAAAGAATTTTAGGTACATGTTCATAGTAAACTTATCTGTGATGGCCAAACTGGAAACAAACAGGAAGTTCTTTTTTCATGATTTAGAACGGAGACTTTGGGGACAGACAGAGTAGTGATCCGAACCCATCTCTGTCGATCACTAGCTGTGTGACCTTGGGAAAGTCACTGAGCCCTGCTAGACTTCGGTTTTAACCTGGCACTGGGCATAATACATAAGCCACGTTGGATCGCTTTGAGGGGTGCATGGGTAACATATGTAACATGCTTAGGACGTGGTACATGGCCGCTGCCATTATGTCCCCCCACCCCGCTTTCTCCTGTTCAGTCCCGAATGGACATGGGAGGGCAGCTGGCCATTGACTATGTATCTATTCATTCATCCCAGGCATAACGATGGCTCTGAGGGTGCCTCACTTTTCTCTGTAAAGGGACAATTCCAGTTCCCCCAAAGCTGCCTTCTTTCCTCTTGCCTCCCCGTCTTTCTTAGGAAGCTTAGCAGAGCTGCCTCACACTCGCAACTCGCTATTCCCTTCCTTGGCTCTACAAACATGGCATCCAGCGTTCCTAGAGATGAGAGGTGGACTGCAGTTGCCATGGTAACAGGAGTTCCTCTAAAAGCAAAGGCTCCTGTGGACCTGGCCCCAAGGCTTGCTCAGGTTCCCATGCCAGACTCTACCTTCTTTGCAGCTACCAGATGGTAAGACGGGATACCACCAAGCATAGAGTTTCATGAGCAACTCATGATTGAGTTGCTCCAAGTGAGCCCAGCAGGCCAGAGACACTGGCCTTTTACAAGCCCCATCTTCTTGATCCCCCCGTAAGGATTCAGACCATTGCGTGCAGGAGGTGGACGTCCAGGTTCCTCTTCTAGAATTCCGATTCAGTAGGTCTTGGATGGGGCCCTAGCATCTGGATTGCGTAGAACCGTCTACCAGGTCTTGGGTAGCAGAAAGAGCATGGGATTGGAACTGAACAAGCCTGGGTTTGAAAACCAGCTTCTTCCTTACTATGGAAACCTTGGGCAAATCTCTTCATATGCCCCACTTGCCTCCCTCACCTCACAGGTATAAAAAAAAAAAAAAACCTCACAGGAGGGACTTCCCCGGTGGCGCAGTGGTTAAGAATCCACCTGCCAATGCAGGGAACAGGGGTTTGAGCCCTGGTCTGGGAAGATCCCACATGCCACGGAGCAACTAAGCCCGTGAGCCACAATTACTAAGCCTGCGCGTCTGGAGCCTGTGCTCCGCAACAAGAGAGGCCACGATAGTGAGAGGCCCGCGCACCACAATGAAGAGTGGCCCCCACTTGCCGCAACTAGAGAAAAGCCCTCGTACAGAAACGAAGACCCAACACAGTCAAAAGTAATGAATGAATTAATTAATTAATTAAAAAAAAAAAAAAAAAGGGGCTTCCCTGGTGGCGCAGTGGTTGAGAATCTGCCCGCCAATGCAGGGGACACGGGTTCGAGCCCTGGTCTGGGACGATCCCACATGCCGCGGAGCAACTAGGCCCGTGAGCCACAACTACTGAGCCTGCGCGTCTGGAGCCTCTGCTCCGCAACAAGAGGGGCCGCGGTAGTGAGAGGCCCGCGCACCGCGATGAAGAGTGGCCCCCGCTTGCCACAACTAGAGAAAGCCCTCGCACAGAAACGAAAACCCAACACAGCCAAAAATAAATAAATTAATTAATTAATTTAAAAAAAAAAAGTGACTAAGAGTTCACAAGTCCTTTAAAAACCTCACAGGAAAATAAAAAAAATAAAATAAAAATAAAAAAACCTCACAGGACTGAAACAAGATCACACAAAAATCCAATACCTGGCCCCAGTAAGTAGCGAAGAAGATCCTGCAGAATCAACAAGCACAAATGTATATATGTGATAGATGTGTGTGCATATGAGGAATAGGCAGTAAAAGATTATAAACAAGATACACAGGATGATCATATTCTTGTAAATACAATGCATAGAAAAATGGCCAAAGAGACCTCATAAAGTTGAGGATGATGATATCTTGACTCCAGAACACTACTTTTCTATATATAGCTTAGAAAAATATTTGCTGGCAAGTACACATGCAGACATATACAGGCATTGTCACTGCAGCAGTGTATGCAATCAAAGAAAATTGGAAGTAATCTAACAGTTCATCAGTAGGAAATAATTAATGATACTATGTTATATTTACAGACTGAATTACTTTGTTAAAAGAATGAACTAGATCTATATCTATCCACTTGGATGGATCTTTGAAACATATATTGAGTAAGAAAAGTAAGCTGCAGAACAATACATCCAATATGATACCATTTATAGAAAATATGGCACATGTACTATCTGTTGGGTATTGATACATTTTTAGGTAATAAAAGTATAAAAACATGGAAAAGAAGGGTACACACACCACACTTTGGAGCGTGAGTGCTCTGGGGAGGGAGGGATAAGGAAATATTTCAGCAGCATCTGTATGGTTTTCTTCCTTATTAAAATAGATCTGAGCAAATATGCGAAAATGTAAACATTTCTTAAATCTGGGTGGTGGGGATGCCTAGGAGTTGTTGAAACACTCTCTGTACTTCTGTGTGTTTTTCAATATTTCTCTCTAACAAAACGTCTGGAAGATTCTATAACAGGGTGGTAACAACAGTTACAGTTACAGGTAAATTTCTTTCTTTGTTTTCCTTAGTTACTAAATTCTGTACTATTTACATTATATATAATTTTAGTGTTGAAAATGAAAACAACAGTTTTTTTAAATGACAACATATGTGAAAAAGCCTTTGTAAATTGCTTGAATCATATCAATGCCCCCTGCCAATGAGTCTTGTATGCTTACATGGGTTTTTAATAGTTTTAAATTCTTTCATCTCCATCATGATGCTCAGAGGAAGGTATTATTATCCCCACTTTACAAATGGGGAAACTTAGGGTCCAAGAGGTGTGGAGGAACTTTCCAGAACAACAAGGCTCACAAGAGGCAAAACAGGGGAACTTCCCTGGTGGTTCAGTGGTAGAGAATCAGTCTTGCAATGCAGGGGACGCGGGTTCGATCCCTGGTCGGAGAACTAAGATCCCATACGCCACGGGGCAACGAAGCTTGCGCTTCACAACTAGAGACCCCAAGTGCCACAACTACAGAGCCCACGTGCTCTGGAGCCCACTCGCCACATCTAGAGAGAAGCCCTTGCGCCACAACTAGAGAGAAGCCCACGCGCCGCAACGAAAGATCCCACGTGCCGCAACGATGACCGGATACAGCCAATAAATAAATAAATAAAGGCAAAGCAGGATTTGAACCCAGACAAAGGGTTTCCTGGGCTGCCTTGATTACACCTGTTCAGGAAGTTACTGCAAGAGGGGTGACCTTTGGGCCAGGGCTTGGGGTCAAGGAACATTTCATTGGGGCAGAGGGAGCAGATCCATATTTATTGAACAGAGAGCTTTATAGACGTCATTCAGAAGCATCATGATGACCCTGTGAGGAAGTGCTATTATGAAACCCATTTAACTGACCAAGAGGCTCAGAGAAATTGTTACTACTCCAATGTCACAGAGCTTGGTGGTGAAAGAGCCAGAATTCAAATCCAAGCATGTTCCCCAGATACACTCTTTCCACTGTGTCAGGCAGCTTCCACAAGTGAGAGAAGGCAGAGGGGCATTTTGGGTAGGGGGTACAGCACATGCAAAGGCCCGGAGGCAGGACAGGGCCTGCTGTGTTAAACTAGAAACTCAAGTATGTGAAATTCAAGAATAAAATCCCCCAGAGTTTGGCCTCTGTGCGAAGGGCAGGGCTGGGTTTCTGGGTTTCAGTGGAAGCTGAAATTCTGCTGGGCCACGCAGGATTTTCCAGGGGGCCCGTCCCCACCCACCGGCTCTCAGGAGTGACTCTGGTTTGAAGTCTCCGAGAGCTGCTGGAGCAGCAGTTTCTGGGTGAATGAAGCTTGAGTGTGGGCAAGGGGTGAAAATCCCCCCAGCTCTCAGGGGTGATACTGACAACTTCCTGAGGTGGCCGAAAGCCCCCTTAAGAGAAGGGCCCCCTTAACGTCAGGCATCTAGCAGCTGTTGGAAGTCATCATCATTCCTCCTAGGAAGGAAACACAGCCCTTCCCAAGCAGGTGGGACTTCAGGATGGGACCAGAATGTCTCCTAGTGTGTAGGGACCAACCCTGGCTCAGCAGCTGTGCCCAGTAGCTCCAAGGGGCCCCTCCCCTCTCACCACCCACCTCCTCTCTCTAAACAAATCCAGGCCCAAATCCAGGTTCAAAGGGGAAGCTGGGGAGGCACGGGGGATGTTCAGCCTGAATCTCCACGGCCACCTTGTATCATTAGCAGCTGAAGGCCGGCAGCAGCCAACGGCCACAAGGCCAACCAGGCCCATGAGTTCAAGTTCAGGAAGTAAATTTGGTTTCCCTGGGAGGAGGTAGCAGGTGTGTGTCCCTGCTTTACATACAGCATGCACTCTCCTATGACTCTCCATTGGGCCCACTGAAGTCTCAGTTTTCCAGGTAAGAAACTTGAGCGACTTGCCCAAGGCCACAGTTACTAAGATGTGGAACCAGAATTCAACTTCCGGTTTCTCTAAATTCAAGCCCACTTCTTAGCTCTCTGGCGATATGGTCACCCCACACTCCCCTCCATAAGTCACGTCTAGGACACTTCTGAAGTGGCTCAAAATCTTTCATGTTTCTGCCTATCTTAGCCCTTAGTCAGGGAGGTGCCATTCCTTCCTTCCTTCCTTCCTTCATTTGTTCCTCATTCTTGGCCAGGCTCTGTGCCAGGCCCCAAGCCATGGTAGAGGACGAAGATATACTCAGAGATGATTATGATCAGGTAGAAGTGCTATCCCAGGGGTCAGAATAAAGTGCCCTGGGAAGGGTAGAGGTGAGAGGGAATCATTCTGACAATTGGGAGGGGCCTTAGAGGATGAGTAGGAGTTCTCAAGGATGAGAACATGATGGAGAGCAGGAAATATCCAAGCCTTTGCCAAACAACCTGGGAGATCTAACTTATACCTTTCCAGGGGGTGAGCGGGCTCAGAGGAGAGATCATGTGGGGCAGTGACCTACCACTCTCCATGCCACCCTTTCTCCCCACCAGTGGCCTGACACCACAGGGCTTCCCTATCCTTCCTTGCAAAGGTGCTCGAGCTCTGACTTAAATGCTGGGAAGACATCGTTGCTTTCTCAGTCCCTGAACCCCAGCAACGGGTAAGATCTCTGGTCAGCGTCTCCCCCTCCGGTGTCTAAAGAGGCCTTCAAACTGGGGTAAGGAGAGAGCCAGCTGAATGTTTGGTCAATGCCAAAGTATGATGGACCCTTGGGAAGCTTTGCAGAGGTTTGAGGTGGGCATTCTAGCTCTGGCAACCAGCACCCACTGCTTTGGGGTGAGGGTCTGGCTCAGCCAACAGACCTCCCACCTACTCACTCCCCGCCGCACCCCGCCCTCCCAATCCACTCCTCTGGCTGGGGACTCTGCTTCTAAACTCCAGAGTCCTGGGGAGCAGAGAAGTCAAGAAGCCACTTCCATAGGGTTGGGGGCAGCTCGGCAGAGTTGGAAGCAGGTGGGCTTTGGAGTCAGACAGATGTGAGTTCGAATCCCATCTCTTCCTCTTAATACCAGGATCTGGATTTCTTTTCTTTTTTAAAAACATTTTATTGGCATATAGTTGATTTACAATGTTGTGTTAGTTTCAGGTGTACAGCAAAGTGCATCAGTTTTACATATACATATATGCACTCTTTTTCCTAAACTCTAGTATCATCAGTGACCTTTGTCCACGTAAGCAGTGATGTTCATAGCCACCTCCTGGGGCTACTGGGAGATTAAAAGAGAAAATGATCGTCATGGGGCCTGACTCTCAATAGCTATTTGGCAACACGCTTGCACAATCTTTAATGCAATTCTGAAGCCCCAGATATCCCTGGGTTTTTCATAACTCTGTGGGTGGCCTTCCTGACCTGAAATGATGCCGGCTTGTCCATGGTCTTTATTTATTCTACGTGGTGTGAAAAATCATATATTTTGTTGCAGAAATGTTAAGGTGTTTGGTTACAGGGGCTGCTCAGGCCCCTGCTGAGACATTACATAATATATACATGTCACCTCTCTAAAATCCTAACATTCTAGATTCTGATTTGAACCTGACCCCAGAGATTTCAGAAAGAGACTCAGGGCCTGAAATGGTTTCCTGTCTTTCCCTTGAAGGAGCAGCTGTGTGGATGAGTTCTCGAAATTTAAGGCCAGAAATGATGACCTAACTTCCCCCTTTATCTTCTTCTTTCCTCACCTTCCCCAGTGGAAACCCTCCTCAGAAAAGAATCTTCTTCCATTAACCAATGAGGAAAATGCAAGCAATAGAATAATGGGCAAAAGGCAGGAGGAGGCCCTTCACAGAAGAAGAAACACACAGGACCCTTGAACATATGAAAAACACCCAGCCACACAGCCACAGAGGAAAGCAACGTCAGGCCGCAGGGAGAGACTGTTTCACAGGCACTAGATTGTCGACAATTAAGAAGGGTGGTAATATGGAGTGTTGGTGAGGATGGGGATCAGTAGGGACTCTGTACGTTGCTGGGGGGGGGGGCGGTGGAGCAAAGCTGTCACAACCACTCTAGAAAGCATTTCCATAGTCGTGACCCAGAAATTCCACTCCTGAGTCACGTGCGCGCGCATGCACACACACACACACACACATACACACGCACGCATGCACGCACTGCTATGGGCTGAATTGTGTCCCAGCAAAACAGATATGTTGGAGTCCATACCTCCCAGTACCTCAGAATGCAACCTTGTTTGGAGATCGGGTCTTCACAGAGTTAAAATAAGGTCACTAGGGTGGGCCCTAATCCAGTATGACTGGTGTCCTCATAAAAAGGGGAAATTTGGAGGCAGACGTATGCACATGGGAGGGCAGAGATGGGGATTTGTTTCTAGAAGCCAAGAAATGCCGAAGATTGTCAGCAAACCACCAGAAGCTAGGAGAGGGGTGTGGAACAGATTCTCCCTCACAGCCTCAGAAGGAACCCACCCTGCTGACACCTTGATCTTGAATTTTCAGCCTCCAGAATTGTGAGACAATACATTTCTGTTGTTCATGCACCCATTTGTAGTCCTTTGCAGCCCTAGGAAACTAAGTCACACGCGTACCTGCAACAAAGGTCACCTCTAGGAGGCAAGAGCTGGCAAGAACCCCCAGCTGCTTCTAGGGAGTCTTGGAAGAGAAGAGGAGGGGAACCCGCAGGATGGATGGATGTGCCCTCCTTCACTTCCAGATCGCCAGAGTCAAAAAATCCACAAGTGCTTTGTGGGACTCAGTTTCACGGCTACATGGACGTGGCTGGAACTGAGCCAGCTCCCACAGATGCGGGTGATGAAAAATGGTCTCTAAAGATCTTCAGGGAGGGCTTTAGAGTCTATCTAGAGAGCGAGAATTGGGGAGCTGACATTCCGGTCATACCCATTTCCCCTCAGAGAGGTTTGGAAACTTGCCCAAAGTCACAGAGAAGGTGGTGCGGCCTGGGATCCCATGCTGGTCTCCGAGACCCCAGAATCCACGTTCTCACAGCCATTCTGACAAATATTCATCACAACCAACACAGTGCCCTTCAGCACACCCACCTCCGCGCTGATGCGACTAAACGCCCACGACGCTACAGAGACTTACACACTCCTTCCCTCAGGAACGAAAGTCCTCACTGTGAGTGCGTGCTCGGTGAGATCTCTTTTAATGTGGCTGTTATAACATTTTTACAATAAGGATGACTAATGTTTACATTGTGTCTGAATTCTCAGCTGGAACCAGGTGGGAGTGACAAGGAGAGATGGTAGAATTGAGACCAGCCATTGTTATGACCTTGGGCGAGTCCTTGTCCCCTTTGCCCTCCTCCGACAGCCCCTGATGTGAGGTTGCCAAGAAGACTTTGCTTCCCTCCCTCACAACACAGCCCCCCCCAACTGGTCCTTCCACCAGTTAACGCAGTATATCCCACACCAGACCAATTTAAGATCCAAGATTAAATAGTATTGAATCACACAGTAAGCAGATGACTCCTTTTCCAATTCTTCAGTCCTGGGGATTACAAGTCTTTAACAAAGGGAGAGCTGACTCGGGTTTGGCTGGCAGGCTAGTGAAGGACACAGTTGTTCTGAGTGTCTTATCTGTTTATACAGATATATTCAATTTATTGAAGCAACATTGGTCTGAGATATATGAAACCTAGAAGATATCTAGGTTTAAATAAACTTACTTAGGCTTACATACGAAGTTGATTATAAATAATATTTGTTAAATAATTGTATACACATAAGGGCAAATCAAATCACATCCCTTTATACTTAAAACTCTCTGATGATTTCCCATTTCCTTTGGATTAATTCCAAGCCCGTACGTGATCTGTTTTCCCTGACATGTGTCAACCTCTCCATCTCCATCTCCATCTCCTCCACTCTCCCCTTCCCTCTGTAATCTCCTCCAGCATGTGAACCTCACTCCTGCTTCAGGGCCTTTGCACCTGCCATGCCCTCTGCCTGGAATGTCCTGCTCCCTGATCTTGGCACGCCCAGCTCATCCCATCAATCAGATCTCTGCTCATATGTCGTCAGAGGCCTTACCTGGATCCCCATTCCAATCTCTCTGTCTTCCTTCCTTTGCTCTATTTCCTTTGTTGCACATATTCCTCTCTGAAATGATACTATTTTTTTTTTGGTAGTCATTTTTTAAAATTAATTTTTATTGGAGTATAGTTGCTTTACAATGTTGTGTTAGTTCCTACTGTATGGCAAAATGAATCAGCTATGCATATACATATTTCCCTCCTTTTTTGGATTTCCTTCCCATTTAGGTCACCAGAGTGCGTTAAGTAGAGTTCCCTGTGCTATACAGTAGGTTCTCATTAGTTATCTGTTTTATACATAGTATCAATAGTGTATAGGTGTCAATCCCAATCTCCCAATTCCTCCCATTCCTCCCCGCTTTCCCCCTTGGTATCCATACATTTGTTTTCTACGTCTGTGTCTCTATTTCTGCTTTGAAACGATACTATTTTTTAAACGTTTATTCATTTGTCTGTTTTCTCCGCTAGAATATGAGCTCCTTGAAGTCTGGGACTTTGTCTCACATCCTCAGTGGCTAAAAACAGTGCCCAACACGTAATAGGAGCTCCACAAATGAATGGCAGGAAGCTGTGAAGGTGGAGGGAGGACGGGCCGGGGAGCAGGGAGGAGCCCCGCCAGGCTCCACAAGGAGGCAAGGCAAGATAGCGGCCGTCGGAGGCTCAGCCTGAGAGCTCACACTTGGCCCCATCAGCACCAGCCTTCAAGACACTGAGCCAACTGGTTCCCACTCACTGAGCCAGCAGAGAAAGCTGAGTCGGCCACTGTATCTGTAAGAGAATGATGGCGTTACAACATCACCATCAAGAAACTATCATGATGGGCTTCCCTGGTGGCGCAGTGGTTGAGAATCTGCCTGCTAATGCAGGGGACACGGGTTCGAGCCCTGGTCTGGGAAGATCCCACATGCCACGGAGCAACTGGGCCCGTGAGCCACAACTTCTGAGCCTGCGCGTCTGGAGCCTGTGCTCCGCAACAAGAGAGGCCACGATAGTGAGAGGCCCGCGCACCGCGATGAAGAGTGGCCCCCGCTCGCCGCAACTAGAGAAAGCCCTCGCACAGAAACGAAGACCCAACACAGCCAAAAATAAATAAGTAAGCAAAAAAAAAAAACAAAACAAACGAAAAAAGAAACTATCATGATAATAACTGATTCAGGCCAGAATCAGCCATAATATTACAGGTGGGTAAAGGTTTGAAGGGAACCAAAAAATTTGCGAATTCTCAAAGAATCTGCCAACAAGAGACATATTTATTACAAAGGAGAAGAGTGACTTTACCTAGCAGACATCACCTTAGCCAAGCAACCAGAGTTAGACCATAGGTAATGGGACAAGCTGATACCATGTCTGAGAAGGACACAACTTCACTTCTCTGAAACTCCTGCCAGAAAAGACACTACTAATCACGAGGAATCATCAGACAAGCCCCGTTGAGGAACATTTTACAGAATAACTGGCCTGTACTCTTCAAAGTGATCAATATCTTGAAAGAAAAACATCTGAGTAATTGTTCTAGATTAAAGGAAAATAAGGAGAATGAAATGCAACACATTCAATGGAATTTTCTTTTGCCTCTAAGGCAAATTGTTTTGGAGCAATTGGCAAAATCTGAAAAAAGTTCTACAGATTATTTTTGTAGCAATGTTAATCACCTGATTTTGATATGTGGACGGTGGTTACATAAGCGAGTGACCTTTTTTTTTTTTTTTTAAGACATGTTGAAGTATTTAGGAGAAAGGGAAGTTACGTCTACAACCTACTCTCAAATGGTTCAAGAAAAATGTAATAGACAGAAAAATAGAGAAAATGATAAAAAATATTACTAGTCCGGAATCTGAGTAACGAGCATATGGAAAATCTTTGTATATTTTTGCAACTTCTCAGTAAGTCTAAAATTGTGCTGAAATAAAATTTTTTTTAATAAAACTAAACAAAACAGTCGGGGAGCCGTTGAGATGGTGGAGGCAAAGTGGCTGCAGGAAGCCAGCTCCTCGCCTCACAAAGCTGACATCTCAGAGCCCAGGGTCAGCTGTGTTCACCTCAGACCCACGTCGGACCGCAGCCCTCCCCTGCCGTCTCCACATCGAGGTGGGGGGAGCTGAGGACGCATCTGTGGGCACAGGCCAGCGCCACACCCTCTGGGTAATGTGGGGAAGGGGCCCCAGGCAGAGCCTGCAGACCCTTCTCACCCTTGCTCCTGACCTTGGGTGCCTCACTCCCCATTTTGCACCTCAGTTTCTTCCTCTGACAAATGGGTAGATGTCAATGACTGGCAGCCCTCTGGGGATGGAGTCTTTCAGCTCAGATACTGCTGCGGTATTTCTAGAACCCCATCTGGAGAGTGCAGCACATCTCTCCAAGGAGCTTGATTCATTTGGCAAGTGTGTTTACTTAGTTTAGCTGAAGGAAAGAGAGGAAGGTGGTCTCGCTGAGCAGAATGGCGAGTAGATGTCCTCCCTGTCTGGGACATGCTTCTCCACCTCTGCCCCCGCCCCAGCCCAGCTCCCAGGCACCCCTTCTGGAAGAGATGAACATCCTAGCAAAAATTTTATTGAAGTGTAGAGAAAATCTTTCCCCAAGCCCCATTTAGGAAGAGGCAGCTGGCGGGGATGGGTTGGTCGGTGCCCAGAAAGTGACTCTGGTCCCAGTTCTGTCGGCAACTCGCTGTGTGGCTCCAGCTTTCCAAGCATCACTTTGTGCTTCTGCAAGATGGACAGAGCCATGCTTGGCTTTGCACACGGCTGACGACACAGTGATTTCGCCTCTGTGTTCTCCCTGGCTCAGGGCTCAGTAGGTGACTTCCAAACTGGAAGTGGGGCACACAGATGGGATCGCCAGGATGCCTCGGGAAACTCTCAGCTCTGAGGAGCCCCCTCACTCACACAGCCTGTGTCCCCGCACAGCCCTGGCCCCCAGCCCCGGGTGCAGACTCGCTGGGCTAATCTGGCCCTACCCGAAAAGCCCAGCCCAGCTCAGGGTCATGGTGGAGTGGTCGGGGGTGTCCTGGAAACTTACAGGCTAGAACTTCTAATGTGCCCTGCCATCTCCTAACACTCAGTGGAGATCCGGGGGCAACCCCCTTGCAGGGGAAAGGAAGGGGGTCACTTTCCCATTATGGTACCCTAATCCAGCATCTCCCAAGGGCTCCGCGGCCTCCCTCTCAGCCCCTCAGCCCTGCCCCCTTGCCCAGCCTCTTGGAGGCTGTCTCAGCTGCCACTTTCAGGCAGAGGCAGCTGGGCCACAGGAGTCTACAAAATGGTGGGCGGAAACCCGGGCTTCCCTCCGCTCTCTCCACGAGCTCTTGCCCTGGCCCCAGCCCCAACAGTAGCTGTGGCCATGGGGCTCTTTGGCGCCCAGGAATCCCCGTGTTTCCCCAAGTACTTCACAGCCATTGTCTCATGGAGCCTCGTCCCAGCCCTGGGCTCTGGAGGTTGCCACTGACCCCACTTTATGGCTGGGGAAACTGAGGCTGAGTGGAAGCTTGGCCAGGAAGTGGCTTCTGACACACAAGTTCCTTCAAGGGTTTTTGCACCCAAGTTCCATGACAGCCCAGCTGTTGGTAGCTGTGGTGAAAACCCCCCAGAGAATGGGGGACCTTTCCTATAAAAATCTTGAGGTGTCTGGAGTCCCAAACCCCGCCCATCTTCCAGGGCTGGGAAATATCGTGGATTTGGAGTTATAAAGTCAAGTTAAAGATCTGGCGCCTATTAGTTAGCTGTGAGTCTTGTTAAAAACAAGACAACAGGGCTTCCCTGGTGGCGCAGTGGTTGAGAATCTGCCTGCTAATGCAGGGGACACGGGTTCGAGCCCTGGTCTGGGAAGATCCCACATGCCGCGGAGCAACGGGGCCCGTGAGCCACAGCTACTGAGCCTGCGCGTCTGGAGCCTGTGCTCGGCAACAAGAGAGGTCGCAATAGTGAGAGGCCCGCGCACCGCGATGAAGAGTGGCCCCCACTTGCCACAACTAGAGAAAGCCCTCGCACAGAAACGAAGACCCAACACGGCCAAAAATAAAAATAAATAAATAAATAAATAAAAGATTACTATTAAAAAAAAAATTTTTTTTTTAAAAAAGAAAAAAACAAGACAACAGGCCCCAAGTGGAGTTGTTTATGCTAAAGCCCCACATCACCAAGCCGAGACTTAATTATGGTTTCAGCTCTCCCAGAAATGGAATCTTAAACCAGTCAATCAGGAATCACCTGACCAGCACTAGTTAGGTCATCTGCCTGCTAGACCCTGCCATCCCCTAAAAGAAAGTAACTTTGAGATAACCAACAAGGACAGCACAGGGAACTATACTCAATATTTTGTAATAACCTATAAGGGAAAAGAATGTGAAAAAAAATAGATATATATGTATGTATAACTAAATCACTCTGCTGTACACCTGAAACTAATACAAGATTGTAAATCTATACTTCAATTTAAAAAAGTAAAATTAAAAAAACGATAAACGACAAAAGAAAAAGTAACTTTGTAATAACCAATCTGCTTTTTTGCCTAGTATAACTTTCTCGTTCCTACTCCCTTCTGCCTGTAAAAGTCCCCTTTTATACCTGTCCTTTCTATCTGCTAGATCGTATGCCGCCGATTCGAATCGATTTTTGCTCAGTTTAAAAATTTTAATATGCCTCAGTTTATCTTTTAACAGTCTATTAACTGTGCCATCCAGGAAAAGTCACTTCACCTCTCTGAGCCTCAGTTGCTTAATCTGTAAAATGGGGGCAATAACTCATACTTCACAGGGCTGTGCTGAGGAGAAGACAGGTATATGAATTTACACCTGTTGGCCTGGCGAATGTAAATGTAAATGCACGGTTTGTGTGGGCCTTCTCTGTGCCGGTCTCTGTGCCTGGCATGCTCACTGCATCCTCATGACACAGCAGTCTGGATGAGTCAGCAGAAAAAGAGCCTGGAGCCCAGCTCCTCTGGGAATTGGGGCCCTACCTACCCAATAGGCC
Organism: Balaenoptera borealis; assembly: GCF_965194805.1. Lineage (NCBI taxonomy): Eukaryota > Metazoa > Chordata > Mammalia > Artiodactyla > Balaenopteridae > Balaenoptera > Balaenoptera borealis. The sequence goes on from NC_138868.1 coordinate 10,553,603, forward strand.
TTAGACCATGCTCTCCAGATTCTGCTCAAATGGGCCCTTTTGCCTGAAATGCCTTTTTTTTCCCCTTTAACTTTTTATTTTGAAATGATAGACTCACAAGAAGTTGCCAGAATAGCACAGAGAAGTCCCATGCACTCATCTTCCAGCTTTCCCTGACGGCGGCCTATTCTGTAACTACAGTAAATTACCAAAACCAGGAAGTTGATAGTGGCACAACACGACTATCTCACCAGCCTTTGCGTGCACCCATTGAAAAAAATGCCTTCGTGCCTAGGATGTTTTTGCCATCTTTCTTTTGTATGCAAAAGCCTTCTTGTCCCCCGTGTCCAGCCCCTCTGGGACAGTGATGTCCCCCTCTCCGGGAAGCTCAAGCTCTTCCCTGTTCTGACTCCTGGCTCCCAGAAATAGCGCAGCCCAGTGATGGAGAACATGGGTTTGGGAGATCTACAGACATGGATTTAAACTCAGCATCGGCCACCAGACTGGGGCAAAATACAGAACTTTCTGAGCCTCCATTTCCCCACCTATAAAATGGGCACGAGTGCCCCAGTGTCAATGTAGCACAGGATAAGCATGGCTGGTGCTTGGAGAATGTAAGTCCCCTGAAATGGATGGTGGTTATGGCTGTCATCGGATTGCACCTGTTGTCACGTCTATCCCAGAACGACCCTTGTATGTTTTGCCACCCTCCTCAACATTTAACATGTTCAAGGTCAAACCTTCATATCTCAGTGCCAGCCCAGGGCCTGGCACATAGCAGGTGTTAAATAAATTGTGGGTAGATGGAACCCCCTGCCAGGCAAGCTTTCCTTTGGCTCACTGTGTCTCTTCAGCTTCACTTCGTTCATTCCTGGCCTGGGTGGGCAGGGTAAGTGTACAGCAAACCCATGAAGGCTGGGCTTTGCTGAAAGAGGCAGCCCTTTTGCTCCCATCCGATCCTGAGAAGTCTTCCAGGGGGTCCCAGGACCCCAGAGGCCCCTCGGGGCTGTCCCTGGATGCAATGTTGAGGCTGCAAACCCGGGAGGGTACAACACCTTGGGGAGATGCCTCGTCCTCAGAGGGAACCCCGGGGGCAGACAGCCAGGAGACAGGCCAGGCCACTTTTTCCCGTCAGGACACCTCAGCTCAAGTGTTGGCACATCTTAGCTCCAGGCTTGGGACAGGCCTCAGCCTTGTTAAACCCCGGTTTCCTCACCTAACACCATGGGGTTGTCACGTGGGTAAATGAGTTTATTGTGCAAATGGCATCATGTTAACCGCTAAATCCTGCATTTACATATAAGAGATCTTTGTCCTGGCTGTGTAACATTTATAAGCTCACATTTAGGTGGTCACTGACAGGATATTAAATACCACATGTCTGGCCAGAAATGAAGAACATTGTTTCCACGATGTTTATTTTCACCGTTGTTACCATTAGGTGATGTACAATGGCTTTATCTTGAAGGCAGCAATATAAAGTTTTTTCTAAAAATAAACGTCTTTATACTTTAAAACATCCATTAAGGGTATTAAGCAAATTGTCAGGAAGGATGGCAGCTTTAGTAGTCACCGGGAAGGGAAGGAATGAGGGCCCCCAGGAAATGCTGCTCTGACGCCCCTCGCCCTGACCTGGCCGATGGGAGGCCAGGGCTGAGGGTGGGATGGGTGGTCTGGAAGACACTGAGACTGGGACAGGCAAGCGACCCGGGCATTCCAGCCCCACCAACGTCTGTTCAGTGCAGGGCTGAGCATCTGGCATGGGATTTAGTTGTGGTCCAGGCAGGGGGAGGGTGGGCCCCATGCCTGGGGGGGGGGGTCTTTTCCTACAGGGCCCTGTCCCAAAGCCTCAGCTGGAGCCACCTGCTTACTCCTCCCTGTCCCAGGGGGACAGCTGATGCTTCAGCCTCAGAATCCGACAGCTGGGGGCCCAAATTTAATTTTCGAGCATTCCTGTGAGAAGTGAGGCTGGCTCGGAGCAGGCCTCAGTAAATGCGAACTGAACGAAGGAGGCTGTGGGCAGCGTTTCTCACTCATTCTAGATCTCTCTGGAATCATCTATGTTTGGCTAAATATGCCAGACCCAACGCCCTAGGAGCTGCCTTGTTCCACATTACCACCATGGTCACGGCCATGCTAACTCTCCCCACCAGTCATATGACCAGAGAGCCAGACTAAGCTAGGAGAAATATGCAGATGTCTGTCATATGTTATTTATAGATCTATGACTTGGAGTCTTGCCAGGCAGGAAGAACATGGGGGGAAAAAATAGAATAGTAAACATTTGTTTAATTTAATCCAATCAAGTGGTCAAACTCCCTGGGCTGGGGGGAGACAGAATTAGGTTTTTGAAACCTGGATCGTGGGTCGAGCAACCAGCCCAATCAGAGGCCATGGGCTATCCATCAGCAGCACAAGAGAATCATATCTTATATTTTGGCAAAACAACAAAAAAGCTGTCCTCATCTCAGTCCACTGAGATGGAAATTCCAACCTGCTCGGGATAAGCCAAGTTACGTGCAATGGTACGATTCTTTTCTCCTTGGTAAGTGATTTTTCAGCCCAGGAAGATTAGAATTTAAAAAATAGAGGTGTGAAATAAACAAAAACCCGTAGTATCTGTACCTTTCTGTTAAGTTTAAGTTGGGTCAAGTTCTGTATGTTGGTGTATAAAATCCTGTATTTTAATGTTTAAGAACTTTTGGCTGTAGAGTTACTCATGTTTGTGACTGAGTAACTGACTTCAGTTGAAATCTGTAAACTTGATTAGACTACTTAAGAGAACTTAATATTCACTTTCTTAATAAGTTAGTTTTTTAGATCTATAAGCATTCTTTTAAATCCTTGGGAAGGTTGTATTTCTTAGAGGTATTTGAAGCATTTATAAGAAAATCAAATTCATTAAATTTATAAATGTAGTGTAGAGTATCTAAGGTGGTGCTAGCCAGTATAAATGTAAGGTGAGCTCCATAAGTCATTTTAAATTTTCTAGGAGGCACATTTTTAAGAAGGAAAAAGGAATAGGTAAACTTAATTGTAACAGTAAAACTTATTTAACCCAACATATCCAAAATATTATCATTTCAATGTAATCATATAAAAGTTATTAACGAGATATTTTACAATTCTTTTTTCGAACACGTCTTTAAACTCTGCTGTGTATTTTATATTCCTAACACATCTCCGTTCAGACAACCACATTCCAAATGGAACATTCTAATAGCAGCTAGATTAGACATCACAGATCTAAGGGAATTCAATCAGCTACATTTGTCAGTAGTATTTATTCTTTAAGGAGACTTACTCTGTTCAACCTGACTTGCTGAAATATTAAGCAAAGACCCCTTGAGAGCCATTGTTAAAAACTACTGGACTTGCAAAAAAAATGAGATCTATGTATTGAATTTACAAGGTAAGGAAAAATAGATTTTTTAAAATGTGTTAATTTAAGAAACTATTTTTTTAAAGTAAAACCACAAATAGCCTTTTCAAGTGCACAACAGCAGCCCTTGAGGACCTTGCCAACCACGGTCCGGATGGAATTCGAGTCACCGACCTCGGCTCGGCCCTGGTGGGAATGGCCGGGTTTTTCGTTCCTGCATCTGATGCAGAGTGTCAGATCTGACCAAGCTCTTAAGGATCATCTGCCCAAAGAGCCCCATTCCACCCAAACTGAGGTCCAGAGCCGAGAAGCACCGTCGCAAGGTGAATTAAAGGCAGGGTGGCAGCAATCGGCTGGTCTCCTGACTCCCCTTCCCCCCAACCTCCCCGGTCAGGGGCTTCTAGTTCATTCTCTCCACCTCTCCATCCCCACTTGGCTGATCTGGAAACTGAGGCAGAACTGGAGGATAAGTGGACAAACAGGTCCTGGACCCAGGCCTCCAGGGAGCACCAGCAGAGAATTGGGAAGCATGGCTCTCTAGGCCCTGGTCCCTGCCCTGGTCATTCATCAGCACAAACCAAGGCCTGCCGAGAGGCCGGCCCAGAATCCAGGCCAGCCTGGCCAGAGAAACAGCTGTGTGAGGCCCAGGATGGAGCCTGGAGGTGGGACTGCAAAGGGAAGTAGGAAAGGGGAGGCCGGGTCCACCAGGACCCAGGAGGGCCAGACTCCATGTGCCTGTGGTCTGAGGGCACAGCCTGGTGACCCACCCAGGCCACATGCAGCCCTCGGGGTGGTGCCCTGGAACTCGCTTATGGACCTCATTCTCCCAGCTCCCTTTCCTTCCTCCCTCTTCCCCGTTGTTTCTCTTTCTTTCCTTTTCTTTTCTCAAGTTCCCTTCTGCCCAGAGTGCCCCTCCTGCCAGGACATATTTCCCAGCACTAGGACCTATACCACTGTGCACCCTTAGCAGGGCTGAAGGGAGCGGCACTTAATGCCATTAAATCGCATAGCGAGGAAACTATTCCCACCCAAAGGGCTTTCAGACCCCCTGAAAAGTCAAGAAGAAAATAACAATTTGGAGGCAGGATGTCTTTATCACGCCCTCATCTTCCCTCTAACAAAGAGGGCTGGCAAAGGCTTCAGGCTCAAGGGCCCTTACGTTCTTTTAACTTTTTACTAACACATCAGAGGAATTGGTTTTCACCGCCATTTATTTTTATGCTTAACTTTACCTCTTATTTGTGGCAAATGATGTCAGTTTTCCATTTGTAATTGTCACGTAAAGTTTCCTTTCAAAACTGAACTTGTATTAGTAACAAGTGAGTCAACTGACTATAAGTACAGTTTGGAAAACACGAAGTAAGTAAATAACTATCCTGAGAGTGGAGTGGGCCGGGCAGAGACAAGGTGATGTGTAAGGAACTGGGCCCCAAGGGACCCTCCGCTTCACCTTCCTGGGCTCTGCCCAGCCCAGGTTCCCACCTCCCTTCAGGCACTGTTCAAGGCCAGATCCCGGGGCCCAGGGGCCGGTCCGCAGACCTCTCAGACCCAGACTTAATTCTGAGCCGAGGCCAGCGGCTCGTGGAGAACAGAGGATGGAGATGCAGAGCAAGGGCCCCACTCTCGGACCATCTGTCTGTTCAGCTCGGGGGCAGAAAGTGGCCGAGCTCCAGGCGCTCCTGGCAGAGTGAGACAGGCAAAGCCTCTCTTCCGGGGCCCATATACGGGGCCGAAGGAGCACCTATTCCTGATCCCAGAGCTAAACGGCTTTCCTTGAACCAGTGTGAGGTCAGGAGGCTGGGAGCACGTGCCTCTAGATAGACAGAGGCAGGGAGAAGAGCCCCCCACGGCTCCCCGAATGCTCCAGCCTTCCTGATGGGGCTTCCTGGGTCTCCCTAACACCACACTGAAAGCACTTAGCATATCTACTGCCAGGTGGACCCAGACTCCCAGGCCCAGAATTCTGTTTCCATACCCATCTCCTTATCCCCTAGTGTGAGGGCCCAGAGCAGCAGGGTCTCCTGCTCAGCTCCTGCCACCTTGGACCCTGCACCCCACAGGGGCCAACAAGCATCCGATGAGCACAGCCCAGCGCCTGAAACTTCCTGCCACCCGATGCCTGGCCCAGGTTGCGAGGGTGTTTTGGCACCCAGGTGGGGCTCAGGATCAGGGAGGATGTGAGCCTCAAGAGCCTTTCTGTTCATTTGTGCCCTAAACTACCCCCAGGGGAGCAACCAGCGGCCAGCTGTCCCCAGATCTGCTTAGCTTCCCGAATTCTGTTTCAGGACGGCTCTGCTGCGAGCGGTACAAGCTTGGTGAACCCAGGCCCTCAGCCCTGGGGTTGAAAATACGATCATCAGTGGTCCTAGTTCTCTGGAAGGCAAACGGTTCCTTCCTGAGAGTTGGCAAGAAATAAGGATGCAGGGGTTCCTGAGCTTGTGGGTGGGAGATGTCTCCCTCCTCCGAGCCTGGGACCCCATTGATGAGACACCCCACATGCTACCCGCATTATCTGACCCTCAGGGGTCCTCTTAGCACTGCCCAGGCACAGCCTCAGCCCCTCACGGGGGTCCCTGTACCCTCTCTGCGCCCCTAATGCTGTTGACACAGCTGGGACCATCCTGGTACCAGAGTATAGTCTTGGCTAAAAGGCTCCAGACAGGTGAGCGTGAGAAAACAAGCAGAAAAGGGGCCAGGAGGGCAGTTCCCAGGCTCTCCTGCAGGAGCTGCAGGAGGTGGGGAGAGGGCTACCTGAGAGAGCTGCCGTCAGCAATCCAGCAACCACGAAGAAGAGCATTACGTCTGGTGTCATCTCCGACCGCTATGCGTGCCCGCCAGTGGGAAGCACCATCCTAGGGCCAGAAGGTGGGCAGGCTACCGAGTGCCCCTCGCAGCTGCTCTGCCCTTAGCTGCTCCCGTTTGTGTATCTCTCTGTGCAGGAGACAGCACCCCTTTGCACGCATGCGGCCAAACCCAGCCTGTGAGTGTCTCTCACGCCTCTGTGCTCTACTTGTGGTTTCGGTCTCCAGGAAGCAAGGCTGGTAATATAGGCGAGGAGAGCCCAGCTGCCTCGACTGTGAGCCCCCCAAGCCTGGCTGAACCCCAAGAGTCGCAGAGTGAGACACACACACACACACACACACACACACACACACACACACACACGGGCCTCAAGGGTCTCCTAAGGAAGAGGGAAGCAGAGGGGGCATGCCTCATTTCTGGAGACCTGGTACATAGTAAGTAGAACGCTCCATCAGTACATATTAGAAGAGTGAATGAGTGACCCATTTCTGTCCTAGTCCGTGGGATCTGGCTCTCATGGGATTGAATCCCAAGCTTTACCTTGTTCTCAGGTGCAAAGATGGCTGGGAAGAAGGAGGGCGTGGCCTTGCACTTTCAAGAGGGAGCACCTCCACCTCCCCTCAGAGAATGGTACATCAGGAGGGGTCTGAGAGATGGTTTTCCCCACCTCCTCTGCAGGCTGGAAGCAGCCCCGGCGATGGCGCAAAAGCCTCCAGTCCCCGCTCCGCTGGGTCCTGGGTTGGGGGTTCATTGCTCTGTGGAAGCAGGCACGGGAGCCGGGCCCAGGAGGATAAGCAGGATTTCAACAGGCGGTGACGGGCAGACGCCGCTGGGCCAGAAGTAGCAGCAGGAGCAAAGGGGCGGGGGCTTTGCAAGGGCAGAGGCAGGCCGCCCAGGGCTGTTGGGGAAACGCTGGGCTGTCCAGTTGGGCTGCAGTGGACACTGGGAAAGAGGCAGGGACCAAGGGTGTTTGATTCACCACTGCGCTCCCCGTGGGGCCTGCAGTTGATGCCGAACAAATGCTGTTGAGTGAACGAAGGAACAGATCACTTAATTTGGTCATCCAAACAGAACCCTTGAAGAACTTGAGTCCAGAGGAGGCTGGTTCTGTCCTGACCCTTCCCCACCATGACCCCATCTCAGATTCACCCGGCCTGGCTTGACCCTTCCCTCATCCTTGCTTGTCTTCATCTCCCCGCCCCGTGGAATGGAGAGGGGCTATCTGAAGTTACAGGTTTTTGGAGCCACAGGGAACTGGGCCCCCCCTGCCCCTCCCTGCGGGGTGGATGGAGTTCTGGCACCAGCTGAGGCTGCCCTCTTGTGGACGGTTCTGGTAGCACAGACAGCAGATGGATACCTCCCGCTTCCATTCTCAACTCCATTCAACCGACCCTTGGAGAGACCTCTTCAGGAGGAAGAGAGGAAACCACAGCGCCGCCCTCAAAGAGCAGGTAGTTCACAAACACAGGTGACCAACCGCAGGCCAGGGTAGGATGGACACAGTGGGTGGTTTCCTGCTGATAAGCAGCATCCTGAGAGACACATGTTTGATCGCGCAGGAAAGACAGCTAGACTTCCGTTTCTGGCAATACAGGAGATAGCAAGTGCTGGAAAGTTCTCCTGAAACAACCACTAAAAAAAAAGAAAAAAAAAAGAGCTGGATAAAAATATTTTAAAGCATCTTTAGAAATGCCTAGCAGAGGTGGCAAGAAATTAAGGATAATTATCAGAGGCCAGAAACAACAAAAAGCAAACATCCAAAGAGATCACTGAGGGCAGAAGCAGAGGTTGCTCTGTGGTACCTGCTGATCCCAGGTGGCCAAGAACTTCAGTTTAATGGGTCAAAACCTAGAGCTTGAGCAAAGTGAAAAACAGAATCAGTAGCTCCCACTTAAAGCAAAATGATGAACTACAACAACACCCACAGTGGATGACCTAGGAGAGGAAAACCTCTGGAAGGGAGCTGATGCAGAACTTGCTAAGCTCAGCCTTGACACTGAGTGAAAGAAAAAGGAACGTCACCCCTGAATTCTCCTAACCACCAGCCTGACCCCAAATGGGCCTGGAGGTGGAATTCACAGCACGTGTGTGGCAACAACACAACAAACAAACAAACAAAAAACAAAAACAATGGGAGAATTTAAAGAGTAGATAGTTGTTCCCTAGGTACTCGGCAGAATCAAATAGGAAAATCCTCTCTGGAGTAACTCACCTTAAACTTAGGCCTCAAAGAATCCCCACAGAAAGTTTCACAGGAACATGAGTTCATATGCCAAAAAAAAAAAAAAATCATAAAATGCAAGACACAAGTGTATGAGTCAGGATTCTCTACAGAAATAGAACTAGTAGGATATATATATATATATATATATATATATGATTTATTATAAGAAGTGGCTCACATGATTATGGAGGCTAAGAAGTCCCAAGGTCTCAGTTGGCAAGCTGGAGACTCAGGAGTGCTGGTGATGTATTTCTAGTCTAAGTCTAAAGACCTAAGAACCAACAGAGCTGATGGTGTAAGTTACAGTCTGAGCCCATGTCCAAAGGCAGGATAAGATCAGTATGCCAGCTCAAAGACAGGCAGAGAGAGACAACTCTCTTCTACTCAGTCCTTTTGTTCCATTCAGACCTTCAATGGACTGAATGAGGCCCACGCACATTGGGGAGGGCAATCTGCTTCACTCAGCCTACCAATTCAAATGTGAATCTCATTCAGAAACACCCTCACAGACACACCCAGAATAATGTTTAACCAAATATCTGGGCATATGGCCCAGTCAAGTTGACACATAAAATTAACCGTCACAACAAGTCATTTTAAGTGAGAATTACACATAGCAAAAAATAATAGACTCAAACCTTCAAAAACTTTGGATATTGGAATTATGGTGTACATAATATAAAATAAGGATATTTCATATGCTTAAAGAAATAAAAGTTAGTTATCAGTGGTATATATATAGAATGAGATTATTTTATTTTTTTATTATCATTAATTTTTAAAACTCACCACCTCTGCTTTATTGCTAAGCACTTCAGACACACATGGACTCTGCCTTACCACCAGGCCCCTGGACTGTTGTTGATTTACACTCAGGTTCGCCAGCCAGGTCAATCGATGGTCTTGGAGGGAGAAGTAGATCTGGAGGTTTGGACTTTCCCAATGGAACTGGGGAGGAGGAGAAGAAATATGTGGAATGCTGAGGACCAAGGTGGAGCTCAGGCTGAGGCTGGACCCAGGGCTAGGCTGACCTGCTGGTTTGGGTCACCTCCTCAGCCCCACTCGGTGCCCGGTTCCTCCCCAGACCATGCTGCATGAAACCTGAAAGAAGGAACATTTCAACCTTGTACTTGATCCTGAAAAGAGGAATGAGACTATTTTAAATGACTAGGAAATTTTGAAAAACAATAAGATAGTACTTCTATAAATGATGAATATAATCTTCAAAACAAACTAGCAATCCAATGGACAGATTAAACAGCAGAATAACATAGCTACAGAGAAAACTCATGGGCTGGAAATATATCTGAGGAACTTATGGAAAATGCAACACAGAGAAACAAAGTGATAGAAAATGGAAAACAGAGCTTAAGAGATATAGAAGATGGAACAAGGACTTGAATAGGTCTAAATGGAAAATTTCCAGAATTGATGAAATACAAAATCTTCAGATCCTGGAAGCTCCCCCAATCCATGCGTGATAAGTAAAAAGAAATCTACACCCCAAAATTTCCAGAATTGATGAAAGGCAAATTCATCATATCCTGGAAGCTCCCCCAATCCATGTGTGATAAGTAAAAAGAAATCTACACCCAACACCTACAGTAGCAAAACTGCTAATCACTGGAGAGAAGAAGAACTATAAAGTAGACAGACACCTAACTTCTTTTTTTTTTTTTCCACACACACACACTGTATTTAATTTTTACAGGAGATAAATAGACTGACACCAAGCATTGTAAATGGATGACCACAACAAAAGCAACAATGATTGCAATTACCAAACACGAAACACACTCATGCTATGTCATAATATTGACATTCAGTCCAGTAATCCTCCACTGTAACAGCTCCTTTACTTTGCAGTGAAAATTGATTTGTATATTCTTTGCCTCTGAGTCCTTGTGGGATTTTTTTTTTAATTCAAACAGAAAGTCACAAAAATTATAATCATCCTCATCAGTTCACTCAGTCCCATGTAATTAACTTTTTTTTTATCTTGATCTTTTGTTAGCACTTTTATGAGTTCATCAGTTTTTCATTAGAGTTCTGAAAATGCTTATTCATTCAGTTCAGCAGTACAGTCAGTTACCAGAAACCTGTACTTGTCAGAGTCTTTTCCATGAATTCCTTGAAGATGAAAACCTTTTATAGGAACATATTTGCAAAAGCATCAGAGTACACCCAGAACTGTCTGTAAATGACAAAAGACTTAAAAATGACCACAGTTAAAGATTTGATGAAAGTTCATAATAATGCAATTGACAAGGAAATTTAGTTATTTCTGAGATATACATTTTAAAGTAATAACTAGAATTATGACTTATAACATTATACCAGAACATATAAGATTTTTAGAAATTTCATGTAATGTCTGAAACATTTATATTAACATATTTCCAGACAAATAACCCAATGAAAGTTTAGTATTAGTTGTTTTTTTTATACTGCATGTTCTTATTAGTCATCAATTTTATACACATCAGTGTATACATGTCAATCCCAATCGCCCAATTCAGCACACCACCATCCCCACCCCACTGCAGTTTTCCCCCCTTGGTGTCCATATGTCTGTTCTCTACATCTGTGTCTCAACTTCTACCCTGCAAACCGGCTCATCTGTACCATTTTTCTAGGTTCCACATAGATGCATTAATATACAATATTTGTTTTTCTCTTTCTGACTTACTTCACTCTGTATGACAGTCTCTAGATCTATCCACGTCTCAGCAAATGACTCAATTTCGTTCCTTTTTATGGCTGAGTAATATTCCATTGTATATATGTACCACAACTTCTTTAACCATTCGTCTGTTGATGGGCATTTAGATTGCTTCCATGACCTGGCTATTGTAAATAGTGCTGCAATGAACATTGGGGTGCATGTCAGACAGCTAACTTCTTAATATCAATAATTGAAGCCAGAGGACAGTGGAATAACATCTCAACGTGCAAAGAGAAAATAACTGTTAAGCTTGAATATGTTTCAGATACATTTTCAGATAAAAGTTCAAAACATTTACAACAGACCCTCACATAAGGAAATTCTAAAAGATGTTCTTCAAGGACAAGGAAAATAATCCCAGAAGGAAAGTATAAGATTCAAGTAGGAATAGTGACCAAAGGAATATGTGAACATGGAGATAAATTAAATAAGCATCAGTGGTATAAAATTGTAAGAATGTCTAATTTGTTGGGTTAGGAAAATAAACAAGATAAAAACAAAGAACGAGGAAACAATAACAAAGGAATTGGTAAGGAGTGATCAGAGTTTTAAAAAAAAGGTCTATTACTTGCAGGAACACAAATTTTTGAGTAGCTTTTAACTTGGTTAAATTAAATGTGCGTGTTAAATGTGGAACAATTAGTGGGGAAAGCCTTCTATAAAACCAAGAAAGGAGAGGAAAAGAAATGAAATAAGAAAGGCAGGACAAACAGTAGGATGGGTAGGTTCAGCAGGTAGAGACAGGTGTAGGGTGGCAGGAAGGATGATCCTGGCAGAGGATACAGGGTAAGACGAGGGAGGACCACATGGTGGAAGCATCACTGGGAACGCATATGATTCACCTGAAGTAGCCTATGTTTCGTGGACACAAAACTCTGAACAGGAAGCTGGCAGATGCGCCCAGCTGGGTGCCCAAAATCATGTGCTCATTTTTAGAACTCTTGGAGCCAGGTCTTTTTAAACCCAATTTGCAAGAACACCTTATCTTTCTTCATCATGTGGACAACCAAGCATTTTTCATCCATACTGAATCTCTCTCCTGACCTTGGCCCAGCAGAGAAGAACAAGCAACATTATTGAGGGAAATCTGATTCTGACCAGAAGGAAGGGAGGCCCTAGGGCTGCACCCCCCGCCATGTGACATAGGGGAAAGTTTAATGCCAATTGATACTTAGTGAGCACTTCCTAACTGTACTAAACACTTGACATAGGATCCCCCCCTCAAGTCTCACAACAACCCAACTAAATAGGCACCAACCTTAACACATCGTTGCAGACAAGAAAACTGAAGTTAGAGAGGTAGTTTGCTCAAGTTCCCACAGCTAAGAGTAGTAGGGCTGGGCTCTGAACTCAGGTCTGTCTGACCCAAGACCCTGCCTCTAACCACAGGCAATTCAGCCTTGCTGGGGGTGGTGGTGGGGGGAGTTGTCACTAGACAACAATAAAGACTTGGGCTGAAACATAGCACCTCTGCCAGGAAAGGCTCTGGCTCTGTGGGACTCTGAACTTTGGACCAGCCCTGCCCCCAGCCCAAGTCAAGCCTACTGCTTAGTCTCAAGTCCTGAGACTCCTGAGTCCTGACCACAATCTTCAAACCAGCCAGAGCCAACCCATGTCTTTCCTGAGGTCCAGAGTTCTCTACCACAGTCTAAATATTCAGCCCCTTAATATACATGCCATTAGCGCTAATCACTTAGCCATTCATTCAAACAACTTTATCCTGTGTTCTAGGTGCTGGGGACACACAACTCTGAACAAAACAAACAGATGTTCCTGTTCTTATAAAACTCACATTTTAGTGGGAGAGTCTCATAATAAACAGTAGACATAATAAATAAGTGAATTATATGGAGAAAAGACACAGAGCTGAGCAAGGGAGGTTAGGAGTGCCAGGAAAGGGTTATAATTTTAAATAGGGTAATATCTTAGCCTGCCCCCACCCCCCAGATAGAGCCTTTGCTTGCAGGTAGGTTATTTGGGAATGTGATCCCAGGGAGCAGAGACAGGAACAAGAAGCAGTGAAATAGGAAAAGAAGGAAAGTCAGTAAAAGGATGCACCACTGAGTTGGTCACACTATGTGCAACTAGTGTTCCATCTCAGACTTATGAGATGGTCCTCAGAAATGTCCACCCCACATGTGGCCTCCATTCCTGTCACCCACTGCAGCAGCACCGGTGTGGCCAAAGGAGAGACGCTGGAAACACCTGCAGGAAAAGACATCATGCCCCCTTGCTTGTTGGAGGTCTCCCTGTGTACACCTTCTCTGCTGGGCATTAACATAAGACATCAAGAACTGCATGCTTTGTGCTCACTCCCACAGACCCGTCCCTATTCATCTACCCCAATATCTTTATCTCCGATTTTGCAGTCATGCTCCTTCCAGGTTGCTGCCCAAGAGTCCATGTATATCCACACCTCCGGCCACTTTTCCTTCCATGGGCAGTGGATGACCAACTGTACTCTCACATCTCTGCCTGCTGGGAGCATTTCCCTTCATCGTTATCCTTTAGGACCACCTCTAAGTGAGGTTTTAAGGCAGCTTCTGTCCATTTCAAGTTAGTAACAACCATTGTGCTGTCCCATTTGTGAACCAGGCCTGAGGTTTGCCTCCAACAAGGGCAGCTCCCTTGAGGCCAGAGGTATGAGTTAAAAGAGAAACATGGAGACAACAGAGGTGGGGACCTTCTGTTCATGTAACTAACTTGCACCTTCTGGGCCTCTTTGGGCCTGAAGCTGTTGTACAGTGAATCACTGCTACCCTCTCCCTAGATCTTACAACCTGGTGTGTATGATAATACCCAGATCATGACGGGCCCTCAGGTTGCCTGGTCATCGGCGACCCGTCATCAGGCACAATCTCTACCAGGGCCCGGTAACATACCAGGAGATGGTTTTCAAATGACAAGTGGTTCTCTGTGGCAGGAGTCATGACTTTGCTCCAGGACCCTAAAGGTTTTTGCTGCAAATTGTCCTCCATTAGAGCCTTCCAGAGACTTCACACAGCATCCTTAGCCACCTTGGTGTCTCTGGCATGATTAAACTGTATGGGTCTTAGGGACAGAATGGCACAATGGCTTGCACCACTGCCTGGACCTGCTACAAGAACATTCTCTTGCTCTGAGCCCCACTCAGAATGAGCAGCTCCCCAAGTCACGTGAGAAGTAGTCAGAACAGAATCCCCAAAGGTGATATATGTTCCAAAATCCAAAGAGGTCCACCGTGTACTGTGCTGTTCTTAGTGGTAGGGTATGTAAGGTGCAAAGCTTGTTCTTTACCCTAGAGGCAATGCCCCAGCGCACCCCAGACCTTTGGATCCCCCAAATCTTTCTCAATTTGGCATCCACCTAAATCTTTGTGTGGTTTATCTGCCATCGTTCAGCACAAATAGGGCAGCAGCTCTCAACCTCTTTTGGTCTCAAGATCTCTTGATATTCTTAAAAACTATCAAGCACGCCAAAGAACTTTTGTTTATGTGGATTATATCTGTCCACATTGACCATATTAGAAATTAAACTGAGAAATTTAAAATATTTATGTAATTTGCTCAAAAATAGCAACAATACTGAAAAAGAATACATATATGTATAACTAAATCACTTTGCTGTACACTTGAAACTAACACAACATTGTAAATTAACTATACCTCAATAAAAAGGTAAATAAATAGCAACAATAAACTCATTACATATCAACATAAGTAACACTTTTTATGAAAACATTAATATATATTCCAAACCCAAAAAAATTATTGGGAAGGGTAACATTGTATTGCATGTTTACCAATCTCTCTAATGTCTGGCTTTATAGAAAACACTTGGATTCTCATATCTGCTTCTTCATTCAGTCTGCTGAGATATATTGTTTTGGTTGAAGTATACGGAAAAAATGTGGCCTCATGATATGTAGTTGGAAAAAGAAGGAGTATTTTAATTGTCTTTTTAGGTAATTTTAGATAGTCTTCTCTGACACTACTACAAAACTTAAGTGATAATTTCTAAAGGTTAGTTGCAATATGGAATCTGAAATCATATCAATGAACTTTAATGCACTGTTAAATTAAAATCCATTGGTCTATCTTGCACTTGAATGGATGTTTTATCCATGCGTGATTTTGAAATAACACGCATCGCTCATTCTGGAACATACTGGTTCACAGAGTTATGTAGATTTTCCAAATGTGGACATATTTCATTACACAATGTAAAAAAAAAAATCACATCATTAATATCATCTCTGATCCCATCAGGAAACTTTAAGTATTGGGAGGCTGTCAAGATCATGGTGGCTACTACAAGTTTTCTAAAATTCCAATTTTCACTTAAAAGCTCCAATTTCATCATTGGCAACAAATACTGTCAGTTGATTTCTCTGAAGTGACAAGCTTACTTCATTGATTTTCAAAAAATTGTCTGCCAGTCCTTAAGTCTGAATTACCATAGTTGCAAGTAAATATGGCGTTCCATGAAAAAATTTTAAAAAGCTAGTTCAGCTGGCAAAGCAAACAATAGCACAACTGCTCTTCCCAGAGGCAACCACTATACTGCAATATTCAGCAGAAAGAAGTGTTTTATACATTATTATGATATTATACTGCTCATTTTGTCATGTAGAATATTAAAAATTTGTGCACATTAGAATTGTGATTTAATCATATTAATCATTTTAATTGCTTCCTTAAGGACATTCTTAAGTAAAGTTAGCAATTTTTTTTCATTTTTTAACTCTGGGTGCATGGGGGTGAAGAATTCAATGGCTACTAGTAAAATTTAATGGCCCCCCTCTGATTCATGCTAAGACACCAGCAGTTTTACCCATCACTGCTTTTGTACCAGGCAAATTATGTCAGTAAAAAGGCAAATTATGTCTTCATACTTTAAAAATTTAATTCAATTTTTATTTTATATTAGAGTATAGTTGATTTACAATGTTGTACTAGTTTCAGGTGTATAGCAAAGAGATTCAGTTATACATATACATATATCCACACCTTTTCAGATTCTTTTGCCATATAAGTTATTACAGAATATTGAGTAGAGTTCCCTGTGCTATACAGTAGGTCCTTGTTGGTTATCTCAAAATTACTTTCTTTATGAGAATAGTTTTGACCTCATAGATTCCTGAAAGGGTCTCAGGGACCCATTAGGGTTCCATGGACCTCACTTTGAGAACTGCTGGTTCAGTGGGAAGGGCTATGGTACTTAGAGTTGAAACCCAGCATCTTGAATATCCTGGTTCTTCACCCAAGCATTGCCAGCGACATGTAAGCCCTCTCGGAGGAGCAGCCTTGTGGAGATTTGACAACAGGGACATGCTGCCCAGTTGTCTTTCCTCTCCCACGGGCAGGATTTCAAGTCCACTCCCCCTCCTGATCACTCCCCACTGAAATTTTAATGTGGTACCCGCTGAACCCAATACTCCATATTGGGTCTGATCAGCCTGGAGTTGAGCAGAATGATACCCCCGATACCAAATTTGAATTTTGTGAACAATCAAAGCCTGAGAAGCACAGTAGAGGAAAGCTGAAAATTAAGAAAAGAAAAAAAATCACTATAATCTCATCACCTTGACAACCACTGTTAGGTTGTGGCCAAGGGTGACCTCAGACAATGTTGATTCATCCTGAATTTACCACTGATGAAAATCCCTAAGGCTTTTTTTGTCCTACTAGTGCTAAGCCACGTCATCCTGGCTCTTTCTAGCTGGGTCTGGGGCCCCAAGAAGAGGGCCTGACATTCAAATCTGTATACTTCATCCATATAGAGCTGCCCTGTAGACATCTTTTGGTGTCTGGAGTCCACTGGCTAAAGTTTTTACAGCTCTGTGTGATCTGCAGATGGGGTCCCCATCATCCATGTCAACAGCCTCTTTCATAAATTCGCCTATGGATATGTGAATCTTGGATTATAACGTTTAATGGTGAAACCACACTCACTGATGACATATCTCTTCTAGATTTATTTCCTGTGGCTGATGTAATAAATTACCAAGGATTTGGTGACTTAAACCATAGAAATTTATTTTCTCACAGTTCTGGAGGCCAGAAATCTGACATCGAGGTGTCGGCAGGGCTGCAGAGGCTCTTTGGGAGAATCTGTCCCTTGCCTTTTCCACCTTCTTGTGACAACAGGAGTTCCTTGGCATTTCTTGCATGTTGCAGCATCACACCAATCTCTGCCTCTGTCTTCTCAGTGCCTTCTCCTCTGTATGGGTCTGTCTAATCTCCCTCTACCTGTCTTCCTTTCTCTCTTTTTTTTTTTTTTTTTTAAGTAAATTTATTTATTTATTTTTATTTTTGGCTGCTTTGGGTCTTTGTTGCTGCGTGCGGGCTTTTCTCTAGTTGCGGCGAGTGGGGGCTACTCTTCGTTGCAGTGCGCGGGCTTCTCATTGGGTGGTTTCTCTTGTTGCAGAGCACGAGCTCCAGGCGCCTGGGCTTCAGGAGTTGTGGCACTCGGGCTCAGTAGTTGTGGTGCATGGGTTTAGTCACTCCGCGGCATGTAGGATCTTCCCAGACCAGGGCTCGAACCCGTGTCCCCTGCATTGGCAGGCGGATTCTTAACCACTGCGCCACCAGGGAAGCCCTCTCTCCCTTTATAAATTGACTCTCTTCACCCATTTCCCCACTCCCCATCCCCTGCCTCTGGCAACCATCAGTCTAGTCTCGGTTTCTATGAATTCATTTTTTTTAGATTCCACATATATGTGAAATCATACAGTATTTGCCTTTCTCTGTCTGACTTATTTCACTTAGCATAATGCCCTCAAGGTCCATCCATGTTGCTGCAAATGGCAGCATTTCCTTCTTTTTTATGGCTGACTAATACTCTACTGTGTATATATACCACATTTTCTTTATCCATTCACCCATCAGTGAACATTTAGGTTGCTTTCATGTTTTGAATAATGTTGCAGTGAACATGGGGGTGTGGATATCTCTTTAAGATAGTTATTGCATTTCCTTCAGATAGATACCCAGAAGTGGAATTGCTGGATCATCTGATAGTTCTATTTTTTACTTTTCTGAGAATCCTCCATACTGCTCTCCATACTGGCTGTACCAATTTACCTTCCCACCAACAGTGCATGAGGGTTCCCTTTCTCCACAGCCTCACAAAGACTTGTTATCTCTTGTCTTTGCCTTTCTCTTATAAAGATACTTGTGATGGCATTTAGGACCCAAAAAGATAATTCAGGATAAGCTCCTCCTCTGAAGATTTTTAATTTAATCACATCCTTTGCCCTATCAGATAATATTCACAGGTTCCAGGGATTAGGATGTGGACATATCTTTTGGGGGGCCACCATTCAGCCCACGATACCCTCTCACAGCAGACATTTATTTATGGCCGTAGTTCTCAACCAGGGATGATTTTACCCCCCAGGGACATTTTGCTAGTGTCTGGAGACATTTTTGTTGTCACACGGAGGTGGAGGGATGCAGCTAGCATTTTGTTAATAGAAGCCAAGGATATTGCTAAATACCCTTCAATGCACAGGACAGACCTATAACAAAGAATTAGCCGGTCTGAAGTGTCAATAGTGTTGAGGTTGAGAAATTCTGATTTATAGTAAATTATTATTATTATATTATACTCTCTCTAAGAAACCTCCACTGTCATCTCCATCTCTTTATCCGACTTTCTCATTATAGCCTTTATTATATGTGACACTAAATACATCTTATTCTCTTTTATTTTATTCTCTTCTCTTCTATTCATTTGTTTGTCTCCCTGAACATGTCAACTCAATGAAGACAAAGATTTGTGTTCGTTTTGTTCACTGTTGTGTCCTCAGCCCCTTGAACAGCACTCAGCACATAGTAAGCAACCTCGAAACATATATTAATTAATTTATTAGTTAAATAAAGTGCAGGTATTTCCTTTGCTGTACACCAGCCACGGTGCTGGGTTATCTCATTTTGATGCTCACAAAAAACCCTGTAAGATAAGGAGTATTATTCTCCCCCATTTTTCAGATAAAGAAACTGAAGAGGTTAAGTAGCTTACTGAAGATCACACAGCTCTTAAGAGGTCAAGACAGAGCCTTTTCTCAGGTGTCCAACCCCAGGGTATATTCCCTTGTGGAGGCAGGGTGCCAGGCTCTGGAGCACAGAGGTGAAGAAGACACAATCCCTGTCCCCGGAAGTCTCTAGTCCAGTGGGAGAAACAGACAAGTAAGCAGACAACAATGACATGAGTCATGCAGGGGGCTCTGAGGGCTAACACAACCTTGGGAAATCAGGGGAGACTTCTCGGAAGAGGTGACATCTTAGTCAAGTCCTGAGAGACCAGGATTCATTAGTCATGGGAGGTTCTAGGCTGGGGAGGCTGGGGCAGCATGTGCCAATTTCTAGATGAGAGACAGAACTGGAAGGCAGAGTGGGGGCAGGGGCCGTGGAGAGGGAGCTGCGAGGGATGAGACTCAGGAGTTGGCAGGGGATGGGAGGAGCCCTTGCAGGGTTTCGAGCACACCAACTGCAATGTTGACCATGAACTAGAAGGCGCCGCTGCAGCGGTCCAGGCAGGGAAGGACGCAGCCTGAATGGTCCAAGTGCCACGGGACAGAGAGAGGTGGGTGGAGATGAGACAGGGTTGTCTGGCAAAATCTTTGGGACTTGGGGGCAGGACCCTTGGAAATTCTGAAAGAGAGGCAGGCTTGCTGGCCCATCAGTTTTGTAAAAGGTTGAGAATGGACATTTAGTAAAAGGAAATAATATGTAACAACTATCATCTGCCACGTGTTGCCGCCCCACCCAAACCCCAATCCATGGATGTTCACACTCACGGGTGCTAAGGGGACAGGAAGACAATGCGAGGACACATCCTCTACTGCCACCTGCCCCCTGGGGGCCACGGCCTTCCACAGGCCAGTCCGCATCCATGCCAGACCTTCAGCCCTGGGAATGTCTTGCTTTCACTCATCGCCTTGGAAAGGCGTCCACTCTGTTCCATTCCTTTAAAGGCCCCTGGTTCTCCTGGTGGTCATGGGAACGGAATAAACCAGCAGTTCTCAACCTTGTCCTACGACAACCTAACTAGGAACTAGGGTCTTCCGTGTGCTGCTACCCACCTCGTGGAGAACGTGAGTCCTGCACAGACATGTCAGCTGCAGGTTACATGCCATTCCTGGTGCGCCTGCTACACCCCAGGACGTGTTGGGATTGGCCACCCCTGGCATAGGAACCTGCTGTGGGTGGACACCTGCACAGCCGTCCAGGAACTGCCCCGGGCTGTCGCTGTCCTTCCTTCCACTCTGCCCCTCCTCACTCCACCGCTGCTATGTTTTCATCCAGCTCTGTTTTTGATTCCTACCTATCCTCTAACCCAGAATCCCCTACCGGTACAGGGAATAGGTTGTCCTGGTATAAGAAAAACCCAAATTGCCCTGCATGTGTGTGGCAGGCCTTGGGTGGGCCTAGGACACAAACTTGGCTCCACTTCAGGGGCTGCATCCTGGTCATCCTTACAGAGTTGCAGTGAGGCTGTGCATATATGATGCTTACCGGGGTCTGTATCACCTGCGGGTGATGTAGCAGGACAGCACTGGGGTGTTGCTAAGAAACCGTACCCACGAACTAAGAAGTTAGATCTAGGTGTCACCGCTTCCTTTTTTCAACCACATAAAGTAACTGTGCTGGGTTTTAGAAGGTGGGGCTGGAGGGCTAAAAGTTTAGGCAAACCCCACTTTGGGACTTCCCACAACCTGGCATCTCTCACCTGGCCTGGCAAGAGGCTGTCAGGAGGACCTGGGTGAAGCCACTGCCACCAAACATCCCCAGCTTGCAGACAGTGCCGTCCTTGCCTTTCTCACGTTCACCAGTAGCTGCTGCTCGGTGTGTATGCGAAAAGGCTCCCAGCCTCTGACTGAGACATCTGCAGAGCCACTTCAGTGATTCAGTGATGGCCTCTCTAGACCAGGGTGGCGGGGCTGCCACTTGGCCCCACGTGAGCCTGCAGGCCCAGAGTTGCAGACCATCCCCAATTTCCAGAGCAGCCAGAAAGCCTGATTTTCATGTGAACACTTCTGAATTTTTAAGGACATAATTTAAACATTTTTTAAAATTATAAAACAAAACAAGAACTAAAATTACACACCATGGGGCCAAAGGTTGTTTGGGCCAAACCACATATGTTTATGGGTCATGGTCATGGGCCACCGGCTCTGGGTCTCCTCAGACTAAAATTCTGCTCTCTAGCCCATTATATGGGTAATCGATGTCAACTCGTGCCTGGGTGGTAGTCACAAGTATCTCCAGAACATTACTTCCGCTGTCTGCAGGACACAAATCGCCCCTACCCAGCAAAGCAGGTCTCCAGGACTTTCCCCAGTCACCCCACCTTAGTTCCTGGTCACCACATACCTCAGGGGATGGAGACTCGTCAGCAAGGAAGAAACTGCACTTATTTTTTTTTGGCTGCTTTCCTCTCCTGATTTTTCTCCGCTGGCTACATCGTTATTAGGACCTTTCCTTTCGTTCACCACCCCATGAAGGTCACTGGTGGCAGGTCACCACTCTCATTGGCAAGGCTCAACTCTCTGGGATGGCATTTGTCACCTCTGCCACCTTAGTGACCTTGTCAAGAGAGGACAGAGTGGAGTCTGAATGAGACATGCACTTCGTCACCACACCCTTGTGATCCTGAGCTTCTACCAATTCGAGGTAGAGGCAAATTAGTCCAAGTATCTGGGAGGGACTGGGAGACTCCAGTCTCTGCCCACCTTATCCACAGCACTGCCCCTGACTGGCGTGACTGAAACAGAATCCAGGGTGGAGAGCTCTGCTTTCTCTCCATCACCCTGCATTACCCCTGCCCTTGCATGGGCTTGTCCCATCCATCACAGCTTGGCTTCTTACCTGATAGAAAAATTTAACAACCCAGATTTTGGTGGTATCTACAGCTTCTGCAAGACTCCATTTATTTTAGCTTTTAGCCTTCCTGAGTCTATTCTTACAAATCTTGGCTTGGGACAGTCTTTCATTTATTTATTCAACCAAAAGTTTATTGAGCACCTACTATTTGCCAAGCACTGGGCAGTCATTAGGTTAAAACAGTGAAAAGTTACACAAACCTCTTCTACAAATAGTGCTGGAACAGCTGGACATCTGATCCAGCAATCACACTCCTTGATATTTACCCAAAGGATTTGAAAACGCACGTCCACACAAAAACCTGCACACGGATGTTTATAGCAGCTTTATTCATAATTGCCAAAACTTGGGAGCAACCAAGGTATCCTTCAGTAGGTGAATGGATGAATAAACTGTGGTCCATCAGACAATGGAGTATTATTCAGTGCTAAAAAGAAATGAGCTATCAAGCCATGAAAAGGCATAGAGGCATCTTGAATGTATAATCCTAAGCGAAAGAAGCCAATCTGAAAAGGCTACATACTTTATGATTCCAACTCTATGACATTCTGGAAAAGGCAAAACTATGGAGACAATAAAAAGATCAGTGGTTGCCGGGGGATGGGAGGGTGGGGGAATGAATAGGCAAAGCACAGAGGAATTTTAAGGCAGTGAAAATACTCTGTATGATACTGTAATGATGGATACATGTCATTATACATTCGTCCGAACCCACAGAACATACAACACCAAGAGTGAACACTAAGGTAGCTATGGACTTTGGGTGATTATGATGTGTCAATGTAGGTTCACCCTAGGTAAAAAAAAAAAAAAAAAAAGTATCTATTCTGGTGAGTGATGTTGATAATGGGGGAGGCTATGCATGTGTGGGGTGGGGGGGCGGTATGAGAAATCTCTGTACCATCCTCCTGATATAAACCTAAAACTGCTCTAAAAAAATAAAGTCTTAAAAAAAAGTTCAACAAGTTCCTTGATCCAATGACACTTCTATTCCACTGGAGGTGATAACTGGTAATTGAACGAGTATTATGTGCTCCGAAGACATTAAAACAGAGAGAGGATGCTGAGAATTCAGTAGGCAACTGCTTAGATAGGATACCAGGGAAGGTCTCCATGAAGAGGAGACATTCCAGCTGAAATCTAAATAAAGAGAAAAGGCCACCCATGCCAAGATGTGGAGGAAAAGCAGTTCTGGCAGAGGTAACAGCGGAGACCAAGGTCCTGAAGCAGGAAGGGGCTCAGCATGTGAGAGGAACAGAGAAAGTAGGTCAGTGTGGCTGGACCTGAGTGGACGTGGGGCTGTGTGATGTTGGAGGAGGGCAGGGACCAGATGCCGTGGGGCTTTTAGGTCAGGCTGAAGGCTGGCCCTTAATCCAAGTGCACCGCAGGGCTCTGAGGAGGGGAGGGCTAAGGCCTGATTTTGATTTAGTCTGAGGTCAGTCTCTCTCAATCTCGACTTACTTGTGGGCCCTCTATGGCGCCACAAGCTTCTTGAAGGTGCCCCCACTTCCTTCCTCATGATAGCATTTGCACAATCTGAATTGCATTTGAGAGCTTCCTGTGTCTCTCAGGAGCCCGGGCAGTGGTTTACCCCTAGTTCAGCCACCATGAACCAGTCATCCCCGGACCTCCCTTCCCCGCCTCCCCTGGGCCTCAGTCTCTGCATCCACAAAGTGGGCGGGTAGAACCAAATGATGCATATGGCGTTTCCGGTCCTATCACTCTAGCTTTGGTTTGTGATTGGAAGAGGATGCAGCAAAAGTGGGATCCAGGAGAGAAACGAAAGTGAAAGATGGAAAACATTCCTCCAGCCTCCAGGAAAGTAGGCAGAGCTGGGGGGGAGGATAATGGGGGGGAGGGAGGTTTTTAGAAAGCTGGCCTGGCAGGGTCCCTGTGACCCAGACTTTCACTTCTCCTAAACACCCTAGGACACCATGTGACTCAGCCTGGCCACAGAAGCAGCGAAAGGGGAAGCTAGGGGCTCCCAGAGTTTCTCAAGGAGCAGAGAGCTGGACAGAGGCTGAGCCCGAAGGGAGAGGGCCTGGGAGGGGCGGCAGGGGAGGCAGTCTCCGGAAGGCGAGGAGGTGGAGGAGACAGCGGGGCGGTGGGGGCAGAGGGAGCCCCTGTGGGAGGACCCTTGTCTCCGGAGTGTGGGCCAGGTGTCACCAGGGGAGGGGACAACGGTTAAGAAAAGAGGACCAACCGGAGAGACCCTCAGGAAAGGAGAGGGAGGGGCAGAGAAGAGGAAAGAGAAGGGTCGGCAGTGAGGAAGGGTGGAGGAAGGAAGAAGAGTTAGGGGTCGGAGGAGGGGAGAGGAGAGAATTAGGGAGCGGGAAGTAGAATCTGGGTAGCCCCAGAGGCCCGAGGGGGCGAGAAAGACACGGAGAGGGGACAGGGGAGCAGAGGGGAAAAGGGAGAGGCAGGGGGACCAAAAGGGGTGAGAAAGGAGGGAAGGGAGGAGAAGAGAAGAGGGAGGCCGCGGGGGAGGGCTGGGGACAGGGTGGGGGTCTGAGAAGCGCAGCGGGGGCCCAGGATGCCCGGGCCGCGCGCCCCAGTGGAGCCCCGAGAGTCGGGGGAGCGCCGGCCGCTGCTGGAGCGCAGGCCGCGGGGGCCCCGACGGTGGTGGCGGGCGGCGGCGGCCGCGGTGCTGCTCGTGGAGATGCTGGAGCGCGCCGCCTTCTTCGGCGTCGCGGGCAACCTGGTGCTCTACCTGAACAGCGCCGACTTCCACTGGGCCGGCGAGCAGGCGTCCCGCGCCGCGCTGGTCTTCCTGGGCGCCTCCTACCTGCTGGCGCCCGTGGGCGGCTGGCTGGCCGACGTATACCTGGGCCGCCACCGCGCCATCGCGCTCAGCCTGCTGCTCTACCTGGCGGCCTCCGGCCTGCTGGCCGCCACCGCCTTCCCCGACGGCCGCAGCTCCTTCTGCGGCGAGATGCTCTCCCTGCCGCTGGGGCCCGCCTGCCCCTCGCCCGGCTGCCTGCACACCTCGCCCGCCCCCTACTGCGCCCCCACCCTCTACGCGGTGTTGCTGCTGCTCGCCCTGGCCGCCAGCTCCGTCAGGAGCAACCTCACCTCTTTCGGGGCCGACCAGGTGAGTGGCGGGAGGGCCCGCCCCGTCGGGAGGCCCGTGGCGCGTTCGTTCGGAGGGAAAGCGATGGACCCGGGAGTCAAGAGGCTCTGGCTGCCAGCCGGCGTGATCCCTCTCCGGGCCCAGTTTCTTGATTTGAAAGAAGCTGTGGGGTTGGGGGTTTGGGGGTGCGGACCCCTACAACAAAAACGATGGCAACAATAGTGATAACCGTAGTTGGCCTTTGACTATGTGCCACTTTCAGTGTTTTAACTCATTTCATCCTCTTAACGACTTAGAAGGTAGGTAGTATTTTTATGTCCATTTTACAGATTAGGACACTGAAGTTTCAGGACATTTATCAGCCTGGCTGAGGTCTCATAGAGAGCAGGTCGAAGAGCAGGGTAAGGGTGGCTGCACTTCAGGCCCCACACCTTGCGCCCCATCTGTGTGTTGTTGGGATCTAGAGGCTGGCGGGAGCCTCTTCCTGCCAGCTGTGCTAGAGGTTGAGTCAGGCCCACGTGTTCAGATCCCAACTCTGCCACTCACCAGCCAGAGGCACTTGGGCCAATACCTTAACTTCTGAGCCTTTTTCTGTACCCTTTTGGACAGAACATGGCACATAGGAGAAATTCAATAGATATTTGTTAAATGAATGAGTAAATACTGTGTAATAACAGTATATAACATGGCTATATATAGCTATGGCTAGTATATAACAGTATATAATATAACGTGGCTATATTTTGATAGCTCTACTCAGCGGGCTATTAGACAGTAATTTTTAAAAATATGTAACGTGACTTGAACAAAACCACATACAGTGTTAATGAGCAAAAGCAATGCAAAATTGCATACAGAATATGATTACAGCCATGTGAAAAGACCAGGTGTCAACAAAAGGGGGAAACAGGAAAAAAATTGTGACAGTGGTGTGATCAGGTGCCACTGGACTAATTATACTTTTTTCCTAATTGTCTGTTTTAAAATGTTCTTTAATTGCATGCATTACAATCAGAAAGGGGACATTTTAGAAGGAATATTGCATCCAGCTGGCATCCACAATCCAGCATCCAACACAATCTCCAGAGTCCTTACCAAGGAGTGACTCATCCAGCCCGTTTGGATTCCTTTGACGATGGGGGATTCAGTGCCCCCAGGACAGCCCTGTCCATTCCTCAGCCACCACTGACCTTCCCGCAGACCAGGAGACCCCCAATATCTGCCAGTGGGAATCTCTCATCTTCCCTTAATTCTGCTCTTTCATTGACATCCCACTCCACCCCCAGGTGCCCTTGACTTCATTGACCTCCAGAGGGCCTCAGCCATCTACTGCCTCCTGTCTGTCCCTCCTCTTGGTGGCAGAATTGGTCTCTCAGAGGCTCGGCCACTGGGTAGCATGGACTCTGGGTGGGGCCAGGCCAGGCTGGAAGGCTGCCTGGGGGTCTGGCCTGATCCCTAGGACAGTTCAGAAACACTAGAATGATTTGAGGCAGGGATGGACATCATTCGATTAGATTTGAGTTCTTTAAAATGGCTCTGGTTACAGGGTAGGGAGTGGATGGGGGTAACACGAGTGGGCACACCAGAGTAGTGAGGGGGCTGCTGCAGAATTCGGGGGGGGCAGTCGGATGGGGAGTGTGGGGGGGAGTGGGTGGCACCATCTGGCAGACAGCCATACCCAGGAACTGAGTGTTTAACACACTTGCTGATTTCAGAAAGGGCCATCCATCATTCTCGACAAAGTGGCTTCTCATTTTGGGAGAGCTCATTTATATCCTGAATGGGCTGCCTGGTCTTCCCCTTAGAGTTGCAATTGTCATATTCATTTATATCCAATTAATAAATGGAGTGCCTGCTCATAATGGGACTTATTCAATTTTCTGCTTGAAAGTCTACAGCAAGGATTCTCAGTGAGTGAGAGGCCCCTCCCTCCTCATCGCCAAGAGGACCCCTCAGAATCTCCAAGGGGATGCAGTTTTAAGCGCACCTGTGTGGACTAAAATTTTACATTTGGAAAATGAACAAAATACCTAGTTACCTTTTTCTTAATGCAACTACAGAAATTAAACCTTGATAAAATCTTAACTAATGGATATATGTATCTCTGGGTGGAAGGAGAATAATGGATTCTGAGATTTGGGGAGTTATTGAAATGGTGATGGAGTACAGAATCATTTATCTAGAGAGGTGACCTCCAGACATCACTGCTTTTAAAAAGTACAGATGCCCGGGCCCTGCCCCAGACCTGCTGAGTCAGAATGTGGGACCAGGGTCTAGGAGAGGTACGGGCAACCAGTGCAGTTGATCCAAGCCAGCAGACCGGAAGGGGGCCTGGGGCCTGGCTGTTGCAGATTGATCCAAATCCTGGGTAAAGATTTTCAGCCCTACTGCCCTTGCTGTGGGGCCCATTTTTTTTTTTCACCAGGCCAGAACCCGCTCTTGGGGCCGTGTCTGGGACCACTTCTGCTTTCCCTGATTATGCCAACTTTGTCTGACTGGGAGGCAAGTTGTGGTGGGAGCACAATGGGAAACTCCATTGGCATCTTCAAACTGCAGAGGAAATTTTCAATTAGACTTCTAACTGTTCTTTCAGTAATATGCACAAATCATGTTTAATAATGTGGAACAGACCTGAGACCTTGACTGGCTTTTTTCTGACTATGAAGGTGACACACAGTATGGATTGCTCAAAGACAAAGAGATAAATCAGCTAGAAATGAACAAAGTGGCACCAGAGACATCTGTTGTGTGTACTACTTAGTGACAATAAAAAAGCAATGTGTGTCAAGGGCAGGAAGAAACAGCTGTGTCAAAATGTCCTGATCATTAACAGGTGACTCCCAAGAGAAGGGTTTATTCATCCATTCAACAAATATTATTGAGCATCTATTTAGTGATCAGGATGAGGAAAGTGCCAGAACGCCCACCCACTGATCCAAGAAGTGTCTCTGTGGGAGAGGGGGTACAGGCACACGGCAGGGTGCCCTCACACCTCCTTGGCCCTCACTCTCACCCTTGCCTGGCAGGTGATGGATCTTGGCCGCCATGCCAACCGCCGCTTCTTCAACTGGTTTTATTGGAGCATTAATGTGGGTGCCGTGCTGTCGTTGCTGGTGCTGGCCTTTATCCAACAGAACATCAACTTCCTGCTGGGCTACAGCATCATCGTGGGCTGTGTGGGCCTGGCCTTCTTCATCTTCCTCTTCGCCACCCCCAGCTTCATTACCAAGCCCCCCACAGGCAGCCAAGTGTCCTCCATGCTCAAACTTGCTCTCCAGAACTGCTGTCCCAGGCGGTGGCGCCGACACTCTGCCAGGTAAGGGGAGGGCTCTGGGTGAAGGGGGCACGTGATCCAGTTTAAAGACATTCTGGATCAGCTCCAGTGGTAGCCCTTTATGATGACCAGCTCCCCAGTGGGCTAGAGCTGCCCGCCATGACTGAGGATGTTGATAGAGATCAGGGTGATGGTGGTGGTAGTGGCAGTGGACTAACTGTGGAAAGTATGAGGATGTTAGTGGTCTTGACAGTGATGGTGGCGATAAAGATAGAGATGATGGTGTTATTAGTGACAAGGAAGATAAACACTGGCAATGGTGATAACCATGGTGGTAGAGTGGTGGTTATGAAGATGATCTACCAGTGAAGGTTGTTGGGATAGCAGTCTACGCTACCTGGATATTAAGTATAAGAAAGGCTAAGATGTCAGCCAAACTGGCTCCCTTTCCCATTAGCTGGCATTCAAGGGAGGAAGGTGCTGAATGGCCTTGCATGTGCACAATGGCTTCCTTTTGCCCCTCTCTTCCCTGAGTTAATTGACTACTTATGCTAAGCAAACCTGTCTCCAGAACCTTGGACCCAGTTACAGCTCCTGTCAGTGGGATCTAGACAGAAAAGGTATAGAACATGCTTTCCCCCAACCTGGTGCATTGCTGTAAGGTTTTGTTCGAATGGTCCATTGCTGCCTAACTAACTACCCCAGAACTTAGTGGCTTAAGCAACCACCTTTTTTTACCCCTCAAAATCCTGTGGGTAACTGGGCTCAGCTGGACAGTTCTGCTTCTTATGATACCACGGGGGGCTGCAGTCACTGAGGACTTGAAAGGGCTAGAACATCCAAGACGGCTCACTTTCCTGGCCGGCAGTCGACGTTGGCTGTCAACGAGGACACCTCAGCTCCCCTTCGTGTGGCCTTGCCCCCCAGGTGGCTGAAGCCTCTCCCGGCAAGGTGTCTGGGCTGCGAGAGGAGGGAGCATTCCAAGAGGGAATGTTCCAGAGGGCAAGAAGTGGAAGCTGTCGGTCCCTTGAAGGCCTTTTGGAGGTTTGGAGTCCCAAAGCATCACTCCTTCCTCATTCTGTTGGTCAGTACAGTCACAGGCCAGCTCAGATTCAAGGGCAGGGCAGCAAAAATCCACCTGTTAGTGGAAGAGCAACATCACAGACTGGGTGGGGAGAAGCTGATGGTGGCCGTCGCACCACACCGGTGTCGTCCCTTTCGGAATCTCAAAGGACGGGGCAAGGCTCTTGGGCAAGTAGGGATTAGAAGTCTCTCAGGACAAAGGGCAAAGGGTAAAGGGTAAAGGTTGATCTTTCCTGTCTCCTAATAATGTTCCCTCCACCCCTACCTCTCCATCCCTTGTTCTGTAGGGAGAGGGCTCCCATGTTGCCTGTTGAGGAGGATGGACTTGGAGACCGCACTGGGGGAACTGGGGTGTCTCAAATTGTGACAGCCTCTCTCTCTGAGTCAGGCACGGACTGGGGCTTCCCTGGTTCCCATGGCACATCAACACTACGAGCCAAAAAATCCCCCAAGACTCTGCTCGCCACAGCCTCTGGTCTTACTTTCCCCAGGACCCGAGAGGCCACAGCTCTAGGATGGAATGGGTCTTGATCGCCAACTCTGCCACAGGGATGACAGTGATAGTATTGACAGTGGCAGTGCCAGCACTGAAAAAATAATGGTGATAGAATGAGAACTCCACGGAGGGGATGGCTTTGGTGATGGTGATGACCATGCTAATGGTGATGATAGGGATGCTGGCATTGGTGATGATGGTGATGACGGCGAAAGGGATGCCGATGGTGGAGTGGAGGACATGAGGGTGGCGATTTCCGAGATGATGTCTGTGATAGCCGGTGACAGGGGAGTGGGATTAAAGTAGGGGATGATGGGGGAGGTGGGAAGGCGGCCGTGGTGGTGGTGATGGTCGCAGCCATTTTATCTGCTGCCTCTATGGCCCCTCAGAGACCCTCCAGGCGGCCAGCTGCTGCCTGACCAGAGGTCTCCCCAGCCTGGCCCTTCCCCCCAAGAGGACATCGCCAACTTCCAGGTGCTGGTGAAGATCTTGCCCGTCTTGGTGACCTTGGTGCCCTACTGGATGGTATACTTCCAGGTCAGCACCCCTGCCCTTTCGCTCTGGGGAGGCTGGCTGACCAGGCCCCTCACTGGTCTCATCTCTCACGGTAGATGCTCAGGGTATGTGGAAAGGGGGAGGGGCTCACAAAGTGAACTGCTGCCCCGTAGCAGCTGGGGTGGCGCCTGGCGCTAAGCCGTCCCAATAATTACACTCTCTGGGTGGTAGAGCACAAGGAGCTCTGGAGACGGGTCTGAGGCCCAGTGATTGAATAAGTCACCCCATCTCTCCGGGCCTCAGTTTCCTGTTAGACTAGAGGCTCTCACAGTTCTGCAGCATTCAGATTCTCCAACTTGGCAACGGAGGCCCAGAGAAGGTGTGTCGGTTGCCCGAGGCCCCACAGCAAGTTAGGGGCAAGCTCAGTGCCTCGAGTGCTTTGCAACAGCGGTTCCCCACCCTGGCTGCGCCTCAGAATCCCCTGCAGAGCTTTTAAAAAAATACAGATTCCCAGGTCCCACCGCAGACTACCGAAAGAGAATTGCTGGAGGAGTCTCTAGTGTAATAAACTTCTCAGATGATGCAGACGCTCAGCCAGGTTTGAAAACCGCTGCTTCCCGCCCGCTCCCCAAGGGGAAGGTTACTGCAGTGAATGTGTGTGCGGGTGTGTGGAGGGCGGGCTGCAGCCTAACCCCAGCCTCTAATCCCCAGTCCACAAGGTCACTGCCTCCCACACACACTCTGCAGGAACCTTGTTGCGAGCTGCAGAGGGTCAGGGTCATGCAGGGCCAGCCTGCTACTTGGGGGTGGCACAGAGGCGGAAGGTGTCTATGATGGGACACGTGTGTCCATGGTTGATCCCTAGTCGTACCAGTTGTCTGAATACTGACATCCTTCCATACCAGTCAGCAAACAGCTGCTGCCCTGAGCAACCCAAGTGCCCTCCTCTGGCCCCAGGCCTCCTGTAGGATTCTCCCAGACCCCCCCCTCCCTCATACAGCAACTAATGGGATAATGGCCGGTATGGCGGGGCCCCCTGGAGCGTGCTCCTGCTGCTGTCCGGGGCCACTCTGCTGGGTCAGTGCCTACGCGGTCCCCAGTTGCGTCAACCTGTGGGGCTCAGCTTGGCCTCAGTGTCAGATGAGCACTCCCTGCGGGGACAGCCATGCATTATCTTCCCCATGTCAACAAATATTTATCCACGCTTACTCCGTGCCAGGCCCTGGAGACAAGAATGTGGGCCAGACCAGCTGGGCCTGGGCTCTGGAGCAAAGCGGCACGCACAGCCCTCAGGCCTGGGAACAGAGCAAAGGAAGCTCCTGGGGAGGGAGGAGGGTGGGAAGGTCACTTTCCCCCTGAAGCTGGGCGAGGGGACAACCGCCCAGCTGCCCTGTGCTACTGCGGAGGAATGCCTGCCTTGGAGCTGGGAGCATCCTGGGATGGAGGAGAGGCGGCCAACTCTGTTCCAGCCTCACCTCCAGCTCTCTCGGCAGATGCAGTCCACCTATGTCCTGCAAGGTCTTCACCTCCAAATCCCGAACATCTTCCCAGACTACCCTGCCAACAGATCCGCGGCTCTGAGGGCCCAGGGCGGTGGCTACAAGGTGAGAGACACACGTGTTCAGCCCCCACTTCAGGCCAGGCTGGGGGCTTCCTCCAAGAAAAGGAGGAAATGAAGCTGCCACCACACTCCCGTCCCCCAGCGGCACGGCATCCTCGGGATACAGGAAACGCACCTGGAGGCCCAGACATCCTGCCAAAAGGCTCAAGTGCATACAAGACTTCAGGCCAGCTTCACTCCCACCCACTGCTGCTCTGAAGCGGGCCTCACTGCCCAGTTTGCACCAGGTCCTCAGATCAGGCACATTTGGGGGCATCCTCAACTTTACCTTGCTCCCTCCCTCTGTGGGACTCCTGGATGCTCAGATCTCTGCCTTTCACCAGGACTTTCCAAACCAGTTCCTTGGCATTTCAGAGACTCTTAAAATCAAAGATCTTCAGAACTGGCAGATAAATGACATATCTGCTACTAGACCTCCCTTCCTTGCCCATGGCAGACATCACTAATCGATCATGGCATTCTTTCATGCTGAGCCCATGAACATTCCAGGCAGCCACTACCAATTGATAGAAGTTAAAGGAACGTATTTGCCATCCCTGATCTAATCCATCCCCTAGTTACCCAGCCGAGGAGTGTGTATCAGGGGAGGGGACAGGACTGACTCTGGGTCACCCAGGGACAGTCTGGATGGAGTCCAGGTCTCCAGACTCCGGCCCAGAGCTCCTTCTGCTCTGCTAGCCTGCCTCTCTTGGTTCCTTCTTTCCCAGATCCCAGAAGCCTGGCTCCTCCTGGCCAACGTCGTGGTGTTGCTGATCCTGGTGCCTGTGAAGGACCACCTGCTCGATCCTTTACTGCTGCGCTGCAAGCTGCTTCCCTCGGCTCTGCAGAAGATGGCACTGGGGATGTTCTTTGGTTTCACCTCGGTCATTGTGGCAGGTATGTCGGCCTGAGTGGAGGGCCTTGGGAAGGGGGCTGGCCTTTGTCTGGGGCTGGGGGGAGGCTGGCTCCACCAGGGGCTGATGCTGAAGCTGTGGGCCTGGGCCAAGTACACCCTCCACCCGTGGGTGCCAGTCTTGGCTTCTGGAAGATGTGAGCTGAAAGAGACCCTCCTCCTTGAGTCCATCCTCCCCTCATTTTGACAGATGAGGAAACTCAGGCCAGGAGAGGAAAAAAGATTTTCCCCAGTGGGATGTAATCTTCCTGAAGGCAGGGGATTTTTTTCTTTTTTATTCACTGCTATGAATAATGCACACGGGTGCTTAAAAAATGTGTTGAATGCATTTTCCAAAGACACACAGCCATTTAGCAGTTGGGGGCCATTTTTCAAAAAGTATCTATTATTTATTCTCTTCCCTCTTCCATTTCAAAAGGATTTGAAGCCACTCATAGGAAAGAAGCTCTGGTAAAGAAGTCTTGCATGCTACTGCACAAACCTCAGCCCTTTTCACTTTGTGACTTAACGATCCTGAAGTTACTTAGTGTCTTTGAGCTTCATCTTTAAAATGCGGAGAGTAATTCATTCAGACCCTGTGCAGAGGCCAGGCTCTACCCTCCTGGACTGTGGTCTAGCAGGAGTGTTGTGAGGATTAAACAAGATGAAGTTGGTAAAGCACCCAGCACCATGCCTGGATCACAAGTAGGAACCAGAGGAATTAAAGCTCAATTAGTATTGTGTTGCAAGTATGAAAACCAAACTAGATTCTTTTTCAGCTACATGCTTTAGTGCATTTTGTCCTATTTCATCCTCACAATAATCCTGGGATTTTTATTCCTACTTCTTGCATAAGAGAACTGGGTCTCAGAGAGGTTAAGTGATTGGCCCAAGATCACACAGCTAGCCAGTGGCAGGACCAGGCTTGGAACCCAAGTCACCTAATTCCATATCTGGTGTTCATTCCACTAGAGCACAGCTGTCTCCTAAGCAGTGAAGGGGAAGGAGATAAACTAAACTTGAAAGCCAGGTTAGAAACGCTATTGTAATACTTGATGCTGCAGTAGAGGAGTCA
Source organism: Balaenoptera borealis (assembly GCF_965194805.1). NCBI lineage: Eukaryota > Metazoa > Chordata > Mammalia > Artiodactyla > Balaenopteridae > Balaenoptera > Balaenoptera borealis. Next base: position 10,587,568 of record NC_138868.1, read on the forward strand.
TGTGATATCATGGGAATGGGGCTGGCTTTGAAACCAGACAGGCTGGGGTGCAAATACAGCCCCAATTACTTATCAGCTGTGTGACTCAGGGCTGATTACTTAACCTAAATTTCTCTTTCTTACTTACAAGAATGCATATTAAACGCCTCGCCTATAACAGGCTCTCAATTAACGAGAGCTGTTACAGTTGTTGAGTGCAAAACCTAGTTCTGAGCTTCCTAGCAGCCAAGGCAAAAAGGGAAGAACTGGAGGGCCAGTGTTCTTTTCCTTACATGCTGCCTAGTCAATGACTGGCTACTTAGTGAACACCCACTACATGCCAAGCTCTGTCATGGGCTAAGCTGCCTACTGTGGGCCTGACTGTAGCCCCTCTCCCCACCACCAGGAGTCCTGGAGATGGAGCGTTTAGAGTACATCAGTCACAACCAGACGGTGTCCCAGCAGATCGGGCAGAACACATATTATGCAGCACCACTGTCCATCTGGTGGCAGACCCCTCAGTACCTGCTCATCGGGATCAGTGAGATTTTTGCCAGCATCCCAGGTACGCTGGACCCCTCCCCTACTCTCGCACGGGTGATGGGCTCTGCCTGGTGGTGCCTCCAAGTCAGAGGTCCCACGGGCACAGCCTCTGGAGCTTGTCTGCATGGAGGAAGGCGGGGTTTTCTGAGCGGGGCTGCAGTCACCCCGTGGGGACTTATCAGCACTGGTTTGTGCCAGGCACTGCGATAGGCAGTGGGGATTAGAGGTGAACAAGACATTTCCCATACCACCTTCCCCCACAGTCCCCCTGGTGCCATGTTCCCCACCCTCTGTGACTTTGCGGTTGCTGTTCCCTCTGCCTTCCCATTTCCCAGATTGGAAGTGAACTCCCATTTCCCCTTCAATTCCCAGTCTAACTGCCCTCTCCTCCATGAGGCCCTCTCCAAGGCCTCTGGGCAAAGGCGGTCCTCTCTGTCTTCCCTTTGTTCATGTGGCCCAGGGCAGAGGGAATGGGGCGGGGGAGACACTGGGAGATTTCTGAGGTTGAATCAAAATGATTTGGTGATGCTGCTGAAGGTGGGCAGAGAGGGTGAGAGAGAAAGAGGATGAGGACGGGGCTTCTGTCACTGAAATGGGAGACCCAGGAGGAAGGGGAAGAGGGGAGACAGAGCAGTGTGGGAGCACCCAGGTGGAGGTGTTCAGGGGGGATGAGCAGGGCAGAGGCAAGGGGTCACCCAGGGGAAGCCAGGAGGGAGGCCTGGCTGGGGGAGGGGAGGGCTGTGGCCCAGCAGGCTCTGCTCCTCCACCAGCCCCTTGGGTCGTCCTTCCTCCCTCTCTGCAGGCCTGGAGTTTGCGTACTCAGAGGCCCCGCGTTCCATGCAGGGCGCCATGATGGGCATCTTCTTCTGCCTGTCTGGGGTGGGCTCGCTGTTAGGCTCCAGCCTGGTGGCACTACTGTCACTGCCGGGGGGCTGGCTACACTGCCCGGAGGATTTTGGTGAGTGTGGGGGACCTCCCCGGGAATGGGACATGGGTGGAGGGCGACTTGGAAAGGTGATGGCAGCTGCCAAGTGCTTTGACCCCAGGCAGATGGAAATGGCACGCTAGACTCAGAGCAGGGCTCTCGCCCAAACCCGGCCCAGCGCCCACAGCATGGTCCTGTCCTGAGCCTCAGGTACCCTAACCGCCCAAAAGGAATCAGTGAACTCAGCAGACCTCCAAGGCACCTTCCTGCTTCCGGAACTCTGCCATTCTGGCTAAGGGTCACCTTTCTCTGTGGTACTTATGATGCTTTAAGCCCCTGAAAGAACAGCAAGCTACCAGGGCATTGTAGACGCCACAGGAGACACCTAGGGCAGCCCGATGCTAGTGGGCTATCTGCCCTGTGTTTTCAGACCCCACCCACTGCCCACTTTGGCTTCAGCTGCCAGCGCTGGGGGATCCCTGCCCTGACCCGAATGCCAACCCCTCCTTTCCCCAGGGAACATCAACAAATGCCGGATGGACCTCTATTTCTTCCTGCTGGCCGGCATTCAGGCTGCCACGGCCTTGCTGTATATCGGGATCGCTGGTCGCTATGAGAGGGTGGCCCAGGGCCCAGCCTCCCAAAGCTGTCCCAGGAGGGGCAGTGGCTGAACACGGCCCCCACTCCCCCCCTTGCCTCTCTCCCCCAACAGACAGTCACAGGCCCAGCTGGGGTTTCCTTCTCAGTTTATTCTGTACCCAACATTAGGATGAAATGGTTCTCATAAATAAGGGCCCTGAGCCCTTCCTCACGTCCATGGTCCATGACAAGGGGCAGGGCAGCGGGGGCCTGGGTGGGAGTCCTTGCGAGGGACCAGGCAGGGGACTCGCATCGACCAGCACCAGAGGACGAGCAGGAAGCTGCCCAGGCCAGAGGCCGACGGCGCCGGGCCAGGCAGGCTGGGGAGGGTCAGGAGCTGCCCCGGATCCGCTCCATGTAGCTGCGCAGCTCCTCGGGGTCCTTCAGCCCCATGTCCTCACACACCCAGCGGATGTCCTCCTCGCCCGCCACCAGGATGGACTGCACGGCAGGGGCCCCCACGGGCTCCTCGGGCAGCTGGGCTGGGGGTGCTGGTGCAAACGTCACAAACTCTACTCGCTTCCGCCGCCCCCCGGCTTCCTTCCTGGCCAGGGTGCTCGAGGAGCTGGTGGTGCCCCCAGCAGGGGCCTGGGCCAGGGTCAGGGCCTCCCCTCCTCCCCCACTCTCGCAGGGGCAGCCCCCCTCCCCCTTGGGCAGGCCAGGGGACTGCCGGTCCAGCTGGCGGCTCAGGTCCTCCTGGTCAGTGCCCAGCCAGACCCAGTTGTGGGGCTGGGGGGAGGCAGGGTCAGCAGCACCGTCCGGTGGCTCCTTGCGCTGGTAGCGCAGCATGAAGACCACACCATTGACCAGGAAGATGAGGATGGCCAGACAGAAGATGCCCAGCAGGGCGTACATGCCCAGCTCTAACTCGGTGACCCGCTGAGGGGCGGGGACCATCTCCTCCTCTTCCTCCTCCTCCTCCCTAGCTTCTGCCTTCTCCTTCCCGGCCTCCTCCTCTGCCTGCTCAAACTTGTACCTCACATCCCCGCTGCCCCCCACACTGCCTGCCGCCCGCCGTTCTCCACCCACGCTGGCCTCTGGGGCCGGTGAGCTCTGAGCTGGGCTGGATGGGAGGGCAGGGGCTGGGGTGGGAGCAGGGGACAGCCCTAGCCAGGCGGTGCCAGAGGCCAGGGGCACACGGTGGCGGCCCCGGCGGCAGGGCTCGGGCGGGTGCAGAGCCACATGCAGGGGCAGCCCCTTGACGCCCGCCCCACTCACCACCACCCCGAGTTGGGCACCCCGCTCATAGGCTGGCAGCACAGCACCGGGCTCCTCGGCCGAGACGGACAGTCCCAGGTCACGGTGGTTGTAGAGCTCAGCGGGGGCCAGGGTGTGGTCAGAGAAGGACAGCCACAGGGAGAGGGCCACCTCCTGTCGGGCACACAGACACAGGCAGAGACACGCGAGGGCACGCACGCATGCACACAGAGACCACTCCCACAGAGACAGGCCACACGGAGGAGGAGAGACCAGAGAGAAAACAGACACAGGTAGAGGGACAAAACACAGGGAGAGAGGGGACATGCGTCAATCACCTGTCTTCTACTCAGCCCCGGGGTCTGAGTCATCGGGAGGGTCCTCAGTTAGAGCCATCTAATAACCTCCCACTGCCACACTCCAGCCAGCCACTGCTTGATCACCTCCAGCCGCAGAGAGCTCACTACCTTACAGGGGTCAGTCCTCATCCTGAAAACCCTAAGGTGAAGGGTGGAGGTACCTCCCATCCCCCTGTTATCAACCCCCAGCTGGAGATGTTGACCTCATCCCCCTGACCCCCCAGCTGTCACCTGCTTTGGGGCAGGAAGGGCTGACTGTGCCCAGCACGTGGCTGTGACCTCCCCGGGGTGGGCAGTGCCCCGGCTTAGGGCAAGTGAGATGCCCATCACTGGCTGCACCCGCAGCTCCAGCACCGAGACCTTGTCATCCGTCACAGCCAGCACCTGCTCCCCCAGGATGGAGTCAGATAGCGGGGAGCGCACCTGAGGGTGAGAGGGAGTTGGAAGTGGGGGGGGGGGCCTCGTACACAGACAGCCTCCGCCCTCTGAGAGCCCAGCACCCTTACAAAGGGATCTGGTTTGTGCTCCCAGCATCTGCACAGGCTGCTTTCCCACCTTTGGCACCTCAAGACCTGGCTCCCACATACCCAACCCCAGCCCTTCATACTTTGAGGACTTCCCCCGTTACACGGGCCGCCCTATTCTGACCCAATCCCCAACCCCCCTGGGTTCATACCTCCCCAGGTACACCCTGGGCCTTCCGACACTCTTCACACCTACCCATTAACATTATGGGAGTCACCTACACCCTTTTCAGGCCGTCTGCTCACCTCGATGGAGGTGACGCCGGGCTCCCGGCCCACCAGGACGCGGCCTCCCTCCAGCGAGGCTACGCTCGGGTCCTGCACGCGGGCGTGCGGCGCCACGAGGTGGGACACGTCCAGCAGCCAGTCCGGGCCGAGCAGGTGGGTGAGGCGGCGGCCGCCGTCCAGCGGGTGGGCCGCGAAAGGGACGAGGAAGCGCACGCCGGCGCGCTGGTACTGCAGGCGGCAGCCGCGGACGCGCCGCTCGGCCTCCTCCGCCCCTGCCGCCTCGGGCTCCAGCACCCTGCGGGGAGCGGCGGCCCGGGGGCGGGGCGTCAGCGCGGGCCCCGCCCCTAGCCGGCCGAGGGCCCCGCCCAAGGGAGGCCCCCGGCTCCTAGTGGGCGCACGTTTCCCAAGCCCCGCTCGCAGCCGCACCTCCGTGGTCAGGTCCTTCCACCTGCAGGCGCCGCGCCCCAGTCCCATTTCTGACTGGTGCCTTTGCCTAGGCATCAAGCCGCTCTCGCCCTCCTCTTACTCCTAATTGGAACTCTGGTTATGCGTGACGAGACCCTCTCTTATGGGGGAGACCCACGGTGCTTACTCTCTGGAGGGCCTGGGAGCTCAGATTCCAGAGGCCTGAGGCCACCTCGTCCTTGGGCTCTGGTGGGATCCCCTCAATATTTACTAAGTGCCATCTTAGGCTTTGAGGACACAGCAGGGAACAAAATAGACAAAATCCCTCCTTCAAGGGCTTACATTCTAGAGGAGGAGTGTGGAGGGTAGTCAGACCACAAACAAGATTAATCAGATCACGTGGTATGTTAGAAAGTGATACGTACTATAGAGAAATAAGGCAGGGAAGGAGGAGAGGAGTGGAGGTCGGCAATCACAAACAGCGGTCAGAAGCTGGGTGATGGGCGGGCAGGGGGAGAAGGAACCGCAGGCAATTGGGCAGTTTTTCAGACCCCAGCTCGGGCTTATGGCTGTGTCCCCTGCACCCTCAGTCCCAGAGCGACTTCGCCAAGGCCTGCCAGCTTCCCCAGGGCTCCACCTACCCTTCCGCTGGGCCAGGTACCCTCCAGCCTCGGACCTGCTCGAGGGTGGTGTCGGTGAGTTCGATGCGCAGGGGCAGCAGCGGGGCCCACACGGTCAGCCGCAGCGAGGCCCGCAGCCGGCGCCACCAGAAGTCCACCTGCACCCCCTGAGCACCCCGGCTCTCCTTGCCAGCCACAAACACAGCGTCACAGGCCTCGGACACCTGTGGGAGGGCAGAGGACAGGGGGTGGGCTCAGCCACCCGGGACAGGTATGGACCGGGGGGCATCTCTTGACCCCCATACCATAAGAAAGGGGTACGGTTGAAATTCATTCTGTATTTTTCTGTAATGCGTGTCCTCAGATTAAGATTTCCCCATGCAGCCAAGATCCATTACCCTGGCAGGAACAGTCCTTCCCTGAGTTCACCTGGGGCTCAGCTGGGGGAACTGGCTATTTGCACAGGACAAAATCTCCTGGCAGAGGAGGGTTTGAATCCACAACTTTGGCTCCTCGTTAGTGCTGGCCTCTGGCTTTGGTGCTGGAGCCACCAGGTACGAGTGGGTAGGCAGAGGCTGAGGGCAAGGCAGACCTATCTGCCTATCGGCAGACCGTGAACCCTCAGGTAGGAACCACTTACAAAGAGACAAAGTGCTGGCACAGGTAGCCAAAGACACCTCCACTCAGGCGGCCAGAATTTAGGAAATGCAGGCTCTGGGCTTCCCCTCTTAGGGGAATTCAAAATGGGGAGTGTTGCCCTGCCTTTTTTTTAACCTCATGGGTCATTATGAGGCTCCAATAATAATAGATGTCATTATTTTTACCATTCGATAATGATTATATTGTATTATGATTGTAACAGCAATAGCTGCCGTTGTTCAGCCCCTGGTCTCTGCTGGATACTGTCTTAGAGTGCTTTTAATTCTTACAACATCCCTAAAATAGATTCCCATTTTAAAGCTTAGGAAACGGAGGCTCAGAGAGGTTGAGACTTATCCACAATCACACAGCTAGCTGATAACAAAGATGGGCTTCAAATGAAAACTTTCCCACCATAAAGTACATGCCCTTAACTCTCCCACGTCAGTTCATTTGCCAGTGCAGTAAGAACGTGAAAGTGCCTAAGTTGGGGGTTTGGGGGTTGCACAGCTCCCACTTGACTCTGGAGAGAGTTGGTGGGACCAAAGCTGTGGTTCCCCTCATGAGGTTACTGGTGTCAAGAAGAAGCTGTTCTCTTGGGGACCTGAGTGGGGAAGGAGGAACGCTGTGTGCGCCACGCGTACACAAACGCGTACGTGCCACTCACCTGCAGGACCTGTATGTTGGCTGACTCGCAGCCGATGTGCTCTGTCACCTCCACCAGAGCTCCGCCACTGTCCACGGTGACAAGGCGCACAGGGACGTGCCGCGGCACTCCAGTCAACGGCGCCGTGTTCACCAGCTCCTCAGCCTGGGGGTGCAGGAGGAGCTCAGCCCCAAGCTCTTCACCTCCCTTGGCCCCCAGTCTGTCTGGGAAGAGCTGGGGACCCCTTACCTTGGCCAGTGGGACGAGGGCTCTTATGTCCCGCTCCGACACCAGGATCTCCCACACCATTTTGTCCTTCTCTGCTTCGGGGGCCTGGCCTGGGTACTCCAGCTGCCATGTGACAGGGCGAGTGACCGCCATGCCCCCACTAGTGCCATTCTCCACCAAAAAGTCCACCCACAGGAACTCGGACAGTTCAAGGGGGCTGCTGGCCAGAAGAGAGAGAATCTGAGTGCTTGAGAGTGGCCAGGCACTGTTGTGAGCGCTTCCTGTATTCGTGACGTAGGTCCTACGATTATCCCCATTTTACAGATGAGCAAACTGAGGTCTGGAGGTTATGTAACTCACCCAAGGTCACACAGCAAAAAGTGGTAGGGCTGGGATTAAACCCAAGCATCCTGGCTCCAGAGCCCAAGTTCTTATCCGCTCAAGATCCATGGAGCCACTTTACCAACCCCTAGAATGCTTGCTGGCTCTCCTGCCTTCCTGGGCCCCCTGCACTCAGGCCTCTGTCTTCCACAGCCATTGGGGTGGCATGAAGCACCAATGTCAATTTTTACCAAGTAGGAAGATTCACTTCCCAGTCCCAGAACTGGCACTTGACACCTTGAATAATAAATAACCTCACGGTTTCCTTTGATCAAGCACCTACTATGTGCCAGGAACCAGCCTAGACGCTTGCTGGGTGGTACCTTATTTTCACAAACCCTAAGGGATGCATCATTATCCCCATTTCACAAGTGAGGAAACAGAGGCTCTGGTGGGGTAGGGCTTGCCCAAGTTATTTATCCAAAAAGTGTCAGAACTAGGATTCAAACAGGGGCTACAAAGCGCATGGCCTTGACCCAGACTCAGGGCATGAATAAGAAGAGTTCATAAGTGTTAAGAACTGCAACTGGGCTTTTGGAGGAATATTAATGGCCGGGAAAAAGGGACCCATTTGGTGATAGTGGGAGGCAGGGTAGCTGCAGTGAGGGTTGTGACTGGGTGGCCAGGATAGATTGTCATCACCTGGAATAAGACTCATAGACACTCACTGTTCCTGGCACGTACCTGGGGATGGATAAATAGTAGCTGAATGAACAAAAGATATATCTGCTTTGTGCTGCTTCCTCGAAGGAGTCTGCTCTTGTGCCTGCCTACATGGGAATATGGGGGCCGGCAGCCCCCTCCCCTCGGGCCCCCTAAATCTGCCCACTAGCACTCTAGTACCATCCCTCCCTGCCCTACCCCTCGTGAGAGGTAAGTACCCACCTGGAGTCTGGCCCCGCGGGCCTGTCCCGGTGGCAGGTGATGAGGGTGGTATGGTGCTTGGAGCCCTTGAAGCGGTCCAGCTTGGCAGTCCAGAGGGCTGGTTGGGCTGGGCGGGCAGCTTTCACATGCAGCCCCTTCTTTACCTTGATCCTGGGGAAGGGGACACAGGTCCAGTTTGTCAGGGGGGTGCTGAAGTGTGGACTGGATCAGAGCGGGAAGATAAGGGACTCCAGTCTGAATCTCCTCCTCGCCATCCTCTGACCCACAAGGACCGCATCTCATGGCAGGTCCTCCCACACAGCTCTCACCCATTCAAAGACCACTTATGACTCCCCACTACCCACGAGGTCAAGTCTTAGCCTGGCATCCGAGGCCCTCCAGGGTCTGGTCCAGTTTCTTCTTTGGCTCTCCATGCACTCTTAGCTTTAGCTGCACCCAAAGTACACGAGCACGATGCCCTTGAAGCCTCTAAGCCTTTGCTCAGGCTGTGCCTTCAGCCTGGTCTGCCCTTCCTTTCTTCACCTGCTCATTCTTCAAGTCTCCAGCAACACAGATACCATTTCCTTTATTAAGCTCTCCCTGTGGCAGGATGAATTTCCCCTGCCTCCACCCCCCTAACCCCAGCCCGTGCAGCACTTTGTACCTTCATCAGAGCTTATAATCCAGTTCATGCCCGTCCAATCCCCTTCCCTACCACTAGGGGTCCCTTAGTGCCAGAGGGGGACAGGGCCTTGCTCTTTTCTGAAGGTCCAGAGTGGAGACACAGGGATTGGCATATTTTAAGTGTCTAGGGAGATCTAACAATGATACGAGTGAGAGAGGAGGGCATGAGAGACAGGGAGATGGGACAGGCACCTGTGAGACACAGGGATGGGACACACACAAACCCGATTATGGGATAGGCAAGTCACGCTCTGCAAATCCTTGGCAGTAGTAAGACTGGGGTAGGGGGGACTTCCCTGGTGGGGCAGTGGTTAAGAATCTGCCCAGCCCAATGCAGGGACACGGGCTCGAGCCCTGGTCTGGGACGATCCCGCATGCCACGGAGCAACTAAGCCTGTGTGTCACAACAACTGAGCCTGCGCTCTAGAGCCCCGTGAGCCCCAACTACTGAGCCTGCGCACCACAACTACTGAAGCCCGCGCACCTGTGCTCCGCAACAAGAGAAGCCACCACAACGAGAAGCCCGCACACGGCAACGAAGAGTAGCCCCCGCTCGCCGCAACTAGAGAAAGCCCGCGTGCAGCAACAAAGACCAAACGCAGCCAAAAATTAATAAATTAATAAATTAATTAAAAAAAAAAAGATTGGGGTGGGGGACGGCTGGGGGTGGGGCACTTCCTGAAGAAAGGGACAGGAAGGAGGGCCTTCCTATGGGGAGGAGCCAGCTCTGTCCAAAGGCTAAGGACCCATGGTGAGGGTGGTAAGAGGGAAAAGATGCAGATGAATGGGACTAGGGCAAATGCCTCGGCCGGGGCATCCCAGCATTAACCACTCCCAGGCACCGCACTTCCCAGTTTTTAAGCTCTCTCCCGTTTCCCCTCCCTGGAGCCGCAACTGCCCTGTGGGCAACGTTAGCCCACTGGACAAAGGAGTCTCAGGGAAGTGCCAGGGGAGGGGAGCTTCCTCCTTCTGATTCCAAGTTCAGGGCTGTGCCCAGTCGCCGGGTCCTGCTTGCTGCCAGGGCAATCACAGTGCTTGGCCTGGAGGGGGTATGGCGGACCCATGTTTTGCAGAGGTCAAGGATTCCACTAAAGACCCCAAGAGGAAGAGGTACCTGCACAGTCTTCCTGCAGAGGTTCCGGCCTCTGACCCGCCCCCAGGGGCCCGGTGCTCACCGCAGGGTCAGGACGCTGGCTGTGAAATTGTGTTGAAGCAGGAGGGCGGCACTGAAGAGCTGACCGGGCCGCACGGGCATGTCAGGCACCCGCAGAGTCACTGCCTCATCCAGGGGCACCTCTTGGTACTGTGGGGGGTCCGCGGGGCGCAGCTCCACGTCGCCCACTGGGAGGGCCTGCTCCCCAGGGTCCTCCTCACCGCCGGGGCCGCAGCCCCCAGGGCCCTCGGCTGCCGGCTCCAGTGTGTAGGCCAGCTCGGCCCGCGTGGCCGAGCCCTGGGAGAACCAGTGGGAGGGGAACTCCATCTCCACTACACAGGCGCCCAGGGATGGCTGCAAAGACACAACGGCCATGGTCAGTGTACACAGGCGGGGGAGGGGAGTCCCAGCACCCAGGGCGGGAAACCCAGAGCTGCAGGGGTCCATGAGAGCAGGGCCAGCGCGGGCCGCAGACGCATCCCACGTGACACAGCCAACTGGCAACGCGACCGAGGCTAGGTCTCAGAACGCGTCCACTGGCCGTTCTTCCACCTTTGGGAACAGCCTCATTCCAGAGGGAACCAACCCCAACGCCTGCCCCTAATCATGCTCCAGGACCACCCTGACGACCACTCAGAATCCTCAGGCCTCTCAGAATCCCACAGCCCACAGAACACCTCTCTCCAGTGGAATCCTGTGCTAGACTGCAAAAGAGCAGAAATTGCAATAATAAAAGTAATGCTAACAATAATACAAACACTCACTGAGGGATTGCTCTTGTGCCAGGAATTGTGCCAAAAGCTATTCTTGCACCCATCTCATTTATTCTTTATTCCAACTCAATATGAGGTAAAAACTGTTATTATCCCATTTTACTGATGAGGAAACTGAGCCTCAGAGAGGTTACATTACTTGCCCAAAGTCATGTACGATGGACTGAACTCCTTAAGGGGCCCTAAATAAGAGGGACCCGCGAAAGCCAGCAGAGCAGGAATGGAGTCAGGTGGTCCATGACCTCCAAACCTCCCAGGAGTGGTGAGCCCTCTCTTCCCTACTCCGGGACCACCCTCTGGTGGACACAGCAGCAGGGCCAGCCCAGGTGGGGCCCTCCCACTCACCTGGAAGCGGCAGGCTTGGTGAGCAGTGCCTGCAGGGTGTGTGGCGTGGAGCCGGGCACAGGGCAGGCTGCCAGGCCCCGGGGGCCAATCCTGCCCTTTGAGGTGGAAGAGGACGCGGGCGTGGGGCTCCGCTGGAGTCACAGCCACTTCCACTGACACGGCCCGCACGTCCCACGGGACTGGCCGTTGCTGTGGCTCAGTGACCCGAGGAGGGACCACCTGGAGGGAGAACGGGGGTGCTCAACAAAGCAAGGGGTGGGGAGAAGCAAAAACTCAGGCTGGCAGGAGAGAGCCTTTATGGGCCTCCTTTTCCCCCTCTGGAAAATGGGGAGCACAGCTAGGGCTGAGCCACACACAGCAGACCTTGGCTCTGAGTCCGGTTAGCCCAGGAGACTCTGGTGGCCCCTCCTTACCTGCTGAGTGGCGAAGGGTGGGTAGGAGGCCCGGAGAAGTGGCTGGGCCCTGGGCCAGGGCTGCAGGAGCAGAAAGGTCTCAGATCGGGAGCCCAGAGAGGAGTTGGCAGGTGGATAGCGGCCCACCTGCTGCACACGGAAGTGCTCGGGGGCATCCAGGAGCTCCAGGGCCGCCGGCAGGTAGACTGGGTCCAGGGGGTCCTGGTCACACTCCACTGAAGAGGGAGAAGGGGGAGGGATGGTGACAGCTTTAGAGCAGGCAGGGGCTGAACTCAGCTTTGTCCTGGGGCACAGCAGTGGTGGGCGATGGAGGAAGAAAAGGGTTGTAAATGTCCCATCCTCCCAGGGTGTCGGGGGGAGTCTCCCCATTTCACAGATGAGGTAACTGGGACCAGGATTTGAATCTACATCCAGGACTGACTGCCAGCTTCTGAGTCATTCCTTCTTCTGCCTTCCACAGATCCAGGCCTTCCTCACGCCAGCAGAACCTTCTCAATGTCTCCTCCTCTCCCATTCCTGCCCCCTACCTACCTGCCTCTGACACCAAGGCATTTGCGGGGTACAGACCTCCCAAGACAGGGTCTATGTAGTAAAAGATGGTGATGAGGTGAGCTTTGTAGAAGCAGAGACCCTTTCTCAGCCCCTGGGTCCTTGGCCAGACTTGGCTGGGTATCCACACCCCCTCCCGCTGCATCATCACCATGGCAACCTTGCACTGGTTTCCCGAACTTGCTCCCTTCTACCCATCCCAACTGGGTACTGGAGTGCAAGTCTAGGATGGGGGAGGGGGGTGGGAACCATAAGCTTGGGGAGAGAGTCAAAGTATTCAACCAACAGTCAGAAGGGCAAAGGACCCCTAAGACCATATTTGCTTTGTATCAACTGACTATTAGTTAGCCCTAAAAATAATAGTTAACATTTTTTGACAGCAAGCTGTATGTTGGCTACTATTTTAAATACTTTACATGTATTAACTCTTTTGGGTTTTGTAATAGCTCTGAGAACTAGGTTCTATTAATATTAATCCCATTCTATGGTTGTAGAAAATGAAGCTGAGAGGTTCAGGGACTTGCCTGGGGTCCCACAGCAGGAACGTGATGGAGCTGGGAGTCAGAGCCCAGGCACCAACCATTACACACCCTGCCTCTCCACCCTCCACCTCTCTCCACCCTGTGCTGCTTTCCACCGTGCGCCCTGTGGGCTTCATTCCCTAGAGTGTGGGTCTCTCCTCCTCTGCTGGGCAGCGCCTCCCTCCTCCTTCAGGGTCAAGAGTCATTGTCACCTCCTTCTTAAGGAAGCCCCCTTGATTGCTTGCCCTCTCACCAGTCCCCTCAGTCTTCTGCACCCCTGAATTAGTTATCTTCCTGTCTGTCGGCTGGGGGCCTTGTCTTACTCATCCCAGCAGCCCCCGTCCCTGGAGAGGATGTCCTGGGAGCCTGGAGACCTGTGTTTACGTCCTAACTCTTCCTCGGTTAGGCTTGGGTCAGTCGTTTAACATCCTGGAGCCTCAGTTTCCTCACCTGTAGAACAAGCGAGCACGGTGTCCACACGGTGGACAGGGGAGGGCTTTGTAAACTATGGTGCGCTGTCTGGAGGAGGGATTATTGCTGCTGCATAATAGATGTGACAAGGCTTTCCTCTTCTCTCTGTGTGAGGGGTTATTAGGGCTCCTGCTGGGTCCCCTGGGGAGAGGAGCAGGTGGCTGAAAGCAGCCCTAAAGCCAGTTCGCTCGCTCTCAGCCCCACTGCTGGGCTGGGGGACGTGATGGTTTCAACCTCCTTCTAGACCCTCCCCAGCAAGGAGCAGGTGGCTGAGAAGCTCCACTCCCCGCGCCCCCCACCCCGAAGTGTAACAGGTGAGTGACTATGGCTCCCTGGGGGCAGACCCTGGCTTCTGGTCCTTCTCCTACTCCATATACTCCACTGCCTGGATAATTACAAGATGCTCTGTGGCCTGGCTCCCACGGACTCGCATCACTCAGAGCTCAGCTCTCTTGTGGGGGGAGGGGGGCAGGGAATGCCTCGCTCTCTGTGGCATCATCCACCTAGCAGCCTCAGCCCGCGCCAAGGGCAGCCTGCCTCCCACGCAGGGGCACAGGGGAGGCGGTGCCCCTTCCTCCAGTGATCCCCATACTCAGGAAGGCACCGATGAAGTAATTCCAAGGTCAAAGAGCTCCTTGGGGCAGGGGGAAGGCGGCTGCGGATCTCGCAGGTCCTGGGCAAAGGGGCTGCTTCCCGTTCCGTGGGGGCTGGGTTGATGGTTGCGGGGAGGAGGCCAGGAGCCACGGGGCTACAGCTCTCTGTACCGCAGATTAGGGAGCTGGTGCGTGCGGGGCAGGGGGCAGCCAGGTTAGACGTCGCGACTGGAGGGGAAACTCGTGGAAGGTGCGGGGACACGGCGAGAATGGGGGGATGACGGTGAGAGCCCGGGGACCCCGCTGGCCTTGGGTCAGGAAGAAGTTGCCAGGTTATGCAAGTGAGGAAAGCCATAGAGGCGCGAGGCTGGGGGCCAGATCCCAGGGGTAAGTCCTCTCCAACCCTCAGGGCACGCTGCGGGGCGACCCGGCTCGGGGTTTAGTCCCAGAACTCGCGGGTTCCCGGCTCCCGAGCATCCCTCGCGCTCGGCCTCTGCTCGGGCCCGGCTGCCCCTCGCCCCGCCCCGCCCCTCCCCTCCCGCTGACCTCTCACGACGTCCAGGGCGAGGGCCACCAGTAGGCAGAGCCAGGGGCCGCAGGGCCCCCGGGGAGCCGCTGCCGCGAGCCCCGCCATCCAGACGTTCATCCTTCCCACGCAAGGCCGGGACTAGGCGGGCGGCTCAGGTGGCCGCGGTCCTCCCGGCATCTCCCGGCCCGACCGGGCCGGCTGGGTCCCCGCCGCCCGCCAATCCGCGGGCCCGCCCGCCCCGCGGCTGCAGTTCCCAGACAATAGAGCGGGAGCTAGAGCTGGAGCAGGAGGGTGGGAGGGAGCGAACGCGGCTCACGGGCTGCCCCTCAGCCCCGCCGGGTCCTAGTGCCCTACGGATGCCGAAGCCCCAAGCGCCCCTGTGCTAGAGGTCGGGCAGAAGGCCACTTCCCCGGGGACTGACTTGCCTCTGCCAAAAGGGACATGACGACGTGTTCGGTTCGCTCCCTTTCGGAAGCTCCTGACCAATGAGGAAAAAGCACCTCCTCTGCCTCACCCCCACCCCACAAGCAGCTCTCCTATAAAGGCATCTGACACTTGAACCAGAACCAGAATTCGGGGTGGGGGGGACGTAGAGAACCGAGCTCCGGGGTGGAGAGGGGATGAGAGGGGCCAGTAGGGCCAGGTGACAACTGCTCTGACAGAGGAAGAGCCCCAGATGCAGGCAGCCCCATCCCTGGGAGAAGTCTGTGGATCTGTGAAGAGGGAGGGCTGCTCTCTTTGCTGAGGGAAGGCCTGCCTCCCAGGTCCGGCCTCTCGGCGCAGCCTTGCTCGCCAGGCAGCGTTGGGAGAGATCCAGAGCGGGGCACCTGGCTGCACTTTAGCCTTTCCTGAGCGGCTTAAAAAGGAAAAACCACACCCAGGCCCCTCCCCGAAATGCCTGATCCAATCCATGGGCCGGGTTGAGAACCGCGGCGCAGAAACTCCTGTCTGGTGGGGAAGCACAGGCAAGCCTCTCTCTGGCTGGGGGCCAGCCTTTGCCACTCCTGCACACAGGGCTGGACGGGGTACCCTCCTCCCCCTCCCCCACAAGCACACTACTGCCACAGAGCTGGTCAGTTCCTGGAAGTTTGGTAACAGGGGCTCGTGCCCTCCTCATTCCTCACACCCCTGGAGGCAAGGGTGACTGGTAACAGCCTTCTTTCGCACTCCCTTCCTTTCTCCCAGCTTCGCACTACCTGACACCTGCAGGGAGAAGTCCTGAAAGCTGAGCAGCTCCACAGAAATGGGTTTAGCTGGAGAGGGAGCAATCAAAGCAAGCCAGACTTTGAGCAAATACATTTGATCCAGAACTAGATAATAAAATAGCGTGCACTTTATTTAAAACCAACCAAGCGCTGATAAAAATATATTTCACTGCAGCTGTGATTCCATATCCAACCTCAACAGTAAGAACTGGGCATTCCTCTACTCTTCACATCACGTGTGGGGCCTGGCAGAGGAGGCCACCCACCTCCACCAAAGCCTCGAAGGAAGAATGAGCGCCCTGGTGGGGAGGGTGCAGCCGCCGAGCACGAGAAGGGGAAGGGGCTGTGCGGTGCATCTCTGCTGTCTGCTCTGCGCTCCTCCTAGGCGACTGATCTGCGATCTCCTTGGTGGCAGTGATGGAGAGAGAGATGGAGAACCGCCTGGAGCTGCGCAGACAGGAAGATGAACCCTCCTTCCTCCTTCAGGGTCTCTGAAATCCCCACAGGGGATCTCATGGCCACTGCAGGGTCCTACTTGCAGGCACAAGCCTACGAAGCTGTCATCTTTTGCTCTGGCTGAAGGGAAATCAATATTCTGAGGAATCGCTTTCCTCTTGACACAAAGCAGCTACAGGGCAGTTTCCTACATACAGTACGGCAGCGGGCAAGCAGAGGGCCCTGCTGGCTCGGATTAAGGCACTTGTAACAGATTCAATGTACACCCCGGCCCGGGCCCCAGGCGGGAACTTCCTCACTTCCCTTCCCCTCAGGCCCCAAATGCCCTGCCTCTTCCCCACGCTGGGCAATGAAGGGGACAGGAGCGTGCCTTGAGGGACTGTGGTTTGGTTGGAGTACAGGGCTAGCAGGGGAAGACACGCAGGAAGGAAGCTGGGGACCTGGCAGGGGAGGAGCTAGAGAAGGACAGGACAGCAAGAGCATCGGAGGAAGGCAAGGCAGCAGCTGAGTCACGGGAGGCTGCTGGCAGTGATCAGAGGTGTCTGCTGAGAGGAGATGCAGAAGCTGGCGGGAGGCCCCCCACCTTCCCCTGGCTGAGACAGGTGGGGGCAGAGAAAGGGTGAGGAGAACCAGCCCCAGACAGAGAACCACAGAGGACCAGCACAGGCGATGGTCTTTCTCTCTCTCTCGGCTAAAGGGGCTGGTGCGGAGACAGGGCTCGGAGACAGAGCAAGAAAGGGGCAGGGGGCTGAAAGGAGGGCTGTGCGACCCAGAAGCAGCTCGGCTCTTTGGTATGACGAAGGTGGCAGCGTCCGGCGTCCCTCTCACTCCTCCTCCACGCTCCGGGGCCCCTTGGCCGCTCGCCTCTGCCGCCAGCGCAGCTCCTCCACCTGGCGCTCCAGCCCCCGCACCTTGGCCTCCAGCTGGGCCCCCGAGGCCCGGGTGCCAGTGAGCCGGCTCAGCAGGGCGTAGAGGGTCAGCAAGGCCAGGAGGAGCAAGGCCCGGGTGGAAGGGTCGGGCACTGACCTCACCAGGGCCACAAAAGCGGCCAGGAAGAGGGCAAGCTTCAGGCCCCACAGGATCCGCCCCAGCAAGGCCAAGACCAAGCCAAGGAGCAGGGACAGCAGCCAATAGGCAACCAGGGCCCCCACTCCCCACAGCAGGAAGGTCTGGACTTGGCTGGGGCTGAGCTTCAGGTCCTGGGTGAGGTGATCTCCTGGAAGGGGAGAGAGTCACAGAATCAGCCAACCTGGTGCCGTGAAAGGAGAGGGGGTCAAGAACCAAAAGGGGGAGGAGCCAAACCCCCTTGCCAAGGAAAAATCCTTTCCCACCGGGTCCTAGAGCTTAAATCTCAGCTCCGGTTCCAGCTGACTGTGGGTAGACTACTTCCCTTGGTTAAGTCTGCTGCATCTATGAAATGGGAGTAATTCTCTGGGCTGTGGGTGACAGTTATGGCTTAGCGTGATGCGGCAGTTAGTAGCCTTCTCTTATGCTCGCCTCTGGGAAGACCTGGGAGATGCTGAACAGCCGGGGAAAAGTCTAGAGCCTGAAAAGATAAATTCCCACAAACAGGAAGGGACAGGCTAAGCTCCAGCTGACCTAACCAGTTCTCTGCCACTCACCTTCTAGCCCCAAGACATTCAGCAGCTGTGCGGCAATCCCAGACAGAGTGAAGAAGGCCACAGAGATGGCCGATGAGATGGCCCACGTCACCTGAGCCAAGGTCTGTGGGAAGAGCAGGGCATGAGTTGAGTCCGTAATTAATGATGCTCTTCTCTTCCGAGTCTCACCACCGCCGCCCACGAACATCTCCGCCTGCTTCTCAGCCTGGCTGAGGGGTCCCTTCCACAGCCACCTTTCAGTGCATGGGGACGGACGGCGGGCCATTTCTCCTTCCTGTCTGAACTGGAACCCAGGACACTTGGGCCCTAGTTCAACTGATGTGCTGGAATACTTTGGTGGTAGTAGTGGGTGAACGTGGGCGTGTGGGGGGATCATCAAATCCCTGGAGTAGTCACCCTGTAAAATTGGGGTCCTCCTAGCCTCCCAAGGACTCATGAAGGTGTGTGAAGTAACATCGGTGGAGGGCTAGGATATTTCAGTGAAAAAGAAGTCAATCAGCTCTTCTATATTATGCACTTTATAAATGATTGTTTCAGACGACCTATCACAAGTATGCACCAGCATGCTTGGGATGCCATTAGGTAGAAGAGACAGCCCTGCCTAAGAACCCTGAGTCATCCTCACCGCCACCTCTAAAGGTGAAAGAATGAACTCAGGTCTTGATATTTTGCCAATTTAAGACTTTAGGTCAGATTTAGACCAAAGCCAGACTCTATAGTCACTGGTGACATAGGTTGATAAAGATGGCTCATTTCCCAGCCTTTCTGGCAAGAAAGGGCAGGAATAAGGGAAAGATAGGGGTGGAGCTAAAGGCCCTGGGGTACGAATGAAACAATGAGAGTGCAAAAGGCCGGCGCTGTCTGGCTTCATTCTGTGGAACTGGGGGCTCTCTGCCCCAGGGATTATGACGCACAGAGGACGTGGAGCCAAGACGGGCGGCCATGAACAACAGCTCCTCTGTCCTCAATGCGCGTAGCCACAGCAGGGAACACCTTCCTTACCTCAGAAACTAGGTGCGTGGTTTCTGGCCCAATCCAGGCATCCAAGGTTCCCCGCACAGATCGACCTATCTGGCTCAGGAGATCAACTGGGGCCTCCCTCTTCTGCTGGCCTGGTGACACAAAGTCTCGATGGGACTGGGATGACGCTGAGTGGAGGAGGAGGAGGGCCACTAGGAACATCAGGACGACTTGGAACAGATGCTTGCCCCATGGTGAACTGCTGCCTGAGCCTGCCATGGCTGGGTCTGCCAGAGAAGAAGCATGGGGTGAGCAGAGGGCCCGAACTGGCCGAGAAACCCACTGTTCCCAGCGTGACAGGCCCCAGCACCCCCCTCCGCCCCTCCCTGTTAGCTGACAAAGGCAGAACTCGGACTTCAACTTAAGCCGGGCACAACCATCTCATTCATGGGTTCCTCTCTCACGTTCTTTACCACTTGCATATTAACTAGCCAGTGAGTATCAGTCAATGCCTTAAGGTGGATGAGAAGATCTAAGGCTTATTCCAGTTCTAAAAACCTGAAGGCCTGCCTTTGTGTCTTAGGTGCTTTGGGCACAAAAAAAAAAAAAAAAATTATAAGACTATATGGCTTTGGGCTTCCCTGGCGGCACAGTGGTTAAGAATCCGCCTGCCAATGCAGGGGACACGGGTTCAAGCCCTGGCCCGGGAAGATCCCACATGCCGCGGAGCAACTAAGCCCGTGTGCCACAACTACTGAGCCTGTGCTCTAGAGCCCACGAGCCACAACCACTGAAGCCCGTGCGCCTAGAGCCCGTGCTCTGCAACAAGAGAAGCCATGACAATGAGAAGCCCTGGCACCGCAACAAAGAGTAGCCCCCGCTCGCCGCAACTAGAGAAAGCCCGCGCATAGCAACAAAGACCCAGACGCAGCCAAAAATAAAAACAAACAAATAAATAAATAAATTTATTTGAAAAAACAAGACTATACAGCTTTGTCCTCAAGGAAGTTATAATCTACTTAAGATAAAGCTGATATTTATATTTTAAAAAACCTTAAAAAATAGCACTCGAATAGGATTACCGCTATATAACGATGTAAAGAAAAGTGCTCAGTTAGGTGCACAAATAAGAACCCACTGCACATAGGCCATTCGCTCTGCAGGACCATCACGTGAGGTGGGCGTTATCCTCCTCGCCACTAAGGGGAGAGAGGAGAAGAAACGGAGACTTAGGAGCTAAGCATTTGCCCAAGGAGAAAGGTCAGGAGTTAAACCCAAGCTTCTGCTTCCAAAACGCAGAAGTGAAGGTGGTTGCTCATTGGAATCACCTGGAAGCGGCACAAAGTTCCGATACCTCTGCCCCAAGCCCCGAGCTTCTGATGTCACCATCTGGGTGTGGCCCGGGCTTCGACCTGCAAAAGCGCCCCAGGGGATTCCACTGTGCAAAGCTGAGACCCACAGATACAGAGATGACCTCAACTCCCCAGCCCCCAACGTAGGCAAGGAGTTAAAGCGTGACTTTTAAGGAAAGGTATTATTATTATTAACAGAAAGTTAACCATGCGCCACCTATCTCGTTTAATCCTCACAACAACCCATCAGTTAGGTATTGTTCTTATCCCCCATTTTCCTGATGAAGAAACTGAGGGAGGATAGGTAGTAAGCGGGGGAGCCAGGATTTGAATCCAGGTGCATCTGACATCAGACCCGCTCACACACACCACTGTGTTGTATCCTCTCCAACTTCAGTCTCAGAAGTGATTTGGAAAGTCCTACAATAGATTATTCATGAGCTAAAATAGACTTGGCATCTACCAATCCACTCCATGAATTACTGGTGACAATTCACTTAACCGCTTTGTGCTCTGATCTCATCTGTAATGTGATACTGTAGGCAAATTAAGACCCAACAAGTATCGACTCATTGAAGTACGCGTGGATTCGGCCAAGAAAAACGTTTTTAGTTCCAACTTCTATTTGCTACCACTCTTGAGAAAAGTCAAATGGCACCAGCAAATCCCGTTCTCTTCCAGGCTCAGAAATGAACCTGCAGCTCCAGGGTGTTTCTGTGATTCAGACCTGATGAGCAGAGAGGCTAAGCCATGTCCCCGAGGTAGGAGCAGCCAGGTGTTCGAAGTTTTTGTAGTTACCAGGGCACTCCGGGAGTCGGCCAGAAATCTGGGGCCATCAGGATGGAGGAGAGCGAAGAGAAGATATTCCCATTCTTGTTTAGTGGGAAGGAGCAGGGTCCAAGAAGGAGTTATAAAAATATCACATTCGGGGCTCTTTCTGGCCCAGAAACAGCTGCTCCAAGTCCCTCCTGAGGCCTGTAGGTAAAGCAGGGCTGCAAAACATGCAGTTCATAGGGAACGACCTCAGGCTGGGAAGCCTTCTACTCTTTTTGGCACAAATCAAGAACCAGATGGTTCCTGCCTGCCGGTGGTCAGAGATGAGGAAAGCACAGGTCAGTTCCTGGTCTATCTGGGTCATGACCACACTGGGGACATAAAGAGCAGGGTTGCTATCTTGGGTTGGATTCTATATCCAAAGACCTCCACCAGGAGGGATCAGATGTCATCTCCTCCTTTCTGGAAGGTCAGGGTGACATGAGCTGCTGCCCCCTTGGCAGACTTCTGCGTTCTGTGCCAGCCTCGACTTTCAGGCGGCCATTTGCTCCAGTCAAGGGGAGCTGGGGGACCTTGAAATAAACTCTCCATGGGGTGGCTGGCATTGCCCTGCCAGCTGACCTTCCAAAGGGCACCGGAAACCAAATCTAACAGGATTCTGGAGTGTGCCCTTTGCAGATAAGAGAGCAGATTACTGGCTCGTCCCTTTTGTCCAATTGTTTTCTTTAACAGGATTCTTTCTCATTTCTTTTTTTTTTTTAAACATTTTTATTGGAGTATAATTGCTTTACAATGGTGTGTTAGTTTCTGCTTTACAACATCTTTCTCATTTCTTCTTCAGCAAGAGTCTAACCCACCACCATTACGCTTCCTCACTTCAGCCCGATCAAATACTTTTAATAAAGAGAAGCCATGGTAGTCAGGAGCCGAAGCAGTCTTGAGCTCTGAGAGGAAGGATGTCTTAAACGTCTTCACCTCCTGCAATGCCTGACCTCGGAAAAACAGCAGGCACTCAACAACCACAACAAATTGTGTGTGTGTGGTGTGTATAGTGTGTGTGTTGCTTTATAATTTACAAAGTGCTTGTTCTTTCACCATCTCATTTAACTCCTATAACAATCGTATAAGATACTGCTACTCTCCACGTTTTACTCAGAAAACAATGGCTTGGAGAGATCAAGTGACTTGTTAAAAGTACACACATCAGGACTGGGACTTGACTCCAGAACCCAGGATCTAAACCTTGCCCTTTAGCTCCTTCCACACCTCCACTCTGCCTCAGTAAGACATGGTCCCTGCCCTCAAGGTGCTTAAAGTTCTGCCCCCCAAATCAACAATCGCAAAGTTAGAGGACTAACTATCCAGACTCCCACGAGGAGACCACCCTCCAGAAGATGACCCACCTGCTGGGCTCACACGTCATGGTTCTGCAGCAAGAGGTATGAGGACAGCCAAAAATTGGGACTAGACCTGCCACTTTTGTTCAGGCAGCTGCAACGGGGCTCAGGAAGGGACGGGCTGAGCTGGGGAAACTGCTTCATTGAACTATGGTAGTGAGGAGCCGCATATGTTTAGCTGTGGTTTGCTAAGTGGGCGGGGCGGGGCGGTCCCCACACCCCCTGCCAAGGCTCCTTCCTCCCCCGTAGCTTCCTCTCGCGCTATGAATCACGACGTGGCAGGAGGGGCAGCTGACTTAGTACCCTCTGCCGGCTCTGATTTCCCCATCGGTGAGGGACTTGCCCCTTTGGAGCAGCGGTTCTCGACTCCGGTTGCCCATCAGAAGGGCCTGAGCCGGTTTAAGCTAGAGGGTCTGCTCCACCCCTACCCCGGGGCTTCCTTACTCCGACCCTCCCCAGAGACGGGCTCAGGCTTTTGTTTTTAGAGCTCCCCGGGGATTTCTGATGCATAACGGGACAGCTGCCACCAATGATCACCAGCACAGGGAAAAGTCTACTTTGGGCAAAGCCCCCAGAGTGCAGCAGTGGACAGAGGACTCTAGACTTCCTTCTGTCCCAGGCTCAATTCTGCCACACACTAAAAACCACTACCTTCTGTCTTATTACTTAACCTGTCTGAGTTTCAGTCTCCTCAAATGTAAAATGTCGTTAAGCAAGGTTAAGAGTTATTGCAAAGAGTTAACATGTTTCTGCAAGAACTTTGTAAACTGTAAACATCTATAGGAACGTTGCAGTACACAAACTGCCAATATACCACTCATTGTATTGTAGCATCATTTACCAGTTTCTATGCCTGGCTCCCCCATCAAGACTTGGAGCACCTCCTCGTCAGACTTAACTTTTCTTGGAATCCCCAGCGCCTAGCACAGAACAATGACTAATAAATGCTTGTTAAATGAGTATTAGAAGCCCGCCAAGAAGCGGTGAGGGTGGCAATGGAGAGCCATGGAGAGGCGCGGAGAGGAGGCTATTTTAAAGTTGATCCAAATATGCAGCGGCCACCCGAAAAGCACAGCTGCGTGGAAAGGAAGCTGCTAGACCGGGTGAAGCTGCCCCTGAGAAGAATGAAATCAGCGTCCCGGCAGGTGGGGGCAGCCCCCGCTAAACCCCTGACAGCTGCTGCTGCCCAGCAACTGTTTGGGGGCCGGGCGAAGGGCAAAGGGGCAGCCTCCCAGGCGCACGACGCCTTCCCCAGGACCCATCTTCCCCGAGACAGGGTGTCAGTGGCATGCCTGTGCTATTTCGAACCGCGTGTCCCCTGCCAAGCTTGCTGGGTGGCGTCACCGGCAAGGGATGCGGCGCGGCCCAGGGGTTCGGGGTACCCCAAAGGGCTCGGAGAGGGGCCGCGGGAGGCTGGGCCGTGGGCGAGAGTCGGGGGCGAGGGGCTCAGCGCTGGCCTCGTCCCCCAGCCTGACAGCCACCCGGCCTTGACCGGACCTCGGAGCAGCGCTGGGAACTCTTCTCCCCGGAAACGCGCGCCTCCCGTTACCTACTAACGACGCCCCCTGTTGCATAGCAACGAGGATCCGAGTCCCCAGGTAGTCTCCCCGCCACGCGACATCGGAGCCCTCTCCACTGGTGCTCGCCAGGCCTCGCGGCTCCGCCCTGGTCCCGCCTGTAGCGGCCGCCGCAACCCAGTCCCGGGTACAGCCCCGGAGCCCCGGTCTCGGGTCGCACTCACCGGGTTCCGGCCACAGCTGTTCTTCACGTGCAACTTCACTAAAACGCGCCACTAAAGCCGCGCCACTAAAGCCGCGCCTCAGTACTGGGGCGTTGGTTTATCGTCTGCGCACGCGCGAAGCGGGATGCGCCCACGGACCGGCCGGCCTCCCTCACAGCCCAAACCTGGTGCCGGTCAGCGCATGCGCCCTACCCTCTGGTTACGTTTTTTTCCCAAGCATTCCCACGGAGAGAAGAATGGGGTCGGAAGTTAGAGCTGGGAACGGAAGTCTCTGGCAGGAAAGGGGAAAGAGTTGACTATGTCTGGGCTATAGAGTGGGTAAACTGGATCTTTGAATTTGGAGTGGAAGCTTATCCGCTTCTAAAATCCGCTTGGCATTTCGGGGAATGTAGTTCTCCCTCTACGTGGTGCCTCCTGGGGTATTGTGGGAAATGTAGTTCTAGAGGCGCCTCAGAGCACCTGGTCTTTTGAGAAACTTTTCGCGCTAAAAAGGCACAAAGGGAAAGGGTTTTAGAGGAGAAGTAAGAGGCGCACAACCGGGAAGATGCATCCTTTCCTTCTGAGAGCATTTCCACACCCAAACTCTGCAGATGGCTCCTAAATGTTCTCCCAGTTTTAGAGAGGGAAGGGAACCAACTCCAGACCCATTTCTATATATATATTTTAAAAAGGCAGCATTATGAGGGGGAATGCCAGGGGATTTGGAATGAAGTGATCTTTGGTCTGCCTTGTGATTCTAGCAGGTCACTTCATCTCTCTGGATCTCCTTGTTTCAACTTTGCTATTGTTAGAAATAAAACTATAGGCTCGAAATGGAGTCACTTATTGCTAGGACAAGCCCCCAAACCGGGGATTAATACCTGACCTAGCTGAACTTTCAACCTCCCCCAGAAATGTAGTCTTAACTAGTCAGTCAGGAATTTTTTGGTCAGCACCAATGAGGCAATCTGTCACATGGGCTCTCTCTTGCCTCCAAAGGAAGATGAGATAATCTGCTATATAGACCCCTTCCATTCCCCATGGATAGGTTACCTATGCCTAAAATAATCTCCTTTTTTCTGTTTATGACTTCCATGTCCTGCCTTTAAAAACCCTTCCCTTACTGTAGCCCTTTGGAGAGATGGCCTGCTGCCTGATTCATGAATCTTTCATGCCAGTTAGATCTTTGAAATTTACTGGGTTGAATTTTGCTTTTTAACTGTATAAAGTACTAGAAGGTCCTAAAAATACCTCTTCAATGCACAGTAGGTGTGGGGATTCAATGAAGTAAGGGGGGTGAACATGTTTTTAAAAACATCCAAGTAGCTGTCCAAATGCTTTTATCACATTGGCTGACATAGGCAGGCTCCCCTTTGATGTTAAAACAGTTCCTGAAACTCAACACTCTAAAATAGAGCTCTTTTTTCCCTCCCTCCCTGAATCAGCTGTCTGATTCAGCCTTCGATAGCTCTGAGGAACTGATCCCAAGAGGTAGTGGGAGAGGCCAGTATATCTGTGACTTTGGCTAAAGGGTATGTGCAATCCAGCATACGTCTCAGCAGAAGGTTACTGCTAGCCATGAGGAACAGGTATGTCAGTTCATGATTTTAGGGCTTTTCTAAGTATGGGAAGATGCAAGAATTTGGGTTCATAAAACATTTTCCTGTCATATCTAACTATCTAAGGGCCAGTTTTGCCTGTTTTCTCAAAGCACAGAGTGGATCATTCTGTTCTTCACCCTGAATTCCTTTCAGGGTGTACTGTAGGTCAGCAAGTACAGTGGCTTAGGACTAGTAGACTAGTCCTTAGTAGACTTGTGGAACTGCATGGTGAGTAGCATTCCTTGTTTTACAGTGCCCCCCTGTGGTCATAAATTTAACCAAGGTTTGGGAGGCATTTCATAACCAATTTGTCCCATGGGGCCAGCAAGGCTTATTTCTAGGTCAGGCGAGGATTTCGTGGATATGCCGCCTAATGTGAAATTACTGGACTAGACCCTGTTAATTGTAGCCATAGAAGTATCTGAACCACCTGTATTACTAGTCTGTTAAGGTTCAGGAAATGATTCTCTCTTGTTGCTTCTTCCCATATCTAGAGTTACACTCTTACCATCATTTTAATTTTTTATAGAACTATATATTTGGTCAACTGTTTCAAGTTGCTTAGTCATCATTATTTTTGTTGGAGGCTCAATTGCACATTGGGTAATACAAGAAATAACAATCTTGTAGAATAGGCAGAGTACAAGTAGTATAGCTAGCAGCATTAATAACGTCTGAAGTAGGAATTTAAACTAAGAACTTTCATTAGGTGCAGACCCTGGCCACCTGACCCAGTCTGTTCCATACCAGTCACTATATTTAAGGGTAATGATAAATTGGCATTGTTCATAAGGTACTCAGCCCAATTTCCCAATGTTATTAATCTGATTATCCTTAGTATAATTTAATTGTTCCCAACATAAGGGGACTTTTCAATTTAAATGACTGTAGCCTGGTGTTAACCATATAAATCCATCCCATAATTGAGGGACAGTCTCTCCCAATAAGCAGGAGGTTATGGTTTTTGACTGAAATTTAGCTAATTGTTCCGATTGAGCTGAGTGAGTAACCTTTAAAAAATATTTGTATTTATGGCCAGGGTCAGAGCAGGTATGATTGACTGGCCAAGTGAGGGGGTCTCATCTAGCAATATCAACAGTGGCCTGAACGGAACTATAACTTCTTTCTTCTGGAAAAAATTTCCTAAGGGCCATTCAATCAGAGGCTTGGAGTGGAGAAATCCACCAAGGTAAACCAGAAGTACTGGACATAGGCAATTGACCATAAACCCAACAATTGGATTGATTTTTAAACTCTGCATGGGACTTATGTACCGGTTGTAGAAACCAAGAAAACATTAGAAATGATCACACAGGTCAGGCCCAGCATCTTGGAATAGCTGTCTACTTCTGGTGTTGTCTTTTTTTTCCTGGTGCAGGTGTAGTTTCTCCTCTGAGTGTCGTTTTAAGTTGATGTTGAGGTCAGCAGTCCTCTCTATAGGCCAGTCTGGTACAGAGGCCCTTTTTAAAGTGGGAGATAATGAATCCAAGAGTCAATTCCCTTCAGTTTCACTGCACACGAGCTAGTTAAGAGTACCTGATAAGGATCCTTTCATCTAGGTTGGAGAGAGTTCTTTAAATGATGTCTTTTCCAGTATGCACAATCTCCTGGTTGCAAGTCATGGGGCATCTGATCTTCATCCAAACATAACTAGGGTAAGCTTCAGAAACAAGATTAGAATGTCCTTTTAATAGTTCAATTAAACCTTACAATAATGCAACTTAGTAAAAAGGAGCCTTCTAGGAAGTGAGTCTTCGGCAGTAAATACCGAAACTCAAAGACTACTAACAGCACTAGAACTTAATATCCACCAGGGTATATTACTGAAACATAATTCTTATCTCCAAAACCACCCTCATCTCTACCAAATATAGCCAAATTAAGACTAATTTGCTTGCAAAATGAGTCTGGTTTCAATAAACTTGGCCTGATTATTTACATAAGTATAATTGATCATATATGCTCTTTTAAATTGGCTTTGTTGGAACTTTTCATAAGGAATCTCAGATTTGAACTTTAAAAGTCCTCTCAAGGCCAGGAAAGACATGCCAAGGACTTGCCATTAGATTCTGTTTGGAATACCTATAAATTTGGGTGAATCTCTTTCTTCTTGAGGTACAAAATATCTTGAGGTCCTTGCATCTGCCAGGAGGTGGCTTTCTTTATTCACCTGATAAGGCTGTTGGGGACCCTGTATGCAAGATACCAGACTGTTTTTTCAAGGGATTTATGGCTCCATAAAGTCAGTCTTAGTTCCTTAAAGCTGTCTGGTCATATCTGAGCCTATGCACATCTCTCTCTATTATGACATTCCAATCAAAGCCTTGATAGTATAACGAATGTTTCCAATTGTGTGCTGTTATAAGGAGAGTAGATTCTTATTGAACTTACTTACTCTTATGGCAAATAACCATATTGCCATGAAAATAAGAATACTAAGAGTTTCCAAATTCTGGAGGGATCAGGTAGAGAGAAAAGATAAGTGTTTCAGTTCTGCTTACAAAGGTATAATTTACCAAATTGCTGTAAGTCACAGCTTAAGGGGAAAGGTTTGCTTATATCTGGAAAACAAAGATTAAAAGTCAATAATATTTCAGACAAAAAGTCATACTTGTTGATCTTGATACTTCATAGTTTTATGAAGCCATCAGGTTTTCCATTCGAATTCTTTAATTTCTTACCCAATTCAGCAGTATAATCTGAAGGTTATCAGAAACCTGTACTTATCAGAAAGTCCTTTCTATGAATCTTCTTGAAAATGAAGCATTTTTGCAAAAGCATCAGAGCGAAACAGTAATTATCTATAAATGACAAGAGACTTTAAAAGGCATAGTTAAAGACCGATTACAATGCAATTGTCAGAGAAATTTAGTTATTTTTGTGACATAGAATATTGAAATAATAACTAGAATTATGACTGATAACATTATGATTGATAACATTATTAATGTTATAATGTAACATTATATCTACGTTCAAATTTTAGAAATTTCATGTAATTTCTAGAACATTTATGTTAATAACAATTACCCATAAACTATAACCTAAGAAGGCTGACAATGCTTCCCCTGTAATTTAACATACCAAATAGTTGGGATTGACATATATGCACTAATATGTATAAAATAGGTAACTAATAAGAACCTGCTGTATAAAAAAAAAATTAAATTAAACTTAAAAATTTTTTAAAAACCCAAAACATACCAAATAGTATGTTAGATATTAGTTTAATATCTTTGAGATGTTTTAGTATTCTCTGAAGTATCCCAAAGTTAGCTAGAAGTCAAAAGAACTTTGGGTGTTCCCTGGTAAGATCCCCCATGATGCACGCACGGAAGTTTGTCAAAGATATCAAAAGATTTCAAAACACTTGGTCAAATAGGATCATCGGTCACTGTGAAACAATATTTAGTCACTTAATCAAGTGACAATAGAAGATTTCAAAGGCAAATACAAAAAGTTACAACAGATTGTTTAAAAGGTAGAGAAACTTTACATTCTGCTATCGAAAGCAGATCAATATTCCAAGAAAACTTTGCCCCTCTTGACAGAGAGAGAAAACCAAATTCTAATTTTGTACCAGCTTATTTTTAATATTAAAACTCATTCAATCAATTAAATTCATTCCAATCTTCACCAGTCCTTATCACATACAAAACTCTTTTCCTAGATTACCTTCTATAACTTTCTTTTATACCTTCAGATTTTGTCCTATGCTTTCCCTTTCTCTCTCTCGCTCTCTTTAACTTCTTTTTAGGACAAAATTACTTCCTTTTCCCTTAACAAAATTCATTTCCATTCCTTAAACCTTCTTCTTCCTTTGCACACAAATATTTTTTCCTTATTAATTTTTGGAAGTTTTAATTGTATTATTTTAATTATATTCTTTAACCTTTAAAAACCTTAATTCCTAGTAAAAGCTAAGAAGTAAGCAATTATGAACTCTCTTAATTAGCATTCTGTAGAATGGCAAACTTATTAACTCTATAATTTCTAAAAACATGTGCTTTCTTATAAAAAAAGTCTCAATTAATAGTTCTAAATATCATTAGTTTCTCTGTAGAGGGAAGCCTATTTTACTGTTTCAGTATCTTATTTTATTTGTAAAGGATCTAGATAGTCAATAAACTTCTAGATAGTCAATAAACTTTAACTTAACTTAGCAAAACTCTAAAGTTTCAAGTTACCAAAAACCTGGAGAAACTATTTTTAAGAAGACATATGATAAAACATAATTTTTTCTAAAGAGTTCATCTAAAAACTCTTATCTCATTTACATTTAATTTACTTGTAAAAATCTTACTACAGCAAGTTATTTTTCTTGCTGACAAATTTTGTAAAAGAGATAATAAGATCTTATTTGACTTTTAGTAAACCTACATACAATAAAAATATTACACTTAATGCTGATTACTTTAAAGACATCTCAGTTTTAATTAAACCAACAAACTTAAACTAACTTAATACCAAATATTAATTTAATACTGAATATTTCCCAGATCATATGAACCTGAAATCCATTTGGGTTAGTTTATTTATATTTCTGAGAATTTATATAAGTGCTTAATTTCACTTAAGCCAATTAAATAGAACTCATTTACAAATTGATTTTGGCAATACCACCTGCGGGTAGAAACATATCATATCTATAACATACACACAAACATGTAGACAACACAACCAGAGATCTCAAAGCTTCATTTAAAACTTAGTCATGAATTGGATATTACAATATAAAACTCATTTGTTTATATAACAGAATAAGTTGTTTACTTGCTTGAGTTTAAAAAGGCCTCTTTTCCATTTTTTCCCCTCCAGTCTCAGGAATTGGAGATGGTCTAGATAGATAAGAGTTCCTGAGAGCCCTGGTAGAACGTTTACATCTCAAAGGCACAAGGAGAGAAATGCAAGCTCCTCCTAGAAGGACTTTTGTTCCGTTAGGTTCAGAATTTTGAAAAGATGTTTTATCAAACCGATTTCTCTAACAATGCAAAAACCAGTTTTGGAATGTTAAAAGAGCCCCATCTTGGCCATTTCAGGGTGGGATTTCCTTTAGTTCCCAATTAAGTAAGTACTTGCAAAGTATAAGTTCTGTAAATACATGAACCTGACTGGGGTTTTAGTTGGAGGTTGGCTGTATGATGCTCCTCTTTTCTTCTTTTTGGGAAACTCTATTCCACATTTTAAAGTTGGTTTGTCAGGATGAAATTACTACTGAAAACTGTATGGTGGGCCCATGTGCTGTTTGTGAGCTTAATTCCTCTAAGGTGTCACCTTAGAGTCATTTCAGCTCTTTTACCTGTCTCGGTTTCTCCTTCCAGCAATCTAAAACCCCCACAGGTGCTTGGAGCACCGGACGGCCAATCCTTATGTGCGCATCCCTGGATGAGCGACTTTTTAAATTAATGACTGGGGGACTTCCCTGGCGGTCCAGTGGTTAAGACTCCGCGCTTCCACTGCAGGGGCCACAGGTTCGATCCCTGGTCGGGGAACTAAGATCCCACATGCTAGAAAGTGCGGCCAAAATTAAAAAAAATAAAAACAACAAGAACAACAAAGAACAAAAAGACCCCAAAGACCTATAGGAAAAAAAATAACGTAAATTAATGAGTGGGTTTCCCTATGGGACTGCGGTACAGTATGAGGACTCACCTCCCCCTCGCCCGTAAATATCTCAGTTGCCTGAGAAAGCTGAAACCACCTGGGAGGAGCTATGTCTCTTATCTTTGGAGCTGCAAGCTCTCATATGCTATCTTCACTTTTATTCTGACAAACCCTGTTAAAATTTATGAAGCTGATTTGAGGAAAGACATCAGGTCAGCCTCCCACCTAATCACCCAGTCCAAACCTCCTCAGTGTCTTTCAGCAACTGAGCAAAATCTTCCCAGTGTCTCTCAACTGGGGAATACAGGCACCTCTTCTTGAACCTAAGTTGAAGGATAACCCGCTCCTCATACCAAGAAGCTTAACAACCTCTGAATTAAACTCAGAATTGTCAACCAAGATGAGAGATCTGAGCTTAGGAGAGACTCTGCTAAATTCACCTGGACACACCAAGGAGGCCGACGGGCGCCAGGGGCCCTTGCTGGTACCAAGGGTCTGGATCATCCTAGAGTTTAGACAAAGGAGAGAAGTCTGCTCTGGGTTTCTCCCCTCATGGTCACCAAAACTGTCAACTGACAAAAAAGTGCACAACATAGGAGCTGTGTGTTGAGTTTCATGCATTGTCTTACTGAGGACTATAGCCCAGGAGACAGCCTGTCCAATAGCTCTGAGGAGCTGCTCCAAAGAGGTAGGGAGAGAGGCCAGTATATGTGTGATTTTGGCCAAGGAATATGTACAATCCGACATCTCAGTAGAAGGTTACTGCTAGTCACGAGGAACAGGTATCTCTGTTCATGATTTTTTTTTTTTTAATGTTTGGGATTTCATTTTAATTAATTAATTAATTAATTTGGCTGCACTGGATCTTAGTTGCAGCACACGGGATGCCGTGTGCAGGATCTTTGTTGTGGCATGCGGGATCTTTAGTTGCAGCATGCGGGATCTAGTTCCCCGACCAGGGATTTGAACCCAGTCCCCCTGCATTGGGAGCGTGGAGTCTTAACCACTGGACCACCAGGGAAGTCCCTCTCAGTTCATGATTTTAGTGCTTTTCTAAAGTATAGGAAGATGCAAGAATTGGGGTCATAAAAATTCTCCTGTTACATCTAAGGGCCTGTTTTGTGCATTTTTCCAAAGCACAGCGTGCCTCATCCTGTTCTTTGTCCTGAATTCCTTTCAGGGTGTACTGTAGGGCTGCGATTATAGCGGCTAATGAGTTAATCCTTATAGGAGTGGATGATAAGTGACATTCTTTGTTGTACACAGACTACACATGAGTAGCAATCGGTCTGTCCCCCTGTCAGATTGTTTCTTTCCTTCAGATGTTTCTCAGACACATCCATCTTCCTCTGGACCTTCATCACTTCCTGCCTTGGCTAAGGGTCTCTTTCTTCCAGAACAGGCTCTGGTAGCATCCTGGGCCACACCTTCCAGCCTTTCTCACAGTTGCAACTTCACATTTGCTTGTGAGATCGTTTTTGATTTGTAGGACTACCAATCTCATGTCACTTGAATTTTCCTGTGCAGGAAATGTAACTTTTTTTTTTTTTCTTATGACAAGTTAATTTCTTTTCAACTCTCTTTTCCATCTGAGTGGTAGGAACACTCTTAGACAGTTCAGGGTTCTTCCCACCCTTGTTTTACAGGTTGTACACACTTTTGGAAAATTAACATAGGGCCAAAGGATGGAGGGGAAGAATTCACCTAATCCTCTTAGTTGTTGGAGCTGCATTGTCCTGGTTAATCCTCCGTCAGTTGTCCACACAGGTTGCAGCTAAATCTACCTGGGAAATGGAGCTTCTGGGTTATTGACCAATGTGTACCTTTGCTTCCCAAGGAGGAGCAGCCTTGGCCTGGGGGAGCAGGGCATAGAGTTCCAGTCTCAAGAACCCACTGACAGCTATGCATATAGCCCATTCCCCCACCTCTTTCCTTCCCAGCCTTAGGTAATCTTTATCTCCTTTGTGGGGAGATTGAGATTGGGGGGAGTGGGGAGGAACCTGAGATCACGTTCTCACCTGTAATAGTTATTCCAAAATCAATTGCCCTGAATCCATTCTATTCCCTGAGGGGCTTGTTTTGAAACTCAAAAGCCTTGAAATGACTCCCCATTTCCTCCATCTTCTGTCACAGCCATAAGCTCCCCAGCACAGGGACACCTCTGGTTTTGCTCAGAATGCTATCCCCAATGTCAAGTACAGTGCCTGACTAGCACATAGTGGATACTCAATAGATTTGTCCAACAAATGAATTATTGGGTCTTTCTCTCTCCCCCTCCAACCCATCCAGTTAATGTCTTCCAGAGGAATCTTCTGGAAATGTGGTTATCACTCCATAGCTGATGTGCTGTCCGGCTGTGAACCCAATCAAGTCTAACCACCTCTGGTTCAAGGTCCCCTCTAAACGGATCCATTTTATTTCCTACCACATCCAAGTACTTAAGATGCCTGGCCTGTCACGCAGCCTGTCATTCAACCAACAATAGTTATGACGTTCCTGCTCTGTGTCGGGCACCGTGTTAGACTCTGAGAAACAACAGTGACCGGAACAATCATGGTTTCTGCCATCACGGACTTTACGGTCTAGCGGAGAACCCAGACAGCAAACAGATACTCGTACATAATTAAATAATTAAATGATTATAGTTATCCAGAGTGGCTCAGGGGAGAATTACAGGGTGCCGTGACTAAAATTCAGTCAGGGGTCAAGAAAGAGGCTCCAGAGGAAGTACCACTTAAGGTGTGATTGAGTTTACTTTGGAGCGGATGGGAGGGGAGGGAAAGAAGAGAGGGAGTTGAGGAAAGTGTTCGGGCAAACGTAACTGGAACCAACCAGAGTGGGTAAGTTTGAGGACTTAAAAGGCCAGTGTGGATGAGCAGAAGGTGAGGACTTGCCCAAAATCACACAGCAAATTGGTAGTAGAGGCAAGACCAGAACAGTTTCTTGGCCAGTGTTAGTTTCTCTAACCATCTGCATCTGCGCCTTCTTCACTGGGTCTTTCAAAGCGTATTCCGAGAAACACTTGCCCGAGAATCACGTGGGGCATGCACTGACAACGCAGACTCTCTAAAGTAGACCCCAGGAAGATGCATTTTAAGAAGTTCGTTCAGAAATTCTCGCATACACCAAAGTTTGCAAGACTACGGTGTCACGGTCCTCGCCAGCTCCGGTCTCAAAAGGGTGTTGCTGAATTGATTGGCTTTAAAGTCCCACTGCATCATGGGAAATGTAGTTTCGGCTCTCCTTTCCTAGCCCCTGGGAGCGCTTTACGGAACGAGCCGAGAGGGTCCGGAAATAGCCGAGTATTTCCTGGCGCGCCCTTTCCTGCCCGATTGCATTCTGGGAAAGGGCAGTTTCCGTTAAGTGCCAGAGGCTGAGGCGCGCGACCGGTCGCGGTCCCACGTGAAGCCCTACGCGAGCGTCCCTCGGCGGGGCTGCTCCTCGCTCGCAGCGGAGCGTCCCGGAAGCAGCGGGGAACCGGAAGTGGCCCGCGGAGGCTCGGAAGCTGATCCCGGAGCCTGGTGTGAGGAGCCTTGGAACGCAGCGACGGCGCCATGTCCCTCATCTGCTCTAGTGAGTGTCGGCTGGGGCCGATCCCGGGTCGCAGGAGGCCGGAGAGCCGAGCGGGAGGATATGCGGGCCGCTGCGACGCCGGGGTTGGGGCGGAGGTGAAAACGGGGCTCCCGGGAGGCAGGGCGGCGGCCTGTCAGCCCGGGGGTCCTCCTCCTTAAGCGTGGGGTGCATTTGCGCTGCGCTTCACAGTTTACATAACGCCTCAAGCGTTTTGTCGCAGGCAGCACTGAGGCCACCCACCTCGTTTGCGCAGTGGAACTGAGGCCTGGATAGAGGGGAGCAGGTGCGGGGGAAACAGGAAACCCTAGGGCTTGTGCAGGATCCGCCTCCGCTGGCGCAGGGATGCGGGCCTCAGTTTCCCTATCTGCAAAATGAAGGCCTTGGCACTGGATGTTGTCTGAGGCGCCTCGCTTGGGTAGGCAGAGCTTTTGCAATTTGCAGAAGTCGCACAGTAGGTTAGAGGCAGTGACGGCTGGAAGCCAGGTCTCTAGCTCCCAGCCTGACTGTAGGACTAATGAAAACAGCGCACATTTAAAAAGCCTCTGTTGGTTTACAGCGCGCTTCCAAGACTGTGATCTCGTTGTATCCTCGTAAGAATTCTTCCAAGCAGAAATAAACATCCGGTTTTACAGATAAAGATGTAAGGCTCAAGGAGAATGTGGCTTTTGTAAAACAGAACAGCTAGTAAGTGGCAGAGCTGCATGATGGAGCCAGGTTCTCTGACCCTGAATCCATGCTCTTTGCAAATGCCTTGTCCTGTCTTTCCTTTAGGTGTTTTATTGAGGCGTGCAGATGTTTTGCATTCTCATTGTTTATCCGGGTATTAGTTTCTCATCTGTTTCTCTCTTGGCTTCCTAACTCTCAAGCCCTTTACTCTCTCAGAACCTCTCCATAAATCCAATACAAAGGGAAGAAGGCGCGAAAGGAAATGAGACTAGAAAAAGGAACCTTACACCTTAAAGAAATGACGGCGTGCAAAGTATTTTCACATTCATTGTTTGAATCTTGAGAAAGCTTTTTTCTGTTTTTCCCAGCTCCATCCTTCCTCTCATTTGCTCATCGGTTAGATGTTTACTGAGTGCCCGCTGGGCATCTGCATTGTTCCAGAAGGCAGAGACCAGCTCTAATCCCTGTCCTCAAGGGGTGTAAATGGTACCTCTGTTGGGGGTTGTTGTGAGGATGAGTTAATCAGTGGAGAATGTTTACAGTCGCCCTTGGCACCTACTAAACACCATGTAAATGCTTTCTGTTATCATAGCACTTGGCACATCGCTTTGTAATTTCTTTGTGTCAGAATCCATCTAGGCTCTAGCTTGAGATTTGAATGGCCTCGTGTGTATCTCCCTGTCCTGCGGTACAATGGGTGCCTAAGCATCTTTGTTCAAAAATGAGCTGGGCGGGGATTATTGACTGCTCTCTAGGTGCCTGGCGTTTAGTAGTCCTGTAATAATTATTTATTGATTATCTGACTGTCAGGAGACTGATGGCGACGCTAGTTAGGTGGCTGGAAAATGTGCTGGGTACAGTCCAAAAATGGCTTGGCGTCACGTCTTGATTCCTGTTAGCCGAGTGTAGGGACGCGTGGTCTTGTGGAGGCCAGCAGTAGGGGAAGCACCCCTGTGGCCCTTTCACCACCCCAAGCTCACTGCCTGCCCTTCTCCGCAGTCTCCAATGAAGTACCAGAGCACCCGTGTGTGTCCCCCGTCTCTAATCACGTCTACGAGCGGCGGCTCATTGAGAAGTATATTGCAGAGAACGGCACAGATCCCATCAACAACCAGCCTCTGTCCGAGGAGCAACTCATTGATATCAAAGGTGCCTGCCGGCTGGCCTCAATCCAGGGCCGTCCTTGCCCGCAGCCTGGGAGGGCGGGAGGGGGCGCCCGCGCACTCAGGGAGGGGCGGTGGCCTGTTCGTGCAGGCTGAAGGGGAAGGAGGGGGGGAGCGATGGAGCGCCCCGGGTTATGGGTTCTCACATCCACTTCCCTCTCTCTGCAGTTGCTCACCCAATCCGGCCCAAGCCTCCCTCCGCCACCAGCATCCCGGCCATTCTGAAGGCCTTGCAGGACGAATGGGTAAGTCCCCGGAAGAGAACTGGTATCTTACCCACTTGAAGAGAGGGGATCACTGGACTAGGACGTGGGGGTGGGAGGCATGGAGCATTATTTTCTCTGTTGAGGGGAGGGTGAGAGCAGAGGAGGAGGCTGCCTGTTGACCTCACACAGGTCTGGGCTCCACGCTTAGTTCCATTGCCCGCTTGCCGTGTCCCTGGGCACGCTGCTCGCGTCCAAGTCCTGATTTTCCTGACCGCCTGACATGGATTAGTGCCTGTCTCTCGGGGTTTTGGGAGAATTAGAATAAGATTAGAGTATAAACTTCACGATGTCAGGGGCTTATTTTACTCATCGATAGAGCCCCAGCACTGAGAGCAGCGCCAGGTACATAGTAGGTGCTCTAAAATGTGAATGAACGACTACATCTTGAGGATCGTCTGGCGTAGTGCCTGACACAGTGAGGGCAATCAATAAATAGCAGCTGTAGCAATTTTATTCCCTTTTGACGAGGTGACGGCATGACACCTGAGATGTGCCGGTAAATTAGAGAAGATGGGGATGGGAAAGAGTTGGCTCCCACTCCTGTCTGTGTGCCCAGGGTTTGGCGTGCGTAGGAGCTCGGGAGCATCTCCCAGAGCGTTCAGGGTCACTCAGGTCTTGCTTGGGTCACCAGTACTGGTCTAGTCTTCTTATCAAGGGCTGACTCTTCTGCTGGGTGCTCCCCGCGCCTCCCCGCCCCCTCACAGTGGCGTCTCCCTCTCCCAGGACGCAGTCATGCTCCACAGCTTCACCCTGCGCCAGCAGCTGCAGACCACCCGCCAAGAGCTGTCGCACGCTCTGTACCAGCACGATGCCGCCTGCCGTGTCATCGCCCGTCTCACCAAGGAGGTCACTGCTGCCCGAGAAGGTATGGCCTCTCGCCTGCCATGCCCCACTCTGGGCTGCGCCTGTTTTATAATAGCCCGTTTCTGACATTGTTTTCTCTCCCAGCTCTGGCTACCCTGAAACCGCAGGCTGGTCTCATCGTGCCCCAGGCTGTGCCGAGCTCCCAGCCGAGTGTTGTGGTGAGTGTCCCCGCAGCGCCGCCAGCAGCCCGCGCGCGTGTGTGTGTGCGTGTGTGCGCGCGCACGCGCGCGGTGGCTCACACAGCCCTCCTCTGCAAAGGTCTCTGGCATTTCTGTGCTCCTCTCACCTTCACCTTTCTGCTCTTCAGGGTGCAGGCGAGCCGATGGATTTGGGCGAGCTGGTGGG
Source organism: Balaenoptera borealis (assembly GCF_965194805.1). NCBI lineage: Eukaryota > Metazoa > Chordata > Mammalia > Artiodactyla > Balaenopteridae > Balaenoptera > Balaenoptera borealis. Next base: position 10,625,344 of record NC_138868.1, read on the forward strand.
CATGACCCCCGAGATTATTCAGAAGGTATGTCGTGCTCTCACTTGGTGGGAAGGCTGATGGGCCCTCCCTTTTCACTATCTGCCTGGAGTCCAATATGAATAAAAATCCCATCCACTTGGAGATGAAGTGGAGTTGTGCAGAGCACAGACTCCGACTGGGCTGCCTGGCTTTGTGTTCTGATGTCACCGGTTATAAGCTTTATGACCTTGGGCTGACTTAACCAGTCCTGTGTCTAATTTGCCTTGCTTCTAAAGTGAGGATAATGGTACCTACTTTATAGACTTGTGGGAATTTTAAAGATTTTGATTACTGTTAAGTACCGTTTGTTGCTCTTATTAGGGTTCTTTGCAGATACTAAAACATTTTGTTACATGTTTTCATTTTTTTTGTTTTGAGGGAGACAGGACAGGAGTGATGACTTTCATTTTACAAGTGAAGAATCTAAAGAATGTGAGGTCCAGATTCAAAGGCACAGCTCACAAGAGGCAGAGCTGGCCCCTGAGTCCAAGTCCGGTGCTCTGTTACACTCAGGGGATCCTCCTTAGTACGAGTTGATAGTGTGTGTCTTTTCCAAGCCATTCAGGTTGTCAGCATGCATCTCAGCTCTCCTCTTAGTGGCGCAGGCATGGTCTGGGAACCGTGCCATTTATTGCCTCTGTGGCCTTGGGCAAGTGACTTCACTTCTCTGAGGCTCAATTTCCTACTCTGTGAAATAGGGTCATCAACACCCACTTCATAAGGTTGGAATGAAAGTAAAAAGAGATAATGCACAGAAGCCTTTAGCACAGAGCTTGGCAGATGATTTCTTGGTGATGCTTGTGAAAGCGTAGATGTGACCAGCATTCACCGTGTTGTTTTCCTGGCAAAATAATGTGTCTCACGTTGAGCGTATTCCCCTCTCTCTTCCCCAGCTTCAAGACAAGGCCACTGTGCTAACCACAGAGCGGAAGAAGGTGAGTCCTCCCAGGGTCAGGGGCGGGAGCTGGCCTGGAGGAGGTGGCTGGCCCCTTAGGAGGAAGGGGGATGGCCGAGTCCTGCACTCACTGCCACTTTTCTTGGGGGGCTTTTTCTTTCTCTCAGAGAGGGAAGACTGTGCCTGAGGAGCTGGTGAAGCCGGAAGAGCTCAGCAAATACCGGCAGGTGGCATCCCACGTGGTGAGTGGCGGAGTCCTGCAGACTTGGAGACCGGGCCCTCCCAGGCTGTTTCTGGGGTGGGGCAGGTCAGCATGGAGTGTCGCCAGGGCCTCTGGCCCTGCCCCGTTTCTAGTCTTGGCTGCTGAGTTGTCAGGCTTCTCTTCCTGCCCAGCTCTGGCTTTCCCAATAGCATATGAGGGACTTACTGCATCCAGGCAGAAATCCAAGTGCAGTGGATGAGGAACAGAAGTCACTTATGTTCCCCGGGGCTGGGGCTGGGGCCGGGGCCAGGACAGTTGGGTGGCTTTGTGGCCTGCCTTGATCCGGCCGTGACTGGGTTTGATGTGGCTCTCTCTGCACAGGGGCTGCACAGTGCTAGCATTCCCGGGATCCTTGCCCTGGACCTCTGCCCCTCCGACACCAACAAGATCCTCACTGGTGAGAGCGGGCCTGGGGACAAAAGTACCTTCTTCAGCAGAGGGACTTGGGTGGGCCTGACACATTTTTGGATCTCATTTTGGTCCTCTTCAGGTGGGGCAGATAAAAATGTCGTCGTCTTTGACAAGAGTTCTGAGCAAATCCTGGCCACCCTCAAAGGCCATACCAAGAAAGTCACCAGCGTGGTCTTCCACCCTTCCCAGGTAAGGGCTCTCCTAGCACCCTCAGCCCTCATTCCTGAGCCCTGTTTCAGTGGTTTAGGGTCCCAGAACCAGACCCCCACCCCGTTGCCTCCTTGGTGAAGTGACACGGGCCTGAGAAAGAGTGCCGACTCTCTAGCTCTGGCAGTTAGGGGCCGGGTTTGGGGTCACGGGGTTGCCCTCTACTCTGTGTCAGAGCTCCTGAAGCGTGGCCTTCAAACCGGAGGAGAAAGGAATTGTGTAGTTTGAGAAGCATATTCATTGAAATGTTTTATGTTAGGAAAAGGAAAAAAACCCTATAGCGTTTATAATACAAACTATAGTAAACAAAGCTCAACAGAACCTTGCCTCATGTATCTGAGGAAGACAGATGGGTCTGTATTCCTACGGTCCTCCAGGCTGAGGGTGAGAACGATGTTAACCGCTGAAAGTGGTTGGGTTAAAACAGATGGAGAGCCGCTGGTTTAGAGGGTAGGCAGCTCGTTTGACCAGATTAATGACGTTATGGGATTTGAGTTTTTAAGTCTAGGGCAGTTTGGGACTGTAGGACAAGTGGCTGGATCAGCTCTTCCCAGAGTCTTTGCTCTGTACCTTTAAGGAAATTAGAAATAGAAAAATAACATGGTGAATTTTTCATTAAACTAGATATATTCAAATTGAAGCACTATTTTCCTGCTTACTGCGTGTTAATATGTTATTTCTCTTATGCAAGTGCATTGATGGAAGATGGTAGTTGGTTTTACCTTATAGCTTTTAATGTCCTAACTAACCAAAATAATTGGTTGGTGACGCCACGTAAGTTTTTCTGAGAATTAGCTTGTCCCCGAAATCCTTAAGTGTGGGATGCACTGGAACATGCCCTTGTAGCCCCTTCCAGGCCTGGTACTGTTCAGACCTCTGCCACCCCAGACAGTAGCCATTAGCTACATGTGGCTATTTAAGTAAACTGAAATTTAAAATTCAGTTTCTCAATTGCACTAGCCACATTTCTCTCTGGTCCTGGAAAAGGATTATGGGAAATTTCCCTCTGGTGCAGTTATCCTTTTTACCACTAGATGGCGGGGCCTCCCGCCGTTGGCCAAAGGCTGTTTAATTTCCCATTCTAATAGCGTTTACCCTTGGGCTCTCTTAGGCATCGTTGGGTGGATGGGTGGTTCCAGGCAGGGCGGGGCTGTGGCTGTCCCCAGCCCTCTTTTGTAAGATGGTTGTGGTCCATCTCTTCTCTGTCTCTGATCATCTGCCTCTTTGCTTTCCTTTTAGGAGCTGGTGTTCTCCGCCTCCCCAGATGCCACTATCAGGATTTGGTCTGTTCCGAACGCCTCTTGTGTACAGGTTGTTCGGGCCCATGAGAGTGCTGTGACAGGCCTCAGCCTCCACGCCACTGGTGACTATCTCCTGAGCTCCTCTGATGACCAGGTGTGGTCCCAGCCAGGGCCCCAAAGAGGCTCCTGGTCCCCAAGCTCCTATATCCTGGGAGGAGGGAACATCTTACCAACCCCAGCCGGTTCCCCAGAACCCCAAGGAGAATGTTCCCTCTACCAAGCGGGGCTGGCCTTGCCAGGGTCTGCCGGACTAGAGTCTCTGCCTTCCTGAGGGGCCACCAGAACCTGGGGACCCACTGTCTTACTGGCTCCGTTGTCTCTCTTTTTTCAGTACTGGGCCTTCTCTGACATCCAGACAGGACGTGTGCTCACCAAGGTGACCGATGAAACCTCTGGCTGCTGTAAGTTGCCTCGGAAGCGCTGGGCTCTTCATTTGCTACGTTTTGTGTATTTTAATGTTTTATTTAGTCATTTGCTCATTTGTTCTAAAAACACACTTCACCACTGGTACGTGCTGAGCGCCAGGCATGGTGCCAGCCCGGTGAGCAGTGGGAAGAGTGAGGACCCTGCCTTTGCTGCGCTTAGTCTCCCCTGGCGGGCTCTGACGCACGTCCGTCTCCCCTCTTCACAGCTCTCACCTGTGCGCAGTTCCACCCGGACGGACTCATTTTCGGGACAGGAACCATGGACTCTCAGATCAAGATCTGGGACTTGAAGGTAGGACGTGGTGGCCTCCATCTGCGGCCCAGGGCTGGAGCTCTTGCAACTGTGCAGTGTGATGAAGTGCTGATGGCGCCTGGCCCCAGGGGTGTCCCAAGAGTGGGCAGTGGCTGTGTGTGCGTGTCATGCAGTAGGTGTGGTCTGGCGTCCACCCCTGCTGTCCTGCTGCTTGTCCTCCCTGAAGGAGGGAAGAGGACGTCTCAGAAGTAGGACTTTGATGAGCTCCGTTTTCTCCCCCTGACCAGTGGGTGACATTTTACTCCCTGCCCCCCAACTGTAGGAGCGCACCAACGTGGCCAACTTCCCTGGCCACTCGGGCCCCATCACCAGCATCGCCTTCTCCGAGAACGGCTACTACCTGGCTACGGCGGCTGATGACTCCTCTGTCAAGCTCTGGGATCTGCGCAAACTTAAGAACTTTAAGACGTTGCAGCTGGATAACAACTTTGAGGTGCGCCCCCTCCCTCCCCCCAGCTCTCTTGGTCGCCTCTCCTCCTCATTTGTCGGTTATTCACTGAATTACTCTAAACTGCCTCTGTTTATCCCCGATTGCTCATAGTTTCTGCTCCCCTCATGCGACCTCTGTCCTGATTCTGGCAGGTGAAGTCACTGATCTTTGACCAGAGCGGTACGTACCTGGCCCTTGGGGGCACAGATGTCCAGATCTACATCTGCAAACAGTGGACGGAGATTCTTCACTTTACAGGTAGAGGCTGGCCCTGGGATCCTGAGGTCTCTGGGTGCCCTGGCCCAGAGGAAAGTGGGAAAATCTCACTGTGTTAGGAATTTCTAGGGGTAGGCTTGCATTTGCCAAGGCCGCTTTTAATCACTATCTGAGGCAGTAGAGTTTAATGGCTAAGACAATGAACTCAAAGAGTGAGACTGCTTGGCTTTAAATGCTGGCTCTACCACTTGAAGCTGTGTGACATTGGGCAAGTTACTTAACCTCTCAGGAGAATGATAATAGTACAGTTGATCCTTCACAGATTCAACCAACTGTGGATCGAAAATAAAGCAAAACTCGAATTGGCCACACACTGGCAACTGTTAATGTAGCATTTACCTTATATGTACAACTATTTACATAGAATTTATGTTATGTTAGGAATTATAAGTTATTTAGAGGTGGTTTAAAGTATGTAGGAGAATGTGTATAGGTTATATGCAAATACTACACCATTTTATATAAAGGGCTTGAGCGTCTGTGGATTTTGATGTCTGCAGGAGTTCCTGGAACCAGCACCCCTCAGATACCAAGGGAGGACTATACATACCCAGTGGGGTTGTTGTGAGGTTTAGCTGAGTTTATATATGCATACATGTATTTAGATGAGTTTATATAAATATATAAACATATAAAATACAAATGTACATAATGTGTAAATATATAAATACAAAATAGCAATACCCATAAATATATGTGTTTAGAACAGTGTCTGGCACCTAGGAAGGATTTGCTACTATCATTCAGTATTGCGTCTTAGTCCACGGTGGGATTAGAGCAGTAAATAAGGCAGACCCAGTGTTTGCACTAACGGAATTTCTGGTCAGGTTGGGAAGGCAGATGTAGAGTGACTTCACCAGTAATTACTTAAGTGCCTTAAGTAATGAAACGCTGAGACAGTGGGTAACGGTTGGCAACCTCCCTATAGTCGTGTGGCCTCAGGTATGTGACTTGCCCTTTTGGAGCTGTAGTTGCTTCATCTTTAAATGGGCGTTCTGACACTGCAGATTGTGCCAGCTGGTGCTGTGGAGGTGCTGCATGGTGACAGGGTGCCTCTTGCACCCTCGGGAGCGGGGTGAACGGCAGCTGCTGTTGTCTTTGTTGATGAAGTTGTTGTCCTCGTTAGCAGGTTGTGGGCAGGGCGCCAGCACCTTCTCCCACCCCAGATTCCACTCAGTGTGTGTGTTCCACAGGTGGCCAGGCCTGACTGTGTGGCCCACGAGTTTTAGCCTTCCCTGGGCCCTGGTGCTTTGATTTGGAGCAGAGTTAGGTGGAGTGGAGGGCTGGGGGCACGGGGTGGCTTTGTCGTGGGGAGCTGGTGGCCGGCTGTGGTCCTAGGAATTTGCACTGATGCCCATGAACTGCCCGAGCCCGGCAAGGAGGGTTGCCCAGCCTCTTCTGCCCCTGCCCCAGCCCTGCCCTGTGCCAGGGGCCCAAGTTTCCTGGAGTTAACCCCATGAGCTAGAACCAGCTGATAGACTATTCCAGTTACACACAGGGAGTCAGAACTAAATACATACCAACCAGCCTAGCTCCCAGTCAGTTCTCGGACTTGAACCGAGCCGAGCAGAGCCGAATTGTAGCTGCTCCGAAAGCTTAGGTGGGGGAGACTGACGTTCCACTCAGCCCAGCTGCAAAAACCTAGGGGCCTGCCGTGGGCCAGCACCGAGTGAGGCCCTGGAGCTCAGTGCTGTGCGGGTCAGACTAGAGCCCTGGCCTCGGGGGTTGACAGGCCACGGGGAGGTCCATACGGGCAGGGGCCCGCAGGATGAGGAACACTGACGGGGGAGGGCTGGATGGGTTGGGAGCGTATCAGCAGGGGTCAGTGCTGAGACCCCGAGGAAGAAAAGCCTCCTCACCATTGTCTCTTGTCTCTCCCCACAGAGCATAGCGGCCTGACCACGGGGGTGGCCTTTGGGCACCACGCCAAGTTCATTGCTTCAACAGGCATGGACAGGAGCCTCAAGTTCTACAGCCTGTAGGCCCCGGCCCTCCTGACAGGAGCTGGGCCTCATCTCAGTAGTGGGGTAGCGTTGGGGGTGGGGGGGGAAGGGGAAAAGAGACTACTGGGGGGCGGGGGGTGTATGGGGCGGGACATTTGCATCATTTCCCTCTGGTCCGGGCGGCGGGCTGAGAGCCGCGGTGGCGTGGACCACCCCCATCCGTGCAGCCTCCGGCCCGCTGGGAGCAGCCGTGGGGCAGAGTCGGGGAGAGGCCGAGCCAAGGGCACTGTGAAGGGGCTGGGCCAAGGGCTCAGGCAGGTTTTTGTAAGCAGCGATCTAGTTTTCATTAAAAAAAGAAAACACCAAATACAGCCACCTTCCTCTGTGTGTCTGTAGCAGGGAAAGTCAAGGGGAGGGGCACCAAGTAGGACTCTGACCACCAGGATGCCCATCGTTCCTTTTTTTTTTCGATTGCACAACAGAAATAAAAAAGAAAACAAAAAGAAATCTACAAGCCATTTGCCATAATGACTCTTCCACATCCCTGCAGGCCTTGACTCTGTGTTTCTAGGGTCTCACGTCACTTGCCTCGTGGGGTTGGCTCCCACGTGAGCCTGGAAGGGAGGGGGAGGAGCTGAGGAGCTGCCAGCATGTCAGGAGGGATTTCCTCAGTCCTTCAGTCCGAGGTGACAGAAAATCTGTCCCAGACTAGCTTGAATCAGAAGGGTTTCTGTAGCGCTGGTGTTTGAAGATTTGAAATAGAACTGGTTCCAGGGGAGACAGCCAGCAAACAGTAAACAAGCAAAAGATCAGCGAATGCCCTATTTAATTAGGGAAATAAGGGTGGTCAGTGTGGCTTTAGGTGGTCAGGAACGGCCTCTTGCAGATGACACTTAGGTTGAAGCCTGATTGACGGGAGCTAAAGGGGAGGTGGAGTGTTGCAGACCGAGGGAAGGTTCTAAGGCTGGAATGGTCAAGGGGCTTGGAGCAGGGGAAGGAGGCCAGTGTGGCCGGAGTGTGGCGCCACTGGGTGTGGCCCCGGGAGATCATCAGTACCCTTGAGAAGAGCGGTCCCAGTAGAGCGCTGCGGCGAGAAAAGTGAGAAGGTGGGAGGCAGTGATTGTAGGTAAGGAATCGCGCCAGGGAGGGGAGCCAAGAAATGGGGTGTCCCCTTGGGGTGGCGGTGGGGTCAAAGCATAGCCATCCATGTTGACACAGCAGAGCCCTCCACGCGTGCTTTGCTGTGTCCGTGCCGTGTGGCCAAGTCGGTTCGGGCGTGCCGTGTCTTCTAGGAGGGTCAGAATGCCTCTTAACTAGTAAAACCCTTGAAACTCCGGCAAAGAAACCATTTAACTTTTGGACCCAGTTTCCTCATAAATATTTGACAAGGAGAGGCTCTGTGTATGTGTGTGTAACCCCTGGTGTCCATGGAACTCGCCTTTTGGAAAACATCCCAGAGTTTTAGCTGTTTGTAAACAGTGTGCAGTGAGCACCTTCAAGCATGCAGCCTTTTGCTAGCTTAGGTTAGTTCTTACAGGTAACTTTCCAAGAGTGGAGTGGTAAGCCAGCGTTTGGAAGACTTAGAAGTTTTCCCACATTTGCCAACCAAAGTAGTACCAATTTGAAGGTGTGGCTCAATGTGTGATGATATTAATTTTATGTATCCTCAGCCAATTTGGGGTATTTCTTGTGATTTGAAAAGAGTATGGGTCTTAAGAAAAGACCCATCATAGTTCTGAAGCAGGACCAAAAAGGAGAAGGGAAACTGCTGAGTGAAAGATGGACCTGTAGAGCTGTCCGCTGCTGTTTGCAGGTGGTGAATCAGCATCATTCAGGGTGGGGGTGGCTGAGGACCCTGGGGGTGTCCTGGGGCAAGCACAGCACCAAACCATCTCATGGTTTCTGGCTGGATACTAATATGCATTCTTAAGGTCTGCCTTCGTTTCCAGGAAAACTGGAAACTGCGGGACGTAAGGACAAAGGTTCTTGGGGGACCTGTGGGTTGGAAAGGGCACCGTGGTCCCCCTCAGATTGTGTGAAGCGTGTGTTGTATCCATGCAGATGTGCATTGGGGGCGGGGCTTAGAGTATATCTCAGAGGGACTTTAGTCCCGCCCCTACCCCCAGTCAGATCCAGACCACTGCCCTAGAAGGACTGGTATGTGGATCGTGAGGCTCTGCAGTGCCTTCATCTCCTGCCCTCTTTCCTCTCTCATGGGCAGAAGGGCTGTGTGCCAGACACTATATGTACATTTTCTCATTTTATGCTTGAAACAACCTTGCCTTTAGCTGTCCAGCAACTGGGCAGCTTCCTGCACCCCCCTGGGGCTTCATGTCCCTTTGCAGTCCAGGGTGGAAGATAGGCTCTGGGACTCTGGGGACAGACTCTGGGCTTTGAATCCCAGCTCTGGCACTTAGCAGTGAGGGGCCTCGGTCAGATTATTTAACTCCTCTCTGTTCAGTGCCTTCATCTGGAAGACGGGGATAGTGTACTTATTAGGGGTGTTGTAAGGCTTAAGCAGGTTAGTGTGTGAGCAGTGCTCAGGACAGTGCTGGGCGTGATGAATGCCGTACACGTTTTAACTGCTGCTGCTGCTACTTTTACTTCTACTGCTACACTGTTTGCTCTCCCCAGGGTCGCTGCCCTGCCAGGCGAGTGCCCTCACTCAGCCCGGGTTCGTGCCTCTGGCGTAGTTCTAACCACGTTACCTTGGAGGTGTTTATGCATTTGTCTCTCATAACTAGGTTTTAATCTCCGGAGGGCAGGGCCGTGTACTCATTGCTGGCATTCAATTCACTGCTGCTGAGGGGCAGACAGATTCAAACCTGGGGCTCAGACCAAAGCCCAGGCTCTGTGTCTCCGCAGAAACAAAAGGCGGGGGCGGGGAGGGCTGGGGGGGCATGGATGACAGACTTCGTTATTCCGGCCAGAATGGAACGGAGAGCTGTCATCCCTGCCACGTCTCTCCAGATTTCAGCTCAGCTGTCTTGTAGGTGAACCTTTTGGAAGTGGGGCTCAGTTGGTAGATTCTAAAGGGCTCACCTATTCTGGACCCTTATTAGGCTCATGATTTTTTGTAATTAATGCTTATTGCATCCTACATGAGCTTGACCCCTTTGACGATCCATTCCTGGATCGTTCATGCCTGAGGACCCAGTCCCCAAGCCCACCCTCGTCCGTCCACTGTTGAAGCTTGCTCGGCCTTGGAGCACTGACCAAGGCGGCCACCTGGGGGCACTGTAGTTACACTAGTCTCCCCAGTAACAGTGGCCCCAGGACCGAGCTGTCAGCACCACAGCTGGGCCCTGTTCTCCCCGTTCCACAGGCTGGAAACCATAAGTAGTAGAGCCGGGATTTTAAGCTGTCTGGCTACAGAGACAGCTGACTGCTCCATCATGAGCTGAGACAGGAGCGGGCAGCTCCACGGTGTTCCAGGATGTAGTGCTATGGTTAGGTGTGGGCTCTGGAGTCAGAAGCCAGGTATGAATCCCAGAGCTGCAGCTCTCTATGACTTACGTGTTTGTGTCTCAGCTTCTGCACCTGTAAAACTGAGTTAATGGTGCCTACTGCACAGGGCTGTTGTGTGCAGAGGGCATGGGAAGCACCCCATAGCTGGCTGCTGTTTTCCCTGCTCCTGTCTGCACTGGCATCCACTGACACTGCTGGGGTCCTGGTGGCCCTTGACCCTCCACACCTGTGTTATAAAGGTGAGGCCTGACATGGCCTTCTTCCTTCATGAATCTTACGTTTATAAGGCTCTGATAACACGAAGTGGAACGTGATTAGGCAGGGAGGTGGGAGCACACAGGTGATACAACCGTGGGGCTGTAGAGTTCTCATAGAGGTGCCAATGCAGAGGATGGGGTGCAGCTGTTATGAAAGGTAAATCTGGGGAGAGGTGACACAGGCACATTTTGGAGAAGTAAAAATTCACTAGGTGGACCCAGGGTAGGGGTGGCTGGTGGAAGGAGAGGCTCTGGCAGCCCCACTGCCTTGCTGAAGTGAGGAGGGAGGAGAGAGCCAGGAGGGGAAGACAGACAGCGTGGAGGGTGGAGGGCAGGAATGGTGGAATAATGCCCAGCAGATCGTAGTCAGGCAGATTGGGAGGTGGCTGGTTTCAAACCAGCAGCGTGAGGTCTAAGATCTCATCTGAAGTTTTTCAGAATTTGGAACAGGTCTTTAACCAACATTTTAGAAGTTTTTTTGTTTTTTATTGTGAAACATTCATTCAAAAGTGTCTAAAACATATCTTTTCAGTTTAAAGGATAATAAACACCCTTGTATCCACCGCTCAGCTTAGGAAAGACAGCATTGGGGGCCCTCTGTGTGCCCTTCCACGAATGCATCCCTCTTTCTCCCCCCGCAGAGGAAACTGCTACCCTGAAATAGGGGTTGATCATTCCTTTGCTTTTATAATTTTGTCACTATATATTTTTCTTCCTTTAAAAAAATTTTTTTTTGCTTATCTTTGAACTTTGTGTAAATGAAATCATTCAACTCGCTTTCTTTGACTTCATTTGCTCAACATTGTTCTAAGACTTACCTGTATTGATACACATAGCTGTAGTTCTTCACTGTTGTGCCAACAAAGGCAAATGGCCAAACAGAACTCCCCCCAGGTTGCTGGAACAGCATTCACCAGAGACGGGGGGCAGCCGTACAGATGTGCAGGTCCCACACGGCGCATGCATCCTGGGCAGGGCGCTCTGGGGGACGATTCCCACCATCGGGCTGAGGTGCTTTTGAGTGGCCCGATTGGGAAGCACAGCTTCTCCTTTGTTGTCCTCCGGGGAAGGGAGACGGTAACAGTATGATGTAGCAGAACCTTGCTTCAGGCCCTAACCTGCCAGCTCCATGTTTTGTGGTGGGTGGGTGGGTGGGTGGGTGGGTGGCGGGGGGTTTGTAGCAGCTCTTTCCCTTGACGTGATCCTGGATCTAGGGTCCAAAGGATGCCGTTGCAGCTGTTTGATGAGGCTAGTGGGCAGCAGGACTCACCGCATTGCATTCATGGTGGGAGAAGCACCAGCCCCTCCTCTGACATAATTAAGGGGCTGGGGTCCAAGCTTTGTAATTGATCAGCGCCTTAGGCACTTGGCAGTGGCTGGATTCCATGGAGCCTTGTAAGAGGCCTCCTTTTCTGGGAGGCCAGCCTGCAAGGGATAAACTTGGACAGGTTAACCCTTCTCATTCACTGTAGAATCCCATTATAGGAATACCTCGCACTGCACTTATATGTCCTATTGTTGGTAATGGATATATGGGTTTCCAATTTTTTTGCGATTATAAACAGTGTTTCTGTGAACATTCTGGTACAAGGGTTTTTCCTAGGATATTAACCTAGGAGAGGATTTATTATATAGATCATATAGGTAATGACAAACTTTTTTAAAATTTATTTTATTCAAGTATTGATTTACAATGTGTTAATTTCTGCTGTACAGCAAAGTAATTCAGTTATACATATATATTCTTTTTCATATTCTTTTCCATTATGGTTTATTATAGGATATTGAATGTAGTTCCTTGTGCTATACAGTAGGACCTTGTTGTTTATCCATCCTATATATAATAGCTTGCATCTGCTAATCCCAAACTCCCAATCCATCCCTTCCCCACCCTCCCTCCCTCTTGGCAACCACAAGTCTGTTTTCTAATGACAAATTATTTTTCAACATGGTTGTACCAGTTTACACTCTGATTAGCAATGGATGAGTGTACCTGTCTCCATACCCTTGCCAACCCTTAATATTTTCTGATTTTTAAATTTTTGCTCATCTGGGGGGTATATTATAGTATCTTGAAGTTTATTTTCACATCCATGATTACTAATAAGGTTGAGCATCTTTTTATCCACTTACAGGCCATTTGAGTTTATCTTTTGCGAAAGCCCTGTTTGTGCCTTTGCCTATGTTCCTATTTAGTTTGTCTTTTTCCTTTTGATTTGTGGCAATTTTAAAATGCATATATATTTTGGATAGTAATCCCTTGTTGTGTTGCAACTATCTTCTCAGTTGGAGCCTTGTCTTTTCACTCTTTTTTATGGTGTCTTGTGATTTTGGGTTTGTGAAATGCTCGTTTTATCTGTGACTTTGAGAATTCTTTGGGACTTTGGCTGAAATCATGTTTTTTTTTTCAGTCAAGGTTTGCATTTGCTTCTGCTTGAGCCCAGACTACTTTAATTCTCACCCTGGGATCACTTTAAATTAAATTCAGCCCTTGAGGTTTTCTCCAGACTGAACTTTCAAGAGTCCTCACCCCTGCCTTAGACTAAGAATCTGGACCAGAGAAGAGGGAATTGTACTCTTAATTCTCAGGGGAGATTTTTTTTTTCATCCATCCATCCAGCCAGCACCATAGTCAAGATAGGCAAGATCCCTTGCTGCCGCTTCCGTGCAGTGGTTTGTTTCTCCTTCCCTCTGGCCTGAAGATGAAGCCCCCTGAGTCCCAGCTTGGATAGAGGCCTCCACTAGGCTCCCCATCTCTGGCAGCCTCTGGGCTGATCTGCAGTTCCCTGTGCTCATCAAAGCAGAATGTCAAGACCTCCAGGCTTCCGCAGAAATCCCAGAATAGAAGCTGGGCTCCTTCCAGAGTTTTTGTTTTTATTTTTGGCCTCTGTGCATGCCTTTTTTTTTTTTTTTTTTTTTTTAATATTAGCTCAGCAATGATTTAAACATGTTTTTAAAAACACACACACATAAATCTGGCATTTTAGTTGTTTGCTTCTGAAAGTTGACCTGGGTATCTGGTCTTCCTACTGCTGGAACAGAGTGGTACTTTTTCTTTTTTTAATTTATTTTATTTATATTTATTTTTGGCTGCGTTGGGTCTTCGTTGCTGCGCACAGGCTTTCTCTAGTTGTGGCGAGCGGGGGCTACTCTTTGTTGTGGTGTGTGGGCTTCTCATTGTAGAGCACGGGCTCTAGGCGCACGGGCTTCAGTAGTTGTGGCACATGGGCTCAATAGTTGTGGCTCGCGGGCTCTAGAGCGCAGGCTCAGTAGTTGTGGCGCACGGGCTTAGTTGCTCCGCGGCATGTGGGATCTTCCCGGACCAGGGCTCGAACCCGGGTCCCCTGCACTGGCAGGCGGATTCTTAACCACTGACCCACCAGGAAAGCCCCAGAGTGTCACTTTCATGTAAAACACCCTTACAGAAATGTCTGAGCATGGAGTCACACTTTACAGAGTTGAATTTTGCTTAAGTTGAAGAAACAGGCTGTGAAGTATTCTCCCTTTTATTTAAGGCAAAGCACCATGATCTCAGTGTAAAGTTGAGGGAGCCAGGGGTAGATGGAGAGGGAGGGGATCCCCCTTGGGTATCACGTAGCTGCAGCCACAGCCCCTGGCCCTCTCCCCAAAAGGCAGGAAGAGAGAAAACCTGACAGATACCGAGCAGCTCTGCTTCCTGCCACAAGTCAGCAAAAGTGGTTTGTTAATCATCCCCATCAAGTCTGACTCAACTGTTCTCAAGGTTCAGGTGCCTTCTTATACCAGGAGGTGGTTTCAGGTGAGGGAAGAAGTTTTAAATTGGGCAAATTTGGACTGGCTTTTGATATCCAGGAAAGTCAAAACTTAGATTGCTTCCCTCCAGGGTAAGTACAGGGGACTTAGCGCTGCAAGGACCTTCATTGTTCACATACTTTGTACATTTGTTTCTGTAAACAGGACCCTTTGACATGGAAGTGTTGACAGAAATCTATGTACAATGGAAATAGTGTTTGCTGAAGTTACCTATCAAAATCATGAGCCTGTATACACGAGGAGAAACAGCAGGAGAAAAACACCTGCAGTGTCATAGGAGTATTACAAAAAGTTAATGGATACTTTTATGAGCGTATAGGGTAAGGAAGGTCTTTGCTGCATTTAAAGATAAAAATAGGACAGAAAAAATATTCATCGTTACGTAATCCTTTCAAACAGCAAGATGGAAGGACCCCATGAAGAAAAACCAATGGCCAACTCAGTGGGAAACTTGAAAGATGAGGATATCCACCCCTTGACTTGTGAAAGCTCTTTACAGACAAGGAAACAAACTCAGGAGAATAGATGAGAGACACGAAGAGGCGATTTATAAGATATAAGCGGCTATAAAGATGCTTGGCGTCTAATCAAAGAGGTCCATGTTAAATCAGCAATGCTGTTTACCTAATGATGCTCAGATAGGCAAAGCTGTAGAATGCTATTGATCTGTGGTGGCAAGAGTGTGGGGAACAGGCACCCATATGTTCCCAGAGCCCGACAGTCAAGAGGGGCGTAGATTTCAACCCAGCAGTTCTAAGAATTTCTTCTGAGAAAATGGTATACGAAGAATTACACGCTTACATAATTGTATTCAACACTTGTTATCCTTAACGATAGACTTGGTTTCCATCAAAAGAAGATCAGGAAGTTCCCTGGTGGTCTAGTGGTTAGGATTTGCTGCTTTCATTGCCATGGCCCAGGTTCAATGCCTGGCCAGGGAACTAAGATCCTGCAAGCTATGTGGCCCGGTCAAAATTTTTTTAAAAATTGTTTTTAATAAAAAAAATTGTTTTTAAAAAAGGAGATCAAATATATTGTTCAACCATGATACGAAGGAGAATGCAGCTGTTGAAAGTAATAGGTAATGACACAAGATGTCTACCTTTGCATGAAAAAAAAAGTTAAAGAGAAAAGTTGGTTACGTAATGTGATTCCAGTTGGCATCTATAGACTCATGCTTGGTTTAAACACAGCATCGATGCCATTCCCAGAACCACCCTTCCGTGCTGTTTAAATGCTCACAATGAGCTTGTGCAATGAAGGCAATGGTCAGAAGAGTTGGCCCTGAATGGAACTGGATCCCTGACCCCTCAGAGCCTGTCAGCCTGGCTCCTCCAAACAACATCCAAGCTGAGAATCCTCACTTATTTCACACTAACCCTGAAAAGTATATCCCATAGGCCCTGCACAAGCCAGGAGGTCGGACAGAACAAGTCATCCCTAGTCACAGATGGGGAAATAGTCCCAGCTAAGGGGAGTTCCTTAACTAACTTCCATAGCAAGTGTCTGGATCTTCCTGCCTAAGTGCTCTATTTTGCTAGAAAAGCCTAAGGCAGCTGCTTCCCCTAGCCCCTCCTCATCTTGAGCTATAAGCTTGTCCTCATATGGGGAAGAAAAAAAAAATTTTAAGTAAGCATTAGTTTTGGGGCAGGAGGAGGAGAAATTCTGGTAGTTAATAGTACTCAGTAAATGTTGGCTGTTATGTACTATTCTAAGGATTCTTATCTATTAACTCATTTTATCCAACATCCCTATGGGGATAGGTATTATTCCCATTTTACAGATGAGGAAACTGAGGCGCAGAAGAGTTCAATAACTCAATATCACACAGCTAGTAAGAGGCAGAGCCAGGGTTATAACTCAAACAGCCTGGCTTGTATTCAACCAGTATCCTGAAAACAGAAAAGATGGAACTGGCCACGGCTGGAGAGTGCCTGCATGGTGTCAAGGCCACGGGCCTGACTCAAGCACTGTGGTTCCCTTTACGCCACTTCTCTAACTCACGCCCTACCAAAGGCCAGAGAGGTGTCTGAAACCAAGTTTGACTTCCCCACCAGATCCTCCAGCTGCCAGAGGCTGAACCCAACCCACTCCACCTAGGTTGGGTTACCTTTCCCACCCTAGAAGCTCTACATGGCAGCAAAGTCCTTTCCAGACCGACAAGTCAGAGATGAAGGCCCATGTCATACACGAGCAGACGGTCAGCAGCACAGCCAGCACTGGTACTGACCTGTCTGGCAGCCGTGCCCACTGTGGCATCAGGCAGCCTCGGCCAACAGGCTGCTGTTCAGCCTGTGCCGACCACCCCTGTGTGGACCAGTCCCAGGGGCCAAGGGAGTGGGAAGGGGGGCTGGTGATGGGAGAAGTAGCCAGCATCCTCTATGGGAGGCTGGGAGGCTCAGAGGGGGACCGGGAGGAGCTTGTTCAAGTCAAGTTTAGTTCTCTTGGCCCCGGGAGCTCTGGATTCCCTCATCCATGATGGCAACCAAGTGGCATGCTTCGAGGATGCCCACTCAGAGCTCCTGTGTCTGTGAGAAGGTGACAAGCCTTCACAGGCCATTAGCCCTGCCAGGTTCCCGATTCCCAGCTATTGCTGTGCTTTGACTCTGCCATGAGTTGACCTCCCCCTACCTTCTCTTGTCCTGCTTTCTCTGCCTGGAATGCCGCCTTTCCTTGCGGAGAAGCAAAGTCTCCTAAATTCAGTCCTGGGAGGCATTGGACTCTACCCAATAATAGAGGCCGCAATTCTGAAAGGACAGAGCTGACTCTGAGGTGCACGTGTCTGAGATGAGAATGATTCTGTCTAGTCATCACAAGTAGCTTTTCCACACCTGCTTTCACTAGGCTTGAAACAAGGGTCTATTCAGCCTGTTCACCTTCTGTTGCCTTCCAGGAGCTTCTGGGCTTGGCCTGACTCAGGTCCACAAAGACGCCAACCCCTCAGACCAGGGCAACAGCCAACAGCAAAAGAATTACCCAGAGGAGAGGACTTGGGCTGCAGTTCATGGTGGAGCCTGCCAGACAAAAGGGATCTGAAGGATGGCAGGGCTGGGCAAGGGCCCCTCCAACTCTCTCCCCAAACCCCAGCCCTTGGTAATCACACTGGGCAGAGCTGAAGCTGCCCTTTTGCAGGTGAGGTGGACCGTGGCTAGCTTTGCTTAGTTCCCCAATGAATTCAGTCACACCATCTCCTGCCCTCACTATAGCCAAAGCTTCCCCGTTTTGTCAGCACACCCTGGAGGGCCAAGGCCTGAGGGGCCTGCCCACAGCCTCATACCTGCAGGCCCCAGCGTAGACTCCCACCTGTAGGAATCCTCAAAGCCCAGTGGCCTGGGAGAGCTTACCATGCTCTGGACCTGGCAATGTCATTGTGGTGACCTGAGGCTCATTGCCGTCCTGCTCCCCATGTGGCTCAGAAGCCAGGAACAGGCCTGCAGACATGAAAGAACAAAGAACCCCCCTATTCTGTCCTCCACCCTGGACTCACCCGCAGCCCCAGAGCTACATGTAGTCAAGTAAGTCTTCAGCTCTGAGGGGCAGCAGGCAGAGGTGCCGCAGAGGAAGTAAACCTGGTGGGATGAGAATAAGGTCAAGGCACGGGGCTGGCTTAGAGCCATGGGCAAGAAGCCCTGAGGCAGGGACATGGGGTCTGGGACCCAGCCCAGGCCCACACTGCTGCCGGCCAGGCAGGAGGGAAGAGATCTGGGCACGCTGACCAGCCCCAGTCCCACAAGGTACAGCGCCATAGGTGCTGCTTCCCAATTTGGAACCTGTGCCTCCCCCGTTCTGGATGGCTCACGTCTGCAGTAGTGGACCCTGCGGGAGGGAAGCGCTGTGCCGCGTAGAGCCCTGGCCCCGGCCTTCAGAGTCCCCCCGGGAGGGCCGACTTGCTCCCTTTGCCACCCGACAGATGCGGAGAGGGGATTCCGAGGATGTAGTGTTAACTGGGCAGCAGGAGAACAGATGTCTAGCGCCCTCTCTTCCTGGCCCTCAATGACCAATGACTGGGGGCAGGGTTGGGGGGGCGGGTTACCATGGCTTCCAAAAACACAAAGCCACGGGCAGCTCCCAAAAGGTGTAGAAGCAGGGACTTCCCTGGTTGTCCAGTGGGTAAGACTCCACGCTCCCAGTGCAGGGGGCCCGGGTTTGATCCCTGGTCGGGGAACTAGATCCTGCATACATGCCACAATGAAGATCCTGCGTGCTGCAACTAAGACCTGGCGCAGCCAAAATAAATAAATAAATAAATTTAAAAAAAAAAAAGGAGTAGAAGCAGGAGGAACTGACCTGAACCAGCAGCCAGCAGCGTAACCAACAGGTACCCCTTCATCCAGCAGGCGAGGGTCTCTTGGCTCAGGAAGAGGCACGCAGCTGAGCTGGTTATTCAGCTAGCCTCCCAGGTGCTAACCAGTGACATCTGTCTACATCTGATGGAATGCCATGCATCTATTTAAAATATATAGAGATCTGTCTATATTAAGGTGAAAGATTTATATTGTTCAGTAGAACGAAAGTTAAACAGTAGTATGTGGCCTATGGTGCCATTTATAGATTACGTAGAAAAACCTAAATATACACTAAATGTATCCATATTTACCTTCCGCAGAAGTTGAGTTATAAAAATTCAAAGCAGAGGGACTTCCCTGGTGGCGCAGTGGTTAAGAATCCGCCTGCCAGTGCAGGGGACATGGGTTCGGGACATGGGTTCGAACCCTGGTCCGGGAAGATCCCACATGCCACGGAGCAACTAAGCCCGTGTGCCACAACTACTGACCCTGCACTCTAGAGCCCGCGACCCCCAACTACTGAGCCTGCATGCCACAACTACTGAAGCCCACATGCCTAGAGCCCGAGCTCCGCAACAAGAGAAGCCACCATAGTGAGAAGCCCGCACGCAGCAACGAAGAGCCAACGCAGCCAAAAATTAATTAATTAAAATAAAATTCAAAGCAGAATTATGCTGAACACATCATTTCTAGAGTCAGAAGTGAGGCCACTCTGGAACACCATGCCCGGATCAGGTTAGGGTTGATTGCTTTCACGATCCGGCATTTTCCTTCCTCCTTTTGGAGTGGTTTGCAGGTCAGGGCTCACTACCCTCCACAGCACTCAGGAGGACCAAGTCCCGTCTGGGGACCTTTGTCCGCACTAGCTCGCAGGGGGCTGGAGGGATTCGGTGACCAGCTTATCCCTGCTTAGCAGATGGGGAGCAGGCAGGAAGAACACATGCTTCTGAGTGGTCCCCTGCGGGCCCTCCAGGAGCCAGTGTCCAGGAGGGCGAAGGTGGCAACGGTGAAGCACTGGTAGTGAGAGTGGAAGGGCAGAGCTACCCTCCAAGGCCATCATTCAGGTCCTGAGCTGTCACCGAAAGGACACCTGGGGAGGAAAGAAGTCAAGGAGGGGGAGGGGAGGGGCAGCTCCAGCACCACCGCCACTCACCTGACTGGATGGGCCACTGAGGATACTGGAAGGGGTTGGCGCTGGTGCAGCACCAGGACCAGAATGGGGTCTGTCCTCTGCAGGAGCCAGACCTCCATGGGGTCAGACTCTTGAAGCAGCCCCACAATGGGGTGGTCCCCCTCCCTGTGGTAGGAGCTGAAAGCCTTGTCTGCAGGGAGAGGGGCCCATGAACTTCGGTCGGCTGTATGTCTGGGAAGTGGGGGTGGGTAGAGAAAGCGCAGGGACACCGTACCCTTTTCCCTTGTCGATCTGCAGCTGGAGCCGCAGGGGGCTGTGCTGAGTCACAGTGGCTGGATGGGGGAGGAAAGAGGGGCGCCTGGAGGGGCAGGAAGTCACTGGCGTTGAAGACACAGTGGATGTGAAGCCTGAAGTCCAAGTTGGAGAGGATGGAGGAGAGAAGACACAGAATCGGCGCATCCAGATTACTGTACTATGTGGATGGGACATAGGAGGCTTGGTCCAGCAGGGCGGATGGATGCCACCTGCAGTCCCCTGGGTGATGTGCATCGTTGCCCCATCCTCTGCCCACCACGTCTTGTTTTCTGGGGACAGGTCGAGCCTGCTGTGCCAGGCCATCTTCTAGATGCCGAGGATGGAGCCCCCATGGGGCTGACAGATGCCCACCCTGTTCTGAAAGCTCTGTCATCTCACAGACCCGGGTTTGAATCTTATCAGCATTTACTGGCCGTTTAACCTAAGCCTCAATTTCTTCATTTGTACAGTGGCGCTGACCCCCCTCCCTCCAAAGCCTGTGGTTAAGGATCAAGTGAGGTCACGAGATAGTGCCCTGGGGTCATCATTGTCCTTGCAGTTGTGGCTGGTCTGCCACTGGGTCCAGTGTGCCTGGCTGGCCTGCGTGGCACTGCACGCACCTGGTGGGGGGAGGGGCACGCCGGCACCCGGAGGTGTCCTGCAGGAGGAGCTGACCCACCCCACCCCGGCTCCCGAGCGCTCGACCTTTACTTCTCCTTGTGGCAGAGCCCTGGGCCCGGGCCTGGGCCGGTGCCCTTGGGGAGGACGTCCTACCAATGGAGACCAGGGCCTGGCACAAAGGAGGTGTCAGTACACACGAGTGATTCCACCCTGACCGGAAGGCCTTTCCTCTGCGGAGCCCTCCAGCTCATTCCTGATGGCCTACAGCTGTTTCCCCTTATGCTTCCCTTCTGTGATGAATTCTGGCTAGCTCCCGTAGCTTTTAAATCCTGATGTCCAAAGCATGCCAGATTTGTCCCCCGGTCCCTCTGGGAATACATAGCATTTTAAAAGAAAAGACATTTGAACCCTGACGCCAGCAGCCTGCCCCAGCCCTCATGGCAGGAGGGTGGGGAAAAAAGACATCTGGAAACCCACTCAGTGCCAAGCACAGAATTCCTACACCCTGTGGTTACCATATTAGTTCAGGGTGAGGTTGGTGCCTGGCCCCTGGGGTTCAGAGACAGGTGTGACAAGCTCAGATGTCCTCAGGGGTTACCCCCTGGCATCCTGGGTTCCTGGCTCGTTTTGCCACCTGAGTCAGCAGGTGCCGGTGGCCCCTTTCAGTGAAGGGTTCTCCCTCCGCTCCTCCCCCACCCCACCCCGTACCCTCAGAGCTTCAGCCCCAGTTATCTTCTGCCTCATCTGCGGCTTTGTAACCTCTGAGATCAGGAGGTGGCAACGGCCAGGCACAGCCTTGGCTTCTTCCTGGGGCCTGGAAGGGGACTTTTCAGCTTCTTGATGCTTCGTTTCTCAGCTTAGTTCTGGAGGGATAAAGGCGAGGGCTCCCGAGGACTCCGGCCCTCTCAGGCCCTGCTGTGGCTTCTGCCTGCCAGGCGTGGGCAGGCCCGGTCTAATGCTCACATCAGCTCTGGTTGAGGGGTGTTGCCCCGGCCTGGGGGGCGGGTGGCGCTGGGAAGAGGTAAGTAGCTCATCCGAGGTCACACAGTGGGTGATAGCAGAGCTTGGACATGAACCCAGACGGCTCCAAAGCCTGTGCTAAGCTCACCTGTGCTTCCTTCACACCCAAGCCCGCAGCCCAGCCTGTGTGAGGAAGGTGCCGTCCCACGTGATGGAACCCTGTGGCCCCATCCAGATGCCGATGTTGGTCACCAGCTGGTTGTGCTGGATGCGGTCCACCTGTAGGAAGAGACAGCTGGGGGAGGCCCTCCCAGGGGGTGGTCATGGGCACCAGGGTGGCCCCCACTCTTCCTGGACTGTGGTGTCACAGCAAGTGAGAGGGCCAGCCATGGAGACCACGGAGGATCCCGCCTCCTGGTTGGGGGGCAGCCGGGGGCGGTGCGGGCCAGGTGGAGATTGATCAGTGTCCTGCACACCAAGGCGGTTTCCTGGGACACCACCAGGACGAAGTGACTGTTTCTGAAGCACTGGACAGTCGCTGGGACGAAGGCAGATCAAAGAGGAGGGTCAGGGCCTTGGGGTTCAGGGTCCATCATAGACATGGTGCGGGGAGGGCCTGGGTGACCGTCAGCATTTGAGGGCTGGCCTCGGAGGGGAGAGCTGGCTTCTCTCACTGCCCTTTCTTGCAGTGGTAACTCCAGCAAAGCCTTCACAGACCAGACTTTCTCACGCAGGCAACAGACAGGTGAACTACACTCTAGAAGTAGGGTCACCATTTAATTTATCATCCACGCTGGAATGTTCTAGATCTACGGGTAGGGGTACATGTAAAGATAGATTAACTGAGAGATATGGGAACATATGTATATGTATAACTGATTCACTTTGTTATAAAGCAGGAACTAACACACCATTGTAAAGCAATTATACTGCAATAAATATGTTAAAAAAAAAAAGATTAACTGTTATCAGGCTGGGGCAGGTGGTCACCACATCTAAAGATCTCTTCTGCGGTCCATTCTGGGGGCCAGGCTCTCCTAGGAACGGGGCGTGGAGCAGTTTCATCACTGGCGGGTGGGGTGGGGGAGGAAGCCCTCCTGTTCCTTCAGCATTCAGGGGACCAGGGCCTTGCTCAGTTTGGAAAGTGGCACCTGTGTTGCCATAGTAACAGGGACCCTCTCTGGTGTCATGACAGAAGCCAGCTGATGGGCTTCCTTTGAACTTCTTCTCACTCTGTGGGGGATGTGCCTGGAGGCCATCTGGCACTGTTCCTGAGTCAGAGGGTACCTAGGGCTGGGGACAAGAGTGGTGAGGACAGGAGAAGGAGCCAAGTGGGCTGCACACCTCCAGGGAAATGGAGGGCAGTGGCCTCGCAGAGCCCAGCAAAGGGCTGTCAGGCCACCCGATCTTCACGAAGGCTCCCGACAGCGTGTGCGCGCACGGAGGACTCCTCCGTATCTACGTAAGCTGCTTCTCAGCTGCTCCCCACCGTGTTCCAAGGTGCCCCGCTGGGGTTGAGCTAGGGTGGGCTGGGTGGGTCCAGGGACAGTGAGGCAGGGGTTAAATGGGCTAAGCTGTCCTCTGGGGTAGGGCGGAGGGGATGCGGATGAGGGGCAGGAAGGGAGAATGTGGTGGGTGGTGCCAGGTGGGAGTCTGGAGTCCAGGTGTGATCAGGTTTGGGACAGATCAGAGTGACCATTGGGCAGCACAGCTTCCACGAACACCCTCGGGTGGGAGCGCCCATCCTACAGGAGAGAGGGCGGCAGGGGAGCAGCCTCCAGGCAGAGGAGGGGTCAGTGCCCAGGACTTAGTCTTCCTCACCCACCAGCCCACTGAGTGGTCTTGGGTTCCGATGTGTCCCTGGTCCCTGAGGGGCCTCTCTAGCCTGACACTTTGTTAGGGCAAGCTGGTTCCCAGCCGTGGGGTCTCCCCCAGAGCAATGAGACCCCTACCTTCTCCAGGGCATGGCAGTCTTTGTAATTGGCAGAAAAGACCGCGGGCCCCTGGGGCTTGGCTGTCACCCGCGATAGCAGATGGAGCAGCTGTTCATCTCAGATGGGTTCCCAATTCATCTGCAGTGGGGGGAGGGGAGAGAGGGATGGAGGGAAGGAGTCACGGATGCTGAAGGGTGAAGCCAGAGGCCGTTGGACTCTGCTGAGAAGACTCCCGACTCACGAGAAGAAGTACCTCCTAGAGGTCTCCTGGGGGATTAAGGCCATTAATACCCCCGTGGCTGTTACCGATGACAAACAATGGGAACAGACAATTAAATAACGTGGCCTCCTGGCTGGGATCCTAAAACAGAAAAAGACCTTAGGTAAAAGCTAAGGAAATGGACTTTAGTTATAACAATGTGTCAACATTGGTTCATTAATTGTAATAAATGTACCATCCTAATGTGAGATGCTAATTACAGGGGGAGCTGTGTGGGGTATATGGGAACTCTCTGTGCTATCTTTTCAGGTTTTCTGTAAATCTAGGACAGTTCTAAGAAATAAAGTCTATTAACAACAACAAGCCTGGTTCACAGACAGGGGCGCTTCCCACGCGGCCGGCAGGGTCCCAAGGCCTTGCTTGTATTAGCTCATTAGGGGCCATCCTCCAAGGGGGGGGGCTGTCCCCGTCTTCATCTCCTGGAAGCCTGAGCGCAGGGTCTGGAGGAGCCCGGCTCAGCGCGTGTTAGTCCCCATAGGTCATTATAATTCATAGCTGCAGGGAGAGCATGTGGCTTGGTCGTTAAGACTCTGGCTCCAGTCCAGCCCCCTGGTCACTTTCTGGCTGTGACAAGGGACACGTCATTTTTCTGAGCTTCGGTTTCCCGTTGGTGGATTGGGGTTGATATCGCTTACCTCACAGGGTGAGGGGAGACTGAAAGAGACGAATACTGGGGGTGATAAGTCATTTGTGATAATGACTGAACACTTGGTAGTGATCAACTTTTACTGCGATTAGCACTGAGATGGGGGAAGCTCCGTGGGTTAAGGGCCCCAGGAGCAGAGCAGGTGGAGCCTGCGAACCCAGAGCGGGGGCAGTTTCTGGAGGGAAGGCTGCCTGAGCAGAGGCAGAGGCGCCAGTGGACATGGGGGGGTGCCGTGGGGGGGGGTGGGTATTGTGCCGAAGCGGAGGGAATTTGGGGGTGGGGGAGGGCAGGGCATAGAGAGGTGGGGAAACATCGGACTTAAGCTGGGCTGGGAAGGGGAGGAGAGGTGGCTGGAGGGGGGCAGGGGCTGGTGAGGTGACTTCTTCCTGTGGGACTATGGGAGGTTTTCAACTTTTTATTTTGAAATACTTCCAGACTTACTGAAAAGAAGTTCCATATATCCTTCACCCAGTTTCCTCAAACGTTAACTTCTTTTAACATTTGTTTCAGCGCTCATCTTCTCTCTGATTGTATGTACACGCACACACATGTGCGTACACACACACACACACACACACACACACAATTTCTTCCATATAGCATGAGAGAGCTGGTTGCAGACGTGACTGACTCTAAACACTGCTGTGTGTATTTCTTAAAAAACAAGCAACCACAGTTAAAAGATCAAAATCAGGAAATCAACATTGGTATGACCCAACTGTCTAATCTATGAACCTTATTCAATTCACCTATTGTCCTCATGCTTTTACAGCAAAGGAGAAAGTTTTTTTCCCAGACCAGGTCCAGTCCAAGGTCAGAATCATGTTCCTTGGGCCTCCTCCAATCTCGGACAGTCCCTCTGTCTGTGTCTTTCATAGCGTGAATATTTTTGAGGAGTACAGGCCAGTTATTTTGCAGCATGGCCCTCATTTGGGTTTGTCTCGTGTTTCCTGCTGCTTAGACGCAGTTTATGCATTTTTGGTGGTGTGTGGGTTGCTAGGGCCACCATAACAAAATACCATAGACTTGGTGGCTGAAACAATAGAAGTGTATTTTCTCACAGTTCTGGAAACTGGAAGTCCAAGATCACGATGTCAGGAAGTCTGGCTTCTTCTGAGGCTTCTCCCCTAGACTTGCAGGTGACTGCCTTCTTGCTAAGCCCTCACATGTGCGCATACAGCCCTGGTGTCTCTTTACGGGTCCAAAATTCTTCTCCTTCTAAGGACACCAGTCTGATTGGATTAGGACCCACCCTAATAGCCCCATTTTAACTTCATCACTTCTTAAAGACCCCATCTCCAAATAGTCACATTCTGAGGTACTGGGATTAGGGCTTCAATGTATGAATGGAGGCACAGTTCAACCCATAACAGGCAGCAACACCCCAGAGGTGATGTTGTGTCCTTCTCATTGCATTCAAACCGGAGGCCCATCGGACTGGCTTGTCCTATTACTGCTGATAGATCTTTGATCACTGGGTGAGATGGGATTGGCCAGGTTTCTCCACTCTACAGCTAGCTACTGTGTTTCTCTTTGTAACTAGAAAGTATATTATGGGGAGATATTTTGAGACTACTTAATTATCCCGCCTCTCAGCAAACATTCACCCACTGGTGTGCTGGTTCTCCAATCCATCATTCCTTCTGTCAATACATTGCTTTGCTTTCTACTGTAACAGAGAGCTTTCCCTGATGGGGGGTTTTAGGTGCCAGGGAGAGCACCAGACAGAGGAGTTGAGAGACCTGGCTTCTATCCTGCATTCACCTCTCAGGAGCCAAGGGACCTTCCCCGTCTGTAAAATAGGCATGGAATTAGATAATATTCAG
Organism: Balaenoptera borealis; assembly: GCF_965194805.1. Taxonomy (NCBI): domain Eukaryota; kingdom Metazoa; phylum Chordata; class Mammalia; order Artiodactyla; family Balaenopteridae; genus Balaenoptera; species Balaenoptera borealis. Next base: position 10,651,322 of record NC_138868.1, read on the forward strand.
AGAGGTGTTTTCTAACGGATCACGGACCTTACTCGTGAGGAAGGCGTCTCTCCCAAGTCCCTGGAAAGGCAGAGAAAGAGCAGGGGAGCTTCCTCATGGCCAAGGGCAGAAGGATGCCTTTGAGAAAAGTGGTGCTGAGCTGTCCTGGAGAGAGAGAGCCCTGAACCCTTGGTCATGACTCTACATTTCTGCAAAGACTCATGGGTACCAGAGCTCATCTGCCTGATGCTGGATCGCTTCAGCCTGCAGCGGCTTGAAGCAGGGTTTCAGCTCCCAGCCAGGGATTGAAGTCAGGTCACGGCAGTGAGAGCTCTGAGTCCTAGTCACTAGACCACAAGGGACAAGTGGCCAGTTGCAAAGCCCTGGCCCGTCAGCTGTGTAGAGACGAATTTCCATATAGAGATGGAAAGTAGTGAAACAAGTAAAGTGTTTATTAGGAGGAAAAGGGTTACGTGTGGATAGACACACGGGCGGGCTGAGAGAGAGAGAGAGAGTCATGCCCTTGTGATAGTTTGAATCACTTATATGGGGCATTCCTTCCCGGTTTCCTTTGGCCAATCATCTTGCTTTGCCTGGTTCTGAGGCCGTATTTGGTTTATCTCAGAGTCCTCCTGTGTGTGCACACGCATCTCTTAGCCAAGATGGATTCTAGCGAAGAGGGCTATGGGTAGGTTGACATTATTTACTATGAGATGATGCCCCCTCCCTTTTGACCTCTGAGGAGCCTTTCTGCACATGTATAGTTGGGAAGGACTCCTTGACTTCAAGAATGAGGAATATGTGGTCTTTTATCTCTTTTCTGGGCACGGCTCAGCTATTCTTTTGCTCCTCATCTTGGAGTATCTCTCCGCAGGCGACAGACTCTGGCTGCTCAGCCTGGAGCCCATCTGTCTCCTGCCTCAAGCCTGAAGCTCCAATGCTCACCCACTAGAGACCTTGGGAAAGTCACCTACCGGCTTGGTGACTCCATTTCCTCATCTGTATAATGGGGCTAATAAGGGTACATAACTTGTAGGGTTGCTCTGAGGATTCAATAAATAACCCATGTAAAGCACTGAGAACAATCTGCATGTGGTAATCATTTGAACGTGATAGTGGTGAAAACCACCATTATTTTTTATGGTTGAGGAGAGAGGGTCAGATCAGGGTGACTTGACTTGGAAGCTTGGCTTCCCTCTTGGCCTCTTTCTGAACCTCAGTTTGTTTATCTCTTTCTCACCTTTCTAAACTTAGTCCTTTTTATTTTTGAAAATTTGACTTGAGTTTCTGAATATGTAAAGTAGGATTAAAAATAAGGTCAAGGGACTTCCCTTGTGGCGCAGTGGTTAAGACTCCACGCTCCCAATGCAGGGGGCCCAGGTTTGTTCCCTGGCCAGGGAAATAGATCCCACATGCATGCTGCAACTAAGAGTTTACATGCCACAACTAAGGAGCCTGCCTGCTGCAACTAAGACCTAGTGCAACGAAATAAATAAATAAATATTAAAAAAAAATAAGGTCGAAGTCACTGAGGTGCTGAGAATTCTGCGTTAGTTCTCCACCCCATCTGTTTTTTGTTTTTTGTTTCCTTTATTTTTGGTCTCACCACAAGGCAGTGGAACTCCCTTGACCAGGGATCACGGATCAAACCCGTGCCCCCTGCAGTAGAAGTGCGGAGTCTTAACCACTGGACCACCAGGGAAGTCCTCACCCCATCTCTTCTGCTAATAAAAGCCAAGGCTGGAGGGAGGGTGCCAGGGGAGGCAGGGGCCTTTCTAGGCTGGAAAGGCAAGGGTAAAGGGGACTGAGATACTGTGATTTATGATAAGAAATATGTATTTGGTCTTCGTCCCCATCCTGGCAGAGCTCCTAAACCCCCTTGGAATTTCCTGGGAGGGGAGCAAAACAAATGTGTCCTTTGTTATGTTGTTGAGGTTCCTTTAGGAAGGCACCTAGGGATGGGGGCTTGTTGCCAAGGGAACCAACCACATGGTTAGAGGGTTAGAACACATCCCCCCTTCCCCACCTCTTGGGAGGGAAGAGGGGCTGGAGATTGAGGTCAATCACCAACAGCAAATGATTCAATCAATCATGTCTGTGTAGCGAAGCTGCCATAAAACCCTCAAAGGACGGGGTTCAGAGCTTCCACATTGGTGAACATGTGGAGATACGGGGAGAGTAGCACCCAGAGAGCATGGAGGCTCTGCGTCCCTCCCATACACCTTAGCCTGTGCACCTCTTCCATCCGGCTGTTCCTGCAAAACGTTTCTCTGAGATCTCTGAGCTGTTCTAACAAATTAATCAAACCCAAGGAGGGGGTCGTTGGAACCTCAGATTGATAGCCAGTTCAGATCAGAAGAAGAGGTGACACCTGGACTTGTGATTGGTGTCTGAGTAGGGGGAGGGGACAGTCTTATAGGACTGAGTCCTTAACCTGTGGAATCTGATGTTATATCTCCATGGAGATAGTGTCAGAATTGAATTGTAGGCCACCCAGCTGGTGTCATGCGGAAAAAAACCCACACAAAATCATGGGGACCAAAGCATGTATGGGAACCAGCAGGAAGCAGGTCACCTCACCCCAGGGGCTTGCAGACAGACCCAAGGGAAGCCCTAGCCATGGTCTCTGTGTCATAGGGAAGAACAAATCTGACTCCATATTGGATCTGTTTATTTTACTTTAACCTTTGTATTCTATTGCTTTTGCTACAAGTTAATCACTAAAGGGATTTTGCCTATAAGCTTAAATTATACATAATGGCCCATCTCTGGGAACCCTGCCTCCCAGGTAATGAGTGTAAAGCTAAAATCCCTTTGCTTAGCTCACAGGAAACATCCTGACCAAGCCCGCATGTGAATGGCTGTAGGAAAGAAGAAATTAACACATCCCCTCCGGAGTCTGGCTGGAACCAGGAAGTGTTTGACTTCCCCCACCCCACCCCCCCACACCGCCCCCCGTACCCCGCCCCAGCCTTTTAGTATAAAAGAAGCCTGAGTTCTAACTCAGGCAAGATGATTCTTTGGGACACAAGTCCACCATCTTCTCGTTCTCCTGGCTTTCTGAATAAAGTGGCTAGGCCTTGCCCCAACAATTGGTCTCTCAGTTTACTGGCCTGTCCTGTGGTGAACAGTACAAACTTGGACTTGGTAACACCTGTGGATCCTGTCGGCTGCAGAGATGTTTCCCGAAGCTTGTGGAGCATGTTTAACAGCAGAAAGTCAGCCCTACTTATCCTGCAGGGCTGATGACAATGAACCTCAGAGAGTCCAGTCATCTGGGAAGCGCTGGGTTCTGGTGCTGGAGCACCTTCTTCTTCTTCTTTTTTTTTCCCTGGTTTATTTATTTATTTACTTATTTATTTATTTGTTTAGGCTGCACCACACGGCATGTGGGATCTTAGTTCCCTGACCAGGTATCAAACCCATGCCCCCTGCAGTGGAAGCATGGAGTCCTAACCACTGGACCGCCAGGGAAGTCCCTGGAGCACCTGCTTCTGAGTTCCAGCTCTTCTGCCCACTGGCTGAGTGGCCTTGGCTGGGCCACTCAACCTCTCTGTTTTCTTCTCCGGGAGTGAGTAGGATAACAGTCCCTACCTCAGGCTCAGAGGGTGCTCGTGAGAATTAAACTAGCTAATACACGTAAAGTGCTTAGCCTGGTGCCTGGCACATAGGAAGCACCTGGTAAGTGTAGCTGTTACTATTTGAAATAGGTTGAGTAGCGGCCCCTCAAAACATATGTCCATATCCTAACCCCCAGAAACTGTGAATGTAAAGCTTGTTTGGAAAAAGGGGCTTTGCAGATGTAATTGAGTTAAGGACCTCAAAATGAGATCATCCTGGATTATCTGGGTGCAGCATATATATATATATATAATGCATATAAAAAAAAAAATATATATATATATATTTTGGTGAGGATTAACTGGCATACATGTGGGTCTGAGAAAAGTTATTAGTTAATAATAACAGGAAGTTATTAGTCCCCAGGGTTGCACCCACGACAGGTGAAAACAGAGGCTGGGAGAATTGCATCAGGCCATGAGTAACAGTGGATCCAGATTGGTCACCATGAGGAACTGGGTGTTCTTTTCGGGCCTAATCTCCAATACTAGAGATTCATTCTGTGCAGCAAACATTCACTGAGAGCCCTCCCACATGTCAGGCCCTCTGCTTGGCTTTGGTGATGAGGAGATAAAATAGGAACTGTCTCTGTCCTCCAGTTGCTCGTGATGAGGGTGGGGAGCAGTTGTGTGAAAGTTACCATGGAGGGCAGAGGTGCAGTATATGAGGTGAGGCAGAGATGTGGGAGGTAGGGTCTGAAAGGCTCAGCAAAGTCTTCCCAGAGGAGGTAACCTCTGATCAGGGTTTTGAAGGATGAATAGGAGCTCACAAAGAGGCCAAGGGAGGAAATGGTATTCTAGAGCAGGAAGCAAACAGCACAAGGGGACAGAAACAGTCTGGTATGTACAGGGTGTGGGGAGGCAGTGATAAATGCTGACTGATGATAGGATGTGATTAGGGAGAAGCAGAAATGAAGGTGGAGGCACAGGCAGGGCCAGATCACTGAGGGGCTTATGGGCCATGTGAGGCGCTAAGCCTCCACCTGTGGGTGATAGTGGCATTAGGGTGCTCCACCCGGGCCTCCCACAAAGTGTCATGTGGGGTCCTGACCCTCTGCTGTGTGTGGCCAACTCCAGGGCCTCCCAAGTACGGGAGGCGGGAGGGATCCAGGGCATGCCTCCCCTGCTTCCTGTTGTGCATCTCACTTCCTGTTTTACTGACTCTTTGAAGAGGCCAGAAAGGAACATGAAAACCTGCTTCCTAAGGCAGGGCCGGAGGGAGAAGGCCCTTCTGGGCTTGGCCCCATGGCTGGGGGGTAGTTGGCCCCTTCCCTTGACTGTTCGTTAAACACACTTGATGCCATGATCATCCTCTTGGGAGCCCAGAGACACTGATGATCACAGAAAGGGGTCTTGCCGTAGAGAATGGACTGGAGGACACGGGGAGGGGGAAGGGTAAGCTGGGACGAAGTGAGAGAGTGGCATGGACATATATACACTACCAAATGTAAAATAGATAGCTAGTGGGAAGCAGCCACATAGCACAGGGAGATCAGCTCATTGCTTTGTGACCACCCAGAGGGGTGGGGTAGGGAGGGTGGGAGGGAGACGCAAGAGGGAGGAGATATGGGGATATATGTATCACTTTGTTATAAAGCAGAAACTAACACACCACTGTAAAGCAATTCTACTCCAATAAAGATGTTTAAAAAAAAAAAAAGGGGGTCTTGCAAGATGAATGGGGGAGGGGAAAAGGCATTCCAGGCAGCAGCAACAGCGAGTGCAAAGGCTTGGAGGTGAGCAGAGGGGGAGGGGGCAGGGACTGGTGGGCAGTGTGCTGGCAGATCCCGAGAGGACCTGAAGGCTGCTTTGAGAGTCTGGACAGTTCCCACAGGCAGCAGAACCCCCGCAGAGCTCTGTGAGGCTCTGGTTCGTCTCCTCCAGGGCAGTACGTGTGGTTGACGTGGAGACAGACCTGACTTTGGCTCTTTCAGGCTCTGACATCAAGTTGCAAGCCATGGAGAAGGCTGTGCTTCAGGGACTATGGCCTGTGCTCTGGGGGTGGCTGCATCTTTCTCCAGGTCCTGGGGGGGGTCACTGGACCGCCCACCCTCCCTCCCTCCCAGTGCTACCAGGACCCAGCTGCTGCTGCCTGCTCCGAGTGTACCAGACGCGAGGAACCCGAGTTCTCCATCCCAGCCAAACCAGCAGCATCAGCATGCTCTGGGGAACTTGATAGGAATGCAGATGCCCGGGCTGCACCCCCAGACCTGCTGGATCGCACGTACTAGGGGTGGGGGACCCAGCAGTCTGGACGTAACAAGCCCTCCAGTGGGTCCTGAGGCACATTCCAAGCGGGATTGGCTGGTCTATTGGCCAAGGCCCTGATCACGTCACTCTCCTCCGGGCTCTGAGAGCCACACGGGCCCGTCTGGCCGCCTGGGTGTCCTCCTGCCTACAGCACTGGCCTGACACTGCGGAGGCCTCCACACGGTTCTCTGATTGCATCTTCTCCCGGAGGCGCCTGTCCTCTGCTTTCAGCCAGGGAGCCCCGGCTCAGAGCCCCCACGGCTCCCGAGACTTTCTCTCTCAAGTGTCTGGTGCAGAACCCCAGTGCTCGAGACTCCTGACATCCAGGGAAGAGGCACATCCTCCCCGTGCCCCCACGGCTCCCGAGACTTTCTCTCTCAAGTGTCTGGTGCGGAACCCCAGTGCTCGAGACTCCTGACATCCAGGGAAGAGGCACATCCTCCCCGTGCCCCCACCCCCCCACCCCCTGCCCCAACTCCAGCTCCTTCCCGCCCAGGCCACCTCCATGTGGAGCCTGAGGGACTTGTGTGGGAGGCAGGTTTACACCGTGGGAGTGCAGCCAAGGGCCCTACAGGAACAAACATCCCTGCCTCCTTGTTTAGAAAATGCCTTGGGGCGCTGCTCATCTGGAGTACTTCGTTTGTTTTAGTAACTTTTCATAAATTGTCCTCGGGGATCGTTGGGAGACAGTCACCACAGTGATTACAGGATTGGAAACGAGGGTTGGGGGAAGGGGCAGAGGAGTGAGCGTTTCAGGTGAGCAGGGCCGCCGTCAGGGCTTGTGCAGAGTGTTCACTGCTCAAGGGTACCTGGTGGAGGGGGTGAGGGAGGGCTGAGAGCCAGGAGGAGGGCTGGGCCCCACCCCAAGCCTGAGGCCCTAGAGCTGAGGTAGGTTATAAGAGGAGAGGAGGGATTCTTTTTTTTTTTTTCTGGCCGCACCACATGGCATGCGGGATCTTAGTTCCCCGACCAGGGATCAAACCCATGCCCCCTGCATCGGGAACATGGAGCCTTAACCACTGGACTGCCAGGGAATTCCCAAGGCGGGGATTCTTTCTAAGCCCAAAGAGCAGTCTGTGCACCACTTTGGGGCAGGGACCGTGCAGAAGGAGCACCTTTAAAAAATTCATATTTTATTGCTGTGAAGTTACTTGCCCAAGATCACCTGCTACATTCCGCTGCCTGCATGGCCTTAGAGGATGTCTATGGCTCAGCAGGTTGGGTGTGGAGGGGGGTGGATGGGGATGGAGGTACTTTCCCACGAGTGGAATGGAAACACCCACCTAGGGAGGGCTGTAGGCACTTGTCTTTAGCAGACGGAGACCCTCTGTCACTAAGAGGAAAGGGGCATTACCCTAGAGCTAGTGATTTGTTTAATCAAGGCTCTTACTGACTCCATGTTGGATGACAGTGAGCAATAGTTTCTCCATCACATTCTTCACTCAGGATTGCAGTCTCTCAGCAAATTTATCCAGTGCCAGGCCCTGGATTAAGTCTGTACCAAAATGGAAGAGTTTTGTAGAGTCAATCCTATGGGGGTACCCTGGCCCTGATTTGGGGGTACTGAGTTCTTAACATGTTTTGAGTATTTCTTGGGTGCTGGGATGCTGAGGTTGGAGGAAAGGTCCCAGGAAGCTTGGTCAGCGAACAGGAGTGAAGACTTAGGGAACAGTTCAAGGCAAATGTATACAGTTCAATCACCTCATCCATGGGCTCTGAGCCCAGCCCATTTTATTATTATTATTATTATTATTATTATTATTATTATTGGCTGCACCACATGGCTTGTGGGATTTTTAGTTCTCTGACCAGGGATCAAACCTGGGCGCTTGGCAGTGAGATCGTGGAGTTCTAACCACTGGACTGCCGGGGAATTCCCAGCCCGTTTAAAATAAAAGCTGCATTGCCTTTGCCCTGCAGCCTATACCCATTTTTCCCCAAGAGGGAAGAAACCTGATTTTTATGAGTACCTACTGTGTGCTGGGTGCTTTGTGAATGAGGACACCTCACTCAGCCTGGGAAGTGACACTGTCGCTCTGGTCACAGATGGCCGAGTGGGGGCTGGCAAGGGGAAGTGGCTTACCTCCCAGCTGGGCCTGCGGGCAGCATGGACAGCCAGGCCTGTGTTCTTACCATGGCCCCGCCCTGCCTTCCTGGCCATAGAGCCCCTGGGGCCCCTCACAGACGGGCCCCCCCCATGCTGCCGGGCACATGGAAGGAGCCACACCAGTTTCTTTCCTGAGGGTGGTGGGGTCAGGGGAGGGCAGTCCAGGACAGTGGACAGACGGACAGGACGCCCTCCTCCTCACTTCTCCTACATACCTGTCGCTCTCAAAAGCACCCCCCATGCACACTCGGGCTCACACTTTCTGGCTCACACCTATGTCCCCATGTGCACTTGTACTTGACCTTGGGCTTTTGCAAAATCTCCTTCGTAAAGGGAGATAGGATGAGCTGGGCTGCCGGCAGTTACGTCCAGTCCCCATCAATGGAGATGGATGTTACTTGAACACCAGTGTGACAACTCACTCTCTAGCTGTCCCCGCCTCCCCCCACCCCACCCCTAAATACACACGCACACACACACACTCTGGGGCTGACATCTATTTCCTCCCTCAGCCTCCCTCCCCTGCCTCTGCCTGCCCGCTGCCTTGTGTCTAGCTGCCTCCAGAAGCTGACTGCCTCTGGGGCTGGAATCCTGTGCTCCCTCTGTGCCCAGGTAAGGAGACGGTGGGCAGCCTGGGGCTGGGCAGCCTCAGTGCCCTCTCTGGACCCAGGAGAGAAGGCACAGTTTTATCAGGGGAGAGGGCTGTTACCAGCTAGGATGGCAGAGGGTTGGGTTTACCAAAGACTGGAGGAGACTTGCTGCTCCGAGGAGGAAAGGACTACATTTTCTTAGGGAATAACTAGATGCCAGGCACCAGTGGTCAACCATTAAAGCTTCTCTTCCCAGACTCAGGAGCGATCTGGGTGGGAGGGTTACACGAGCAGTCTTAAGGTAACTGACCCAAGTGCACCCAGCCAGGAAGAGGAGCTGGGATTCAAAGTCAGGTCTCTGACACCAAAAGCTGGTGTTCTCTGCCCCCAGCCTTCTGTCAAAACAGGACCTTCGCTGCTGGGCTCCCTGAGAACCCTGGGAGGCTGGGGGGCAGACTCCTTCAGCCAGGAGGCCCATACTGGATCGGTGCCCAGGGCACAGCAGGATGTGCTGTCTGAGCGTCCCCATGGGACTTAGATGGGGCTAAAGGGAATGTTTCAGCACAGAGAGGGGATGGCTCGTGTGTGTTTGCTGGGAGTGGAGTTCTCTCCCTTCCACTGCAGCTGAGGGACGCTGGGCAAGTTGCTGTGCTTCTCTGAACCTTTGTTTCCTCTTCTAAAAAATGCAGTCTCACAGGGTCATTGTGAATGTAATTGCTCTGCAGACTCTAGAGCTTGGGAAATGCGAGCATTTTCAGGGAGCACGGGGACAACAGCTCCTCTCCCCCCACCTGCGTGTCCCCAGCTCCAAGCGGCTCACCTGTCAAGGAAATTCTAGTTTGATATCCGGCACCCTCACCCTACGAAGGACCGTGGTCCCGGGAGAAGGGTGTGGATTTTCTCATCCTGGCCAGCAGTGCCTCCCGTGGAAAGACGAATACTGAAGAACACCTCCCCCTCCCTCCCCCACTTTCCTTCTCTTCTTTCTCCATCATCTCGTGCTTAGAGCAGAGGTAGAGGAAAGAGAACAGGCTGAGTGCTAAACTGTCGCTCCTCCACATGCCTGTGTTGTTCGGGAAGCTTTGGGTCAGTGATTTAAACACTTGAGTCTGTTTCCTCATCTGCAAAACGGGATGGAGAGAAGTACCAGCACTTTTCTTCTAGAGCTGTGAGCAAGAGAGTGAGTACCTACGTAAAGGATCTACCACAGTCCCTGGCATGTCATGGGGGGCCCAGGACAATCGGAGTTCCCAACCCCTGTTATCTGTCGGTCCCCACCTCCTGCAGGCAGCCTCCCACCCTGACCTCCTCTGCCCTCACTGATCTCCACTGGCTCCACATCAGATGGTCTCAGGTTCTTTTTTTTTGTCTTGTTTTTAATAAATTTACTTATTTATTTTGGGCTGCGTTGGGTCTTCGTTGCTGCAGGCGGGCTTTCTCTAGTTGCGGCGAGCCGGGGCTACTCTTCGTTGTGGTGCACGGGCTTCTCACTGCGGTGGCTTCTCTTGTTGCAGAGCACGGGCTCCAGAGCGCAGGCTCAGTAGTTGTGGCGCACGGGTTTAGTTGCTCCGCGGCATGTGGGTTCTTCCCAGACCAGGGCTCGAACCTGTGTCCCCTGCATTGGCAGGCGGATTCTTAACCACTGGGCCACCAGGCAAGTTCCGGCCTCAGGTTCTTGATGAGGCTGTGGGTCTGCACATCTGGCCAGGGGCTGGCTTCTCCAGCACTTAGATGAGTAGTTGCTCAATAAATAGCTGTTGAATGAGTATGAACAGGGCTGGGTTTCCTGGGGCTGGCAGAGCGCCTGGGGCTGCACCTGAGCAGGGGAGAGGTCTTTTGGCCCTTCTGGGCCTCCAGAGCCCAAATCTGGTAGTTCCTTCTGCCCAGCTCTCTCCCTGCTCTTATCTTATTTCCTCTTAAACTACCAAACAAAGGAGGGGCTAGCTCCACTGTTTGCAGTCAACACACCCAACCAGCCACCACTGTGGGAGCGAAGGGCCACAGGACGGATCTGCAGAGAGGCAAGGTCTGGGGGTGCCGTGGGTGGGTGCGTGGGTGGGTCATCCCTTGAATGCACGGACTCCGCCTTCCATTCCCATCCTCCAGCCCAGCTGAATCCTCCTGCCCTTCAGGGGGGCCTCGCTCACACCCCAGTGCTCTGGGGATTGGGAAAAGGAGTCCTTCATGGCCTGATCTTGGTTCCTATTTCTCCAAGTGATCTTAGGCCGCCTGCTTAATGATAATCACAACGCCATTGATGCAGTGCTTACTGCATGCTTACTCTTGCTTGAAATGCTTATATATATTATTAACTCATTTAATTCAACAACCAACAACCCTGTGACCTAGATCCTGTTATGACTGCCATCCGTGTTACAGAGGAGCAAACAGGCTCAGAGAGGTTAAGTGTATTGCCCAAGGTTGCACAGTGAGCAGGTGGTGGGGCTGGGATGTTATCCCCCCACCTTACTGCCCTTGCTCAACTTCATTGATCCCCAGGGGCCTCACCTGTAACTGTCATGGGTCAGAGTCCCATCTCCTGGCCAGGGTCGCCCGTTGCCTGGCACTGCCCCACCACAGTGCCTCTTTCTCTCCGCCGCAGAGCCCACGATGTCGGCCAACATCACGATGAAGCCCCTGTGTCCCCTCCTGGAGCAGATGAGCCGCCTCCAAAGCCACAGCAACTCCAGCATCCGCTACATTGACCACGCGTCAGTGCTGCTGCACGGGCTGGCCTCGCTGCTGGGCCTGGTGGAGAACGGACTGATCCTCTTCGTGGTGGGCTGCTGCATGCGCCAGACCGTGGTCACCACCTGGGTGCTGCACCTGGCACTGTCTGACCTGCTGGCCACCGCCTCCCTGCCTTTCTTCACCTACTTCCTGGCCGTGGGCCACTCCTGGAAGCTGGGCACCACCTTCTGCAAGCTGCACTCCTCCATCTTCTTCCTCAACATGTTCGCCAGCGGCTTCCTGCTCAGCGCCATCAGTCTGGACCGCTGCCTGCAGGTGCTGCGGCCTGTGTGGGCGCAGAACCACCGCACGGTGGCCGTGGCCCACAGGGTATGTCTGGCGCTCTGGGCCCTGGCCGTGCTCAACACCGTGCCCTACTTCATCTTCCGGGACACCATCCCGCGGGTGGACGGGCGCATCATGTGCTACTACAACGTGCTGCTCCTGAACCCCGGGCCCGACCGCGATGCCACGTGCAACTCGCGCCAGACGGCCCTGGCCGTCAGCAAGTTCCTGCTGGCCTTCGCGGTGCCGCTGGCCATCATCGCCTCGAGCCACGCGGCCGTGAGCGTGCATTTGCGCCACCGCGGCCGCCGGCGGCCCGGCCGCTTCGTGCGCCTGGTGGCGGCCGTGGTGGCGGCCTTCGCGCTCTGCTGGGGGCCCTACCACGTGTTCAGCGTGCTGGAGGCGCGGGCGCACGCGGACCCGGCGCTGCGGCCGCTCGTGTGGCGCGGGCTGCCGTTCGTCACCAGCCTGGCTTTCGTCAACAGCGTGGTCAACCCGCTGCTGTACGTGTTCACCTGCCCCGACGTGCTGCGCAAGCTGCGGCGCTCGCTGCGGAGCGTGCTGGAGAGCGTGCTGGTGGACGACAGCGAGCTGGGCGGCGGGGGCAGCAGCCGCCGCCGCCGCCGCACCTCCTCCACCTCGGCCTCCTCCTTCTCGCTGGGCGGCCGCCGCCTGTCCCCGCTCGGGCCCGCAGGCCTGCTCGGCTGGCTGCGGGGTGGCCGCGCGGCGCCCCCGCAGAGGGACCGGGCCCGATCCCAGGACGAGCGGGGCCCCCTGAACCAGGCTCTGCGCACCACCTCGGCGTAGCAGGCACGGGCCGGGGGATCGCCAGGCTCGGACCATTCTCCCCACGCCCCCGGGAGGCAAGGGCAGGGAGCGATCGCGCGCAGCAGCTTCCCCAGGGCCCGGACGTTTAGTCGGAGGCTAAGGAATCTGCATGTTAAAGCGCCCCACGTGACTCAGTGAATCCTTTTCAGAAACGAAGTGAGCTAAAGCCGTGCTTCTCAGACTTTCTTATGCGGGAGTCACCCAGGGATCCTGTCTGCTTGAACGGGCCGCCGGGCGGGTGTGCTGACAATCTGCATTTCTAACAAGCCCCCAGGAGGCGATGGGACCACACTCGGAGTAATGCGAGGTTAAAACCCTAAGACATCTCAAACTAGGGTAGTGGACGCCCCAAGGTACACAGGACGCATCTCCCTGGAGCTGTTTTTAGCAGATGATGGGTGGGGTGGATTTTTACATTAAACCAGTGATGTAGCTTTGGAGTAGAAAGCTAGAGAGGAAAAGTCGGCAAGCACTGTTCCAGTCTAACCTTTTCGCTTTGGTCATTTAGTTGCGCTTTACTGAACTACACGCTTTATCCCACAATCTCGAGGGGCGGGTTCTATTAGCCCCACTTTTTACCATGTGCAAATTGAGGTGCAGGGAGGTTAGGTAACCTGCCCAAGGTGCAGGGACTGCATACCAACCATTAGGCATTACCTGTTCAATTACTATTTAGTAAGTGAAAAGGCACCCCCCACATACCCAAGGTCCTTCAGATAGCAGCTGCGTGGGAGCCCCCATCTCTACCTGTCCGACCCAGCATTGCCCAAAGTGGAAAAAGCAAGGGGTGCTATGGTCAAAAGCTTGGGAAACCTGGGCTAATCAAAGTGCAATGGACATCCTTATTGAAGGTCTTTAGTGTTTGAATGAGTCCTGCAACCTCCGTGACCACAGCCGGTGATATTTCCTAGCTCATCTGACACATGTGCCAGCCTACAGTTCCCTGGGACGCCCTCTGAGCAATGCTGGTAATCCCTAGATCTGTGCAGCACCCACCTCCCTCCCGACCGCACGGGGCTGCAGCTCTGACCCCCAATTTGTAGGTGTGAGGGGTAACTTACCATGGAATCTCCACTCTACCATGTCTGTTTAGCTCAGCATCCCAGGGCCTGGTGCAGAGTTGGTGCGGTACACGTTTGGTGGACGGAACGGCAGCGGAAGAGCCAGGGGAGAGACTCTCCTGGGATCTTGGTCCAGTGTTCCCTGTGCCACCACCCGCAGCTGGGCTCCCAGCGCTTACTCTCAGTGCCAGGCAGGGCCCGGCCCACAGCAAGCGCTTGGCAAACGGAGCAGTCGATAGACAGCTGGCTGAACGGACATCCCACCTCGACCTGGCCCATGCTCCCTCCTACCTGCTCCCCTGCTTCACCGAGCACTTGGCGCCAACTGACACACAGCACATTTTACTTGTTTATTATGTTTTCTCCATCAGAATGAAAGATCCTTGAGGGCAGGGACTTTTGTCTGTATTCCCTGGTACCTAGAATTGTGCCTGTACACAGCAGGCGTTCAATAAATATTTCTGCTGTAGACTGGATGGCATGAGTTAATCAGATCTCTGGGGCTTCTGCAGAGTCTGGTACAGGAAAGGGGGAGCTAGAGAGACCCTGCCCCCTGCAACCTCCCCATTTTAACCTTAAGTGTTGAAAAGTGGGGCGGAGCTGGATGCAGTCTGCTTGGTGACAGGGTCAGTGGGATGCAGAGGGACCCAAAGCAGCCTTTGGGGAGGTGTGTGTGGGGGGGAGGTGGATTCCTGACTTCCGGCCTCCTGGCCTGGGTTAGACCCAGGACTCTGAGACAGAACATACATGTTTTGGGGAGTCACCCGCCAGTCAGCAGCTCCCTGAGGAACCAGAAATTACTCTTCGTGGTTTGAAGGCACTCAGAGAGGACGGGGAAGGGGAGAGCTGACCCTCCTCCCTCCTCCAGTCTCTGCCAGGTCCCAGGCTACCTCTGGGTCTCTGTGCCACAAAGACCTGCCTGTGAGCCCTTCTGAAGGCTCAGAGCCCCGTCTTGGGTGGAGCCACTGTTTTGGAGCCATGGGGTTGGAGTGCTGGGTCAGCAGAGGCGTGTGGCCAGTGGCCCGAGGGCTGCCGTGTGTGACACGGTGGTTGGCCACAGAAGGCCTGGGCCATCCTGAGCTCAGATCTTGGCTGCCGGCCGCTGTGGCGGCTGCTTCTGCAGCTGGGCCAGCGTGTCGCGCTTCTCAATGGAGCGCAGCTGCTGCTTCTTCGCCCGCTTGAGCTTGGTGGGGTTTCGGATCTGGGGGAGGTTGAAGGGAGGGCATTAGCATGGCTGGAGTCTCTGCCCTGCTCCCCAGGGAAAGGGAGGCCACCGCGGGGGCCTGGGACTGCGGCATGAGCAGGGGCCGTGAAGCAGGGGTGCCGGGGTGTCTGGAACACGACACTCAGCCTGGCCGTGTCCCGTCCCGCAAGCAGGGCAATGCTCACCACTTGCACGATCTCCGCCTTCCGCTCGTTCTCCAGGCGGCGTTTCAGGTTCTCGGCGCGGCGCTGCTTCTTCTCCTGGACACACAGGGGAAGGGGATTGGGTCTGGGAGCCAACCGAGGCGGCCCTGGTCTCCCAGGCAGTGAGAAGGGCAAAAGGCCCACTTATCCCGGCTCCGGGTCGTTCCTGGTGCTTGGGTTGGACAGCCAGCAAGGAACCATCCCTGTGCCCCTGGGACCAGCACCCAGAGGCCCACTGTGGTGGGAAGTTCCTGACTTCACCTGAGAAGGGGGGTGCCTGGTCAGGCGGCTGAGGACGGGGGCTTAGTCGACACTGGGGTTGGAGGGGGCGGGGCGGGGTAAGACACAGGTGGCACCCCACCCGGAAACTCAGGCCCATGCAGACAGTGGTTCCCCTTACCACGCCCCTCATCAACTGCCCGGGGAGAAGGGGTGGCTGGCCCTTTCCCTCATTCCCGTCCTCTCAGAGTCCCCCCTCTCCCCCTGAAGCCCATGAGCCCCTAGAATGCAAGGGCTGGTCTCCTGAGGTTCACCCTGGTGCAGGGCTGGGAAGGGCGGAGGCTGCAGAGAAGAGGCTCCGGAGCCATCTGGTCCCGGTTTGAATCCCGACTCTGCTACTTCCTAAATGTGTGACCTTGGCCAAGTGGTTTAAGCTCTGTGCCTCAACCTCCCATCTTTAAAGTGAAGATGATTACCTAAGATTGTTTTGAGGACTAAATGAATGAACACACATACAGGGCTTGGAATAGTACTGGCCCACCGGGAACACTCAGAAGATGAATGTAGACGGAGTCTTCCTTGGGAACGGCTACGCCGACTGCTGTCCCTGGTGGGGCAGGGCAGGGACGGTGGCCCCAAGGCTGTGCGTGGTCAGGGGCCTCGCTCGGCTTTGGCAACACAGGGTAGAAGGGGTGGCTTGGGCCCGCGGGGAGAAAGGAGAAGTGACACTCGAGCTCCCGCAGGCGCAGGGGAAGGTCTGGGCTGGGGGCTGGGCAGGGGCACCTCTAAAGGGGACGGTGACAAGAAGGTTCTCTCTTGCCCAAGGGGGAGCCAGGGCCACACAGGAAGCTAGATAAGGCCTCAGCACGAGGCGGCGGCCACACAGTCTGCAGGGCCTCGGCCACAGGCCGAGCTGGGGCAACTCAAAGCAGGGGACAGATGACCAAGTGGCTGACCCACCCCCTCCCCTCATGGCCAGGCAGGGACTGCAGGCTGGGGGCGAGGGGTCTGACTCCTCCGGTGGCCCGGGGACCACGAGGCGAGTGACGTCCCACTGAGCAGTCCGCTCCTGGTGGATGGACACCGCCACCTCCCTGTCTGCCTGCTGGGGCTTCCTGGAGACTAGAGAGGTTGGGCGTGAACCTCTAACAGGGCACCCGTGGCCCTGGGATGAGCGTGAGGGAGAGCTGCACGGACGCGCAGGCTGCCCACTTCGCTGATGTGTCGCTGATGCCAGCAACACCCGGATGAGGCCTCCCATCTGTATGCCTTTCCCACCCTTCCCCGGGGCCCCCAGGCTGGAGAACGGCTCTTGACCGAGTCCCCCCCCCCCCCCCCCCCGCCTGGCCGGCCCCTCACCTGCCGGCGCCGCTCCTTCTCCTCCTGCAGGTGCCGGGCGAAGTCCTTGGTCTGCTTTCTCTCCCGCCGGTCCTTCATCTTCTGCTGCCAGGATGTGCGCAGGGGCTTGTCCTGAACCATCTGGGAGAACCTGGATGGGGGCGACTGAGTGCTCTTGGGGTCCGCGGGGTGCCCCGGTGCCCTCGCTCTGCGCCTTCTTCCCTACCTGCCTGCTTGGCCGGCAGTCAGTCGACCCTCCGGGTCTGTAGGAACTTGGAGCAGGAAAGGGCCCTGATCACGCCCACTGCCATTTCTTAAGCCCTGGTTATGTGCCTGAGGTGGGAACTCCTGTTCCCTCCAGTTAATAGAGGAGCAAACAAAGACTCAGCGAGGTTAAGTAACGGCCCAAGGTCACCTTGCTCCCGAGCAGCAGTCGGTGACCAGAGTCCAGGCCACACGGCCTCCACCACCAAGCTCCGCTCCTCCGGCCGTGCGCAGAGGGCTGGGCGTGGACGCCTCTGGAGAGGGGGCTCACTCCCTACTGGGGCGCCCATTTCATCTCAGAACAGCGCAAGTGGTCACGGTCCCCTGCAGTGATTCAGAACCTCTCTCCCAGCAGGGGAATGTGAAAATGGAGTGGGTCCTAGGGAACATCGGGGAAGTCTTGATTTCCTGAAGAGTGATGGTGACACGGTCACAGGAGAAGCGAGATTACCTCTGTAAGAACGCACACTGCCGGGATCTAGGGGTGGGATGAGAAATCTAGGACGTGCTGTAAAACATTCCGGGAAGATGGAAAAACATCAAGGAGCAAGAGGAAACTAGACCAGGAAAATGCTGAGGGCTGCTGAGACTGGTGGTGAGGGCTTGGGGACTCAGGCAGCCGTGCCGCCCCTCTTCTGTAAGCTTTCTCCTTGAACGATTTGAAGCCTGTTCGGGTGTCCCACAGGCCTTCTTTCCCCCTCAGCAGTTCCTCTCGTAGTGGCCTTTCCGCCTCCCTCAATAATTTCTTGACTTTCAAAAGAGCTCCTGTTTACCCACGTCCCCTCTATCATGCCCCAAGCGGTCACAGCAGTGGGCTGCAGCGGGCACCAGGCAGTGTGGCCCCTGGGGAAGGTCAATACGGCTCTTCCGGTTCATCTTTCCCCTTTCTTGCTCCACAGGAGTCTGCACATACAGCCTGGACCCTGACCCCAGGCCTGTCCGTCCTCAGTCTGGTTCTGCCTCCCCCCTCCCACCCCTCCTCCCCAGTTCTGCCTGCCTGCCCCCAGCACACCCCCCACTGCTCCTTCTCCCCCTCCCCTTACGTGGAGACAAGAACCGTGCCCATCACAAAGGGTGGTGGGAGGATTAATGGCTCACGGCCCGAGAAGCACTTAGCACAGTGCTCTGCATATAGTAGGTGCTCAGTGAATCCACCCTTCAGAGAAGGAAGACGGTGCACCCAGGGAGGACTGGGCAGAAGGTGGCATTAGGCCTGGGCAAGGCGGGTGGGGCGGGGTGGGTGGGTGGGTGTGTGCTTCCTGGCCTCGGCTCCCTCCCCCCGCATGCCCCCTTTTGCTGGGACACCTGTGCAGCAGGTGTTGCCCCCGCTGTCTCGGGCTCACTCACCAACTGCTGAAGCTGCTTCCTCAAAGGTCCCAAACATCCATTCAACAGCCCCTCTGGCCCTTACCCACAGGCCTGGCGCCGCTTCTGAAGGTGCTTTAATTCTACTGCAGCAGCTTCCTTACTGGTCTCCCTGGTGTCCCCTCTGCCCTCCTAACGGTCTGTTCTCCACAGGCCAGACCGGTCCTTGCAGAGGACAGATCGCGTCACTTTTTTGCTCAACACCCCGCATGGCTCTCACGCTCACTCAGGTCCCTGCAAGGGCCCAGGTGGGCCCACGTGACCTGGCCCCGTGACCACTCTGACCTCACTTACCTCCTACCGCTCCCCTTGTGCCCAGTGACGAGGCCTCTGGACTGTTTCTCAAACACAAGAGCACACGCGTGCCTCTGGCCTTTCTGTTCCCCTTGCCTGGATACTCTCTCCCAATATGTTCATTCAGGCCTGTGGCAGTGAAGCCATCTCTAATCACTGTGACAACGCCCGGCACCTCTTGCTTTGTTATTTTCCTGTATTGCCCTAATTACTGATCTATGTATATATTACGTGTTGGTTACCCATTTCTCACAACTAGAATGTTTTGTTTATAGCCACGTTTACCCCCAGATCCTAGCTCAATGAAATATAAACTGGTTGAATGAATGAACTACCTTCTGTTCTCATTCATCTACTTGTTCGACTCAGTGCCTACCATGTGCTGGGCTCTGGGGAGAATCGAGCCTTTGTAGGTAAATCCTCACTCTCCTGGAGCCTCTGGTCTAGAGGGGAAGCCGGCAGCCGACAAGAATCACACACGTAAACAAGCATTTGTGCAAATGGGGGTGTTACAAAAGAGAGATACAAGGTACAGTGACAACATATAGCTTGTGGACTTAACCCTGGTTGGGTTGGACAAAGAGGGCTTTTCCCAGGGGGTGATGTTTAAGGGGAGTCCTGGGAGATGAGCAGGGAATGGCCAGGGGAGGAGCCTTTCAACAGAAGGAACAGCATGTGCAAAGGCCCTGAGCTGGGAGGGAGCATCACCTACAGGGGGCACACAGCGGGGAGGTCAGTGTGGGAGGCGCTCAGTGATGGCAGAGATGGCAGAGGAGAGGAAGAAGTCTGGAGCGCAGCTCCAAGCAAACAACAGGAAGCTGGGAAGCATTTCAGCTCGGGCACGAAGCTGGGACAAAACACCCTTTCTCTTGCTTCTCGGTGTCCTCTGCTGACCCTCTCTCCTCCTGGCCTGTGTGGCGGATCAGCCTCCTCACGCTCAGTGAGCTCCTCTCCCCCCCCACACACCTCCCGGGTACCAGGACTCCAGGCTCCCACACTCAACTTGCTCACCATCCTCTTCCCACCGGAACCGACCTCTTCATCTGGTCCCACATGGCCACCAGTGGCCCCACCATTCTCTGGGACCTGCTGGGACCGAGGTGGAGGGGCAGCGCCACCACCCACTTCTCCAAGTCCAACAGTCGCTCCATCTTCAAAGTCTCTGATTGGTGACTTGTAGGAAATCACTCCCTAAGTTTCAGTTTCTTCTCTGTTTGAGGGGGGAGGGGCTTGGGGGAGGGGAATAATGCCCATCGCCTTGGGGTTTAGGGGTTCAGCAAAATGACATCTGCAAAAAGCCTAGCACAAAGCTTGACGCACAGTCATCCCTTAGTAAATGTCCGCTTCTTCCGTAAAATCACTGCCTTCCCCTATGGGCCCTCACAGCCACGAATTCCTGTCTGCCCAGTGGTTCCCAGTAGCTAAAACATGAACTGGACCCCACCTCTCCTTCCTGGCAGCCTAAACATTTCCTTCTTCACTTGCGCCTCTTTGTTCCTTCACTCAACAAGCATTTAATTGAGCACTTACTGCCCGCGGCACAGAAAGACAAGACCTCACGCCTACCCTTTAGAAGGGACAGTTAGGGAGTTTGGGATGGACGTGTACACACTGCTATATTTAGAACAGATAACCAACAAGGACCTACTGTAGAGCACAGGGAACTCTGCTCAATAGTATGTAACAACCTAAATGGGAAAAGAATTTGAAAAAGAATAGATACATGTATGTGTATAACAATCACTTTGCTGTACACCTGAAACTAACAACATTGTTAATCAACCATGCTCCAATATAAAATAAAAGTTAAAAAAAAAAAAAAAAGAAGGTTGCAATTCAATGCAAGGCGGTTCTACAGAGCACGGGTAAAGGGCTTTCACGCAGACTTTGGAATCAGATCTGTGTTCAGGTCCTGCCTCTACCACACATTTAACCTCCCTGAGCCTCAGCGTCCTCATATGTAGAATGAGGATAATCCTAATGCCTGCTGCTTCATAGAGCTCATGGGCAGATTCAATGCCAAGAAGCATGCTGCTCCCTGTTTGACAGGCCCTTCCCCCGGCCAATCCGTACGAGAGCACTTAGCAGCGTCCTATATACTCAGCGCTTGGTAGTGCCTTTTATCAAAAAGGCAAATAACTGTAACAGGTAATGGTGGATGAAGACCTCACTGCTGGTTTACTTGCTTCTGCCCCCTTACTAGAGAGGGCAGAGACAAGGATAAATGCGTGTTGAATGAACACACAGATGAGGTGCTATCCAGGGGTCCTTTAAGGGCACCCCTCCCTGAGATCCCAGCGCATTTTACCACATTCTGGTTATAATTACCTCTCTGTGTGACTCCTCCAGTGATGTGAGATCTCTCCAACCTACGGGCTATCTCCAGGCTGAACCCAGGCTCCAGCACCACACAGAACCCCATCCCTGCCCAGCTGGCCCCCACCTCACCTCTTCTTTGAGCGGTCCTTCCACACCCGCCCAGACTTGGGCTTCCCCTTCGGAATTTTAGGGACCTCCTCCTTCTTCGGTTTCTTGGACGCTGGGGCCTGGGCTGAAGAACCTTCTCGCTTCTTTGGCCCGAGGCCGTCTCTCTCCGGCTGCCCGGCCGGCGGGGGCTTGCTCGGCTCACGCTGATCCCGTGGGGAGCCGGGCGACTGGGGTGTCAGCTCCTGTAGTGGCTGAGAGGGCTCGGGACCCGGCGCTTGCTGACCGGGGGAAGGCTCTAGTGACCCTGGGCTCGGCTGCAACTGATGTCGGGGGGACCCCGGGGTCGGCTCCTCCTTACTCTTAGGCAACTCCGAATCCGCTTCTTCTCGGTCCTGGGAAAACTTTGGTGACTCCTCATTTGGCTTTGGCTGAAGTCGGGAGAATTCAGGACTCGATTCCGGCTGTCTTTGGGGCGACTCCAGGCCTGGGTCTCGCTGACGCTGGGGCGACCCTGGGTCCGGCTCTGGCTGCTTTCGGGGAGACCCCAAGCCTGCCCCCTCCCGTAGACTGGGTGATACCGGGCTTGTCTCCGGCTGATGTCTGGGAGACTCCAGGCCAGGTGGCCGCACACTCCGAGGAGACCCGGGCTCCCTCCTTTCTTCTGGGTTCGACTCGAACTCCACAAGGGCCCGTCTCGCCCGCAGAACCGAGGTGGGGTTCTCGGGGGATTCAGGCTTTAGTCCTTCCAGCCGCCGGCTGCGCCTCAACGGCGTATCCATGGCCCGGACAGAGTTTCTAAACGCGAACCCACGTGCAGTCTCTGGGACTACCGGCGCCGTCCTATGACGTCATAACCCCGCTACGTCTGCGCCGGGCAGGAGGGGCTGTTGCCCCGGAGGCCATGTTGGTGATGGGCGAAGAGGCGCGGGGAGGAGTCCGGGGAGAGCGGGTCTTACTAGGCGCATGCGCAAAGCGCTTTGGCGCTTTTACCTGTGATTGAAGAATGAGTCCCAGCTTGAGATCCGTATTCACCTTCCCTGCGAGCCCAGTCTCCCGGGGGGAAAGAGAGTGTGCAGGCGGAAAAAGGTAGAAGGGGTCCCATTTTCGGGAGAGAAGAGGATTGGAAAAAGATCCAGGGAGCCTGTAGGCAAGGCTGGATGGAAACTTTGCTGCTAATTCACTTCTTTACCGCTAACTCAGCTTCAGCGCTGAGCACAGCCCCACCTGCTGAGTCACTGCGAACAGGACACTGGAGCAGGAGTGAGAGTATCAGAGTATCAGATGGGCCCCAGGGTGTCTTGACTGCTGATCAAGAGGAGGTGAGGAGGAGGAAAACACAGGCAAGGTTCCTGGAGGATGGAAAAATGGATTGAGGATCCCTTAACACCTCTCACCCCTTGGCTGGTGCCACACAGCATCTAGAATGCACCCCGATGAGTTTAGCCTGTTGAAATCACCTCCCTAAGGGTAAGGCGATGGCACGGCTTCTTCACTATCCTTAGAGGTTGTCAGAATTAGTTGCACCCTTGTGCTGTAATCCTGTGTCAGTCCCTGCCTTCCTGGCCGCTCTCAGAGGCTCCATCTGCAGGCTCAGCGGCCTTGGGCCCCTTGCTCCTGGACCAAGGAAATCCTTGCAGTGAGGCTTTGTCTCAGTGCCCCAGCCCAGCAGTGCAGCTCCCCGCTGCAGAAGCAGCTCAGACCCCTCCTTGGCCAGCTCTTCCAACTCCCAATTCTCAGTTCCTTAAATCTCCTGCCCCAGCCTGGCCGCCTAAATGGCCTGCCACTCAGATCCACACCTGGCATGCATTACCAGGGCTGTGGAGGAGGCACGCCACCTCACTGTCCTGCCCTACCCTGGGTCCCCTCAACTCTCCTGGGCTTCCTGAGCACCCGTCCTCAGCTGGAGGGATCACTCTCGAATGCCAATTGGATCGTATCCTGGTTCCGCTTAAAATACTTCAGAGGGTGATCTCAGGTCCCTGCCAGGTGATGTAAGAGCAGGGGATGCTTTACAGACGTCCTTCAGATCAGGTGAGGAGACCCCTAGTCAGTGGAGGCATCAAGCGATCTCTGGCCCAGAACCATCCCTTCCACCCAGGCTCAGTCTGTCATTGTCATTATAAATGGTGTGCAGGGGCCCAGGGGACACTCCTGAATTTTTCAGAAAAGGTTGGTGTGACAGTTGCTATTGGAACTCTGTTCTCATATGCTCTTTGTCTTTCTACTGCAGGCATCCCAGCCTCCTGCCCTCGGGGGAAAGGATGCTGAGGGGGGTGGGTCTTCTATAGTCTCCCAGAGGCCCCAGCAGGATTGAGCCTCAGTTTCTACGAAGGATTGAGCCTCAGTTTCTACGAAGGCATTCATGCACCTTCTTTTGGCTTCTCCCCTGTTCCTGTCTCAGCTTCCCACTCCCTTATAGGTGCTTGCTGGGGTCATTTTCTTCCTTTCTTTCTTTCTTTCTTCCTTCCTTCCTTCCTTCCTTTCTTTCTTTTTTGGCGGCGCCGTGTGGCATGTGGGATCTTAGTTCCCCGACCAGGCAATGGAACCCGTGCCCCCTGCATGGGAGTGAGGAGTCTTAACCACTGGACCACCAGGGAAGTCCCCTTGCTAGGGTCATTTTCTGAATAGACTATTTGCGTTTAAATCCTTGTCTCAGAGTCAGCTGTGGAGGAACCCAGCCAAAAACACTGGGACAAGCAATTATTGGACCAGGCATTCTTTCAAGTGCTCTATATGTACACACCCATTTAATCCTCACAACCACCCTGTGAGGCAGGTGCTGTTGTTATTACTCCCATTTCACAGATAAAGAAAACTGAGGCACAGAGAGGCTGGGACACTTGTAAAAGTCACACAGCAGAGAAATGGTGGAGGTGGGATCCACATGTGGGCTTCTGACTGCAGAGCCACAGTACTTAAGAGTAAATCTCCCTGTTATCCATGTAAGAAAACCAAGGCACAGAAAAGCTAAGCTGTTTGCCTAAAGTCACACAGCTCTACATCGATGAGCAAGAACTACATTTCCGGTGCTGACAAGTTTAGTTGCCTTGCACCTGTCCCTCCCGTGGGCCTCCCTCACCCGTTGCTCACACTGATCTTGGTCTGCGCACTGGGAGATGCTCGGTGCCAGGTCGCCTCAGGGGCCTGCCGAGGCTCTGTGTGCGCACGCGCGGGGCGGAGTATGCTGAATCAGCAATAGCAGGCTTGTTTATGTAACCTGAGATCTGCTGACTGAAGGAAACTGCGTGCCCACAGATGACGGAAGATACAGATCAGGTGTTCTTCTCGGAGCCATTGAGCCTACATCCAGCCACAGGTGCTGTGGTTGAGAGGGTTTGACCTATCAGGTTTGAGACGTCAGGAACCTGTATCCCAGTATCCTCTGCTCAGCACCAAGATCAGAGGTGGCTGGGGAATGGGTCCTGGCAGTCACCAGACGCACTCCTTGAGCACTTGCTCAGTGCCGGGCCTCCCCTGGGTGCTCATTAATCCCCTGGGACCTCGGTGCAGGAGGGTGATTGCAGCACGTGCTGGATGAGCGTTTGCTGTATAAGTGAACGGGCAGGGAGGAACATCCGCGGTTTACCAACAAGGAAATCCAAGGCTGGGACAGGCTGTGATCTGGCACAGGGTGACCCAAGGAGAGGGTGCAAGGTGCAAGGTCAGGGCTGGAACTCGGGGCTTCCTGACTCTAAACCCAAGCGCTCACTCTCACATGCGTTGTGCTCAGGAGTAGGAGACGGGGGCTGAGGATGTGTAAGGACTTCCTCGGTCTGGGAGGGTGGATCTGGCGACTGGGACATCGCTGAGTGTGGCTGGAGTGAGAGCAGGGCCCCGATGAGGCAGAGGCATCACTGGACTTGAGCTGCCCATGCCTGCCCTTCACTGGGTCACATGGGTCCAGGCTGCTCTCTGTTCCACTCAGGGTTCTCAAGTATTTGAAGACAGTTTTCCTGTAGCTTCCCCAGAATTGTCTTTTATCCTGGCTGAATATCTGCTCCTGCAGCTGTCTCTCCCACAGCAGTCAGTCTCTGGGGAAGACACTGGTTCTCTACAGCCTTCCAGACCGTGGTGTCCAGAGCTCCTGCAGGCACCCAGGGTTGATGGTCCCACAGAGAGCCAAGTGGATTTGTCACCTCCCTGCTCAATGGTCCCTCTCAGTATGGCCAGGCACCCACCCTCTTTCTCAACAGTGAGCTGCCAATTGAAACACTGGTTCCAGCTGCCGATCCCAGGATCCTGGACGTGAGCTGTTGGCTTTTCTAGACAAGTGCGGGATGTGTCATTTGGCCGTGCTACATTTTGCTTTGACCTCTCTGGAGACCTGGTTCTCCTCCTTCAATCTTTGCTGCCCCCTCCTCCTGTGGGCGTGTGAACAGCTGGTCTGGGCACCGTGAATCGGACTTTCCTGAGAACCTGCAACAAGAGCGAGGTTATCATGTCTGTTCTTATCTTGGAGGTTCATCTTTTCTGCGCATTCCCAGCAGCTCGCAAGGAGTTTCCGATCCTCAAGAGGAAGGGGCAGAGACCTCAGCAGAGGGGCCAGGGGGAAGGACGGGCAGGAGTGGCACCTGGGACCCCTGGGCGTTGCCAGGGTGCAGAGACGCTGACTTGACTGGGAAGGGACCCCTTTGCAAAGCTCTCGTGAACCCGCAAAGCTTATCTCCTGATCCCCTCACAGCATCTGCAGGTTTTGCTGAAACAGGAAGGGGTGGATGCGCTACTGCCGGTGCGACAAGACCTCTCTCTGCCCTCCCACGCCCCCGGGCCCTTGCCAGCTTCCACAGTCTGGTCCCCTGCCCTGGGCAGGCCAAGGAAGGGAGCATAGGGGTGGGCTGGGGAATAAACACCTGTGCCAGGTGGGAGGAAGATACCCCAAGAAGGGGGGCATGGCAGCTCATGCCGCCTCTCACCCTCACCCCAATGTGTCCAATAGCAATGCTTCTCAAACTTGGGTGGGCATCAGAATCACATAGAAGACATGTTAAAAGCCAGACTTCTGGACCCAAACTCCAGACGTGATGATTCAGTAGGTCTGGGGTGGGCCTGGGGTTCTGCATTTCTACAAGCTCCCTGGTGATGCTGATGTTGGTACGTGGACCGCACTTAGGGGAGCTGCGTCCTGCTGGAGGGGGTGAGAGACTTCCTGTTTCACCTTCACGGGGCTGGGGCTGAGTTCCCCATCATCCTACCACCATTTACTCATTCACCAAATATTGATGGAATATTTACTCTGAGAGGCACTAGGAGTACAGCAGGGGGCAGGGCAGTTGTGGTCCCTGCCTCGATGGCACTTACATTGTCTTGGGGCACTTGTGTTAAACACTTGAATCTCAGAACTACCCTTTGAAGAAAGCTGAGCAAGAATCATCATCCCTATTTCACAGGTGAGGAAATAGCATCGGAGAGAGGTTACGTGCCTTGCTGAAAGCCACATGAATGTTAAGTGGCAGGGCCTGAACTCAGGACTTCTCAACTCAAAATCTGGCCACCATCCCCTGGCTGTGATACATCTCAGTTTCATGGGGCTGGATTTCGATGGCAGAGATACACACCCTGGACACGTGTCCATGGGTGACAGCTGGGGGCTTCATTCTTATGGATGGAAGGTGAGCTTGACAGACAGACAGACACGCCTCCCCACACGGCCCCACACACAGGACTCAGTTCCTGAGACCAGGATAACTGCAGAGTTTCACGGTGACTCACTTCGCCTCTTTCCTCGCTGTTCACTTACCCCTCTCCTCTCATTTCCTCTAACATCTGGTTCCTTTGCAGCTCTGGCCCCTCCTCGGTGCCATATCTGCTCCAGCGAGGGTGGTCTCCTCCATCCAATATGGCAGCCTCGTCTCCATGGCAACCCCTGGAGACCTTGCCTTGGTGACCAAGGCGCAAATTATGAGGCCCCTTTTCTGAAGCACAGACCAACTAGGCCCCTGATTTGAGGATGGGAATCTGCTGGCCCTTTGGCAGGGGAATCTCTGCTCTCTCTCCCCCTCTGCACACCCTAGCAGTGAACAAAAACCAGCCCTGTATCAGACTGAGCTGGTAAGTTGAGGTTTCCCCTTAGTCAGTAGTCTTGCTTCTCCGTTCCTCTCACACTGCGTCCAAAACCTCATGCTCCTGGAGCCCAGTGGGTCAGCCAGGCTCATCCTTCTGGACCTCACACCCTAAGGCTTGCTCTACCGAAAGATCGTTACAGAAACGAACAGATCATTTCCCCCTAAAGACCTCTTCATATGCTTACAGATTTAAAAGCATAGTGTTTATGGTAAATTTTAAGGACATAAAAATTATAGCAAATTTGATGAGAAGACATTTTATTGCTGTGGATTAGAAAAACACAAAAATATACCAATTCCACTGGCAGTTTAAATGATAGAGATTCTGTCCACAGTGGCTACCAAGCATGGAGGGCGTTTGCAGGTATTATCTCATTTAGTCTCAGGCAACCTTATGAGGAAATTAATCCTACTGCCCTGCTTTTTAGAGGTGAAGGAAAGTGTTCAGGGACGGGCAGTTGGAGACAAGCAGAGAGAGAATTCAGATCCACGACTCTGCCTCCAAAGCAGGTATACCTTCACCTATACCGCTCTGCCTCTGTGTTTTAGGCACTTGACCTAAATAAAAAAAGAAATCCTTTCTTTAGCCTAGGCCTAATTTTCGATTCTTTAAAAATAAGTCCCGAGGCAGAAATTTCATGTTGTTAAGAAATTGTATGCCTTCCACACAGAGCAGGGCTTATCAATCAAAGTTATTGATTATAACTTTGTGTATTTGGTTATTCTGCTGCTCTTTTATTTTCTCTTCAAAATAACATATTACAGAACACTCAGATATTATCACTCTCTGCTTGAGTTGTTTTAGTTCTCTGCCTGTGAGATGACTGTGGGTAGATGTAGATACCCCACATTTTTGTTCTTTGAAATCAGACACAGAAGGTGTAGGAGACTGCATTTTTAAAAGCTGGCTGTGGGGGGTTTCCCTGGTGGCGCAGTGGTTGAGAATCTGCCTGCCAATGCAGGGGACACGGGTTCGAGCCCTGGTCTTGGAGGATCCCACATGCCGTGGAGCAACTAAGCCCGTGCACCACAACTACTGAGCCTGCGCGCCTGGAGCCTGTGCTCGGCAACAAGAGAGGCCGCGATAGTGAGAGGCCCGCGCTCCGCGATGAAGAGTGGCCCTCGCTTGCCGCAACTAGAGAAAGCCCTCGCGTAGAAACGAAGACCCAACACAGCCAAAAATAAATAAATAAATAAATAAAATGAATTTAAATTAAAAAAAAAAAAAAGAGCTGGCTGTGGGACTTCCCTGGTAGTCCAGCAGTTAAGACTCCGCGCTCCCAACGCAGGCGGCCCGGGTTTGATCCCTTGTCAGGGAACTAGATCCCACATGCCGCAACTAAAAGATTTTGCACGCCGCAACTAAAGATCCTGCACGTGGCAACAAAGATCCCTCGAGCCACAACTAAGACCCGGTGCAGCCAAATAAATAAATAAATATTGGCTGCAATGGTATCTCCCATCCATGTGTTCTTCTTCCAGTGTGACCTTGACACCATTTCCCTTGAGTAGTAGGACCTTTGTGATTGCCTTGGCCAAAAGAGTACGGCAGAACTGTTGCTCTGTGACTTCTTAGCCTAGATCATAAGAATGCCATGCGCTTCTGCCTGGCTATTATGGGGTGCTCACTCTTGGAGCTCAATTGCCACGCAGTGAGGAAGCCCAAATCATCCCACGTGGAGAGACCACACGGAGAGTCCAGTGAAGGTGTTCCCGCTGACAGCCCAACTGATGTCCCAGCTGACAACCCACATTGTCTGACAGGCATGAGCACAAATACTTCCAGATGATTCTAGCTTCCACCTGTCAGGTCACTGCCAACTTTGAGTCTTCTTAGGAGAGGTCCCAGAAATCATGGAGCAGAGGCAACCTCTGTCCACTATGCCATGTCCAAGTTCTGTGCCACAGAATCTGTGAGCATAATGAAATGGTTGTTTTACACCACTAAGTTCTGGGGTGTTTCTTACACAGCAATAGTAACTGGAACCAGGAGATATTTTCTCATAATCAGGAGTCTATCTCAAGGGAGAAAATCTTGTGGCCTCTTTTGCACCTTCTCCTGGGGCAGGTGTGATTGGCAAGGACGACACCCAGTCGTAGCCCCATGACTTTATTAGAGGCAGATTGATGGCAGAAGCAGATTCCTTGTTCTTTAGTCTCAGTACGTTAATACATTTTACTTGTTTACTTGTCTATTGTGTATTTCCCACTGACTAGAATGTCAGTTCCCCATGGACAGGATTTTTTTTTTCTGTTTTGTATGTTACTACATTCTTAGAGCCCAGACTAGTACTTGGTACTTAGCAGTTGCTCAATAAGTAAGTTTTTTTTTTTTTTTTTTAATAAGTAAGTTTTGAATGAATGAGTGAATGCAGATGAAACATCAAGTGAGCACACTTTTTGATAATGATTTCTCAAGAGAATTGAGTTAACATTACCAGGTTCTAGTTATTATCATAATAGAAAATTATTTTTTGGATAATGGCAAGCTCACATTGTAGTGGGAATTTCTTGTGAATCATGGTAGAGAATAGAATAGAGAAGAGGCGAGAATAATAGGGAATAGTTAAAAGAGTTAGGAATTAATAATTCATAGCTAAGAGTCCCAAGCTCTTCTTGAAATAAAGGAAAAAAAGAATCATTAAATGTGTGATGAGCAGTTGGGGGATTTCAGGTCTGTGCTAAGCAGTTTGTTCAAGGAATTTGTTCCTGGACACTCTCTAAAGTGGTTTAGGATCAATCATCAAACAAGAATCGATTCGGATGATCTTTGTTGCCTGGTGTCTGCTGAGTGTCAGGGGAACCACAAATAAGTGTGAGGTGGGGATGCTGTCCTCAAGTTATGCTGAGTCCAGCTGGAGAGGTAAGACTGAAGCCTGTGAGACCGCCAGCCCAGCAAGGCAAGCTAGGCCCAGTGGCAAACCTGTAGGGTTTTACCTGCTAAGGCTTCTGAGGGTGAGGGAATACCTAGGAGGACTTCCTGGA
Source organism: Balaenoptera borealis (assembly GCF_965194805.1). Taxonomy (NCBI): domain Eukaryota; kingdom Metazoa; phylum Chordata; class Mammalia; order Artiodactyla; family Balaenopteridae; genus Balaenoptera; species Balaenoptera borealis. Next base: position 10,681,133 of record NC_138868.1, read on the forward strand.
GGAGACAGGTCCAGGGGGGATTGAGAGACTGACCAGGTGGGCAGCTTCCCCAGCTGACTCAGAGGAACACTGAAACTTCACAGGGGGTCATCAGAGATCAGCTTCCCGTTAACTTGGGTTTCTATCTGTAAATCCTTACATAGCTGGTAGAAAGGAAATTAGTGTCCCTTTTACCCTAATTGCCTTACGTAGATAATTAAGCAAGTACTTAAGTAGATAATACCCTTAAGTAGGAAGAAAAACTTCTCCTCCCTAGCACCAGACCACCTCCATAGGGTCTTTTTGTGATGCACCTTGCAAGATTCTGTGCCTACAGGCCTGTCCGGCCCTGAGACCAGCCAGCTGACAGTCCCTGGAGTGGGCATTACCAGGCAGCTCAGATTTTGAAACCAAATAATGCACAGCAAAGGGCTGTTTACCAAGAACGTATCTGCAAGCCTTTAAAACGTCTCCTAAAACGCTGTTTGGTTGCAAAAGAAAACTACAGAGAGAATAACAGCTACAGTACAGTAAACCATGAACATCTGGAAACACCTGGTCACTATATTTGGAAAAGGATTTGTTATGATCCCCCAGCAAGTCACCTCTGCAGTTTGTAACTGTGTGAGGAATGCTCTCCAGTTTGAGCGGGGGAAGAATCAGAAGAAGAAAGACAGTTCCAAATAACTAGAGTTCTGTTTGGTGCATGTAATACAACTCTATTCTGAACACAGAGAAAGAAGCGGTACGATTCTTACTAATGGAAAAATGATTTCTTCCCGTCCTCACTAAGTGAACATTAAACAAATGCTGGAAGATTATTAATTCAAAGGGTGCCAAAATTTTAAACTACCCTGGGTGCCCAAGTGTTTCCGACCTTCCCTGCAAGCAGGATGACTTCTGCTAGGCTGCATATTCTTGCTGGTGAGATAAGCCTAATAATACATGCAGAATAACTTTAGAACCTCCCGGAGGCCATGATTAGTGTCTGTGGTTGAGGTATTCACATCTGGAGGAGTGGGTGTCAGTGGAAGACACCAGGAAGAAAGCAGCTTGGTGTCTCTGTCCTGTGACTTTTCTGGCTGCTCCCTCCTTCACCAATTCTATTCCATTCTGCAAATAAATATCTTTCTGGGAAAAACAATACTTACATCATAGGATTGAGTGGGACGGACCCCACGGGGCCCAGCAAGTTCAGCTCAAGGTCAGTGCTCGATGTCACACCACCACCTGGTGGCCTCTTGTCATGTCTCTGGATCTTTCTGTCTGCAGAGAGTGACTTTCCCAGGGTCTGCAGTGACCTGATAATTTATCATCCACAGGAGAGCTTCTGTCTAGCTGGGACACCAGGACACCTGGTGCAAACTAGATCGATGCCAAGAACATATGGTCACTCTATTTTGGTGCCTCCTGGATACTGGGTGTTATTCTGCAGTCTGCTGTCGTGTGACAGAGGTGGGTACCAGGAAGTGATGCTCTTCTGAATGTCTGTCAGTAGATTGGTGGTACTCTTTCTCCTCCAGGGTGAGACATCTGGCTCATGACAACTCACAGTCAGTCTTAGATCCTTAGGAATCAGTGATACACTATTTACGAACGTGAGGTCTTGGGTTCTCCAGAAGCAGTTGCTATTCTAAGGTAGCACTATACATATATTAACTCATATAGTCCTTATCACACACCCTATGAGGTGGGAACTATCATTATCCCATTTTCTAGATGAGGAAATGGAGGTCCAGAGAGGTTAAGTAATTTGCCCATAGTCACACAGCTAGAGGAGGAGAGAGCTGGAGTCAAACCCAGAAAGTTTGGTCCCTGGGTTTGTGCTCTGAGCCACCATGTTACATTATCTTCTGGGTCTCAGGTTCTACATCTGCGCGGTTGATGTAATAATAAATGATCTTGTGGGGACATGGTAAGGATTCGAGATAATGTTCATACTGGGCCCTGCAGAGTGCCTGGCACACCAGAATGGTTTGGTAAATGGAGGTTATGATCATTGCCATCATCATCATCACGGAAACCGATGCGTGAGTGCCCTGGGCAGCCGTGTGTTCACACATATAAATCAGAAAGGAAACAGTCACCCAGGAGGAAAGCAAGGTTGGGGAAGGGCTCTGACAGTCTCGGGGGCAGCCAGGTGTGAATTCAAACCTCTGTGTTTTATTTACTAATTAGGAGTCCTCGGGCAAATCACTTAACCTTAGTTTCCAAAAGGGTAAAATGGGAAAAACAGTATTTACATCCTAGGATTGCCATGAATGTTAAATGTGAAAATGTACTTAGCGCCGTGCCAGGCACAGTAAAAGCTCAGGGAGGCGGAGCTGTTGTTATTATCCTTCTCAGGGAGACGATGCCTGGCTTTGCAGGAAAAGAAGTGCACCCTTACCCCAGGGGCCTGTTGGGCCTCAGAGGTGACATGAGGATGACCTCCTGAGGAACTGAGGCCCTGCCATCCCCCCTGCCCATCACCAAACCACTGCCTCCACCCTCTCCCCAAGTTTTCACCCTCCCACTCCACCCGACTCATGCTTTCCGGGGAGTTTCCTGCAGCAATCGCCAGGGGTTCAGATTTGTTCAGCGGGCTCTCAGGAGTTGGGATGGAATGGTTCCATTCCAGGGGGTGCTGTTTACATTATTTGTCTGTGGGCATGATGGCATCTGGAGTTGTGCGGTGCACAACCTGTGCAGTCACACGTGGCAGCCCTGGTGGGATGGAGGGCTGCCACTGAGCTCTTCCTCTTGTGGATTTCATTCTGCGGGAGCAGGTGTAAAAAGATCCCAAGAGTGGTGGGAGAAAGTTCACTAGGAGGCTTGTATTCCAGGCCATTCTGGGAGTTGCAGGGAGGTCTGGTACTAATCCTCCATCAGCTGGTTTTCACAGATACAGTGGTAGAGAGTTGTATCAAAAGATGTAATGTACATAAATCCCAGTCCTTAGAATCTAATAGACACTCAATTAATATTTGCTCATTGAAAGCAACGGCCTTCCAAGTTTTGTCTCTGGACCAGCAGCACCAGCATCACCCGGGAACTTGTTAGAAATGTAAATGATTGGGTCTCACCCCCGTCCTGCTAAATTAGACATTTTGGGAATGAGGCCCAACAACCTGTGTTTTAACAATCCCTCCAGGGGATTCTGAGGGACGTTCAGGTTTGAAAACCACTGATTTAAAGAAATGTCTGCTTCTCCTCTCAGTTTATCACAGTGTTGGGCACGTAGGAGGTAGTCAGTGGGTCGTTGGTGAACTAGTGAAGGGCTAGACGGTGCTCACTGAGTGTGTGGAGTGCACGATGTCTGCTCAGCTCGTCACACCTGGCACCAGTGTACGTACCCGTCAAGGCATCCAGCTATCTACCAATAGCTAACATTCACATAGCTCCTTGTGGATTACAAACTAATTTTAGTTTATTTTATTTTCTCCCTCAGTTTATTCTTTCAATCATGGATGCATTCATTCTTTCCGCAGTTTTTACATAATCCTCTTGACAATCCTTCTCAAGCTGAGGGGCACAGAGAGGCTATGGGGGTCACTCAAGGCCATGCAGCTTGCAAGTACCAGAGGTGGTATAGACCTGAGCGTTAGCATGGAGTCCGTCGGTCTCAGCTCCGCATTACCTAGCTGTGTGATGGGGGCGGGGGAACGAGGGTAGTCACTTTACCTCTCCAAGCCTTAGCTCCTTCTCGTGTGAAATGCGGAAAAGATCGGCACCTATGTCGGCAACCTCTGTGTATTTCGAGGGTGGACTGAAATACGTGTGTAGAGACCTGTGATGAGACTGGGCACACAGTCAGTGCTGGTGCTTGGTGCCCCTGGCTTTATCAATGATGTCATCAACATCCCTGAACCCATCAGAAGTTCCTGACATCAAACACACACTCATTCATTCACACAGGTGTACTTTTCAGACACAAAACAGGAAAACTGAACAAACGTTGGGTCTGTTTTATTAAAGGATTTGGTGTATGAATATTTAAAACGAGCTAGCCTCCACCTCTTCTGCAGGGATAGGACTTCAGCGGAGCCTACAGCTTCCCTTCTGGGGTCTGCTAAGAGGTAGGGGGCCCCTGTGTCCTGGAGGCCTCCCATGTTATCCTTGGATGTGCAAGGGCCTCCCAGTGGGTCTTCTCTAAGTGACCAGGAGCCTGGCCTTTGGAATTAGGCAGACTGGGCTTAAAACCCAGGTCTGCTCTTTAATAGCTGTGTGTTCTTGGGAAAGTTACTTAACCTCTCTGATCCTCTGTGTCCTCAGTGAAATGGAGATAATAAAAGTGTCTGTTCTGGTATAATGTTATAAGTCATAATCCTAGTTATTACCTTAAAATGTATATCTCAGAAATAACTAATTTTCTTGTCAACTGCATTATTATGAAATTTCATCAAATTTTTAACTGCGGTCATTTTTAAGTCTTTTGTCATTTACAGACAGTTCTGTGTGTACTCTGATGCTTTTGCAAATATGTTCCTATAAAAGGGTTTCATCTTTAAGAAATTCATGGAAAAGACTGACAAGTAGAGGTTTCTGGTAACTGACTGTACTGCTGAACTGAATGAATAAGCATTTTCAGAACTCTAATGAAAAACTGATGAACTCATAAAAGTGCTAACAAAAGATCAAGATGAAAAAAAAATTAATTACATGGGACTGAGTGAACTGATGAGGATGAGTATAATTTTTGTGACTTTGTCTGAATTTAAAAAAAAAAAAATCCAACGAGGACTCAGAGGCAAAGAATATACAAATCAATTTTCACTGCAAAGTAAAGGAGCTGTTACAGTGGAGGATTACTGGACTGAATGTCAATATTATGACATAGTATGAGTGTGTTTCATGTTTGGTAATTGCAATCATTGTTGCTTTTGTTGTGGTCATCCATGTACAATGCTTGGTGTCAGTCTATTTATCTCTTGTAAAAATAAAATACAGTGTGTGTGTGTGAAAAAAAAAAAAGAAAAAAAAAAAAAAAGAAAAGAGGAGGAGGAACCTCCATGCCAACAGTATATATAAAATGGAATCAATATTGCATAAGCTCCAGCTTAAGCTTAGCTATGAGGTACTAACCCTTCTCATAAAGAAGCAATAGTTCTCCATCATTTGAAGCACACTGAGGACTCAGACAACTGGACACTGAAGGTGTAGCCTCCTCACTCGAATTCTGTACCTGCATCACAGAGCAGTGAAATATTCCCAAAGAATTATTAAGGATGAGGGGGGGAGGCGAAATAAAAAAGATGAATCCAAAAAAAAAAAAAAAAAAAGTGTCTGACATAGGGTTGTTGTGAGTATTAAATGATTTAATATATGTAAAGTGCTTAGCACAGTATCTAGAAGACAGTAAACAATAATAAATGGGAATAATAATATAACAATTAGTATTATGTATTCTAATATTAGATATAATAATTATTTATTACTATTACTATTTATTATTTTGCTTATTACTTCTCTTGTGGCCCCTTCCAGTTAATTCCTTACTGCAGCTGAGAAATCTTTCAAAAACACGGATCTGATCCTGTCCTCCCCCTGCTTCAAATCCTTCCATGGCTCCCTACTACCCCCAGGGTAAAGTCCAAACTCCTCAGTGGGGTGGGGCCTGGGATGATCTGGCCCCTGCTGACTGTTCCCCTTCCGGCCCTTACACACTATCTTCTGATCTGACAACACCATCTTCTCCCTCCAGGCCTCAGTGCCCTATACTTGAAGCACCCCGTTTCCCTTTGCCTGGTTGCTTCTATTCCTTCCCCAGATCCCAGCTTCAGTGCCACTTCCTCAGGAAGCCTCTGTGCTTCTGTTCCACTCCGGAACCTCCCAAGCACTGAGAGTGGCCAGGTTCCTAGTCACCCCCACTTGACGGTGAGCTCTGTGGGGATGGAGACCACTCTCCCTGCCCCTCTCCTCCTCCCCAGCATGTGCACTGGGGTCTGGCACAGAGTGGGTGCTCGTACATTTTGTCCACGGGAATTGCTCCACAAGGATTCCTCCCAAGAAAATCTGTCAGAGAACACAGATTATACCTCCTGTGATTTCTACCAGCTTCTTCCGCAGAGAGTGGGGTATAGCACTGTGGGAGGTTGGGTGCGTTGGCCTGGGGTAAGTGGGTGTTGTGATGGTTAATTTTGCGTGTCAACTTGCTGGACCACAGTGCCCAGATGCTGGTCAAACGTTGTTCTGGTTGTTTTTTTGAAGGTGTTTTGGGGACAAGATTAACATTTAAATAGGGGACTTTGAGTAAAGCAGATTGCCCTCCATAATGTGGGTGGGCCTCATGCAATCAGATGAAGGCCTGAATAGAGCAAAGACTGACTTTCCCAGAGTAAGATGGCAACCTGCCAGCAGACTGCTGTAGGACTGGAATTATGACTCTTCCCTGAGTCTCCAGTCTGCTGGCCAAACCCATCAGATTTTAGACTCCCCAAGCTTCCACACCACATGAACCAATTCCTTAAAATAAACTTAAGTCTCTCTATCTACACACACACACACACACACACACACACACACCCCACATTCTGTTGGGCCTGTTTCTCTGAAGAACCCTAATACAGATGGGGACAAGGAATAGACACAGACAGCCCCGGGAGGTAAGAATTGAGTGGATGAGTGGGGATTTTGGTGGCTGCAGCGAGTGTGAAAAACTGGGGAGAGGGGAAAATGTCCCCAGAAAAACTCTGGGATGCTTTCTGTATGGCAGGCTGGGTGGAATCCCGGGTCATATCCTTAAGAAAACCTGCAGTAAAGGCCTTCCCTGTTCCTCCGTGCTTCTTGAGCCAGACTTTTGGGGCCCTGGCACTCACTTGGGTTATGTTTGTTGAGTGAATGAATGAATGAATGAATGCACCGCCAGCGTTGGAAGGACCGTTTGAGGCCACCTAGCTCAGCTCCCTCACATTTCAGAGGAGACTCAGGCATGTCAGCCAAGAGGGAAATGTTCTTCCAAGAAAAATTCTAAAGTTTCCTTGCCTGTGGCCACATGTATGCCTTCATGTGTTTCCAACAGCTTGACAGTTTAGCTTTTATTTTGCTTTAAAGTCTTCTCTCTGCGCTATAACCTTTAGGGTAGCTTGAAGCCTCTCCCCGAGCCCCCCAAATGTGGAAAGTCAGTAAAGATGATGGAGATGAATCTCCTGAGGGAGGACTTCCTGCCACCCCTTCTCTACCCACCATCCGTTTACAACTCTTTCCTTCCTTAGGGGGGAAATGAAACAGTTTTATAAGTGTATTTACCTTCAGATTGCTTATGACCTACACACTTGTCTTCACTGGACGTTTTCTTTTCTTTTTTTAATTAATTAATTAATTAATTTATTATTTTTAGCTGTGTGGGGTCTTCGTTTCTATGTGAGGGCTTTCTCCAGTTGCGGCGAGCGGGGGCCACTCTTCATCGCGGTGCGCGGGTCTCTCACTGCCACGGCCTCTCTTGTTGCGGAGCACAGGCTCCAGACGCGCAGGCTCAGTAGTTGTGGCTCACGGGCCTAGTTGCTCCGCGGCATGTGGGATCTTCCCAGACCAGGGCTCGAACCCGTGTCCCCCGCATTGGCAGGCAGACTCTCAACCACTGCGCCACCAGGGAAGCCCTCATTGGACGTTTTTCTGAGAGTTGCCTGGGTTCCTTGGGTGGGGATGGAATGGATCATAATTATCCCACTTGTGTTCATGAAAATGTTTTTATTTCATGGCTTTTTGCTTAGTAGCAGGGTCTTCAGGAACAAATTTGAGTCGTTAATTGAGGAATAGGTGGATACTCCTGCCCGCTTTCCTATCTACACATGTGGATGTGATATGCTCAGGGTCCCCAGACACGTACACACAGAAAAGATAATCACCTTTAGTCACTACATCCAGACAGATGTCACCCAAGCCAAACGTCAATCTTTTATTGATAACAAAGCAGCAGTGTTGGGGCATGTTTTCAAGACACCAAGTGCAGACCCCTCTCCCCATGCTGCTGTGTGTGTGTGTCAGGGGGCGGGGTAGTGATCTGTGGAACTGGACCTGACGAAGGCAGGGCTGACCCTGCGGAGACAGGAGTGGGGGAGACAGCGGCAGAGGCTTGGAGAGGCCTGGTGTTGGAGAAGAGTCCTCGGAGGCCACGTTGAGCTCAGCTCCCAGGAACCGCAGGTGCTTTGGGCTCAGGCCGTGGCTGAGGGCTGCTGCACCTGCCGTGGTGGGCTTTCACAAGCTGGAAAGCCGGAGCCGTGGGCACATCTTCAGCTGGGTTCAGGTACTGGAGCTGGAGAGGAAGGAAGAGCCAGGCCACCTGCCTTCAGTTTGTCCAGGAGCCCCTTCCATCCCACAGTCCTTTCAGAAATTCCTTCCTGTTTCCCTGGGACCCAGGCTCCCCCTCGGCAGACCAGGCAGTGGTGGCCAGAGCCCTCAGACTGCGTGCTTTGGGGTGACTCCTTCCCATAACTATGGGATTCCCTGGAGACAATGTTGCCCGGGAATCATGCCCAGATTCTGGGCTGGCTGTGACCTCCGCCGGGTCACCTGGGTTCTCTGAGCCTCCCTTTCCTCACCTGTGACGTGGAGGTCACAACACCTTCCCTGCCCACCCCACACCTATCACGAGGGTCCGGGGAATGAGCTGGTAGAGCCCTGGCCCTGCTGATCTGTTGTAACCATCCTCTGCAGTAACACACAGAGCTGCAGGCTTCAGGCGGGACCCAGAGGTGTCCCCCTCCGCTCTGTTCCCTGTGGCATCTGCCGCCCCCGGCAGAGTATGGCCTCATCAGTTTTACACGGGTGATGAGCTTTAAGCTTTTGTCAATGTCTTCTTCCCCAGCCCCCTCCCCTGTTCTCACGGGGTCCTCAGAGCAGCAGCCCCCAGTGTAGATCCAGTGGGGCTCACCATGGCCACTGCACACTGGGTGCAGGAGGGCAGGCTTCTGTCCCCCACCCCACCCCACCGCTCCACTGTCCCTCCTCCCTTTGCCTACCCCATCTAGGACCTGGGGACAGAGTGAGGGTGTGCCTGTCCTGTCCCTCAGAGACCCTGCTGACCCACTCGCCAGCCAGGTGTAGCAGAAGGTGGCCTGGAAGCCCATGAAGGTGCATGAGAAAGTGATGCCAGCTCCGGGATGGAGAAGACCATCAACAGCACCAAGAGACTCTTGCGCGGCACCTGGAAAGCCAGCGACAGGAAGCCCAGTCTGCCTCCCTGCTCAGCGTGGGAGGGGCCACCCCAGCCCTGGGAGCTGGTTAGCAGGTCCCACCAGGAAAGCATGCACCAAACACCACGTGCTGGGCTGACAACTGGTACCCGGATGGATAAAGGAAGAGAAGCTTTCAAGGAGGGGTGAGCCCTCTGTCATCCACTGAGCACCGGCGATGGGCTCATTTAAATCCCAGTCCCTTATTAGGCAGCTACCATTATGAGCCCCATTTCACAGAGGATGAAACTGAGTCTCAGAAAAATGAAGGCAGTCATCCAAAGTCACAGAGCCGGTCAGTTAAAACTGGGATTCAGACACAGCCGTCTGATTCCAAATCCCATGTGATCAGCCCCTCAGCCAGCCTGATTTCCCACAGCAATAAGTACAGAAAGATCGGGTAAGAAAATATACAGAAGAGTGTCTAGTGTATTCAGCAGTAGGTCGCGGTGATGTCCATGAGAGAGCTGAGCTGCGAGTCGGGGTGAGGAGGGAGAGACAGTAAGAGATTCCTGGCTGTGAAAGGGGAGAGAGAGGACCAGAGTCAGAGAGAGCTGCAGGCTGTCAGAGACTTGAACCTACGGAGCCAGAGGAGAAGGAGAAGGGAGGGATGGAGGAGAGAGACCGGGAGGGTGGAAGCACTGATGGGGCTCAGGGGACGCTAGGACGAGCAGCGTGTCCTCTACTGGTCAGGAGAGCACGGATGGGCTGTGTGACGATTCACACAGGGATGTTTGAGGTCATGGGCAGGAAGGCGAGTCCTGGGGCTGTCCAGGGACCCCAGGCTATGGAGGATGGTCTGGGATCTTAGGCAGTGAGGCTGCTGAGGGGTCAGGACAGGGCAGCCGTGGACTGTGTGTCTCCCCCTCCTGCACCTGCGTAGGGCGTTGGGCTGTCTCTGAAGATCAGGACGGCTCCCTTAGTTCTTCCCTAGGGCTAAGCAGACAGAACTCCTCCCCACAGTGTTCTCCCTGCCCCCCATGCTTGTCACATCTGGGGGCTGTGGTAGTGACCCCATGATGTATTTGTGTGTCATCCCACAGATCTGATCTGGACCCCAGACAGGAGAAGACAGGCTTACGATGAAGCCTGGTTACCTTCACCTTCAGAGTCGTCCCAACTCGCGTTCCGCCCCCCTTCTCCCCCGCGCCCCCCCCCACCCCCGCACCGTAGGAGGCAATGACAGACAGACCTGGGGGCGAGTTCTGCCTGAAGGACTCTACAGGTATGTGACCTTGAGTAACTGACAAGGCAATTCAATCCTATTCCCCAGCTCCCGCTTTGGTAAATGGGGGTTAAGACGACTTTTCCGGGTTGTTTCCAGGATTAAATAGTACACAAAGGGGCAGGTGCTGATTCTCTGGCTCCTTTACCTTCTCCACATTTTGGGCTGCAGTCACTCACCTGGGCATACCTGCCACCGGCAGCCAGCTGCGTTAGAAAGGTGCACATGCCGAGACCGGCACACAGCGAGCTGGCCAGGTTCAGCCCCATGCTGACCCTCATCTGCCAAGGAGACCAGAGCACCTGTCACTACTCAGCCAGCAGGGGAGGGTGCTGGCCTCATGTGCCAGGAGTCACAGGCTTCCTTCATGGGCTTTTGATCCGAGAAGAACTGCAGACCTGCTCTGGGGGACTAGGAACCAATGACTGGAGGTGAGAAAGACACCTCTGCTCCAACTGCTGCATCCCATGGGCCATGGGCGCCAAGAGCTGCTGCCGCCGATGGAAGCCGAGTCAGCCTGAACAGCCAGACGACAGCTCTATGGCTGGGGGCACAGGCAGGATGCCTACGGCCGCTTCTTCCTTCTGTGCCCATGCAGACAACACTAATCAATCCTCACAACCCACCAGAGTTGGCATCGATATAAAAGCTGTTTGCCATCTGTTGTGGGTTGAATTGTGTTTCCCCAAAAGATATGTTGAAGTCCTACCCCCGGTACCTGTGAATAGGACCCATTTGGAAATAAGGTCTTTGCAGATGTAATCAGGTCTGAGGTCACAGCGGATTAGGGTGGTTCCTTAATCCAATAGGACTGGTGTCCTCATCAGAAAGGAAGAGACACGGGAGGAACGCCATGTGGCCAGAGACATAGAGGTGGAAGTGATGCAGCTACAAGCCAAGGAATGCTGAGGATGGCCGGCGACCCCCTGGAGTGCAGGATTCGCCCACAGAGCCTTCAGAGAGAGCATGATCCTGCCAGCACCTTGATTTGGGGCTTCTGGCCTCCAGAATTGCGAGACTGTGAGCTTCTGTTGTTTTAAGCCCCCCAGCTTGTGCTAGTGTGTTCCAGCAGCCCTTGGAAATGAATACACCATCCCAGTTCCCTGCATCCAAAATCATGACTCTGATTGATCTCCTCTGAAGCTACTTCTGATCCGATGCCCCCAGCAAGGTTAACCTTGTATGTGCCTGCATTTACCCTATCGCATTGGGGCAACTTGGTGGCCATGGCGAGGTCTGGGCTGGACTGAAGGTGTGGAGGACTAGGAAGTTTCCCAACCCCCATGGGTGCAGGAGGCTCCCACGGGGGGCATGGGGGAGGGTAGTCAGGAGCTCAGGCCCAGGTAGGCAGGTTTGAGGGCACAGGCCCTCCTCTCACTCTTCCCACTATCTTGCACAAAGGCTCCCGCAAGGATCCACTTTCCTATGAGGTTTTCCAGGAGGCAGAGGCCATGGCTGAGAAACTCACCCCAGAAATTGTGCAGTTTGCTGCGGTCATCAGGGTGGCTTCTCCTGCAATGAAGAACTACAGAGAGAGGCAGGATTTACGGTCTGAGAGTCCAGGGGTGGCTCTGCCTCCCTTGTGCTGGAAAGTTTACCATCTGGAAGGACTGACCCCGAGGGTGGGCATCTATGGCTCATCACGACGTGGCCACGTAGCAGGGAGGAAAGGGGCTTACGGCAACAGGGAAGGGCACGAGGCCTCCCACTGGGCTCTGCAGAGCTTGGTGGGCCAGAATTCTAGAAGGTGGGTCACAAAAGACTCCTAGGTACCTGGTCCTTCTCAAACTTCATGAGCATACACGGAGCCTGGGGTGCTTGTTAAGTGCCGATGGATTAGTCTGTCTGGGGTGGGGCTGAGATTCTGCATTTCTGACAAGCTCCCAGGTGATTCCCATGCTGCAGGTGCATGGCCATGCTTTGAGGAGTGAGGGACCAGGCTCTTAGTTTGAAGATGGAGAAACAAGGGAAACAACCTGCCCAAATCATGGGGCTGGTAGGTGATAGATTTGGGCGTAGAAATCAATTTTTTTTTTTTTAATTTTATTTATTTATTTATTTATTTATTTATGGCTGTGTTGGGTCTTCGTTTCTGTGCGAGGGCTTTCTCTAGTTGCGGCAAGTGGGGACCACTCTTCATCGCGGTGCGCGGGCCTCTGACTATCGTGGCCTCTCCCGTTGCGGAGCACAGGCTCCAGACGCGCAGGCTCAGTAGTTGTGGCTCACGGGCTTAGTTGCTCCGCGGCATGTGGGATCTTCCCAGACCAGGGCTCGAACCCGTGTCCCCTGCATTGGCAGGCAGATTCTCAACCACTGCGCCACCAGGGAAGCCCTAGAAATCAATTTTTTGACTCTAAGACTTGGCGGGGTTTGTTTCACTGCAGGGGGTATATTTCTTGACTTGCATCTCTCCCTGCTAACACACCCTGACCTTTCTTCTTCCTTGGGCTAACCCTATTGGGACAGGGGCCCTTTTTCACCACGCCCCTCCGCTCCCACCCCACGTGCAAGGAGGCAGCTGCAACCCCCAGCTGACCACCCAACAGCCCAGCTCCATCCCTTGGGTGAGCAAGGTGGAGAGGACCGAGCTCTTCCCCTGGAGCTCAGAATAGCTTCACCCCCACTGCAGAGATGTTTCAAACTCTCCCCCGAGGACCTGGGAAGGGAGCAGGGTCCCCAGGTCCCTGTACACCTCCTCGGCTCCACGGGAAGCCTTCACCTGGCGTGGTCCTCAGGATACTCACAAGCACTCTGCCGGCCAGTGGGTACCAGTAAGTGGTGGGAAATTCCACAAAGTTCGGACAGCAGCCAGGAGAGCCCCACAGCTGACATGCAGCAAGCCAACAATCATCTGCAGGGCCTGTGGGGTGGGGATGGGGTGAGTTAAAACCCCAGTGGTCCCGGGAGGGGCTCTGTCTCCCAGGGATTTAAATGGCTGAGCAGATCTTTGTCCAGACGTCCCTGCCAAAAGGGATCTTAGACAAACTCCCCATCCACCACCTCACTTGGCAGCGAAGGAAACAGAGGCCTAGGGAGAATGAATGCCTGGTCAAGCTCACCCAGCCAACGAGGGGTAGACCCAGGCCACTGCAACCCCAGTGGGGCACCATGGGTTTGCAGAACCCCAGAAACCTTGGGTTAGGACCATCTTGGGCATCTGGCCTAGTCCTCCTTCATGAGATATTATTAATTAGTAACGCTGGTTCCCCCCAAGGTTCCAGGCTCCAAGGGTGCTAAGCACCCCCTGAGCATCGAATCGTTTGGCTCAAAGTACCAGGAGGCAGGCACCCTCGTCACCGGATTCAGACGGGAAGTGAAGCTCAGCAGCGTACATCACTTGCTGAAGGTTGCCAAGCTGGCACCTGGGCTTGTCTGTGCCCAAGCGCACGGCCCGCGTCCCCACTCTCCCTGTACCACGTCTCCAAGCTTCCTGCTTGTTTCAGCCTCTCCTTCCAGAACACCAGTTGGCTCAGCCTAGGCTGACTGCCCAGAGTTTGTGGTCATTCGTCCCCAGGTGGGACCAGCATCTTCCTAGGCTTCTCTGACCCTGAAAGCAGCACTGTGACCTTGCCCTCAACATTCTGCGTCTCTGAGTGTCACCCAGGAGGAATAGCTTCTCCCACGCTCTCTCCGATCTTCCTTTCCTTTACAGCTCATTGGCCAAGTTAAGTGAGCCCCACTTCGGAAACCTGGGCTCAGAGGCCCCAGCTGGTGAGCAGAGGATCTGGGGTTCCAGCGTCTGGCTCAGCTGCTGTGCTGACGTCAGTGCCCGACAGGCGTCCTCTGCCCACTGATCTTACCACTGAGCAGGACCTTCCAGGCACGGTGGGGAGAACCACGTACAGATGTGGGGCATCAGAAAAGGAAGGTTGAGGGGACCCAGAGGGAAGCTGGACCCTGACTCCAGAGGGGCCCCAGGAGGAGGTCACCCAGCTCACTCTGGGTTCAAGCAGGTGCTCTCCGGGACATGGTGGCTGCCCAAGGCTTTTCCTGTTATTTTTCTGAACTGCAGGCCACGTGGGGAAAACCCCGCAGATCTGTCTTGCCTCCCTGTTGCTCTGACTTTGCCGCTGGAATATACCCTCGGCCCTGTAAATCCTGCTGACCACGAGGCTGCTGGGATTGGTGGTGGCCGTTTCGTGTCTACCTTGGAAAGAGGAGGATCTGCGGGGACTGAGTGGTCCACTTACTCCCAAGGTGGCTGGATGTCTCCTCCCTGCTGGGGTGGGCACTCTCCAGGGTCTCAGGCTGTGGGAAAGGCTCCTCTGGGCTCTGCCCGGGCGCCCTTGGGGTTTCGTGGGGAGGGACCGTCACTGACTGCTGCTCCTGGCTTGTCACCGCTGATGAGCTGACTTCTGAGGGCAGCCGGGCTGTGGGCTGGGCTGCCTCAAGCTTGCTGGAGGGACGTGGAGCCGGGCTCTCAGCTTTCGCTCTCCCAGACATCCTCTCGGTGGAACACCTGTGGCACACACACAGGATGAGGGCATACCCAGGATGAGGCGGGCATTCCCAGGCAGATCCCCACTTCCTGGGTCTCAGTTTCCTCATCCATTAGTAGGAGAGGTAGTTGGTAAAACATGGTTTTGTGTGTGTGTGTGTGTGTGTGTGTGTGTGTGTGTGTATGTGTGTGCGTAATTTCTAACAGTTAAAAGCAAAGGACAGGGTGTCCACAGAGAGCGATGCGTATGGATCTTAAACACAGGGCTGAGTGGGAAATAAAAGCAAGAAACAGAATGAGACGTCACAATGCCATTTACGTAAATTAAATACTTGCACATGAAACAATTCACAAAACCATACACACTAAGTCACACTAAAGTCGATGCCTGGGACTGGGAGGATACGGGTGGGGATGCAGGTTAAAAGGAATCAATGGAA
The DNA here is from genome assembly GCF_965194805.1 of Balaenoptera borealis. NCBI lineage: Eukaryota > Metazoa > Chordata > Mammalia > Artiodactyla > Balaenopteridae > Balaenoptera > Balaenoptera borealis. Next base: position 10,696,367 of record NC_138868.1, read on the forward strand.
CGGAAGCAGGGAAGGGGTTTGGACTGGGGAACTACTGCCCTAGGCTCACGCTTACCGACCCATGTTTATAACTTGATAAACCCCATCTCCATTTCACCCATGGGGAAACTGAGGACCAGAGAGGTTAAGTAACTTGCCTGGATCACAGAGTTAATAAAGAGTGCAGCTGGGCCTTGAACCCAGGACCTCTGGCTACAAACTTGGATTTTCCTACTTCGGGACACCTCTTCCAGTCTCTCCCCTTATCGTCCTGCTCTGTCAGGCCGCTTAGTAACGCCACCAACTCCACGGCTTACACCTGTCTGTATAGCTTGTTACCACTTACCTAGTGTCTTCAGGTATGTTCCTGCTTAATTACTAAACCTCCCTTGAGACGTGCAGGGCCAGGATCATCTCCTCCCAGTTTGCTCAGCTCAGACAGATGTCAGTTGGTTGGTCTACATTTGAATCCACACCTTCTGACCCCCATACCCAGCGTTCAGTCCACTGCCTCATGCTGTCTTCCTAACCAAAAATGAGAGACATTTAAAAAACCCAGCAAGGGCTTCCCAGGTGGCGCAGTGGTTAAGAATCTGCCTGCCAAGGTAAGGGACACGGGTTCGTGCCCTGGTCCGGGAAGATCCCACATGCGGTGGAGCAACTAAGCCCGTGCGTCACAACTATTGCGCCTGCGCTCTAGAGCCCACGAGCCACAACTACTGAGCCTGCGCGCTGCAACTACTGAAGCCTGCGCGCCTAGAGCCCATGCTCCACAAGAGAAGCCACCGCAACGAGAAGCCCGCGCACCTCAACGAAGAGTAGCCCCCGCTCGCCACAACTAGGGGAAGCCCGCGTGCAGCAACGTAGACCCAACACGGCCAAAAATAGATAAAATAAAGAAATAGAAAAAAAAATTTAAACAAACAAACAAACAACCCAACAAAACCCCAAAACACCTCAAATTATAAGTGAACTCAGGAACAGAGAGCTGGGAGGCCCCTGGGGTCTGAGGTCTGGGGCTTTGAGCCTTCCCCTGACCATGGGCCCCCCACCCAGCAGCCTGGCTTCCTCCTCATCTCTCCTGACATCGCTCCTTCTCCACCCTGACCTGCAGCCTCTCACTGCCCCCAACGTGCCTGGCTCAGTCCCGCCGCCAAGCCTCGGCACCTACGGCCTCAACCCACGCCCTTGTCTCCTTTCCCCACCTGATGTTTCCCCGTCTTGCTTGATCATAAGAATCAACTGGGTGCTTGCTAAAACTACAGACCCTTGAGCCTCACTTCCGGCCTTCTGAATCAGACCCTCCAGAGGAGGGGCCTGGGAATCTCGCCCTTGAAAGCACCCCCAGGTGATCCTTCACATCAGGCCAGGTTGCAGAACACGGGCCCATCCCATCCTCTGGTCCTTCAGCCCCTGCTGCATTTGGTGATGCGTGTGAGGTCTCCTGGCTGTGAGCCTTCTGCGGCGCTGACGTCTCAGCTCTCGCATCTGAGCTAGTCAGTGGACCTTTTTGAGCCTCTGTTTTCTCATCTCAAAAATGGGGGTGAACTATCCATCCCAGGGGATCTTGCGGGAGTAAATGGGCTGCTACATGCAGAGGGCCTGGCACAGTTCCTGGCATGGGGAGGGGGCTGCATACAGGTTAGCATCTCCTTTCCTGCCAGATGCAAACAGCAGCAGGAATCAGGGCCCTCCTGAGGCTTGAAACTGTACTCACCTCTTGGGTTCCTGTAGACCTGTCTCAAACGGCCTCTCTTCCCAGACACTCACCTGCCCTCTGCAGCAGTGGCTGCGTCCCCTATAAAAGCCTGTGTTTCCTTTCATAAATGGGTGTCTGCCAGTCGTTTGCCAGCCTCATGTCTGTCCAGGGCTGTGCCTGGCCCTTGACAGGTGATGGTTAGGCTGGCATCTCAACTCCTCTGCCAGCTGAAGGCATCAAGGGCCCCAGGTTCACTGTCTCCCCAAGCCCATTGTCAACACCACTCGAAGGTCATGTGTGCTTCACCTTATCTCCTTCTGATCTTTTTGGGAGGGATTATTTTCCTAGACTTTCCCCACCACCTCTGTGGGCCATGACAGTGGACACAGCAAGCATCAGGAAGAGTCGGCAGGTGGTGCTTTTGTGGTGATAGAGGCCAAGGGTTAGAGCTGGCTGACAAGACCGGAACATCTCACAAGTTCCACAGGAGTTGGCCCGAGGCAGTAGAAGGAGCACTGTTTGGAGAGGGAGGAGACCTGGCTTCTTCTATTAAAGGTAGTGATTTGCTGTGTGACTTTGGCAAGACCCTTCCCCTCTTGGGCCTCAATTTCCTCATCTGTAAAATGGAGACATTGGACCAGATCATGAGCCCCAAGGCTGCTTCCAATTCTAACATTTTTAGTCTCATGGTTGGGATCAAGTATACATTTCTACTATAATAGTTATTGACACTAAAAAAAAAGTACCCATTGTCCAAGTATGTGTGACTTCCATGTCTGATATTTCTGAGGTCCTGCCTGGACTCTGCCAATATTTCCATGGAATCCAAGTGCCATAAACTGAATTTTTTCCCCCTAAATTCATATGTTGAATCCTAACCCCCCGTATGATGGTATTAGGAGGTAGGACCTTTGGGAGTGCTTAGATCATGAAGGTTGAGCCCTCATGAATGGGATAGTGTCCTTATGAAAGAGACCCCAGAGAGCTTCCTTGCTCCTTCTGCCATAGGAGGACACAGCGAGCAGTCATAGACCAGGAGGAGGGCTCTTATTAGACACTGAATTTGCCGGTGCCTTGATCTTGAACTTCCCAGCCTCCAGAACTCTAGAAATAAATGTTTGTAGTTTAAGCCACTCAGTCTATGATATTTTTGTTATAGCAGCCTGATTTGACTAAGACACAAGTTTTCAGCAAGACTCAAGGTCTCACTCGAGTTAACCAGAGATTGTTCTGTGTAAGAGCTACACTGGGATTTCAGTAAATATTGGAGATGTTTATGACCAGCAGTTTCACCTTTCTGCTGCTCAGCTTTCTTATCTGTGTAAAGGGAGTGACATCTTCATGCCTGTCCCACTGTGGGTGCTGAGTCAATTCCTGCTGTCTACCCTCTGCCCATCCCAGTTAGGGAGAGGGGTCCAAGCCAAACCCCAGCTACATGGCTGTTCCTTCCTTCAGGGTCCTCCTCAGACACACACCAAGAGGAAGACAAAGTAAGGAAATGTCATGTTAATTCCAATAGATTTATCAAGTACCAGGGATAAAAGCTGGGAAAAACCCCAATAGTCTTCCAGTATAGCAGAATGAACACATAAGTAACAGAAACTGACCAGATTCAGTTTAAAAAGGAAGAGATTGGCCAACCACAGACATCTTCTTTAAAAAGTGTTAGCCCCAAAAGGTGATTAATAAATGGGATGGAGCACCCAGGAGGGTCTCAGGGTGGGAGAAGACACCATGTGCGTGGATGTGTCCATTGTGGGGAAATGGGCAAAGATGAAGTGTTTGGGGAACCCAAAGGGATGCTGACAAAGGTTCACAAAGAATAAGGAATTGTTGGGATTTCCTCCTGTGCCATCTTATGAAGAAACCCAGAGTAACAAGCCTCAGTGTCTTGTTCCCAAGAGCTTGTTGTAAAAACAATAATGGGTCTGAAGTCCAAGTCCTGGCTCTGCCACTAACATTCAGTGTGATGTTGGGCCAGTTACTCCCTTCCCAGGGTCTCAGTTTCCCCATCTGTGAGATAAGAGTGATGGGGTAGAATGATTGGTACTGTCAGGAGTTATGACTGTGATGCTGTGGCTATTCTGGTAATTAGAGTGAAGTTAGAGACTTACTCATTTTACACAGTTGAGACTGCTCTTCTTTTCTAATATAAACATCTAAGGCTATACATTTCCCTCTAAGTACTGCTTTATCTGCGTCCCACAGATTTTGATATGCTGCACTGTCATTTTCATTCAGTCTATTAATTTTATATATGGGGAAATTGTAGGCAGAGAGGAGAAGACCCCTCACCCCTCAAAAAAAGGTCACACAGCAGATTAATAGCAGAGCAAAGACAACTCTGGCATTTTCCTTCTACCCTGGGGTTTTAAAAAAAGGAGTACTAATGTTCTGGTGTGGTGCATCAAAAGTTCTGACAAACTTTCACTGGAATTTCATTGTAAAAACATAGATTGTACTATTTTTTTAAAAACTGTAATGCAATTAGGCACCCTCAAGGGTACATCGTATCCCAGATTTTGACAGTTGGAATCCACTAATGTGTTTACTTGGGCTGCTAGTTCATCCTGCTTCTGTGCTGACTTTGACTTAAAATTTCTCATGCCCACCCCATTTCATTGAACAGCATCCCGAGATTGTCAGGCAAGCTGGTAAAAACCATTATCATTTGCAATTACTTGTCTATGTGCCTCATGCCTTTCTTGACACCATGCCATCAAATCAAATTCAGAAATAGTGTGGATACAGCTATTACACTCTTCGGTTTCAAATTTGGTGCTCGTTGAAATTGCCCCATTGCTTTCACTGACTTACTTTACAGTAGATAAATGTACTTGTAAAAGACATTTACAGTAATAAAATACCACCTTTATCTGTCTTGTCCTTTATCTGTCTTATCTACAGAAGACTTTGCTTTTAAAAAGTTCTGCTGCTAAAACATTAGCAGCCTACTTTTTCCTGCCTCCCTAGGCGCTGGCATGGCCGCAGTGTTTTCATTCGCTGTGTACCCACAGATGTCTGTGGTGGCGTGTTTGCAGCCTGAAGGCTGGTCCCAGTTCTTCCTTCTAGGCATCCTCTAATTCTCAGACTGGTTATTTCCCTCAGCCTCAGTTTCCTCTGCTGCATGAAAGCAAGGTAGACTAGCTGATGTCTGAAGTCCCTGCTAGTGCATACATTGAGATTCTTTGAGTTGGAGCTTGGGGATTAAGGCAGGGGATGATGTTAGAGCTGTTCAGGCAGCTGAGGACAGGAGAGAGCCAGGTGGAGCGGGCATGGGGAGGCTGGTCTTCATAGAGACAAAGGGAGGAAACTGCAGATAATTTGGGGCAGCCAGGGTACTGACATCCACGTGTGCTCCTCCAGGATCACTCTCCCACCCACCGTCTCATTCCTACTCTATGCCAGGATCCAGGTGGTTGATGACTGCCACAGCAGGCTCCCTATTGGCCAGCTTCCTATTGGTTTCAGCCAATGAGAGATGCTGGAAGGAAATCTCGGGGGTGGGGGGATGGGGGTGGGGGTGGGGGTGGGGGTGGGGAGGAGGTTGAAGCTGGGGTATTTTTTCCCTCCCTCCCTCCCAGGTCACCAAGGATTGGCTGCATCCTCTCCCAAGGGCAACAGCTCCCTACCACTAATGGCCTGGGGGTATTGCACCATTCTTTGTCCCCTTTCCTAAACCTTGCCCTTGTCTTTGTAAATTGCCCTTTTATTAAACCCTCCTCCTCCCATTACCCACGTTGGGCGTGCCATCTGTTCCTGTTGGGACCCATTGATACAGGCTGTTCCAGGAGCCTTGCCTTCTGAATTTCCTCTCTTCCAGCCTCATTCATTGCTCTCCAAGAGTTTTTTTGTTTTGTTTTTTTTACTGTTTTCCCTACTCTCTTAACTTCTGTCAATTCTGTGCACATTTCTAAAGAGGCGAGCACCCCTCTGGCCCATGCTATAGTGGAAGTAGAGAAGAATAAAATTCTACTCCATGTCCAGCTTGAGTGGCTGGTGCACATTCTGATGGAGTCGTCCAGTGAGCAGAGAGGCCAGCAAGACCAGTGGAGTGTTCCAAAGGAACTAGTATCAAGGAAGGCCGGGGAAGAGAATTTCTAGGAGAGTTTAGACATCAATTTGCAAATTCAGTAACGCTGCTATCAATACTTTGCCACCCTCCAGGCCTTCTGATTTGTACCCAGACCAAGGCAGAGATTCGGTGAGAGCTGTGTCACCATTGCTGGTTGAACACTGTTGTCCTTATTGTCTATTTTATTATACAAACAGGTAATAAAATATGTCACCGTGCTGAAGGAGCATGTGGTCCAGTGGGGAAGATGCACACAGATGAAAGGACAAGCGTTTGTGGCCCTCAGAAGTACCTTCCTGGTTCACGGGCCTTGTCTGACCAGCAAGGTATTCATTTCATTTTTTTGGAAATTGCATGACTTTACAAGGGGGATGCCCTCTCCAGTTTACAGCCATTCCTGTTGACTTATACTTCACTTTGTTCGCTCATTTATGCAGCTAACTTGGCCCCCGAAGGGCTCTGAGTTTGAGACCCTTAAAAATGAAAGGCACACCATGAGAGTCAGTGTGTGGTGGTGCAAGAGTGTGGGTATGGGGGCTCCACGGAGGAGTGTGAGAGGGTGGGCCGTGAGGCTGGGAGATTTCCAGACAGACGGGAGAGTGGAGACACAGGACACCGTGGGGGGATGCCAGGTGTTGGTGTGGCTGGAGCGAGGTAATTCTGGAAAGGAGGGGAGGAGGCTGGTGGGGTCCTCTAACGACCCCAAAGACCACCCCTGAAGGGATGTGTGGGTAACAGACATGTTTCCCCAGGTTTTCCTCCTCACTCCTAGAAACCGACCCAGGAAACCAGCGGCGCCTCTGGGGCTGGCGGGCCTGCTCTCTGCAATCACAGGTGAGTGGGCCCCCCATGAGTGGGGCTGCCAGGGGCCCCTCTGCTCCCTTCTTCCTTCCTTCCCCCTTCTCAGATCCCCCTAAGCCACGTTCTCCCAGACAAAAGGGAGGGTCCGGCCGCTGGGAACTCCTCCGGAGGAATCTCTTAGGGATTTGGGGTGGAAGCAAGAGCCTGGGACAGAAAGCGAGTGGAGGTGGCCACGTGGATGCGGCAGGGTCAGGCTTGACTGGCCGCGGGATGGCACAGCGAGGAGCCCGGGCTGAGGGTGGGGCTGGATGGGGTAGCCCCGCCCCGCCCACCGGACAGGGACCTGGCCCCGCCCCTTCCCCCCTCGCAGCCTCGCTTCTCCTCTGTAGCGCTGGAATGACCGTGGTGCTAACCTCCGGCGCACCGTGCGGGTTGTGTGCTCACTGCTCTCCCAGGCACCCTTGCTGTTGGGGCTCTCCGAGCATCGCCCTGGAGGCCGGGAGCGGGTGCCAGAAGGCTCCACGGCAGACCAAGAGGCAGAAAGGCAGCGCTGTGCGTCTCGTGCTGGTTGGGAGGCAGAGTGACCTGCTGGAGAAATTAAACCGTGCCTTTTCCCCCTTGTACTCCTGACGGCGGGCTCATCCCTTCTCCTTCCTGGAAAGGACAGAAAAATCTTCTGAGGTCTGTCTCAGGACTGAGGTCTTTTCTTTTTTCTTTTTTTTTTTTTAATATTAATTAATTAATTTATTTATGTTTGGCTGTGTTGGGTCTTCGTTTCTGTGCGAGGGCTTTCTCCAGTTGCGGCAAGCGGGGGCCACTCTTCATCGCGGTGCGCGCGCCTCTCACTATCGCGGCCTCTCTTGTTGCGGAGCACAGGCTCCAGACGCACAGGCTCAGTCATTGTGGCTCACGGGCCCAGTTGCTCCGCGGCATGTGGGATCTTCCCAGACCAGGGCTCGAACCCGTGTTCCCTGAATTAGCAGGCAGATTCTCAACAACTGTGCCACCAGGGAAGCCCCTGGGGTCTTTTCTGAGGCCTCCATGAGGAGAGAACAGGGAATGGTCATAGCATCTTTGAGTTTCAAGTGTGGCCCTACGCGTGCTTCCCTTCGGATCTTTCGGGGAAGGTTTGGCCCATCCAAAAATTACAGTGGAGTCCTCTGAAGGGGGCTGAGGGAGGGGAGGAGAGAGGTGAGTGCTTGGCCAGGAAATGGGGAGTGGCCCTTCCTGGGGAGGTGGGAGGCCTGGAGACCAGGGAGGTGATAGGAGGGCTCAAAATTGGTGGCCACACTACTATGTATAAAATAGATAACTAATAAGGACCTACTGAATAGCACAGGGAACTCTACTCAATACTCTGTAATGGCCTATATGGGAAAAGAATCTTAAAAAGAGTGGATATATGTATATATATAACCGATTCACTTTGCTGTACAGCAGAAACTAACACAACATTGTAAATCACTATACTCCAATAAAAATTAATTAAAAAATTGGTGGCCACACAGGTCCTCCAGCCTTCAGGGCAGTGGTGGGAGGGGCTCACGGGGGCAAGCCCACCCCACACAGAGGGTACGAGGGCAGCTCCGGGGTCCACATCGTGCAGCCAAACGGGCAGCAGAGGCCTCCGTGGATGTGGTCCTGCCCCTGCCCCCCACTATTCCAAAGATGAAGCCCTGGAGTTTCTATATGACCCAGTGGTGCTCAACAGAGCCCCAATAATGACTGATCAAAACTATTGTCTACTACACATTGGCATTTTCCATTGGCACTTGCCATCTACCTCTACAAGGATTAAACCATGTCCTGCTGCAGCTGCTGACTTTCAACACCCCCTGAAAGGAGTTCAGGTGGAGAGCAGAAATGGGGCCCTCTGTGCTCTGGGAAACACGGGCAGAACAGATCTTCAGATAGTTAGATATTTTCAGAAGCCAATTTTATGAGCCCAATTCTTGTATCTCCTCATATCTAGAAAAGCACTAAAATCCTTCATGGTGACGTCTGCTCCTCGTGACTAGCAGTAACCTTCACGAGACTAGCAGAAACCTTCTGTAAAAAATATGTGCTTGGTTGCATGTATTCCCCCTTCACCGAAATCACATATATACTGGCCTTCCCCCCTGCCTCTTTGGAGCAGTTTCTCAGAGCTACCTGGGATGCTCTCTCCCGGGCTGCAGTCCACATTTTACCCCCAAATAAAACTTAACTCGCAACTCTCACGTTGTGCACTTCTTTTAAGTCGACACTATCCCACCTTTCAGAGCCAGGTTTGACTCAATTAAGAAAGGTAAAGACATAGAATGTTTGACTTGCCCACTATGCCCTTTAAATCCCACGGAAGCCTGTCCTGTGGGTCGGCCCGCGGGCTTGCACGTGAAACCACTCGTGGAGAAAGCGGGGTGCTGCTCCGAGTCGGTGCGTGTTGACATCACTGTGAATAAAAAGAAGTGATTCACCCGGTGCACCCAGGCTCTGCTCACAGCCACACATCCAGTCACCCACCTAGCACACACCCAGACTCTCGTACATATTTTGGGGCTTTAAAAAAAATCCTCCTTATCTTGGAATGGTCTTCACCCCACAGCCTCTTTGGCTTCCCACGGGTCCCCCCTCCTCCTCCACGTGCTTAGCTCACCCCCGCTGTCGCTGTACTTTTCCTCAGCCCTCTTCACTCTGTCTCTCAGTGCCCCGTGTCCTCTTGCAGCCAAGCTGGCCCCTCACCCATTCAGTGGACTGGCCCCGGCTTTGCTGGTCAGTGAAGCCCCAGGGCAGAGAGGCCCTGAACGGTGTCTGAGGACCCTCACCCTCGTCAGGGCCACATGCAGCCCTGACCTAGCTCTGCCACTCACTAGCTGTGCCACCTTGGGCAAGTCACTTAACCTCTCTGAGGGCAAGAACTGCTGGCCAGAGCAGGGTAGAGGACTAACTATGTGTGGGGAGGGGTCTTTACCTGCCCTTTGGCAGGATTAAGCAGGCAGGAAACTCTCAATGACCTGAATCTTGGGTACCAGGCACAAGGGTTTGCTGATGAGCCAGAGGAAAAATGCTGGCTCCCGTCCAGGTGGGAAGTTCTCTGGACTTCCCACACCATAGTCTCAGAGAGATCTTTCCAGAACACAAATCAATGGCGCCCTCTGGTCTTTGCTTACTATGGAAGCCCAGGCCTCATCCTAGCACAGTTTCCCAGCCTTGGCAATATTGGCATTTGGGGCTGGATACTCCCCTCGTTGGAAGGGGAGGGGCTGTCCCGGGCATTGCAGGACGTTTAGCAGCACCCCTGACCTCTACCCACTGGATGCCAGTAGCACCCTCCCCCTATACGATGACAACCAAAAATATCTCCAGACATTGCCAATGAGAACCACTGCTCTCGACCAATTAAGTGACAGTCACTGGAGGCAGAGCCTGGGGGAATCTATAGATTTTAAAGGCTCCACAGGTGATTTGATCCAAGTCAGACCTCTGAGCTGCCCCTTCCCCAACCCTGGGTGCTGCCTTCCTGCCCGTCTCTGCCCCGAGCTTCAGGCCCATCCCACCAACCCAGAGCAGAGCCCTGACGTGACCTTTAACTGCTCAGGTTCAACTGTTCACGCCCTGTCCCCTCACCCTCTACCCTGCTCCAGGGGTTGGGGGAGAGAAAAGTCAGGACCTAAATAGGTAGGGGACTCCTATCACCTTCTCCACAAGCCGATGCCCTGGAGTGAACCCTGATGGGATGGAATGTGCTGCTCCCCCAGTTGGTCTGGTTTTGTATTACTGAACTTTGAGGACAAGTCCCTACATGACTTTGACCCTACATGACTGTCTTAGTCTGCTCAGGCTGCTATAACAGAATACCACAGACTGGGTGGCTTAAGCGGCAAACGTTTATTTCTCCCAACTCTGCAGACTGGAAATTCGAGATCAGGGTGCCAGCACGTCAGGTTCTGGTGAGGGCCCTCTTCCTGACCTGCAGCCGGCCACCTTCTCGTTGTGTCTTCACATGGTCCAGAGCAGAAAGAAAAGCAAGGTCTCTCCAGTCTCTTCTAAGGACACTAATCCCATCATGAGGACTCCACCCTCATGACCTAATGACCCCCCAGAGGCCCCATCTCCAAACACCATCACATGTGGAATTAGGGTTTCAAATATGAATTTGGGTGGGGACACAAACATTCGGTCCAGAGCAATAGTTTTCATCTGACCCACTGACTTTTGATGCTAACCTCTTTGTAAAGGGTGCTTCCTGTATTTGGAGGCCAGAATTGCCTCTTGCTTCCCTCCCTCCCATGCCTTTGCCCATGCTGTTCCCTCTGCCAGGACACCATTCCTCCCTTTGAGGCTCAGCCAGGTCTCCAATCCTCCTGCAGCACAGCCCTGGCTGCCCTGTTCCATCTGTGTTCCCAAAACACCCTGCCCAGTGGGTCCTGTGGCTGTTTCTCACTCTCCAGAGCCACTGAAGAAGGGCTTTTTCACCTCTGTTTCAAGGAGGTGAAGGGGCTGGACTTGGCTGTCAATCAAATGAAGGCTTGAATCCTGCTTCTGCCACCAAGGAGTTGCATTACACAACCTCTTTAGGCCGCAGTATCTTTACCTGTATAATTGGGATAACCACAGACCTTTCCTCATAAGATCCTGGAGGACTAAGAGATGATGCTGACAAGTTGCTCAGTCACCTCCTGACATAGCTAAACTAGGAAACAGAGGCAGCATTGCAGAGTGGCAACCAGTTCAGGCTCTGGCATCTGACTGAGTGTAATTCCTGGTTCTACTGCTTTCTTGCTGTGTGACTTCAGTAAATTACGTAACCTCTCTGTGCTTGAGTTTCCTCAACCATGAACTCCTTTTTGTGAGGACTTCTTATAAAAGACCTAGAATGGTGGCTGGCACAGTGTAAAAACTCAGTCAAGGTCAGCTACTGGAGCGGAATAAAATTTCTTAGCATGTGGATGTTTGCAGACAATCCCCCTCCACACCTGCTAAAGATAATTCTATAACTGCCAGTCCTATCTAACTCTCTTTCTGCAATTTCTTTGTGTCTGTGTGTCCGGGATAGTCCTTGAATGTATCAGTTTGGCTAGGCTACTGTCCCCAGTGGCTGTGAAGGTATTGATAGTTTGTAGGTGTGATTGAATCCATAGTCAGTTGACTGTTAGGTAAGGGAGATTTTCCTGGATAATCTGGTGGGTCTGATCCAATCAGTTGAAAGGTTTAAAGAATAGAGCCGAGGATTCCCTGATGAATAAAATCCCTCGTGGATGGCAGCTCCAGGCCATGCCCAGAAGATCCAGCAAGTCCTTCCTGACAGCCTGCCCAGCCCCACATCCACATAAGCCGATTCCCTGCAACAAACCTCAAAGTATATCTCCCACTGGTTCTGTTTCTCCCTCTGGGCAGGGGCCTGGCACTTAGCAGGCAATTTGCTCCTGAATGAATGCAGGGTAGCAGGATGGTGGGAAGAAAGCGGGGAGGCAGGGAGCAAGTGATGGAGGCCGTCTGGGGTGGTGGGGAGGTGAGGGTGTGGGCTGAAGGCTGAGGCCTGGAAAGAGCTCAGTCTGCATGAAAGAAACAGCAGGGCCCGGCCAGCTCGGACCCTGTGCCTTGGCCTACCCTTCCCCTGGTCAGCGCTGGGCAGACGTTTTTTAGTTTTTGGCTGCGCTGGGTCTTCGTTGCTGCGTGCGGGCGTTCTCTAGTTGCGGCGAGCGGGGGCTGCTCTTCGATGTAGTGCACCGGCTTCCCGTTGCGGTGGCTTCTCTTGTTGCGGAGCACGGGCTCTAGGCGTGCGGGCTTCAGTAGTTATGGCGCGCAGGCTCTAGAGCACAGGCTCAGTATTTGTGGCGCACGGGCTTAGTTGCTCCGTGGCATGTGGGATCTTCCCAGACCAGGGATCGAACCCGTGTCCCCTGCATTGGCAGGCGGATTCTTAACCACTGTGCCACCAGGGAAGTCCCTGGGCAACCTTAAGGCCTCCATTAAGACAACCTCCAGAGAAAAGCCCAAACTCGCCCCCCTCCCCGTCTCTACCCACCCCGTATTCCACATCAGTTCCCCATTACATTCTTCTTAACCCCTCTCGGTTTCCTTTCCAGCAGTTATGTGTTTATTGGTGTGATTGTTTGATTACTGCCTGTCTCGCCCACCAGAGTCTAAGCTCAAAGAGGCTAGAGGCCGTGTAGGGGTTTGCTGGTGGTGGTCCCCGCCTTGCCCCCCAGACATAGCAGGTGCAATGCAGTCTTTACCTGTGGAAGGAGGGTATGAATGTGTGTGAGGCGGCCCTGCTCCATCACCTGTCTTGAGGACAGGGGTGCAGGGGGGAAGTGTGAGGAAGGACGAGGGGCGTGACTTTGCGTTTCCTCTTGATGTTTTCGGGTGGGGATGGGGTAAGCGTTTGCAGGATTATCCTATAGACTGGAGGAGACCATAGGTTTGGGGAAAACTTAGGGTGGGGGTTGGATGCAGATGCTCTCAGACTCCCAGGGAAGGAGGTGGGCAAGGCTGGGGAGCGTGGCATGGTTGGCAGGGCTGGAATTGGCTGGCACCCAGCTCTCCAGACAGCCGCATTGCCCATCACACCCTTTTCTTTCACCTTTTCAGCATGCCCTTCAAAGACCGTATTTGTCCCAAACATTTGCATGGCTTTTGGCTGTCTGTAATGCTTCCACAGAGCCCAGTGACTTTTACTTCACATTCTGTCCTAAAGCCAGCTGCAACCCACAGAAGCAGCAGATCAGAAGTGGAGAAAAGAGGCTACGGGCAAGCCAGTGATCGAAACCAGAGGTGAGAGCCAGAAGTGGCACCAAGGGAGGTGACAAAGCAGATAGGAGAACTCAAAGAACCTCAAACCCCAGGAATATTTGATGCAAGGACAAGTGATCCTAAGGGCATCACTGCACACAGGAGTTTTATAAGACTGTGCAGAGGACTCTATCCCAGACAACCAAAAACCTGGGCTACCATTTGGGAAATGGCCCGTCTGGGAGGACAGGGCTCCCATGAGCCGCGAGGGCTGACTTTGCTACGTAGGCCAGTGTCGTAGCTGCTCACACCTGCAAGTCTCTTCTGACTAGCGAATGTGCAGCTCCCAGGGAGCAGGGGTCATGCTAGAGCTGTGTTAGGGTGCCATCAGGGGGCAGCACTTCAGTTTGAAGCCAGATTGTCCCTGTCTGAATCCCAGCTCTGCCATTTATAGCTGGGTGCCTCTGGGCAACTTGATTAACTTCTCGGAGGCTGCAGGAAATGGGGATGGTAACAGAACCTACATCCCAGATCGATGTGAGGATTAAATGACATCAGCTTTGGCCCAGTAGGTAGCCCAGTAAAGATTCAAAGAGTGAGCTCTGCAAATCTCTGGGGGAAGAGAGTCCAGGCAGAGGAAGGGCACGGGGATGGTTCAGAGGCAGGGGTGTGCCCAGGGTGTCTGTGGAACCTCCAGGAAGCCAGGGTGGCTGGTACAGAGTGAGCAACAGGCAGAGAGAAGCAGGTGGGATCACGGAGGTGGGGAGGCACATTGCTTTTCTTTGATTTTTACCACGTTTACCTGATTTTTGTGGTTGTCTTATTTTTATGGAAAGATACTGACTTCCTATTTGTTGCTGGTACAAAGTACCCCTCTAACGTAATCGTATTTGAGAAAAAAGTCAATTTAAGGAAACATAAAGGGAATATAGTACAGTCTGCAAATAAACAAAACTCATGAAGACTGTCCTCGGATGACTGAAATTCAGGAAATGAGGAAGGTGGGTCTCTCGCTCCCATATTCATTCAGCCCAAGTAGGTGTGGAATTCCGAGGCTGAAGCTTCACTGGCAACCTCGGATGTCACAGCTGGGATCCTGAACTTGACTCTGATGTCAGAGCTTTCCACCTGGATCACTTCATCTACTCTCCCCCTCGCTGTACAGGTGGAGACACTGAGGCCTGCTGGGGCAGGCAGGGAGACACACGGACGGTTTGGAGGGAAGAGCTGGTCCGAGTTTCTGCCTGACTCAACACCCCTGCTGCCCTCACCCCAAATCCAGGGATTCAGATGCACAAGTTCTCCCAGAGGCCTCTGGGTAGGTTGGGTCAAGGGAAGATGGTGCCTTCCTGGGCTCTGAGGGAAGTTCTCTGGCTCCACTCACAGCCCCACATGGACAGGTCCCCTGTGTGCCCTACTGACTGGGGGAAGTAGACAGGGAGGGTGGAAGGGGTGCAGGGGGCTTCCGGCCCAGGGGTCTGCTCCCAGGGCTGGCTGGGTGGGAAGGCAGGATCCAGCTGTGCTCGGTCCAGCTGAGGTGTTATGGGGCATGGGGGCCTGGAGATCCCTCCTGGGCCTGAGGGGCTGGGCTGGCCCCATGCCTTGGCCACCAGCATGGGGCAGACATTTCTAGCAATGGCACCATTTGCCCCTTTTTGGTAACCACCCCTCGGAATCAGTCCATATCTGCCAGGGAGATAGGCCCACGGGGTGAATTCTGATGGTGCGGGGAGCCCAGGGTCTCTTCACCTCTGCTCTTGTTTGTCCTGCACGTAGCCTTGAGTCACATCCTCATAGGATGGTGGAGGCGTCATCGGCGGCCCCCTGAACTCCAATGGTGTGTCAGGAATAAGGGACAGGTCATCCTTCTGCAAAAGAGAAGCCACCATCCCCGCTGCTCATATATGTGGAGCGAGTGGCCATCGACAAAGCCCTTCCCGCCAGCTGACTTGTTGGAGTCTCAATTCCCCATGAAGGTGGAGAAACTGAGGCTTGAGAGATGGAGGGACTTCCAGGAGGCTAGGGTATGACTCTCTCCCCATCCGTGATCCTGAGAAGGGAGAGGCCAGGTTGGAGGCAGTGGACCTGGCCCTTGTTCCTGGCCTGCTACCTGTGTGCTGGTGACCCCGCACACCACTCACCCTGTTGGCTTCCCCGGTGGGGCTGGGCCAGCTGATACACCGAGGTCCCTCTGGGCTAGAATTCATTCTGGGGGCGGGTCTAATGCTGCCTTTCCCTCGTCCCTGATCGGTGACAGGGAGCTGCAGAGCCTGTGTCCGGCACTGGCTCCCAGATGCAGGAGGGCGCAGAGGCCCCGGGGACTTGGCCACTTACTGGTCGTGTGGTTGTAGGGAGTCACTTAACCCTTCTGAGCCCCATGCTTCCTCTTAGAAACGGGAACGCAGAACCTGCCTCTGAGGGTGGCTGTGAGGTTCAAGGAGGTGTGGCCCCCAAAGACATCTGTGTCTTTCCCCCGAACCTGCGACCATGTTAGGTTACATGGCAAAGGGGAATGGAGGTTGCTCATCAGATTAAAGCTGAGATGGGGAGATCGTCTTGGATTCCCTGGGTGGGAACAATGGAACCGCAAGAGTCCTTAACGGAGTAGAATGGAGACAGAAGGGAGATATCGGAGGCTGCTGGGCTGCTGGTTTTGACAATGGAGGAAGGGCCACAGGCCAGGGAATGTCTGCGCCCTCTAGAAGCTGGAAAAGGTGAGGAGACAGACTCTCTACCAGAGCTTCCAGAAGCGAAGGCAGCCCGGCCCACACAGCTTGATTTTAGCCCAGGGAGAACCACTGCAAACTGCTGACCTCAGAACTGTAAGATAATACAGCTGTGTCATTTTCCCCCGCCAAATTTGTGTTATTTTGTTACAGCAGTGATAGGAGACTGATACAGCCGCCTGCGGCATTCAGCACGGTGCTCTGCGCATGGCACATGCCGGGAAGCGGGAACAGTTATTGTTAATTCCTGCCACTAGGTGGCGGGGCCTCAGTCTCGCTGACCTTAAAAATGGGGTTGACCTCAGTGACTCAAGGCCCCTTCCAGCTCTCTGCCGTCTTAAGAAGAAGACTTCCTGCCAGACAGCCAGGCAGGGACTAAGACAACTTATTTGTTTGGTGTTAAGTAAAGCGCAAGTGCAAAGTCATATCGGCGTTATGTGAAAACTCAGTACATCAAGGACGCTAACGTGAAAACAATTGAAGTGTTAAAGTTGCAGAATTATGGGGACTTTAGAACTTTTTTTTTTTTTACAGTGTTTGAAAGTTAAGATTATAGTATGAACTTTTTTCCTTTAAAGAAATGAGCCTAGGAAATAACTTCTGGGGTGGGGCAAGTGATCCTGAGGGCATCTATTCTTTTATTTCTAAATCTATCTGGCCTCAGCCTGCCATTCTGCCATCCTCATGAGCACACGAGGGCTTGGCTATGGGTGGGACGTGCCTTGGTCTGAGTCCTGGTTTTTCTCATGGCTGTTTGACCTTGGGAAGTGATGTGACCACTCTAAGCCTCGGTTTACTTATTTGTAGAATGGGGTGGGGTCAGTACTTACCTCAAAGGGTGGTTGAGAAGCTTCAGTTAAATAAGTCATGTTTCTCTAATGTGCTGAACAGAGAGGGTCCTTGGTACTCCCAAAGTGCTCAGTCCCTGTGATCCCCCCGCTGATTCCCACCACAGCCACAGCCCACAACATGCTGCAGCTCCTCCAGCCTTCCCTGGCCCGTCTCTGAGCCATTGCACCTGCTGTTCCTTCTGCTGTGGGTCCCTTCTCTCATCCTACCTGTGGGTCCGGATCCTGCCCATCTCCACGGATTTCCCCCATAAGGTTTCCAGGGGCTTGAGAGCTGGGAGCACAGTGGCCTGTTATCCTGAGCGCCCATGGTCTTTTCTCCTTGGTGGCCTCCCATTTTTCATGTCGAAGGGCATCCTCCCTGCTACCATACATTGTCTCCCCTACTGGGCTGTGGGTTGCCTCTGTATGTGGTCCCACTTAGTAAGTGCTTGGCAACATCCCCTTTGCCTGCACCCTCTGTGGCTGCACCCTCTGTGTTTCCCATCTTCTGAAGACCCTCACCTCTGCAGACAGGTGGGAATCCCTATAGGCCATGATGGCCATGAGCCCCGGCAGGAAGACCTCCGGGCAGGTGAGACAGAGCAGGGCCAACTCCAGCCTCTGGATGTGGACCTGGGAGGGAGACAGGGGAGGGAGAGGCAGGTAAGGCCTCGCTGGGTATCTGCACCCATCACATGGGCACGGGCAGGGGTTAGACCCGCCAGCAAGGACAGTGGGGCTTCAGCTCCCAGGTGTGCCCCGGAGGCAGGGCGAGGTTCTGTGGGGCTGGGATGGGGTCTGTCTCAGTCATTGCTCTATGCCCAGCGCCTGGCACCCACAGGTCCTCGGTGAGTAGTGTTTGAGGACTGGAGAATCTCGTAGGTCCCTGGTAGAATGGCAGGTGGTCTTAAGCATCATCTCCTCCAACCCCACTTAGATGGGGATACCTGTGCTCAGGGAGAGGGAGCATTTCTTACTGCGGGGGAGGGGAAGTGCTGGGCTGAGGACCACCATGCAGCTGGGATGTCTCACAGGGCCATGAGCATTTGGTGGGGAAGTGTGTGCATGTGTGTGTCTGTGCACACATGTCCATGTGTGTGTGCCCACACCTGCATGTGCATGGTGGAGGGCAGCTATAAGGAACCGTGAACCACCACGGTCACAACGCTTGGAACCTGACCCTGAGGCCCGCAGACACCCACACGGAATGGCTGGTCCACCTTCACGGGTGGCAGAGTCGCAAAAAGAGCCCTGGGCTCGGAGTCTAGACCCAGCTGAGTCCTCACTGCACCCCTGCCGTGCTGTGTGGCCTTGGTCCACTAGGTTAGCTTCTCTGGACCTCAGTGTTCACTCCCATAAAATGGGGGTAACCAAGTGAACTCGGCCAGCTCTGCAAGTCTGCTGTGAGGCTCACAGATAATGGGGTCACTGGGGCTACGATATTTAAAGAGCCTTGAACAGGGAATCAGCCGTCCTAGACTGTGGTCCTGAATTTGCTGCCAACTTGCTACTTGACCTCCGACAGGCCCCTCCCCTTCTTTGGGCTCAGTTTCTCCATCTATTACAGTTGGACTCAGTGACTCGAGGTCCTGTCTGGCTTCCTGATGCTGACCAGTGAGAAGGCTATCATCCCCTCGGCACCACGCCTCAGGGTGGGGGGGATGGGCTGGGAACAGATCCACCAAGGGCCCAGCCGCCTGTGCCGGGCTCCAGAAGAGGTTTTCTGAGAGCTGGAAACTTCCTCTGGGCCAAGCCCAAGGCAGTGCCTTCCTGGGAGTCAGAGGACCCCTGGGGCCCAGGCACTCACAGTGTCACTGGGGTAGGGTTTCCAGATGGGGAAGTCAAATGGACTCTCCAGAAAGAGATCCTTGGCAATGACAAAGAGGCCAGCCAGCACACAGAAGAAGCTGATGGCGTTTGCTACCAGGCACACCTTCTAGGAGCAAAAAAGAAAAGTATTAAATCACTGTCCGAAGGTTATAGACGGGATCTAGGCCCTCCACCCAGGCCAACCAGTAGCTCACTCTTTGACCTCAGAAAAATGCTGCCTGTCCCTGGGCCTGAGGCTCCTCGTGCAAGCATGGCTTTCTGAGCTAGCTGACCACCGAGGAGGCCGGTGGTCCGGACCGGACCTCACCTTCTATGGGATGGGATCGGGAGAACCCAAGGGCCGCCTCTGGATCCATAAACTTTGTAACAAAGAAGGATGCTCCCACTGCCATCTCCCTCTCAAAGCTGCCCCCAAGCTTCCTGGCATCAGATATGCCAACTGATGAGGCACCCAAATGGCCCCCCACCCAGCTCCTTCCCCACCCACAGGAAAGGGTGGGACCAGCCCTGAGTGAAGACTCACTCACGTCTGCCTCTTTCCCCACCACCCATGACCCCTGAAATGCCTCTGTTCATCATCATCTTGGGTTATTTACGCATTATTCCAGGAGCTCTTGCCAAGTGCAAACCCCTGTACCAGGGAAAGAGTATAGACATAAGGCACCTCCAACCCCTTACGCTAGAATGGATTTCTCTGCACTAAGAGGCTCCCTACGCTCAGGAGTAGGAAGTAGGGAGGCTTATGGTTTTGAAAGGGGCCCAGTCCAGGAAGAAGAGGCAGGTTTTTGTCAAGCATCTCCTGCCTCTGCTCTGGGTAAGTGGCACAATACCCTTCTGATCTCTACACCCCATGAGAGAGCAAGGGGCAGCCACAGCCCAGCCCAAGCTGTGGGGCATGAATGTGGACCTGGGCTTGGGGACTGGAGGTGGGCTGAGGCCATGACACAGGATTGGTGGAATGGTCCTTCCATCCCCCATCCACCTCCATCCATCCGGGCTTGTGTGGGTGCCGACTCTGTGCCTCCCTGGGCCACCCTGGGGTAGAAAGATGCTCAGACATCTGCTGCCCAAGCTTAGTGCATGGGAGAGAGAGTCAGGAGCTGTGCGGACACAGAAGTCAGCCAAGGCAGTCAGGGAAGACTGCCTGGAGGAGGAGGCGTGTAAGCCAAGCCTTGAAGAATGATCAGGAGGAAGTCAAAGCCAGGAGAGAATGCACAGCAGGGAAAGGGCAAGGTGCTCGGACAGGAGCCAGCACAGTGCAAGCAAGGAACAGTTGTGTCTAGCTGGCGCTTAGAGATGAGAAGTTGATGGACACCCAGCTGCGGCCGGCTTGCGGGCCTCATAGACTTGCTGACATGGGAGGCAAGCCCAGGGCACAGGGGAGCCGAGGGAGGTGGGGCTGGCAGAACAATCACCTGGGCTGCTGTGTGAACAGGCTGGATGACACCTCCAGGCCTGACAGGACGGTGGCCAGAGCTGGGGTGGAGGAAGGGCAGCAGGTGGGGAGAAAAGTGGGTAGTAGGGGTGAAAAGCCAGACCTCCAGGACGGGGACTTTTCTGCTTGAACGCTCTCTGCTCTCCGACTTACCAGATAATTTTTCTGAAACGTCTCCATTGCTATTGCCAAGATCCCTGAAATGAGGAACTGCGGGCCAGATTTGAAACAGTCGTAAGAGAGAGGCTGGGGTGCCTTGAAACCCACAAATTCCCTTCCCGCTATTCTCTAAAAAAACCAGCCTCTGAGGGCTGGTGGGGTAGAGAGCATCGTTCCTCTGACAAAGGGGGCTCACGGCCCATCCCAGGCCCCTCTCCAGCCAGGCTGGTCTTCCCTGGGTGCACAGGTCACTCCTGGGCTTCAGCTGTGTCCTGCACTCAGACTGCCCTCCCGGCCCCCTCCCGCTTCTCCCGTTTACCAGCCCAAACCATCCCTCTGGTGTCAGCTGCACTATGCTCTCCACCCTGACCCTGGCTCCTTTCCTGGATCCTGCAGTTTGGAGGATATTAGCTCTTGGATATCAGCACCTGGAGGGTCTCTGGTGTTTTTCTGCAATTATTCTTTCATATGTGTGCTGAGCACCTACTATGTGCCGGTCACTGGGAGTACGGGGATGGGTAGGCACCCACGCGGAGATGGTGGTTCCCCACTGTGTACTGAAAGCTTGGAGTGGGGGCCATGGGGACAGAGGACTGAAGTGGCAGCAGAGGGTCAGGATGCCTGTCTGAGAGGGCGCCGAGGACCTGGGACTTGGTGTGTAAGCGGGACTCCGCCGAGACTCGGGGTGGCGGAGGATGCCCTGGGGAGCCTCCAGGAAAGATGTGGCCACCGGTCTCGCTTTCACCTCCCACCCTGGCCAATGGCCTTGTGGGGACGGGAGTTGTGCCCTGCAGACCAACCCTGACAGAGACTTCAGGCACCAGGGATGTGTGGCTGGATCCAAAGGCACCTGAGGACGCCTGAGGAAGGTGTGGTTGCCCCAGCTCACGCTCACTCTCTGTGCTGGGTGCACTGGTCTATTAGGGGAGGGCGCTGAGAGCCCGGGGCTGCAGGCCTTCTGGGCTGCAGGCCTGCAGGGGCCCCTGGGAAGGAGCTGCTTCCCGTGTGACTGAGAGAGCAGAGGCAGAGCTAAGAGTCTGGAGAAGGGGGCTGAGGCTGCTTCCCTCCTATTTGCTCACTCCGCCCCACCCTGCATCCAGTGCCGAATGCCAGGTCCCCCGGGGTCTGCCTGCTCCCCAGCCGGCCCACGTTTCGGCATCTACTCACAGAGGCAGCCCCCCAGAATGGATACCAAGACTTCAGCACCACCAGGTGAAGGCTCTGGACGACAGCAACAAGGTAACCCGCAATGAACAAGTACAGCAGAGCGATGACAACGTGGCAGGCCTGGGCAGGAGAGGGGCAGGGGGCAGAGAGCTGCCGTCAGGGGACGTGGCCCTAAAGGAGGTCGTCGGGGTCCTGGACCGGCTGGCTGAACGGAGATCACTCCCCACCTTCTAAGGGATCCTGGTGGGTCTGCAAGGAAGGACCACGTCTCGGAAGGCAGGTGGGAATCACGCACTTGTTCTACCACCTGTGGCCATGGCAGTGCCTCTGGGGGCTGGGGGATGGGGAAGAGAAGGGAAGGAGAGGAAATTTCTTCTGCTGAGGACTTCTTATGGGCCCCCACTGAGCTGGTGTCGGTGTAGGTGTAGACAGCCTCTCCCATCCCTCAAGGGCTTTTTAAATCTTAGGGTGAGTGTTAAGCAGGGAAGCTGGAGGCTTTCTCATCCCCCTCCGCCCTCAGGGCTCCCTGCACTGCCCCCTCATGTGCCCCCTCCACTTCCTTGCCCTCCCCCTACCCCAGTGCCCTAGGAAATGGACACACACCCCCAGCTCCTTGAGAAGGTGGCTCCTCTTCCTGGGCTTCTCTTCTGGTGCCATTCTGGAGGCAGGAGGTCAAGCTGGGTCACCTTCTGGGGTAGATTTGGCAGGCCAGGCTGGGTTGGGCTGGAGGCCTGCTTGGGCGTGGATCCTCCAGCTCCGGACCCGGGAGTAACTGTGGCTGCTCTGTCGGCTTCTGCCGCCGTGACTCCAGCCGAGGACCTTGGCTGGGGGCCAAAAGAAAAGGCTGGGACAGAACTGTCTCATTTCTCTGGCTTGTGCCTGGGTGAGACTCAGTGACTATCCTCGGGGCCAGGACCTTCCAGAACAGCGGCTGCCCTGTGCAGCAGCCCCTGAACTTGATTTGACCTGGAATGAGCTGAGTCTGGGGATGGCGAGAAACTGACTCACAGCCTCTGTCAGGGGCTTCAGGGATACAGCTCCTTCCGGGGCAGGAAAAAGAGGACCCGACAAACTTTCCAACCATTGCAAGACAGACTGCACCCAAACTGGCCGACTGCAGTTTGGCGAGAGCCCAGGGGTACAGGAAGCCGGGAAGGTGGTGGGAGCTTTGGAACCAGTCCCCATTCACTGGTCCAGGATGATCCAAAAGAAGGCAGGTGGGAATCAAATAACTGTCCTACCACCTAGGGCGATGGTGGTGGCTCTTGGGTTTAGGGCATTAGGGAAGAGAAAGGAAGGAAACTTCTGCTGAGGACTTACAAGGAGCCAGCACTGAACCAGGAAGCCAATATTTAACAATGACAAAAAGTCAACATTTACAAATGCTTTCTCTGTTCCAGGCACCGGGACGAGCATTTTACATGCATTATGTGATTGTATCCTCATCCCAGCCCTATGAGTTGTCCTTGCTCCCATTTTGCAGATGGGGCTCAGAGAGGTTAAGCCACTTGCCCAAGGTCACACAGTCAGTAAATGACTGGGCTGGGACTCAAAGTCCGGCAGACTGGCTCCAGAGCTTGTGGGCTTCATTCTTTTATGCACTGTTGCCTTAATGAATGAAAATGAATGTTCTGGATGTTTTAAAAGGCATGAGAAATGGGTTGGGGGAAAAGGTTGCAGGAGGCTGAAAGCTCCACTTGCTGAGGGGCTGGGTGACTATGTTGTATGTTGATGCCAGGGCACTTCAGGGCCTGGGAGCTGCCTGGTGATTTGGTGAGAAAAGCTGAAGTTTTTCTCAGGAGAATGGAGTTGGGGGGTGTCTGGGAGGGGATTGGGGGGGCTGGCTGTGGGGATCATGGTAGGTGATGGTTCTCCACGGGGACAGGGCTAATGAGCAAATCCTTTAAAGGAACTGGGCTGTTTTCACTCTTTCTAATAAAAAGGCGGGGGGGAACACATTCTCCTTGATTTTAATTCCAGCTGTGGATTCAGGAGGTCGTTTGTGAGCATCCACATTTTGCAGTTTTTCTGCCACGGAGGTAGTGGTGGGGGGAGAGGAAAAGAGCCTTGGGAGGCTGGGGGGGACAAGTAGCCCGGGTGACTAAATCCCAGACAGCAAGTCCTTCATAGCCAAAGGGCCAGATGGGGCCCCAGGGTTGGTGAGCACCGGCTCTGTGTAGGCACTGTGTGGGGAGGCATTCTTGCACGCTGACCTCCCTCAATCCCCAGGAAGTTGGTTCTATTCCATAGAAGAGGAGACAGAGGCTCAGAGAGGTCAAGTGCCTTGGCCAAAGTCACACAGCAGAGAAGTTCCTGGGATTGGGACCGTGTGTGGTCCGACAACAGTGCTCTGTGCCCAGGCTGCTGGGACATGTGATCAGTATCTCCACTGGCCTCTAGTGACAACCCCTGATTTAGTGGGGATGGTTGAGGAGGCTGGGCCTCTCTCCTTCCTGGGCTCCAGAAGCAGAGCTCAGAGACACATGGCTGCATGACTCCCTTTTCTGGGACCTGGCCCAGCTCTGCGTGGGAATCCATCCCTGTCTCAATTCCCAGCTCTTCAGAGCCCCTCTGACACAGCGAGCTGGACTGAGGGATGCGGCTGGTGGCAAAGGCCAGTATCAATCAGCCACTGGATGTAACCAGACTTCTCCCCTGCACCTGGACCTCAGTGCCACTGGGAAGCACAAAAGAATGAAGACCTCTTGGCAGAGCTGTCTTGGATGGAACAGGTTGCCCAGGGAGATAGTGAGTGTCCAGTCACTGGAAGCGTGCCTCTACTTGGCGTTAGCTTTCCAGAGTTGTGGTGCTGCAAGTGGGTCAAATAGTCAGTCAGGAGTTGGAGTCAGGAAGCTGGAGTAACCTTTCTCAAAGTATGTTCCATGGAACACTGGTCCTGATAGATCAGTAGCAAAAGGGCTCCATGATCAAATAAGTTTGAGAAACCCTGGATATCTATTCTCTTTCCCCTCTTTAGCATATAAAAGGCTCTGAGAATTCCTGCAGTGGAACACTTTAGTATAATATTAAGGGCATTTCCCAAAGTTAATTGGCCATGATAAATTAACTTTTTTTTCTCATAGTCCAGTGATTCTACACACGTGGTAGTCGTGTGGGGAATACTTTTGGGCAAAGTGGCCTTAAACTTATAAACTTTAAATTCTGTTCTTTTTCTGGCCTTCTTTGCCCTCCTTTTGGTTTTCTCAGATGCATATCACGGCAGGGATTGGACTGTGGTCTCTAAGGTCACTTCCAACTCTCAATAATCCTCTCACGGGACAGAAGGAACTTTATACAGCGGGAGGGGAAGGCGGTGCAGAGGGCAGACTGAGATAACCAGAGGGGAAAGTTTCTTGTTTGTAAAGGTGAGATCCTGCTCTCCGAGAAGGGCGTGGACCCTGGGTCCTCAGGAAGCTATGCCCTGTTGTCCTGCCTGCTGCACCTCCAGAACCTGGCCCAGGGCTGATTGGGGCGGAGATGGCTGGGGAGGGGAGGGGGCAGGAGACGGCTGTGGGCCGTGGGAGGAACATCTTTAGGCTTGGCCCCTCCCCAGTCCCCTCAGCCAGCTCAGGACCCACAGGCCCCGGCAGCCTGGCCCCCCAGGGAACCAGCCAGGAACGAGCCTTTGTTCCTTCGGCTCCTGGAGGGTGGGGCAGGCAGGGACAGAGGGGGCAGGACCCTCCAGCTCCGCTGCAGAGTGGACCAGATCCTGAGCACCCGACGTGAACAAGCCCGGGCCAGACCCTGGCTCTGCCCCCCCGAGCTTTGACCTTGGGCAGGTTGATTGCATCTCAACCCCTTAGCCTCCCCACCTGCCACATAAGGAGTGCTGGTGCCAATCCTGGGGGTGCGGGTGGGCCGGGGTTGTGGGGATTAAACAGGATAACATCTGTAACACGCGGGGCCTGGCACCTAGCAAACGTCCACTAAGTGCTGGCCGGCATCACCTCCAGCCTGCCGCGTGCCTAGAATCCTGCCACCGGGCTCCACTTTGTCCTGTCTGGTTCTCTGATAAGACCTGATACATCCTGGTCTCATCATCGGGAGGGGTGATCCCGGGGTGGGGAGAGGGCATAAGAGCTCTGGGCTCCGGAAGAAGGTGGGGAGGGGTGTGGGAAGGGAAGGAGAGAACCATGGATATTGAACTAGTGGCCGGAGATTTATCTACGGAGTCCTGAGCTCAACACCACAGGGGCCCAGGCAGCGGTGAGTAAGATCTGTCCATGGGAGTTTGTGGTCAAGCAGGCAGAGAAGACCTGTGACGCGAATGGACTGTACTGTGGAGGCCTAGAGGACAGGGCGAGCTTCTGAGGATGTGTGTGTGTGTGTGTGTGTGTGTGTGTGTATGTGTCTGCGTGTGTGTGTGTATGCGTGTCAAGCAGAGAAAGGCAGGGTTGAGAGGTATCGAGTCACACCATGTGACGGGGGGATGGGGGGGCCAGGGGCCACCCATAGAGGATCGGGGTTCAGTGGATGCCAGTTAGAAATCGGCTGCAAATGTGCCAAAGCCAGCCTCCCCACAAGGCATCAGAACAGGGTGCTGGTGCAGAGAGGTTCACCTGCCAGGAGCCAGGGGCCCTGCAGGAAATGAAGGCTTCTGCCCTGGGATGGAGTCAGGAGGCCCGGATTCTAGCGCTGGCCTTGAGTGGTCCTGGGCAAGTCCCTTCCCCTCTCTGGGGCTCTGTGTCCTCAACACTGTGTCTGTATGTGAGTTTCTGGGATTGAAATGGAAATGCCGAGGCCTCTCCCAGTATCAATGGTCAGTGAGTGGCAGCAGGATGGGGGTCTGGGTAGCAAATGCCTCCCTGGGGTAGATGCTGTTGGTTTCCCCCAATTCCCAGATATTCTTTGCTGGGGGCAGAGGCACCCATTTCCAGCTGCCATAATTGTTGGCTGCTAGGGGCTCACAGCTGCTCCCTTTAAATTTAAGGTTTAAATGACACTTCCTCCCCCAACCTTGCAGCCAATGACTGGCTGGCATGGGGTAGAAAAGGCTGACCCCCTTGCCACATGGTGGGACCCAGTCTGTGCTTCTGGATCACCCGCCAGTGGGATCCGGCTGAAGCCAGCAGGCAGCTGGAACCACATCTGTCCCTGGCTTGCTTCCTTTGCCCCTGTCCTGCTTCCCCTGCTCTTCCCCTGAGAGGGCTCCCTCATAAGTCAGTTGTCCAAAATCCTTGTCTCAGGCTCTGCTTCTAGATAACCTGATGGAAGACACTCCCTCCTTGTTTCTGCCATGGGGTCCACTCACCTGGCCCGGGACCTCCGCTCTGAGAGTCCAGCCGCCCTGTACCCTCTGGATCCGCTTCAGCCCCACAGAGGCAGCAGCAGAAGATCAGAACATCTTTACAACATTAGACTTTGGATATGTTCCCTCCTGGCTGCACCTCCTGCTTCATGACCCAGCTGCATGTGAGCTGTCAGAGTCTCTCCCATCCCCCAGACCCAGGCAGGAGAGTCTCTCCTTAGAGTTGCAAATTTCCTTTGGAAAGTAAAATGTTGACAATCGCTCAGGACAGATGGAGTGAAGATGATTGTGATCTTCACAGAGTCAGAGGTTGAGCCTTTTAAAAGACTTTTTAATTCTGGAAAATTCCAATAATTCGCAAACGTAGAGAGAATGGCCCTGTCAACTGCCACGTACTGTTCCCCAGGGACAATTGTGTCCATCTTGTTTATCTCTTCCCACTCCTTCTCCTCATCAGTAAGCAAAGCTTGGACTTCCAACCGTTTTATTTGTAAACATTTTAGTGTTTATTTCTAAAAGATAAGGACCCTTTAAAAAAAAGGTGACCACATGTCACAACTGAAAATTTAAAGCAGTGAAGACCTGCTGCTCCATGGGGCCTATTTCCGGGCGATGCAATAGCCCTGCGGCCACACCGAGCTCTGTGCTGGGGTTAGATGGCTCCCTTGTTGAGGAAAATTCAACACTGGGAGTCAGGAAAACCTCTTCTTCTTCCAGTTTTTGCTACTTACTAGATATCAAATATCTTCTCAGTGTTCACATTTCTCTGATTGTCTCATCAGCGTCGTGTGACTTTTGATTTGCTTGACTCAGGATCCAGGCACGGCCCACAAGTTGCATTGGGCTGGGAGTGGGGACACATCTCATTTTGCCTGGTGACCTGTCCCCGGGCTGCTCCCAGCTTGGTGCCCGCGTTCTGGGAAGTGAGCAGACCCTCAGCCAGGCGGTTCTGGTGAAGGAGGTGTGAGTGGGCTTTGACCACCCTCAGCTCTCACCCTGGCCTCTTCCTTTTCCCTCTGGCTTCTCTCTCCACGCTGTTATGCCTTTGGGGGCAGGAAAGTGATGCAGAGCCCCTTGGCCACCCTGGATAGTCACCCGTGCCCGCACTTGCCGACTTCAGAGCTGACTCTGGGCCTGGGCTGCCTGAGTAGAAACCTCAGTTCTACTCCTTCATAGCTGGGAGACCTAAGGTGACTTACTTGACCTCTCTGGGCCTCAGTTTTCCCCTCTGCGAGATGGGGGTAGTACTCCCTATGCAGTCGCTAGAGGGTTAAGTGAGTGAGAACGTGTGGGATGCTTAAAGCGGTGCCTGGCATGTATCAGGAGCCGTGGACAAGTATTAAAGTCACCACTCACGCTCAGGGGTCACTCAGGCTCCGTGTCACACACACAACCAGGCGGGAAGCAACCCTCCACATTCACTTACTTGCCACTCACCTTCCCTCAGGCCTCCCGTGTGGGGTGAGGCCAGGCAGTCATAGCTCTGGAAAAGGTCCACTTCCCCTGATGGCCCCCCGCCCCCCCGCAGTGTCCGGACACGCGCCCTGGGACCTCCTGCGGCGCAGGCCCCACCTGCCATTAGCTGCTTTGCACCCGCCCATTACCTGCAACCTTACTTCTGAAGTTTTTCCAGAACCTGTGGTTTTTCTCTGGGTTAGAGGCTTCTCCTTCACCACTTTTAGTTACGTACGACATACAACACACACACGCACACACACGCAGACCACCCCATGCCCTTGTTCATTAACTGACCCACTCATTCATAAAACCCTCAATGAGCACTTACTACCAGCAAGGCACTGTGCCATGTGCTGGGGGGCCAGGACCGAAGGAGACACTGCCCTGCCTTTGAGGAACAGGGAGACTCTGGCGGCAGAATAACGGCCCCCGGAGATGTCCATGTCGCAATCCCTGGAACCCATGACTATGTCACCTTACGCAGTAAAAGGACTTTGCAGTTGTGATTAAGTTAAGGGACTTGAGATGGAGAGATTATCCTGGCTTATCTGGCGGGTCCCATGTAATCACGAGGGTCCTTATAAGAGGGAGGCAGGAGGACCAGAGTCAGGAGAGAGATTGGCAGGTGCTACGCTGCTAGCTTTGAAGATGGAGGAGGGGGCAGAAGCCAAGGAATGCGGCAGCCCCTAGAAGCTAGAAAAGGTAAGGAAATGGATTCTGCCCCAGAGCCTCCCCCCAAAACTCAGAACTGCCAACACCTTCGTTTTCCGACTTCTGACCTCCAGAGCTGTAAGATAATAAACGTATTCCTTTTTTTTTTGGCCACACCACGTGGCTTGTGGGATCTTAGTTACCTGACCAGGGATTGAACTGGGGCCCTCAGCAGTAAAATTGTGGAGCCCTAACCACTGGATCACTAGGGAATTCCCTGAATGTATTGTTTTAAGCCACTAAGTTTGTAGTAACTGGTTACAGCAGTGATAGGAAACTGACAGAATGCAATGGCGAAGACGATCAGGGAGACAGGCGATAGTCTGGAGGGGAGGGGGTGGGACCCCAGATATGCATGTGTGCTGAGAGCCCAGCAGAGGGCACCTCACCTGGAAGGACCAGAGAAAGATAAGCCAGTAAGGCTTCCTGGAGGAAGTGGTGTCTACACCGAGGTCTGAAGGAGGGTTGGAAGCTAAGTGGGACAAATAGGAGTGGGGGGCAGGCAGGGAATAGCATTCCGGGCAGAGGGGGGTCTCACAGAGGTTCAGTATGGCAGCCAAGTCAAGTGCAGGAGGAGCGGGGCAGAGCCGAGGCTGGAGAGGGGAGTGGGCTGCATCTCCAGGGCTCTGTCAACTTTGCCAGAGCATCTGGACTTTAGCCTGAGGGCGGGGAGAGCTCCAAGTGACTTTAGGCAGAGCAATGACACTGTTGCTTTTGTACTTTAGAGAAATCTCTGTGGCTGTTATCTAGCCCAGACATGGGTTGGGCCAGCTTGGAGCTGGGGACAGAGGTTAGGGTTCAGGAGTCTGATGCCATGATGCAGGTGAAAGATGACGGTGGTCCACAAGTGCTGGGAAGGAGGATGGGGAGAGTGGACTAAGTCGAGAAAGCTAGAGCAAGGAGAGTCAGTGGGGGACGACTATACCTGGGGCTGAGGCAGAGGGAAAACCAAGAATGATGCTCAGATTCTGGCTTGGGCACCAGCCAAGTCTGTAGTCACATTGATTGACAAGTGGTATGGGTTTCATGTCAGCAGAACGTGAAAGCAGATGCTGAAGCTGGCTCAGAGAAAAGACGTGGGTGGAAGGCAGGGATTTGGGGATTGTCAGGATGGGGACAGACAGCTAACCTGAACTCCACGAGAGCAGAGAGATTTGGTTGACATCTGGCATCCTCAGAGCCTGGACACACAGTCGATAAACACCTGCTGAATAAACCATGAGATGAAACTAGAGCAGCAGATGCGATCACCCAGAGGAGAGTCCAGGGTAGGCAACACTTAAGAGATGAATGGAGCTATTATTATTAAAATAAGGATATTAAAAAGCCCATTGATTCTGGTGACAATGAGATCATGACAACAGCCGTTTCAGTGGTGTGAGTGGGAAGTGAGGAAGTAAGACTATTAAGGAGAGGAGAAAAGTAAACCCACAACCGAAGGGGTTTAGGGCATCAAGATAGGGCATTTTAAACTGGGAGATAATTAAACACATTGTATTTTCACATTCACAAAATTTTAATGCGCAAAATGTAACTGTGGTGGACAGATTCTAATAAGCCCAAGAACTCTCCCCCCCACCCCCCCAGTGTGGGTGAGACTTGTGATGTGCTTCTAACCTATAGAAGCACAGGTGATGAGACGTCACTTCTGTAACCACATCGTTACATGAGACTGCATCTCGCTAGCAGGCTTGCTCTGCAAACTCTCTCCCCGGCTGACTATAAAGACCATGGGCTGGGAGCTGAGGGAAGCCTCTCGGGGCTTAGGGAAGCTGACCACCAACAGCCAGAAAGAAGCTGGGGCCCTCAGTCCCATGGCTGCAAGGAAATGAGTTCTGCCATCAACCTGCATGAGCTTGGAAAGTGGATTCTTCTCCCCAGTCTAGCCTCCAGATGAGAATGCAGCCCGGTTGCCTCCTTGATTGCAGCCTCGTGAGACCCTGAGTGGAGGACTAAGCTGTACCTGGGTCCTGACCACAGGAACTGTGAGACAGTAAATATGTGTGGCTTTGAGCAATTAAGTTTGTGGTAATTTGTTACATAGAAACAGTTAACTAACACAGTGGCTTTTTCTGCCTTTTTTTCCTACTTTACAAAACTGAGGTAATTACATGAAGGCATAAATATGTACAGCCTGGTGAATTTTTATCTATATGTACACCCATGTGACCGTCACTCAGATCAAGACAGAGCATTTCCCATGCCCCAGAGGCTGCTCATAGCTCACTCAGTCAGGGCTGCTGCTCTCTAGGGCAAAACCACTGTGCTGACTTCTGTCTTTATGTTGCCTGTTCTTGAAATTTGTATCAATGGCGTAATACAGTATGTTCTTCTTTCACTCAGAGATTTGTCTGCATGGTAGATATATCAGTAGTTTGTTCTTTTTCGTTTATTCATTTTTTTTGTAAATAGTATCTTGACTTTTTATTTTTTAAAAATTTTTGGCTGTGTTGGGTCTTTGTTGCCGTGCGTGGGCTTTCTCTAGTTGCAGCGAGCGGGGGCTACTCTTCCTTGCGGTGCGTGGGCTTCTCATTGTGGTGGCTTCCCTTGTTGTGGAGCATGGGCTCTAGGCACACGGGCTTCAATAGTTGTGGCACACAGATATACCACAATTCACTTACCTGTTCTATTGTGGATGAACATTTGAGATGTTTCAAGTTTTTGCCTTTTATGAGTAAAGCTGTCATAACAAACTTGTGTACATGTCTTTGGTGGACATATTCACTCATTTCTGTTGGGTGGACATCCAGGTATAGCATTGTTGGGTTATACCGTATGCTTTAACACATCCTGTGAAACATTTTTTCCAAAGTGGTTATATCAAAATATACTCCCACCAGCAATGTATAAGATGAGCTCCCCAAATTCATCAACACTTGTATAGTCAGTCTTTCTAATTTTAGCCATTTTCGCATGTTGCGGTATCTCTTTGTGGTTTTAATTTGTATTTCTCCAATGACTAATGATGTTGAACACTCTTATTGGCCACTTTGAGATCTTTTTCTGTGGAGTGCCTGTGCAGTTTCTTTGCCCATTTTTAACTGAGTTGTCTTCCTTTTTCTTATTTATTTTTAGGAATTATTTATATATTTTGCATTTAAGTCCTCTGTCAGATATTATGTGTTTCAAAATCTTCTCCCGGTCTGTAGAGCATTTTCACACATGTTATTTTTTGATAAATAGAAGTACTTGATTTTAATAAACACTAATTTATAAATATTTTCTTTTCTGATTAGTGTTTTTTGTGTCCAGTTTGAGCAATCTTTGCTTATCCCAAAGTACTGAAGATATTTTCTTTCTTTTAAAGAAGCTTTTTTGTAAGTTTTAAAACTTAGGTGTGTGACTTATCTTGAATTAATTTTTATGTATGGTATATAATGTGGGAATTGTGGTTCATTTTTTTCTCCTATAACTGAATCCAATTGCTCCAGCACAATTTATTGAAAAGAACATCTTTTGTACACTGAATTGCAGTGGAGCCTCTGTCAAAAGTCAAGTGAACTGCGAGGGTGTGTGTCTGGACTCTCTATTCCATTGATCTAATTATCTATGCACTAAATCTATGCTGTCTTGGTTATTATTGCATAGTAAGTTTTGAAATCTGGTAGTTTAAATCCTTGAACTTTGTTTTTCTTTAAGGTTTTCTTGGATATTTTAGATCCTTTGAGTTTCCATATGAATTTTAGAATTAGCTTGTCAATTTCCTCCCAAATAAACTGTTGGAATTTCAAATGGGAATGTATTAAATATATAGATAAATTTTGGAGATAAATGACATTTTAACAAAATTTTGAGCTTTCCAATCTATGAACATAGTATAGCTCTTCATTTATTTAGATCATCATTAATGCCCCTTAGTAATATTTTGGAGTTTTCAGAATTCTTCTGCTTCTTTGGCAACTGCTTCTCTAGCTCCCATTTTCTCTCAGTGGCAGAAGACTTAGCTTTGCCAATTAAGAGTAACTCAGTCACTTCCCGTGACTTCCAGTCCACAAGCATGATCTGTCCTGGCTGGTCTCTCCTGGCCACTGTCTCCACTCTTACTTACTGTAAAGCTTCAGTCTCATACAACCCACTTTGCACATCAGCCTCTGGTGCTTTCCCTGGGGGACACAGGAAGTTTTCTGATGCTTTTACTCACATCCACATGGGAGTGTAGGGCTCCATGTCGTGTCACCCGGCACAGCCCTCGGTCATCTCAACTCCACATTCTGGCTCCATGCTGTCTGGACATGGGGCATCTCTAGGGGCCTTGCAGTCTCCTCAGTTTACAGTCTGGGATGTGAAGAAGCATCAGCTCTTCAATTCCTCCTAATGGATCTGCCGTTTTTGCTCCCATCTCTGAGGAACTTAGTCAACAGGGCACAGATGATGGTAATCCCAGCCTGAGGCTAAGCCTTCTCTTCCTCCTTTTTCTCCCTTCCTCCCTCCCCTTTCTAAACTTCTCCCCTCAGCTCAGAAATGTCTCTAATCTCCTCTATGTGTGGCAGTTAAACTGTTCGTAAACCCACAAACACATTTCCCCCAACTCTATACTGTGTGTTCTTAAACTCTCAGCTCTAGGTCCTCAAGTCCTGGCTCTTGATTTTGAAAGCCAAATTCTGTTGTGACGCCCACCCAACTCTGCACGAGCATGACCCCAGGAGGGAGTGCCTCCTTAAAGGGGGCTTTGCTTGCCCCACCCTTGTCCCAGCTCTGTGGCTCACTGGTACTTAGCCACCTAGCTGACTACCCTCCTTTGGGAAGACCTCATGGAAGGGGCAACATTAACATAGGGTTTTGAGGGAGGAGCAGGAGTTTGTTAGATGAAGAAGTGGGGTGCTGAGGAATGCAGCCCTGTCCCAGTCTTCGGGCTGAAGAAATGGGGGAGAGAGGGGAATGGGTTGGTGGCAAGCACTTGGGTTTGGACTTTGGGGAGCCACGTGGTAAGAGCATGAACTCTGACATCAGATGGAACTGAGTTCAAATCCCAGCATTGCGCCTTACTAGCTTGGTGGCCTTGGGCACATGATTTAATCTCTTCAAGCTTCCATGTCTTCAGTGGTAGAGTGGGGACATGAATGCCTGCTTAGTGGGGCTCAGGTGGGAACAGAACAAGGGTAAGGATCACACCACACAGAGCCCAGCGCCCAGAGATGCCCTTTTGCTGTGACAATGGGACAGTTACCCAGGTCCTCTGATAAGTATGCGATGACTCTTTCTAGCCCCCAAGGTTAAAAAAAACGTCATTGCTATGAGACCAGATCAAATTTTAAGCACAGTTTATTTCCCTCTGTGGTATGGATGAGAGAAGCCACCTGCAAGGGCCTCTGAATACCAGGTGGAGGTGTCCCCTGGGCCCAGAGACCCAGCCCCACTCATGGTACCTTCAGAGGCAGCCTTCTCCTCAGGCTAGGGGGTGAGGGTGGGAGCACTGAGAGCCCCAGGGAGGTCCTGAGCCTCCCAGGGGTGGGGCCGCCACCGCTGTGCACCTGTAGACGCTGCCCAGGATTCCGTGCGCTGGACTCAGCCCTCCCCTGCCACCTCCGCAGCCCCGGCGGGCGGGCAGGCCTGAGTGAATAGCGCCTCCAAACGTTTCCCAGAGGCAGGGGAGCGGGAAGGGTCTTCAATGTCATCTGGTTCAACCTTTAGTTTCCAGGCAGGAAAACTGAGGCCCAAAGACGGAGCAGCAGATTACAAGGGACAGAGCCGGTCCTACGGCCCGGAGACCCGAAGCCAAGCCACTGCCAGCTGTGTGACCTCTGCAGCTGGACTCAGGACTCCTTACTGGAGGGTTCTGCGCTCTGAGCTTAACGACCGTCCCAAGGCCTGAGGGCCAGGGCGGCCCTTGAACCCGTCTCCCTGTGAGGCCAGGGTTTCCACGAACGAGGAGAGAGAAATTCAGAGCAGCACATGGGGGTGTTTCCTGATAGTGATGGCGCTCGGCAGGGCAGAAGGACACACACCCTTGACATCAGCTAGCTTTTTAAGGAAATAAACCACTGCGGGAAATGTGTGGGACAGACATCCTCAGGGTCTCCACTCGGTGCCACACCATGTGAGGATTGGGGCCGAGGGCCGCCCCAAGATTAACGAGGTGGGGGTGGGGAGAGGCCGGGCTCGGGATGGTGCGGGTGGGGGGGTGGAGGGGAGGGGAGGCGGGACTCCCAACCCCCAGAGTGGCCATCTACTCGGACGACTCCTTGGGCATATATGCCACGTTATCATAGGCGGGGGGCGGAGAGGCTGCGGGCCTGGGGATATTGAAGTCTGTGCTGAAGGTATTTGGCAGGAAAATCACAGGTTGCAAAGAATAAGAAAACAAACCCAGGCAATCCTAGAGGCTCGGGCGCCTTCTTGGAGCTGTTGCAATAGTGCCCTCTTGTGGGTGTTCTGAGAACAGCACCCTAGTAGTGAATGCCGCAAGTCTGAATTGACCCCACTCGTAAGTTCACCTAATATTCCAAAAAATATTTACTGGGGCCAACTATGACCCGGGCGTTGGGGGTACAGCAGTGAACAAAACAGACATAAGTCTCATTTCTCTACGAACTACGATTCTGGTGTTCTTTGTCTCTGGCCAGCCCTGCACTGGTTCAAGGCCTGGATACCATAGCACCCGCCTTCTAGCGGCTTCCCTGCCTCCAGCCCCGCCTCTCCGCCCCGCCACCCCCTGCATTGGACAAACCCTCTGGATTGATTTCCCTGAGCCCCGCTCTACTCCCCCTCCCCTCTGAGCTTACACTCCTCTGCTCAGACTTTCAACAGCCTCACGTCCCATTTTGCACAAGTCCACCTCCTAAGCGGCATCCCTGCGCTGTGGCCCGCATTTTCCCGCGGAGGAGGACTTTACTCCAACTGGTTCCCTTGCCACGAAGGCCCTCCTCCATCGCCTCTCTGTCTGCACTGTCCTCCAGTTTGGGGGAAACTAAGGTCAATTCCCACCCAAGTCATGCTGCCCTTTCTGATGTCCACGTCTCCCTCATGGCCCGTGAACTTCTGGAGGGTCCCACTCATCCTTGGACAACGCTCCCCCTCGTCCCCTGCGCCTGCCTTCCGAGGCTCTGCGTCCAGGCGCACGGGGCAACGGGTCCCTTGGTGCTGGCGCCTCCCTGTGGCCACGAGGAAAACAGTCCCACCTGCCCGCGGAAACTCCTTTGGGTCCCCGGATGTAGGAATGGCGAGCTCATTGCAGCGCAGTGGCCCCGGGTCGGGGTAGGCAGGGGTGAGGCACTCACCGCGTGGGCTTGGGCGCGGGCGGCTTGGCACCCGAAGTGGGTGGCAATGACCGCGATGAAAAACTCCAGGATGGTGAAGATGGTAAGCACGGCCAGGTAGCCCCTGCCCACGTCCTGGGGACCAAAAGCCACCGTCAAGGCAAGCCGAGAATTCTAGAATAGAGGAGGAAAGGGAGCCCAGAGCGAGCTAGAATAAGGTGCCCAAGGCCACACAGCCAGCCGATGGCAGAGCTGGAGCCGGATCCAGTTGTCCTGCAGCCCGTCCCGTGCCCTCCCCTGCTCTCTGGGCTGCCTCTCCGTTGTCCCCACGCCCATCCCTGGGGTAGGGTCTTGGGGTCCGTATACTCATGGGGTCTCTTGGGATTGGCAGGCCCTGGCGAGGCCCAGGCCCCCAAGCCTCCTGGTGCTGCAAACTCTCTCCCCGCCCCCTCCTGGATGTGGCTGTATCCTTCTCCAAGTTTTCCCACTCCTTGGGGAGCGTCAGACAACACACCCAGTTAGTGACGCCAAAATCCATGAGCAGGATGGCCGTCCCGGCAAAGGCCGCCATGGCACTGAGAATGTTGGTCCCCAGGCTGCTCCTCACCTGCAGAGGAAAGGAGCAGAGGGGAGAAGCAGGAGCAGGAGACGGGACGGGAGGCGACAGCTCTCCTCCCCACCTCCCCAGCCTCCCATACCAGGCCTCCCGCCGCCAAGGGGCAATGTCCTCACGCTCGTGCCCATGCCTGCGTTCTTGTTGACTTTCTTTCCTCCTATCCTTCCCTGGGACTTCAGGAGAAAAGGCCCTGCTGCCCCCTTCCCCACCCCTGACCCTTACCTTCCGTCGTCTTCTTGGAAGCTGCTGGCAAGGGGGCACGACCACCTCCCTGGGTGAGGTTTGCAGAAGCTCCTTACCCACCCAATACTGTGCCCCTCCGCCCCAGGCCGAGCACCCTGCAGGCGCAGGGGTCGGGGGAGACCCTCTGCTGTGGACGCTGAGGTTGGGAGAGGTGTTGGGGTCAGTTCCACGTGGTCCCAGGCAGGGGCCGGCAGCGCAAGGCACTGCAGACGCTGGCGGGGCACCAGGCAGGGGAGAGGCAGGTGCTGTGAGCCTGAGTTCGGTGGGCCAGGCCCTCACCGGGGGGCCTAGGGCTTCGGGGCAAGGGGATACCTGGGTGGTCCAGGCGACCACTCAGGGGTCACCCTCCCTATGTTGCCAGAACCCGATGCTCTTTTGACCCAGTAGCTGAAGACCTCTGGTTAAACAGCCCTGGCCTTAAAGCGGGGAACAATCATGGGTGGGCCGGGGACTGCAGGACCTGCTCAGGCTCAAAGACTCCGACTCCTTTTTGCGAGGAGGTCACTGAGACCAGAGCAGCCTCACAGGAAATCAATTAATTGATGAATTAATCCGGCAAACTTCTATTGAGCATCTGCTGCCAGCCAGGCACTGTCCAAGGTGCTGTGAGCACGTGGCAGAGTAAGTCAGCTCTCCCCCTGCCAGACTTTACAGCCTAGGGGGACGTGGGTTTGATACCGAGGGTCCCCTGCGTCCAGTCCTGTCCTGCTATAATCCATTCTCCACCCAGCACCCAGCAGCTCTCAGGAGTGTACATAGGGCAACGATTCGTCTCCTTCAACCCTCAGTGGCCTCCCACTGCCCTTAAACTCCAGACTCCGCATCCATCTCTGAGTCATCTCCCTGCCTCTCCCTCTGAGCTCAGCCCCTCCTACTCTGCCCCTTGTTTGCTGTAATCCGGTGTCCTGGCCCCTTCTCCAGCCTCTGATGCCCAGGCTCTTCCCCGTCTCATCTCCCAGCCTGGGATACTCTTCCCCAGGCTCTTCCATGGCTGCTGCCCTCTGAGCAATGAGCTCAACGACACCTGCTCAGGGACTGCAGACCGTCCTAGCTGAGTGGAACCACTCACATTATCCGGGTGCTTTGTTCAGCACTTTTCACTCTCTGTAATGACCTTATTTGTTAGTCTGGTTTTTGGGTGTCTTACCAGACACCAGAATGTAAGCTCCACGAGGGCAGGGACTTGACTCTGGTGCGATGCTCGACACCCTCATGTCCAAAGCCTCCATTGCCCCCCACCCCCTCACCGGTGCCCACAGAAGGCATTGAGCCGTCGGCGATGTGGACTCAGCACACCTCTCCATCTAATTTCTTTCCACTTTTCTTCCCAGACCTTTGCCCTCATCAAATAGAACCACACATGGTTTCCATGGCAACCCTGCCCATGGCCTCTCCTTGCATCCTCATGCTTTTCCTTCAGTATTTCTCAGTCCTACCTGCCCACCAAGGCCCAGCTTCAGGAGGGCTTTTTGCCTCTTCCCTTTCTCTGGATGACCATGAACACTTTGTCTGTGGACGCTCACTTTCTGCCCCGTAGTGCATTTTGAAAGTGCATCTTGGTTCCTCCTCTCCCGTAGGTAGAGCAGTGTCTGTGCCTGGCCGTCTGGGCGTTGTCCCGCGCCTGGCCCCCAGCAGGCCCCCAGGAAATGCTCGCTGAAGGAGCCAGATGAGTGAGCGTCTTTGGAAGCAGAGCAGAGTGGAGCCTGGCAGTGGCCCCACCCTTGCCCCGGGTCCCCTGTTCAGACTTACCAGGCAGCTGGTGTGGTTCTTCTCCGCTGTCACTGAGAGGGACCCCGAGATGATGAACTGTGTGGGGAAGCGGGGACCCCGGTGAGGCTTTGGCCGGGACACTGGGCAGGGTACACCATGCCTGGTGCTGTGGAGACCGTGTGTCTCAGGGAGAAGCCAGCAGCCTCCTGGCTTCCACCTTCTCTGCCTCCTGGCCAGGCACTTGGAATCTCTCTGTGAGGGTGCCCCCTGGTTGCTAGGGGCCCCTGTCCAGGGAACTAGGGCCGTGGCTTGCAAGGTGAATGTTTTCATTGACATCGTATCATCAGAGCCTTGTAAGGAAGGCATTGTTCCTTTAAACATTCACTCATCAAACATTTCCTGAGCAGCAAGGATGTGCCAAGACGGTAGCAGAGTTGAGTAAGACAGACAAGATCGCTGTCCTCACGGGGCTTCTATTCTAACTGGGGGAGACGGACACTTAGCAAATAAACGATCAAGAAGTATGGTGGTAGTGACAGGAATTGTAAGGAATCACTGGGGGCTACTTGAGGTGGGGTGGCCAGGGAAGGCCTCTCTGAGCAGAGATGCAAATGAAAGGATACAGGGCTTGTGATGATTTGCGGTGGGTGGGGAGTGGGCGGGGCCGGCTTGGAGGCTGCCCTCCAAAGATGGCTCCCAGTGAACCCTGTGTCACGGTACCCATGCCCTCGGCACTTGCCTCCAACAATGACCCTGGGCGGGTCCTGCGACTGGCTTAGCTGAGAGATGCAGCGGAGTGTTGCCGGGCCAGTTCTGGGCCTAAGGCTTAGAAGGCCCAGCAGCTTCCATGTTTGCACTCAGCTGCAGGCTGGGGAGACCACGGGGACGGATCACTCGGAGAGGCCAGCAGGAGGCTGGAGAAGGCTGGGGGGGGGGCCCTGGGATTACACGGAGACAGAGAGGACCAGGAAGGGGCCACCACAGCTGTCCAGGTGGAGGTGGGGAGACGTGGACAGTTTTAAGCTCTGCTTGGGAGGGCGAGCTGACAGGACCTGCTGGTGGAGTGGGTGTGGAATGGGAAAAGAGAAGGGTCTAGGGTGACTTGGGATGTTTTAGCTCTGGCAACTGGATGGATGCTGCAGAATTAAGGCTTGGTAATTGGCTCCCACATGTGTTAGTGCTTGATTCCCTCTAACTATGGGGTAGGTGGGGCCAGAACTATGGACCCGATTTTTAGATGAGGAAGCTGAGGCTGAGATGGAGTGACTTGCCTCGGGGACTCCTGATAACACACGGTGGAGCTGGGATTCAGACCACTTGGCCTGGCCCCAAAAATCTGTTCTCCCCGGGGGGCGCTGGGAGGCTCAGGTGCAGACGGGGACCTTGTAATTGCTGAATTGCTCTCTTCATCTTGGGCATTATAACCGTGCCCTCCCCTGATTCTCCAGCAGGGGTGGGTGGCCAGGCTATTTGTCATAGAGCTGGTCGGACTCCCAGGGAGCAGAGCTCGTGGTGGGCTGGGGCCCAGGAGAGGAGCTGATGGGTTTCTGCAGCCCAGGGTTTGGATTCGGGTTGAGACGTGTAACCATGGTAACAAGGTGGTTATTGCCCTTATCCCCTGCCCGCATCCCCTTCATCCCATGCTTTTTGCGAGCCTGCTCTGTGCTAGGCTCTTTGCTGGGAACTTTTCGTACACAGGAGTG
Source organism: Balaenoptera borealis (assembly GCF_965194805.1). Classification (NCBI taxonomy): domain Eukaryota; kingdom Metazoa; phylum Chordata; class Mammalia; order Artiodactyla; family Balaenopteridae; genus Balaenoptera; species Balaenoptera borealis. Next base: position 10,736,667 of record NC_138868.1, read on the forward strand.
GGGTCTGGGTCAGGGTATGATTAGGGTTTGCAGTTCGGAGTTAGAGTTAAGCTCAGGCCCCCACCTAGGGGTGGCTGTGTCTAGAAGGATATGGTGGGGGGGTGGGGCGGCGGGGGGAGAAATGAGCCTGGGAACAGCTCCCTGGATGGCCCCGGCACTCACGCAGGCTCCTCCCCAGAAGGGGACGCCGCCTTCGATGAAGAGCATCCCCACGTGGCCGCGGCGGACCATGAGCAGCACGCTGCCGAAGCCCAGGTGGATGAGGCCGATGAGGATCTGGACCGTCTGCGGGGAGCGGGCGGTGGCTCAGCCAGGCGGGCGGGGCGGGCTCCACACCGCCCCCTGCCGGCCGCGGAGGAGAGCGTGGCAGAGCCCTGCGCTCTCGCAGCGAACCGTCGGCGACTGGGAAATAAACTCAAGGTTCCATTCTTTTAAGGAGACGTCATTATAACAACCGTAAAAGACAGTTTTAAGAAGGAAAGCCAGCAGCCCACAGCCTTCGGGACCCACCCTTCTGTTACCATGTCTCCACGGGTTTGCTTTTTGCTCTGACCCACGGATCTCAAGCATCCTCTGTGTTGCTACCTGGTTTTCCTAACCCTGGTTTCCTGAGCAGCAGGTACAGCATTCCCTGTACTGAATGCCTCACCTTTTCCTTCCTCACCCCCATGCAGCCTGCACAGATATCTCCTTAGGCATCTTTCTCATCTGAGTGTCTGTTATTGATTCATCCCAGCCATGTGCTGGAGCTGCCTCCTACCAGCTGGAATCTGGACTTGGGTTTCACATTAATTAATTAATTAATTAATTAATTAATTAATTAAAAGGGGGTGGTTTACCAGTGCCGCACTGATCCATTCTCAGAAGTGGGATGGTTTTCCCAAGGCTGGGAACATGTGGGCTTCTGGTACTTGTTGCCACATTTCTTTCCAAATGTTTTTGGTTAACAACTGAATTCTAGAACTGAGTGGAAAGGGACACTGGAGGCCCCTGATTTCAACCTCTTCCTAATCCAGGAGCCCTTTCCAGCTCCTGACTTCTAAACAGACGCCCTCAGTGACGAGGCGCTCACTACCTCTCAAACCACTGTGGTCCATTTATGGGCAGTTCAGACTGTGGAGTGGTATTCTGGGGGTCACGTGGAATATTCTTCCTAACATGAAGGCCAAGAATTTGTATGTTTAAAGGCAGACCCCTTGAATCTTCTCTTTCTTTCTCTCCTCAGTTGCATGACCTCCATCTTTTCAGCTTCCTTATGGGACATTATGTGCCAGCTGCCGGTGCTGCTTTCCTTCTCAGTGGGTCCTTCCCCTGCTACTGGACCACCACTGCTACTCCAATTACTCCTAAGACACCTGCTGCCACTTGCCAAATGCCTGTCTACACTAAGCAACGTGCTGGGTGTTTTACAGACATTATCTCATTTAACCCTAATATGATGAGGTAGATATCCTAAAATTATTATCCTAATTTTGGAGATGAGGAAACTGAGGTTCGGGATGTTCAGGAACTTCTCCGAGGTCTCCCAGCGATGAAGTGGCAGGCCAGCTAACTCTAAAGCCAGTGTTCTGGGGCTTCCCTGGTGGTGCAGTGGTTAAGAACCTGCCTGCCAATGCAGGGGACACGGGTTTGAGCCCTGGTCCGGGAAGATCCCACATGCCATGGAGCAACTAAGCCCGTGTGCCACAACTACTGAGCCTGAGCTCTAGAGCCTGCGAGCCACAACTACGAGCCCACGTGCTGCAACTACTGAAGCCCACACGGCCTAGAGCCCGTGCTCCGCAACAAGAGAAGTCACCGCAATGAGAAGCCTGAGCACCACAACGAAGAGTAGCCCCCGCTCACCACAACTAGAGAAAGCCCGCGCACAGCAACGAAGACCCAATGCAACCAAATATAACTAATAAATAAATAAATTAATTTAAAAAATAGAATAAAAATCTTAAATAAATAAATAAATAAATAAATAAATAAATAAATAAATAAAGCCAGTGTTCTCCCTGGGTGACACTCCCTAAGACCTATCTATAGTTTCTACTTTTTATGTTTTTCAGCAGTTTACATTTGTCTCACCGAAGTCCTTTGGAGGTCACTGTTTCCCAGAGTCTGCTCTGAGGTTTCAGGCCTCCAGCAATGGATACTCCATCTTTGTCCACTGCCCCTAGTCCCTTCCTGCACCAGTGGGCTTGCTGCAGCCTTAACTGTAGAATCCTAAATTCCAGCACGTTCAAGCCCGAGCTCCTGAGTGCTCAGAGCAGTGGGGTTGGAAGTAGAACTTTACAGTCAGGCCATCCTAGGGTACAGGATGCCACTTACCAGCTGTGTGGCCTTGGGCCAGTGACTTAGTGTTGACCAGCCTCAGCTCCCTAATCTGTCCAATGGGAACTATGATCCCTGTGTCACAAGTGGTGATGAGACTCTAAGGAGACAATGTGTGCAAATTCCTTGGTCAGTGCATGCATGCACCTCTTGGGGGCACTTGGTAAATGAGAGCTGTTTTCATTGTCCTCATCATCACTACCACCATCATCACCACCATCATCATCACCACCACCATCACCACCACCATCATCATCACCACCATCATCATCACCACCATCATCACCACCATCATCACCACCACCATCATCATCACCACCATCATCACCACCATCATCACCACCACCATCATCATCACCATCATCATCACCACCACCATCATCATCACCATCATCACCACCACCATCATTATCACCACCATCATCATCACCACCACCATCATCACCATCATCATGATCATCACCACCACCATCATCACCATCACCACCACCATCATCATCACCATCACCATCATCACCACCATCATCACCACTACCATCATCATCACCACCATCATCATCACCATCATGATCACCACCATCATGATCACCACCATCATGATCACCATCATCATCATCACCATCATCATCACCACCATCATGATCACCACCATCATCACCACTTAAGCCATGTTTTCATCTTCCATTGGACAAACTGAGGCCAAAGGACAAACTGAAGACACCCTATATGTATATATCGATGAATATGTCTGCCTGTCTATCTATCTATCTATTATCTATCTACTGTGCAATATTTGTTTCCCTCTGAGAGATCAATATCTCAAGGCCGTCTGAGGTTGGAAAAGACCTTAGAGACATCTTGGACCGTCAGCCCTGCGGGAGCCAGGAGCTGGCCCTGGTTACCACTTCAGCTTCCTCTCATCTCCCTTCTTCCTCTGCTCATTACATTCCAGCCATGTCCACTTTCTCTTTTGTCCTTGAACAAGCCACCTCTGGGCATTTGCACTTGCTCTTTCCTCTACCTGATGAGCCCATGTCCCCAGATCTCACTTGGCTGGTTTCAGCCCAACATCTAGATTTTTAGCTTCAATGTCATCTCCCCAGAGAGACCTCTCTGTCCACCTTTGCTAGTGTTGCCCCTTCACGGTCATTTTCGACTCCATTGTCTTATTTGGAGTGATCTCAGTTATTTGTTCATTGGTTTACTCTCTGATGAGAAGGGTCCTTGTCTGCCTGGTGCATGACTGCATCCTCAAGTCCTCACTGAGTATCTTTTGACTGCCTGCCCCCTCTCCAGGGTGCATGAGTACTCCCTCCCTGCCCAGCACCTATGCCTTGGGTGGTCGGAGAGCGGTTCTTACCCCTAAAGCCTTGGGCTCTCCTGTCAGGAATGTCACCACGGGCCGCAGGTCGGGCGGCTGGGTGGCCCGTGGCGTCTGCGCCCCCAGCGGTGGCTCCTCGAACTGCATGATCCCGGGAGGCTGGCACAGGGAGGTGGGCAGAATGGCTGGGGGCGGGCGGAGGCCGCTGGCGTTGCTGGGTGGGATGACGACAAACACCCCATTGCTGGTGGGAGCTGCGGACATCGTGCTCAGAGAGACTGGGAGACAAAGGCTCTGGAGATAATAATGATAACAATGTTGGTTACACATCTGCATAAGAGATTTTCAGTTTATGAACAACCTGCCTACCTACCCCTGCTCACTGCAGCCCCCTGAGGATGGCACCAAAATCTCTGCTTAATGAGGAAGGGAAGCTTCACTCAGAGAAGTGAAGGGATGTCAGAGGTCAAGGTGAGGCAAGGCCAAGACTTGAATTCAGTCTTTCTGACCCTAGAAGCCACATTCTTCATCTCTGCTATTATTACATGGAAAGGACATTTAGCATGCATTTAAACTGCCTCCTTTCCCCAGAGAGGGCAAGTGACTTGCTCAAGAACACACAGCTAATGTGAGAGCTGAGTGTCTCCTTACCCAGGACTAAAGCTCACCCACCATTTCCTGTCCCTCAGCCCAGAACTAATGAGCTTGTGTAAATAATCCCCCTGGAAGATTTCCTGCTGTGGGAGCCTTTCTCTCTGGCCACCCAAGCAATCACCATTAATGTAGCTGAGCCACGCGTGGATTATGGAAACTTTACTTGTGGCTGGCCTGAGCAAACACTTTGGGGAAAACCACCCAACTGTCAGGAGATGAGTTTACTAGGAGACAGCAGAGGGATGAGTCTGCCAGATTAAACAACGAAATGAAAAACAGGCATCCTTCTCATTGGCATTACTTGGTTCAGCACACGGCTCTGCAGATAGAAGCTGGGATTTGAATCCTGGCCCCTCTGCTTACCACGACATGTGGGGCAAGGTGGCCACCTACCCCTTCCTCAGTTTCCTTACCTGTAAAGTGGGGATAATTACACTGGGGGATAATCTCATATGGTTTGGTGTGAATTGAAATAACACACACAACCCTGAGAAAAGCCATCCTTTAGAGTGTGACCGTGACTAGAGGTCAGGCATAGACTCCATGCCCTCAAGGAGCCTCGCGTCTGGCGGGAGAAGCAAGAGAAGTTTGTAATTCAGTCCAACAGACGATGACTGAGCATTTACCGAGTACCAAGTTCATGCCGGGAGCAGGAAGATGAATTAACACGGGAAGTCCTGCCCTCAGACTCTCGCAGCATAGAGCAGGGCTGCTGCTAGGACAGAGGGGCGGGTGGAGGCGGGAACTGATTCCACCTGATTGTGAGCCCAGCCGAGTCTTCAGGGAGGGCGTGGACCTGAAACAGGGGTCCTCCGTTCTCACCTCCCCACCCCACTTTCCTTCCCTTTTCCCTTTCTCTTGTCTTCCATCTTTTTTCCTTCCCCACCCATTGGCCATTTCCCCCCTCGCCAGACGTATCCGGGAAGAGTAGACAGTTGCTGAGGATGTTGTGAAAGATTCCCTGGCCTGACAGTCCAAGCACATTGGATGAGAGTGAGACGCTGGGTGACGGAGGGTCTGGGGGACCCCTCGCCCGCCCCACGGGTCCTCCTTCTTGAGGTGTGAATAACAGACGTTTAAGTCCTCATCTCACTCTAAGGGAGGGAAGGCATGGATTATTAGTTGTGCTCAGAGATGAGGAAATGGAGGTTCAGGGAGGGTGCGGGTGTCTCCCATGGTCACACAGCACCTCAGTATTGAAGAATTGGGATAGGTCCGGACTCCCGCCTCCCGGTAGAAGGAGTGCTGACTTGATGGGAGGCATCCACTCCTGGGTTCGAATACTGCCCTTGTCAGAGTGAGGGGACCAAGCCTTGTACTCCATTCTTTGGAGTAATAGTTCTAAAATGCTCGGAATCCACAGATCAGTGAATTACCAACAAATGGGGCCTGAAAGAGTCTGCTAACTTTCCACTTCCTCACGTAAGTTCATTTAAAGAAATCCCCCACGTTCTCACCATCATCTGGAAAGGATATTTAGCACCAGAGAGGGAGGAAGGCCATAATTTTAGAATAAAAGGACAAAACCTTTAAGTGGGACAAATTTAACTTGGTGCTGCTTTGTCTGTTGAGTTGTCATTTCACCAGGGACAAGTGAAAACTGTGCCCGGGACCCATGGCGATTTGGGACGTGTCTGTGAACACTCTCTGGGGTCCTGAGAACCAGTGCCACGGCTGGTCGCCTGAACCCTCCCCAGGCTCTCCGAGGGGGCCGGAGCTGCCTCAGGAGTGAGCACAAGTGTCATTAATGACACCTCTCCCGGGTGGGCGGTGAGAAACTCGCTAAAACTGAGACCTCACCACCCCGTCCCGCCCCTTAGAAGAGAAAACACTTACAAAAATAGGCTCTCAGCTGATGTTGCGGGTTAAGTGGCAATGAAAGTGTCACATAACTCCTGAGACTTGAAATCTTCTCTCTCTTCTCACCCCCCTGAAGCTGCCACCAGCACCTCTGCACCCTCAGGCCAGGGACCACCCTTCTGTCGCATTCCAGAGGCCACCTGGCCATGCCCCCAGCTATGTGCCACCTAGAAAGAGACCCTTTCTTCCTTGCTAATGAATCAGCCAGCTCTCCCTAAACCCTGATGCATGTGTGCCAGGGACAGGCAGGTGGAATAGAGGGAAAGTCATGGTCCAGGACTCCAGAAGCTTACCAGGTACTCACCAGGGGAATGGCTGTCTGGGACGGAGACACAAGAAACAACTAGACATCAGCAAGGCATGATATCAATGGCTTCATGAGCTGCGGCAGCGCTGGCCCCTCATCTGCACGGCCTTCTGCCGTTTGCAGAGTCCTCATCCATATGGGAACCATGGATCTTTACCACAGTCCCATGAGGCCAGTGTTATTCAGCCCATTTTGCAGACCACTAAACTGAGGATCAGAAATTACAGTGTGGTTGAATGGTCCAGGCCATGGGCTTTGAAACTGGACATAATTGTCAGAGATGTTAAAATAAAAGTTTCAGTCGAGTCCAGGTACTGGAGCGAGCTGTGCCACAGACGAACCAGTAGGACTTGCCAAAAGCAGGTGGCCGTGAACCTACTAGATGACTTCGACACCTTCCCCTACACAGCTGAGAGTGCAGACTAAGTGGATTTTGGCAAAGAATATTTAGAGTGACCTGAGTCTAAATTCAGGGAAGGGGGATGCCTCCCTGTTCACCTTGAGACAAGAGGCAGGGGCTGGCTTTAAGGAGACTTGGAGAGATTAGCACACATGCCTGCATTTTGGACCTCCTGCCAGATTCCGAGTTGAGGGAGGAGTTGTGGGGAGGTACACAGACCCCATAAAACACCTCTGCAGAGAAATTGGCTCAAACACTGCCAGCCCCAGGGAGGCAGCTTGCAAGAGTAGCAAGCTGGTTTGCCTGTCCCCTTCGTCTCCTCCTTCCCTTCATCCGGCCCTGGAGAACCTGCAGTTAACCAGCGGGGGAGGAGGACGGAAAGCTTGTGGGAAGGCGAGGGGAGGCCCCCGTGCCACCACCCCCATCCCCCCCCCCAAGTCCTCCTCTTTTTTTTTTTTTTTGGCCACACTGCAGGCATGCGGGATCTTAGTTCCCCGACCAGGGACTGAACCCGTGGCCCCTGCAGTGGAAGCGCGGAGTCTTAACCACTGGACCGCCAGGGAAGTCCGAGTCCTCTTCTTACCTGTCGTTTGCTGGGCTGAGGACCCAGGTGCCCTAAATCACCTTGTGACCTAACAGGAGATTGGACCATCCAGTGACCAAATTGGGGCTGTTTGCCTCTCCTGAGAGCAGCCAGAGACGTGCGGGGATGGCCCCAATCTCACCCTCACATAGTCACTGTGAGTTTTAAAGGAGGTAGTGCCCGTCTCATGTCCAGCACAGTGCAAGGGCGTTCAATGCTTTTAGCTTCTATTGCTGGTAACGTCCTGATGAAGTAGGTACCATGACCATTTTGCTGACAAAGAAACTGAGCTCAGAGACATTAGTGAGGTATATAGACTCAGGCCACTGACTTATCCTTCGTGAGCCTTAGCTTCCCCATCTGTAAAATGGGTCCCTAAAATCCCTTCCAGCGCTTGAGCCCGGCTCCTATAGAACTTGGGGCGAGGCGAACTGTGGTCTCTCTGGGAGCTTCTCTCCAGGACCCTCCTGGGCAGGCAGAGACACGGTGGCTCAGCACATTCCATCCGGGGGAGAGAGGGTTCATTACCTGTGGTTTTGAGGATGAGCAAGTTGACCTGCCCAGGGTCACACGATCAGGGTAAGGGATGGAACTGGGATGCAAACCTAGGTCCTCTCACTCCACCCCCCGCTCTTTCCAAACTCCCTGTGGCCCTTCTGATCTGGAGGCCACACTGTCAGGACACAGAGGCTGCACCAGGTGGCCTTAGCGAGCCCTGGGATGCTGATTCCACTGGCCTCCCTTCCCTGAGCTGAGGTCTCTTGGTCCTGCACTGACTCATGGACCCACTGCCTTTGGCTGGGCCCATTCCTGCCACAGGCCGCCCCTCAGCTGCCTGGACCTGTGAGCATTTCTGGACATCAGCTTTATTCATGAGGTGCTGGATGCAGCTTTGTTCATTCACAGTTGGAGCAGCCAGGGGAGGTGTTACCAGCTGGAGGAGAGAGGCTCTCGGATGAAAGGCAAAGAGCACATCTGGGAGGGGGCAGCTTTGCTGAGTGGTTGAGATCTTAGGCCCCGGGGTTAGCCTGGGAAGAGCCCACCCTACCCTTCTGCCTGCTCAACCAGCTGCAGGACCTCGGGCAAGTTGCTTAAGCCCCCTGGGTCTCAGTTTCCCCATCTGTCAAGTGGGTGGCTGTGATGTGAGGTGCTCTAGGCTTCCAAGGATGTCCCATCTACTTCTTCCCCCATGCCTCCTGGCTCCACCGCTTTGTCAATGGGCAGGAATTTGCCCCTTCTATCTAAGTCTGACCCTGTGGCATTGGGCTGGCAGGAGGCTGTCTGGGTTCCTCCAATCCCAGCCCGTTCAGGACGGGTCAGACCTGCCCCAATGCCCTGGAAATGATGCCATAAGATGCACACACATGTTGGAGGAGCACAGCCCTCCCCTGTGCCCACACCCACTGCCTGGCCCCTCTGCAGGATTCCACTCTCTCTACTGCCCGCCCCTACTGAGGCCCTCGGCGGGGGACAGCCCCTTCCCCTCCCTGGGCCTCTGTTTCCTCATCCATAAAAGAGGGGTGAGAATATTTGCCCCAAAACCCCTTTCCCAGCTCAGAATCCCCACCAAGTCCTTCTCTTTCCCTTGGAGAAGGGAAATGGCAGGGCACCTGTATCTGGGTTGGAATCACCTTTCTTCTACACCTGGGTGAGGGTGGGGGAGGGAGGAGGAGGGGGAAAGGTGACAGGAAGATTCCATTTCCCCGGGAGGATGGTTAGGGTCCCAGGGTCTCTGGGGGATACCTGAATCTTCTCAGTGACTGGCTTTGAGGAGGGAAGACAGATGCCCCTCGTTTACCCCATCACCTGGCCATGGGGCCTGGGGGGACTGAGCTGGGGGTCACCGTCGGAAGGAGGCCAGGAATTCAGAGGCCTGGGAGCCGTCCTGCCCCCTTAGTGCCAGGTGGGGTAAGCCCCCCAGGTCGCCGCCTTCTCTGCCCAGTGGTCTCTTCCTCTCTCCTTGCCTGGCGGCCGACATGCCCCTGCCCCATGTCCCCTGTCACACCCCCGGGACTGGGTAGCGTGGGTGCCGCTCCTGGGAGGGCAGGGGGGACTCACCGGGCTGCCACCGCCGCTGCGCCCACCGCCGCTCGTTCCCCGCTGCCTCTGCTCTCCCGCTGCCCCTCCTGAGTTCACACGTATTCCTGTGAAAGCCTTGCTATTTGTGCGGGGCTTGGAGATCCTCTGCCTGTGAGCTGCCGCCTCCGGGAAGTTCTCAAGTCCCTCCCGGCTCTGAGGCGTCACCCATCCGGCCCGACCCACCGAGGGGGCCCAGGAAGCTGCTGCTGGGAGCACTGGGCTCCCGGGACCAGGGCCCGTGAGAGCATCGGCTCCTTCCCTCGATGTACAGAAGGGGAAACCGAGGCCCAGAGAAGCGAGTGGCCTACTGGGGCCCCACTGTGAGTGTCAGAGCTGACAACGGAGTCCCCCCTGGGGTCCCCATCGGCCTCCACCCTCCTGCTGCTGAGGACGGGAAGCCCTGAGAGTCGCCTGGAGGCTGCCTGACTTTCTTCCACCTGAACTTGTCCAACATCGGATTAGAGGGGCCGGGGAGTCCGTCCCCCGCTTTCCGGTGGCAGAGGGCAGAGCGTGTGATTTTAGGAGAGAGTGTGCGCAGGTGTGAGTGTGAGAGCGTGTGTGTGAGGGTGTGGACATGGGTGTGAAGGTATGTCAGTGAGGGAACAGGTGTGTGAGTGTAGGTGAGCATGTGAAAGCATGTGTGTGTATGTGAGTGTGTGCGTGTGAATGTGTGGGCATGCATGAGTGCAGGTGTGTGAGCGTGTGTGCATGTGTGCGTGTGTGAGTGTGGTGTGTGTGAGTGTGTGGGGGTGTGAATGTGTGTGAGGGTATCTGAGTGTGGCAGCGTGTGTGTGTGTGAGTGTGTATGCCCACAGAGTGGTATTCAAGTGGGTGGGCACAGAGAATTTGTGCATCAGTTTCTGCATTCAAGTTCTCATCAAAATAGCCCCTGTGGCCTCTGGGCACAGTCAGGAGGATGGCGTGGAAATGGTCCAGAAGGGCACGGTTCAGGCCAGCTCTCAGCTCAACCAGGGATAGAAGAGTCTGGCAGCGGATTGCAAAAATGGCCCTAGTTCTCTATCTCCCCATGTATCCACCCCTCTTGCACCTACAACAGGAGTCTAGTTTCCCAGATCTTTGAATCTGGCTGTTTGGGGCTCTCCTTTGCCAGCAGTGTGCAGCAGAAGTGTCGGTGCCAGCTCTGACCTGAGGCCTCAGGAGGCATCACCTGCTTCCGTTCTCTCTTGGAAACCGGCACCTGCCATGCAGCACATCCGGGCCAGCCTGCTGGAGGATGAGACACACGGAGCGGAGTCAAGCCAGCCCAGCTGTGCCCGCTGAGGCCCCAGAGGTGTGAGAGAGCACGGCCAAGGTCAGCAGGGCCACCTGGCTGACACTGAGTTGAACACAAACACGTGGGTGAGCCCAGATCAGATCAGGAGACCAGCCCAGCCAACCCATGGACTCCGTGAGCAAAAGTAGATACTTCTGGAGGAGTGCCACTGAGGGTCCATGGTCGGTAGTCACGTGGTCCTCCTGTGGTGATAGCTGAATGAAGCAATCCATGCCCCTACGGCGGCCTTTTCCTCTCTCACACCAGCAAGCCCATAGGCCAGGGACCAAAGAAGCTGTGCTGACCTTTTAAGAACCAGGAGCAGCAGGAAAAATGGAACCACCCAGACTCTAAGGCAATCACTAAGCCTCACCCACTCCTTTCCCACAGCTGACGACCTGTCTCCCTTCATGATTCGGCTGCTGTGGGCAGCCGCCCTCTCTAGCTGAGTGAGTCCTTGTTTTTCCTTTTGGGAATGCTTGTTTCTTTCCTGTCATTTACCATTTTCAGAATAATGGGAGTGCCCTAACAGCCTCCACAGTTAATCAAAGGTATTTTTTTAATATCCCTGTGAGGGCTCATGTTTCAACCCGCCACAGGCATTATTGTCGTTATTTTTATGGCTATCGTTATTATTCTTGATGTTCAAATTGTTCCTTTTTAAGCCAGTGGGAGCCCTTTCAAACTGGCTCCTGTGTCCTTCCGATATGACCCCTGTGGTCACTGACAGTTTCTTTTCTCTGGTACAGGTTCCTAGACTTAGTCTGTTCTCCAAGGAACCTTGGCTCTTTTAGTAGGAAACGATGTTTAGAGACTATAATCTGGACATCAGAGGTGCTCGTGGAACTGAGTTATTATTGCTTCCTGTGGGTTTTTCAGTAGATAAAGAAATACTCTAACTCTAGAGTACTAGAAAAAACACATGAAAGAGAAAAATAAAACATGCTTTCATATTTCTAATTCAAAATGTGTTTAATATTAGAAGACAGTTTCCTTTTTAATATTTAAGTTTCCCCAGTTTTCAACCCCATTTTTTGGGCGTACGGCTCTATGCAATTTTATCTTATGTAGATTCTTGTCACCACCACCACAGTCAGGGTACAGAACTGTCCCATCACCACAGAGAAGCTCCCTCACATTTCCCCTTAATAGTCAGCACCCTCCCAACTCTAACCCCTGACGACCACTGATCTGTTCTCCATCTCTGTAATTTTGTCACTTCAAGAATGTCACATAAATGGACTCATACAGCATGTAGCCCTTTGGGACCAGCTTTTTCACTCATAATAATGCCCTTGGGATCCAAGTTGTTGTGTGTATCGGTAGCTTGTTCCTCTTTACTGCTGAGAAGTATTCCATTATATGGACGTAGCACAGTTTGTTTTCCCAGTATTCATCCAGTGAAGGACATTTGCCTCATTTACAGTTTTTGGTTATTACAAATAAAGCTGCTATGAACATTTGTGTATAGGTTTTTGTGTGAAAATAAGCTTTACTTTCTCCAGGACAAATACCCAGGAGTGAGACTGCCAAGTCATCTGGTGAGTATATAATTAACTTTATCATGATCTACCAAACTGTTTTTTAGACTGGCCATGCCATTCCCACCAGCAATGCATGAGACTTCCAGTTGCTCTGCCTCTTCGTCAGCACTTGGTATTATCAGTATTTTTTATTTTAGCCATTCTAATAGGTGTACAGTGGTGTTTCATCACAGCTTAATGACTAATGATGTTGAACAACTTTTCACGTGCTTATTTGCAATCCTATCTCCTCTTTGTTAAAGTGTCTGTTCAAGTCTTTTGTCCATTTTGTAATTGGATGGTCTGTTTTCTTACTGTTGCGTTTAGGGAGTTCTTTATATTTTCTGGAAACACGTCCTATGTCAGACATATGATTTGAAATCGCACAGCATCAGGAGCTCTGGCTCTGGAGCCCAAGGCTTGCTTTGTACTTGGTTTCGATGATGTTGTCATGGTGGGACTCTGAGTAAGATATTCTCTGTGCCTCAGTTTCCTCATTTATAAGTTATGTTTTGGGGATTCAACAAGAAGACAGCTGTAAAGCGTTGCTGTACTGTAAGGTTCCTGGCTCGATGGTGAACTCCAAGAGGGCAGGGGCTGTGTTGGTTCCGTTCCATTTTGTCCCCTGGGCTGAAGCTGTGCTAGGCAACAGTGGCAACATGCACTGGTTATTGTAATGTTGAAATGTTTTCATTCTGATTGTCCTGAGCCCAGTGAGACCCCAGACCTATCTGTCCTGTGCTTAGATCTGTCACCTGGGCCCCCTCACCTCCTCATGATCCAGCAACTAAAGCCTCAGAACCTTGTGCCTCCAGAACCCTGCTCCAGCACTGGGGCCTTTGTCCATCCGGACTGCTTGGTGCTGTTGATGTATTGGTTGTTAAATACTTAGATTTTCACCCCTGGGCACACCCTGAGCATCTGGTACAGCACCTGGCACATAGCAGGTACTCGATGTATATTTGTTACCTACATGAACGGACAGCAGCATCTACACACTGCCCAGCACATGGACATGTGTCCCTCCCCTCCTTCACTGTCCTGGCCATGCTCTGAATCACGGTGGCAGACCAGGGACTGCTTGGGGTGCAGGTCTTGAGTAAAGATGACAAAGAAGGTAGGCAGCCTTGAGCCCAGCTCTTTGGATCCCAGCCTCCAGGTTTTCCTCCTGGTGGACTGAGAATAAATTTCCCCCCTTGGGTTTCTCTCCTATACCCTCCCTGGCCCCAAGCATGGGCACTGCTCCCAGGCCAGCAGTGACTTGTATTTCCCTGCCTATGGGGTAGACATGGGAACTGGAGCTTTTAGAGAGAAAAGGAAGCACGATGAGCCAGTGTGGTGGATGGAGTGCTGGGGTGCAGGTCAGAGACTGGGAACCCTGTTTTGTGTCCACTGCTCTGTAACTGTGGCTCAGAGAAAAGCTTCTCTCTCTGAGTCTCAGTTTCCTCCTCTGCAAAATGAGGATCATAGAACTTTGTAGATCTGTGGGGACTGAATGAAGCAAGGTACAAAAGACCACTGAACCCCGGGCCATGGCCAGGCCACTCAGCTATTGGGGAGGCATCTTTCCCATAGAGAGTCACATTGTAATGTTCAGGGATGATCAAAGATGGAATTGTAACTCACCATACAGGGGCTGGGGCCCTTGTCAGCCCACATTGAGAGGGATCCAGATACAATAAACTACTAAGACAGTTTGGTACTGGCACAAAAACAGAAACATAGATCAATGGAACAGGATAGAAAGCCCAGAGATAAACCCACGCACATGTGGTCACCTTATCTTTGATAAAGGAGGCAAGCATATACAGTGGAGAAAAGACAGCCTCTTCAATAAGTGGTGCTGGGAAAACTGGACAGCTACATGTAAAAGAATGAAATTAGAACACTCCCTAACACCATACACAAAAATAAACTCAAAATGGATTAAAGACCTAAATGTAAGGCCAGACACTATCAAACTCTTAGAGGAAAACATAGGCAGAACACTCTATGACATAACTCACAGCAAGATCCTTTTTGACCCAACTCCTAGAGAAATGGAAATAAAAACACAAATAAACAAATGGGACCTAATGAAGCTTAAAAGCTTTTGCACAGCAAAGGAAACCATAAACAAGACGAAAAGACAACCCTCAGAATGGGAGAAAATATTTGCAAATGAAGCAACTGACAAAGGATTAATCTCCAAGATTTACAAGCAGCTCATGCAGCTCAATAACAAAAAAACAAACAACCCAATCCAAAAATGGGCAGAAGACCTAAATAGACATTTCTCCAAAGAAGATATACAGATTGCCAACAGACACATGAAAGAATGCTCAACATCATTAATCATTAGAGAAATGCAAATCAAAACTACAATAAGATATCATCTCACACCGGTCAGAATGGCCATCATCAAAAAATCTAGAAACAGTAAATGCTGGAGAGGATGTGGAGAAAAGGGAACCCTCTTGCACTGTTGGTGGGAATGTAAATTGATACAGCCACTATGGAGAACAGTATGGAGGTGCCTTAAAAAACTAAAAATAGAACTACCATACGACCCAGCAATCCCACTACTGGGCATATACCCTGAGAAAACCATAATTCAAAAAGAGTCATGTACCAAAATGTTCATTGCAGCTCTATTTACAATAGCCAGGACATGGAAGCAACATAAGTGTCCATCATCGGATGAATGGATAAAGAAGATGTGGCACATATATACAATGAAATATTACTCAGCCATAAAAAAAATGAAATGGAGGTATTTGTAATGAGGTGGATGGAGTTAGAGTCTGTCATACAGAGTGAAGTAAGTCAGAAAGAGAAAAACAAATACAGTATGCTAACACATATATATGGAATCTAAGGAAAAAAAAAAAAAGGTCATGAAGAACCTAGTGGCAAGACGGGAATAAAGACACAGACCTACTAGAGAATGGACTTGAGGATATGGGGAGGGGGAGGGGTAAGATGTGACAGGGTGAGAGAGTGGCATGGACATATATACACTACCAAATGTAAAACAGATAGCTAGTGGGAAGCAGCCGCATAGCACAGGGAGATCAGCTCGGTGATTTGTGACCACCTAGAGGGGTGGGATAGGGAGGGTGGGAGGGAGGGAGACGCAAGAGGGAAGAGATATGGGAACATATGTATATGTATAACTGATTCACTTTGTTATAAAGCAGAAACTAACACACCATTGTAAAGCAATTATACTCCAATAAAGATGTTAAAAAAAAAAAAAAAGAGACATGTACCCCAATGTTCATTGCAGCACTATTTACAATAGCCAGGACATGGAAGCAACCTAAGTGTCCATTGACAGATGAATGGATAAAGAAGATGTGGCACATATATACAATGAAATATTACTCAGCCATAAAAAGAAACAAAATTGAGTTATTTGTAGTGAGATGGATGGACCTAGAGTTTGTCATACAGAGTGAAGTAAGTCAGAAAGAGAAAAACAAATACCGTATGCTAACACATATATATGGAATCTAAAAAAAGAAAAAAAATGGTTCTGATGAACCTAGGGTCTGGACAGAAGTAAAGACGCAGACGTTGAGAATGGACTTGAGGACATGGGGAAGGGGAAGGGTAAGCTGGGATGAAGTGAGAGAACAGCATTGACATATATACACTACCAAATGTAAAATAGTCAGCTATTTGGAAGCAGCTGCATAGCACAGGGAGATCAGCTTGGTGCTTTGTTACCACCTAGAGGGGTGGGATAGGGAGGGTGGGAAGGAGGTTCAAGAGGGAGGGGATATGTGGATATATGTACACATATAGCTGATTTAGTTCGTTATACAGCAGAAACTAACATAACATTGTAAAGCAGTTATACTCCAATAAAGATTAAAAAAAAAAAGAAATGAAAGAGCAGAAATGTCAACTAATACTAGACATACAAAAATCATAAGAGAACACTATGAACAGTTATATGCCAACCCTTTGGATAACGTAGAAGAAATGGATAAATTTCTAGAAACATACCACCTTCCAAGACTGAATCAAGAAGCAACAGATAATTGGAACAGACTAATCACTAGTAGTGAAATTGAATTTGTAATAAAAACTAAACCTTTCAGCAAACAAAAGTACAGGACTGGACAGCTTCACAGGAGAGATCTACCATACATGTACAGAAGAGCTAATTCCTATCTTTCTTAAACTATTCCAAAAAATTTAAGAGGAGAGAACACTCCCAAATTTATTCTATGAGGCCACAATTACCCTGATACCCAAACCAGACAAAGACACTACAAAGAAAATCAGAGGCCAGTATCTTTGATGACTATAGATGCAAAAATCCTCAACAAAATACTAGCAAATTGAATACAACAATATTTAATAAGGATCATACACCATGATCAAATTGGAGTTATTCTAGGGACACAAGAATGGTTCAACATTAACAAGTAATCAGTGTGATACACCACATTAACAAAAGAAGGGGAAAAAAAATCACATGATCTTCTCAATAGATGCAGAAAAAGCATTTGACAAAATTCAGCATCCATTCATGACAAAAACTCTCATTAAAGTGGGTATTGAAGGAACATATCTCAACATAATAAAGGCCACTTATGACAAACTCACAGCTAACAGACTCAATCCTGAAAAGCTGAAAGCCTTTCCTCTAAATTCACGAACAAGTCAAGGATGCCCATTCTCACTAGTTCTATTTAACATGGTACTGGCAGTCCTAACCACAGCAATCAGACCAGAAAAAGAAAGAAAAGGCATCCAAATTGGAGGGGAAGAAGTAAAACTGTCAGTATTTGCAGATGACATGATATTATATATAGAAGCCCCTAAAGTCTCCACCCAAAAACTATTAGAACTGATAAATGAACTCAGCAAAGTTGCAGGATAGCAGATTAATTTACAAAAATCTGTTGCTTTTCTGTACACTAATAATGAACTCTCAGGAAGAGAAAGTAAAAAACAATCTTATTTAAAACTGTATCAAAAAGAATAGAATAGCTAGGAATAAACTTAATCAAGCAGGTGAAAGACCTATATACTGAAAACTATAAAACACTGATGAAGGAAATTGAAGGTGATACAAAGAAATGGAAAGATATCCCATGCTTTTGGATTGGAAGAATTAATATTGTTAAAATGTCCATACTACCCAAAGCAATCTACAGATTTAATGCAATCCCTATCAAAGTACCCATGACATTTTTTCCCCACACAGAATCAGAGCAAATAATTCTAAAATTCATGTGGAACCACAAAAGATTCTGAATTACCATAGCAATCTTGAGAAAAAAGAACAAAGCTGGAGGTATCATGTTCCCAGACTTCAGACTATACTACAAAGCTACAGTAATCAAAACAGCATAGTACCAGCACAAAAACAGACACATAGGTCAATGGAACAGAATAGAAAGCCCAGAAATAAACCAAGGCACCTACAGTCAATTAATCTTTGACAAAGGAGGCAAGAGTATATGATGGAGGAAAGATAGTCTCCTTAAGAAGTGGTACTGGGAAAACTGGACAACTACATGTAAAACAATGAGATTAGAACATTTCCTCACACCATGTACAAAAGTAAACTCAAAATGGATTAAAGATCTAAATGTAAGACTGGAAACCATAAGACTCATAGAAGAGAACATAGGCAGAACACTCTGACATAAATTGTAGCAATATTATTTTGGATCTGACTCCTAAGGCAAAAGAAATAAAAGCAAAAATAAACAAATGGGACCCAATTAAACTTAAAAGCTTTTGAACAGCAAAGAGATCCATTAGCAAAATAAAGACAGCCTATAGAATCGGGGAAAATCTTTGCAAATGATATTCCTGACAAGGGGTTAATATCCAAAAATACAAAAATAGCTCATACAACTCAATATCAAAAAACCAAACAACCCAATCAAAAAAAATGGGCAGAAGACCTGAATAGACATTTTTCCAAAGAAGACGTACAGATGGCTGAAAAGCACATGAAAAGATGTTCAACATCACTAATTATTAGAGAAGTGCATATCAAACCCATGATATATCACCTCATACCTGTCAGAATGACTATCATCAAAAAGCCTACAAATAACAAATGTTGGAGAGGATGTGGAGAAAAGGGAACCTTTGTTCCCTTGGGAATGTAAATTGGTTCAGACACTATGGAAAACAGTATGGAGATTCCTAAAATAACTAAAAATAGAACTACTACATGATCTAGCAATTCCCCTCCTGGGTACATACCAAAGAAAACAAAAACATGAATATGAAAAGATACATGTGCCCCAACATTCACAGCAGCACTATTTACAATACCCAAAATATAGAAGCAGCTCAAAGTGTCCATCAACAGACGAATGGATAAAGAAGATATATTTATACAATGGCATATTGCTCAATTGTAAAAAAGAATGAATTTCTGCCACTTGCAACAACATGAATGGACCTAGAGGGTAGTAAGTTTAGTGAAATAAGTCAGACAGAGACAGAGAAACGTCGTATATTATCACATATATGTAGAATCTAAAAAAGAATACAAATGAATATGCAAAACAGAAACAGACTTACTGATATAGAAAACAAACTAGTGGTTACCAAAAGGGAGAGGAAAGGTGGGATGGTCAAATTAGTGGTATGGGATTAAGAAATACAAACTACTACGTATAAAATAGATAAGCAACAAAGGTATATTGTGTAGCACAAAGAATTATAGCCATTATCTTGTAATAACTTTTAATGGAGTACAATCTATAAAAATAATGAATCACTATGCTGTACACCTGAAAGCAATATAATATTGTAAATCGACTATACCTCAATTTAAAAAAATAAATAAAGTGGGTATATAACATTATCCACCCAGATAGCGTTTTGTGTGTGTGTGTGTGTGTGTGTGTGTGTGAGATAACGTGAAAAAACTCTGAGTGAGGCATCTGGCACATAGAAACCATTCAATAAATCTTAACTTATTATTATGCTACTCACACATTTTTTTCTCCCACTGCTTCAATGTATCCATATACACGTTTTCTATCATATTTGACATATTAATTTGAAATGAATGACATATCCTATTTAAATTTCCACACCAGATTTTCTGGTTTGTTTCATGCATTCCACATTATTTTAATTTTTTATGAAACATTATTTTACTGTTTTATGAAATTAGCAAAGAATTCTCTTGGAGTACATCCATTAAAAATATATTGTAAAATATTATAAAGCAATATTTTACATTTTAGTATTTTGGATAGATTTCTACCATTTAAGATACAATGGTATCTCCTCCTCACTGATATTCTTGTTTATGACAAATTAAATTTTTATTTTTGAAATTCCTTCAATTATTTTGACTCACCAATTTTGGGGAACGCTTCTTCTCTGTCTTTATTGCTAAAACTCCTGATATGACAAACTGAGGACAAAAACAGGCACACATAAGTATTTTTTCATGATCACCAAAAAGAGATTCTTCTCACAACTTCAATAACATTCTTTTTTTTGAAAAAATTAATAACAAGTTTAATGAAAGGTCTGTAAAATGTAACATGATATCAACTTCATTAATTGCTCAATTTAGAATCCATAACAACTTTATTACATTTGAAAATAATTTATAGGTTAGGTTTTTATTTTCACTTGATAAGACGCCCCTCTCTTCAAATACCAGCTGCAAGCTCAGGGAATTCCAGACCACCTATACTTCTGACCAACTGGCTACAAATATCTAGGTTCCCACTATCCATCTCAGGTTTGATAATTTGCTAGAATGACTCACAGAATTCAGGAAAGTGGTATACTTATGACTATAATTTTATCACAAAGGATACAAATCAGGACCAGCCAAATGAAAGGATGCATAGGGTGACCTCTGGGATCGTCCTACGCACAAAGCTCCTATGTCCTCAGTATGTGGTGCCCTCCTGGCACATCATTGTGTATCACCAACCAGGAGACTCACCTGTCCAGAGTTTCAATATGGGGTTTCATTACATATGCAAGGTTTGTCTTTCTGGCATGGCCAGTCCCCCAAAACTCAGGTATGGTCTGAGAGGCCCACCATGAATAAAAAAGACATTCCGATCACTTGGGGAATTCCATGGATTTAGAGGCTATCTCCAGAAACCAGGGAGCCAAAGGCTAGCCAAATTCTTTATTATACATCAGCAAGCTACGGATGTCTTACTGAAATAAATTAGAGCTCTCTCCCTTGTGTCACAATTATTTTCTTAGGTTCCCCAAAGAGTAATCTAGCTTTTAACATTTTTTGAAGTTCTTTCTCTTGAGGAATTTGAACTAATTTCTTTTTCCTTTTTTGAAGCTCATCCAAAGAGTAATAGAAGTTTGAGAGGAATATGCATGAAATACCAAAATTTATATTGTAGTTCTATGATAGCCCCTGGAAAAATTACCTAGTAACAAATCCCAAGGTTTTCTTTTATAGAGATGGGGAGAGAACCATTTCTGGATTTATATTACACTTGTATTTAGGATGGAATAATGGGCTATTTTTAATATGATTTTGTGGCATGGAGGGTAAATAAAATTGTACTGGTTTCACTGAATAACTTCTTATTGAATCCACCAGCTTTATTACTAGAAAATACAGAGTTATAATTTAGTGAGTCCTTTGGATGAATGTTCAATATGTTACTGAAAACAATTTTATGAACAGAAAATAGCATTTAAAAACATTTAATCCACAGTTTAATTTTTGAAAATTAAACACACAAGACAAGACACACATTGTCTTCCAGAACTAGCTTATCCTGAATATTTTATTATTTTCTGGCATCTGTTGAGAAGACAGTTGTTTCTGGTGCATTAAGAGTTGATTTTTTTTAATGATACAGATGAACTTCTTTGCAAAGCAGAAATACAGACACAGACATCGAGAACAGACGTATGGATAACGGGGTGGGGGAAGGGAGGGGTGGGATGAATTGGGAGATTGGGATTGACATATATACACTACTATGTATAAAATAGGTAACTAATGAGAACCTACTGTATAGCACAGGGAACTCTACTCAATGCTCTGTGGTGACCTAAATGGCAAGGAAATCCAAAAAAGAGGGGATATATGTATATGTATAGTTGATTCACTTTGCTGTACAGCAGAAACTAGAACAACATTGTAAAGCAACTATACTCCAATAAAAATTAATTAAATAAAAACATATGGTTACCTTGAAAAAAAAATGATTTTTTTTTCATTGGTATAAACTGCATGTATGACATAAAAAAAAAAAGACTGTCCACAGTCTGTAATGAGGGGAGCAGAGCATGGTCCTTCCTGAGATACATGGGGCCTCTACATATTAGAGTTTTCATGTCATATTAAAATATGAAGAATATAGAAAGGTATGATATGATAGAGGATACCTTAAGGGTGAATTTTAAGAGGTTTTTTGAAAAGGTCTCTCAGAGAAGGTGACATTTAAGCTGAGATCTGTATGATAAGCCTTAAGACTTGGGGGATGAGCCACCCTGGAAGAGGAAACTGCTACTGCAAAGGACCTGAGCCCGTGCACCTCCCTTGGGAAGCCTCCCTCATTCCCCCCAGTTGTTAGTGAGTAGCTGCTGCAAGTATTTCTGGTCCCATGTTTCCATGATAACTCTCAGAAACATTGAAAAAAGTTATACACAATTTTTTTGCCTCCTTATTTATACATACCCCCTTAGTTCAAAATGAAATGTGGATGACTTGCCTAAGTGCATACATTCGGTTTAAATATTAATGAACAGAAGTGGTTGATAGGTAAAGACACTAGGGATAGTAAGGGTAAATATAACCAGCTGAGGTCACTGTAATTTTAGTCCAGTAAAATTGTACTGTGGGTCTCTGAACAATCTCTGGGACTCAATAGAACTAATCTTCACTTTTGACTCTGAGGTTACTGGTGGCTTTCTTACTGTGTGGTAACATAATAATAATAAGGCACGTAAGTATAGGGAACCCATGTGTGGCTTACCGTGTTGGGTAACCAATGCTCTCAATCTCCTATTGTATTCCCACCATATCTTTGAGGCCAGACTTGACTAATTACTGCGACAGGATGAATACACATACTGCACTTGGCTCTGTCAGCTTCTGCCACATTATTTTTCTTCATTTGCAGGAAAACTCAACGAAAGAGTTGTCTAAACTTGCTCTGTCTTCCAATTCTTTCTTAAATTCACTCCAATTAGGTTTTCAGCTCTATCTTGACAATGAACCTCTTCTTGTCAAGATCACTAATGACCTCAATGTTGCAAAACCCACTGGCAATTTTATGTCATCGAAGCTGACCTATCCGCAGTCTGAGAGTTGACTGCTCCCTCCTCCTTGACTCTGCTTTCTTCAGTTGGCTTCCAGGATAGCACACTCTCTTGTTTTTCTCCTCAATTTTCTTTGTTTGTCCCTCCTCTTCAACCTGAATTCCTAATGTTGGAGGTGGCCCAGAACTCAGGCCACGGTCCTCTTCTCCAGTCTATCTACTCAAGATGAAATCACTTCTTGATAATTTCGTCTTGTCTCACAGCATTAAATACCATCAACATGCCAATGACTCCACATTTACACTTCTTTCTCAAACTCCAGACTCATATATACAAGTAGGATACTGGATATCTATATCTGATGTCTGAAAGAGATTTCAAAACCAAGTGTGTTCCAAATTGAGCATCTGAAATTTCACTCCCTTCAAACTCATAGACTTAGCCATCTCAGTTGATGGAAAATCCATTCTTATTACTTGAACCTATATTTTGGGTCTCCTTTATTTCTTTTTTTCCTTCTCACATCCCATATCCAATCCATCAGGATATCTTTTGGGTTTTATTATAAAGATATATCCAGAATCAAGTACTTTTTGTTTTACTACCTCCCTGGTTTGAGCCACTGTCATCTCTCATCTCGATCACTGTAACCAGATTTTAAGAAGTCTCCTTGCTTTTACCTTTGCTCCTTGATGATCTTTCAGTGGTTCTTCAATACTTAAGTCAGATCACATGATTCCTCTATTCAACACCCTGCAAGGGCTCTCAGTGTTTTTCAGAGTAATGGTACATACAACGACTACAAATTCTTAGATTAATGTACCTCCTATCATATAGCTGACCTCTTTTCCTACCAGTCTTCTCTTAGCTCAGTTTGCTGCATCCACACTGGCCTCTTTGCTCTTCAGTAAACACTCCAGGCCTGCTCCCTAGGTCCTGCTCTTCTTGCACACTCTCTTCCTCCAGATGTCCCTGTGGCTTATCACATCAACTCCTCCAAGTCTTTGCTCAAATGTCTCTTTTCAATGAAGCTGGAATATCCTATAAAAAGTTGCAACCTGTACTCACCTCATACCTCCTTGCCCTCCTCTACATTTTATTTTTTTCCCCACAGTCCTTTTCATCTTTTAACGTATTATCTTTTCCTAGAAGGTAAGTTTTACCAGGGTAGGGATCTGGGTGTGTTTTGTTCATTGCTATAACTGAAGCACTTAGAACAGAGCCTGGCCCACAACTAGGTATTCAGTAAATATTTGCCAAGGGAATGAACTGGAAATATTTTTGTGAGATAGGCAGATATTGTTGAGAAGTCTGGGGGAAAATGGAAGGAGAGGGAATATTTTACTGTGTGCTGTAAGACAACACAGATCTCTTAGTAATCCCTGTTGAATTCTTCCAAATTTCTCTTATGCCAATAGCACCCTGCTCTCTCTTCTTTGCTCTTTGGCTGAACTACTTTTAAAAGTCCCTTCTATTGCCTGAGCAGTTAAGCTCTGGCTGTTAGCTTGCCTATTTTATCTGTAAAAATGAGCCTTGTAGGTAAGCTGAGAAGTCACTAGCCATTTCCTACGTAACTAAAATGCCTTTTGGGAAACTTACCATTCCTTGGCCCCAACATTCACATAATTAAATAGAATCTTTGTATGGAAGTATTTTATATATAAATGTATCATTTAAAAATAACTTCAATAGATACAAGAATGAACTGACAGCAGGGGTTGTATGTTTCCACAGATGGTATCTCTAGCATATTGCCCGGTCACAGAAGCAGTCACTAAATATACTGAAGAAATGAATGAATGATCACCAGTGAGATAATTTACTTACAAACAAGAATGTCCAAAATGGGTATCCTGATAGCAAGGCTATAGGCTTATAGTTTATTGAAAGTGCTTCAAATTGTCTGATATATAAATGTAGCCAGATATGTCCCAGAGCACAGTGGATCATACCGATCATTACTTGGAGAGCCTGTAAGAAAAGAATATCACAATCAACTACCTAGACATAAAATTTAAAGAGAGTTACAAACTGGGTGATAGGAAGGGCTTGGGGGGGTTTATAGCTTCCATGTTTCTGAATCATAGGGGTCTCTGCTACTATTCTTATTCAGCCTTGGAAATTATCAAAAACTGGGGAGAAGCCAAGGTGATGGAGGAAGGTGGCAGCCATAAAAGCACTTGGAATCTCCACCTGTAGTTCATACAGGGATTAATCAGGAGGGTTTTTAGTGATTTGTAAAGGTGTCATTGCTTTCAGGTAAATGAAGGTATCTAGGGACTTGTTTATGGACCAGGTCAGAAGGACACAGACCTGGGATCCTGTAGCTCTGAGAGAAGAGTTGCAGTTTCTGTAGGCCCTTCTGCCTCTTCTTCTTCTTGTCTGTTTGGTCTTGTATATACTATCCTCAGTTCCAGTTCTTTTCTCTGATACGTTTCTACCACCTCCATCCCCCTCAGCCAGTTAATGGGACAATGCTTTTCTTCTGGTAGCAATTTTGACATTCAGCACCATGAGGTGGGGGGACCTACTCACAACCAGACCTGCTGAATCCTGAGATTCTGGCCCCAATGATCTTAGGCACTTTCTCATATTACAGCCCTGGTTTTTGACCTGACTCAAGGCCCCAATAATTAGGGTGTATGATGAAGAAAGATACAGCATGATTGGTTTGGTTGGGACAAAGGAGTAGAAAGAATGGTCCAGAAATTCATCTTTCCCAAAATAAATATATAAGGAGTATGTCAAGAACACAAAGCTGTGAGATGGTCAATGCCCACAAAGCCCTGTGATCCAGATTATCTCTTGACCAGATAACCCCTGACCTCATCTTATTATCTTATTATCACCTTATTATCTCCAGATAACCCCTGACCTCATCATCTCCTTTAGTACCCACAGTCTCGATTTACTTCAGACTCTTTATAGACATACACATATAGATAGACAAAAGAAAATCAGAGAGGTATGATTGCTGGAATTCATTCCATCAATTCTCTCCCACTGGGTAGTTGAGACAGAGGAGTCACTGTCTCCTTTTTAAAATATTTGGCACTTGCAATATCACGGTCATTTATCCACTCAAGTAGCACTTAGTCCTTACCCCCAACATTCTGGTTTCTTTTTTCAACACAAGGCGGCGTGATGGCATCTTATCCAAAATATAACATAGGCATTAGAGAGAATGAATGAATGAAATGTATTTCTAGAAGAAAATATTGGGAAAAAAACGCATAATGATTTTCTCAGATAAGCCACTTAAAAGTCACTGAGAAATTTATTCTTGCTTTCTCTAATTTTTCACAATGAAATAATCCCCTGAAATAATAATTAAAAATCAATTTATTGATATGCTCTCTTGGACAAAGCTAAAAAGTTTTAATTGTCCTGTTAGATTTTATCCATCTTTCACCAACTTTGAAGACATTTTACGAGTCCTCAGGATTCTTAGATGCAGAAAACAGAATTTAATCTGGCTGGTTTAAGCAAGATAGGGTATTAGTGAGCTCACAGAATCATTGGGAAGGTCAAACTTGTACAACAATGCCCAGAGTCAAAGCACCTGTCTAGACTGAGGAGAAAAATATCCTTGTTACATCCCACTGCAGAACTCTGCTCGGATGATCAAGCCTTCCTTGCCTCCCTGGGCCATCATCTGAGCAAGCACAATTGATGCTCAGTGTAGAGTGTCTTTTGCTTTTTTCTTCCAAATCAAATTCTAGTGCAAGAGTATATGATTGGAAGAATCTAAATCAAATGCCTTCACTCTAACTACAGGGGAGGCTGCAGAATATAATTTTTTTGGATTCAACTTTTGGAAAGGTAGCTTTCACAACTTAGGAACCAATAAGAAAGAGAAGATGTTCAAAAGATGTGGCAGCCATGAATGATTGATCTCTATTATTTTACTTTTGTGGATACCTTTTGAGGTATGTGCTCCATTCACCTCAGTTTCATGCTTGGATATGTAGGAATTATTCCCTGATCATACCTAATTGGAAGGGAGGTGGGGAATCTGTCTCAAGTTGGACCCATCAGTGCCTCTTTCCCAGGAATTGTATACTTAGAACAAAGATAGTTTGTTCTAAATATACAATTTGGGCTTCCTTGGTGGCGCAGTGGTTAAGAATCCACCTGCCAATGCAGGGGACACGGGTTCGATCCCTGGTCCAGGAAGATCCCAGATGCCATGGAGCAACTAAGCCCGTGTGCCACAACTACTGAGCCTGTGCTCTAGAGCCCGCGAGCCACAACTACTGAGCCTGCGCACCACAATTACTGAAGCCCACTCGCCTAGAGCCCGTGCTGCGCAACAAGAGAAGCCACCGTAATGAGAAGTACGTGCACCGCAACAAAGAGTAGCCCCCAGTCGCCACAACTAGAGAAAGCCTGCGCGCAGCAACGAAGACCCAACGCAGCCAAAAATAAATAAATAAATAAATAAATAAATATATACAATTTAATCTGGGATTGTCTCTTGATAAGAAGATATAAACTCTTGAAACAAAGAGCACTGACATGTTTTACTATATGGGCTCAGAAGATATCCAGAAGAATCAGAGATGAGGAAAAGAGCAAGAGAACTGATGACTTTCAACTTCCTAATTCCAATCCTTTCCTGAAACTTGGATGCCTTCTTGCTCTTGGGTGCTAGTTGACACATACATATCCTTAAAATACATTTTCCTTTGTTTTGCTTAAGCTAACATGAGTTGTTTTCTGTCACTTGCAACCAAAGCATTTTTTATCCCTGCTTTGTCTTTCTTATAACTATTGTCCTATGACTTTGAGAATTCACTTTTTGATTCTTCAAAATCTGATGGATCTTCCTTCTTTCCCTGGTTTAGATTTCTTCCTCAACCTTTTGTCAATAGCCAACTCTGATGTCTAAGTTCTTGATTTCAGAATCTTCACTTACACTAATTTCTCTTCCAATTTTCACCAGCCATCAATCCTCAAGGATAAGTTACCACATGGATGTACCAAAGACACATGAAACAGAGAAAATGGAACATAATATTGTGGAATGAGTGATACAGATTTGAGTTCAAATCTTGTTTATATCAAATACTAATTGACCTAAATTCAACTTAATATTTCAGAGAATTAGTTTTCTGATCCCAGAGTTGGTTTGAGAGGCAAATAATAGGAACTGGCACAGAGCTGAATGTCAAAATGAATTTATAGTTGAATATTCTTTCCTATTTCCCTTCAACCCTTCTCCAGTTACTTGATTATGAGAGTCCACTCGCCTGTCACAGTTTTGGATGCTTCTTTGGGTCTCTATTCTGTATCTTGTTAGAAACAAGCTCATGGATTACTTCATGCAATTATTTTAAATTATTCCCTTGAGTTTAGTATAGTTCATCATGAATTTATTCCCAGGTTACCGCAGCAGCAATCCTAGTGTGCTCCCACATTAATCCAACTCACAAAAAGGTGTCTGTAGACTATACATCAAATACTATAGTGGCTGCTTCATGCTTATGACTCCATGAGGCTGGGAGACTGAGCTCCGCCTGCCTGCACCTGCCCTACAACTCCAGCAAGGTGCTTCTGCTGAGCCCTCATTGCAACTGCAGCAGCATCATGACCTCCAGTTGTGTAATGGTCAAAACTGGATATGCCTCCTAGTTATAACTTGCTAAAGAACAGAAAAATACATGACAATAACACAATGACCACAGTGGAGAAACCTAAAGCCTTAAATCCAGTCTCTATACTATGACCACAATGACATTTCTAAACTGGGGAGCAAATGCGGAAATCACTTGCTCAAAATCTTTCAGAGGGTCCTTGTTGCCTGCAGGCCCCAGAGCACGCTCCTCTGTGTGGCTCAGTAGAGTTGGGTATGATTTGACTTCCACTCTCTTCTCCCCACATAGCACCCCATCCATTCCTGACCACTGACATTTCCACTACCAAGTGATATTATACTCACGTTTTTAAGCACCTTCTCATATACATCTTTGCTGCTGCAAAACCTCACACAGTGTCGCAGTGTCTGGCTCTAGCAACATATCTGTAAATTGTTGGAATCTGACAGTTGCTTGCTAAATCAATCTGCAAATAAAATAAAATTCTCTCTGTTAATCTGTTACTGCATTATGTATCAGTAAATAGATTTGTTTATACCAGTCATGTAACACATGTTTGGGAAGGTCAGCCTTATAGTGTAGGTTTTCTGGCATTTATTGAATTAATTTTGGACAGTCCTGGAGGTTACACAAATACAGCCATTCTCCAGAGCAAGTGAGTCCAAGAAAAAAAGAACAAGCTGACTGGGACATATGGCATGTACTGAGAAGCCTTATATCAGGTATATATATATGTTTATACGTATATATATATATACACACACACACACACATATGTATATACATATATATGTAAATAAGGGCAGTTAGGAAAGTCCTTCCTGCAGAGGACATTTGATCAAAGAAAGGCCCAGAGAAGGTGAAGGAGGGAATCTTTCGGATACGTGGGAAGAGAAGATGCCAGCACAAGGATCGGCAGCAGGGCAGTATCTGAGGGTATTCAAGAAGGAGGGTAAGGCTGAAGCAGGGAGTGAGGAGAGGAAGCCAGATCATACAAGGCCTTGCTAGGACTTTGGCTTTACCTGTGAGCGAGATGAGATGCTATTGAAAGTTTTATGTTTAACATTTTTTCATGGAAAATTCCACACATGCAGAAAAAAATATGATGGATCCCATGAAGCCATTACTCAACCTCAACAATCATACTTTGCAACCTTGTTTTATCAATTATCCCTCTCCTTATTCATTTTTTTCTGGACCAGGCAACATATCATTTCACCTTTAAATATTTTAGTATGTGTTCTGACACAAACTGTAAAAGAAGAGTTTTTGTTTTTTTTAAACCATATCATTATTAAACCTAATAAAATTAACAATAGCTTCTTGATCTTATTCAATACTTAATCCACATTCAAATTTTCTGATTGCCTGAAAAACGTCTTTTTGTAGATGGTTTGTTTGACACATTAGTCAAACAAGGTCCACTTACTGCATTTGGTTGCTTTATGTCTTAAATCTATTTAAAACTTGCAGTTTCCATCCTTTATAAAATGCCATAAACTTTCTGAGAAAGCTAGGTAGATCATTTGTATCTTATAATTTCCCACATTCTGAATTTATCTAATTGCTTCTGTGTGGTGTCATTTAACTTGTTTCTCTACTCTCCTTATTTCCCGAAAACTAGTGGTGTTATATCTAGGCTTGATTAGGTTTAGGTTCAGATTTTCTGGCAAAATGCTTCATAACTGGAGCTGTCTACTTCTTCTGCATCACATTGGGAGGCACTTGATGACTGTTGCCCTGTTTTAGTGATATTAAAATTGAACAGTGCACTTAGGTTTTGTCTTTATCCACTGTACATTTTCTCACAAACTTTTCTTCTACTGAATTTTAGAATCCATTGATGATCTTTACTTAGATCCACAACATTGAGGAATCCACAATCATGGTTTTCTTAATCTTATTATTTCTTCTTAATTTATTGTCTGTTATTCTTCTGAAAATAATAACTTCCCTTGAGGAATTATTTGATTTTCCAAAAATAGTTTGTATAAGAAAGGCAAAAGGCAATGGCATTCCGCAGTGATATAGGAAGGGCGTCCAAAAATCTGCTCTTCCATAAAAGCAATGAAGACATTGGAAAAAACTGTCAGAACCAACGTTTTAGAATTCTGGGAATTAACCAAAGGCTTGCAATAATCTGAGAAGTGTTTATTCAAGAAAAATGGCTGACTTTTGGTAACAAGTTCTGTGGTGTTTTAATTTGCCCTATTTCCATCACCCTCCTTCCTGGTAGTCTTTAAAACCATACCTCAGAATAATGGTAGCTGTGAAAACCAGCAGTCTAGCAAGTCACTGGAGGGGGCAGAGTAGAATTAGAACTCCCCCAAAAGCCCTCCTCCTGAGAATTGTCACAATTTGACCAGTATGGCAGCTCCTTGGAAAAGCCCTAATCACATGGATTACCTTTATGTGATCTGACTCAGAGTTCACTCAATGAGAAAGCCCCATTCCAGGGTATTTGTGGAATCCAGTAGGGGGCTTTTTAAGAATAGCAGCTGGCAGGTAACTGAAGAAACAATACCAGTAGCAATACCAACAAAAATGAGGCTGGACAAAGAACTTACAGTGAAACTCTAAGGAATGATATGTCCATAAGGGCTCTGTAAAGTTCTGACATGTTCCTTGAAATCAGTCGGCTTCACACATGTTCAGGGTTGTGCACGTGCCAAGGAAAGCCCTGAGAAGGTCTGAATTCCTGGCTGACCTTGAGGCTCTGTGGAAGCAGGAAGTGAAGGCCAAGGCAAAGTCTTAAACTCTCAAAACGTTGAAGGAATGAACTGATACGCCTATAGATCCCGTCAGCAAGAGGTGGGAAACTTGCAGGTTTCAGCCACTTAAGTACATCTCATTCCAGTCATTAGCTGATCACTACATTAATCAAGCAGAAACTTCAGTGACGGGCAAGCCACTAAACAAACAGCAATGACAAATACTTGAAATCTAGTAAAAATTCTCAGGATTTGATTTCCAAAGTTGCCTTATTATATTATTTAGAATGTTCAGTTTTCAACAAAATTTATGAGACATACAAAGAAACAGGAAAATATGGCCCATACATAGAAAAAAAAGGCATTAATAGAAAGTGTGCCTGAGGAAGCCCAGATGATAAATCTAATAAACAAAGACTTTAAATTAGCTATTATGAATATATTCAAAGAGTCAAAGAAAACTACATCTAAAGAATAAAAGGAAAAGTATGAGAACAATATCCATCAAGTAGAGAATGTCAATAAGGAGACTAAAATTATAAAAATAGAACCAAACAGAAACTCTGGAGTTGAAAAGTACAACAACTGCAATGAAAAATTCACTAGCAGGGCTCAATAGCAAATCTGAGCTGGTGGAAGAGGAACAAAAAGAATGAAGAAAAATGAACAGTCTCAGTGTTCTGTGGGATACCATCCAGAATACCAATACAGGCATAATGGGAAACTTAGAGGAGAAGAGAGAGAGAAAGGGGCATAAAGAATATTTGAGAAGATAACAGCCAAAAATTTCCCAAATTGGTGAAAAATATTAAGCCAAGAAGCTCAATAAATTCCAAGTAGAATAACTCAAGGGGATTCATATCTAGACACATCAGATTCAAAATATTGAAAGTCATCTACAAGGAAAGAATCTTGAAAGTAACAAGAGAAAAACAAGTTATGAGCAAGAGATCCTCAATAAGATTAATAGCTGACCATGGAGGTCAGAAACCATGGAGGTCAGAAAATAATGGAATGATGTCTTCAAAGTGCTGAAAGAAAAGGAATATAAAAATGAATTTTAGGGACTTCCCTGGTGGCACAGTGGTTAAGAATCCGCCTGCCAATGCAGGGGACACAGGTTCGAGCCCTGGTCCGGGAAGATCCCACATGCCGCGGAGCAACTAAGCCCATGCACCGCAACTACTGAGCCTGTGCTCTAGAGCCCACAAGCCACAACTACTGAAGCCCGCTCTCCATAACTACTGAAGCCTGCGTGCCTAGAGCCCATGCTCCGCAACAAGAGAAGCCACCAGAATGAGAAGCCCGCGCACCACAACGAAGAGTAGCCCCCGCTCGCCACAACTAGAGAAAGCCCGCACACAGCAATGAAGACCCAATGCAGCCAAAAATAAATAAATAAATAAATTTTAAAAAATGAATTTTATATTTGGCAAAAGTAAAAGTAACCTCTAGAAATAAGGGAGAAATTAGACATTCCCAGGCATATAAAAACCAAGAGAGTTGGTTGCTAGCAGATCTGCCTTACAAGAAATACTAAAGCTAGTACTTCAGGCTGAAAGGAAAAATACTAGACATGAAGTTAACTCCACCTGAGGAAACAAAAAGCATTTATAAATGTTACTACATAAATAAATATAAAAGTCAGTATAAATACATTTTTATTTGTAACTCTTCTTCTCTTATCTGATTTTAAAGATAATTGTATAAAGCAATAATTAAGAGGAGGGAGAATATTCCTAGAGTAATGAAAATAAAGACAAAAATAAACAAATAGTATGTAACCAAACTTAAAAGCTTTTGCACAGCAAAGGAAACCATAAACAAAATGAAAAGACAACCCACAGAATGGGAGAAAATATTTGCAAATGAAGAAACCAACAAAGGATTAATCTCCAAAAGATACAAACAGCACATGCAGCTCTACTGTATATCAAAACAAAACAAAACAAACAAAACAAAACAAACCCTCCCCCCCCAAAAAACAGACAACCCAATCGAAAAAATGGGCAGAGGATCTAAACAGGCATTTCTCCAAAGAAGACATACAGATGGCCAAAAAGCACATGAAAAGATGCTCAACATTGCTAATTATTAGAGAAATGCAAATCAAAACTACAGTGAGGTATCACCTCACACCAGTCAGAATGGCCATCATCAAAAAGTCTACAAACAATAAATGCTGGAGAGGGTGTGGAGAAAAGGGAGCCCTCCTACACTGTTGATGGGAATGTAAATTGGTACAATCACTATGGAGAACAGAATGGAGGTTTCTTAAAAAAACTAAAAATAGAACTACCATATGATCCAGCAATCCCACTCCTGGGCATATATCTGGAGAAAACCATAATTCGAAAAGATACATGCACCCCAATGTTCATTGCAGCACTATTTTCAATAGCCAAGACATGGAAGCAACCTAAGTGTTCATCGACAGAGGAATGGATAAAGAAGATGTGGTATATATGTATACAGTGGAATATTACTCAGCCATAAAAAAGAATGAAATAATGCCATTTGCAGCAACATAGATGGATCTAGAGATTATCATACTAAGTGAATAAGTCAGACAGAGAAAGACAAATATCATATGATATCACTTATATGTGGAATCTTAAAAAAATGATACAAATGAACTTATTTACAAAACAGAAATAGACTCACAGACTTCAAAAACAAACTCATGGTTACCAAAGGGGAGACATGGTGGGGGGAGGGATAAATTATGAGTTTGGGATTAACATATATGCACTATTATATAAAAAATAGATAATCAACAAGGACCTACTGTAAAGCACAGGGAACTCTATTCAACATTCTGTAATAACCTATATGGGAAAAGAATCTGAAAAAGAATGTATATATGTATATGCATAACTGAATTATTTTGCTGTACACCTGAAACTAACACAACATTGTAAATCAACTAAACTCCACTAAAAAATTAAAAAAATAAAAAAGGAGGGAGAATATCCCAACTCATTCTATTGATTTTTGACAAGGTTACTTAGGTAATTCAATGAGGGAAAGTACAGGTTTTTCAACAAATGGTGCTGGGGTAGCTGGATATTCACACGCAAAAGAACAAGTTTTGATCCCTACTTCACAACATATAAAAAGTTAACTTAATATTGGTCAAAGACCTAAATGGAAGAGTTAAAACTACAAAATGCCTAGAAAAAATATAGGTGTTATATTCATGACCTTGAATCGATCAACAGTTTATTAGATATGACACCAAATCCAGAAGTGACAAAAGAAAAAATACATAAATTGGACTTCATCAAAATTAAAAACTTTTGTGTAGCTAAGGACACCATTAGGAAAGTGAAAAGACTACCCACATAACAGAAGAAAATATTTGCAAATCATATATCTGATAAGGGACTTGTGTTGCGAATATGTAAAGAATTCTTAAACTGAACAACAAAAAAGACAAAAAAATCTAACTAAAAACTTGGCAAAGGTACATTAAAAGGTGCTCAACATCACTAATCATCAGGGAAATTCCTATCAAAACCATAATGAGATATCTTGCACCTGTTAAAATGGCTGTTATCAAAAAGACAAGAAATAACAACTGTTCGTGAGGATGTGGAAAAAAGAGAACACTTGTGCACTGTTGGTGGGAATGTAAGTTGGTGCAGCCACTATGAAAAACAGTATGGAGGGTCCTTAAAAAACTAAAAATAGAGTTACCAGATGATCCAGCAAGTCCACTTATGGGTATATATCCAAAGAATATAAAATAATTATCTTGAAAAGATATGTGCACCCCCATGTTCACTGCAGCACTATTTACAATAGCCAAGACATGGAAACAACCTAAATGTCCACTGACAGATGAATGGATAAAAAAATGTCATATATATATATATACACACACACACACAATGGAATATTATTCAGCCATAAAAAGAAGGAAATCCTGCCATTTGCAACAACATGGATGGACCTTGAGGGCATTATGCTAAGTGAAATAAGTCAGACAGAGAAAGACAAATACTGTATGATACCAGTTACATGTGGAATCTAAAAACCCCAAAAAACCTTATAGAAACACAGAATGGTGGTTGCCAGAGGTGGGGGATTGGGGGTTGGGTGAAATGTGTGAAGGTAGTCAAAAGGTACAAACTTCTAATTATAAAACAAATAAGTCCTGGGAATGTAATGTACAGCATGATAACTATAGTTAACAATACTGTATTGTATATTTGAAAGTTTCTAAAAGAGTATACGTTAAAAGTTCTCATCACAAGGGAAAAATTTGTAACTGTGTGTGTGGTGATGAATGTTAACTAAACTTATTGTGGTAATCATTTCACAGTATATACATATATCAAATTATTATGTTGTATGCCTAAAACTAATACAATGTTATATTTCGATTATATCTCAATTAAAAAACATTGGCAAAGGATTTGAATCGACACTTCTTTAAAGAAGATACACAAATGGCCAATAAGCACATAAAAAGATGCTCAGTTTCATTAGTCATTAGGTAAATGCAAATCAAAATGACATGGAGATACTACTTCACACCCACTAGGATGGGGTCAATTAAAAATCCAGATAATAGCAAGTGTTTCTGAGGATGTGGAGAAATTAGAGCCTATAAACTTTGCTGGTAGAAATGTACAACTGTGTGGCTCCTTTGGAAAACAGTTAGATGATTCTTTAAAATGAAAAACATAGAGTTCCCACGTGACCCAGAAATTCCACTCCTAGATGTATACCCGAGAATCAAAAACATAAATCTACACACAAAAATTGTACACAAATGTTCATAGCAACGTTATACATAATAGTGAAAAAAAAAAAGGAAACAACCCAAATGTCCACTAACTGATGAGTGAATAAAAAACATGCGGTACAGGGATACCTTGTTTGATTGCACTTTGCTTTATTGCACTTCACAGATACTGAATTTTTTACAAATTGAAGGTTTGTGGTAACCCTATGTCGTCAGATGATGGTTAGCATAATAAATTAAGGTATGTACATTTTTTAGACATAATGCTATTGAACTCAATAGATTACAGTATAGTGTAAACATAATTTTTATATGCACTGGGAAACAAAAAAAACTTGTGTGACTTGCTTTATTGTGATATTTGCTTTATCGTGTTGGTCTGGAACCAAAACTGCAATATCTCTGAGGTATGCCTGTATATCCATAAAATGAATTATTATTTTCCAGAACAAATTCCTGATTTATACTACAACACGGACAAGTCTTGAAAACATTATACCAAACTTTGCCAGTCACAAAAGACATTCATAAGAAATAGCCCAAACAGGCAAATCCATAGAGACAGAAAGTAGATTAGTATTACCTTGGGGCTGAGGTGACTGGGTCAGGAATTAGAATGACTGTAATAGGTTTGGGGGCTAATGATAAAAATGGTACAAAATTATGAGGTGGTTGTGTTTACACAACTCTGTGAATATACTAAAAGCCCACTGAACTGTATACTCTACAATATGTGAATTATATCTCAGTGAAACCTTTCTTAAAAAGCACAATGCATGTTTGATTTCATCTCTTTAGTTATGAAGTTTTGGAAAAATTAGCACCCTCCAGAGTGGGTGGAGGGGGTGGGGAAGGAGTGGCCTTTAAATTTTTTATGTGTTTGATTTGCTGACCAGAGTGTGATCTATACATGCCGCTGTCTTCCTTAGAATATAAGCGCCATGAGGGCAGGGTCTTGTCTCTTGTTTACATCTGTTTTCTCAGAAGCAAGAGTTATGCCTGGTGCATAGTAGGTAGTCAATAAATAGTTTTTGGTAAATGAATGAATGAATGAATGAAAAAGCCACCCTATAGTTTCTGATTACATGGAGCTAATTCTCTCAGATATCTGAATTCTAATATCCTGCTCTGTGATCACAAACAACCATTCTCCAGTTGCCATATATTACGACTCTGTGTAGAGCTACTCTGTGTTAAACTAGACCAGGATGTGCAGCTGGGGCCTTGTGCAAGGGTGCATGTCAATGAAGGCAAAAATCGGGGCTGAAATCCTGTATGGGCTCCAGTTGAACACCTGACTCCCCTGGTGCTGACTTGATCAGCTAGAGGAAGAGGCTTCTAACTTTACTCTTCAGAGGGGGACCCATCTTCTATTTCAGCCTAGAGGGGTTGCCATTGAACAATCTGTCTCTCAGAAGGGGTGCTTTTTTCTAATTCCCACAAAGGTGTCTTATGTGTTGGTAGCCGTGTTTCAGATTATTGGCTCCCTGAACCCTACCTTTCTTTCAAAATTATTGGCCCTTTCCTGGCATCGTATCCTTCCTCATTCAGCCTGGATCCCAGAGATCCAACTCATTACCTTCGTATTAGAACCCACAAATGTAAATTTCCCACATTGTAATTCTACTCTCTTTAAGTGGGATGTTGTAGGGAAACCTTCACAATCACATGGATAGGCAGCACAACAAATATAGGTTCTCAAATCTCACTGGCTTCATCTCATTGGCTTCTCTTCAATTCTTTGACTATAATTTGGTCATTTCTGTCTCTGATTTCTATAACTCTTAATCCAAACAACTACTTTACTAATTACCACCCCTCACTCTTAGATAACTGCCTAGCCACTTATTTCAAAGGAAGAACAAAGGCGCTCATGTTCTTCCCTCATATCTCCCTAACAATATACCTTCTCCACTACTGGCAAGCTCTGCAAATAGTGTTTAGTTAGAGCTAATCTGCTGAGAGGGCTTCACAGACAATGGGACTATTTATAACTTGTGCTAATTTTCCTTTTCACAATGAAATGATCTCCTTGAGTCAGCAGTTAGTATATCACCCTGTCAATATTAGATCTAAATCCCACTCCAGAAACAGGTACTCATTCTTAGAACTTCTCCTGTATGGAAGAATCCCTTAATTTAGGATGACCAGGTTTAACCTGAGATAAATTTATGCTCACCTCTCCACACAGAAAAAATAACATATTTATCAATTTAAATTTTTATCAATGGGGGGAAGAAAATACTGAGATGGACTTAATTAAAATGTTATTTTCCAACAAGCCTCTTGAACAAAATGAAGTTCTTCATTCACCACTAAACTTTCCTCCTTGACTGAGGTCATGATGGTTCTTTAATGTGTAGGTAAATGATCCCCTTCTGCCATGTGCCTGAGGTAAGTTAGGTGTTAGTAAACTGATAATATACTCTAAAATAAAGAACTACAGAATTTGGGGTAGAAGTTTGGAAAGAATGCTAATAGGAATATTCTCTACACTGAGATTTTAAAAGAATACCATATGTTTTTTAGTTTCCTTCCTCTCTTCCTTCCCTTTGAAGCTCCCTCCCTTTCTTTCTTCCTTCCCTCCCTCCCTTTCTTCCTTCCTTCTTTTTTGTTTCTTTAGGTTGAAAGCCAAAAGCAATGCAATGTGGAGAGATAGATTCCAAAACACAGGCTGATTATATATATATATATATATTTTTTTTATTATAAATTTTTAAAATTTGAATTAAAAATTTTTTTCTATTCTTTTTCAAATTCTTTTCCCATTTAGGTTATTACAGAATATTGAGCAGAGTTCCCTGTGCTATACAGTAGGTTCCTGTTGGTAATCTATTTTAAATATAGCAGTGTCAATCCCAAACTCCCAGTCTATCCCTCCCCACACTTCCCCCTGGTAACCATAAGTTCATCCTCTAAGTCTGTGAGTCCATTTCTGTCTTGTAGATAAGTTCATTTGTATAACTTTTTTTTTTTTAGATTCTGCATATAAGTGATATCATATGATATTTGTCTTTGTCTGACTTACTTCACTTAGTATGATAATCTCCAGGTCCATCCATGTTGCTGCAAATGGCAATATTTCATTCTTTTTTATGGCTGAGTAATATTCCATTGTGTATATGTACCACATCTTTTTATCCATTCCTCTGTTGATGGCCATTTA
The DNA here is from genome assembly GCF_965194805.1 of Balaenoptera borealis. Classification (NCBI taxonomy): domain Eukaryota; kingdom Metazoa; phylum Chordata; class Mammalia; order Artiodactyla; family Balaenopteridae; genus Balaenoptera; species Balaenoptera borealis. The sequence continues at coordinate 10,775,449 of NC_138868.1, forward strand.
GGTTGCTTCCATGTCTTGGCTATTGTAAACAGTGCTGCAATAAATATTGGGGTGCATGTATACTTTCAAACCACGTTTTTCTGCAGATATATGCTCAGGAGTGGGATTGCTGGGTCATATGGTAGCTCTATTTTTAGTTTTCTAAGGAACCTCTGTACTGTTCTCCATAGTGGCTGTACCAGTTTATATTCCCACCAACAGTGTAGGTGGGTTCCCTTCTCTCCACACCCTCTCCAGTATTTATTATTTGTAGATTTTTTGATGGTGGCCATCCTGACTGGTGTGAGGTGATATCTCATTGTTGTTTTGATTTGCATTTCTCTAATAATCAGTGATTTTGAACATCTTTTTATGTACCTCTTGGCCATTGGGGTCTTCTTTGGAGAAATGTCTATTTAGGTCTTCTGCCCATTGTTTGATTGGGTTGTGTTTTTTTTTTTGATATTGAGCCGCATGAGCTGCTAGTGAATTTTGGAGACAAATCCTTTGTCGGGCGCATCATTTGCAAATATTAAGAACATATATTTTTCTACTCAAACTAAATTGCATTATTATTTAGTATAGTGTTGGGTATCTATCAGTTTAAATTCTATTTGAGTAGAAAACTGTACTTCCCATATGTTCATTTCATGTTTTTTCTCTTTTCACTGTATTCAGGGGAGAATTAAGAATTAGATGTGTGTGTGTGTTTGCGTGTGTTTTTGTTTGTTTACTCTCCTTTTGGCTAGAACCATGATTTCTTTTTTAAATTCTGAGTTTGAATATCTTAAGATGAAACTTTGGCTCCCCATTTTAATACTTGGCCACTACTTTCTAATCTCACACACTGGACCTTTTAACCTGGCCTTTTACCTGGGCCTCAATCTCCTCAGGCTGCTATTTCTGCCTTGACTTTTCCAACTCTAGTTCTATAGTTTCTCCATGGGCAACACCTTTTATACCTATAGCTTGGTCAACTACCTATATATTTACAACCATCCTAGTGCTGTATCTTCATCCTAGATCTCTCTGGCACTGGGCTCATATTTCCAACCTCTTACTAGAGGTTTTGACCCATATGATCACAAAGCACCTCAAATAAAATACATTTTAAACTGAACTCATTGTCTCACCCACAAAATTATTTCCTTGCTTCTTTTCCATTTAAGAGCACTGCCATCACCCAACTGCCCTGGCCAGGGAGCTGAGAAGAAGTCTCAAATGGAAAACATCTGACACTCTTTTAGATATGATCTAAATATACTTAAATTATTATTATTATTATCCTTTTCTCCATCTTCCACAATTAAAGTTTAGACAGGTAACACAGCATGAGAGTCTGATCATACAGCACAACATTTATTTCTGAAATAATTTAGTGCAATCTAATTCCTTGACTCCCATTTCCCACCAATCACCCCCACAGAGTCTGTGCTCCAGGCTCATCAATTTATTACCATTCCATAAATATGCTTTGTTTAGTTTACCATCTTAATCTGCAGATTGCCTTGCTTAAATAATCTCTATGTGGAATCAATCTGAAAAAATTAATTAGATGTAGAGAGGGAATTATCAGAAAAATTTTCTCCCTTGGATTTTCCACTTTCTCTGGATACTCAAAGGTTGCATCTCCATTTGTTCTGCAAAAGGCATTTCCCTTTAAGCACAAGGGAGTTATGAGTTAGGTGTCATTCCAGAGAAATTAGGTTTCTGAAAGTCTGATATCTGGATCACCGATTGCCTTTCAGTAAATTTTCTGTAAATTTTTCCTTCCCATTGCTAGTTTTTGAGATCCCAACAAGGATGTCATTTGAGGAAGTTTTCCCATATTCTGGTATTCTATAATTTCTATCATCACACATTTCATACAGTGACACTTTTGCTTGGAAAAAATATTCAGTAGTGTTGGGTATAGCTTTTAGATGTGGAGATTTACCTGTATTAGTCCTACCACTTCATAGCTTAGACTTAAGGTTCCCTTGGGTTTCTTCCATTTCTTCACATTATTTGGGCACTTTGCTCTCATTCCCATTCTCCTATCAGAACAGTGGTTGACTTGATCTCAGTCATTTGTACTTCAGTATTTAGTTAGCAATGCCTATTCCTAACAGATGCTTGAAGTGGAGGAAAATATTAACTGGGTATCAGTGTTTTCATCCAAGTGTACATGAAGTCCTAGAACCAGAAATACTTGAGAACAGGATTTGTCAGCATCTACTTTCCTCTTTTCTCTCAATTCTCCTTTTCCTTCTTCTGCTCCAAGACTCCCAGGTCCTAGCCACTCCATTCTTTCTTTCTTTTCTTTTTTTTTTTTTTAAACTGTTCTTAAATTTATTTATTTATTTATTTATTTATTTATTTATTTATTTATTTTTGGCTGTGTTGGGTCTTCGTTTCTGTGCGAGGGCTTTCTTTGGTTGTGGCGAGCGGGGGCCACTCTTCATCACGGTGCGCGGGCCTCTCACTGTTGCGGCGGCCTCTCTTGTTGCGGAGCACAGGCTCCAGACGCGCAGGCTCAGTAGTTGTGGCTCACGGGCCCAGTTGCTCTGCGGCATGTGGGATCTTCCCAGACCAGGGCTCGAACCCGTGTCCCCTGCATTGGCAGGCAGATTCTCAACCACTGCGCCACCAGGGAAGCCCCATTCTTTCTTATTATTTCCTAAATCTCCCTGTTATATGATATATTGACAAATAGGTCTCTCCTTCATGTTAACTTTGTGCTCCTTCTGAGTTGTTCTTATGATTCCATTGATCCTTAAGCCTGGGCCTGTGGTGTGGGTACTGGGGAGGAAAGGGCAGATGTATCTTTCACCAAAGTTCTCTGATTCTGTGATGTTGAGGTCAATTGGAGATAAATTTGCCTTTAGATATGAAGTAGTAGGTGTGGAAGAAGTAGGAAAACAGCTTTATTGAAAAGTTTTATTATCTTTTCCAACTTCCCAGTTATTACTCCAAAATCTTGGTTTCTGAAAACAGTAGAGGCCCTGAAATTTAATATTTAACTTCTCTAAAATTTTGAGACTTAAAGTTACGAGACTTCAGCATTTCCATATCCCTATGCCTGGTAACAATCTTTACAAAGTTTTTGTTTCCAGGGGAATATCTGTTGAATTAAACATACCTGAGCCAGAAAATCATATATCTTCTATCTTATTCTCTTATGAGATGTGAATATAAAAATATCCTGTAATATAAAACACCTTTGTTAGGGAAAATTATTTACCTTCAATTGTATAGTAACCCATGTAGTACACAACAGTTAGGGCAGAGTGTTTTCAGTTACCTATAATTGCAGCTTAGAGATGACACCATTTACACTTAATTCTTATCAAAACGTTAGTTATTCAAACAGGATTCATAACAGAAGCCAATAACTTCTGATTCACCAAGGGAGAAATGAGATACTTACCACATCTTTATTATCTGCTATATTTTGCTTTGTATGTCCAACTGACCACTGTACTTGTCACACACAACTCCAAGAGGGTGAATAGGAACAAATAGTCTGAAAGGATTTTACCGGCTCTCTGTTTTCAAAAAGAAAATGTACATTCCTTACAGATCCTTATATGTTAATACTTTAAAAATAATAAAAGTATAATACAATTGCAGGAAGATGAAAAAGAGAAGGGAAAAACTACTCATTATATCTCCCACCCTCAATATGGTTACATTTATATATTAATGATAACTGATAATTATTGAGGATGATTTTAGGCTGATAAATTTCACCAACTGGATAATGAGAATCATTGGGTTTTCCTGTTTGTTATTGTGGATAATATGAGTACATTTTCACTGAGGCTAATGAACTTCTGAAGAAGATGGAATTGGGGCACTCTTGAGGTTCAGTGTTATATAAATTATTTAATGGAGAGATGTTTAAAATTAGGACTGCTGTTGGAAAAGGGCCATAAGGAGGAATTCACAGTGAAAGAAGAGGAGGTTTGGGCTTGTGACTTAGGCTCAACACAAGGGCTTATGTGTCATGGGGGTAGGTGGTTTCCTCCTAGGATTGTGCCTGTGACTCTAAGCCCCAATAGACCAATATCCTTGCAGGACAGGTGGGTTAGAAACAAGAATATAGAATCTGTAATTCTGAAAACCCAAACCTGAAGGACCCTTGTGACAAGGCCACCCTGGGCTATTGGGATCAGTTTTCAATACTGACACCATTTAATAGTAATTGAAGCCATGGCAGTGGAAATTACAGGCATGCTGGTGGACTGCTGAGATGCTCCAGGATTCTATCAACTAGAGGTTTGGAGTCAGTATTGAACTTTAGGCTCCCAATGTTCTTGAATAACTTGAGAGGTAAACAGGGATAGGACCTCAACAGGAAGATCTTAGATTTCTTGCTAATACGAACATTGGTGGTTTAAGAGATGACTTGGTAAAATGAAAGAGTTAAGATTATAATTGTACTTCAATCCAGTAAAATGAGACATTCCTGTTATGTAAAAATAATCTTATGCAGTATCTAGAGGTTTATATTTATTTAAAATTTCACTTTAAGGTATCCTTCAGGGTACGTATTATAAAATATTAGCTTCCCATACAGCAATAAGATAGTTCTTTGATGTGCCATTTAATTGATTTCTGTTAGGGCTCAATTTTATGCCGTGAAGTAATTTGGAGTTTAGACCGTCCTTGATTAGAAAAAATGTTCAGCTAGTGACTAGCCCTGTGGCTCTGAGCAAGTCGCTTCACATTTCTAAGGTTGTTTCTTAAACTGAATCAGAGACATAAATCATTCCCTGAGGAAGTTTGCAATCCCAATTACTGTAAAATCACTTTCACTATGTAGAAATAAGAAAAATTCAGCAAAAATGCAAACTAACATGTGCTTTGGAACTAGCTAATTAACCAAGAGTTTGGGATGTTGAAGTAAGGAGAGCTTGTTGAATTAGGCTAGTAATTTAAAAAGAGGCAATATCCAATGGGCTCAATTCAGAAAAGTTGGTTTCTAGGCCTTGGTTAAAGGCCCAGCTATTCTGGCTTCTGTCAAGCCCTGGGCTGATGGGATACAGCAGAAGGACAGGAATCTACAGAGAAGGCTGGAACCTAGGGTTTCAATTCCCACACAACTCGCTTAGGACTGACTCCCATCTTCTTGCCCTCCCAGCTCCTCCTCCTCTGCACACCAACAAACCTATATAGATAAGTGCACATACGTCCACAGTCCCATACGCATAGAAACCTAGATATATACAGATACTGAAACACAGACACGGACAGACTTAGACTCACACAGATCTGCTGACAGACAGACTGACAGACACAAAGCAGGCAACGCAAAAATGTCCACATAGTCATGTGCACACAGAACTGAGTACACCTGCATTCCACATTACTTGCATGTACAGAGTTCAGCTTTATTCTGTCTGTAGACTATAGCCCTGATATTGAACATAAATTCCTGGGTATTATAAGTACATAGGGTGTTATTTCCTTCATTGAAGATCAAATCTTGCTATAATAAACTTGATCTTCTAAGGCCTGGGAAAACTGGCCTCAGAGATGCAGGTACCTGGGAAGAACCAAGCTACCTATCATAAGAATATCTTGGTTACAAGGTGCGGCAGGAATTAAATATAATGCTAAGTCACTCAAAGTATATCTATTAATGTTTATAATACATTCCATGTGGTTACTTGAGGTTTTGGGTGATCGTAGGTTTAGGAATACAGCCTGTAGTTTGAGCTGTGTATATAGTAGGTGCGTATGCCAAAGAGTAAACTAATGATGAAAGCCACCTCCACATCTTGCATAATACTTACTTTGATAAAGGATTTAAAATGTAATCTAAATTTGTGATGAAATTTTCATAGCAACCTGGTACTTACCTGTGGCCAAATAGGTTTTGTAGTTAAACTAAATACTAAAAACTCAAGTAATATTAAAAGCAGACCAATCACTGAAGTGCAGACACTGAAGATGTTCAATACTATAGAACAGGTCACCTGGAATAGATAAAAAGAATCAACTGGTCATTGGAAGTTATCCATATGCATCACTGGCAAGTTTATTCAAGTAGATTTATATAAATTCTGATCTTTCCAGAATGGTAAGGTCATTAAAAGATTTTTCAGAATGCCAATTAAGACTGAACTTTTGATGTAGCATTTGTGTATTTATTCCTTCACTGACAAATGACTATTGAATGTCTGTTCTGTGGTTTGCAAACTGTTCTCTGCGTGAGTAGATAAAGAGGTAGAAAAGACATGGTCTCTGTACTCAAAGAGCTTTCAGACTAATGAGGAAGACAAACAAGCGCATGTTAAATGTGAATAGAATGTATAAAAAAAAATAAGGTTAAATATATAGGCAAATCCAGAGTGCCACACAGGGTCAGATTTCCAGAGCATTAATATTCCAGGAGTTTGCTATGGTTCATTTTAGAGTGCAGAAAGGGGAGTTGAGAGAATTTTGTTAGAGAGACAGGTGCTATCTAGATAGAGATTTAGGATTTTATCTTGAAAGATAGTGGGGAATTACACTGCTAGATGTGTCTACTTTGTTTTCAGGCCACACTTGTCAGACTATGTACTACAGACAATGCCTGTGTAAGATGTTGCTGCTTATTTACACTTTGTCCATATATGAGGTCAGAGGGGTAATAAGCCATATGATATTCTATTGGAGACATCCTTCTCTTATCCTTATTTCCTTGTTCTCATTTGCACCAGCAGAATTATTTCTATCTCACATGAATTAGATAATGAATATGATAACTTAAACTACTGGATTCTGTAAACTATTTCACTAGATAGATCATATGTTTATCTAAATTGGTGTTCATTGTTATACAGTGATCTCAGTTTATTCTTTTGGAACAAATCTGCCTTAAAAAAAGACAATCACATCGAAATAAAATGTTCATTAATTCATTTTTATAACCTAAACATCCAAATTATTGTTTAGTAAATTGTAGCATATAAATATAATTCAATATTTAGAATGATGTATTGATGAATTTTCAATCATATGAACAAATGATTATGCCACAATAATAAGTTTTTGTTTAGAAATTTTTGTTGAGGAAATGCATCTAGGCCACTAGAAGCAGGTGTCTTCGGTGCAGCATGTGGTTTCACTGGCAAAGGCTTGTCTGAATAAGACAAGCAGAGCACTTGTTTTGGTCCCTGGTCTAGGTTGGGGTGGTGTTGGGAATGCACTATAGGAAGAGAGTAAAGGTGTGGAGAAACTGGAACACTCACAGCCTGTGGGTGGGAATGTAATATGGTATAACTGCTTTGGAAAACAGTTTGGCAATTTCTTAAAAAGTTAAATATACATATACCATATGATTCAGGTGTTTACCCAAGAGAGGTGAAAGCATATGTCTATACAAAGACTTGTATGTGAATGTTCATAGTAGCTTTATTTGTATACGCTCAAAACTGCAAATAGTGCAAATTCCATCAACAGGTGAATGGATAAACAAATTGTGGTATACCCATAGAATGGAATATGACTTAGAAATAAGCAGGAGTTAATTATTGGTATACATGGATGAATTTCAAAATAACCATGCAGAGTAAAAGGAGCCAGACAGGAAAGTATATACTGTATGGTTCCATTCATATAAAACTCTTGAAAATGTATGATTACATTTATGTAGAATTCTAGGAACTGCAGACTAATCTATAGTGATGAGAAACAGGTAAGTGGTTGCCTGGAGAGGAGGAAATGTGGGGAAGTGTGGGGAGGGGTTGGAAGGGGGGATTACAAAGGACAGAAGGAAACTTTTGGGGGTGAGGGCTATGCTCACTTGATTGTATTAATGATCTATCAAATTGTATACTTTAAATATGTGTAGTTTATTGTATATCAATTATACTGCAATAAGCATGTTAAGAAATAAAAAAGAAGAGCTTGAAGGGGCACTGTGTGAAAGACAGATATGGTGACAAAAAAGTGTGAGGCACAGGACCTGCTACTCCTTGGGACCCTGCCATCTACTGCAAAGTTTTTTCATTTTAGTAATGTTTAAATGCAGAATGTATAAATAATATTTAAGAAACATTTTTATACTTTTATTACACTACTAAAAATTATTAACTATTAATCTTTATTAAAAAGTTCTAGGCTTTTTTCTAAAACGACTAAAACATTTCAGATAAGGTTTTCCTAACTCTAGTCCAATTTCAGGTTTTGGCTATTATGAATAAAACTGCTATAAACATTTGTGTGCAAGTTTTTGTTTTTTGTTTTTGATGTGTTTTCATTATGCAGCAATTACCTAGGAACGGATTGTTGGTTCTTATGGTAGGGTGTATATTTAAATTTACAAGGAACGGCTGCATATTTTTACAAGGTGACTGTGTAATATTATACTTCCAACAGTGATACAAAGGGCATAGTTGCTCCACAAACTTGTTAACTTTTGGTGTGGACGGGCTTTTTCATTTTTGTCACTCTAGTGGGGGTGAAGGGTTATCTCCTGCAGCTTTAGTTTGTATTTCCTTTATTACCAATGATGTAGAGCAACTTTTCTTTTGTTTATTGATCATGCATAGATTTTGTGAAGAATCTGCTCAAACCTTTGCTCATTTTAATTGGGTTTTTTGTCCTCTTAATGCTGAACTATAGGGATTTCTTTTATATATTTTGGGTGCAAGTCCTTTGTTAGATACATGAGTTTCATATATTCTCTCCCAGTCTGTGGCTTGTCTTTTAATTTTCTTCATAATGTCATTTATAAATTTATTTATTTTTGGCTGCATTGGGTCTTCGTTGCTATGCGTGGGCTTTCTCTAGTTGCAGCGAGCAGGGGCTACTCTTCGTTGCTACGCGCGGGCTTTCTCTAGTTGCAGCGAGCGGGGGCTACAACACTACTGCGTTGTGGTGCACAGGCTTCTCATTGTGGTGGCTTCTCTTGTTGCGGAGCACGGGCTCTAGACATGTGGGCTTTAGTAGTATGGCACACGTGCTCAGTAGTTGTGGTGCACGGGCTTAGTTGCTACATGGCATGTGGGATCTTCCCAGACCAGGGCTCGAACCCATGTCCCCTGCATTGGCAGGCGAATTCTTAACCACTGTGCCGCCAGGGAAGCCCTACCATACTGTTTTGATGAATATTGCTTTGCAGTATAGTCTGGAGTCAGGGAACATAATACCTTCAGCTCCGTTTTTCTTTCTCAAGATTGCTTTGGCTATTTGGGGTCTTTTGTGTCTCCATACAAATTTTAAGATTTTTTGTTCTTGTTCATAGCATTTCCTTGTTACTTCTTCACTCTCTCTAGTATCTGTAGTGATATTTCTTCTTTCATTCTGGATATAGGTTAGTTTGTGTTTTCTCTTATTGTTTTCTTGATCAGTCTTACCAGGGGTTTATCAATTTTATTAATATTTTCGAAGAACAAGTTTTCAACGTTGCTAGTTTTCCCTATTATCTATTTTACTGACATCTTCTCCTACCTTTATTATTTCTTACCTTCTATTTACTTTGTGTTAAATGAGCTCTTTCTTTTTTAGCTTTATAAGTTGGAAATTTAAACAACTGGACTTTAATTCATCTTTTCTAATATATATGTTTAAAGCTGTAAATTTCCCTCAAGCATTGCTTTATTTGTCTCAAAAGTATTAATTTGTAGTGTTATCATTCATTTCAAAATATTTTCTAATTTATCATGATTTCTTTTTATCCAGGGGTTGGTTATTTATTAAAAATCTTGTGTAAATTCCAAATATTTGGATAATTTCTTGGACATATTATAATTGATTTTTAATTTAATTCTATTTCCTTTTGTAAATCTATTCTGTAATATTTCAATCTTATGAAATTTACTGTTACTTTTTCTCTAGTTCAACATGTTGTATCTTGGTGAATATTCTATGTGTACTTTAAAAGAGTATGCTAATATGTATGAAATAGATAACTAATGAAAACCTGCTGTATAGCATGGGGAACTCTACTTAATGCTCTGTGGTGACCTAAATGGGAAGGAAATCCAAAAAAGAAGGGATATATGTATACATATAGCTGATTCACTTTGCTGTACAGCAGAAACTAACACAACATTGTAAAGCAACTATACCCCAATTAAAAAAAAAAAAAGAGTATGTATTTGTAGTAGTCTGTAGTCTTTGTGTGTAGTATTCTATAAAGATCAACTAGATCAAATGTTGTTTCAGTTTTTTACTCCTGCTTTTTGTTCACTTGTTCTATCAGTTACTTAGATGTCAAAATCTATTATGATTGTGGATTTTTCTATTTCTCCTTTTATTTCTTTGGTTTTTGCTTCATTTATCTTAAAGCTCTAATATTAGATACAATGTTTGTGGCATTTATGTATTCTTAATGAATTAACACTTTATTACATTGAAATGTATCTTTTTATTTCTAGTAATGTCATATTTTGAAGTTTGTTGCTCTGATATAAATATAATCACACCAGCTCGCTATGCTTATGCATATACATTCTTTTCATGTATATATTTTGCTATTCTATTATTTACAATCTATATTTGTCTTTACATTGAAACTGAGCTTCTTAACGATAGCTCATAGTTGGGCATTACTTTATTATCCATTCTGAGAATACTGGACTTTTAATTGGAGTGTTTGTCTATTTACATGTGATATGATTATTGATATGTTTGGGTTGTCCCATTTTTAAAATTCTTTTGTTCTTCTCTGCTTTTTTCTGGGTTAATAAAATATTTTTTAAACTTTTATTTCCTCTGTGAACTTTTAAAATGCTTAATTTTGCATTATTGTATATCTAGGGTCTACTATATGCATCCTTGATTTATCACATTCTACTCAGAATTAATATTGTACCACTTCATGGAAAATGTAACAAATCCTTCGGAATTCCAATTAGTATATTAATTTAAAATAATTTTTGGATTTGTGCTAACTTAATTTGTATAGTATATCAATCTTTGCTCCAATATACTTCTCTTCCTCCCTTTATTTTCTACCATTATTATTATACAAATTATATCTTTATACAGTATAAGCCTATCAATGCAGCTTATAATTATTGCTTTATTTGTTTTTTAAATCAATTAAAGAAGAGAAGAGTTATAAACAAAAATGCATTTATACTGTCTTTTTAAAATTGATGTATAGTTGAGCATTTATACTGTTTTTTATATTTACTTATGTATTTACCTTTATCATAACTCCTTTTTTTCTGCATGTAAATTCAAGAACTACCTAGGGTCTTTAAATTTCACTCTGAAGGACTCATATATATATATATATATATAGTGGCTGAGGTATGCTACTGACAAATGCTCTAAGTTAAAAAAAAATCTGGTATTGTTGTAATTTCTCCTTTATTTTTGAAGGACAGTTCGGCTGATAAAGATTTTTTGACATAGTTTTTTCAAAACATTGAAAATGTCATCCCACTACCTCAACCCTCTATGATTTCTAATGAGAAGTCAGCTATAATCTTATTGAGAATCTCTTGTATGTTATAAGTCATTTTTTCTTTTACTGCTTTCATGATTTTCTCTTTATTTTTGAATTTCATCAGTTCAATTATGATGAGTTAATACGTGGATCTTTTCAAGCTTATTCCACTTGGAGTTTATTGAGCACCTTTAACATTTAGATTATTATTTTTCATCAAGTTGGAACGTTTTCTGTCAGTATTTCTTCAAATATGTTTTCTGTCCCTTTTTCTTTCTCTTCTCTTTCAGGGATCTCTATTATATATGTACATTGGTATGCTTGATGGTGTCCTACAGTTTTCTGAGTCCGTGTTCATTTTTCTTCATTTTTTTATCTTTCCGCCTCTCCTATTATATAATCTCTACTGACTTATCTTCAAGTTTTCTGATTCTTTCTTCTGCCAGCTCTACTCTGTTCTTTATTTCCTCTAGTGAATTCTTCATTTATTTAGTGTTTGTCCTTTTTAACTCCAGAGTATCTATTTGGTTCTTTTTTTTTTTTTTTTTAACAATTTCTCTTTATTGGTATTATCTATTCAGAGAGACATCACTTTTATACTTTCTTTTAATTATTTAAACATTGCTTTCTTTAGTTCTTTGAACATATTTATAACAGATGATTTAATGTCATTGACTATTAAGTCCAAAATCTATGCCTCATTAGGGATATTGGCTGTTGGTTGCTTTTTTTCCTGCATATGTGAAATATGTTTCAGTGTCTTTGCATGTTTTCTATTTTTAAATGGACATTTAACATAATATATTGTAACAAATTTGGTATTAGTTTCCTCCGTTCCCTCCAGAATTCATTATTATTGCTATATTTTCAGTTGTTGTTTTCCTTGTTCTTGCTTATTTGTTTAGCGACTTTCCTAAATTTATTCTGTAAATATTTTATTCCTCTTTGTGGGGTCCCTGAATTCTCTATTTTTTAAAAAAGTTCTTTTTTAAAAAAAATCCTTATATGTATATGTATGATTGATTCACTTTGTTGTATACCTGAAACTAACACAACACATTATAAATCAACTATACTCCAATAAAAATTAAAAAAAAAATCCTGGCTTCCTAGGGTTACCCCTGGGTCAGTATAATTTAGTGCCAGTTAGTAATCCTTTGCCAAGGGGAACTTGTGTGAGAATACACACCTTAAAACGTCAATCAGTTTACAAGACAGCCTTAGCTTCCACTCTTTGCTTGCCCAGGGCCTCATAGTCAGCCAGAGGTAGCTGAGTGGGTACTTCTACTTTCTCAGGTCTTTCCTGGACATGTGTACAGTCTTCCACATGTGTACAGTATTTTTGATCTCTAAGAATATGTTGAGGCTTCTCAATGCTCCCTGTGGTTTTCTAGTTATCCAGGATTTTCTTTTAAATTTCTGACCAGGCCTTGGTTCACCCCAACTGAAATCACAGCTTTATGCAGCTGCACTGTTGCCAGTACACTGATATTGTTTCAGAAATTCCCTTGTCATAGGGCTTTATTTGCACTGAGATAAGATCTGTACCTAAACAAATAGCCACAACACCCTGGGGATAGAGATTTTTCAGGTTGCTGCAAGTTAACAAAATACTGACTGTGCCCAGAGAATGATGATTTTAAGAGAACATCAAAGGATGTCAGTTCTCTCAGCTGGCTGCAAGACTAGGCTTTTCATGGCTACTGTGCCAATGAACTGGGGATTGAGAGGGAAATGGGAAGAGCTCCAGGTTAAAACATTGCAGATCTCTCTGTTTTTTGAGGTTCAACAGTGTCTCCTGGATAGACAATTTTCAGTTTTTACTGTGACTGTGGTTAATGTCCAGTGCTCTGAAACCATTAATTTTAGTTTTTTTTGCTGGCATCTTCCTTGTTTTCAGGGAGGCTCATTTGAGGATGCCGTGGCTCTGGGTGGGGTGGGTGGGGAGGGTGGGAGCCCAAGCCATGGTCCAGACGGTAGGGGGTGGGAGGGGGTGGAAGAATGGAAGAATGACCTTATGGAGCTGCTTATGCTACCATCCCAGAATTCAATCTCCCAGCATTAATATTCATAGTTACTTTAATTTCTTATCTTTCCATTTCACTACCTGTCCACATAAAACTAAAGGAAATCAACTCTTTAAAGGAAATCAACATAATCCAGACTCTACAATATCTCACACATATTGTCATCATACAATAAAAAGTTCCTTGAAATGTGAAGAAGGAAGTAAAAAAGAGGTAATAACAGATGCTGGATCATTTCAAGAAATCCAAATTTAAGTGTCATAAGCAACATTTTAATTTGCATTAAGTGATTTATCATACAGAAATTTAACTCCATGATTAACTTCATACATCCTGAATTATTTTTATGGCTAATTAAATATAACAAAGATTTCAGTAATTGGAGTGTATCCTTTTTCTTTTGATAAAAATTCAGTAGAAACTTAAATTTCTTATATCTTGAAAATTTGTCCTCCAGAAATTTGGATAGGTTTCTAGTGACTCAGAGACAACGCTGCTTCCTTACGGACTCTCCTATTGGCAAACAAAACTTATCTCTAGAGTTGCTACAAACATTATGACTTACCAAGGACCTTGAACGCCTCTTCTCTAACAATACTGTAAAGACTCCTGAGAGAACAAACTGGAAACAAAAATCACATTTATTGATACCCAGTCATTATTTCTACATATAATAAAGAGTAAGAGAATTCTGAAATGCTGTAACATGAAGAATATCATCTTAATTCTTCAGTGGGTCCACTGAGAAAATCATGGGCTCCTTGAGGTGAATTTATGGGGCAAATGAATGTCAAATTTTACTTAGTTTTTGTCAATCATAATTTATTGAGCCCATAAGGTGAACTGAAAGAAAATTTATCTAGTTGATGAATTTACTACTAGACAATGTTATATCTTAGTGATATCATATGCAAGTACTTTAATATAATGTTAAAAATATTTTATTAATAGGAAACATCCCATTCAGAAAATACTTAAGTTTCATTTTATATATTTAAATGTAAGAATCACATAATGTCGTCAATGAGTAGCTTGTTCCAAGACCTTCCATCACTTCCTAAAACTTGTTAGAAAGATGGCAGTTATAGTGTATCAGAAATTTATTTTTTTCATTGGTGCAGCTTTAATGCATGCATGGAAACTTCCCACAGCAGTAAAAAAATTAACTATTCAGTTAGTAGTAGAGGAAAGGAATATTCTTTCCCCAGAAAAATGGGGCCACTAACATGTCAATACTAAATAGCATTTTGGGGTCAGAAGATTCTGAACTTGAATTCTTTGCACTTTGCTTTCTATGTGACTCAAGATAAATTACTTAACCTATCATTAAGTTTTTCTGTTTTTCATTGGTAAACTGGGAATAATATTTTCTAACTTGTGTTGTTGTTGTAATATATAGTTACATATGAAGTAATGTGTTGAATTATTTGTAATCAACTTGGTCCTACGGTTTTCACCTATGACTCAAAACCACATTTTGCAGAATTAATTCTTTATGGTTTTTGGTTACAATAGTCTAAGAGAAAATCTCAAGCAAAATTTGGAAGGGAGAAGGGAAGCAGAAACTATTACTCTTAGGAGGTCATAGTGATCAGACATGGCAACTGTGGCCTCTTTTTTTCTCCCTCTCTTCTGTTATATTATCATTTTATCTTCCAGAGACAGCAGTTTCCAGACTGATTCATGACCTTCCCTTTGCAACCCCACTCTGGTGGCCCAGAACCCAGGTCTTCTGAGATTTAATTACAACCTCAACTTGTCCACTCATGCTGGTGCCTTAGGCAGGAGCAGTTAGTGATCCTTTTTATGATCCTCTAAGTTTTCTTTCCACATTTTCTCGTCTGCAGGAGCGCCCACATTTCCTCTCTTTCCAGGGAGAGGAAATACAAGCACTTACAGAGGAGAAATCTTTACTTGTTTAAGTAATAGAACAAAGACCAGTGTGCCTAGAACATAAAGAGGATCATCACCCCTATAAGATTGCTCTAGGATCAATTGTTATCCTTTAGAAGACTATGCTGTTTACTGTCTTCCTAACACTTACATTTAGAGATTTTAAAATACTTGCTTGCTTGTTAACTCTTTGTCTCCTCAACTACGAGAGTGAGGTCTATGAAAGTAGAGGCACTTTTTAACTTAAACTTAGTGTGTATCTTCTTCATTGTTTTATTCAAGTCCCTAGAGTAGTTCTTACAAACAGTGCTGTCCAATATATTTCTTTGTTGAATGAATGAAAATATAATTTAAACAACGTAATTCATTTGAGAAATGAAGTCAAACGAATGTGTGAAAAGCATTTTCAATAGATTCCATGTCTTCTGATTTTCTTCTTCAGAGTTCATCTTCAACCAGTTCTCAGATGGTACAGACCATAAAAAATAGCATCCCATGAAATACCAATCAAGACCCCTTCAGTTTGTTTTTTTTTTTAACATCTTTATTGGAGTATAATTGCTTTACATTAGTTAGTTTCTGCTGTATAACAAAGTGAATCAGCTATATGTATACATATATCCCCATATCCCCTCCCTCTTGTGTCTCCCTCCCACCCTCCCTATCCCACCCCTCTAGGTGGTCACAAAGCACGGAGCTGATCTCCCTGTGCTATGTGGCTGCCTCCCACTAGCTATCTATTTTACATTTGGTAGTGTATATATGTCAATGCCACTCTCTTGGTGTGTGTGTGTAAATTACAAACTGATTCTAAAATTTATATGGTAAAGTGATGCAAGGATAGCCAAGATAATCTTGAAGAAGAACAAGATGGTAGGATGAACTATATTGATATTAAAACTTATTTAAAGACACAGTAGTTAAGACATTGTAATACCAGCACAATTATAGAAAAATCGGTTCAGAAGTGGATTCAACCCTATGTGGACACTTGATTTATAGAAGCAAAAGAATTTTCTTTCCAATAAATGACACTTTTGAAAATTCATATTGTAAAAACATAAAATTTGATCCTTAATGTATATCACAAACAAAAATAAATTCCAGGTACATTGGAAATCCAAATGCAAAAGGTAAAACAATTTAGATTCTAGTATATAATATAAAAATAACTTCCTGATCTTAGAGCAGAAAAAGATTTATTGAATTGGATATAAAAAGTACTACCCCTCGAGGGAAAATTACTATAGTGGGTGACACTGAAATTAAGAAATTATTAAATCAAAAGACATCCTTAAGCCACAGAGTAGAAATGATGTTTAGAACACATATACTGACAAAGGGCTTGTGTCCAGAATATATAAAGAATTATGGCAAATCAGTACAAAACAGAGAGAAAACCCAATTAAAAAATGTGGAGACATAGCACAGGGAGATCAGCTCGGTGCTTTGTGACCACCTAGAGGGGTGGGATGGGGAGGGTGGGAGGGAGGGAGATGCAAGAGGGAAGAGATATGGGAACATATTGTATGTGTATAACTGATTCACTTTGTTATAAAGCAGAAGCTAACACACCACTGTAAGGCAATTATACTTCAATAAAGATGTTAAAAAAAAAATGTGGAGAAACTTGTAGAGGCACTTAAAAAAAGAGGAAGTCAAAATAGCCAATAAACAAAAAGGTTGTCTACCTCATTAGCATCAAGGCAATGCAAACTAAAACTACAAATTTAAAAGCACTAACCAGAATGGCTAAAATTAAGAAAACTGATAATACAAAGTACTGCTGAAGATAGGGAACGACAGTAATTCTCATTGCCTGCTAATGAAGGTGTAAATTGGTAAAACCACTTGGGAAAAGTTTAGCATTATATACTAAAGTTGAGTAGGTGCATAACCTAAGACCTCGCAATTTCATTTTTGTATATATACCTAAAAGCTGTATCTGCATAGGTGCAACTAAAGGCATGTACAAGAAAGTTACTAATAGCCCAAACTGGAAGTACTGTAATACTCCAAACTGGAAGCGACCTAAATGTCCATTCATTAGATTAAATAAGTAAGCTACAGTAGATGAATACAATGGAATATTAATCAGTAATAATAATGAATGAACTACAGCTATATCAATAACAAGGATGGATCTCACAATCATAAGTTGAGCAAAGAAGTCTGATACAAAATAATACATACTGTCTGATTCTACTTATATAAAGTTTAAAAACACATAAGAGTAATCTATGATATTAGAAATCAGGTTAATGGTTAGGATAGGAGGGAGAGGTTATTGATTGGAAGGGACATGAGAGGGACTTCTGAGGTGCTGGAATTTTTTTTTTTCTGACCTGGGTGTTGTTACACTGATATATTCACTTTGTGATAATTAAGATGTACAATTGTGATTTTGGAATTTTGTGAATGTAGGTTTTATTTAAACATTTAAAAAAATAAAAAGCAGGATAACAATAGCACTTAACTCACAAAAATTCTCTCCAATAGCCTTAGGTAATTCAGAGAATTATTATAGAAGCTAATGTACCAAATTCAACTCACTGTCAGCAATTTTCTTCTGGAATTGTCTTATGTTGAGTGCAAAACTTAGATTTTGTTCTCATTAAAATTTTGATTCAATGTCTTAATAACCCCATGCAAGTGTTAGTAATTACAATGTCTTCCTGCTCGTGTTATAAATAGGTACACGAATAATGCTGGAAACATTATATAAAAGCCAGAACTAACATTCCTATGAAGAACTCGTAAAAATAATTATAAATAAAGAAGGTATTTTGAAGGGATGAGAAATGAACTCATACCAATTAAATATTCTTTTTTTCTTTTTTTTTCAATTAAATAGTCTTGATTGAGAATAACATCCATATTATTCCCTCAACCAGAAATACCTACAAAGTTCCTTTCTCCCCTCTCTCCTACAATCTGTCTGGCATTTAATAGACTCAAAATATTTTCTTTTGAAGAATAAAAAATTTCTCCTAGTCTGAAGTATAACTTTGGTGAGATTAGGTAACATATTATTTATTTTTCTTTTGGTAAATAAATGTTTCTTGAATAAAACTAAAATATATGTTAACAGAGGAAATAGTAGTCTCAGAAAAAGTGTGAGTTAAACAAACAAAAAATTCCAAATAATTTTAAATACTACTTTCAGTTGATAAAAATGAATACATGTGATAATTTAACATAATTCACATAATTTACATACATAAATAACATAATTTATAAGACGTAAATTATATAATTTACATAATAGCAACATAGTTTTTAACCAGAATATTACTTGAGATATTAATACAATTGACTTATCTGTTCTTCACTTAGAACCTATATATTTGGCACTTCTAAACTGAATTAAGGCCCTCATTTTTCTTGTCTGAACTGTGGTGGCCTTTTCTCAAATCTAATCTCTTACTATTCAGAGAAAGATGATATTAAAACAATTTAACCATGGCACTGTCCTCAGTCAGAATACTCTTGTTCAGGGCTATCCAATATAAATATAATGCAAGGAATATATGTAATTTTAAGTTTTCCAGTACCACATTAAGAAAATTAATAAGAAATATGTAAAATTAATTTTAATAATATATTTTATATAACCTTATATATCTGAAATACTATCATTTTAACATAGAATCAATATAAAATTATGGTATAGTTTACATTCTTTTTGTCCATACTAAGTTTCTTTGAAATCTGGTATGTATTTTATATTCACAGCACTTCTCAGTGCTGTATTTTGAAGGCTTGGTAGACTCATGTAACTACTACTGGCTACTGTACTGGACAGTGCACCTCTAGTCCTTCGTCATATTCTCTTCACTATCTTTACTCTTGTCCTTGGTGATCTCATTCAGTCTCATGGCTTTCAAATATCTACCTGCCAGTAACTCCCAAACTTATATCTTAAGCCTAGCTCTCTCTTCTAAGCTCTAGGTTGTATATCCAAAAGGCTACTTGGTATCTCCAGTTGAGCATTAAATATCTCAAACTCATCATGTTCAAAATAAACTCAGTTTTATCTTCTCTGAAAATCAGCTCTACCTACAGGCTTCCTTATATTGGTTGATGACAGAGAAGTCATTCCTTCTATTAGCTTAAACCAAAACCCTGGAATTATTCTTAATTTCTCTCTTTCTCTTTCCACACCCAGTCCATCAGGATATGCAATTAACTCTACCTCAACATATGTCTAAAATCATGTTACTTTTCATCACCTTCACTACTACCAACATTGATTGAGATTTACCAGGATTTCTTTATACCTTTCTAGAAGGTCTCTTTGGCCCCCTTCATTATCTTTCCAACACAGCAGCCAAAGTGATCTTTTTAAAACATAAGCCAGATTATTTAATTAAGTTCATGAAACACTATAATAACTCTAATTTCATTTATAATAAAAGCCAAAATCCTTACAATGGCTTGTAAAGTCCTATGTTATCTGTCCCCATTATTTTTCTGACCTCTTTTTTTTTGCCACTCTTTCTCTTTCTCACGCTGCTTCAGCAATACTGGCCATACTTTTTGAGTAACAATGCAGGCACACCAGACTTCAAAGATTTTGTTCTGGATGCTTCCTGTCCCAGAATGTTCTCTCTCCACATGCGGCCCAAACTCTCATTTTTTCAAGTCTTTGCTCAAGTGTACCATGGTAGCTTGAATTATTGGTCACAGGTCTTTACTTCCAGATAATAGCATTATACTTCCATACTCTTGCCATGGTCTCATGGTGGTTGGACTATGCTTCTCTTCCCCTCAACTAAAGACTTTGCCATTTTATTTGCTTTGGCTGGGATGTTAGTAGACATAAGCCAAGCAAAGGCTTGAAATGTTCTTGTGTCATCAGTCTTGCCCTCTTGTGTTCCTGCCTTTCATTGTGAGAAAAATATGCTTTCAGTAGCCACTAGTCTAAGGAGGATAAGATACATATGGAACAGATCTGTACCTGACCTGTAGCTTGAAGCCAAGTCTGGCTACTCCCAGTCTAGATCAGCTGAATCTCTGCCAACTTACAGATGCGTGAGCAAGAAGTATTATAAATATTAGTAGCTGTATGCCACTAGGTTTTGTGGTGGTTTGTTATAAAATAATAGGTTATCAGTAGTAATTTTTTCAATGAGGCCTACCTAAACCATTCAATTTAAAATGATAACCCATATCCCTTTGCTACTTTCCCAGAAATTCCATTCTGTCTCACCCTACCCAACTTTTTCTTTCTTTGTTTTTGTTTTTGTTTTTTTACTTCTATAGTTTCATCATCTTCTAACATACTACCCCTTGCTAGAATAAAGCTCCATAAGGGCTGGGATCTTTGCTTTGTTTACTGATATATTTCATATACCTAGAACAGGCACCTGACACACAGTGGGTACTCAGTAAGTATTGGTTGAATGACCAAATTTCAAATGTATTATTATTATTATTAAGAGCTTCACTCAGCGTTCTGTGGGGACAATGGTATATCACTCACCATACATCAGACATAATAAAATTTACTTTAGAAATTTCTATTCAATTCTACCAAATGTTTCTTGGACCAATACTACAAAAAGATTTCATTTTTATTTCCCTGCACAAGTTCTATATATCCCACTATTTCCATGGCAATTATGTTCTCTCATCTTGCTTGCCCCACTGGAAAAATAAATGCCCTATGGTAGTGGAACAGTCACTACCATTTTCTGTTTTCCCAAAATGCCCCTTGCGCATCTTACCACTATTCTCCATATCTAAGAGCATGTAAAAAGTGGATCTTTAACAAAATAGACTCTTATTATAGAATAATATTACTGGTAAGAATCTTTTTTCCATATTGATATAAGCCTATCAACTAGATATAAGAATGAGTTTCTTGAAAACAAGGATTGTGCATTTTTAGTGTTCTATCTCTGGTATGCTACGGGGCTCAGAAACAGCCATTAAATGTAACGAATAAATTAATGAATAAAAATCAAGGAGTCCGCATGGCGCAAGTAAGAAGCCCGCATGCCACAACTAAGAGTCCACATGCTGCAACTAAGAGTTCTTATGCCACAACTAAGACCCAGTGCAGCCAAAACAAACAAACGAACAAATATTTTTAAAAAAAATCAAGGAGTAGATTATTTACTCACAAACGAAGAAGCCCAAAATGGGTATCCTGCTAGTACTGCAACAGGAATATACGATTTTCCAAATGCTGTAACCTGTGTGGTTAACAAATATATCCAGAGCAGTCCCAGGGAGTGAAGAAATAGACCATTCATTATTTGCAAGGCCTGAGAGAAAAGAACACCATTCATTACTTACTATTCCAGTCCAACCTCTGAAAGGAACACACATCAAGAAAAAGCCAAGGTGGAGAGGGGAAGTTACAACCTAACAGAATTTTAGGATTTTCAATATTTAACTCAGATGAGGAGGCTTTGTTATTACTGCAGAGCAGTTTGTGGTTACAATGACTACATGTCCAATAAAATTGTACTAAGAGCCTGTTTATCTACTTGGTTCAAGAGGTCATATGGCATGAGCCTTGGAGACCTGAAAGAATTGATCTCCCTCAATACTCTATGTGGTCAACAATCCTTACCTGCAGATACAGCTCTTATGTCTACTTATAGACTACTAGACTTGGTATTTCTGACCTTACTTGTCTTTCTCTCATTGTCCCAAAACTGGGATTTGGACTTTGATGCCTTCTGTTCTGCCCACCCCCATGCCCACTTGTAACTGTGGTTTATATCAGAGTCCTGGGCCCTGTATAAATAAGACCTAAAGAAAGAGAGTGAAGCCTTGTGTTACCTGGTTTTCTATAGGTCTTCCAAGGGACCATTACCTGGTGTGGGGATTGTGGATGATTTCTGCCCACTGAAGTCAGGCCAACTGTGATATTTCTGAGCCAAAGGACAAGGATAATTCTAAGCTTGCTATGTAGAGCTCCCTAACATCTCTCTGTAGGGTCTTTCAGTTGGTTTTCAGACAGATGTTTCTCAGGTGCCCCTCCTTCTGCCACAGCTGAATAAGCCACCCCTCCCAGCTCCTGTTCATTCCCCAAACATAGGAGTTAAGCTTGAAAAAAACTGAAGGAGTTATACTGGAGTTCAGAACCTAGAATCTCTTACCTTACTGCAACTCATATTTCCAGGATGCCTAGGGACACTGACACCCTTTTTCTCACAGATCGTCTATTCTGTTCTGGTATGTGATTATGAGGAGAGCCAAGAAGTGGCTAGTTGGTGGGATACTTCCCTCACTTGGAGAGTACTCTGACCGCTAGGCAACACAAAACTGTGCATTTAGTGGCACTTCTGGCAGGCCGTGGCAGGAGGAGGTGGCAAGGGGACATTGGAGTAGATAGTACTTTTCACACTACTGCAGTGGTGTAGAGTTTAAGCTCCTTGCTGGACTTGGAATACACTGACATTTTCTAAAGTCTGAGTTTAGAAGATTGCAGGATTTTAAAAAACTTTTATTTTTAGATAATGATAGATTTACAGGAGTTTGCAAAAATAGTACAGAGAGGTCCTGCATATCCGGAACCTGGATTCTCCCAATGGTTATATCTAATGTAACTGTAGTATGGTATCAGAATGAGGAAATAAAGCTTGGTATGATATGTGCTTATAGTTATGTGCCATTTGGTCACATGTGTATTTTTGTGTACCCACCACTGTAATCAAGATACAGAACTTTTTAATCACTACAAAGATATCCTTCATCCTACACCTCTATAGTCACTCTCCCTCCAATTTCCTTAATCACTGGAAGTGACTAATATGTTTTTCATCTCTACACTTTTGTCATTATGAGAATGTTATGTTGAATGTTGAATAATTCAGTATGTAACTTTTGAGATTGACTTTTTTTCATTCAGCTCAATGCCCTTGAGATCCATCCAAGTTGTGTGTCTCTGTGTACTTTCTTTTTATTTCTGAGTAGTATTCCATGGAATGGATGGTGACAGTTTGTTTAATTATTCACTTATTGAGGGACATTTTGATAATTTCCAGATTTGGGTCTATTACAAATAAAGCTATTGTCTTCCTCTTTTGTGTTGTCTTTGGTTTTGGCATCAGAGTAATACTGGCCTATTCAAATAACTTGAGAAATGTTCCCTCCTCTTTTATTTTCTGAAAGAGATTATGAAGAACTGGTGTTAATTATTCTTAAAATATTTGATAGAATTCTTTAGTGAAATCATTCAGGGCTGGAGATTTCTTTTTTAGGAGTTTTAAAATTACAAATTTAGGGCTTCCCTGGTGGCGCAGTGATTGGGAGTCTGCCTGCCAATGCAAGGGACACGGGTTCGAGCCCTGGTCTGGGAGGATCCCACATGCCGCGGAGCAACTGGGCCCGTGAGCCACAATTACTGAGCCTGCGCGTCTAGAGGCTGTGCTCCGCGACAGGAGAGGCTGCTGCGATGTTGGGAGGCCCGCGCACCGCGATGAAGATGGCCCCCGCTTGCCACAATTAGGGAGAGCCCTCACACAGAAACGAAGACCCAACACAGCCATAAATAAATAAATAAATAAATTTTAAAAAAATTACAAATTTAAGAGCATGGGAAATCTTTCTATTACTTTGTATCATTTTCAGTTTCCTTCATCAATGTTTTATAGTTCTCAGAGTATAGGTCTTTCACTTCCTTGGTTAATTTTAGTCCTAGATATTATATTCTTTTTGATGTAATTTTAAATGGAGTTGTTTTTTCCTTTCTTTTTTTGATAGTTCATTATTAGTGTACAGAAAAGAAAAGATTTCTGTATGTTAATCTTGTATCCTGCAACTTTGCTGAACCCATTTAGTAGTTTTAATAGTTTTGGGGTGGAGATTTAGGGTTTTCTATATATAGCATCATGTCATCTGCAAATAGTGGCAGTCTTATTTCTTCCCTTCCAGTTTGGGTGCCTTTTCTTTCTTTTTCTTGTCTGACTGCTGTGGCTAGGACTTCCAATACCATGTTAAATAGAAGTGGTAAAAGTGGGCATCCTTGTCTTTTCCTGATTTTAGAGGAAAAGCTTTTAGCTTTTCACCATTGCGTATGATGTTAGCTGTGGGTTTGTCATAAATGGCCTTTATTATGTTCACTTATGTTCTCTTTATACCCATTTTGATGAAAGTTTTTTATCATGAATGGATGTTGAATGTTGTCAAGTGCTTTTTCTGTGTATATTGAGACAATCATGTGATTTTTTATCCTTCTTTAAAATGTGGTGCATCACATTGATTGATTGGTGGATATTAAACCATGCTTGCATCCCTGGAATACATCCCACTTGATCATGGTGTGTGATCCTCCCACAACTGTGCTCTCTCCTTAGCAGCAGCAGCTTTTGCCCTAGTGGGGAGCAGTGCAAGAGGGGCCAGAGTGGGGCACTTGGCTCATATTAGAGCGTATACTGAGGCAGTCTGTATACTGGGAAACCAGTCAGAGTTCCAGGCAGCTTCAATCTGCTTCCTCTGCCTTTTTTCATGAGTAAGCAAGTGTGTGCACACCCTTCATGAGCAGAGTATAGGTTTCTTAGCACTCCACTGTCAGTCTGGAGCTGGTTTTCAAATCTGCTAAGGGGACTTGTCCTCCTAGTGTTGGACTCCAGGTTTTGGGGTACACAATACATGTTTTGAACTGCTCATTCCCCAGAGAGGATCTCTGAGCTTGTGTGATCCCCTTCCTCTCTGTGTCAACATCCTAGGGGCATGGATCCTGACCTGATTGCTTCTCTTACCTTCTTACCCTACTTTGTGTGGTTCTTTCTTATAGCTTTGGCTGTATAAGAGTCTTTCTGCCAGTCTTCATTTTGTTTTCAATGATAATTACTCCACATGCAGATGTATTTTTGATGTGGTTTTGGGGGGACAAGAGCTCTATGTACTTCTACTCTGCCATCTTGATCTCCTCTCACATTGTGTAATTTTCTTTTTGAAATTTTGAATTCTATTTTATTTTTTTATACAGCAGGTTCTTATTAGTTATCCATTTTATACATATTAGTGTATATATGTCAATCACATTGTGTAATTTTTATTGTTACACTTCAAGTTTACTATTCTTTCCTCTGCTTGTCCATATTCTTGTTGAACTCATCCAGTGGATTTTTTCCAGTTATTGTATTTTTCAGTTATAAAATTTCCATTTGGTTTTCTCTACCTCTTCCATTTCTTTTCTTAGACTTTCTGTTTTTAAACTTGTTTTAAGCATGTTCATAATTGCTTGTTGTAACATTTTTCCAACAGCTACTTAAAAATTCTTGTCAGATAATTCTCACATCTGTGTAATCCTGGCGTTGGCATCTATTCACTGTCTTTTCTCAAGCAAGTTGAGATTTTCCTGGTTCTTTTTTGGATGAGTGATTTCTAATTGTATCCCAGACATTTTGTGTACTGTGTTATGAAACTCAAGATACTACTTAAGGTCAGCAGGATGGCAGATTAGTAAGTTCTAGGCTCTTGATTCCCCATGAAAATATCAAGTAAAAAACAACAGGCTGACTAAAATAGCTTTCTGAGAGTTCAACACTTTTTCATGATAAGAACACACAACAAATAGAATAGAAAAAAGTTACCTCAACATAATAAAGCCCGTGTATGAAAGGCCTATAACTAACTTCACACTCAATGGTGAAAGACTGAAAACTTTTCTTTTAAGACAAGGAACAAGACAAGGATGCCCACTTTTGCTATTTCTATTCAACATAGTACTGGAAGATCTAGACAGAGCAATTCAGCAAGAAAAAGAAATAAAAGGCACCTGAATTGGAAAGAAGCCAATTGATCTCTGTTTGCAGTTATATGATTGTATATGTAGAAAAACCTAAAGATTCCACAAAAAATGTTAGAACTTACAAATGAATTCAGCAAGGTTGCAGGATACAAAGTCAACATATAAATATCATCAGTTGTGTTTCTGTGCACTAGTAATTACCAATCAGAAAAAGAAATTAATAAAGCATTTCCATTTACAATAGCATCAAAAAAAAAATAAAATACTTGGGAATAAATTTAACCAAGGAACTGAAAGACTTGTACACTGAAAACTACAAAACAGTGCTGAAAAAAAATTAAAGAAGATACTAATAAATGGAAAAATAGCCCATGTTCATAAATTGGAAGACTTAACACTGTTAAGATGTCAGTACTACCCAAAGTGATCTACAAAGTCAATGCAGCACTTATCAAAATCTCAAAAAAATTTTTTCAGAAACAGTAAAATAAATCCTAAAATTCATGTGAAATCTCAAGTGACTCTGAATCATCAAAACAATCTTGAAAAAGAACAGAGTTGGCAGTCTCACGCTTCCTGATTTCAAAACTTACCTCAAAGGTATAAAATCAAAACATTGTTAACATTAAAAAGATAATAAAGGAATACTATGAACAACTTTACGCCCACAAATTTGATAACTCATATTGAATAGACCACCTCCTTGAAAGACACAATTTGACAAACTCACACAGGAAGAAACAGAAAATATGAAAAGGTAATGTCTATAAAAGAATTTTAATCAGTAATTAATAACCTTCCAAAACAGAAAGCACCAGGCCCAAATGGGTTCACTGGTGAATTCTAGCAAACATTTAAGGAAGAAATTATACCAACTGTCTGTTATCTTTTTCAGAGGAGAGAAGCAGAGGGAATAGTTCCTAACTCATTCTACGAGACCAGCATTACCCTAATACCAAAGCCAGAGAAAGATATTACAAGAAAAGTATGCATTAAGATCTCCCATGAACACAGATGCAAAAATTCTCAACAAAATTGAATAAAAAATGTGTAAAAAGAATTATACACCACAACCAGGTAGACCTGGTTTTATCCCAGGTATGGAAGGCTGGTTCAATATTCTAAAATCATTCAGTGAGATTCATCACATAAATAGGCTAAAAAAGAAAAATCACATGATCATATAAATAGATGCAGAAAAGGAATTTGACAAAATCCAATTACCATTCATGATAAAAACTCTCAGTAAACTAGGAATAGAGGGGAACTTCCTCAACTTGATAAAGAATACCTACCAAAAAAACCACAGCTAATATCATACTTAATTGTGAGAAACTCAAAGCTTTCCCACTGAAATCAGGTAAAAGGCAAGGATGTCCCTTCTCACCACTTCGTTACAACATCATACTGGAAGTTTTACCTAATGCAATAAGACAAGAGAATCCAGAAGAATTGACAGAAAAACTACGGACACTAATAAATGATTATAGCAAGATTGCAGGATACAAGGTTAAAAGAAAAAGGCAATTTCTTTCCACTGGCAATGAATAAGTGGAATTTGAAATTAAAAACACAATATTACTTACATTAGCACTCAAACAAATGTAATACTTAGGTATAAATCTAACAAAATATGAACAAGATCTATATGAGGAAAACTATGGAACTCTGACAAATGAAAGCAAATGAGAACTAAATAAACTGACAGATATTCTATGTTCATGGGTAGGAAGATTCAATATTGTCAAGATGTCAGTTCTTCACAACTTGATCTATAGATTCAAGGCAATTCCAATAAAAATCCCAGCAAGTTATTTTGTGGATATCAACAAACTGATTCTAAAGTTTATATGGAGAGGCTAATAACCCAGAATCCCTAACACAATATTGAAGGAGTAGAATATTCAGAGGACTGGCAGTACTTGACTTTAAGACTTAGTATAAAACTATAGTAATAAAGACAGTGCGGTTTTGGCAAAAGCATAGAAAATAAATCAATGGAACAGTATAGAGAACCCAGAAATAAACCCACACAAATATAGTCAACAGATCTTTCACAAAGGAGCAAAGACAACTCAATAGAGCAAAGTTAGTCTTTTCAGCAAATGGTGCTGGAACAACTGGACATGCACTGCAAAAAAATTAATCTAGTCACAGAACTTACACCCTTCATAAAAATTAACTCAAAATGGATCACAGACCTACACGTAAAACATCAAATTATAAAACTCCTAGAAGATAACACAGGCAAAAACCTAGATGCATTAGGTATGCTGATGACTTTTTAGATACAACACCAAAGGTATGACACATGAAAGAAATAACTGATAAGTGGCACTTCATTAAAAGTTAAAACTTCTGCTCTGTAAAAGACAATGTCAAGAGGATGAAGAGACAAGCCACAGACTAGGAGTAAACACTTGCAAAAGACACATCTGATAAAGGACTGCTATCCAAAATATACAAAGAATTCTTAAAACTCAACAGTAAGAAAACAAACAACCCAATTAAAAAATAAGCAGAAGATCTGAAGAGACATTTCATCAAAGAAGATAAACAGATGGTCAATAAGCATATGAAAAGATGTTCCACATTATATGTCTTAAGGAAACAAAAATTAACACAACAGTGAGATACAACTACACACCTATTAGAATGGCCAAAATCCAGAACATTGACAATACCAAATGCTGATGAGGATGTGGAGCAACAGGAACTCTCATTCGTTGCTGGAGGGAATGCAGAATGGTATAGGCACTTTGGAAGACAGTTTGGTGGTTTCTTATAAAACTAAACACACTCTTACCATATGATCTAGCAATTGCATTCTTTGGTATCTACCCAAATGAGTTGAAAACTTATGTCCACACAAAAACACAGATGGTTTTAGCAGCTTTATTCATAACTGCCCAAACTTGGAAGCAACCAAGATGTCCTTCAGTAGGTGAATGGATAAATAAACTGGGGTACATCCAGACAATGGAATATTATTTAGCACTAAAAAGAAATGAACTATCAGGGCATGAAAAGACATGGAGGAAACGTAAATGTATATTACTAAGTGAAAGACGCCAGTGTGAAAAATCTACATACTGTTTGATTACAAGTATATGACATTCTAGAAATGGCAAAATTACGGAGACGATAAAAATTTCAGTGATTGACAGGGGTTGGGTGGTGGTGGTGGTGGTGGAGGATGACTAGGTGATGCTCAGAGGACTTTTAGGAGAGTGAAAAATACCATGTGTGATATCATATAGATGGATACGTGTCCTTATACATTTGTCAAAACCTACAGAATGTACAACACCAAGAGTAAATCGCAATATAAACTATGGACTTTGGGTGATTATAATGTGCCAAGGTAAGGTTCATCAATCATAAAAAATATACCACCTTGGTGAGGGATGTTGATAATGAGGAAGGCTAGTCATTTTGGGGGCAGGGTGTATATGGGAAGTATCTGTACCTTTCCTTCAACTTTGTTGTGCACCTAAAACTACTTTTAAAAAATTAAAGTCTTAATAAAAAAAAAAACCAAACAGAATGAAACAAACAAAAAACCCAATGTGGTACTGATATAAAGATGATCATATATACCAATGGAGTAGAATGAGACATCAGAGATAAACCCTCACATATATGGCTAAATGGTTTTTGTCAAGGGTGCCAAGACCGTTCAATGGGGAAAAACAATCGTTTCAAGAAATAATGCTGGGAAAACTGAGTATCCACATACAAAACAATGAAGTTAGACCTTTATCTTACATCATATGCTAAAATTAACTCAAAATGGATCTAAGATCTAAATGTAGGACCTAATAGTACAAAACTCTGTAGTGTAAATGCCTGACATTAAGCTTTTTGATTATAATATAAATGTTTGACATTAAGCTTTTGATTGCTCAGGTATCCATTTCAAAGACATCCCTCTCAAATAAACATATTGCAACTGTATTGACATAGCATTTAACAAAACAACCAGACTAGGAACCAGGCCACCTCCACCTATGAAATTCTCCTTTTAGAAAGCCTTGGGTAACCTAGAAAACTGACTGCATGAGAGACACCTCTTCTCCCTTCTCATGCCCTAATTCCTGCTGTTATGCTTTAAATTCACCAATAGTAGTGAACTCATGAAACACTGGACATTCCACCCCAAGGTTCTAATGAGGCAGAGCCCCAGGTCCATGCTCCCTCCCTCTGTCTCCACCCACAA
Source organism: Balaenoptera borealis (assembly GCF_965194805.1). Lineage (NCBI taxonomy): Eukaryota > Metazoa > Chordata > Mammalia > Artiodactyla > Balaenopteridae > Balaenoptera > Balaenoptera borealis. Next base: position 10,805,652 of record NC_138868.1, read on the forward strand.
CTTCACTGTGTGGCTCCAAGGCTTACTCTGTATCCTCCAGGACCTGTGAGTAATAAATCTTGTTCTTAAAAGTTCCCTGATGGTTTCTTGCTGAAGTGTGCCCTGTGATCATAAGAACCGCAAGGGGTGGTCCAGCTACAACATGGGCCCCAGTCGGGGTGGGGTGGGGAATGTTTGTGGGGCTCACTATGAGTAAATCTGGGCCCAGAAATTGTCTCAGACATTCCCAGCTAAGAATATAACTATCAATAGTCTGGGACAACACAACATTCTTAGTAGAAGATATAGGAGAAAAGTTTCATGCTACTAGATTTGGCAATGACATTTTTGCATATGAGATTAAATGCACAGGCAACAAAAGAAAAAAACGATAAATTGAACTACATCAAAATTTAAAACTTCTGTGCATCAAAGGACATAGAGTAAAAGGCAACCCACAGAACTGTATAAAAATTTTCAAATCATACATCGGATAAGGAGTAAATATCCGGAAAACATAAAGAACTCCTAGCATTCAATGACAACAAAAACATACAACCCAATTAAGAAATGGGCAAAGGACTTGACATTTGTCTAATGAAGATATACAAATGGCCAATAAGTACATGAAGTGATGCTCAACATAACTAATCATTAGGGAAATGTTTATCAAAACCACAATGAGATATTACTTTACACTTATTAGGGTGACTACCATCAAAAAAGCAGAATACAACAAGTGTTAGAGAAGACGTGAAGAAATTGGACCATTCATGCACTGTTGGTGGGATTGTAAAATGGTACTGCTGCTATGGAAACAGTTTGGCAGTTTCTCAAAGGTTAAACATAGAACTACCAATTGACCAAGCAATTCCATTCCTAGGTATATGTATAAAAGAATTGAAAGCAGGGACTTGAAGAGATCTTTGTATACCTATGTCCATAGCAGCACTATCTGCAATAGCCAAATGTGGAAGCAACCCAAGTGTCCACTGATGGATGAATGGAAAAATAAAATGTGGTTATATACACAATGGAGTATTTTTCAACCTTGAAAAGGAAGGACATTCTGACATATACTACAACATGTTTGAACCTTGAAGACATTATGTTCCCTGAGCTAATCACAAAAGGGCAAGTGTTGCACGATTCCACTTATCTAGGCACTAGAGTAGTCAAATTTATAGAGACAGAGAGAATGGTGGTTGCTAGGGGCTGCGGGGACGGGGGAATGGGGGAGTTATTGCTTAATAGGTATAGAGTTTTAGCTTGTAAGATGAAAAGAATTCTGTGGATGGATGGTGGTGATGATAGCACAACAATGTGGATGTACTTAATGCCCCTGAACTGTACACTTAAAAATCGTTTTTGATGGTAAATTTTATGTTATGTGTATTTTAGTACAATTAAAAATATGTATTACTTAAATCTTCTTTTTCAGCAAATCTTCTCTGATACTCTGCTGCCAAGGGCACGGGGGCAGCCTTGATACTACTGGGTGGGGTAGATTCCCCACTCAGCCTCCATTGACACTGGTGGGTGGCGGAGGAAGAGGGGCACCTTACTTAGGGTTCGTCACTAGGTGACACCCCCATGGCTCTGTGGGATAGGATCACCACATTACTGCTCCCCCATGTAGCCTATACTGACACTGGGGAGGCTGGGGAAGAGTGCTCATTTCTGCTGAGAGATGATGAAAGTCTCAGCCTCCCACTTAGCTGTCTCTGGCACCACCCTGGGGAAGGGGAGGGCTGTCTTGTTTACAGCCAGGTAATGGTGGAAGTCTAGGTTCCTACATGGTCTTTGTTTATGGAGGTGGGGGCCATAGTTTTTCCTGTGGTGTTTGGGTAGAGTAGGTCAGTTATTGTCTGAAAGTTTTCCTCGATCTATGGCTGAGAAAATAGGGTTTTCTTGGTTTTGTTTTTATTTTTTTGCCTGTGCTTAATAGTATTTTTGGGTTATAGGCTTCCTAAGCACCCAGTTCAGGATATTTGAAGAAAAACAAATAAACATACAAACAAAAAAACCTCAGGAAACTCACCACCAGGTCATTCTTTGGATTCCAAGGTCCCTAGCTCTTCTGCTTCCTCTGTACTTTTCAGTCTCCTTATATTTATCCAAAGTTTTAGCTGTAATTCATGGTAGGAATAGGGAGAAATGTATCTACCTTATCTTGTCCAAAATTGCAAAGTAGAATGTTTTCTTGACTGAAATGAGACCTAAACTCTCGGATAATGGTCGATATCATTAGAAGGACGGTAATGTGGCCAGCAACAGACATAGTCTCAGAAACACTTTATTCCTTCCCAATACCTAGATCAGATTAGTGGAGAAGCGGGTTAGGAATCCAGGTCTTTAACACCATAAAATTGGGAATGAGGAGAGGAAACTTTGGGTTCACTGCTTGCTTTATATAAGGCTCTTAGTACAATTCTTGTAGAGGATCAGGTAGATCTTAAGTAAGGGAAGGCAATAATAGACTTGACATGTTGGGAATACTCCTGGACCAAGCTTTAATCCTGTTGGTTTAATTCCTAATCTGGCTCCATCATCCAACAATATGGGTGGCTAATGCAAAAGGATATAACCTGCTAGATTTGATGCGAGTTGATTGGGAAAACAGTGCCATGTCTGGGAGATGATGTCCAGAACATAGTGCCATTATGATGATTGTCCACAAAGCTCTATGGTCTGCAGCTTCTCCTGAATATAGTTCCCACAATCTGACCACCTCATTTGGGACCATGTCATCATCAGCTGAGCTTAAAATAATTTATAGATGCCAAAAAGGGATTTTATACCCATTTCCAGACTCAGTATATCCGCTGGGAGTATTACTAGGTTGTAGTGGTTTTGGGGTATTTAAATGTAGCTGATAGATTCATAATTTTTGCTTTATTTAACTTTAGCCTGATATATAGTTGATACTTTCAGGCAGCATGTAGAGAATGCAGATATTATTACATAACCATTTCAGGACACTTTAACTACATCTCTTTAATTTGGGGAGTTCATAATAGAGGTGGTTAAAGTCTTCTCCTTTTTATATTTAGAAATTGCAACACTATAGTCATTTATTCACTCAAGTAGCCTTTAGTTCTTACCCCCAACATTCTTGTTTCCTCTCTTATCCACACACGATTTCGTGGCATCTTTCACTAAGATACAATAGAGAAATGAAAAGATAAATGTTTCTTTTCTATAGGAAAATACGGAAACAAATAAATATTAATTATGTTCTTGGGTAAGGTACTTAAAATGGAGGGAAATCTAATCCTAGAGCTGCTAATTTTTCATGGCTTCATATTCCCCTGAGAGATGTTTTTCATCAAACCATCAATATTACTATCTTGAAAAATCCAATACTTAGTTCTCAAGTAGTTTTGTTCATGTGACAACCTTAAATTGGACTGTAGTAAATAGTATATGGTGCCTGCTCCCATCCATCAGTCCCTCTAGAAATCACCCATATTCAGAAAACTTGGCCTTTTTCTTGCTATGGTTTATTCTCTTACTCCATATTGTTTTCTTCCAACTAAAGTCTGGTGCAGGGACGCCTGACTGACAGAACACGTATGTCTACATCGGCTGCACAGGAGGCTAAAAAGTAAAGTGCTATACATTCTACTTTGTAAAGGTGGGCTTCACAAGTTGGGGAACCTATGAAAATGTAGGAAAGGTATTCAACAGATAAGACAATTAAAACTCACAGATAGTTATCATTAAAGCTGTGGATAACCTTTGGGATTTCTGTATAACTCATTTCAGTTATCCTTAGACTCCATATTTAATATCCATGAGAATTTTTCCTTAGTCCTAGCTAGCTGGGCCAAAGGTGAACATGTAACTCAAAGTGGGAACATAATATACTCTTTCCCAGGTTGTTTAGGCTGATTTCTTGATGGAAAGATGTAAAACCTTGGGAGCAGTGGTGTTGCCATGCTCTACCCTAATGGACAGAGTTGTAGAGAAAGTGAGTTTGAAGAGTGAGAAAAATAGAGAGGACACCCAGAGAAAAGAAGAGATGAGAAGTAGCAGAACTTGATGAGTTTCTGATGGCTTTCAATTTTCTAGTTCCAATTTCTTTTGGAAACCTGGCTAACTTCTTGCCCTTACATTATATAATCATATCTGTTCATATATTATAACAAATATACCTTCATTTTGCTAAAGCTAGTAAGAGATAGCTTCTGTTTCTTGCAACCAAAATGTCTTTTTAAAAAATTCGCTTTGTCTTCTAACTTTTCTCACATGGCTGTCTACTCTCACCATCTACTCTCCTGAATCTCCAATGTCTGGCTCTTTTTATTTTTTTCCCAACCTCTTCTTTATAGCCATATCTGAAATTTAAGACTTTGTCTTTAAATTCTTCACTAATAAACTTTTCCTTCCATTTACCGGAACTCTTAAGATTTGAGTTCTCTAAGCAGGCCTGTCGACGCTTGAAACTGAGAAGAGGTAGAAAGGTATAGTGGAGAGAGTCAAATCTGAGTTCAAATCTTGTCCTTACCCATATCATTTATTCCTTCAAAGGGCGTTTCCTCAGCGGCCAAAAAACCCTGTAGGATTGTGTTGGGAGCAAATAAGAGAAACTGGTGCAGAACTGAAACTCAAGAAGAACTTGCGTTGGGAATGCCTGCGCTCAGGGCGGTCTACACCGACCACGGATCCCTGCATTCACTTCATCACAGGACTAGCTAGAGGGGCGAGATCTCGCAGGTGATGCCCTCAGTTCCGGACTTTTCGGCTCCGGAAGTCCTGGCGGCAGCACTTGCCGAGTGGGTCCTGCTTCCTCGGTTGTGCCCCTCATCGCCCCTCGCGCGGTTCCAACGCCGCAGTTTTGACCCAGAGCTCGGCTTCCGGGCGCGGCTGCGCGAGGAGCCCCGCGGGGACACCTGCGCGGTGGGGGCCTTGGAGCTCTGACGGATCTGCAGGCTCCCAGGACACGGATAGGGAATGAGATGTTGGGGGAGGGAGTTAACATAGACCAAACCCTTTGCTGCCTGTATTAGCGTCACACTCTGCGTCTGTTAGCATCACAATCTGGGCCATGCCTGGTTTCCCTGGCTGCCTCTGCAGGGACACCTCCATCAAACACACGCCCTCCGCCCCTCTTTTCTGCTAGGTTTGTATCAGCAACAGTCTTTCTACCTTTAATCTTCACAAGGTGTAGAGGGAGGAGTACTGCTCAGCAAACCTGGGCTCTAGTCCTTAACTCTCCTTTTTATTAGGTGCATAAGTGCTTGGGCAAAATATTTATCTTTCCTGTTCCTTAGGTTGTTTTTCCGTACAATGAGGTAATATATTTTCTGTGTATCTCCCATGTTCACACTAAGTTACTCTGAGAACTGAAATCGGGTTATACACGTTTAAAATATGCTGTAATCAGGTCCCAACAACTAATATATTAGAATCCTAACTTGAGAGCCATGTCCATGATTCCATGATGCCGGGTACCATGGAGAACTTTTTTTTTTTTTTTTTTAAAACAACTCAATAGTCTGTAAAGGCACTGTGTCTGTGTCTGACACATAGTAGAAATGAATAAATGAACAAAATGTTTTCTATTCAAACTCCCTCGTTTATACTGAGTCTCAGCTTAAGAGTATAAATGATTTGCTTTGATGGCTAACTAAAGACAACATTATGGTAAGGGAATGTAATTAGCATTTGTTGAGGCTTTAGGTGCTTGGTCTTTTACATATTGTATAATTTATTGAACAAATTATCTGTTAAGCATCAGTATGTGTCAGGTACTGGTCTACATATTGGGGATAAAAGCAGTGAAGAAAAAATATATATTTCTGCACCTCACGGAGCTTATCTCGTGGGAAGGTTCAGGGTGAAGGGAAGTGATGAGTGTTAGTGTCAGGAGGTCAGGGAGATGAACAGGATCCGGCATAGGAGGTAAAGAGTGGCCAGAAAGGTACCTGAAGAGCCCTGGAATCTAACAAAATTATGCTAAAATTATGGTAAAAGCCTCCTGGATGGCCAGTTAAGATGAGGACTGAGCATTGCTCATTAGATTTTGCAATATGGAGGTCACTGCTGTCATTGAGAAGAATAGTTTTAGGGGCAAGGTAGAGGCCAAACCCTAACTTGGAATGGATTCAAGAAAGAATGAGAGGAGATAATTTGGGAATAGTCAATATGGAAAGTTTTGTTTTTAAGGAAAGGAAAGAAATGGAGTCATAGGTAGAGGGGGAAGTAGTCAAGAGGTTTTTGTATTGTTTTAAACAGGAGAAATAATAACATGCTTTATATACTTGTGGGAGTGATCCAGAAGAGAGGGAAAAACTGAAGTCATCAACTGAAGTGAGGATGCAGTGGGAAGTTTTTTGACTGTGTCCCCTGGAGTCTGCCTTTTATTGGGCACAGTCACCTTTACATCTTTAACCTCGTCACAAGAAACGTTCTGTACCTCCTTGGCCTGAAAAACCTTGCTTTGTTTTGAGGGCAATACTTTTCTAAGCACTTGCTCACTCTCTGGAACCAAGAGTCCTCGGGTAGGGTGAATGATGAATACATTTTCTGTGAATTCTGCTGAAACTTCAAGACCCATACTGCCCAAACCAGCAGCCACTAGCCACATGTGGCAGTTAAGCCTTTGAAATGTAGTTCATCTGAACTGACATGTATTTTAAGTGTAAAATGGTGTGCATTTAAGTGTAAAATGCACACCAAATTTTCAAGACTTGATATGATGAAAAGAATGTAAAATATCTAAATATTTTTGAAATATTTGTTTAAGGAAATATATTATTAAAATTAATTTCACCTGTTTGTTTACTTTCTTAGTGTGGCTACTAGAAAATTTTAAATTACACACATAGCTCATATTATATTTCTATTGGATAGAGCTTTTCTAGATCTTTTCACTCTCCTATAAACCTCTTCCCTCTTTCAGCTCATTTTCTTGATGTCTCTTCTCTACATTTACATAAAATCTTAACAACAGGGCCAAAAAGGCACTATGTGAGCTGGTTCTGCCTATCTTTCCAGCTTCATCCTTAATCACCTTCCTTTTTAATCAATGAGTTCTAGACACACCATCCTCTCAAACCAGCCAATCCTTTTCCCTTCTCAGGATTTTGTTCTATTTCCTCTGCTTGGAGCACTTGTCTTCTGACTTGGAAAATGGCTTGAAAAATCACCTTCTTAGAAAAGCATTTATTTCCTATCTAAAACAGTGCCAACTATCTAACCCACCTCTCTTCCCATCATCCTGTTCATTTCCTAAAATGCATTTTCTAATGCCACACTTCCAAAATTCTCTTGCTAACTCATTAAAAAACAAACAAACATATGTACCATTTATCTTCTCCTTCAGCTCCATTAGAGTAGGGGTCTTGTCTGTCTTTGTTTACACCCAGGGTCTAAAACAAGGGTGGATGCCTAAACAGATGCTAAATGAGCACAAGCAATAAAGATTGATTATATATGTGATAACATAGGAATATTTAATTTTTTAGTTAAATTTAGTACATACGTGGTTGGGTAGTATTAGAATCTATGTTTAAGTGCTACTGTAAATTATAGAAATTAAAAATAAATGATTAAAGCTAATTTAAGTAATTATGGTTAAAACAATCGCTTTTTCACCATGTCTGTCTTTTCCTTTACTTTCCAACATATGACTCTCTCCTAGTTCTCTGTGTACTCCTTGTGGACTCCTTTCCATGGCCTTATATTTTGGTCTTAAATGATATTCTTCCCTAGGGTCCCTTCTACTTTCCCTCTTGTAAGAAATCACAATTAGAAAGACCCTTGGACTAAACAATTTAGTTTACAAACTTTAAGAGGTTTTGTTATTTGACTAATATTGTGATTTGGTTTTTTTTAACTCTGATTTTAAGGCCATTAGATGGGGCCTGGGTTCTCTAAGACACCATCTGGCCATTACTTTGTAACATTTTACACCTGGTTTCTTGTGGACATTTGATTGCTGGATCTGAGCTTTCTTGACTGGAAATGCCATTTGTATATATGGAGTGCACTACCTTCAAAGCTGAATTACCATGTTAGAATTCTCTACTAAATTCCTAGTCTCATATTTCCAACTTCCTAATAAATGTTTCTACATAGATTGTCCAAAAGCACCTCAGATAAAGAACAATCCAATCTAAATTCATCATTTGCCTATAAAGCTTTTCTTTTCCCTCTATTCCAGCTAACCCCCAAACCGCAGCACTGGTGTCACTTGCAAATGTAACCGATCTCCAAATCCTTTTGATTTTATCTTCCACATACATTTCAGACTTTTCCTCCTTGTCTTCATCTCCCACTATTCTAGTTGTAATATGCATCATCTCTCCTCTAGAAAATTGCAGTTATTGTCTAACCTAGAGAACCCGTTTTTTTTTGGTTTTTTTTTTAAGGAATTCTTTATTTTTATTATTTATTTATTTATTTTCGGCTGTGTTGGGTCTTCGTTTCTGTGCGAGGGCTTTCTCTAGTTGTGGCAAGTGGGGGCCACTCTTCATTGCAGTGCGCAGGCCTCTCACCATCGCGGCCTCTCTTGTTGCGGAGCACAGGCTCCAGACGCGCAGGCTCAGTAGTTGTGGCTCACGGGCCCAGTTGCTCCGCGGCATGTGGGATCTTCCCAGACCAGGGCTCGAACCCGTATCCTCTGCATTGGCAGGCAGATTCTCAACCACTGCGCCACCAGGGAAGCCCTGATAACCCGTTTTTAGAATAACAGCCACCTCAGATCCTCCACATTCTAACTACAAGGAACTAACCAAAAGTCTGATGATGTTACTTACTGTGTTTCCACAGTAGTGCACCACGGACAGGCTGAAATTCCAATGCCTTAGCGTGTCACTCAAATTATATCATATCCTCCCCTTGTCTACTGTGTAGCCTCACTTCCCACCTTCTCTCCAATAGGCACCATGGTTCATCCTCATCAAACTACTTGCCGTCCTACAAATACGCCATGCTTTCTCCCTTTGGTCAGCGCAGGTCAAGTTGCCATTGCAATATGAAGTCATTTTGCCTAAATCTCTATTTTTGAATGAATCTGATTGGTAAGTAGGGAGATACCATTATCAGACATTAGAACTTCTGTGTGTGTGTGTATGTGTGTGTGTGTGTGTGTTTGTGTGTGTGTAGCATTAATCTATTTTCCCTTTTTCATTCAATTTCAGAGGCTGGCTCTTAATTTTTAATGGCTGGAAACATTTTGTTTTCTTAAAATGTGTGGGTTTAATGTCAGTTCAGATAGTTTGAGTTCTTGAAAACCTGGCTGATTAATAAAACTGAGGCATTATTATCAAATTATCTCTATGTTTTTCTCTCCCCTTATTGGTTTCTTCCATAGAATTGTCTCTTTGGGAAGTTTTTTCGTATTCCAGTTACTATAATCTTTATTGATGAATATCTATGCTGACACATTTGTTATGAGTAAAACTGAAAAGTCTTAGGCCTAATTTGGTAAATGAGTGTGATTTCCTATTTTTTCAGCCTAAAACTCATACCTAAAAGTCCCTTGTAGTTTTATTTCTTCACATAATTTGAACTCTTTGTTTTTATACCCTGTCTTGTATCAATCATTTGTGCTTTAATATGAATGAATTTCAGAGTTGGAACTGCTATTAGTCTATTCACATGAGAACCTAGGATTAGAAAAAAAGGATTATCTGGGCACCTCTGCTTTAACCCAGGCATATATGCAATACCTAAAAATAGGCCCTATTATCATCTGGTTCCTAATCCCCTCCTGCCTCCCAAAGTCCCAACCCTTGGCACTTCCTTCAGTTCCAACACTCCCAGGTGCCAGAATCTGTTCTCATAACACCTGACCCCCATACTCTTTTGGAGAAAAGGTATGCTCTCTCTACTGGACACTAGTATTGCTTTTCGATTGTTCCTTAAGTGTGGGCCTGCGACATGAGTTTTAAAACAGTTGGCATGGAAATGGAAGATAAGGATGTACCTTTGACAAGAGTTCTCTGCATCAGTGATGGATGAAGCAAGCTGAAGATAAATTTTGTCTTCCAGATTGGGAATGGTAAATGTAGTAAGGGTAGAACTATATATATAACTTTACTGAATAACTGTACCAAATTTTCTTGGGATGTTTCAACTCTCTAGCTCTAAAACACCTGATTTTTGAAGATATTAGAGTATACTGCCTTTTTGTACACAGGAAATTGTAAAATACAGAGACCACAGATTTCAATGTACCTTTAATCTTGTGCCTAATGATGATTTGCCAAGTGTCCTTAGTCCCAGGAGAATATATGTTGAATAAGACACATCTGAGACAGAAAAGTCATATCTACCTGTCTCTACTGTCTTAGGAGGGTGGAGATATAGAAAACAAACTTCTAATTTCTTTACAGTTTTGTATAGGAGGGTTTTTCCTCCTTATAGTCAATAATAAGCCAAACAAGCAAACAAACAAACAAAACTATATACATTTACCCCAGCATTTTTCAACTTACCAGGGAAATTCTTTGTGCTTATCCTTTAACTTTTAGTTATAGGTGCTTTTACACTCTTTGTCTTTTAATCTAAGTTCTGACTTATTTAAGTGATCTTCAATCCTTACTATATATTTGACTTTCCTAGCAGGATTTTCCCTTTCCTATAAATTCTTCTCTTCCATTTAGAGAAGACCATTTAACATTTATTTTAGGGTAGGTTAAATATTGATGAATTCTTTTAGTTTTTCTTGTCTGGGAAGTTCTTTATCTCTCCTTCTCTTCTAAATGATAATCGTGCTGGGTAGTGTATCCTAGCTTGCAGGTTTTTCCCTTTCAGCACTTTGAATATATTATGCCACTGCTTTCTAGCCTGCAGAGTTTCTGTAGAGAAATCAGCTGATAGCCTTAAGGGGGTACCTTTGTATATGACTCTTGGTTTTTCTCTTGCTGCCTTTATAGTTGTCTCTTTAACTTTTGCCATTTTAATTATAATGTGTCTAGGCATGGGGTTGTTTGGGTTCATCTTGTTTGGGACTCACTGTGCTTTCTGTACCCGGATATCTGTTTCTTTCTTTAGGTTTGGGAAGTTTTCAGCCATAATTTCTTCAAACACAATTTTAATTCCCTTCTCTCTCCTCCTTTCGGAACCCTGATAATGCAAACGTTGGCACATTTTAGATTATCCCATAAATCTCGTATGTTGCTTTTTTTTCTTTTTTATTCAATTTGCTGTTCTGAATGGGTGATTTCCATTATTCTATCTTCCAGATCACTATGTGTTCTTTTCTATCACTTAGTCTGCTATTCATTTCTTCTAGCGTGCTTTTAAATTTTCAGCTACTGACTTATTTATTTATTTATTTATTTATTTATTTATTTATTTAAAAGATTGATTGATTGATTGATTGATTGATTGATTGCTATGTTGGGTCTTCGTTTCTGTGCTAGGGCTTTCTGTAGTTGCGGCAAGCGGGGGCCACTCTTCATCGCGGTGCGCGGGCCTCTCACTATCACGGCCTCTCTTGTTGCGGAGCACAGGCTCCAGACGCGCAGGCTCAGTAGTTGTGGCTCACGGGCCCAGTTGCTCCGCGGCATGTGGGATCTTCCCAGACCAGGGCTCGAACCCGTGTCCCCTGCATTGGCAGGCAGACTCTCAACCACTGCGCCACCAGGGAAGCCCTGACTTATTTATTAAATAAGTTAAAATGTTTAGTGTTTGGAGCACTTCTTTTTCCTAGTTAACATTTGTATTACCAATGTTTTGAATTATTTATCTGGTAAATTATATATGTTTCATTATTTTTTCAGGGGCTTTTCTCTTGCTTTTTGAATTGAGAGTAGTTCCTCTGCCTTTTAATTTATTTAACTTCCTCTTCCTCTGTGACTTTAATTGAAACAGTTACCTATTGTGGTCTTGAAATGGTGTTCTTATGTGGGAGTGTTCCTATGCAGACTGCTTGTGCCCAGTGGTTTTGGTGGGAGGGCTGGATTTGCTGTGGGTGCTAGTCACGTCTTTGCTCAGGGTGTGCTGGAAGCTATAACTTGGTAGGGGGTGGGGTTAGAGGTGGAGGGGCTCTAGCCAGCACTGGATGTGAGGTGGAACTTCTTCTCTGCTCAGTGGCCGTCACCACCTTGTCAGGGGCAGGGTCTGACACCAAGTTGCTGGAGCAGAAGCCCTGGGTTGGACTTGGGTTGTCTCTGTTCACTTTAAGTGTGTGTTTTTCCATCTCTCCTCACCAGGACCTTTGCCCCAAAGGAGGGGAGTGCTGAAGCAAGTGGGGCCTGTGCACATACAGAGGTTCAGTGCACTGCCTGTGTAGGCATCTGTGGCTCCACTCAGATGCAGCCCGTGGTTGAGTCTTTTTCCTGTCTGTGGCCACCCCAGATCCAAAGGTGCACTGTGGCTTGGTCTGAGTTAGGCTGGAGTGTTTGCTCAGCTTGGGCTGGGGCGCACTGGCTTGGGGCATGTGGTGAGGGGGTTGGCGCAAAACCAAGCAACCGCTAGAGCTGAACTCTGCCTGCCCTGCCTTGGGGGCGAGACCCACCTCTCACAGCTGACCACTGTCCCCAGCCTTTACCACTCTTACCCTGTTGTGGCACTGTTCTGTAGGAGAGATGGGGCCTGTGTAGTTTCTTGGCATGGATGGAGTGGGGTGAACTGTTGCCAAGTGGCTGCTATCAGAAATCTGGGCTGCTGCTTGAGTAAGTACCAACTGTGGCTGCCACAGCCCTATCCAGGCTCCATCCCGGGACCAGGTCACCTCTGTGTCCTAAGGTCGAGTCTTTTCCCTGGTACTGGCTGCCCCAGATCCAGTGTTGTGCTGTGGTGTGCAGTGAGCAGGACCAGAGCATTCACTTGGCTTGGACTGCAGCACTCAATGAGGTGGTCTTGGGAAATCTGGCTTCTCCTAGGGCAGATCGCTCTCTGCCCTGCCTCAGGGGCAAGGCAGTGCACTCATGCCCCTTGTTAGCAGAGTCCAGGCTTCTCCAGCCTTTCTCTCTGTCCCAGCTGTCCTCTAATCAGCCAAGCGGGCTTGGCTTCTCCATGTAAGACTGCAAGAGTGGGATACCCAGTCTGTGGCTTAACCTGCTTACTCCCAGGGCAGGTGTCTGCCATGTATTCTCCCTTTTCCTCTGAGCCCCTCCCAGGGGCACAAGTCCCAACCCAATCACTTTTCTTCCCCTTCTACCTGATTACATGTGTAACTTTCTTACAGCCTTGGTTGTACAAGAGTCCTTCTGCCAGTTTCCAGTTAGTTTTCAGTGAGAATTGCTCTGCATGTATATGTATTTTTGATGTGTTTTTTGGGGGGAGGTGAGCTCCACGTCCTCTTACTCCACCATCTAGATCTCCCCTCAATACCATATTGTTTTGATGACTATGGCTTTGTAATGTAATTTAAAACCGGGATGTGTGATACCTCCAGCTTTGCTCTTTTTCAAGACTGCTTTGGCTATTTGGGGTGTTTTGTGGTTTTATACAAAATTTTAGGATAGTTTTTTCTATTTCTCAGAAAAATGCCATTGGAATTTTGATAGATTGCATTGAACCTATATATCATATTGGGTGATCTGGATATTTTAATACTATTAATTCTTCTCATTGAGAACTTGGGGTATCTTTTCAATTATTTGTGTCTTCTTTTCTTTCTTTCATCAATGTTCTAAAGTTTTCAGTCTACAGATCTTTCACCACCTTTGTTAAATTTATTCCTAAATATTTTACTGTTTTTGACACTATTGTAAATGGGATTCTTTTATTTCTCTTTCAGTTAGCTCACTGTTAATGCATAGATGCAGTGATATTTGTATGTTGATTTAGTATCCTGCAACTTTACTGAATTACTTTATTAGTTCTAACAGTTTTTGTGGAATCTTTAGGGTTTTCTATATATTATGTCATACACGAACAGAGATAATTTTACTTCTTTTCTGATTTGGATGCTTTTAATTTCTTTTTCTTGCCTAATTGTTCAGGCAAGGACTATCAGTATTATGTTGACTGGAAATGGCAAGAGTGAGCATCCTTGTCTTGTTCCTGATTTTAGAGGGAATGTTAGCAGCTTTTCAATCTTGAGTATGATGTTAAGTGTGGGTTTGTCATATATGGCCTTTATTACGTTGAAGTAAATTCCATTCCTATGCTTTTGAGTTTTTATCACAAAAGAATGTTAAATTTTGTCAAATGCTTTTTCTGCATCCATTGAAATATGACTTTTATCCTTCATTATGTTAATGTGGTGTATCACATTTATTTGTGTATGTTGAACCACCCTTACACCCCAGAGAAAATCTCACTTGATAATGTTGTGTGATCCTTTTAATATACTGTTGAATTCAGTTTGCTAATATCTTGTTGAGGATTTTTGCACCTACTTTAAATCAGGGATATTGGCTGGTAATTTATTTTCTTGTAGTGTACTAGTCTGGCTTCAGTATCAGGACAATGCTGGCCTTGTAGAATGAGTTTGGAAATGTTTCTTCCTTTTCAATTTTTGGGAAGAGTTTGAGAAGGATTGATATTCTTTAAATGTTGGGTAGGATTCACCAATGAAGCCATCTAGTCCTGAGATTTTGTTTGTTGGGAGATTTTTGATTACTGATTCAACATCCTTGCCTGTTATTGGTCTGCTCATATTTTCTATCACTTCATGATTCAGTCTTAGTAAGTTGTAGGTTTCTGAGAATTTATCCATTTCTTCTAAGTTATCTAATTTGTTGGCATGTAATTGTTCACAGTATTCTCTTATGATCTTTCATATTTGTTTGGTATTAGTTGTAATGTCTCCTCTTTTATAATTTTATTAATTTGAGTCAACTATTTTTTTTCTTAGTCTAGCTAAATGTTTGTCAATTTTATCTTTCCAAAAATCCAACTCTTAATTTTGTTCATCTTTTGTATTGTCTTTCCAGTCTCTATTTCATTTATTTCTGCTCTAAGCTTTATTATATTCTTCTTTTTACTAACTTTGGGTTTAGTCTGTTGTAAGATTACAACAATTTGTAATCTTACAAGTTGTAAGATTAGATTGTTTACCTGAGATCTTTGTTTCTTAATGTAGGCATTCATTCTTATAAAATTCCCTCTTAGAACTGCTTTCACTGCATTCATTTTGATATGTTGTATTTACATTTCCATTTGTCTTAAAATATTTTTTGATTTCCCTTTTGATATCTTCTTTGACACTTTGGTTGTTCAGAAACATTTTATTTTTCACATTTGTGTAAAGTTTCCAGCTTTCCTCATGTTATTTATTTGTAGTTTCATACCATTGTGATTGCAAAAGATATTGGGTATGGTTTCAGTCTTCTTAAGTTTGTGAAGACTAGTTTTGTGACCTAATATATGATCTATCCTGGAAAATGTTCTATGTGCCCTTGAGATGAATGTGCATTCTGCTGCTGTTGGATATAACCTTCTGTATATACGTTAGGCTGAGTTGTTCTAAAGTATAGTTCAAGTCCATTATTTCCTTATTGACTTTTCATCTGGATAATCTATCCATTATTGCTATTAATTTCATTGCTGTCTATTTTTGCCTTAAGATCTGTTAATAATGTTTAACGTATTTAGGAGCTTCAAGGTCACATTTCAAAGGAGCATGCATATGGGGATGTGAAGAATCTGTGATCATTTGTACCATTTGTGATAAATGTACCATTTATCAATTCTCTGTACCCTCTTGTTTCTTTTGGCCTATATGCAAGCTTAAGTTTCCCCTAACCTTCTTGTCTCTACTTTTTCATACCCTGTTAAATCTTTTTAAGTTCCTGCAATTTGACCCAAGATATTAGTTCTGAGACTTTATTATTTGCCATTTCCATTACTGACTTATTTGACTAACTTGAATCCCTACCTTCGAACTCCATTCTCCTTTGGCTTTCATGATACTGTAATTCCCTAATTTTCTTTTCTTCCCCCATGACCACTTCCCAGATTCTGTTGCATCTTCTTTCTTGTCATGATCTTAAAATTAGTTCTTTCCAGAGTTCTTCCCTCAGTACTCTTAACTATTCACTCAATACTGTCATCCTGGTTGGTTTCATCCATTCTCATATTTTAAAAAATAATTGGGCTGAATTAAATATACCAGAGGCTATACATATCAAGCATACAGTTAGATGAATTAAGCAAAGTGAAAATCCATGTAACCCACACCCAGTTTAAGAAAGAAAACATTACTATCTCTTGAGAAGCCCCTCTCCAGCCCAGTGATATCACAACCCATATGTTCTGTTTGTAACTTTAAATTTGTAATAATTATAGATTCACAAAGCTTACATAGTACAGAGAGGCCCCATGTAGTCTTTACCTAGCATCCCCAATGGTTACATGTTATGTAGTTACAGTACAATATTCAAACTAGGTATTTCATATTGGTACTATGTGTGTGTATTGTTCTACGCCATTTCATCATGTATGTAGAGATTTCCTCTGCCATCTGAAAGCAGAGTGTTCCTATGAAACCTTCTGTAAGCTGAAATGGTGTAAAGTGAAGAAGTAATTACCTTAGCATACATCTTACTATCAGATGCACAAAATAAATCGAGATAAAGCGCAGATGCTCAGAGACACAGTTCAAAGCTATGGTGGCTTGATGCTGAGATGCTGAGTGTAGTTCCTGGGGAAGGAGCTTGGCAGGGCCACTCTTGCTGCTTGGAGTGTTTTCTGCCTCTCTAAGGGCTTGCTGCAAAATAAACACTGGGTGCTATTTTTGCTTTTTTTTTCTCATAAAAGTGAAAACCCTCTTCAGATTTCTTTCACTTAGTGAAAACAGGTACTAATGTAGGTCTTTTGTAAAAGTGAACTAATGTAAAGTGAATTTTTTTTTAAAGCGGGGGCTACCTGTAGATTCATGTAACCTCTGATGCAATCAAGATACAGAACTATTCCACTACCACAAAGATGTCCCTCATGCTACTCCTTTGTATTCACACCCACCCCTACCATCCTTAAGCCCTGGCAATCAGTAATCTGTTTTCCATGTCTCCATGTTTTTCATTCGAGAATATTTATACAGTTGACCCTTGAACAACATGGGCGATTGGTTTCAGGACCCACCAGGGACACCAAAATCCATGGATGCTCAAGTCCCACAGTCAACTCTCTGTATCCGAGGCTCTGTATTCATGAATTCAACCAACCACAGATCATGTAGTACTGTAGTGTTTATTGAATAAAATCTTTGTATAAGTGGACCCATGCAGTTCAAACCTGTGTTGTTCAAGGGTCAACAGTATAAGTGGAATTATACAGTATGTGACCTTTTTGAGATTGGCTTTCACTCAGAATAATGTTCTTGAGGTCCATTCAAGTTATTATATTTGTTAATGATATTTTGTTAAGAATTTTTTGGCATTCTTATTCATGAGGGATATAGTCTGTAGTTTTCTTTGTACTGCTTTTTTTATTGTTTTGCCATCAGGATGATGGGAAGTGCTTTTGCCTCTCCTATTTTCAGGAAAAGATTATGTAGAATTGGCATTAATTTTTCTTAAAATATTCCATAGAAACCACATAGGCTTGGAACATTTTTTGAAGGCAGTTTTAAATTATAAATTAGATTTGAAAAATAGTTATAGGAATATTCAAATGATCTACTTCATTTTAGTGAGTTGTGGTAGCTTGCACTTTTCAAGGAATTGGTCCATTTCAAGTAAGTTGTCAAATTTATGCATATAGAGTCGTTTGTAGTGTTCCCTTACCATCCTTTTGATGTCTGCAACCTCTATAGTGATATCTCGTTTCATACCTTATGTTAGTAATGTGTTTCTTCTCTTTGTGAGTCTTCCTAAAGTTTTGTCAATTTCATCAATCTTTTCAAGAATCCGTTTCTTTTGGGGGGGGGGTTTCATTTTTCTGAATTCCTTTTATTTTTTTGCTTCCTTCTGCTTGCTTTGGGTTCATTTTACTTTTTTGTTTGTTTGTTTTTTGAGCTCAGAGGTTAGATTGATTTAAGACATTTCCTATTTTATAATGTAAATATTAAATGCTATAAATTTCGCTGTTCTAGCTGTATTACAATAAATTTGGTACGTTGCATTTGCATTATCATGTAGTTCAAAATATTTTTAAAAATTCCCCTTGAGATGTCCTCTTTAACCTAGGGATTATTTAGAATTATGTTGTTTAATTTCCATCTTTTCTTCTGAAAAGTCACCACAATCTTGACTTCCAATAGGTATTTTGTTGGTTTTGATCTTTAAACAAATTGAATCCTAAAGTATGTAATACTTTGTGCTTGATGTTTTTGCTCAACATTAAATTTATTTAATGAAATTATTCTACCATTGATGAGCATTGGGATTTGGAATTTTAGATTTTTTTTTTTCCAGCTGGGGTTTGGAATACTGATTCTGTGACTATTCTATGAATATTCTTGTCTTTTGTTGAACATATGTACTAATATATACTAATTTTTATGCTTCAAACCTAGGAATGAGGCTTCCATATTGGATATTCTCAAACTGGTATCCAAAGTGGTTTAAGCAATTTATATATTTCTACCAGCAAGGGGTATGTAAGTTACAGGTTCTCCACATGATTCCAAAGAGTTGGTATTATCACTGTGGAATTTTTTGCCATTCAGGTGGGTGAGTAGTGTTATGTTTTACTCATATCTTCTATACTCTTACTGATTTTTGTCTGCTTGTTCCATCAATTATTGAGAAAAGTTGCTAAAAATTTTCCGGTATAATCATGGATGATCTATTACTTATTTTAGTTCTTTCAACTTTTGCTTTATGGATTTTAATATTATTCCCATACAGAATAATATAGAATTATATCTTCTTAACAGATTGACACTTCTGATGAAATTTCCTTTTCATCTCCAGAATTTTTCTTGCTTTAATATTTTCTCTAATACTACTTTGTTTACCTCTGTTCTGTTTCTTTTCTTGCCTTTCTTGACTTCTTCTGGATTTCTCACGTATTTTTATTTCATTTTAATGGACTATTAGGTTGTTATACAGTCTTTTATTATTCTTTCAGTGTTTACCTTAGAGGTTACAATGTGCAACCTCAATTTATTAAGAGCTGTTGTAAATTAGTTCTTTACTGCTTTATAGACAAGGCAAAGACCCTAGAACACTCTAACTACATTTATCACCTGTCTTGTGCTATTTTCAGTCTTTAAAAAATATATTTTAGTATGCCAGGAAATGATTATGTTGTCACTATATTTACTCAGACATTTATCCTTTAAAAATTTTATTTTTCCTTCCTTTGCTGCTTCTTCAAGTTCTCATCTGAGATGATTTCTATTTTGTCTGAAGAACACTTACTAAAAATTTAATTCAACGCTGAAGACTTTTGGCTTTTATTGGTTTTGGTTAACAAGTCAGCCACCATTCTTCTTATCGTTGTTCTTTGAAGGTAAAATGTCTTTTTTCCTTGTCTACTTTTAAGACTTTTCTCTTTGTGGTTAGTTTTATGCAGTTTTACTATTATGTACTTAGATGTGGGTTCCTTTATATTTACTTAGCTTAGGATTGTAACCGTTCTTGAATCTATAATTTGTCATTTTAAAAAATAAACTTGGGAAAATTCCAAGATATAATCTCTTTAAACATCACTTATTTTCTCTTATCTCTACTCTCCTTCTGAACTTCCAAATACATGGTATTGGAACTTTTCACCAGTATCATGTCTCTTACCCTGTCCACTCCCCACATTGCATTTTCCAACATTTTATAAATGCTTCAGTCTGATTTTTCCTTTTGCTCTTTCTTCCAGATTACCAATCTCTTATCAGTTATGTCTAATTGCTGTTACATTCATACATTTAGACATTAATTTCAGTTGTTGTGCTATTTCTCATTTCCATTTGATTCATTTTTAGAATTTTCATTTCTCTGCTGAAATCTTGTCATTTAAAATTTTATAATTCTGTTATTGGATCCATTTTGGGCCTGTATTTTTTTCTTGGATTTCAGTTAATTCTTGTTTTACTTTGATTGGATTCCAGACATTGTGTATGAAAAAACTGTGTATAACTTGATGCTCTGGATAATGCTATCTTCCTCTTGAAATGATTTGTATTTGCTTTGGTAGAATGTTAAATCTGGGGAAGCTCACTTTAATACAATCTGTAACTGAGCTGAGCATCAGTCTATGAGAGGGATGGCTCATTTTTGCTCATCTTTACTGTTAGGGTACAGCTCTAATAAGGATTGTAACAGGAAGTCCTGGGTGTCTATGAGCTTCTTGTCCTCTGGTGGGCACGAGCTCCAATGACTATCTTCACAGTTCTTTAAGAATACTGGAAGCTCTTACCCTCTTAACGTCTCATCTGCTGTTTGTGATTCAGAAAATGCATCTGGGGGAAAAGCTATGCTAAAAGTCTGGATCATCTCTTGGTTTCAACTCTGGAATCTTGGTTCCTTAAATCCCAGCTCCCTTCAATCCTAGATTTCCAATACCTTCAAACAGCTGATGTTTTAAAATTTTGGCTTGCTTCTGTTGTGTTCTTTGTAGGAGGCTTGGGCTGCAAGAACTTAGTTTTTAACTGCTGGAAACGGAAACCCTATTTCCATATTTTAAATAACCATCAAAATCAATCTCTTTCTATTTAGCTAACCTTTCTCCAACCTCCAATTATGTATTTTCAACTGCCTAACAGACATGTCTACTTTAATATCTCATAGTTATCTCAAACTCAACTTATTCTGAATGGAATTTATCACTTTATTCAATCCTGTTGTATCTTCTACATTTTGTATCACTGCAGGTGTCACCCAATCGAGAAATGGGGGGGTCATTTTAGATTCTTTGTTTTTCCCTTCATATCTTATGTTTAATCAGTCAACAAAACTAAAGCTTACCCTTTTTTCACTGCTTGTCTGAGTCACTGCAGTAGTTATCCATTACTCTCACACACACTCTAGTTGTTCTTATCAATTTCATCCTTTCTAATGCATTTCCCTCTATTTAATACTTTTTTGAGCATAAATCCAAGCTTATCATTTCCCTCCTTAAAAGCTCTTCAGGGGAGGACTTCCCTGGTGGTGCTGTGGTTAAGAGTCTGCCTGCCAGTGCAGGGGACATGGGTTCTAGCCGTGGTCTGGGAAGATCCCACATGCCACGGAGCAACTAAGCCCGTGTGCCACAACTACTGAGCCTGCGCTCTAGAGCCCACGAGCCACAACTACTGAAGCCCACGTGCCTAGAGCCCATGCTCACAACAAGAGAAGCCACTGCAATGAGAAGCCTATGCACCACAATGAAGAGTAGCCCCTGCTCACTGCAACTAGAGAAAGCCTGCGCACAGCAACGAAGACCCAACACAGCCAAAAATTAATTAATTAATTAATTAATTATTTTAAAAAAAGCTCTTCAGTGGTTTCCCCGTCTGCGAGGTATAGGTCAACACTTTAGTCATCGTCTTTGATGATTTGACTCTATCATCTGGTCTCTTCCTACTTCTCCAACTTTCACTCTTAACCTATTCCTCCCTGTTATTATGTTTTAATGATATATATTTATTTTAACTACTGGAATATACTATGATCTTTTTCACATTTCTGTTTTTGCATGAGCTAATCTTTCTATTTCAAATATCCGCCCACCTTGCAATCTGCTTGGTAAACTATGATTAATCCCCTGCTCAGAGGCCACATTCTTCATAAAACTTTATTCCTTCTTATTTCCCAATAGAAGGCTCATTATCTTTTCTGCGCTACTTTTTTCATACTTCTGTTAATACATGTATCACACTGCAGTACTGATTTGTTACCTGTTTGTTTCCTCCCTTAAAATAAAAACTCTTTGTGATGAAGCACCTTATTACTTTTTGATACGCCAAAGTTTAATATATTCATTGGCACACTGTAGACAATTAATGTATGTTAGCTAAGCTTAACATTCTTAGAACCACAAGAACTTAATTTGTATTATTAGATAACAATTGATGAAACCTCTTGAGAGACAAGGCAGAAAACGAACAAATAAAAAACAGCAGCACATTTAAAAGAGAGCTACACATATTCACTGGCATGATTCATATTGCTGAGCAAGGCTTTCTGAAGTTCTTTTCCATATACGAAGAAAGGATGAATCTGAATTCACAACAGATCCTTGGGAAATTTTCCTTAGTATGGAACAGCAGCCTGTTTGCTTTGAAAAGCAACTGAACAGGTGATCCAAGCAATGAGAAGAAATAAGAAGGAGGAATGAAAGGGAAGAAAGAACAGCAGAGACTTTCAGGGCAGAAAGGAACTTTAATGAGGAAAGGAGCAGTCAATGAAGGGACTGAATTGGATGACTTCTAATTCATACTTTGCTCAGGTAGCTAGCTAGCTCAGGTAGAAGAACTCAGACTGAAATGTACTCTTTACTTGTAGAGGCATAAATTATTTAAAATTCTCCTGAGAATTATACAATATCATGCTCTAAGTCTGTGTAGCTTGTACTCTAGAGACAGTCGCAAATCTTTATGGTCTCTTACAAAAGCTCCATTAGGAAGAGTTGACAGCTATTCAGAGTACCGGGAAAATAAATTCTTCCTTGTAATAATATCATATTTAATTAGGGAAAAGCTTTCCAATTGGAGCCTACAAAAATATGTGTGAAGAATTTTCTGAAATACTGAAAAGAAAAATTCAACTTGTTTTGTATTTTCTTTTGCACAAAATTTGTGGACTTTGTAGCAGCTTTGTTACACAGATATATCATCAGGCCCACATCAGGTAACAGCACCAGGAAAATTCTCACATTTCTAAGGTTTTTAAAAAGCACTCTCAGCTTCCTCTGTAACAGTTGTATGATCATCTTCATTTTTGCAACACTGAAAAAAAAATTAACTTCTTATAAATCACATTATGATTCCTAAAATCATACATGTAGTACTTAGTTTTTTAAAAATATAAGCAATACTGATGTTTATAGAATAAAATGTTAAAGTGCCATTTGTCCTCTTTCTGTTCCATCTCTACCTCAACCCACTCTTTTACCTGCTATTGAACCACTTGTAACTTTTGGTATACTCCCAGACTTTTAAAATAAAATATTTATGGTCTTCTGTAACATGAACAGATGCCGGCACCCCAAAAGTCACCTTGTCATGACATTCCCAATTATTACCCATTCCTTCCCTTGAAAGTAATGCCGTTTTGACTTTTAGGTAATCAATCCTGTCTTTCCTTTCTAATTTTACCAACAGCTTCCATCCCTCCCTAAACATTATAGTTTAGCTTTAGTTTTGCCTGATTTCAAACTTCCTATGAATGGAATAAAAAAGTATGCATTCTTTTGAATTTGCCTTTCAATATTCAACATTATACATATGAGACTGACCTATGCTGTTAAGTGTAGTTATTGCTTATTTTAATTTCTATGTAGAATTTTATTCTCAATATATTCACCTCTCACTGAATACATTTCCACTTTGGGACCATTATGAATAATACTGATATATATGTTTATTTTTTTCCCTGGAAGTATATCTTTTTTTTTTTTTTTTTGCTGGTGAATCGTGCTTTAATATCAATAGAAGGTGAACACAGGAGAGTGACAGCAGGCGGGGACAGCGGTGGGGAAGTCGTGATGGAGGCCACCTCCTGCCATGCGGGCCATTCCCTGGAAGTGTATCTTGCTACATGTATACACACATTTCTGTTGGGTATATAATCAGGACTGAAATTACTGATAGGGTATGCACATCTTAACCTTCAGTAAATAATGCCCCAAAGATTTTCAAAGTTGTTGCAGTAATTTATATGCCAATTAGGAGTGTGTGAGAAATTTCTTTTATCCATAGTCATTACCATCACTTAGAACTGTACTTTGAAATTTAGTCATTGTTAGGTACTTAACATCTCATTGTAGTTTTATTTTAATGTTATTTTTGAAATGGCTGGATTTATGTCTGATATTTTGCTATTTTCTGTATGTCTCATGTCTTTTATGTTCCTCCTTGTTTTTTTAAAAATTAAATACTTTCTGTGTATTATCTTTGCTAATTTTATTTTACTATAATTTTGGGAATTTTCTTAGTCCTTGGTCAGGGATTACAATATGCATTTAAACTTATCACAATCTGCTTCAGATGAATGCTAATTTAATTACAGTAAAATATAGAAACTTTGTTGACATGTAGCTGTATTCCTTCCCCTTCCTTTGTGCCTTTGTAATCTTTGTGTATGTCTTTATTTCACCTTCATTTTTGAAGGATAGTTTTAAAGGATATAGAATTCATGCTTGACTGTTTTTTTCCTCCAGCACTTTAACATGCCATCCTACTACCTTTAGGCCTCCATTGTTTCTGATGAGTCAGCTATTATTGTGGTGACACTGCACACGAAGTCATTTTTCTCCTGCCGCTTTCAAGATTTTCTTTTGTCTGTTTGGCTCTGAGGCATCTAGGAGTGAGTCTTTTTGTGTTTATTCTAACTGGAGCTCACTGAGCTTCTTAGATGGATAGAATACAATTTTTCTTCAAATTTGGGAAATTTTTGCCCATTATTTCTTCAAGTTTTTTTCTTGTCCCCCCCCCATCTTCTGGTATTCTCATTATGCATATGTTGGTGCACTAGATGGTGTCCCCCAAATCTCAGAGGCTCTGCTCATTTTTGTTTTCTGTTCTTCAGACTGGATGATCTATATTGGTCTATCCTGTTTGCTGATTTTGCCTTCTGTCAGCTCAGATTTGCTCTTGAGGTCCTCTAGTGGGTTTTTCATTTCAGTAACTGTATTTTTAAATTCCAGAATTTCCATTTGGTGTTCTTAAATAATTTTGCTCTCTTTTATTGATAATCTTATTTATTAAAAGATTAACAGCTTCACTGAGGCATAATTGATATACAAAGAACTGCATATATTTCATGTGCACTATTTGATATATACAAACACAGTGATACCATTGCCACAATCAAGGTAGTAGACATTGATACTCTTACTTGATGAGTCATTGCATCATCCATTAATTCTTTAAACATGTTTTCCTTTAATTCTTTGAAGTCTTTCTTTGTGAAGTCCAACATTTGTTCTCCCGTCCTCTCAAAAAAACTGTATCTATTGATGACTTTTTTTTTCAAGTGTATGGGACACTACTGCCTGTTCTTCGCATGTCAAATGTTGTTGTTGTTGTTGTTGAAAAATTAATATTTTAGATAACATATTTTAGTGACTTTGGATTCTGATTGCCTCAGCTTCCCTCTGGAGTGGTTGTTATTGCTTTCCTTTGTGACTTGCCTGTACTAATTCTAGTGGAGTCTGTGTCCCTTGCAGTATGTGGCCTCTGATATATCTGTTTACTTTTTTCTAGTTTTTAATTATTGTTTTTATTTTTAACCCTGGTCTCCTAGGGTTCTCCCCTGGGTCAGAATAAGTGGTCAGCCAATGACTGCTTAGAGCTCATGCTTAAACACCTTGTTATGGGCTGAACTGTGTTCCCCTCAAGTTCATGTTAAAGTCCTAACCCCCAGTGCCTCAGAATGTGACTATATTTGGAGATAGGGTCTTTAAAGCAGTAATGAAGTCATAATGAAGTCATCAAGGTGGGCTACAATCCAATATGATTGATGTCCTTATAAGAAGAGGGGATTAGGACACAGACACATACAGAGGGAAGACCATGTGATGACACAGAGAGAAGAAAGTCATCCAAGAGCCAAGGAAAGAGGCCTCTGAAGAAACCAACACTTGCCAACACCTTGATCTTAGAATTATTCCAGCTTCCAGAATTGTGAGAAAATAAGTTTCTGTTGTTTAAACCATCCAGTCTGTGGTAATTTGTTATGGCAGCCCCAGCAAAGTAATATACACCTTAAGCTAATAAGACTACCACACTTTGTCAATGAATCAGTATAGCTTAAGGAAGGTATTCAAAGTTTAGGCCATTTGTAAATCTGTCACAGCTTTTACTTTGTGTTTGCAAGGCCTCTTATTCAGCCAGGAGTGAGAGCTTACTAGGGCCCTCTCCAGCCTCCTTAGTGCATGCATAGTCTCACCCAAATTTGTAATATTCCAAGCCACAAGGGATAAATAGGATACTATCAAGGCCCACTATGGTTATATTTGTCTCAGAATCTCCCTGCTAAGTTTCTGGCTGGTTGCCAATTTCTTGCCTCAACAAGTATTGTAATCTTAGTTAGGCTAGGTGTTATATTGGCTTTTCCAGATTGTTTGCAATGGAGATCACTATTATTTTAATACCCCTGGTCATAAAACTTTCTTTGCTCTGCTCCAAATAAAATAAGCCCTCTCCAGCAGTGAGGCTGCTGGTCCTCACAGTCTGACTCACCCAGGTAAACCTCTGCAAAAACGAACCTGGGGCTGAGGGGGCAAGTTGGAAGGAATTAGAGCCGCTCCAAGCTAAAATGTCACAGACATCCACTGTTCTTACCCAAGGTTCAGTAACTTTTCTTAAACAAACACTTCTCAATTTGTTATATGCTTTGGTAAATTTCCAGAATCTTTAAAAGGTCGTTTATTGACAATTTTGTCCAGTTTTATAATTTCTTTTTAGGGAAATCTGCCATATCCTCACCCAACAATTCTGGAAGCCCCACCATTCCCTTTTCTTAGAAAACTGTGTTTCATGTAGTCTCATAGTTACTTATGCACTTCAGTTAGTCTCTGATCAGAGGGTCTTCCCTTACCATCCTATGTAAAATAATCTTTGCCTTACCTCCTTACTGTGTTTTGTTTTACTCTATAACACTTTTCCACTTCCTGAAGTAATTATATATTTGTTTGTTTATTGTCTTTCTCTCCCATTGGAGTGCAGGCTCCTTGATGGTTGGGATGTTGTTTTGTTAATCGTTGCAACCTGAGTGCCTATTACACTGCCTAGTAAATAATAGGCCCTCCATAAGTATTTGTGAAAGAATGAATGAGTGTTAGATATCTAGTTTTTTTTAAGGTTGAGAGGAAACGTCTCATCAACTTTTGTGGGATTGTGAATTAATACAGCATTTTGGGATGTTATTAAACTTGCAATTACACTTCTAGGAAGCAACCACCTACAGAAATACTAGTCTTGTATGCAAAGATATATGTAGTGGGATGTTCACTGCATCAATGTTTATAACTTAAACTGGAAAAAAGTTAAATATGCAGCAGCAATAAAGGAATGTTAAAATAAATACTAAGGAAAACTATGATGCTATTAAAAGGCATTGTTTACATATGCTTACAATGGAAAGATGTTTATGATAGCTGAGAATAAAAGCATGTAACAAAATAAGATGATCACACAATTAGTAAGAAAGAAAAGTGTGTGTATGTGTGTGCATGCCTTTTTGTATAGATTTTGGTATGTGAGCATGATGGGGACTATATTTAGAGGAGAATAACATTTTACTCTACAATTTTTTTACATTTTAATATTCAGTTTCACATATTACTTTTGTAATTTTATAAACAAAAAAGAAAAAATTAAAAAAGTGAATATTATCACATATTCTATTAGTTCCAAACATATTGTATCAGAACACTTCATCTCCTCCTAGAGTATGCTTACTAGAAATCTACATCTCTAGATTTGCCAGAGGGTTACATCAAAACTTACCAAACCAACATAGCCGAAGATCGTGTATGTGAAAGCAATACACAATTCCAAGGGGTAGAAGCCCAGTAAAACACATGAAATTTCTCTCCCAAATTTCTGAAACCAGAAAATAGGGAGACATCTTGCATCATCTTTTGTAAAAATTAGAACAATTTCTTTATTGAAGTATAGTTAATTTACAATGTTGTGTTAGTTTCAGGTATACAGCACAGTGCTTCAGTTATGTATGCATATATGTGTATGTATGTGTATGTATATATATATATATATATATATATATATATATATATATATATATATTCTTTTCCAGATTCTTTTCCCTTATAGGTTATTACAGAATATTGAGTACAGTTACCCATGCTACACAGTAGGTCCTTGTTGGTTATCTATTTTATATTTAGTAGTGTGTATACATCAATCCCAAACTCCTAATTTATCCTTCACCCCCTCCCTTTCCCCTTTGGTACCATAAGTTTGTTTTCTATGTCTGTGAGTCTATTTCTGTTTTGTAAATAAGTTCATTTGCATCTAGTGAGATGATCGTACAGTTTTTACTCTTTAATTTGTTAATGTATCACACTGATTGATTTGTGGATATTGAAAAATCCTTGTATCCTTGGGATAAATCCCACTTGATCATGGTGTATGATCCTTTTAATGTATTGTTGGATTCAGTTTGCTAGTATTTTGTTCAGGATTTTTGCGTCTATGTTCATCAGTAATATTGGCCTGTAATTTTCTTTTTTTGGGTGCTATCTTTGTCTGCTTTTGGTATCAGGGTGATCATGGCCTCAAAGAGTGAGTTTGGAAGTGTTCCTTCCTCTGCAATTTTTTGGAATAGTTCCAGAGAATTAGGTGTTAACTTTTCTCCAAATGTTTCATAGAATTCACGTGTGAAGCCATATGGTCTTGGACTTTTTGTTTATCAGAAGCTTTAAAATCACAAATTAATTTCAGTACTTGTAATTGGTCTGTTCATATTTTCTATGTCTTCTTGGTTCAGTCTTGGGAGATTGTACCTTTCTAAGAATTTGCCCATTTCTTCTTGGTTGTCCATTTTATTGGCATATAGTTGCCTGTAGTAGTCTCTTATGGGCCTTTGTATGTCTGTGGTGTCAGTTGTAACTTCTCCAATTTTCTTTTTAATTTTATTGATTTGGGCCCTCTCCTCTTTTTTCTTGTGTCTGGCTAAAGGTTTATCAATTTTGTTTATCTTTTCAAAGAATCAGCTTTTCATTTCATTGATCTTTTCTATGGTTTTCTTAGTCTCTATTTCATTTATTTCTGCTCTAATGTTTATGATTTCTTTCCTTCTACTAACTTTGGGTTTTGTTTGTTCTTCTTTCTCTAGTTGCTTTAGGCATAAGGTTAGTTGTTTGAGATTTTTCTTGTTTCCTGAGGTAAGCTTGTATCACTATAAACTTTCCTCTAAGAACTGCTTTTGCTGTGTCCTATAGGTTTTTTGGATCGTCATGTTTTTGTTTTCATTTGTCTCTAGGATTTTTTTTTTATTTCCTCTCATTTCTTCAGTGATCTGTTGGTTTAGTAGCATATTGTTTAGCCTCCACATTTTTGTTTTTTGCAGTTTTTTTCTTGTAGTTTATTTCTAAACTCATAGCCTTGTGGTTAGAGAAGATGGTTGATATGATTTCAATTTTCTTAAGTTTACCAAGGTTTGCTTTGTGGCCCAGCATGTGATCTCTCCTGGAGAATGTTCCATGTGCACTTGAAAATAATGTGTATTCTCCTGCTTTTGGATGGAATGCTCTATAAATATCAGTTAAGTCTGTCTGGACTAATGTGTCATTTAATGTTAATGTGTCTGGCCTGTTTCCTTATTGGTTTTCTGTCTGGATGATCTGTCCATTGATGTAAGTGGGGTGTTAAAGTCCCCCACTATTATTGTGCTACTGTCAATTTTTCCTTTTATATCTGTTAACATTTGCCTTATATATACTGAGGTGCTCCTATGTTGGGTGCATGTATATTTACAATTGTTGTATCTTCTTCTCGGATTGATCCCTGGATCATTATGTAGTGTCCTTCTTTGTTCCTTGTAACTATCTTTATTATAAGTCTATTTTGTCTGATATAAGTATTGCTACTCCAGCTTTCTTTTGATTTCCATTTGCATAGAATCCCTTTTTCCATACCCTCACTTTCAGTCTGTATGTGTCTCTAGATCTGAAGTGGGTCTCTTGTAGACAACATGTATACAGGTCTTGTTTTTGTATCCATTCACCCAGTCTATGTCTTTTGGTTGGACCACTTAATCTGCTTACATTTAAGGTAATTATTGATATGTTTGTTCTTACTGCAATTTTGTTAATTGCTTTGGATTTGTTTTTGTAGGTCTTTTTTTGTTTTGTTTCTTTTGTTCTCTTCTTTAGCATTATGTTTGGATTCCTTTTTCTTTTTTGTGTGTATATGTATTACACATTTTTGGTATAGCAGTCTATGTATATATCCACATGGTTGTTTTAAATTGCTCACCTCTTAATTTCCAGTGCATTTAAAATATCCTCTATTTGTACTTTCCTTCTCTCACAATTACTAGTTTTGATATCGTATTTGTGTGTGGATGATTTCCTACCTTTACTGTATGTTTGCCTTTACCAGTGAGCTTTCCCATTTTGTAATTTTCTTGTTTCTAGTTGTGGCCTTTTCTTTTCTGCCTAGACAAATTCCTTCAGCATTTGTTGTAAAACATGTTTGGTGGTGCTGAATTCTTTTAGCTTCTGCTTGTCTGTAAAGCTTTTGATTTATCCATCAAATCTGAACAAGAGCCTTGCTGGGTAGGGTATTCCTTGTTGTAGGTTTTTCCCTTTCATCACTTTAAATATATCATGCCACTCCCTTCTGTCCTGCTGAGTTTCTGCTGAAAAATCAGCTGATAGCTTTATGGGGATTCCCTTGTATGTTATTTGTTGCTTTTCCCCTGTTGCTTTTAACATTTTCTCTTATCTTTACTTTTTATCAATTCGATTACTATGTGTCTTGGCATGTTCCTCCTTGGGACTCTCTGTGCTTCCTGGACTTGGGTGACTGTTTCCCTTCCCATTTTAGGGAAGTTTTCAGCTATTATCTTTTCAAATATTTTCTCAGGCCCTTTCTCTTTCTCTTTTCCTTCTGGGACCCCTATAATGCAAATGTTGGTGCATTTGATGTTGTCCCAGAGGTCTCTTAAACTGTCATTTCTTTTCATTCTTTTTTCTTTATTCTTTTCTATGGCAGTGATGTCCACCAACCACTCTGTCTTCCAGCTCACTGAACCATTCTTTTGCCTCATTTATTCTGCTTTTGATTCCTTCTGTTTTTCATTTCAGTTATTATATTCTTCAACTCTGTTTCGTTGTTCTTTATATATTCTCTTTGTTAAAAACTTCTTGTAACTTTTCCCTCTGTACATCCATTCTTTTCCTGAGTTCTTAGATCATATTTACAATCATTATTCTGAACTACTTCTTGTGTAGATTGCTTATCTCCAATTCACTTAGTCGTTCTGGGGTTTTATCTTGTTTCATCCTCTGGAACACACTCCTTTGCCGTCTCATTTTGTTTAAATTTCTATTTGTATTTTTATGTACATGGTAGGTTAGTTACATTTATCGACCTTGGAGAAGTGGCCCTCTGTAGGGGATGCCCTATGTAACCCAGCAGTACACACCCCTCTCATCATCCAAGGGCCAGGGACCAGCTGGTCCCAGCGTAGTTTCTGATCTGTGTTTGTGGAGTCATTTCTGCAGGCTGCAGAATCATAGTTTTCTTGCTTCTGGTGTCTGCCACCTAGTGGGTTAAGCTGGTTTAGAGGCTTGTAGAGGCTTCCTGGCAGGAGGGGCCAGTGCCTGCCCACTGGTGGTGGAGCTGGGTCTTGGCCCTCTGGTGGGCAGTACTGTGTCAAGGGGCATGTCTAGAAGTGGCTGTAGGCTCAGAATGTCTTTAGGCAGCCTGCCTGCAGATGGGCGGGGCTGTGTCCCCCGCCTAGTTACTTGTTTGGCCTGAGGCATGCCTGCACTGGAGCCTACAGGCTGTTCAGTGGGGCCAGGACTTGGTGCTAATGACCAAAGGAATATGTTGCCTTGAGGAGCATTCATGCAGATGAATACTCCCTGATATGTCTGCCACCCACTTTTATGACCCCAGAGTGAGCCACAGACACTCCCTGCTTACCCAGGAGACCCTCTAAGACCAGCAGGGAAGTCTGGCCCAGGCTCCTATGAAGTCACTGCTTTTGCCCTGGGTCCTGGTGTGTCCGAGGCCTTGTGTGTGCCCTCCAAGAGTGGAGTCTCTGTTTTCCTTAGTCCTGTGGAGCTCCTGCAATCAAGCCCCACTGGCCTTGAAAGCCAAATGCTCTGGGGGCTCCTCCTCCTGATGCCAGACCCCGAGGCTGGGGAGCCTGATGTGGGGCTTAGAGCTCTCACTGCTGTGGGAGAACTTCTGTGATATACTTATTTTCCAGTCTGTGGGCCACCCGCCTGGGAGGTATGGGATTTGACTATATCACGAGTGCGCCCCTCCTGCTGTCTCGTTGTGGTTTCTTCTTATGTCTTTTGATGTAGAATATCTTTTTTGGTAGGTTCCAGTCTTTTTTATCGACGGGTGTTCAGCAGTTAGTTGTGGTTCTGGTGTGCTTATGAGAGGAGGTGAACTCAAGTTTTCTATTCTGCCATCTTGTCTCCTCCAAGTTTAAGATTTTAAGATACCTAAAAGATCTTGGAAACTGTCTTTAAGATGTGTAGGGATGGTAGAGGTCTGTAGTGAGGTCCAGTCTTGAGCCAAGTCACAGCACCAAGAAAAGTGCCCAGTCCTTATGCGGTTCTCTCAGCTAAGAACCTAGGCAAACCTGAAGAAGCAGAGAGGAAGCACATGGAGACTGGCCCTCTGCCCAGATT
Organism: Balaenoptera borealis; assembly: GCF_965194805.1. Taxonomy (NCBI): domain Eukaryota; kingdom Metazoa; phylum Chordata; class Mammalia; order Artiodactyla; family Balaenopteridae; genus Balaenoptera; species Balaenoptera borealis. The sequence goes on from NC_138868.1 coordinate 10,837,965, forward strand.
GTGGAAAAGCTCAGAGGGCACACTGACCTCACTTGCATTATTATCTTTAGTAAGTGCAGATATGGTCATGGAAGGAGCTCCTAATATGAGAGTCAAGGAAAAGAAGGGAAACAGAAGAATAAATAAGCCTCTTTCACCATTTGATTTCCCTAGGCATTCCTACGCCTGTGCTTTCTGCTTCACTTTCCTAGCTTTCATTCCAATTCATTATCTACAGCTGTAATTCTTGATCTTCATCACTCAGCAGTCTTGTCTCAATTCTTGCAACTCTTCATTCTCATTCTCTTCACTAGAGTCTCTGGCACAGCTCACTATCCAAACTCTTCAGTCAACAAGATTTGGCTATTCTGTCTCCAATGATAAGAGGGCCACCAAGAGATTTTATCAAGCAATTCTCATCATTAAAACAGCTATTATTAATTACAAGCTTACTTAAATTTACATGTGTAAAAATCTCACACAGAAATTGCTATAGTATCAGATGGAAGAATGAATAAATTCAAAATGAGAAACATTTCACTTGGAAGTATAAGGTGATTGTGATTTCTGGGATAAATAAAGCAGATCCCTTTTGTTGCTATTGGAAAGGTATTTTCAACTACATATGAGGATGATGATTTGGTACTAAGCCTGAAAATAAATGTAGTTTCTGTGATGGCTGTGTTAAGACAAGAATGATATTCTGACCCAGAAAGAATAACATCATAATTCTCTCTCCTTCAATTCCTTCATCTTCCCCCCTTTTTCTGTTGGGTTTATTTAATACCTTTGATATGCAAGAAATTATTAGGTGGTAGAGATTAGATGGTAAGAATGAAATGACAAAAAATTCCTGATTTCTCAGTTTACATTCAAGTAGAAAATATAGAAAGATAATATAAGGTAACATATGATAAGGTTAAAGATGTCAAAATGGATAAGAACTTGATCAACAATTATATGGGACAGGAGACTCACCTTAAGCCATTCATATCTAGGAAGGCTTTGTAAAGAGGTAGGACCTTTGAAATAAAGACTAAGAAAAATGAAGGAGGAAAGCAATATTCTAGGTAGCTTTAGTTTACTTGTTTCTTTGTAACCTATTTTGTTTCAGAAAGAATTTAATAACATAAATTAAGAGTGTGACAATATAATTAAGAAATGGAGACATTAAAAAACCCAATAATAAAGCTAAATTATATATCACATGACCTACAGTTTGGTAATGTGAGCAAAAAACCGAATGCCAGAATGAACATAACATTTTTTGAGAAAATGATAAAGCAAGTTTAATTCAGATAAAGTGTTCATTCATGATGATATTAACAGGAAGATAAAGAAAAGACTGTAGGGGGTTTGAAATGGCAAAGTAAAGAATTCTCATTTAATTTTATTGACAGAAACATAATCATAGCATTTTAGCTGGGAAGTACTTGTGACCTCTTAGTTGGCAAGACTGTAAAAAGTAATTTTGCCCACACTCCATAATTTATGTGTGTTAGTGTTATTCTCAAACTCTTCCCCTGAAAGTGGCAAGTTATGTGCCAGAGAAGTTCAAATAGGAAAAGAACAGAAAAAGTGACTGAGTTCTCAACACATAACTTAAGCCTCTGAATCCAGCTTAAGTCAGTTAAGTGTCCTTTTTTGGGAAGTCAATTTGGGCTGTATTTCTTGTCACAATCAAAAGATCACTAATTAATAAAAATGTAAGTAAATGATAAACAGTACTTGGTAATTGGGAAGACAGTGAAAAGATAAGGGTTTGAGGATTACATCAAGGTTTTGAGCCTAGGACACTGAAATAAGGGCGTCTTGCAGTACAGTACCTTTGAGGAGGTAAACATTTTCCATTGTATATACGTTGAGTTTGAGATGATGACGATAGAAGCATATCCAAGTAGAAAAGTCATTAGAACACTAGAACAACATGCTTGGAGTTTGGGAGAGACAGAGCAGTTAACTAATAGATATGTGATAGCATCTTCTCCGTTTACACATAAAGAAACTAAAGAACGGGGAAGTTAAGAAACTTGTCCAAGGGTCACACAGTTAGTGAATATGAAAGGTAGTATCTGAATAAAGGCAGTCCAGCTCTGGATTTATTGTATGAGAAGTATTTTTCAGAGGCATGAACTTTTGGAGATAGCTGAACCTACCTGAGAACACTGATAACTTGATGAGTTTGTGGATTTAGCCAAGCTACTTGTTTATGTTAGAAAGCTGGCATATGAAAAATCTTGTAAAATATTGGTTGCCTTAGAAAATGTAGGTATATAATTCTATAAGGCCTCTAGGAAAAGACAGTATATAAGTTCATTTTGTGTAACTAATTACAGCAAACGAAGCTGAAACTTGTGTTTGGGAGATTGTGAAACTGATCATTAGTACTGAGTTCATGTCAGACAAATACAATGTACAATGGTTTGTAATACTGTTTGCAAAGGTTAAGTCTTGGCAATTATGCCGTATTATCTTAAACTAAGATTATAAGCTTATGAGTAAGAGTGGTAAGCTAAAATAACTTGCAACAATTCTATACTTACTAATTCCACCCCTCCCTATCTCTGTCCCTGAAATAAGAATTGAAGGTACCTAGATTGGATTTCCAGGGCAAATGAAAAATTTTCTTACAATTTACAGGGAAAATCTGATGCATGCTTATTTAAATCAATACATCATTCATGACAGACAATCTATTCGGAGGTATTACTGCATCTTCTCTCATCATCTTATTGTCTTCTAGGCTTTTGTTCTCCATGTTTGGATTCCTTCATCTGATGGTCCCCTTTATAATATACTGCAGGTATGGAGAGAGGGTATATAGCGGAGGAGAAGGAAGTTTATCCCTCATCTAGAATGAGCCTTCTACTCAGAATTATTTTGAATTAAAATTTCCAAATTGTTATTTGTTTTGTTCTGTTGTTCAGTAACAAAGAGGAGCTCCACTCCAATCAGTTCTCATTTTAAATGGAAGATTTTTATAATTATTGTTAAAGTCTTTTGCAGCACTAATATTCTGTTATTTGGAATTTACAACATTTTTAAATTAATTAATTAATTTATTTATTTATTTATTTATGGCTGTGTTGGGTCTTCGTTTCTGTGCGAGGGCTTTCTCTAGTTGTGGCAAGTGGGGGCCACTCTTCATCGCGGTGCGCGGGCCTCTCATTATCGCAGCCTCTCTTGTTGCGGAGCACAGGCTCCAGATGCTCAGGCTCAGTAATTGTGGCTCACGGGCCTAGTTGCTCCGCGGCATGTGGGATCTTCCCAGACCAGGGCTCGAACCCGTGTCCCCTGCATTGGCAGGCAGATTCTCAACCACTGTGCCACCAGGGAAGCCCTGTTATTTGGAATTTAAAGCCAACAAAACTGAAATAAATCTACTGTAATATCAGTAAAGATATTCACATTTACTGGAGAACGTTACTATCTTAAAAAGAGATATAGTTATTTTTCTGGTACAAAGTATGTGACTGGATGTTTAATTAAATGGAAGCAAGGCAGATTCATGCATATTTGGCATTTGAGGACTTAAAGCAAAATTCATGTGAGACACAAAAATAGGCTATATATGAAAATATCTATGTTAAACCAGAAATGTGTAGCTGTATACAATTCCAACTACTATATGCATCAATAGCAGAATTCTTTTGTTGATTTTGGGGAATGGTTTTAACGTCTAGGATTATACTTTTCTTTCATTAAGAGAATCATCCTAATGTGTGTATATATATATATGTATACATACACATGTATGTATATATATATCCTACTATATATATAACTTATCACTGAAGTCTTCAAATTTTTTACTTTATTTTAATTGGGTATGTCAAGATTTCAAACATCCTATTAATATTTACAAAAAAAATGTTAGAGCTATTTTTGAATTAAAACTTTCAATCAAGAGCTTACTACTAAATCAGAGAATTTCATGGGGGCCAATAAAAGCCTTATTTTACCTCTTCAGGCTTCAAAATCTCTGAAAAGAATAATTTTGAAATTAAGATGTTCCTATAGAATTGGTCACTTACCGCTTGTCCATAATTCCTATATGACACAGACTCAAAAGAAGACAACTCCATTACTGTTAGAACCACTGCAATAACTGCAACAATTATGCATAAGATGTTCATGATCATAGTACATGTAAGCTGAAAAGAAGATATAGGATTATTATACTCAGAATAAACAATCTGGTTAAACAGTTTGTATTGCTGAAAAAAAAAATCTAGTTAAAACTTTGATCTAGTTTCTGAAGCTTTAGAAGGGTTGGTATATTTGCCATTAGAGTAAAACCTTTTTCTATTTTATAAGAAACCCAGTTAATTTGGAGGAAACATTGAAATATCATCACACCAATAAGCATCAATCTTCCATTTGGGCTCAAAAATATTATATTTTACAATCTTCTGAGTCAGTTGGAAGAAAGGGTTATAATATATGATTTGAACAAAAGGAGTTCCACTGTAAAAAGAAAAAAAAGATGAAAAATGACTGCTTGCAGAAACAGGCCAAATAGGATTCAATGAATTTTAACCCTGGGTTTTCATTCTCTAGGGAAATCCTTCAATATCTTTGGATATTAGTTTTTTATCTGTACAACTATGAGAGCAGACTAATTAATTTCTAAGGTATCTTTTAGCTCTAAGATTCTAAGATTTTTTTCCTTCCCAATATCTTTCCACCTCTACTATATATGGATCTTTATTCTGAACAGATTTTCTATTTTGTTGCCAGGTACAACTGTGTTCCCAAATTGGAGTTAGGAAAATGAAGTTTTACAGCAGAATTATGTCTATATATAAAGGCATTAGGTCCTATTAAATATTTTTCTAACGGTAAAATTCACACAATGTTAAAAGAAAGTAGAACACCAAACCAAAGAAAACTCCACACTTAAACTTAGAAACCTTTATATAATATGATTGTAACTAATATAGCATGTTTGTCTACATTAAATTATATGCTCCTAGATTTTCAATTAATTCCTTCATTTATTTTACAGGTAGGGTAGATTCCTTCATTTTTTAATGCCCACTGTCTTTTCACTAAAACCTACTTAGCTTTGTGACAAGCGATTTCTAGGGTACCATAAACATTTTAACTTACCAGGCGTGGAGATGGATGCCTTGCTACTCTTATTATGGAGACTCCTGAAATGATAAACTGGATATAAAAACAGATATTTATAAATGCTCATTGATAATGCTCATCAACTTAAAAAATATTTTTAACAACTCGTTCTTCTAAGTCAATTATTTTTAGAATATTAAGAGTAAAAAAATATAAAGAAGTTTCAGTGGAAGAGGTGAGGACAAGTTTATTATCATATAGTAATGAAGATAACAGTATGGTCACTAATAACAGAAACATATAGGGGACAGTGGGCATAATTCAGACAGAGGGTTGTGGAATATGCCAAAGATGACTTAAGCAGTCCTGAATCAGGGACCAAGTTTGCTTAAATCTGCGCATGCTTTCTGAACTCATTCGATTCTTACTTCTAATGCTATACTTCCTATTGAGATGCTGTCACTGATTATAATTACTGTGTATGAATCCAGATGTAAAAAAGTAGTCCATGAATCTATTCCAGATTGTGTTTGTACAAAATACATCTCTTAACTGAGACTGTAGCCATTATTAGCGTAACAGCTGCTATTCATGTTTTTGCGTTTGTTTTGTTAAAAAGAGGTTCCATTATTTCATACCAGGCTACTTTGTCTATTTCCCAGAAGTGTAAAACTATGTCATATTGTTTGAATGTGGGCTGCACAATCCCTGTGAAATATTCCTTTTGTCTTATCTGTTTTAGTGGTTTTGACAAAGATCTAAGTCAAAGGCTAATTTGTGGAAAAATAGCATTCATACTATACACCATATACAGGAAGGCCAAACTTGAAGCTTACTAATTACTCAAGGATAACTTAAGTCTACACACTCAGCACTTCATTCTGTAGCAAAAGTGAGATTTCTAAGAAGGTACACAGTGAAGGTAAGAACTAGTTCAGAATACAAAGTGAAAATACCTTGTGAATTTTAAACTAGTGCTAACTAGATTACCAAACCACGTGCTTTACAAAATGCCTTTCAAAGTTTATGAACTAAATGAGAAATTTTGCACTGGATTATATTTAATTGAAATTTTAGACAATTTAATCTAGAAGCTAGCCATGATATTTTTATAACATGAATGATTGAAAACATTGAAGGACAGGAATCATTTATCTGGATTTTATCTGCAAATTTACTATTTTTCTCCTATTATTTTCCAAGGCAATGCTTTGACACCTATAAGCCAATGTACAAAGGCAGTGGCTCTCCTAGAGGCCACTGCTTCCTTTATAGCCCACTCAAATGGTGGCCCTCTTATCTCCTACTGCCCTTATATCACCGGTTCTAAGCATGGGTAAGTGGTCTCCTTGCTCCTTATTGTTACTTCCAAACATTCTTTCTCTTCCAGCTTTGAATCAGATGTTATCAGATTCTATCACCCACTACCCCTTCTGGTTGAAGTCATCTACTGGCCCCTTGGTCACTCTTCTATTTCTAGGTGATTTTAATTCTTTTCTAACCTTTTCTCTCACACCTCTTAATCCTTGGTAATTTCAGAGTATACTTATATGATCTTTCTTATAACCTGGGCTTGTAGTTCTTTGAATTTCTCTCCTCTAATCCTTTGACTCTAACTTATCTCAGTCACTCACTCCCATGTTCATTCTCTTGTACTTATTTCTGTCAATAGGTGCAACACCTTCCGAATCTCAATTTTAATTATCTCACTCTGTCCACCACCTCCCATCTTTCTAGCTCATAACCTGCAGTACTGCAACTCTAACAATCCTTTGACCCCATCTGGAGCTATAATCTGAGCCCCTTACTTCTCTGTTATATTCTTTCCTTCACCAGCTTCAATCCCATGGTCAGCTATTAAAAACGTTCATTTTTATACACTCTCAACTCCTTTGCACCTTTCTTGTTTGATCACAGTTGTATGGTTAAACCAAAATCTTGATTAAATGCAGTTGTCCTTCTTACTACATGCCTGTGTCCATCAGCTGAACATGGCCTGAGAAAGATGTACATAACCATCTTGACCCATCTCACTAGACAATCATGTTTTAAAAGCTTAAGTGAGTCCTTAATGCTGCATGAAAGTCATACTACTTTTCCACAATCCATATACTCTCTCTCACTTTTCCTAGATGACTATTTCCTATTCTCTTCTCTCTCCTCAAACAACCAATCCATTCGCCATTCACACTCTCAGATCATGATCCTGCTTCCTAAATTACTGAGATATTTGAGGTCATCAGAAGAAAAGTTCCACAAGCTCCCAACACCCGACTACCTACCTATAAAATTTGTCCTTTCTCTCTGGTCCTCTACCTTCCCTCCTGTTACCTGCCTGGACACTATTTACATTAAAGGTGGATAATTTTTTGTTGGGGGCTGTCCTGTGCATTAGAGGATGTTTAGCTGCATCCTTGGCCTCTGCTTACTGGATGTACACCCACAGCTGTGAAAACCAAAAATGTCATCACCAAATGTCCTCTGAGGGGAAAAATCAACTCTAGTTGAGAACCACTGCTAGAGATGAACTGTCCATACTCCTAGCTATTTGTGTATTAAAATGCTTCATTTCTTGCCTACCCAAGTCCATGATTCTAATAATCCCTCCCTCCCCTCATTTATCTCATATATCATCAATTTTATCTCCTCTGGTTCAGTCCCTTCAGCAAAAGACATGAAACAACCTACTGAAACAAATAAGCAAATCCCGCCCTGACCCAAGCTTCCCTCAACTACTACCTCATGCCTCTATAGCACATTACACCAAAGCCCTTAAAGGAGTTGTCTGTATTTGCTGTCTCTAATTCCTCTCCTCTCATTATTTTTTATTTTTTAATTTTATTTCATTTTTTAAGTTTTTGGCCTCCCCCACAGCATGTGGGATCTTAGCTCCCCGAACAGGGATCGAACCCACGCCTCCTGCATTGGAAGGCAGAGTCTTAACCACTGGACCGCTGGGTCTCTCTCATTATTTTTTAAACCAATTCCAATCAGGCTTTTGCCCCACCTTCTGATGAAACTATTTGTCATGCTTACTATTGGCCTCCATATTGCTAAATCCAATGGTCGATTCTCAGCCCTTGTCTTATTTGACAACATAACACAATTTAATATAGTTGATCTTTCCCTATTTCTTTGTTCACTTGGCTTTCAGGATGTCACACTCCCCAGACTTTCCTACTACCTTATGGCTGTAAGAAACCACAGAAGAGTGCAGGTGATGACACATTTAGAAAATTTGTGAGTATAGACTCATTGTGTGAGGAACCTAAGGTAAAGACCCTAAATGTGAAAATTAACCATGCTAATGGAGATTATGCTTAAGATTCTGTCTTTCACATATCTAAGGACAATCCAACCTATGGTTGTCATTGTGTATTCACTCCTATATCTACATCTCTTGTAATAGTACTGGTAAATTAAAGGTGCTTAAAAAATACTTGTTGAAAAAAGAAATCTGATTTTGAATAAATTACCAACATGGGATTTAGTTACTTAGCTCTCCTGAAAATTTTGTTTAGAAACTGTTCCTTATGTTCCATGTGGCATGAATATTATTTACTGAATGATTAAATCATATAAATATATTCTACTTACAATAATTCCCCATAAAGAACATCCTGTTTTGTAAGTTATAGGTTCATATGTCCCAAAGACTCCTTTAATTTGTCCTTTATACAAAATCAATAGGAGATACCACATGAAAACACTAAAGATGCCAATCATAATCTGGATAGCCTATGAGAAGAGAATGCTATTAGTACCAAAACCATGTAATTTATAACATAATTCCAAAAAGTGCTGACTATGAGAAACATTCAACATTTTTACAAAAGATGAAAGTAAAATAGAAATGCACTTAACCATGAAATTTCTGGATTGGTTAGTCCAAAAAGAGGGCCCTTACCAGGAAGTACTGAGGTTTACCAAATAGGAATGAGTCATACCTGGAGCATCAGACTGTTCAATAGTAATTCTGGTGAATTCTCCCATAGAAAAGTTGACAATCTGACTCTACTACTGGCTGTCCCCCCTACCTAACAAGTAATGACGTGACAGGAGAATACTGAGGTTACTTCTTTTCCTTCAAGGCACATTTGGTATGGATCTTTTTTCACAAGCATGCTGAGGTGGGGTAGAGTCAACACAGAGATACAAAGAATACCCAAAGTAGACTTACTTGCACAAGGTCTTCCTATTGGTAGGGGATAATTATTACTCAACTTTAATTTGTAAAAAGACAATTATAATCCCAGTAAATATGTACCAGTAAATTTCTGAATTTATATGTAAACTGGTATTTCAACTATGAATCACATTTTTAATTACTCTTTAAAAATTTCAGAGGATACATTATCTTCACTTTCATAAACTTTAACAGGAAGCTATTTAACGTTTTAACTTTAATGGTTCCAGTTCTTTGTAAAGCAAGTGATCTATGAAACACATAAATGCAATTGGCTCATATTAAAGATATGTTTTAGAGAAATTTTTTTTCATAGAAAACCCACTTTTTGGGGGTAACAAACTTACGCATTTAGATTCAGATTTTAAGGTTTCCTCTGAATCAAATTTGGAAGAATGAAATTATTTTCAAAGGTTCTTTGGATCTGACTGGGAGAAAATCCTTTACTAGATCTCAAAATCCTTGACAGCCTGGACTTTAGTTGTCCACTGTTGTCACCAGCCTCTAACATGGCGCCCAGCATACAGCAGGCACCCAGTAAATACCTCTTGAACAAGCACATCAGTATCAAGAACATTAATTCCACATGACTTTCTGTTAACTATAAAAGGAGTGAGTGGGCTTGAGAAATAGTGCCTACTTTTATATGGATTGCAGCTTTTCTATATGAAACTATGAAATACCTAAGAAGCCAAATCTTGTAAAGGGCTCTTACAAGAAAGCAAGGCTGCTAGTATCTGGAGAAGGACAAAATGACTTTTCTCATTTAAAAAGTATTCTTAACCTAGAGCCAATGAACGGGTTCTAGGAGGTCATATGCTTCCCTTTCCACACACATAAGTGAGTGCAAAGGATTATGATATGTATATGAGTCTGGGGAAAAGATTCAGAAGTTTCTTCCTATGCCCAAAGAAGTCTGTGACTTGAAAGAGGTTAAGAATCTCTGCTGAACAAGTCAGGTAGGAGACTTAGACAACTGGTCTACACAGTAGCCAAATTCAAAGGAGACGTTCACATCCAGTGGGAAAAATTTTTTTCCCCTTCAGAAGTGATCTTTGAAATTCCTTGGTGTTTATTAAGAGAGCTAGATAAACTCTGTTTATACTTTAATAGAAAAGACAAATTAATAATAGTCCTACTGCATAGATACCAATATAGTAATTAAAAAGATCAGCAATACATCTCTCTCACAGTTAAAAAAATCTGTTTTTCTTTTATTACTTTTTTGATTTATCCATTACTCTGTGTGTATTGATTTAGTCAGTACACATATCTAAGCACATATCTGTTTATAAAGGGCAATGAGATCAAATTTGTAGAAGGCTATCAATATTTTTTTAAAAACCCAAAAACTTTTACCCTTTTGACTTAACCAAATCTGCCGCCCTCCAGATTCAAGAATATTCCTTATTAAATGTTCTTACATGCAGGAATATATTGAAGTCTTACTTACCCCTAAAACAAGAGAATCTGCTGTAGAGACTTTTGAACAACACGCACATAGAGCCATACTACCAGCATTTCCTCTAGATGATTATGTCTCTAATCTTTGGCGATATCTTTATTAGCAAACGTCTACAAAACAGTACAAAACACATATACACACTTTGCTCAAAAGAAAGTACTTAAGTTCATTTCTTTTCTTATGGTTTTGCAACCACCTCCCCAAACTCTGAAGCAATCGCTTTTCCACGGCTTACTTGTTAGAGGCAATTTGTATCCACCTGTTCTGAATAACAGTCTCCATAACGGAAAAGCCTCCCTCTATGACTAAAAAATATCAGTACATTACAGATATTTTCTCTGAGTAGTGAACAGTGTCTCTGGATGATAAAGTATAAAGAACACCTAAGGAATAGTGTTAGAGGATTTTCAGTAAAGCTGTTCACAGTTCATTTGCAGTTCACAATCAATTCAGTGTAACTCATAATGCCATGTGTGCATTTTTAAAACCAAATTCTTGGACTTAAACTCATCATGGGCTTGTGATTTTTTTTTCTGACACGTACTTGCTACCTAGTTCGTCTTTCTATAAGATGAACTTTTTCCTCCATGAGACAGCTTATCAAAGTTGCTTCCACAATCCTAAAGGCTCTTCCTGTTTTTTTTTTTTTTTTCCCTGTTATTCCTGCATTTTCCCCTGATGTTTAAATCACCTTCTTACTTACGTGAACATTAAAAACTTGGCTAATAATTGTATCCCCTTCTGGGATTTCATCCACTTGTGGATCTGAAATTACATTGTTTAGCATCTTCTAACATGGCATACTTAGGTCAATAACATGAGTTACACCATTTAGCCATCCAGGTGATCATCTAACGGGTGATCTCAAAACTTGAGCCTTGGACCTTCCAGAAACTAAAGAGGAGTTTGACTAAATGATCTGTCATTCGCTGCACCCTTAAAATCTCATGATTTGATTATTTTAATGAGTCTTTGGTTTCTAAAATTGATTTCCTGAATGTCTCTTAATTCTACAAATTATAGAAACAGAAAAAGCTAGGTAAGAATACAAGAGCTGGTGAAAGCAAATAGAGAACACAATACGTTAATCACTGAATTATAACTAGTAAGCTTTATATATTCAAACATCACCTTTGAGAAATACCAAAGAAAGGCAACCAGGATTAATAGGCAACCAAGATTAACCACTCTGTCAGGTTTAAAAGACATAGACTTACAGAATTCATATATAGAGTAATGAAGAAAATTCATACCTAGATTGCTATTATTTGTCACTTTTCAGATAAGAGGAAAATAATAAAAATAGTAAGCCCTTTTGTGTATATAGAAAAAGTTTTTCACATTCATAGTTTATGGTGGAAGCACCATGAGTGCTTGGGAAGTAGAACATTTAGCATCACTATACTCTCCATCAGGCTCCCACCAAAACTACCTCAAATGAAGTATTCATTAAAATACTAAGAAAAAAAGTGTGTGTGTGTGTGTGTGTTTAAAATCGTCAATTTAATTGACAGTAGGAAGAAACTAATAAATGCTACAATATATTCCTTCAATAAATGATGGTTAGAAGTTAAAAAAAAATTCTGCATTGGGTTACTCTACAACCCAGTTAAAAACCAAAAGTAGAGTATAAAAATAAAATTAATCATTTATTTGTTTTTATTTTCTGGTGATCCCATCACTAAACCAAAAAGCAGCTGCAGGAAAGCCCCTAGCCCTTATTCTCAACCCTATCCTCACTCCCCTAAACTTGCGTTACATAGAAATTCTGGAACAATCACAGAGAGCTCATGTCTAGAAACCACTTCTCCATCTTTAGCATCTTCAGCAGGGGTGCAACTCACTGTCTTCAGAATAAAGTGCAAATTCTTCGGCAGGGCCCATAAAGCCCTTCATGAACTGCTCCCTGCCCACCTTATCGGCCTCATCCTGGCCACTCCCTCGGTTTCAGCCCTAACAGCGGCCCCAGCAACCTTCTCTGGGAAGCCTCCTCTGCCTCATAAGTCTGTTAGATACTCCTCTCGTTGACCCCCTAACATTCTGTGCATTCTTCCTATCAGGGTGTAGTCTTAACTTTTGATTTTCAGGACTGGCTTCCAAGTCAGTGTGAGCTCCCAGAAGTCTAGGAATTCATTTCTGTGTGTCCAGGGCCAGTCCTGCATTGCAACCAAGAGACTCAGACTTTATGAAATAAGCTACAATGAGATATTACCTCATACCAGTCAGAATGGCCATCATCAAAAAATCTACAAATAATAAATGCTGGAGAGGGTGTGGAGAAAAGGGAACCCTCTTGCACTGTTGGTGGGAATGTAAATTGGTGCAGCCACTATGGAGAACAGTCTGGAGGTTCCTTCAAAAACTAAAAATAGAATTACCATATGATCCAGCAATCCCATTGCTGGGCATATATCTGGAGAAAACTCTGATTCGTGAAGATGCATGCAGCCCAATGTTCATGGCAGCACTATTTACAATAGCCAAGACGTGGAAGCAACCTAAGTGTACATCAACAGAGGAATGGATAGAGAAGATGTGGTGTGTGTATACACACACACACACACACACACACACACACACATATGCACTATGGAATATTACTCAGCCATAAAAAAGAATGAAATAATGCATTTGCAGCAACATGGATGGACCTAGAGATTATCATACTAAATGAAGTAAGTCAGACAAAGACAAATATTATATGATACCACTTCTAAGGGGAATCTAAAAGAATAATACAAATCAACTTATTTACAAGACAGAAACAGACTCACAGACATAGGAAACGAACTCTTGGTTACCAAAGGGGAAAGGAGAGGGGGAGGGATAAATTAAGAGTATGGGATTAACAGATACACACCACTATACATGAAATAGATAAACAACAAGGATTTACTTTATAGCACATGGAACTAAATTCAATATCTTATAATAACCTATAATGGAAAACAATAAGACTCTGTACACCTGAAACTCAACACAATATTGTAAATCAACTACAGTAAAATTAAAACAAACGAACAAAACAAAAAGACTGGTCGGGCAGGTGGGTGAGTGAGTCCAGACCCTGCAAAGGGAGGGAAGGAAGAGACAAGAAAAGGCGGGTGAGGGTGGGGAGGCATTGAATTTGGTCTCCATGCCTCGCTGGAGCTTTTCACACTTAACAAACCCCGAAAGCAAAGCGACATCATTACCCCTCATTTTACTTGTTCAAGGTCCTTTCGCCCTCCGAGGTCCAGGTCCTGGCTGAGGTGGGGGTCCTTGCGGCGACCGAAAGCGATAGCGCTGCCCCTGAGCGTTCGTCCAGACTGGGTCCTCCCACCAGTGCCCAGGCCCGGCTGAGGACGCGGCTCACTGCTGGCCGCGCCCTCAGGCCCAGGTCCCAAGACCCTGCCCAGCCGTCATCAGGGAGAGCGCAAGGCACCCAGGACCCAGCCGGCCCTGAGGCTCCTCGGGTGGCGCAGGCCTCCAACGGCACAGCCGCCGTTCGATCCTTGCGCGCCTGCGAAGGAGCGGGGTGTTGGGGGAGGGGGAGTGTGCGTGCGCAGACTCACTAGAGTCTGGCGGGCCATGTGATCAGAGCCGACTAGCGCTGGGTGTCCCTAGAAATGGCTGCTCCAAACCACCGTTTCTCGTATTTGCCTTTCTGGTGCTTTTCTTATATGTACATCCGCTGCAGAGCGACCAAGATCTCTGATGAAAAGTCAGTCCTTCACCGTTCTCAAGAAAAATTTTGGCCACAAATGCACTTTAGAAGGTTTACATATTGAAAAAGGCAAGTAGCTGAGTCATTGACTTTTTTTTTTAATTTAACATTTTTTTTTAAATTTTTATTTATTTATTTATGGCTGTGTTGGGTCTTCGTTTCTGTGCAAGGGCTTTCTCTAGTTGCAGAAAGTGGGGGCCACTCTTCATCGCAGTGCGTGGGCCTCTCATTAATCGCGGCCTCTCTTGTTGCGGAGCACAGGCTCCAGATGCGCAGGCTCAGTAATTGTGGCTCACGGGCCCAGTTGCTCCACGGCATGTGGGATCTTCCCAGACCAGGGCTCGAACCCTTGTCCGCTGCCCTGGCAGGCAGATTCTCAACCACTGCGCCACCAGGGAAGCCCCAACCTTTCTTTTCTCTGTCCCTATAACCTGGATTTAGAAATTCAGAATTCATTTATTTTTAATTTTTATCCTTTGGTCTTCAATAATTTTGCATCCTTCAACAATGAAGAGATAGTCATGGTTTCACATCCCATTTGGCTTTTAATCTTTGTTGTCTAAAATTTTTCTCCATGCAGATTATGCTGTTAATTTCCCTTGAATTGGTTCTCAGGATACAAAAGGCATTATGTGGAAATGTGGTGAGACCACCATGCCTGATATAATGCTGTTAAAACCATTGTTGGGGATCATTCCAAGGACTCTGTAAGCCCTGATAAAATATCTTGTCCAAATTGCTACAAGGAATTTCATTTTACTTATACTCAGGAGAAAACAGATGCTTCTTCTCTGCAAAATCAGACTGTTCTAGTAAGAAAAATGGAAATAAATCTCTGTAACGCTGGGGCACCGAAGCAACTGAGTTTATTGTAGAAGTGCAATATGTATAAATATTTATATAAATTAAATATATATGTATGTATACACATACACGCACATATATACCTATGTAGTAGATTTAAGTTTTTATATAGTTCACACTTGAACAAGCTGGGGGACCCCCACACAGTCAAAAATCCACCTATAACGTTGTAGTCAGCCCCCCATTTCCATGGTTTGGCATCCATGGATTCAACCAACCACAGATTGTGTAGTGCTGGATTGTATATTTATGTATTGGAAAAAAAATCTGTGTATAAATGGACCCATGCAGTTCAGACCATGTTGTTCAGGGGTCAACTGTAGTTTAAAAATAGTTTTCTTTCTTTCCCCCACATTTACTATGTCCAGGCAATGTTATATGGCTAACAGTTGTTTAAAGATAAGTTAAAATACATTAAAATTTTGAAGAGTTTGTTTGAGCAAACATTGATTCGAAGCTGACAGCACCAAACCAAAGGTGGTTAGAAGCACTCTGCCGACAGGAACTAGGGGAAAGGTTTTTATAGAGGAGACACAGAAGCAAAGCAAGGAAATTATTTGATTGGCTATAGTTTAAATGGTTGCCTTATTTGGGAAAGTCTAGTTGGATGTTTATGATTAGCTGTTCTTAAGTTTCGTTTTCGAGCATGTTTACTCTGGTCTAGGTTTCAGTTTGCTGATGTAGGCTACCAAGGCATCGAAGCCACCCCAGTCTAATGGACTCCTTGTTTAATTACTTCAACACATTGGCTTATCTTTCTTAAACTTTCCAATATGCCTATGATGTACATACCATTGTTAGTCATTATTATGATTATTTTTATTTATTTATTTATGTATGTATTTTTTGGCTGCACCGTGCGGCCTGTGGGATCTCCATTCCCCCACCAGGGATTGAACCTGGGCCACAGCAGTGAAAGCCCTGAATCCTAACCACCAGGCCACCAGAGAACTCCCTGTTAGTCATTGTTTTAACAGCTGAGAATACTGAGACTTGGGGAGGTTAAGGGTTTTGTTCATGTTCACAGCTTATAAATTGGAGAGTTGTGATTCTAACTCCAGCAGTCTAGCTCCAGAATCTGCACCTCACTTGCTTTCTCCAGGCCTCCTTCAGGAAGAGCTCTGTCCAGGACTGTCGTGAGAATGCATGAAGAATTCTGTTGGCAAAATCCCAAGGTCTAGGGATGGTTCTCAGCTCTAGTCTGCATGTACTGCACTGCACATACTGCACTTGTACGGTTCCTTAAAAAATTTAGGATTATTTGTTCTAGTTCTGTGAAAAATGTCATGGGTATTTTGATAGCGATTGCATTAAGTCTGTAGATTGCTGTGGGTAGTATGCATATCTTAACAATATTAATTCTTCCAAACCAGGAACACGGCGGGATATCTTTTCATTTCTTTGTATCATATTCAATTTCCTTCATCAGTGTTTCACAGTTTTCAAAATATAGGTCTTTTACCTCCTTGGTTAAGTTTATTTCTAGGTATTTTAATCTTTTTGATGTGATTTTGAACGAGATTTTTTTTTTTTTTTTAACTTTCTCTTTCGGATAGTTAATTGTTAGTGTAAAGAAATGCAACAGATTTCTGTATATTAATCTTGTGTCCTGAAACTTTGCTGAATTCATTTATTTGTTCTAATAGTTTTTGGGTGGAGACTTTAGGGTTTTCTATATATAGTATCATGTCATCTGCAAATAGTGCCAGTTTTGCCTCTTCCCTTCTAATCTGGATGCCTTTTATTCCATTTTCTTGTCTGATTGCTGTGGGTGGCTAGGACTTCAGATACTATGTTGCATAAAGTGGCGAGGGTGGGCATCTTTGTCTTGTTCCTGAATTTAGAGGGAAGGCTTTCAGCTTTTCACTGTTGAGTATGATGTTAGCTGTGGGTTTGTCATAAACGGCCTTTATTATGTTGAGATATGTTCCCTCTATATCCACTTTGATGAGAGTTGTTAGCATGACTGGGTGTTGAATTTTGTCAAATGCTTTTTTCTGCATCTATTGAGATGATCATGTGTTTTTTCTTCTTTTTTTGATCATGTGATTTTAATCCTTCCTTTTGTTAAGGTGGTGTATCACATTGGTTGATGTGCGAATATCGAACCATCATCCTTGCATCCCTGGAATACATCCCACTTGAACATGGTGGATGATCCTTTTTTATGTATTGTTGCAGTCAGTTTGCTAATATTTTGTTGAGCATTTTCGAATCTATATTCATCAAAGCTATTGACCTGTAATTTTTTTTTTATAGTGTCTTTGTTTTTGGTATCAGGGTAATGGTGGCTTTGTAAAATGAATATGGGAATGTTGTATCCTCTTCAGTTTTTTGGAACAGTTCAAGAAGGATAGTTATTATCACTTTTTTATATGTTTGGTAGAATTCTCCTTTGAAGCCATCTGGTTCTAGACTTTTGTTTGCTGGGAGTTTTTAAAATTACAGATACAATTTCATTCCTAGTGATTGGCCTGTTCAAATTGTCTGTTTCTTCCTGATTTAGCCTTGGCACGCTGGAGATGGAGGGGCTAGAGCCATTGCCGTGTGTGAGGTGGGGTTCCCCTCTACTCAGTGGCTGACAATGCCCTGTGAGGGGGTCAGATCCCAAGTTGCTGGGGTAGAAGCTCTGAGCCCAGGGTCGGCTCTGTTCTCTTTAGGTGTGTGCTTTCTCTCTCCCAGCACTAGGACCCTTGCCCCACGGTGGAGCAGTGCTGAAGCAAGAGGGGGACACGCAGGCTCTCTGCTCGTGACAGGGTATGGGCTGTGGAGGGTCGGCCACAGACAGAGGTCTCAGCTGCCTCCGATGTGCCACCTCTGCAGGTGCCAGCAGTTGTTGCCCTCGCCCTGCTCAGGTGCAGCCCCGGGTCCGAGTCCCTGACCAAGCTCTCTCCTTGGTTGTGGCAGCCCTAGGTCCAGTGCAGAGCTATGATGTGAAGTAAGAGGGGCTGGAGTGTTCACTCGGCTCATGCTGCGGTGCTTGTGGGTGGCACTTGCGGGACACTGGACGTGCACTAGAGCAGGCCTCGGGGGCAAGCCAGTGCTCTGGTGCTTCTCACAAGCAGAGTCCAGGCTTCCCACAGCCTTCCTGTTAGTCCCGGAAGCTCTCCAACCAGCCAAGGGGGCTCATCTTCCCCATGTCAGACCTCTGGGCTGTGGTGCCCAGTAAGTGGCTCGCACCCTCACTCCCCAGGGTGGGTGTCCACCCATGTAATCTCCCTTTTCCTCTGAGTTGCCTCCTGGGTCACAGATCCTGACCTGATCACTTCTCTTCCTTTACCTGATTACATATGTATCTGTCTTACAGCCTTGGTTGTACAGGGGTCTTTCTGCCAGTTTCCAGTTAGTTTTCAGTGAGGATTGTTCCACATGGAGATTTTCAAAAATATTTTTAAAAAATTTTTATACAATTTTTAAAGGTTACTTTCCATTTGCAGTTATTACAAAGTATTGGCTGTATTCCCCACGTTGTGCACTACATCCTTGAGCCTGTCTTACACCCAGTAGTTTGTACCTCCCATTCCTCTACCTCTATATAACCCCTCTTCTCCACCCTACTGGTAACCACTAGTTTGTTCTCTATATCTGAGAGTCTGCTTCTTTTTTGTTATATTCACTAGTTTGTTGTATTTTTTAGATTCCACATATAAGTGATATCATACAGTATTTATCTTTGTCTGACATTTCACGTAACATAATGCCCTCCAAGTCTATCCATGTTGCTGCAGATTGCAAAATTTCAGTCTTTTTTATGGCTGAGCAGTATTCCATTGTATGTATATATACAACATCTTCTTTATCCATCCATTTGTTGATGGACACTTTGGTTGTTTCCATATCTTGGCAATATTAAATAATGTTGCTGTGAACATTGGGGTGCATATGTCTTTTCAAATTAGTGTTTTTGTTTTTTTCTAGATGTATACCTAGGAGTGGAATTGCTGGATCATATGGTAGTTCTATTTTTAGTTTTTTGAGAAACCTCTATACTGTTTTCCACAGCGGCTGCACCAATTTACATTCCCACCAACAGTGCACAAGTGTTCCCTTTTCTTCACATCCTCAGCCACATTTGTTATTTGTAGACTTTTTTTTTTAATAAATTTATTTATTTATTTGTTTGTTTTATTTTTGGCTGTGTTGGGTCTTCGTTGCTGCTCACAGGCTTTCTCTAGTTGCAGCAAGCGGGGGCTACTCTTTGCTGCGGTGCGCGGGCTTCTCACTGCGGTGGCCTCTCTCGTTGCAGAGCATGGGCTCCAGGCACGCAGGCTTCAGTAGTTGTGGCACGTGGGCTCAGCAGCTGTGGCTTGCAGGCTCCAGAGCACAGGCTTAGTAGTTGTGGTGCACAGGCTTAGTTGCTCCGCGGGATGTGGGATCTTCCCAGACCAGGGCTCAAACCCGTGTCCCCTGCATTGGCAGGCGGATTCTTAACCACTGCACTACTAGGGAAGCCCTTGTAGACTTTTTGATCATAGCCATTCTGACAGGTCAAAAAGATCTCGTTGGGGCTTTGATTCGTATATCCCTGATGATTAGTGATGTTGAGCATCTTTTCACGTGTAGATGTATTTTTTTAAATAAATTTATTTATTTATTTATTTTTGGCTGTGTTGGGTCTTCGTTGCTGTGCAAGGGCTTTCTGTAGTTGCGGCGAGCGGGGGCCACTCTTCATCGCGGTGCGCGGGCCTCTCACTGTCGCGGCCTCTCTTGTTGCGGAGCACAGGCTCCAGACGCGCAGGCTCAGTAGTTGTGGCTCACGGGCCCAGCTGCTCCGCGGCATGTGGGATCTTCCCAGACCAGGGCTCGAACCCGTGTCCCCTGCATTGGCAGGCAGACTCTTAACCGCTGCGCCACCAGGGAAGCCCAGATGTATTTTTTTTTTTAATAAATTTATTTATTTATTTATTTTTGGCTGTGTTGGGTCTTCGTTGCTGTGCGAGGGCTTTCTTTAGTTGCAGCGAACGGGGGCTACTCTTCATTGCGGTGTGCGGGCTTCTCATTGTCGTGGCTTCTCTTGTTGTGGAGCACGGGCTCTAAGCAGGCTTCAGTAGTTGTGGCACGTGGGCTCAGTAGTTGTGGCTTGCAGGCTCTAGAGCTCAGGCTCAGTAGTTGTGGCTCACGGGCTTAGTTGCTCCGCGGCGTGTGGGATCTTCCCAGGCCAGGGCTCGAACCCGTGTCCCCTGCATTGGCAGGCGGATTCTTAACCACTGCGCCACCAGGGAAGCCCGTGTAGATGTATTTTTGATGCGTTTATGGTGGGAGGCGACCTCCATGTCCTCCTACTCCACCATCTTGAGCGATCCCTGTACCGTATTTTAAAGTGTTGCTAAATATTTGGGGGAGTGAGAGGAGTTGTGAAAAATAAAATAAAATTGTGTGTGAGGCTTAAACTGGGTGGAGACCACATGTGGGGAGAGAGATTGAGTGAAGCTGGCTGAATACTGCTGAGTTGGTAGAACTGAGTAAACAGCTACCCATTTTTAGAGTGAAGTCAGGGTACTGAGGCGTGGAGAAGAGGTGGGCTTGAGGAGAGGAACAACATTTCTACATGGTAAATTGTAGAGAATAGTTTGGAGAGAGAAAGGCTTTGTTTGTTTTCATTACGAAATGAAGGGAGAAAGGCAGTAACAGCCAGTTTTAGGGAAATGCTGCTGTCTGAGACCTCTTCAGCCTGTGGGAATGAGGAGTCACTGGCGATATGGCCACGCTTGCCTGGCTTGCACCCCTTCCTGCCCAGGCACACCTCAGCTCTCTGCCCATCCCCACTTCCGAAGTATTTCTGGCAGTCCGCAGAATTTTCACATTGTTCTCTAGCACAGCAGGCCTCTGCTGAGCCTCTGCCGCGTGTGTGGGGCACCCAGTTTCCTTCTACATCTCGGGCTTTGCAGCTGCTGCTCTGGGAGAAGGCCGCGTGACCCCAGGTGCTATCTCCCAGCTCTCCTCAAGCTCCGAGCCCTGGGGGTGTTCAGACAGCCTTGCATTTTCTTCAGTCCTCCTTACAGAGCAGGAACCTCGTTATAGTCCGGGCACAAATGCGGAGAATACACCTTTCTCCCAGGGGATCCAACCCATCACAGAGGCCAGGCTGGGAACTGGACCTCACTTCCTGGTCTTTCAGCTCAGGCTTCACGTACCTGAACTCACAGCTTGCTCCAGATCTTTCCCCTGATTCAAATCACTCCTGCACATAGATGCCTAGGGACTCCCTGCACGCCCCCCCAATCACCCAAATTCAGGATAGGTTTGGCCAGCTCCATGGGAGAAGGGGACAATTGTGACTGATTGATTTTTAGTGGGATGTGACAAACGCAAAACACGCTCTGGGAAAAAGAGCTTCCTGAAATGTTGTGTGGGCCTGGTGTGAATCAATGATATGTATGTATCTAAGATACATTTATGGATTTTGGAAAGGTAATTCTTTTCTCTTGTTTTGGTTTCTGGCTTAAGTATTATTTTTTTAAAGTTTTAATTTTTATGTAATTTTTAACGGTCATTTTCCATTTACGGTTATTACAAAATTGTTGGCTATATTCTTCATGTTGCACAATACATCCTTGATCCTATCTTACACCCAATAGTTTGTACCTCTCACTCCCTCACCCCTATATTGCACACTCCCCCTCCCCCCACTGGTAGCCACTAGTTTGTTCTCTATATCTGTGTTTGCTTTTTTTTGGTTATATTTACTAGTTTTGTTATATTTTTTAGATTCCACATATAAGTGATATCATACAGTATTTATCTTTCACTGACTTATTTCACTTAGCGTAATACCCTCCAAGTCCAACCATGTTGCTGCAAATGGCAAAATATTGTTCTTTTTTATGGTTGAATAGTATATATATGTACCACATCTTCTTTATCCATTCATCTGTTGATGGACACTTCGGTTGTTTCCATGTCTTGGCAATTGCAAATAATGCTGCTGTGAACATTGGGGTGCATGTATCTTTTCGATTTAGTGTTTTGGGGGTTTTTTTTGGATATATACCCAGGAGTGGAATTGCTGGGTCATATGGTAGTTCTATTTTTAGTTTTTTGAGAAACCTCTATACTGTTTTCCACAGTGGCTGCACCAATTTACATTCCTACCAACAGTGTACAAGGGTGGAAAGATAATTCTTGAACCCATGTATTTCATGATGAATTATTAACCTTAGAGTTTAGAATTGGAAGACACCCTAGAGGTCTAATAATAACTTGTATTCTTCTGAGGAAGGAAGAGACTAAATATAGGATGCACTTTGGTTTTTCTCATACAGTTTAAATTATATTTTTGGGGTGAAGTCCTTGTACTTAAACCCAGCATTTGTTACTTGTACCTGAAAAAAAAACATGTGTACACTGGCATTTCAATAAAGCCCACTTTATCCCATTTTCTATTACCCCAAATAAAAACTATGTAAAATCTTAATTTTATGTAATTGAATAGCACAGGGTTTGGTCACAAAGTAGTAGTGTAATACCTTTTTTTGAGCAAATGAATGAATTAATGAATACGTTTTTAGATATTCCAGAATGAAACTACCGTAAGGGCTTTAAATAGGATCATATTAATAATAGGCATATGACTTCTGTGGTAGGATATAACATTTCTACTTGGACACCCTGTAAATCATCATCAAAGAAATTTTATCAGTCTGCTTTGCAGTATTTTGTCAGATCTCCTACTTAACAACCAATAACAAACCAAATGAATAAAAAAATACCAAAAAAGGCTTATGTTCCTAGTAACATTTTATTGAGGAAAGGGTAACATTAACAGGAAATTTTCTAACTTTAAGAGAGTTGCAGTCATTTCCGGTCCTCTGGCCCTTCACCTTTGCCAGTGAGTGGTAGCGGCATGTAGGAAGAAACAGTGGCAGGGAGATCCATGCAGTTATCGTTCGTGATAAACTAAGAACAAATCTGAAACACAGTCTTTAAAATCAGCAGTCATCGTGGAGAGTAGAGACCAGCTTCTTCAGAAGTTTCTGCAGGTAGTTTTTCCCCATGAGATTGCATGATCCTCCTTTTTCTTTTAATACCTAGTGGTATTAGGTGGTGTGAGCTTGGTGGCCATCATTTCTGGGAGGAACTGAGGACCACCCTGTGGTCAAGGGACTATTTGCATACACAATTGGAATAGCCAGGACAGACTGGAAAGAATGAATAAAGCAAACAATATTGTTGCTATAATCCTGTTCAGGAACCCCCCTGGTCCCATCGGAGAAGAGGACAAATAGCACGCTGGTAAGTCCACAGTGGGACTTAGCTGACACTGAAGTCTGTATTTCTTCAGCACATACTCAGATTATCTTCCAGGGAAGAGGCCCAACTCACCCCATTGGTGTTGGTGATTGCTTGGCTGGCAAAATGGGCTGTGACACAAGTTATGCAAAACTCCTAAAGAGAGAAGATGATCAGCATGGCTGAAATTCCTTTCCCAGCTAGCTGAAATCAGGAATAAACACACTGGAATGTTGACTAAATCAGGAGGGCTTCACCCAGGCTTCAAAGAGTTCTGATTCATCAAATGTACTATTGCTTGTACTCACCTAGCTCTGGGACCATTTCTCTGTCATCACGTGCTTATTTCAGGGGAATGTAAATTAACTTCGGAATTTCTTTAAAATGCCAGAAGACTTCCCTTTTTGCCAGTAGACTGTTTTATTTAGAAACATTAGAAAGGAAGTAGAGTTCTTTTCTTTGCAATGGCTTTCTTTTTTTTTCTAATAAAAATTTACTTACTCATTAAAATAAAAATATAAATCAAGCAACATAGGACACAGCCAATCATCCCAAATGCCACTGCCCAGAAATGAGCTAAATTAACACCTGAGACCTGTTATTCTAGAACTCTATGTATGGGCAAAAGGCAAATAGAAAAGTGGGTGCAGGGACTTCCCTGGCGGTCCAGTGGTTGGGACTCTGCGCTTCCACTGCAGGGGGCACAGGTTCAATTCCTGGCCGGGGAACTAAGATCTGGCATGCTGCGTAGGGCAGACAAAAAAATAGAAAAAAAAGAAAAGTGGATGCATGGAGAGACAGCAAGAGAGAGAAAAAAAGAGAGGAAGCAAGAGAGGGAATGAGAGAGCAATAGAGGGAAACACCATTTTTTAATAATGGAATCATTTTTACTTCCTATTTTGAAATAAAAGTCTTACCTGATTTTAAAAGAACAAAAAGAAGTCAAGTTTACGAAATCCATGAAGAGGTTGACATCATTTTAAACCTACAAGTTTCAGTTTGAGGCAGTATTAGATGATTGTTTATTATGAAAAATGAGAGATTAGCATACTTGTTTTACCTCTCATCTTCTCTCTTCAACTTCCAGTTTTTGTGCTTTTCACGAATCTCCTTACACAGCTTCTCTTTGCGTTTCTGCATTCTTGATTTAATCTACCTCATGTATGGTTGAATATTACTATTCTTTTTTTTTTTTTTTTTAGCAGCAGTGCCCATGTGTGTTATTGTTGTTTTACTGAGAGTATCTTCTTGTTGCTTTTATACTTTCACAAGGATTTTATTGGACTTGTTATTCTTTTTTTAATTTTTTAAAATTAAAAAAAATTTTATTTATTTATTTTTGGCTGCGTTGGGTCTTTGTTGCTGCGTGCGGTCTTTCTCTAGTTGTGGTGAGTGGGGGGCTACTCTTTGTTGCGGTGCGTGGGCTTCTCATTGCGGTGGCTTCTCTTGTTGTGGAGCAGGGACTCTAGGCATGCAGGCTTCAGTAGTTGTGGCTCGTGGGCTCAGTAGTTGTGGATAGCAGGCTCTAGAGTGCAGGCTCAGTAGTTGTGGCGCACGGGGCTTAGTTGCTCCGTGGCTTGTGGGATCTTCCCGGACCAGGTCTTGAACCCGTGTCCCCTGCATTGGCAGGCGGATTCTTAACCACTGTGCCACCAGGGAAGTCCCTGGACTTATTATTCTTGAGTCACATTTTCTTTTCATCAAAACTCTGTAGATATTGCTCCATGATTTTCCCTCACTGAATGTTTTTGTAGTAGAGACTGAGTCAAGCTGATTTTTTTTCCTGCTTGTAAGTAATTTGATTTTTCTTCCTAAAACCTCAAAGAATCCTTTTCTATATCTTATGCCTTAACAAGGATACATGTATTTCAATATGTATCAATATCAATACTTATATCTATGTATCTATATCTGTATCTCACTTATTTTGCATCTCTTTCTCCTAGTATAGGTTATTCTCATTCAGTGTGCAAGTTCAGTTACTCTTTTATTTCCGGGAGCTTTTTTTCCCAGTATTTCTGTATACCCTTTAGGAGTCTTCCCTATGTGACTACCTGTGAGATGGACCACTAAGGGGTGCCCTTTCTGCCGTAGTCCATCTACAGAGGTGACTCTCCCACTTTATTCTCTAGTCCTAGAGATCACATGACCAGGAGTAGGGCTGGAATAGAAAAGGGGATTTACTACTAGAGCTGCTGTACAGTAATAAGAAATAAAAAATAGATCCACTCTAAGTGAGTGGAAAGAGAGGAAGCACATGGTAGGTGATGGGATACTTACCACTGCCCAGTAGTCTTGATTAGGCAGCCCATTAATGCTCACATCCACCAGCAACAGAATCACCCCAATGAAGGCAAAGACAGAATTAACAATGTTCATTCCTAGGTTGCCTTTTATCTGATGGAGATGGCAGGAAAAATAAATCATATGTAAGATGAGTGAAATTAAATGAAATAAGAAGCAATTAAATCTAATGGTTCTTAATCTTTGAAATCTTGAAAAAAATTTTGAAGTTGAAATGATTTTTTTCCTCTGCCCTTCTGGATAGTTACCATGAAAACTATTCTATATGCCTCCTAAATGTAGGGTATTTCTAAAATCTGTAGAAAAATGTAGATAATACAATGCAGAAGCTCATTATTATATTTGTCTAAGCCTCATGCACAATAACAATTATATTCCCTTTTTAAAGCAATAAAATGACAAACTTATAATGAGCATTTTTTCTGTGACAGTCACTGTATTAAATCATGTAAATGCATTATTTCGTAGAACTCTTACAACCACTATATGAGGTAGTACTATATAGCATCCAATTTTATAGATGGAAAAGTATATACACAAAAAAATCTGTGCTGATAAATTTAGGAATTAATGAAACCCTTGTCTTTCTAAGGACTAGATAGATTTAGAATGAGGAACTTGGTCGGCTTTTGAGGGTAGGGGTAAGTGGGCAGAGTATAAAATGTTCCCCAGTTTCTACAAGAAGACTTTGAAATTCAGCAGAATAATTGTGAAACCAAGTCCTCAGCTGACTTGTTAGGAGTTCTTTGGAATGTGCTACTGCTTCAGCATGCCTTAGATAGTCTTCTGAAGGCCTCTAAAGGGCTCCTAGAAAAATCGATTTAGGTATAATTTTAGCTCTCTTCTCCAAATGGACAGATTCTATGCTTGGACAAGCATAGTTAGAGGGAAGGATCTCTAAATCATGCAGTGAAAGGATGTTTTATTTTGTTTTTGTATTACAAGAGTCGTTAGTCAAGATTAGACTGATTTATTTTATTTTATTTTTAGTCTAGTGTAGTCTAGTCTGGGAAAGTATGAGCAACATGACTCTGTGTTCCTATTTTCCCGTTCTTCCCTCTTGTGCTGGATTAAATATAATCTTGAAACCACTTCTGTTCTAGTTGTCTCTAGTTCTTGGCAAACCATTTTCTTTCTCCTGTTTCAAAAGTGGACCAGGAGATTGCAAAAGGTGGAGTGCTGTGACAGAGAGAATTGAAAGGCCTGTCTCAGTGATTTATGGACTCTTCTTAGGTACTGAGCTAGGTGTTTTTCATGATGATCTAAAGAACTATAAAACAAAAGTCAAATCTGAATAAGACTAAGAGATATGCACAAAGAAAAAATAACAATACAAGGCAAGGCAGAACTGAGAAATAGCAAATGCAGAGTAGAGTGTTTGATACCGAAGTGGCAAGAGGGTGTTCCCTGGCTTCTTTGTTTCCGCTTGGAGTTTCCCCGGTGCAGTGTGACCCCACTGAACCAGGGAGCCTTGGAAGTAAACAACCCCATCTTTACCAATTTCCACTCTTGTGAATTAAAGAGTCGGGATGTTGAGCTCTGCCATTTCTGAGTGGCAAATTGTGTAGACCATGTGAGGGCATACATACCACGGAGGCAACCCACAGATACTTTTGGGAAAAAAATGCTCCCCTTCTCATTTTCTGAATCTGCCTTCTCAATTTTCTTACCCAAATAAATTAATCTTTAAAGGGGTTTAAAAAGTAGAAACATTCTAACTTACCAGACAAGGGGAAAACTGCTTGGATGCCGAAATAGAGAGTGCTCCAGTAATAGTGAACTGTAGAAATAAACAAATTTATTTGTGAAATGATGGGTCCTTTGATTGTTCCTGGGAAATACTTCTCTTTATATGATGAAAGGTTGACCTATTTATATTTCCCTCTCAAAAATTCCTCTCGTACTTCTCAATTTTTTGGAGTAACTCTCGAAGTTACTATGTCATCTTGACATCCTTTTCTTTTTTCTCCTTAGCTTCTCGCATAAAAAGACCTCATTCCCTTGTAAGTTTTCCTTGTTCTGATGACTTCTGACCTCACTGCTCAGTCTCTTCTCATGATCAACTGCATATTTTTAATCATGTTCCCGATCACCTCTTTTTGCCACTGTCCACCCAGCACATACATTTCCATCTAAAATGTAATAGGGAAATAAAACTTTGGTTTGCTGGTTACTTGATCAGTGTAAACTTTAGGGTGTGAGTTTAGGCTGCAAGTTAAAATGGAGAACAAAAGCTCTTCTTTATTTAATTCTCTATCTAATTAATATCTAATATTAATATCTAGTATCTAAATTCTCCAGCTGGTCAGATGCAGGGCTTATTAAAAGATGAGTTGTACATAGACTGGGGACAGCTATACTTAATAAACTGCGAAGGACAGCTGTTGCAGCAGGCTACTCACAGAGAGGTCGCCCCAGAATGGATATCCGCCAGTAAAAGACAAGGAAGCAAAACCCAAAACTTGGTTATAAATGGAGGCCATTAAACCCAAAATAATTTCGAAGTCAGTGTGCATCAATCCAATCATGATCTGGATTGCCTGAAAAAAGGAAACAGACATTTAAAAATTGCTTCCTCTTCTTCAGGCACCACTGAAACATCACTGTCATTGCTGCTGCTCCTTATTTATTGTCAACTCTGTCAAGATCCATGGGTGTCATTTAGCTATACCTATACAGGAGGTGGGCCATTAAGATTTTGACATACGCTAGGACCAGGGCCTCAGTATAAAGCCTTGTTTTTTTTTCCTTTTTTTTCTTCCCATCTTTATTGGAGTATAATTGCTTTACAGTGGTGTGTTAGTTTCTGCTTTATAACAAAGTGAATCAGCTATACATATACATATATCCCCATATCGCCTCCCTCTTGCATCTCCCTCCCACCCTCCCTATCCCACCCCTCTAGGTGGTCACAAAGCACTGAGCTGATCTCCCTGTGCTATGCGGCTGCTTCCCACTAGCTATCTATTTTACATTTGGTAGTGTATATATGTCTATGCCACTCTCTCTCACTTCGTCCCAGCTTACCCTTCCCCCTCCCCGTGTCCTCAAGTCCATTCTCTACGTATGTGTCTTTATTCCTGTCCTGCCCCTTGGTTCTTCAAAACCATTTTTTTTTTTTAGATTCCATATATATGTGTTAGCATACGGTATTTGTTTTTCTCTTTCTGACTAATTTCCCTCTGTATGACAGACTCTAGGTCCATCCACCTCACTACAAATAACTCAATTTCGTTTCTTTTTATGGCTGGTTAATATTCCATTGTATATATGTGCCACATATCTTTATCCATACATCTGTCGATGGACATTTAGGTTGCTTCCATCTCCAGGCTATTGTAAATAGAACTGCAACGAACGTTGTGGTACATGACTCTTTTTGAATTATGGTTTTCTCAGGGTATATGCCCAGTAGTGGGATTGCTGGGTCGTATGGTAGTTCTATTTTTAGTTTTTTAAGGAACCTCCATACTGTTCTCCATAGTGGCTGTATCAATTTTCATTCCCACCAATAGTGCAAGAGGGTTCCCTTTTCTCCACACCCTCTCCAGCATTTATTGTTTGTAGATTTTTTGATGATGGCCATTCTGACAAGTGTGAGGTGATACCTCATTGTAGTTTTGATTTGCATTTCTCTAATGATTAGTGATGTTGAGCATCCTTTCATGTGTTTGTTGGCCACTGTATGTCTTCTTTGGAGAAATGTGTATTTAGGTCTTCTGCCCATTTTTGGATTGGGTTGTTCGTTTTTTTGATATTGAGCTGCATGAGCTGCTTATAAATTTTGGAGATTAATCCTTTGTCAGTTGCTTCATTTGCAAAATATTTTCTCCCATTCTGAGGGTTGTCTTTTCAACTTGTTTATGTTTTCCTTTGCTGTGCAAAAGCTTTTAAGTTTCATTAGGTCTCATTTGTTTATTTTTGTTTTTATTTCCATTACTCTAGGAGGTGGGTCAAAAAGATCTTGCTGTGATTTATGTCAAAGAGTGTTCTGTCTATGTTTTCCTCTAAGAGTTTTATAGTGTCTGGCCTTACATTTAGGTCTTTAATCCATTTTGAGTTTATTTTTGTGTATGGTGTTAGGGAGTGTTCTAATTTCATTCTTTTACATGTAGCTGTCCAGTTTTCCCAGCACCACTTATTGAAGAGGCTGTCTTTTCTCTATTGTATATTCTTGCCTCCTTTATCAAAAATAAGGTGACCATATGTGTGTGGGTTTATCTCTGGGCTTTCTATCCTGTTCCATTGATCTATATTTCTGTTTTTGTGCCAGTACCAAATTGTCTTGATTACTGTAGCTTTGTAGCATAGTCTGAAGTCAGGGAGTCTGATTCCTCCAGCTCCGTTTTTTTCCCTCAAGACTGCTTTGGCTATTCGGGGTCTTTTGTGCCTCCATACAAATTTTAAGATTTTTTTGTCCTAGTTCTGTAAAAAATGCCATTGGTAATTTGATAGGGATTGCATTGAATCTGTAGATTGCTTTGGATAGTATAGTCATTTTCACAATATTGATTCTTCCAATCCAAGAACATGGTATATCTCTCCATCTGTTGGTATCATCTTTAATTTCTTTCATCAGTGTCTTATAATTTTCTGCATACAGGTCTTTTGTCTCCCTAGGTAGGTTTTTCCTAGGTATTTTATTCTTTTTGTTGCAGTGGTAAATGGGAGTGTTTCCTTAATTTCTCTTTCAGATTCTTCATCATTAGTGTATAGGAATGCAAGAGATTTCTGTGCATTAATTTTGTAACCTGCTACTTTACCAAATTCATTGATTAGCTCTAGTAGTTTTCTGGTAGCATCTTTAGGATTCTCTATGTATAGTATCGTGTCACCTGCAGACAGTGACAGCTTCACTTCTTCTTTTCTGATTTGGATTCCTTTTATTTCTTTTTCTTCTCTGATTGCTGTGGCAAAACTATGTTGAATGATAGTGGTGAGAGTGGACAACCTTGTCTTGTTCCTGATCTTAGAGGAAATGGTTTCAGTTTTTCACCATTGAGAACAATGTTGGCTGTGGGTTTGTCATATATGGCCTTTATTATGTTGAGCTAAGTTCCCTCTATGCCTTCTTTCTGGAGGGTTTTTATCATAAATGGGTGCTGAATTTTGTCGCAAGCTTTTTCTGCATCTATTGAGATGATCATATGGTTTTTCTCCTTCAATTTGTTAATATGGTTTATCACATTGATTGATTTGCGTATATTGAAGAATCCTTGCATTCCTGGGATAAACCCCACTTGATCATGGTGTATGATCCTTTTGATGTGCTGTTGGATTCTGTTTGCTAGTATTTTGTTGGGGATTTTTGCATCTATGTTATTCAGTGATATTGGCCTGTAGTTTTCTTTCTTTGTGACATTTTTGTCTGGTTTTGGTATCAGGGTGATGGTGGCTTCATAGAATGAGTTTGGGAGTGTTCCTTCCTCTGCTATATTTTGGAAGAGTTTGAGAAGGACAGGTGTTAGCTTTTCTCTAAAAGTTTGATAGAATTCGCCTGTAAAGCCATCTGGTCCTGGGCTTTTGTTTGTTGGAAGATTTTTAATCACAGTCTCAATTTCAGTGCTTGTGATTGGTCTGTTTATATTTTCTATTTCTTCCTGGTTCAGTCTTGGGAGGTTGTGCTTCTCTAAGAATTTGTCCATTTTTTCCAGGTTGTCCATTTTATTGGCATAGACTCGCTTGTAGTAATCTCTCATGATCCCTTTGTGTTTCTGTAGTGTCAGTTGTTACTTCTCCTTTTTCATTTCTAATTCTATTGATTCGAGTGTTCTCCCTTTTTTCTTGATGAGTCTGGCTAATGGTTTATCAATTTTGTTTATCTTCTCAAAGAACCAGCTTTTAGTTTTATTGATCTTTGCTATTGTTTCCTTCATTTCTTTTTCATTTACTTCTGATCTGATATTTATGATTTCTTTCCTTCTGCTAATTTTGGGGTTTTTTTGTTCTTCTTTCTCTATTGCTTTAGGTATAAGGTTAGGTTGTTTATTTGAGATGTTTGTTGTTTCTTGAGGTAGGATTATATTGCTATAAACTTCCCTCTTAGAACTGCTTTTGCTGCATCCATAGGTTTTGGGTTGTCATGTTTTCTTTGTCATTTGTTTCTGGGTATTTTTTTATTTCCTCTTTGATTTCTTCAGTGATCTCTTGGTTACTTAGTAGTGTATTGTTTAGCCTCCATGTGCTTGTATTTTTTATAGATTTTTTCCTGTAATTGATATCTAGTCTCATAGCGTGGTGATTGGAAAGATACTTGATACGATTTCAATTTTTGAAAATTTACCAAGGCTTGATTTGTGACCCAAGATATGATCTATCCTGGAGAATGTTCCATGAGCACTTGAGAAGAAAGTGTATTCTGTTATTTTTGGATGGAATGTCCTATAAATGTCAATTAAGTCCATCTTTTTTAATGTATCATTTAAAGCTTTTGTTTTCTTATTTATTTTCATTTTGGATGATCTGTCCATTGGTGAAAGTGGGGTGTTAAAGTCCCCTACTATGATTGTGTTACTGTCTATTTCCCCTTATATGGCTGTTAGCATTCGCCTTATGTATTGAGCTGCTTCTATGTTGGGTGCATAAATATTTACAATTGTTACATCTTTTTCTTGGATTAATCTCTTGATCATTATGTAGTGTCCTTCTTTGTTTCTTGTAATAGTATTTATTTGAAAGTCTACTTTGTCTGTTATGAGTATTGCTAACTCCAGCTTTCTTTTGGTTTCCATTTGCATGGAATATCTTTTTCCATCCCCTCACTTTCAGTCTGTATGTGTCCCTAGGTCCGAAGTGGGTCTCTTGTAGACAACATATATACGGGTCTTGTTTTTGTATCCATTCAGCCAGTCTATGTCTTTTGGTTGGAGCATTTAGTGCATTTACATTTAAGGCAATTATCGATATGTATGTTCCTATGACCATTTTCTTAATTGTTTTGGGTTTGTTATTGTAGGTCTTTTACTTCTGTTGTGTTTCCTGCATAGAGAAGTTCCTTTAGCATTTGTTGTAACGCTGGTTTGGTGGTGCTGAATTCTCTTAATTTTTGCTTCTCTGTAAAGGTTTTAATTTCTCCGTTGAATCTGAATGAGATCCTTGCTGGGTAATCTTGGTTGTAGTTTTTTCCCTTTCATCACTTTAAATATGTCCTGCCACACCCTTCTGGCTTGCAGAATTTCTGCTGAAAGATCAGCTGTTAACCTTATGGGGAATCCCTTGTATGTTATTTGTTGTTTTTCCCTTTCTGCTTTTAATATTTTTTCTTTGTATTTGATTTTTGATACTTTGATTAGTATGTGTCTTGCTTGGTATGTTTCTCCTTAGATTTATCCTGTCTGGGACTGTCTGTGCTTCCTGGACTTGATTGACTATTTCCCTCCCATATTAGGGAAGTTTTCAGTAAAGCCTTGTTTGAGGTATTTGGGGAGACTTGTTCAGGTGTCCCAAGGATTCTTCAAAAAGTACTACTGCATAGGCTTGCATGAGCATCCCCTGAGAGCCTCCAAGACTCTTAGAGAAAAATGCTGTAACTGGGACTTCAATGACTGTGTTTTGCAAATGGACCAGTTCTCTGCTTGGGTAATCCGAGTTCTGGGGAAAGTATCAGTGAAGAAAAAACAAATATTAGGCATTAACAATATGCTTGATAATTTCTAAGCACTTTACACTTATTGTACATGTAATCCTCCCAAACAATGGGATGGAGACACAGAGATCTAAAGAAATTAGGTATCTGTCTTAGTCTGTTCAGGCTGCTGTAACAAAATACCACAGACTGAGTGGTTTATAAACAACAGAATTTTATTGTGCACAGTTCTGGAGGCTGGGAAGTCCAAGTTCAAGATTCCAGCACAGTCACCTTGTGGTGAGGGCCCTCTTCCTGTTCATAGCCCGTGCCTCTGTGTCCTCACATGGTGCAAAGGGCGAGGGATCTCTCAGGAGTCTCTTTTATGAGGCAATAATCTCATTCACGAGCACTCCACTCTCATGCCCTAATAAGCACCTCCCAAAGGCCTACCTCCTAATATTGTCATCTTTGAGAGTTAGGATTTCAACATATGAATTTTGGAGGGGGACAGAAACATTCAGACCATAGCAGTGCCCAAGGTCACACAGTTACTGAGGGGCAGACCTGGGAATTTAATGCAGCAAATTGACTCCAGAGCCCATGTCTTAACTATCCCGTCAGGCTCAGCTTCACTTCTTCCATGAACTCTTCTTGATTATACCAGTGAATTTAAGCTATCTTGTTTTTCTTTTTTAAATTCGGTTGTATCTTATGATATAAATGACACACCTTATTTCTTAGTTTTGTACTCATTTATATTGTTCTTTTTCAAATTGCAGGTATGCAAACATTTCCTTATTGGCCCATCATGTATTCTCAGACAGTGGATACATCTTAGTACCTCTTAGTATACCTTCCTTCATCCTTGATAAACAGATTTGTGAGAGATAACTGTTGCTAGATTGGACCGGAAGTTAATTGTTTCTTCCAAAGTTTACATCTTATCTGTCCAGGAATACTGCAAATACAGTGATTGCTGTGTTTATTTCTTCAACACGTAGCTACCGAATACAATTAAATTGAATCAGGATTAGAAGAAAACCCCACAGCTTCCTAAACAATGCTAAGAGATTAATATTTTTTGAATAATGAAGTTGAGACTGATAAAAGCTGTGAGTCTTCTCCCCTAAAAAACTGTTCTTCCATATCCATCCATACACACACCACACATTTGCATACAACTTCAGAGGTGTCATGGGCTTCTTTTAGCCAGTTTTGGGTCTCAGTTGAAGAACTCCTGCATTAGACATTATTATTTGATTTTTAACTACCTCTTCTCCAGAGCAGCAATTCAAGCATCTGGCTATAAGCTTCCCACCCTCATCCTTGCCATCATTTTGATGAGGAGCAGTTAGATCTGGGTTAATACTGGCCTTCCTTTCTCCTGGTAGAACCCTGGATGTACCATTTACTGATCACAATTGCATATTGGCCAGACTTAGTAATTTGGTCATTTAGTTCATTCTGGATTTTTGGCCGCAGAACTATTTTAAGCTCTGAGTCAGTTGGAACAGGTGGTCCACTCACATCCTACGCCCCTGCCCCCACTGCCCCCGAGGCCCCTGCACCGTTGTGGTGACTGGAGGCTACTAACAGCACAGAAGGTCAGTCTTCAGGGAGAGGAAGTAGCTTCTGCCAACTGGAGCTTTTAAAAAACCCAAGGGTACTTTAAAGCATTTCTCTTGAGCACGTCTTTGGTACCGGTCAGACGGCTCCAGTGGCCGCCCACTCCACTCAGACTAAAAGCCAGAGTTTCCAGTCCTCCCAGCCTCAAAGGATCTGGCTCTACCGCCCCTCTGCCCTTTTTCCCACTACTCCCTCCGTCTGCCATTCTATTCTACTTTGTTTGCCTCCTCCCTGTTCTTCAAACATGCCACATTTTCCTCGAAAGACCTTCTGACTTTACCGGGAACCTCTTGCCTGACATCCACAAGGCTCACTCCTCACTTCATGTCTTTGCTCAAATGTCGTCTTCTAAGGAAAGCCTGCTCTGACCAGCTTGAAACTGCTACCCCCTCACTGCCTGGAACTGCTTATCCCTTTCACACTTCTTTATTCTTTCCATATCTTTTATCAACTTCCAACACACTGTGTACCTTAATTCTTTATTATGTGTGTAGTCTGATTCTGCCACTAGGTTCTGAGCTCCATGAGGGCAGAGATTATGCCTGGTTTGTTCTCTGCCGTATTCCCAGCACCTGTATGGGGCCAGCTGTGTGGTGTGCTAGTTTGTGCCAGTGGCCCAATGGGAGCAGGGAACTTCCTCTGTCTGGCAGGAGGAAGATCTGAGAGGCCACCTCCCAGCTTACATCTGCCTGCTGCAGGGGGACCAATGCTCAGTTTTACTTTCCTGTGATGGCTAGAAGAGTTCTGGCATATAATGGGCACTCAATATAATTTATGGAAGCCTCTAGCAGAGAAGTTAGAGCTGCACACAGGGAGGGACAGTACCATTTGGAGGAGCTGTGTTAGTGGCGTGAAAGAGGTTCTTCAAAAGCACAGCAAAGGAACTAATAATGCCACCTATGCCAGTGGAGTCTTCTTGTACATGTAGGGCATATTTTATTTACAATGCCTCCATAAACTAGATTAGGAATGGTCAAAGTGCCCCTTATGGAATTGACATGCAGTTAAGTCATAACATCTCCATGGGCACTGGGTGAGGGGACAGCAGATGGAATGGCCCCTAGTTCTTTCACACCCAGTTTCCCCAGACAGCCCATTTGCAGTTCCTTCTGTTTTTAAGGCAACCCTCAATATGAGTTTGCCTCTATACAAATACCAGGCTTGAAACTAATCCAGAGACAGGATTGAGGGTACCCAAAATATCCTTTGCAAAAGTGAGATCAAGCTAGAAGTGGTGGCATTTCCAGAATGTCAGTGTTACTGAATCATCCTGCTACGAAGAATCCTTTGTCACCCATTAGATTTTTGCTTGAATCCAAAGTAACATGAATTTGGGGGTAAAATCTATATGCAGACTAATTATTTCTACCTAAAAGGGATACTGTTTCCAGGGTAGCATTCCAACCTTTCTAATGATTGGGCATATGTCATGAGATCATAAACTTCTCTCCACCTATAGCTTATAAGCACAATAACACCTTACAAATGCAAAATAAAAATTCTAGTAGTAAGTAGACTTACCATTAGTGTCTTTGCTTCTCTTTAAAGTTGGTAGCTGCTTCTCCTCTAGCTGAATTTACCATTTGTATATTTCCTGGACCCTGCCGACTGTTGGTGAAGGTTCCTGGAGAAGTGATGAAGGCAGGCTGACCACTCTGCGCTTGGGTTCCTAGGCTGATGAAACTCAGAGGTTGTTGAGACCCAGGAGCCATAGAGTAGCTTGGTGGGTAAGGATTAGGTTTGGTTTCACATATTCTGAGGTAGGCTGTTGGCTTGGATGACATCATTATGTCCTAAGTATTACAAAACATAGCAAAATGATAAATTTACCCAGAAAGGAAACTAAAGAAAATCTTGTCAAATGTCCATTATCTATGCAAATGAAGGAAAGCAGTGAGCAGTTAATGGGCAATGACAACCAATATGAATGATACTTATTTGACTTTGGAATCCTATACATCCTACAGTTTGAAAGAAGAGAAGGAGGGGAAGATGAGGATACATTTACTTTCCAATTCCCATTTGATTTTGTAAAGTGTTTATATATATTGATCTTCTGTGAGTTCATTGCATCTGAAGGACAACAGAACAAGGGAAGAGATGGTGGTAGGCAGAATAATGCACCCTTCTCCTTTCCCCAAAGATGTCCACGTTCTAATCTAGGAAATTGTGAATATGTTAGGTTACGTGGCAGAGGTATTTAAGGTTGCAGATGGCATTGAGATTGATAATCAGCTGACTTTAAAACAGGGAGATTTTCCTGGATTATTTGGGTGGGCCCAGTGCCATCACAAGGGTCCTTAAAAGTGGAATCGGGAGGTAGAAGAGAGTCAGAGAAAGAGATGTGGTGATGGAGGTAGAGTTAGAGAGATGCTGTGCTGCTGGCTTTAAAGAGGAGGAAGTGAGCCATGAGCCAAGGGATATGGTGGCCTCTAGAAGCTAGAGAAAACAAGGAAAGCAGGTTCTTTCCTAGAGATTTCAGAAAGGAATGCAGCTCTGCTGACACCTTGATCTTAGCTCAATGAAACTGGTGTTGGATTTGTGACCTACAGAACTGTCAGATGATGAAGTTGTGTTGTTTTAAGCCACTAAGTTTCTGATAATTTGTTATATCAATAAATAGAAAATGAATATAGGGGTCAAGAATATGATTGGATGGTAAGAAAGACAGTCCAAGATTTAAAATTATTTGTTAATACTTTTCCAGTAGATAATTCACATATGACCAATTAAGTTGATTCTCTCATTCTTTAAGAAAAGTACCCTTGAGATTCCCTATTCATTTTTGTCCTTCTGGAAGCATAGAGTATCTTTTGTTTTGTTTTGTTTTGTTTTTTATTTTTTCACACACACACACTGTATTTTATTTTTACAAGAGATAAATAGACTGACACCAAGCATTATACATGGATGACCACAACAAAAGCAACAATGATTGCAATTACCGAACATGAAACACACTCATACTATGTCATAATATTGACATTCAGTCCAGTAATCCTCCACTGTAACAGCTCCTTTACTTTGCAGTGAAAATTGATTTGTATATTCTTTGCCTCTGAGTCCTTGTGGGATTTTTTTTTTAATTCAGACAGAAAGTCACAAAAATTATACTCATCCTCATCAGTTCACTCAGTCCCATGTAATTAATTTTTTTTTTCATCTTGATCTTTTGTTAGCACTTCTATGAGTTCATCAGTTTTTCATTAGAGTTCTGAAAATGCTTATTCATTCAGTTCAGCAGTACAGTCAGTTACCAGAAACCTGTACTTGTCAGAGTCTTTTCCATGAATTTCTTGAAGATGAAACCCTTTTACAGGAACATATTTGCAAAAGCATCAGAGTACACCCAGAACTGTCTGTAAATGACAAAAGACTTAAAAATGACCACAGTTAAAGATTTGATGAAAGTTCATAATAATGCAGTTGACAAGAAAATTAGTTATTTCTGAGATATACATTTTAAAGTAATAACTAGGATTATTACTTATAACATTATACCAGAACATATAAGATTTTTAGAAATTTCATGTAATGTCTGAAACATTTATATTAATATATTTCCATACATATTTCCATACAAATACAAATATAAGATTTTTAGAAATTTCATGTAATGTCTGAAACATTTATATTAACATATTTCCATACAAATAACCCAATGAAAGTTTAGTATTTGTTGTTTTGTTTGTTTGTTTTTTTTATACTGCAGGTTCTTATTAGGCATCAGTTTTATACACATCAGTGTATACATGTCAATCCCAATCGCCCAATTCAGCACACCACCATCCCCACCCCACTGCAGTTTTCCCCCCTTGGTGTCCATATGTCCATTCTCTACATCTGTGTCTCAACTTCTGCCCTGCAAACTGGCTCATCTGTACCATTTTTCTAGGTTCCACATACATGCATTAATACACGATATTTGTTTTTCTCTTTCTGACTTACTTCACTCTGTATGACAGTCTCTAGATCCATCCACTTCTCAACAAATGACTCAATTTCGTTCCTTTTTATGGCTGAGTAATATTCCATTGTATATATGTACCACATCTTCTTTATCCATTCATCTGTTGATGGGCATTTAGGTTGCTTTCATGACCTGGCTATTGTAAATAGTGCTGCAATGAACATTGGGGTGCATGTGTCTTTTTGAATTACGGTTTTCTCTGGGTATATGCCCAGTAGTGGGATTGCTGGGTCATATGGTAATTCTATTTTTAGTTTTTTAAGGAACCTCCATACTGTTCTCCATAGTGGCTGTATCAATTTACATTCCCACCAACAGTGCGAGAGGGTTCCCTTTTCTCCACACCCTCTCCAGCATTTGTTGTTTGTAGATTTTCTGAGGATGCCCATTCTAACTGGTGTGAGGTGATACCTCATTGTAGTTTTGATTTGCATTTCTCTAATAATTAATGATGTTGAGCAGCTTTTCATGTGCTTCGTGGCCGTCTGTACGTCTTCTTTGGAGAAATGTCTATTTAGGTCTTCTGCCCATTTTTGGATTGGGGTGTTTGTTTCTTTAATATTGAGCTGAATGAGCTGTTTATATATTTTGGAGATTAATCCTTTGTCCGTTGATTCGTTTGCAAATATTTTCTCCCATTCTGAGGGTTGTC
Source organism: Balaenoptera borealis (assembly GCF_965194805.1). NCBI lineage: Eukaryota > Metazoa > Chordata > Mammalia > Artiodactyla > Balaenopteridae > Balaenoptera > Balaenoptera borealis. Next base: position 10,877,589 of record NC_138868.1, read on the forward strand.
TTTTCGTCTTGTTTATGGTTTCCTTTGCTGTGCAAAAGCTTTGAAGTTTCATTAGGTCCCATTTGTTTATTTTTGTTTTTATTTCCATTACTCTAGGAGGTGGATCAAAAAAGATCTTGCTGTGATTGATGTCAAAGAGCGTTCTTCCTATGTTTTCCTCTAAGAGTTTTATAGTGTCCAGTCTTATATTTAGGTCTCTAATCCATTTTGAGTTTATTTTTGTGTATGGTGTTAGGGAGTATTCTAATTTCATTCTTTTACATGTAGCTGTCCAGTTTTCCCAGCACCACTTATTGAAGAGACTTCTTTTCTCCATTGTATATCTTTGCCTCCTTTGTCATAGATTAGTTGACCATAGGTGCATGGGTTAATCTCTGGGCTTTCTATCTTGTTCCATTGATCTATGTTTCTGTTTTTGTGCCAGTACCATATTGTCTTGATTACTGTAGCTTTGTAGTATAGTCTGAAGTCAGGAAGTCTGATTCCTCCAGCTCCATTGTTTTCCCTCAAGACTGCTTTGGCTATTCGGGGTCTTTTGTGTCTCCATACAAATTTTAAGATGATTTGTTCTAGCTCCGTAAAAAAAAGCATAGAGTATCTTAAGTCCTTGGTGGGAATTTTGTTGGAAATAAATCAGCACAATTAGATATGGACAGAAATCATTATTAATCCTTGAAAAAAAAATCATGACACACAAAAAAATTGTCTTCTTTGTCCTTAGATTCCTTTTTTGAGACCTCCTCCCCAAACAATTTTCTTGTACATCATGAATCTCAGGAAGGTAGGTGTTCTGGATGCCCTCATCCCTGTTATGAAGTGTGATTAGCCTACTGGAGCTTTGCACCACTGGTGTTTTAACAGGGACACTTATTCAGACCTTGTCCTCATAGAATCCTGAAATTTCAGGGTAGGAAAGAACCTTTCCAATTACCCTGTCCCATTCCCCTTGGTTTACAGAGGAGACATTGAAGCCACGACAGGTGAAATGCATGGGTCAGGGTTACACAGGACATGTGTGGCAGAGTCAGGACTACAATATGGGCTCTTGAGTGCTGGTGGGGAGCCCCCTCCAGCCACTCTGCTCACCCAGGAGGCTTACAGAGCTTGTCTTCCAGGCCACCTAGTGACAGGGGATTGATGCTGCACCTGTAACTACCCAGCAAACAAAACTACTGGTTTCTGATGCTGTGGAGAGGACTTTATAAACCAGACTGACTTCTCAGTGATTCAGTAATTAAGTTAGCAAGGCCTCTGCCCAGCGAGCCTCAGGTGAGCTGCCCAGAGAGCTAGCATTTCATTAAGCGCTTACCGTAGGTACAGTGGGGGCTGTCTAGTGTCACAGTTATGAGCATGAACTTGGGGTTAGCATTCTGGCTCCAACACCAGCTCTGTCTTTGGCAGGTTTGTTAACCACTCTCTGCCTTAGTTTCTTGTCTGTACAATGAGGATAATACGAATATACTCCTTATAGGGTCACTTTGAGTATTAAAGAGTTATTCCATGTAAAGTTTTTAGAATTGGACCTGTTACAACTGCACGGGTTGGCTGTATTATTATTGCTGTGTTAAATAGGTGAGATATATTATCTCTCTAAGTTTTTACAAACACCCATGAGGTAGGTACTAACATCATCCCCATTTACAGTGAGATAATTAAATCCAGAACCTATACTCATAACCCTTACCCTAAGCTGCTCAGATGCTGGATACAATTGAAAAAGGTTGAACACTCACTATAAAGGCAGAAAACACATTTTGGAAACATCTGATGCCAAAGGGACTACTTTTTCAAAGTGGAAACATTTTAATCTGCAGATGGTTATTTAAACATGGAAAAATAATCAGTTCCACAGCTGTGATTCTTGGAGTGACTCACTGTAGCTCTCAAGTGACATTTGAGAATAAGAAGTTTTTATATCCCATGGATCTGGTTCCTGTGGCCAGTTAGTGTTCAAACTCTCCTAATCTGCTACTTCACTAACTCTGGGAACTTAATTTTTTAACTAGATCCCTGTTAGTCCCTGTGACGCAACTGTAAAGTGAGGTTAATGATGCCGTTCAAAGGGGCTGGTGGGAAAATCAGATAATCCTAATTCCTGTGAAGCTGTTGGAACAGTGCCCAGCACTGTTGGCAAGAGCTTGAGAAAAGGTAACTGTCATTCTATTATTAGAGCCAAAAGTCTTCTATCCCTCTTTAAACAATGGATGTGCCATATGGAAAGTTTATCATAGAAATTGAACTTCAAAAGGTCAATGCCAAGATCAAGGAGATAGGAGGTGGGGACTCACAGTACAATAATTAACCAGAAGAAGAATTTTCTTGAGTTTTTTTTTAAAAGTATTAAAACAAACTGTTTCAGGAATTCCCTGGCGATCTAGTGGTTATGACTCCACGCTTCCACTGCAGGGGGCACAGGTTCCATCCCTCGTCGGGGAACTAAGATCCCACAAGCCACATGGTGTGGCCAAAAATAAAAGAAACAAACTATTTCTACATGTATGTGATCTCATTACCTCCTTTTTTGGTGATTGATCACTGTAATTTTTTTGTCTCATTGAATAATTTGATAAGAAAACTCTAGACTTGTCATCTATTTATCAGCATTTTTAAACTTCATATCTGCTGTTTAGTTCCTAGACCAAGGCCTATGAGTTCCATATAGAACCCAAATTATTAATAGTTTTATAAAGATTACACTGGTCTCAGATGCATTTTTTTCCTGGGTCAAGTTCTGGTTTTATAAAAAGGATTAAGGAGCTGAGCCAGTCTCAGTTCTTTTAGTTTATGCCAAAGTGACTTAAGGTGTAAACAGCCTTAATGGCTATATAGTTTGGTACAAAGGGAGGGAAAAATGCTTGGGGAAATAACTAAGCAATTATTCAGTTGAAATGAGGATAATCCTGTAAATGACAGAAGAGAAGGGAAACCATTGAATAAGCTCTTTTCTTAGATTCCACCTACTGGTTTAGTACAATTTTCCTCTTAAACTTTGGTAAAATATTTACTGTTGGTTGCCTTTTTTTCCACCTAAAAATTAGAGCAAATATATTTATTTTTAAGCACAAGGAACACAGCAAAAAACAGAAGGTCCAATGGTATAAAAAGGCAGGACTGTTAGCAATAAGACAAAAGCTCAGCAAGTTGCTCTGATTAGATAATTTCAAATAAAAATTGGAAAAATTTACTTTTTTCTAGTTTCTTTCTACCTCCCTTACACACTAATACCACTTTTAACATTACAGGGTGAAGATGACTACTATCTGTGAGAAGACATTGTAGCATATAGTGAAACATAATACCAAATCATTTCCACAGTATCACCCGGTATATCTGCAAATAACAATACTGACCTAGTCAAAATGAGTGATTTTCCCCACCTGTTTTTGTTTTTGCCATTAAAAAAAAGCACCTTAATTAAAATGTATTACAAAACGAAGTGCTGCAGTTTTTCTGCTGGTGTTGTGTCGTTGGGTGATCTGCACATCATCGTCACTTGCTCACAGCGGGACGTTGCTCCCTCCTTGATTAATCTTCGTGGAATGGCATACATTTGAACCTCCTGTCACCTTTTTTAGCATTAATTTTTGATTGTTTTTTCTTGAAGTATCTCTTACCTGTTTTATAGTAACTGCCATTCTCTTTCATTCCTCTCCTGGTTTTCTTTCCTCCCTTGTTTGATTTCTTTCCTGCTTCATCCCTCTTACGGTTTCTTATCTACTCGCCCAACAGAGAGTCACGAGTTGGCACCATTTCTCCAGCCTGGAAAGTGGAACGCTGCAGAGAACCCACGCAGGTAGACCAGCCCCACCGTTGATGCCCATTGATTTGAGTGAAGAAATAGGTAAAGATGTGTCAGTGGGCTCACTCCGTTCCTTTGGCACCTCTCTGCTTTCTGTCTTTCTGTTCTCCAAGCTCTGAGGTGGTCTGAGATACTTAACTTGGAAATTATTAGTACTTTTAAACTTCCTTGTTTCAAACCAACCTGTCTCCTATCTTTATTTAATTCCAAAGTCCTTTTACCATTGACTCTTCTACCCTAAGTGGATACATAGGCCCATTTATAAACTTTGGAACATGCTGTGCTTTCACACTTTCCTCTCCTTTGTACTGGGAAGCCTTTTCTGAAACCCCCAAACCCTTAAGTGCTCATTTTCTCCAACCTCTTTGCACTTTTTGATATTCATTAGTGCAGCATCATATTGCCTTTTAATGCCCTATATGTTAACTAAACAAAATTGGAAAATATAGATAATAAAAAAACAAGAGAAAGAAAAAAAAGCATCCATAGTGCCACAACTCAATGGTAATATTTTTATTTAGATTTTTTTTTAAAAATTAATTAATTAATTAATTTATTTATGGCTGTGTTGGGTCTTCGTTTCTGTGCGTGGGCTTTCTCTAGTTGCGGCGAGTGGGGGCCACTCTTCATCGTGGTGCGCGGGCCTCTCACTATCGCGGCCTCTCTTGTTGCGGAGCACAGGCTCCAGACGCGCAGGCTCAGTAATTGTGGCTCACGGGCCCAGCTGCTCCGCGGCATGTGGGATCTTCCCAGGCCAGGGCTCGAACCCGTGTCCCCTGCATTAGCAGGCAGATTCTCAACCACTGCGCCACCAGGGAAGCCCTTTTATTTAGATTTTTAAACGTTTGTATGTCAATATGTATTTCACATAGAGACATATGATTTTGAAAGTCACCAAATTAGGATCATGTTGTTTAGCTTAATGTCTTTTAAACACCTTTTTCATGTCAATAAATATTTATTATAATTCTTTTTTTAATTGAAGTATAGTTGACTTACAATAGTATATTGGTTTCAGGTGTACAACATAGTAATTTGACATTTGTATAGATTTCACTCCATACAAAGTTATTATAAAATATTGACTGGGTTCCCTGTGCTGTACATTACATTTTTAACAGTGGCATGCTATTCCATTTTTTGGAAGTGTCCTGTTACATTCCAATTATTTATTTTCAGTCCTGTCTCACAGATACAAATAAATGTCTTGTGGGCAGAGATCCTTGGGGCAGGGCCGATGTCTGTCCCCACCCCCACCCTGTGTTCTGTAGTGTCTCAGATGTGGTAGACTCATTAAATGTATGTTGAACAAGTTCTGGTGAATACAGATTCCTCTTCCATGTTTTTTTTCCCTTATGTAAAATGGACAAAAAAGATACTGAAGATTTATTAACGCTTTGAGCTTTAGAAAGTGACAATTTCAGGCAATAATACTGCTCAAAGGCTGAAGGTAATTTAGAAAACACGAACTCAGCTTTGTTTTATTTTTTTATTTTTATTTTTTATAGTTCTCTTTTATAAATTTATTTATTTATTTATTTATTTATATTTGGCTGTGTTGGGTCTTCGTTTCTGTGCGAGGGCTTTCTCCAGTTGCGGAGAGCGGGGGCCTCTCTTCATCGCGGTGCGCGGGCCTCTCACTGTCGCGGCCTCTCCCGTTGCGGAGCACAAGCTCCAGACGCGCAAGCTCAGTAGTTGTGGCTCACGGGCTTAGTTGCTCCGCGGCATGTGGGATCTTCCCAGACCAGGGCTCGAACCCGTGTCCCCTGCATTGGCAGGCAGATTCTTAACCACTGCGCCACCAGGGAAGCCCTCAGCTTTGTTTTAGAAAGACCACAGAATCATGGTGACTCATGATTGATATGATTCATGTTATCCAGGCAGCAGAAAGAGAATGGTAAAATGAATGGTGGGGGTTTTTTTTTTGCATTTAATTAAATTAATTAATTTATTTAACATCTTTATTGGGTATAATTACTTTACATTGTTGTGTTAGTTTTTGTTGTATAACAAAGTGAATCAGCTATACAAATACATATATCCCCATATCCCCTCCCTCTTGCGTCTCCCTCCCACCCTCCCTATCCCACCCCTCTAGGTGGTCACAAAGCACAGAGCTGATCTCCCTGGGCTATGCGGCTGCTTCGCACTAGCTATCTATTTTACATTTGGTAGTGTATATATGTCCATGCCACTCTCTCACTTCGTCCCAGCTTACCCTTCCCCCTCCCTGTGTCCTCAGGTCCATTCTCTACGTCTGCGTATTTATTCCTGTCCTGCCCCTAGGTTCTTCAGAACCTTTTTTTTTTTTTTTAGACTCCATATATATGTGTTAGCCTACGGTATTTGTTTTTCTCTTTCTGACTAACTTCCCTTTGTATGGCAGACTCTAGGTCCATCCACCTCACTACAAATAACTCAATTTTGTTTCTTTTTATGGCTGAGTAATATCCCATTGTATATATGTGACACATTTCCTTCTTCCATTCATCTGTCAATGGACACTTAGGTTGCTTCCATGTCCAGGCTATGGTAAATAGAACTGCAGTGAACACTGTGGTACATGACTCTTTTTGAATTATGGTTTTCTCAGGGTATATTCCCAGTAGTGGGCTTGCTGGGTCATATGGTAGTTCTATTTTTAGTTTTTTAAGGAACCTCCATACTGTTCTCCATAGTGGCTGTATCAATTTACATTCCCACCAACAGTGCAAGAGGGTTCCCTTTTCTCCACACCCTCTCCAGTATTTATTGTTTGTAGATTTTTTTGATGATGGCCATTTTGATTGATGTGAGGTGATACCTCATTGTAGTTTTGATTTGCATTTCTCTAATGATTAATGATGTTGAGCGTCCTTTCATGTGTTTGTTGACAATCTATATATCTTCTTTGGAGAAATGTTTATTTAGGTCTTCTGCCCATTTTTGGATTGGGTTGTTTGTTTTTTTGCTATTGAGCTGGATGAGCTGCTTGTAAATTTTGGAGATTAATCCTTTGTCACTTGCTTCATTTGCAAATATTTTCTCCCATTCTGAGGGTTGTCTTTTTGTCTTGTTTATGGTTTCCTTTGCTGTGCAAAAGCTTTTAAGTTTCATTAGGTCCCATTTGTTTATGTTTCCATTTCTCTAGGAGGTGGGTCAAAAAGGATCTTGCTGTGATGGCACGAAAACAGAAATATAGATCAATGGAACAGGGTAGAAAGCCCAGAGATAAAACCCACACACCTATGGTCACCTTGTCTTTGATAAAGGAGGCAAGAGTATACAATGGAGAAAAGACAGCCGCTTCAATAAGTGGTGCTGGGAAAACTAGACAGCTACATGTAAAAGAATGAAATTAGAACACTGCCTAACACCATACACAAAAATAAACTCAAAATGGATTAAAGACCTAAATGTAAGGCCAGACACGATAAAACTCTTAGAGGAAAACATAGGCAGAACGCTCTATGAATGGTGTTTTTTTAAGCCCAGAATGATCTCTCTTCTGGTGACCTTCCAGACCCAGCTCCATGCAGTGAATCTTGCTAATAAGACTTCTGCATTGTTCTCTCTCCTTCCTGGTCTTATAACTGTGTGGTTGGCGCCAATAGTGATGTGATTGTACCATGTATTATTTTGATTCTTATTTCTTCAGCCACCCTATAGCTTGTAAGAAGGCAGGGGCTGGCGTATCATTTTATAATCTCTTTTGCATCATTAGTTTAGGAGCATGTTCGTAAAACTGAGCTTTACAGAAAAGTGACTAATGTTACTAATTAAACATTAATTTTTGAAATATAATGATTCATTTTTATAACGGAAGAGAGCTTCTTTCTTAAGCCACTATGGAGCTCATTATTCAGAGTTTAGAGTTTGGAAATAAGGGCTACCAGTAACTGTAAGTGTTCTAGAAAATTATGTTCCCCACCTTTTGTGATCCTCACAACTAGCTGAGAGAAAGTTATACCCATGGTGGTAAACTGCGGGTTTGGGATTGCAATTATATGACCTGTGACTGGAAGGATCTGCAGAGAAAGTATGGACGTTTTATCAGTAGATAATGAACTTCCAATTAAACAAGGGGTATTTAATAGTAGTGACTATTATTATTATGATAATGTAGATAACAATTATTAAAAACTAGGAGATTGGTTCAAGGTGGTGGAGTAGAAGGACATGTGCTCACTCCCTCTTGTGAGACCACCGGAATCACAACTAACTGCTGAACAATCGTCTACAGAAAGACACTGGAACTCACCAAAAAAGATACCCCACATCCAAAGACAAAGGAGAAGCTGCAATGAGATGGTAGGAGGGGCGCAATCACAATAAAATCAAATCCCATAACTGCTGGGTGGCTGATGCACAAACTGAAGAACACTTATACCACAGAAGTCCACCCACTGGAGTGAAGGTTCTGAGCTCCACATCAGATTTCCCAACCTGGAGGTCCAGCAATGGGAGGGGCAGTTCCCAGAGAATCAGACTTTGAAGGCTAGCGGGATTTGATTGCAGGACTTTGACAGGACTGGGGGAAATAGAGACTCCACTCTTGGAGGACACACACAAAGTAGTGTTCACATCAGGACCCAGGGGGAAGGAGCAGTGACCCCATAGGAGACTGAACAAGACCTATTTGCTAGTGTTGGAGGGTCTCCTGCAGAGGCAGGGGGTGGCTGTGGCTCACCGTGGGGACAAGGACGCTGGCAGCAGAAGTTCTGGGAAGTACTCCTTGGTGTGAGCCCTCCCGAAGTCTGCCATTAGCTCCACCAAGGAGCCTGTGGGCTCTGGTGCTGGGTCGCCTCAGGCCAAACAACCAACAGGGAGGGAATTCAGCCCCACCCATCAGCAGACAAGCAGATTAAAGTTTTAGTGAGCTCTACCCACCAGAACAACAGCCAGCTCTACCCACCACCCGTCCCTCCCATCAGGAAGCTTGCACAAGCCTCTTAGGTAGCCTCACCCACCAGAGGGCAGACAGCAGAAGCAAGAGGAGCTACAGTCCTGCAGCCTGTGGAATGAAAACCACATTCACAGAGAGACAGACAAAATGAAAAGGCAGAGGGCTATGTACCAGATTAAGGAACAAGATAAAACCTCAGAAAAACAACAAAATGAAGTGGAGATAGGCAACCTTCCAAAAAAAGAATTCAGAATAATGATAGTGAAGATGATCCAGGACCTCAGAAAAAGAATGGAGGCAAAGATTGAGAAGATGCAAGCAATGTTTAACAAAGACCTAGAAGAATTAAAGAACAAACACTTAGAGAATTAAAGAACAAACAAACAGAGATGAACAATAAAATAACTGAAATGAAAAATACACTAGAAGGAATCAATAGCAGAATAACTGAAGCAGAAGAATGGATAAGTGACCTGGAAGACAGAATGGTACAATTCACTGCCACAGAACAGAATAAAGAAAAAACAATGAGAAGAAATGAATACTGCCTAAGAGACCTCTGGGACAACATTAAATGCACCAACATTCACATTATTGGGGTCCCTGAAGGAGAAGGGAGAGAGAAAGGACCCGAGAAAATATTTGAAGAGATTATAGTCAAAAACTTCCCTAACATGGGAAAGGAAATAGCCACCCAAGTTCAGGAAGCACAGAGAGTCCCAGGCAGGATAAACCCAAGTAGAAACACACTGAGACACATAGTAATCAAATTGACAAAAATTAAAGGCAAAGAAAAATTATTAAAAGCAACAAGGGAAAAAACGAAAAATAATATGCAAGGGAACTCCCATAAGGTTAACAGCTGATTTCTCAGCAGAAACTCTACAAGCCAGAAGGGAGTGTCACAATATATTTAAAGTGATGAAAGGGAAGAACCTACAATCAAGATTACTCTACCCAGCAAAGATTTCATTCAGATTCGACAGAGAAATCAAAAGCTTTACAGAAAAGCTAAAGCTAAGAGAATTCAGCAGCACCATACCAGCTCTACAGCAGATGCTAAACGAACTTCTCTAAGTGGGAAAAACAAGAGAAGAAAAGGACCTTCAAAAAGTAACTCAAAACAATTAAGAAACTGATAATAGGAACATACATATTGATAATTACCTTAAATGTGAATGGATTAAATGCTCCAAGCAAAAGACGCAGGTTTGCTCAATGGATACAAAAACAAGACCCGTCTATGTGCTGTCTACAAGAGACCCACTTCAGACCTAGGGACACATACAGACTGAAAGTGAGCGGATGGAAAAAGATATTCCATGCAAATAGAAATCAAAAGAAAGCTGGAGTAAGAATACTCATATCAGATAAAACAGACTTAAAATAATGTTACAAGAGACAAGAAGGACACTGTATAATGATCATGAGATCAATCCAAGAAGAAGATATAACAATTATATATGCACCCAACATAGGAACACCTCAATACATAAGGCAAATGCTAACAGCTATAAAAGAGGAACTCGACAGTAACACAATAAGAGTGGGGGACTTTAGCACCTCACTGACACCAATGGAGAGATCATCCAGACAGAAAATTAATAAGGAAACACAATAGAACAGATGGATTTAATTGACATTTATAGGACATTCCATCAGAAAACAGCAGATTACATTTTCTTCTCAAGTGCACAAGGAACAGTCTCCAGAGTATATCACATCTTGGGTCACAAATCAAGCCTTGGTAAATTTAAGACAATTGAAATCATATCAAGCAGCTTTTCTGACACAATGCTATGAGATAAATTACAAATAAATTACAGGGAAAACAACATAAAAAACAGAAACACATGGAGGGTACACAATATGTTACTAAAATACCAAGAGATCACTGAAGAAGTCAAAGAGGAAGACAAAAAAACTTAGAGACAAATGACAACGAAAACACGATGATCCAAAATCTATGGGATGCAGCAAAAGCAGTTCTAAGAGGGAAGTTTATAGCAATACAATCCTACCTCAAGAAACAAGAAAAATCTCAAATAAAAATCTAACCTTGCACCTAAAGGAACTAGAGAAAGAAGAACAAACAAAATCCAAAGTTAGCAGAAGAAAAGAAATCATAAAGATCAGAGCAGAAATAAATGAAATAGAAACAAAACAGTAGTAAAGATCAATAAAACTAAAAGCTGATTCTTTGAGAATATAAACAACATTGATAAACCTTTAGCTAGACTCATCAAGAAAAAGAGGAAGAGGACTCAAATCAATAAAATTAGAAATGAAGGAGAAGTGACAATGGACACCGCAGTAATACAAAGCATCCTAAGAGACTACTACAAGCAACTCTATGCTAATAAAATAGACAACCTGGAAGAAATGGACAAATTCTTAGAAAGGTATAACCTTCCAAGACTGAACCAGGAAGAAACAGAAAATATGAACAGACCAATCACAAGTAATAACATTGAAACTGTGATTAAACATATTCCAACAAACAAAAGTCCAGGATCAGATGGCTTCACAGGTGAATTCTATCAAACATTTAGAGAAAAGATAACACCATCCTTCTCAAACTCTTCCAAAAAATTGCAGAGGAAAGAATACTCCCAAACTCATTCTACGAGGCCACCATCACCCTGATACCAAAACCAGACAAAGATACTACCAACAAAAAAAATTATAGACCAGTATCACTGATGAATATAGATGCAAAAATCCTCAACAAAATACTAGCAAGCAGAATCCAACAACACATTAAAAGGATCATACACCATAATCAAGTGGGATTTATCCCAGGGAGGCAAGGATTCTTCAATACATGCAAATCAATCAATGTGATACACCATATTAACAAATTGAAGAATAAAAACCATATGATCATCTCAATAGATGCAGAAAAAGCTTTTGACAAAATTCAACACCCACTTATGGTAAAAACTCTCCAGAATGTGGGCATAGATGGAACCTACCTCAACATAATAAAGGCCATATACGATAAACCCACAGCAAACATCATTCTCAATGGTGAAAAACTGAAAGCATTTCCTCTAAGATCGGAACAAGACAAGGATGTCCACTCTCACCACTCTTATTCAACATAGTTTTGAAAGTCCTAGCCATGGCAATCAGAGAAGAAAAAGAAATAAAAGGAATACAAATTGGAAAAGAAGAAGTAAAACTGTCACTCTTTGCAGATGACATGATACTATAAATAGAGAATCCTAAAAGTGCCACCAGAAAACTAGTAGAGTTAATCAATGAATTTGGTAAAGTTGCAGGATACAAAATTAATGCACAGAAATCTCTTGCACTCCTATACACTAATGATGAAAAATCTGAAAGAGAAATTAAGGAAACACTCCCATTTACCATTGCAACAAAAAGAATAAAATACCTTGGAATAAACCTACCTAGGGAGACAAAAGACCTGTATGCAGAAAATTATAAGACACTGATGAAAGAAATTAAAGATGATATAAATAGATGGAAAGATATACCATGTTCTTGAATTGGAAGAATCAACATTGTGAAAATGACTCTACTACCCAAAGCAATCTACAAATTCAATGCAATCCCTATCAAACTACCACTGGCATTTTTCACAGAAGTAGAACAAAAAATTTCACAATTTGTATGGAAGCACAAAAGACCCCGAATAGCCAAAGCAATCTTGAGAAAGAAAAACGGAGCTGGAGAAATCAGGCTCCCAGACTTCAGACTATACTACAAAGCTACAGTAATCAAGACAGTATGGTACTGGCACAGAAACAGAAATATAGATCAATGGAACAGGATAGAAAGCCCAGAGATAAGCCCACGCACAAATGGTCACCTTATCTTTGATCAAGGAGGAAAGAATGTACAGTGGAGAAAAGACAGCCTCTTCAATAAGTGGTGCTGGGAAAACTGGACAGCTACATGTAAAAGAATGAAATTAGAACACTCCCTAACACCATACACAAAAATAAACTCAAAATGGATTAAAGACCTAAATGTAAGGTCAGACAGTATAAAACTCTTAGAGGAAAACATAGGCAGAACACTCTATGACATAAATCACTGCAAGGTCCTTTTTGACCCACCTCCTAGAGAAATGGAAATAAAAACAAAAATAAACAAATGGGACCTAATGAAACTTCAAAGCTTTTCACAGCAAAGGAAACCATAAACGGGACGAAAAGACAACCCTCAGAATGGGAGGAAATATTTGCAAATGAAGCAACTGACAAAGGATTAATCTCCAAAATTTAAAAGCAGCTCATGCAGCTCAATATTAAAAAAACAGACAACCCAATCCAAAAATGGGCAGAAGACCTAAACAGACATTTCTCCAAAGAAGATATACAGATTGCCAACAGACGCATGAAAGAATGCTCAACATCATTAATCATTAGAGAAATGCAAATCAAAACTACAATGAAATATCATCTCACACCGGTCAGAATGGCCATCATCAAGAAATCTACAAACAATAATTGCTGGAGAGGGTGTGGAGAAAAGGGAACCCTCTTGCACTGTTGGTGGGAATGTAAACTGATACAGCCACTATGGAGAACAGTATGGAGGTTCCTTAAAAAACTAAAAATAGAACTACCATACGACCCAGCAATCCCACTACCAGTCATATACCCTGAGAAAACCATAATTCAAAAAGACACATGCACCCCAATGTTCATTGCAGCACTATTTACAATAGCCAGGTCACGGAAGCAACCTAAATGCCCATGGACAGACAAATGGATAAAGAAGATGTGGTACATATATACAATGGACTATTACTAAGCCATAAAAAGGAATGAAATTGAGTCATTTGTTGAGATGTGGATGGATCTAGAGACTGTCATACAGAGTGAAGTAAGTCAGAAAGAGAAAAACAAATATCGTTTTTTAATGCATGTATGTGGATCCCAGCAAAATGGTACAGATGAACCAGTTTGCAGGGCAGAAGTTGAGACACAGATGTAGAGAACAAACGTATGGACACCAAGGGGGGAAAGCGGTGGGGGGTGGGGGTGGTGGTGTGATGAATTGGGAGATTGGGATTGACATGTATACACTGATGTGTATAAAATTGATGACTAATAAGAACCTGCTGTATAAAAAAATAAATAAAATTCAAAAAACAAAACAAAACAAAATACTGTGTACTCATTCAATGGGATACTACACAACAATAAAAAGTAACAAACTGTTGATACATACGACACTGATGGATTGCAAGGGTATTATGTTGAATGAAAAAAGCCAATCTCAGAAGGCTACACACTGTATAATTTCATCTATTAACTATTCTTAAAATGACAAAATATATAATGGTTATTGCCAGAGGTCAGATGTGGGGGTGCAACTATGAGGGGATAATACAAGGGAGTTTCTTTGTCGTTATGGAAGCGTTCTGTATTCTCAAGGGAGTATTTTTTGGGATAGTAGAATTGTTCTGAGTTCTGATTGTGGTGGTCATTACATGAATCTATACATGTGATAAATATACACACACTCAAGTGTATGTACTGTAAAAGCAGATAAAATCCAAATAAGTTCTAAGGTTTAGTTAATTGTACAATACTATACAAATGTTAATTTCCTGATTTTGGTAATTGTATTATGATTATGTAAGGTATGAACATCGGGGAAGCTGGGAGAAGGGTACCCAGGAGCTTTTGTACTATTTTAGCAACTTCTGTGTGCATCTAAATTCATTTCAAAATAAAAAGTAAAAATAACAACAAAACAAACCTAGGTGGATGTGAGGTTGTAAATGTAAGGATTAAAGATGGTGTTTGAAAAAGAGAAAGGGAAGTTAGAGCCTGTAGAGGTTAACAACATGATGGAATATAATGCAGACATGCTGGTTCAGATTCCTACTCTGCCTCTTGCTACACATGACCCTGGGCAGATTAGTTAACTTCTCCGTGCTTTAGTCAACTTGTGTTTGAAATGAGGAAATAGCAGTATCTATGCCAAAGAAAGGGTTATTGTGAAGGGGACATGCAAATATGTATGTAAAAAAGTATAGTGTTTGACACATGGGAAAGACTCAAAAAACTTTCCTTAGTTGCTTAGACGTGGGGAAAGTATCGTCAAGGCTCAGGTTAAGTGGCCGTGGGAAAAAGGGCAAGTGCAGGATCCCAGAGCAGTGGCAGAATCGTCATGGAGAGACTGGGTCAGGATTACTGTTCATTGGAGGAGGATGCTTGACATATAGAAGACACAAATGAGACTCAACCAGCTGGTGTGGGGGACAGGACATTAGAAGATACAGAGAAGAGGATTCCCTACAAATGGGGATTTGAACTACCTCTCCCCTCTCAGAAAGTTTGAGCCAAAAGAATGAAAGCTGAAGGGCTGGGTACTGATCTCTGGAATATTTGGAGGAAAGTAAAGTTGTGTAGAAGATAAAGACATGTTTACTTTTGTTCTAATCCGAGTACCTTGCGAAGTCAGTGTTGCTGATGGAAATTGTGTCAGAGACAATTTCAAGAAGTTCTTAAAGAATAAAGTCTAACATAATTACTTAAAAAGCATATTTTTATTTTAAAATTTTTATTGGAGTATAGTTGATTTACAATGTTGCATTAGTTTCAGCTATACAGCAAAGTGAATCAGTTATACATATACATATATCCACTCTTTTTAAAATTCTTTTCCCATATAGGTCATTACAGAGTATTGAGTAGAGTTCCCTGTGCCATACAGTAAGTCCTTATTAGTTATCTATTTTATATATAGTAGTGTATATCTGTCAATCCCAATCTCCCAATTTATCTCCCTCCCTTCCCCCACGGTAAACATAAGTTGGTTTTTTTGCATCTGTGACTATACTTCTGTTTTGTAAATAAGTTCATTTGTATCATTTTTTTTAGATTCCACATATAAGTGATATCATACGATATTTGTCTTTCTCTGTCTGACTTACTTCACACACTATGACAATTTCTAGGTCCATCCACATTGCTGCAAATGGCATTATTTCGTTCTTTTTTTATGGTGAGTAATATTCCACTGTGTATATGTACCACATCTTCTTTATCCATTCCTCTGTCGATGGACATTTAAGTTGCTTCCATGTCCTGGCTATTGTAAATAGTGCTGCTATGAACATTGGGGAACATGTATCTTTATGAATTATAGTTTTGTCCAGATATATAACCAGGAGTGGGATTGCTGGATCAGATGGTGGCTCTATTTTTAGTTTTTTAAGGAACCTCCATACTGTTCTCCTTAATGGTTGTTCCTATTAAAAAAATATATTAATTGAGCAGGAAACTGGGGATGTTGAGGTGAGTAAAAAATGTTTTTTACCTTCTAAAACCTCATATCCTGATGAAAGAATCAGTGAATGAAAGTCAAAGAAATACAAGTTATTACAATATTTAATCCATGAGATAAGAATTTAAAGTGCTTGATGGGGAAAGGCTTCATAGAAGATGCCATCCTTGAACCTGCCTTTGAGCAGGACTTCCTCTGAGATGAGAGGGTCTGTGGGGTCTCTGGGGCTAAGAAACAACCTTCAGTTTAAAAGTAGCACCCTGCTGCACGAGGAGAGGAGATTCAGAGCACCGCCTAAACAAGCTCCAGAGACGGGCATGAGCTGTGGCTATCAGTGCGGGCACCAGAGACCAGAGTGAAACGCTAAGGCTGCTACTGCAGCCACCAAGAAACCTGTGTGCAAGCACAGGTCACTATCCACACCTCCCCTCTCGGGAGCCTGTGCAGCCCGCCACTGCCAGGGTCCTGTGATCCAGGGACAACTTCCCCAGGAGAACACACGGCGCACCTCAGGCTGTTGCAACGTCATGCCGGCCTCTACTGCCGGAGGCTCACCCCTCATTCCATACCCGGCCCTCCCCCCAGCCTGAGTGAGTGAGAGCCCCTAATTAGCTGCTACTTTAACCCTGTCCTGTCTGAGCAAAGAACAGATGCCCTCAGGTGACCTACACGCAGAGGCGGGGCCAAATCCAAAGCTGAACCCCAAGAGCTGTGCGAACAAAGAAAAGAAAGGGAAATTTCTCCCAGCAGCCTCAGGAGCAGGGGATTAAATCCCCACAGTCAACTTGATGTACCTGGCACCTGTGGAATACCTGAGTAAAATCATCCCAAAATTGAGGCAGTGGACTTCGGGAGCAACTGTGGACTTGGAGTTTGCTTTCTGCATCTAATTTGTTTCTGGTTTTATGTTTATCTTAGTTTAGTATTTAGAGTTTATTATCATTGGTAGACTTGTTTATTGATTTCATTGCTATCTTCCTTTATATATATATTTTTTCCCCCTTTCTCTTTTTCTGAGTGTGTATGTGTATGCTTCTTTGTGTGATTTTCTCTATATAGCTTTGCTTTTACCATTTGTCCTAGGATGCTGTCTGTCCGTTTTTGTTTCTGTTTTTAGTATAGTTTTTAGCACATGATATCATTGATGTATTGGTTTATTGGTTTGGTTGCTCTCTTCTTTCTTTCTTTTAATTATTACTTTTTATTTTTTTAATAATTTTTTTTATTTTAATAACTTTATTTTATTTATTTATTTATTTTTCTTTCTTTTCCTTTTTCCCTTTTCTTCCAAGCCATGTGGCTGACAGGGTCTTGGTGCTCCGGCCGGGTGTCAGCCCTGAGCCTCTTAGGTGGGAGAGCCGAGTTCAGGACACTGGTCCACCAGAGACTTCCCGGTACCACATAATATCAAATGGAGAAAGCTCTCCCAGAGATCTCCATCTCAACGCTAAGACCCAGCTCCACTCCACGACCAGCAAACTACAGTTCTGGACACCGCATGCCAAACAACTAGCAAGACAGGAACACAACCCACCCATTAGCAGAGAGGCTGCCTAAAATCAAAATAAGTTCACAGACACTCCAAAACACACCACCGGACGCAGTCCTGCCCACCAGAAAGACAAGATACAGTCTCATCCACCAGAACACAGGCAGCAGTCCCTTCCACCAGGAAACCTACACAACCCACTGAACCAACCTTACGCACTGGGGGCAGACACCAAAAACAATGGGAACTACGAACCTGCAGGCTGTGAAAAGGAGACCCCAAACACAGTAAGTTAAACAAAACGAGAAGACAGATAAATATGCAGCAGATGAAGGAGCAAGGTAAAAACCCACCAGACCAAACAAATGAAGAGGAAACAGGCATTCTACCTGAAAAAGAATTCAGAGTAATGATAGTAAACATGATCCAAGATCTTGGAAATAGAATGGAGAAAATACAAGAAACGTTTAACAAGGACCTAGAAGAAGTAAAGAGCAAACAAACAATGATGAACAACACAATAAATGAAATTAAACATTCTCCAGAAGGAATCAATAGCAGAATAACTGAGGCCGAAGAACAGATAAGTGACCTGGAAGATAAAATAGTGGAAATAACTACCATAGAGCAGAATAAAGAAAAAAGAATGAAAAGAATTGAGGACAGTCTCAGAGACCTCTGGCACAACATTAAATAAACAACGTTCGAATTATAGGGGTCCCAGAAGAAGAAGAGAAAAAGAAAAGGACTGAGAAAATATTTGAAGAGATTATAGTTGAAAACTTCCCTAATATGGGAAAGGAAAGAGTCGATCAAGTCCAGGAAGCACAGAGAGTCCCATACAGGATAAATCCAAGGAGAAACACACCAAGACCCATATTAATCAAACTATCAATAATTAAATACAAAGAAAAAATATTAAAAGCAGAAAGGGAAAAGCAGCAAATAACACACAAGGGAATCCCCATAAGGTTAACAGCTGATCTTTCAGCAGAGACTCTGCAAGCCAGAACGGTGTGGCAGGACATATATAAACTGATGAAAGGGAGAAAACCCACAACCAAGATTACCCAGCAAGGATCTCATTCAGATTTGATGGAGAAATTAAAACCTTTACAGACAAGCAAAAGCTAAAATTCAGCACCACCAAACCAGCTTTACAACAAATGCTAAAGGAACTTCTCTAGGGAAAACACAAGAGAAGGAAAAGACCTACAATAACCCAAAACAATTTAAAAAATGGTAATAGAACATACATACCAATAATTACCTTAAATGTAAATGGATTAAATGCTACAACCAAAAGACATACACTGGCGGAATGGATACAAAAACAAGACCCATATATATGCTGTCTACAAGAGACCCACTTCAGACCTAGGGACACATACAGACTGAAAGTGAGGGGATGGAAAAAGATATTCCATGCAAATGGAAATCAAAAGAAAGCTGGAGTAGCAATTCTCATATCAGACAAAATACACTTTAAAACAAAGACTATTACAAGAGACAAAGAAGGACACTATATAATGATCAAAGGATCAATCCAAGAAGAAGATATAACAATTGTAAATATTTATGCACCTAACACAGGAGCACCTCAATACATAAGGCAAATGCAACAGCCATAAAAGGGGAAATCGACAGTAACACAATCATAGTAGGGGACTTTAACACCACACTTTCACCAATGGACAGATCATCCAAAATGAAAATAAATAAGGAAACACAAGCTTTAAATGACACATTAAACCAGATGGACTTAATTGATATTTATAGGACATTCCATCCAAAAACAACAGAATACACTTTCTTCTCAGGTGCTCATGGAACATTCTCCAGGATAGATTATATCTTGGGTCACAAATCAAGCCTTGGTAAATTTAAGAAAATTGAAATCATATCAAGTATCTTTTCCGACAACAGCACTATGAGACTAGATATCAATTACAGGAAAAAATCTGTAAAAAATACAAACACATGGAGGCTAAACAATACACTACTAAATGACCAAGAGATCACTGTAGAAATCAAAGAGGAAATCAAAAAATACCTAGAAATAAATGACAAAGAAAACACGATGACCCAAAACCTATGGGATGCAGCAAAAGCAGTTCTAAGAGGGAAATTTATAGTAATACAATCCTACCGCAAGAAACAAGAAACATCTCAAATAAACAACCTAACCTTACACCTAAAGCAATTAGAGAAAGAAGAACAAGAAAACCCCAAAGTTAGCAAAGGAAAGAAATCATAAAGGTCAGATCCAAAATAAATGAAAAAGAAATGAAGGAAACAATAGCAAAGATCAATAAAACTAAAAGCTGGTTCTTTGGGAAGATAAAATTGATAAACCATTAGCCAGACTCATCAAAAAAAAAAAAAAGGGAGGAGACTCAGATCAACAGAATTAGAAATGAAAAAGAAGTAACAACTGACACTGCAGAAATACAAAGGATCATGAGAGATTACTACAACCAACTTTATGCCAATAAAGTGGACAACCTGGAAGAAATGGTCAAATTCTTAGAAATGCACAACCTCCTGAGACTGAACCAGGAAGAAATAGGAAATATAAACAGACCAATCACAAGCACTGAAATTGAAGCTATGATTAACAATCTGGCAACAAACAAAAGCCCCGGACCACATGGCTACAGGCAAATTCTATCAAATATTTAGAGAAGAGCTAACACCTATCCTTCTCAAACTCTTCCAAAATATAGCAGAGGGAGGAACACTCCCAAAGTCATTCTATGAGGCCACCATCACCCTGATATCAAAACCAGAAAAAGATGGCACAAAAAAGGAAAACTACAGGACAATATCACTGATGAACATAGATGCGAAAGTCCTCAACAAAATACTAGCAAACAGAATCCAGCAGCACATTAAAAGGATCATACACGATAATCAAGTGGGGTTTATCCCAGGAATGCAAGCATTCTTCAGTATACGGAAATCAATCAATGTGATAAACCATATTATCAAATTGAAGGAGAAAAAACATGATCATCTCAATAGATGCAGAAAAAGCTTTTGACAAAATTCAACACCAATTTATGATAAAAACCCTCCAGAAAGTAGGCATAGAGGAAACTTACCTCAACATAATAAAGGCCATGTATGAAAAACCCACAGCCAACATCGTTCTCAATGGTGAAAAACTGAAACCATTTCCACTAAGATCAGGAACAAGACAAGGTTGCCACTCTCACCACTATTATTCAACACAGTTTTGTAAGTTTTAGCCACAGCAGTCAGAGACGAGAAAGAAATAAAAGAAATCCAAATCGGAAAAGAAGAAGTAAAACTGTCACTGTTTGCAGATGACATGATACTATACATTGAGAATCCTAAAGATGCAACCAGAAAACTACTAGAGCTAATCAATGGATTTGGTAAAGTAGCAGGTTACAAAATTAATGCACAGAAATCTCTTGCATTCCTAAACACTAATGATGAAAAATCTGAAGGAGAAATTAAAGAAACACTCTCATTTACCATTGCAACAAAAAGAATAAAATACCTAGGAATAAACCTACCTAAGGAGGTAAAAGACCTATTCTCAGAAAACTATAAGACACTGATGAAAGAAATTAAAGATGATACCAACAGGTGGAGAGATATACCATGGTCTTGGATTGGAGGAATCAACATTGTGAAAATAGCTATATGACCCAAAGCACTCTGCAGATTCAATGCAATCCCTGTCAAACTACCACTGGCATTTTTCACAGAACTAGAACAAAAAATTTCACAATTTGTATGGAAACACAAAAGACCCCAAATAGCCAAAGCAATCTTGAGAAAGAAAGATTGAGCTAGAGGAATCAGGCTCCCAGACTTCAGACTATACTACAAAGCTACAGTAATCAAGACAGTATGGTACTGGCACAAAAACAGAAATATAGATCAATAGAACAGGGTAGAAAGCCCAGAGATAAACCCACGCACATGTGGTCACCTTGTCTTTTTTTTTTTTTTTTTTAAATCCCTGATGCCTGGGCCCTACCCCAGTGATCTGATTTCAACTGGTCTGCAGTGGGGGAGCAGGATTTTTTTTTTTTAAGAAATTCACATTCTTTTATTTATTTATTTATTTATTTATTTATTTATTTATTTATGACTGTGTTGAGTCTTTGCCTCCGTGTGAGGGCTATCTCCAATCGCGGCAAGTGGGGACCACTCTTCATCGCGGTGTGCGGGCCTCTCACCATCGCGGCCTCTCTTGTTGCGGAGCACAGGCTCCAGACGCGCAGGCTCAGCAATTGTGGCTCACGGGCCCAGTTGCTCCACGGCGTGTGGGATCTTCCCAGACCAGGGCTCGAACCCGTGTCCCCCGCATTGGCAGGCAGACTCTCAACCACTGCACCACCAGGGAAGCCCAGGTCACCTTGTCTTTGATAAAGGAGACGAGTATACAATGGAGAAAAGACAGCCTCTTTAATAAGTGGTGCTGGGAAAACTGGACAGCTACATGTAAAAGAATGAAATTAGAACACTCCTTAACACCATACACAAAAATAAACTCAAAATGGATTAAAAACCTAAATATAAGACCAGACACTATAAAACTCTTAGAGGAAAACATCGAAAGAACACTCCATGACATAAATCACAGTAAGATCCTTTTTGACCCACCTCCTAGAGTAAGGGAAATAAAAACAAAAATAAACAAATGGGACCCAATGAAACTTAAAAGCTTTTGCACAGCAAAGGAAACCATGAAGAAGATGAAAAGACAACCCTTAGAGTGGGAGAAAATATTTGCAAGTGAAGAAAAGACAAAGGATTAATCTCCAAAATATACAAGCAGCTCATGCAGCTCAATATCAATAAAACAAACAACCCAATCCAAAAACGGGCAGAAGACCTAAATAGACATTTCTCCAAAGAACATATACAGTTTGCCAGCAAACACATGAAAGAATGCTCAACATCCCTAATCATTAGAGAAATGCAAATCAAAACTACAATGAGGTATCACCTTACACCAGTCAAAATGGCCATCATCAAAAAATCTACAAACAATAAATGGTGGAGAGGGTGTGGAGAAAATGGAACCCTCTTGCACTGTTAGTGGGAATGTAAATTGATATAGCCACTATGGAGAACAGTATGGAGGTTCCTTAAAAAACTAAAAACAGAACTACCATACGATCCAGCAATCCCACTACCGGGCATGTACCCTGAGAAAACCATAATTCAAGAAGAGTCATGTACCACAGTGTTCACTGCAGCTTTATTTACAATAGCCAGGACATGGAAGCAACCTAAATGTCCATCGACAGA
This sequence comes from Balaenoptera borealis, assembly GCF_965194805.1. Classification (NCBI taxonomy): domain Eukaryota; kingdom Metazoa; phylum Chordata; class Mammalia; order Artiodactyla; family Balaenopteridae; genus Balaenoptera; species Balaenoptera borealis. Next base: position 10,900,332 of record NC_138868.1, read on the forward strand.
TTAGTAGGTAAAGAAGATGTGGTACATATATACAATGGAATGTTGCTCAGCCATAAAAAGAAATGAAACTGAGTTATTTGTAGTGAGGTGGATGGACCTAGAGACTGTCATACAGAGTGAAGTAAGTCAGAGAGAGAAAAACAAATACCGTATGCTAATACATATATATGGAATCGAAAATAAAAGTTCTGAAGAACCTAGGGGCAGGACAGGAATAAAGATGCAGACGTAGAGAATGCAGTTGAGGACACAGGGAGGGGGAAGGGTAAGCTAGGACAACGTGAGAGTGGCATGGACATATATACACTACCTAGTGCAAAACAGATAGCTAGTGGGAAGGAGCCTCATCCACAGGGAGATCAGCTCGGTGCTTTGTGTCCAGCTAGAGGGGTGGGATAGGGAGGGTGTGACGGAGACACAAGAGGGAGGAGACATGGGGATATATGTATACCTATAGCTGATTCACTTTGTTATACAGCAGAAACTAATACGCCATTGTAGAGCAATTATGCTCCAATAAAGATGTTAAAAAAAGTAAAAAAAAAAAATGTAGCATCCTGAATCCCTATCAAAATACCAATGGCATTTTTTACAGAGCTAGAGCAAATAATTCTAAAATTTGTATGGATACACAAAATACCCTGAATAGCCAAAACGATCTTGAGAAAGAACAAAGCAGGATGTATCATGCTCCCTAACTTTAACCTATACCTCAAAGCTACAGTAATCCAAGCAGTATGGTACTGGCACAAAGCCAGACACATAGATCAGTGGAGCAGAATAGAGAGCTCAGAAATAAACCCACACATTTATGGTCAATTAATCTACAACAAGGGAGGCAAGAATAAATAATACAGTGGGGAAAAGACCGCCCCTTCAGTAAATGGTGTTGGGAAGCTGTACAGCTACCTGCAAAAGAATCAAATTACCTTTTCACACCATATTCAAAAATAAACTCAAAATGGATTAGACTTAAATGTAAGATCTGAAACCATAAAACTCCTAGAAGAAAATAGGCAGTATATTCTTTGACATGGTCTTAGCAATATTTTTTTGAGTATGTCTCCTCAGGCAAGAAAGATAAAAGCAAAAATAAACAAATGGTACTACATCAGACTAAAAAGCTTTTGCACAGTGAAGGAAACTATCAACAAAATACAAAGGCAGCCTACGAAATGGGAGAACAGATTTGCACACAATGTATCTGGTAAGGGGTTAATACCCCAAATATACAAAAACTCTTACAACTCAACATCAGAAAACAAACAACCCGATTAAAAAATGAGCCGAGGACTTAAAGAGACATTTTCCCAAAGAAGACATACAGAATGCGAACAGACACAGGAAAAGATGCTTAATGTCACTAATCATCAAGGAAATACAAGTAAAAACTACAATGAGATATCTCAGACCTCTGAGAATGGCTCTTCTCAAAACTACAAGTTATGAGTGTTAGTGAGGATGTGGAGAAAAGGGAATCTTCATGCTTTGTTGATGGGGATGTAAATTGGTACAGCCAGTATGGAAAACAGTATGTAGATTCCTCAAAATATTAAAAGTAGAACTACCATATGATCCAGCAATTCCACCTCTGGATATTTTTCCAAAGAAAACAAAAACACTAATTTGAAAAGATATGTGCACCCTATGTTCATTGCAGCATTAGCTACAATAGCCAAGAGATGGAAGGAACCTAAGTGTTGACTGATGGATGAATGGATAAAGAAGATGTGGCATGTATACACAATGGAATATTAGCCATAAAACAGAATGAAATCTTGCCATTTGAGACAACATGGATGGACCTAAAGGGTATTATTCCAAGTGAAATAAGTCAAGCAGAGAAAGACAAATACCATATGATTTTGCTTATATGTGGAATCTAAAAAACAAAACAAATGAACAAACATAACAAAACAGAAATTGAATCATAGATATAGAGAACAAACAGGTGGTTGCCAGAGGGGAGTTGGGTGGGGGGATGAGTAAAATAGGTGAGAGAGATTAAGAGTTACAAACTTCCAGTTACGAAATAAATGAGTCATGGGGATGAAATGTACAGCATGGGGAATATAGTCAATAATACTGTAATAACCTTGTAAAGTGACAGATGGTAACTAGACTTATTGTGTGATCATTCTGTAATGTATAAAAATATTGAATTATTATGTTGTACACCTGGAACTAATATAGTGTTGTAGGTCAGTTATACTTAAATTTTTCAAAAAAAGTAGCAGCATGAGAATTTAATTTTGGCCAATACTGTGGGCCACTAAAACATGGGCCATTCATTAATGGTGTCTTCGTGGTCACTCATTGACTCTTCCCCAGATCTGGGTCCCACATATTAGAAAGGATGAGCACCCTGGTCATGTTTGGTGGTTACCTTTTATATGCACACTGGGGGTTGTGTGTGGGAAAACTGGAGCCTGATCCCATCCTGACATTAGCAAGCAGAGGTGGGGGAGTGGGGAACATAGGACTGGCCTGCCCCAGTCTCCATCACCAGATGGACATCCTGTTCTCCTCCTCTTCTCCCCGAAAGTTATTGCTTTCTGGAGTAAGAGGTGAAGGAGGTGCATTATGGGCCTAATCTCTCGGAGTCCCTGAGTTTTTTTTCTCCATGATCCTTCTCTAATTTTACAAGACACCCCCAAACACACCTTAGCTTTTGCATTATTAATGAGAAATTCTTTTTGTGGGTACAGTATGTCATATAATGTTCATATTTTTCAGACAAGCAAAGCAAAAGTGCTTCCTTAGAAAATGATTTTTGTCCTGTTGGAAGGTAGAATATTTCTGACACACAGCCATCATTTATTTAAGCTAAACAAAGAAGCCACCTCTTGGAAATTTTATATTCCAGATGCCTGCTGTCCGTCCAAGAGTGAATATTCAAATCTAAAAACTTTATTATTTTAAAAAATATCTCTGCCAGAACTTCTATCAAGAGCCAGTCATATGTCTAAGTGTTTCACTGAATCTGTCATATCTTTGTTGGTAGGATGCACCACTATTTTCTATAACACTAAGGAAGAAGAACGCTGCCACTTAACCTATGATACCATGAGATTTCAGAGATGTTATAATGTGAAAAAAAATGAATTATAGAATTGATATAAAATGGTGTATCTTTAGATGGAAGGCAGAGATTTTCCTTTTTAGTCTTAAAAGATTCAATAGGAGAAAGGATGAGGAATTCGGGGTTAGGCTGAAGTTTGATCCCATCCCGCTCTTACGAGCCATGTGACTCTGGGAAGTGATGTTTCTTTAAACTCTGTTTTCTTCTTTTTTTTTTTTCATCTGTAAAATGGAATCACACCCACCTCAACTAGGTTGAGGTGAAGAATAAACAATTTACTGAGTATAATGCTTCTACCCTAATGCCTGTCAGATGGTGTATATTTAACAAAAATTAGTTTCTCTTCCCCTTATTTAAACCAATCTGTTTTTAGTATTAATATCGATCAGTTTCCTCTTGTTTCAGTCCTCTGACATGTAGGCATGGTTCCACATGGAGATGCCTTATACTGAGGAGTTTTGGTTAGAGCAGAGCATTGCTCTTTCTTACCGTTGCTGTCTCCTTGTTCTTTGTCCTCGTTTCCACCCTGCTGGTGGAAATGTAGACTTCAGTGATTAATTACTCGGACTGCTTTGCACCAAGACCTATGCAGGGTGGGGTCATTTGCCTCTGGATATCTCATCTAGTCTTTGATTTTACCTCCTTTTGACCAGGGATCAAACCCGTGTCCCCTGCAGTGGAAGCATGGAGCCTTAACCACTGAACCGCCAGGGAAGTCCCCCTTTTGCTTCCATCTTAGCCTCGGATTGCCTGTAAATCTCTTATGGGCCCCTAATTTTATGCTTGGTTGAATATCCACATATGATCACAAAAAGAGCACCTCTCATTTCTCCTGTTATGGAAAGTAGCTTGGCTCAACAAGGTTATTCCCCATATTCGGTGTCTTCCTCTTACATAATGCTGTAGACTGTTGTTGAATATTGCCTGTTCATCTTCTTGTTTTTCTCCAATAATATTATAATCATATTCTCTTTAACTCATTTTATCTTCTCTGACTTCATCTAACTTCATTGTGTCTTCACCAACTCTACTGTCTTTATGAAATTACCTCTTCAAAGGGATTCACTTTATTTCATTGCTTCAGAAATTACAGCATCCACCTTCTCTAAAGGTGCCCCCTCCAAAAAATAAAACCAAAGAAAAGCAAAGAAAGAAAGAAATGAAGGAAGGAAGGGAGGGAGGAAGGAAGGAAGAAAGGAAAGCAACTTTTTTCCACTCTGTCTGGGTTTTGTGGTTTGGTATGTCTTGCATTTCTACTGTTTTGAATATTTGATATTATTAATTTAGTAAAAGTGTAAACAAAGGTAAATCATATTTTAGAGGGCAGCAAATATGAACAGAAAATAAAAAGAAATTCATTTATTGTATGAGAATGCTATTCTATTCACTAGCAATAAGAACTTATCAAGATGACACAATTTTGTGTTTAATGAATTGAGGAGGGTGTGAAAGAGAAAGTGGTAATTTATTTAAATTATTCGAAATTTAGTGAACAGGGCACACCTGTCTTTTTAGGGGGACTGTATATCTTAACTAAAAACTATATAGAAAAAACTGTCACACATGAAAATAAATTGTTGGAATCCCTTTGATTCAGTATATTTCACTGACTTCTAATGTAAACTTTAATAAAGGGATAGAAAGAATAAAACTGAATGTTCATATTTTAATTGATAAATGAAAAGACAGACAGATATGCAGATAGGTAGGTAGGTATATACAGTCAGAATCAAATAGGTAGAGATAGTTCACCAACAGGGTAAATGGGTAATTTTGGTATTTCTCATGATGGACTATTATGCAATCATGAAAATGAGAATATGGAAAGCTAAAAATACATACACAAAACCCATTATAAATGTTATGTAGAGAAAAGAATATGTCTGTTGATTAGTATGAATGTAAGTAACCATAAACAGAACTGATTTTTAACCATCATCATTTAATAAGTGTTGTTTGAGGATCGACTATGTGTCATAGTCTTTTAGGTGCTGCAGTCTTAGTGGTAAGCACAATAGACAAGTACCAGCTCTCAGGAACTTGTATTCTAAGCAGGAGAAGCAAACAATCAAATAAATGATAGAAACATCAGATTGTGATAAGTGAGTGCCAGGCAGAGAATTAAGATGAAGTGGGAGGGAGTGTCCAGAGAACAAGGTGAAGTTGGGCAGTCAGAAAAGGCCATTTGAAGGAGTTTTTTGTCGTTTCTTTTTCTCTGTCATGTCTTCAAAATTCTTCAGTGTTTTTACAATTCAAAAGTATATTTCAGAAGGTATTTATTTTTTATTTTATTTTTTTTGAATTTTATTTTATTTATTTTTTTATACAGCAGGTTCTTATTAGTTATCCATTTTATACATATTAATGTATATATGTCAATCCCAATCTCCTAATTTATCATACCATCATCCCCCCACCACTTTCCCCCCTTGGTGTCCATACGTTTGTTCTCTACATCTGTGTCTCAATTTCTGCCCTGCAAACTGGTTCTTCTGTACCATTTTTCTAGGTTCTACATATATGCGTTAATATATGATATTTGTTTTTCTCTTTCTGACTTATGTCACTCTGTATGACACTCTCTAGATTAAGTAAATTTCTCCATTTCTTCCAGGTTGTCCATTTTATTGGCATAGAGTTGCTTGTAGTAGTCTCTTAGGATACTTTGTATTTCTGCGGTGTCTGTTGTAACTTCTCCTTTTTCATTTCTAATTTTATTGATTTGAGTCCTCTCCCTCTTTTGCTTGATGAGTCTGGCTGATGGTTTATCAATTTTGTTTATCTTCTCAAAGAACCAGCTTTTAGTTTTATTGATCTTTGCCATTGTTTTCTTTGTTTCTATTTCATTTATTTCTTCTCTGATCTTTATGATTCCTTTCCTTCTACTAACTTTGGGTTTAGTTTGTTCTTCTTCCTCTAGTTCCTTTAGGTGTAAGGTTAGATTGTTTATTTGAGATGTTTGTTGTTTCTTGAGGTAGGATTGTATTGCTATAAACTTCCCTCTTAGAACTGCTTTTGCTGCATCCCATAGGTTTTGGGTCGTTGTGTTTTCATTGTCATTTGTTTCTAGGTATTTTTTGATTTCCTCTTTGATTTCTTCAGTGATCTCTTGGTTATTTAGTAACGTATTGTTTAGCCTCCATGTGTTTGTGTTTTTTACGGTTTTTTCCCTGTAATTGATTTCTAATCTCATAACGTTGTGGTCAGAAAAGATGCTTGATATTTCAGTTTTCCTAAATTTACTGAGGCTTGATTTGTGACCCAAGATGTGATCTAGCCTGGAGAATGTTCCATGCGAACTTGAGAAGAAAGTGTAATCTGCTGTTTTTGGATGGAATGTCCTATAAATATCAATTAAATCTATCTGGTCTATTGTGTCATTTAAAGCTTGTGTTTCCTTATTTTCTATTTGGATGATCTGTCCATTGGTGTAAGTGAGGTGTTAAAGTCCCCCACTATTATTGTGTTACTGTCGATTTCCTCTTTTATAGCTGTTAGCAGTCGCCTTATGTATTGAGGTGCTCCTCTGTTGGGTGCATATATATTTATAATTGTTATATCTTCTTCTTGGATTGATCCCTTGATCATTATGTAGTGTCCTTCCTTGTCTCATGTAACATTCTTTATTTTAAAGTCTATTTTATCTGATACAAGTATTGCTACTCCAGCTTTCTTTTGATTTCCATTTGCATGGAATATCTTTTTCCATCCCCTCACTTTCAGTCTGTGTCCCTAGGTCTGAAGTGGGTCTCTTGTGGACAGCATATACATGGGTCTTGTTTTTGTATCCATTCAGTGAGCCTGTGTCTTCTGATTGGAGCATTTGATCCATTCACATTTAAGGTAATTATCGATATGTATGTTCCTATGACCATTTTCTTAATTGTTTTGGGTTTGTTTTTGTAGGTCCTTTTCTTCTCTTGTGTTTCCCACTTAGAGAAGTTCCGTTAGCATTTGTTGTAGAGCTGGTTTGGTGGTGCTGAATTCTCTCAGCTTTTGCTTGTCTGTAAAGCTTTTGATTTCTCCATCAAATCTGAATGAGATCCTTGCCGGGCAGAGTAATCTTGGTTGTAGGTTCTTCCCTTTCATCACTTGAAATATGTCTTGCCACTCCCTTCTGGCTTGTAGAGTTTCTGCTGAGAAATCAGCTGTTAACCTTATGGGAGTTCCCTTGTATGTTATTTGTCGTTTTTCCCTTGCTGCTTTCAATAATTTTTCTTTGTCTTTAATTTTTGCCAATTTGATTACTATGTGTCTCGGCATGTTTCTCCTTGGGTTTATCCTGTATGGGACTCTCTGCGCTTCCTGGACTTGGGTGGCTATTTCCTTTCCCATGTTAGGGAAGTTTTCGACTATAATCTCTTCAAATATTTCCTCTGGTCCTTTCTCTCTCTCTTCTCCTTCTGGGACCCCTATAATGCAAATGTTGTTGTGTTTAATGTTGTCCCAGAGGTCTCTTAGGCTGTCTTCATTTCTTTTCATTCTTTTTTCTTTTTTTTTTTTTGTTCTTTTATTTATTTATTTATGACTGTGTTGGGTCTTCGTTTCTGTGCAAGGGCTTTCTCTAGTTGTGGCAAGTGGGGACCACTCTTCATCGCGGTGCGCGGGCCTCTCACCATCGTGGCCTCTCTTGTTGCGGAGCACAGGCTCCAGACGCGCAGGCTCAGTAATTGTGGCTCACGGGCCCAGTTGCTCCGCGGCATGTGGGATCTTCCCAGACCAGGGCTCGAACCCGTGTCCCCTGCATTGGCAGGCAGACTCTCAACCACTGTGCCACCAGGGAAGCCCCATTCTTTTTTCTTTATTCTGTTCCACAGCAGTGAATTCCACCATTCTGTCTTCCAGGTCACCTGTTCTTCTGCCTCAGTTATTCTGCTATTGATTCCTTCTAGTGTATTTTTCATTTCGGTTATTGTATTGTTCATCTCTGTTTGTTTGTTCTGTAATTCTTCTAGGTCTTTGTTAAACATTTCTTGCATCTTCTCGATCTTTGCCTCCATTCTTTTTCCGAGATCCTGGATATCTTCACTATCAGTATTCTGAATTCTTTTTCTGGAGTGTTGCCTATCTCCACTTCATTTAGTTGTTTTCTTGGGGCTTTATCTTGTTACTTCATGTGGTACATAGCCCTCTGCCTTTTCATCTTGTCTATCTTTCTGTGAATGTGGTTTTTGTTCCACAGGCTGCAAGATTGTAGTTCTTGCTTCTGCTGTCTGCCCTCTAGTGGATGACGCTATCTAAGAGGCTTGTGCAGGCTTCCTGATGGGAGGGACTGGTGGTGGGTAGAGCTGGCTGTTGCTGTGGTGGGCAGAGCTCAGTAAATCTTTAATCTGCTTGTCTGCTGATGGGTGGGGCTGAGTTCCCTCCCTGTTGGTTGTTTGGCCTGAGGTGACCCAACACTGGAGCCTACCCGGGCTCTTTGGTGGGGCTAATGGTGGACTCTGGGAGGGCTCACGCCAAGGCGTACTTCCCAGAACTTCTGCTGCCAGTGTCCTTGTCCTCACGGTGAGCCACAGCCACCCCCTGCCTCTGCAGGAGACCCTCCAACACTAGTAGGTAGGTCTGGTTCAGTCTCCCCTGGGGTCACTGCTCCTTCCCCTTGGTCCTGATGTGCACACTACTTTGTGTGTGCCTTCCAAGAGTGGAGTCTCTGTTTCCCCCAGTCTTGTCGATGTCCTGCAATCAAATCCCGCTAGCCTTCAAAGTCTGATTCTCTAGGAATTGCTCCTCCTGTTGCCGGACCCCCGGGTTGGGAAGCCTGACGTGGGGCTCAGAACCTTCCCTCCAGTGGGTGCACTTCTGTGGTATAAGTGTTCTCCAGTTTGTGAGTCACCCACCCAGCAGTTTTGGGGTTTGATTTTATTGTTATTGCGCCCCTCCTACCATCTCATTGTGGCTTCTCCTTTGTCTTTGGATGTGGGGTATTTTTTTTGGTGAGTTCCAGTGTCTTCCTGTCAATGATTGTTCAGCAGTTAGTTGTGATTCCGGCACTCCCGCAAGAGGGAGTGAGAGCATGTCCGTCTACTCCGCCATCTTGAACCAATCTCTCAGAAGTTATTTAAAGTGATAACTAGTTACCTATTTTCTTAAAATCTTATTTGGATTCCACAGAAGGAATTTAGAATAGTGGGCCTCAAACTGCTTCACATTCGAATCACATGAGAGTTTTTAAAAATGCATGTTTTCTTAAAAGAAAGAAAAATTATGTGTCTGCTTCATTGAATAAGTTTTAATGATGTTTTTTACCATCTTATGACTTGGATTGTTCCTGTCATAAACGTAGATTCACTCCAGCTGTTTCCTGAAAAATGCAAAAGTGTAACTTTAAGTTTCATTTCCTGCACAGATAAAAGCACAGAGAGTTGTTGATAGATCCCTGGGCAGCCCTTTCCCTGCAGAAGCTGATGAAAAATGGTGCCCAATAGTTATGCTATGAGTGCTTTTTGACATTTTAGGGGGCCAGTTACTTCTCCCTTCCTTGATCTCACCTGGTTCCTGGAGTAATACTACTCCTGTCTGATGCTGCAGCCCGCAAATTTGTTTCTACCATATTGGCTGTTCTAGTTGTTCCTATCAAAGCTGAGGAAATACTGTTTTGAAGATCAAAAACACTGTAAAAGCCACACACAGTTGTCAGTAAGTTGTTAGAATGCCAATAAGTTGGCAGTGAAACACCTGAACCCTAGCTCTTCAGTGAAAAGAAGTGTCCAAACTTTCCAATATCCTCTTGACTGCTCACCAGTGACAGCAGATTAATGCATTAATTAAATTTAATGATGTAAATTCGATAAAGGCAGGAATTTTTGTCTGTGTTGTTCACTGCTTATATCCTCATCACTTAGAACCAGTTCCAAGTGCAATAGATATTTGAATTTGTTAAATGAAAGTACCCTGTGCCTATCTGTGCCTGCAGGTTTTAGACCACCCACTGTTCTAGGTTATTTCTTGCCCTGTTTCTCAAACCATCGGTCATCTCACTACCATCTTTTACAACCAAACATTCCCAAAGCAGAATCTTCTCTCACAGCTTAAATGTTTTCATGTCACATTCAATTTTCAGTGAATTGCAGTCTTTCTTCTCGTCTTAATACCTTTCTAAAATTGTTTCCCCTAATACCGCTAGTGACAACCTGATAGCTGTATCCAGTGAGCTCTATTCAATCCCTGTTCTTTCGGATTTCTCAACAACACTGCTCTGCTTCCTCCTGGCCCTTTGAGATGCTTGTCCTTCCTTAGCTTCCAAAACAGGACGTTCTCTTAAATCCCTTTCCTACTTTCTTTGACATCCTCAATTTCATCTTCACTAATTTCACTTTCTCAGACAGCCAGATGTGAGCATTCCTTACAAGGTGTCACTCTCCCCTGGGAACTCTCATTCATTCCCATAACTTAACCAATTTTAGGTGAATTCCTCATGCAGTGCCATGTTCTTTCAATCCTGTTCTCTCATCTGATTTTCAAGCTTGCATTTCCAACGATTTGCAATGCATATCATAATGAATCTTCAATCTATGATGTGAAATCATAGAACTGCTCCATTCTGAGCTCATGATCCAATTCCCATGCTTCTCCTTTCTCAGCTTCCTATCTCTCTCTTTTAGCATCGTCACCATCTAATGCCCTTCCTACTTCCCATCATCCAAACCCAAAGCTGAGAGATGTTTTGATTTCTTTCTCTTTTTCACTCCTTATATCTAATAAATTACTTCACATTTATTAAGTCCTTTCTACCCCCAAATGTCTAAAATATAGCCCCCCACCTTTATTTCTAGTCTTTAATTCAGGTCTAGTTCCTTGTTTACTCCTACTGTCTCACTTGTTTTCTAAACTATTAATTGTAATTTCTTTCTTCCCTACTCAGTTCACCTCCAATGATTCTCTAATGCTTATGGATTAAAGTCCAGATGCCATGGGCATTTAAGACCCTGCATAGTGTGGTTCCAGCCTTTGTCTGTTGCCTTAAGTTAATTACACCCTGATTTAACCATGATCCATCTAGGCTATTCTGATTGGCTGTGAACACAACTAGAATGTTTCTGTTTCATCCTGTATAGGTATTGTTCCTCCTACCTGGAATGTTCTTTTTCTCTTATTATATAATTTCTACTTATTCTCTAAGATTCAACTCAAATCCCTTCTATTCCATGAGATTTCCTTGTAATATCCTAGCCTTCATTGACCTTGTTCCTATAATATTATGGAGCAATTATTTTGTGCTAGGCATTAGAGCCTTTTACTGATATTTAGTCCTTCCTGGCTATCTTATGTCACTTATCATCTCTTTTTAAATTATTTTTATTGGAATATAATTCACACATCTTTTAAAGTTTTTTTTTAAAGACACCAATTGTACTTGAACATTTGTTACTTTTTTTAAAAATTAATTAATTAATTAATTAATTTTTGGCTGTGTTGGGTCTTCGTTTCTGTGCAAGGGCTTTCTCTAGTTGTGACAAGTGGGGGCCACTCTTCATCGTGGTGCGCGGGCCTCTCACTATTGCTGCCTCTCTTGTTGCGGAGCACAGGCTCCAGACGCGCAGGCTCAGTAGTTGTGGCTTACGGGCCTAGTTGCTCCGCGGCATGTGGGATCTTCCCAGACCAGGGCTCGAACCTGTGTCCCCTGCATTGGCAGGCAGATTCTCAACCACTGTGCCACCAGGGAAGCCCTTAAAGTTTTTTTAATATAGTCACAAAATTATGCAACCATCATTGCACCATTATATAATTACAGAATATTTTCATCATGCCAAAGGAAACCTAATTAACAGTCACTTTCTGTTTCTCCTGCCCCCCCTGTCTCCTGCCTATATCTGTTTTTTGTTTTTATGGATTTACCTATTATGGGCATTTCATATAAATGGAATCATATAATATACAGTTTCTTATATCTGACTTCTTGTACTTAAAATGATATTTTTAAGGCTCATGTATGTTATGACATGTACTGGTACATCATTCCTTTCATGGCTGAAGAATGTTTCATTATATAGATATACCACATTTTCTTTATCTATTCATCAGTTGATAGACTTCTGGATTGTTTCCACTTTTTGCCTATTATGAATAACGCTCCTATGAACATTTGTATAAAAGTTTGTGTGTGATCCTGTGTTTTCACTTTTCATAGGTATATACCTAGTAGTGGACTACTGAGCCTTACCTTTTGTTTGTTTGTTTGTTTATAGCAGCTTTATTCATAATTGCTAAAACTTGGTTACAACCAAGATGGCCTTCAGTAGGTGAATGGATACATAAACAGTGGTACATCCAGACAATGGAATACTATTCAGCACTGAAAAGAAATCCTGTATGATTTCAATTATATGACAGTTCTGGAAAAGACAAAACTATGGAGACAGGAAAAAGATCAGTGGTGGCCAGGGGTTGAGGGAAGGAAGGATGAGTAGGCAGAACATAGAGGATTTTTAGTGCGGTGAACTATTTATTCTGTGTGATATTATAATTGGTGGGTGCGTGTCATTATGCATTTATACATTTGTCAAAACCCAAAGAATGTACAACACCAAGAGTAAACCCTAATGTAATCTATGGACTTTGGGTGATTATGATGTGTCAGTTTAGGTTCATCAATTGTAACAAATGTTCCACTCTGGCAGGGGATGTTGATAATGGTGTGTGTGTGGGCACAGGGGGTTAATGGAAAATCTGTGTACCTTCTGTTCGATTTTGCTATGAAACTAAAACTGCTCTGAAAAATAAAGCCCACTGAAAAATAAATAAATAAAAGAGAAAATAGAGATGGGTACAACCCCTGCCCTAATGAAGTATAGTTGCTAGCATGTATTACATTTGAAGAGAAGAAAAAAAAATCATAAGTACTTTTAAGACATTTTTTAAAAAGTTGATTCTAGAATGAGCCTTACCTTATAGTAACTCTATGTTTAGCTTTTTGAGGAACTGCCAAACAGTTTTTCAAAGCAGCTACACCATTTTACATTACCACTAGCAATGTATGAGGGTTCTAATTTTTCCAAATCCTCACCAAGCTTGTTACTTTCGTTTTGATTATAAGCATCCCCATGGGTGTGAAGTCATATCTCATTGTGGTTTTGATTTGCATTTCCCTAGTGACTAGTGATGAGCGTCTTTTCATATGCTTATTGACCATTTGTATATTTTCTTTGGACAAATATATATTCAAATCCTTTGCCCAAGTTTAAATGTGTTATTTGTCTTTTTATTGCTGAGCTGTAAGCTTTCTTTATACTTTCTGGATACTAGACCCTTATCAGATATATAATTTGCAGATATTTTCTCCCCTTTTGTAGGTTGTTTTCACTTTCTTTACAGTGCCCTTTGAAGCACAAAAGTTTTTAATTTTGATGATGTTCACTTTTTAATTTGTTTATGCTTTTGTTGTCATACCTAAGAAACCATTGCCTAACCCCAGGTTATGAAGTTTATACCTATGTTTTCTTCTAAGAGTTTTGTAGTTTTAGCTCTTATATTTAGGCCTCTGATCCATTTTGAGTTAACTTTTGTATGTGATATGAGGTAAGTGTCCAATTTCATTCTTTTTTGCATGTGGCTACCCAGTTTTCCCACCACAGTTTTTTGAAAGATTATTCTTTTCCCATTGAATTTTCTTGGATCCCTACTGCTTATCTTTTAACACATATGGTTTTTATCACCTCTAGTTAGGCAGTAAGATTTTTGAGGGCAGGGGTGTTTTCTTATATTTAGGTATACCCTCTGTACTTAATAGGATGCCATACCCATAGTAGGTGCCTGATGGATATATTACTAATGTCTGTCTTTCCAACCAGATAGTAAGCTCTAAAATGAGAGGACTTTGCTTATTTTTGCTTACCGGTAGGCTGGGATCAGTAAGTACTTTTGGATGATTGAATTAATGATTTCCCAATGATGAGTTTGTGTCTTACTTTAGGATTTTTGTTCTCCCTTGCAGCAGGATGCATACTAGGTAAGAGTAATTTTCTTACAATAAGTCACCAAGGGAAGAGGTGAGCAAGGGGCAAACGTGACTCCATGGGAAAATCCTAGCTTAGCTTTGATTTTGCCACCATATGATTCTTCCATATTCATTTTATATTGCTTGGTCCTCTTTAGCTCAGAACATATAACCAGGTTTTGAATGAAAGGAAACCCCTTTAAGGTTTACAGACTTAGGAAAATTTCCGATTTGTGTTTTAGGTTATGTACCAAGAATTTAAAACAAATCAAATCCAAGCTACCATTTCTGTGTATTGGATTTTGCTCTTCTCAAAGTGTAATAAAAATGAATTTCCTGGTTTTTAACAAGTGCCAGTACTTCCTATTGGTGGACTTCGACAAGGCCTAATGTGTGAAACCACATTTTGAATAATGAGAACAGGAAATATGTTTCTTTCTTGCTCATGGTTTCTGCAGCTATAAAAGTGATTTGCAAAAAAAAAAAAAAGAAAAAAAGGAAATACGCTAAGTATCCAATTATAGAGGAAGGGTGAATTATTCTATATTGATTCAGTGAAGTGCTAAGTTGCAACTAAAAATAATACTTAAGAAAATTATATACCAGTAAAGAAACATATTTATGATATAAATTTAAGTCTAAAAAGATTACATTGTGCAGTGATTGCAACTGGATAAAATTATGTACTGTTGTGAACTAAGGTGATCAACCATCCTGGTTTGCCTCGGACTATCTGGTTTTTAGCACTAAAAGTCCTGTATCCCAGGAAATCTCCCAGTCCTGAGCAGAGTGGGGTGGTCTGTCACCCTACTATGAACAAATTGCCAAAGAGATAATTGGGAAGAAGGTCATAGCAAGGATTTTCATTCTTTTTCAAGAGTAGACATCAGCGGGGTCTCATTATAAGGAGTTAATGTGAGGTCAGAAAAAACTAATTATTTGAGATCATAAAAATGAATAAAATAAACTAAAATTCTTAAGGAAACCATGGGTTTGGAGAAGGATCCTCATATATATTTCAGAAGTGGAGAAAATGAGATAGAAATAAGATCGTCTCTTTTGAAGGTTTTTCTCACTGAATTTTGCCTTGAGTCTGCCATTGCCACAACCTCTTCCCTTTCCCCTAGTCCAAGGCAGGCACTGGTCCTAGTCTACCACCATATATTCCAGTCACATTCTGGACCGCAGACAGCAAGGAGTGTGTTATTAATGACCTGTTCCAGGAAAATTTTCCACGGGAATATGCGTGTGTGTTAGAATATATTGACGTGAATAGTCGATGTCTTGACATCTTACAGTTCAAACCCAGATTGGAATTATGTGAATATGAGCTTAAGGCTGCTGGAGCCTCCCATGGTCAAAATGATACAAGAGTAAAGAAGATTAGGGAAACACCATGTTGGAATCATCTGCTGCAGACGAGAACACACATATAGTTTTATTCATTTAAAGCCATTTTCGAGGACATAAACAGAAATGCCCCACCTCCTTTATTTTTTTTCCTAATCACAGGAAATATCTTCCATTGGTGGTCAAAGTGGAAATAGCACTGAGAGTGGAAATTACATTGTCTATGTACCTGCCAGAGTCTGGCAGCACTCAGCATGTAGCAAATGCTCAAATGTAGTTGATAGATTATAGTGACGTCTTCCTAGTTTAACATTCTTTCTATGTAGGATAGTAACGTCTCTGAATATGAAAAAGAATCGCAAAATAGGGTAAATATTCCCTGAGGTTTGGCATCGTAAGTAATTATGTTATTTTCAAGCATGATCTTCTTTCTCAGAATGTCTATAGCACTTAGTGTCTGCATTCTATAATCTGACAGCTAATTGTATATTAATGATTTTTCAAACGTTGTGAATGTCTAAGTCTTTTTGTTTCCAAGGGGTAAAACCTGATTTCTGACTCTTTTGTGTCTTTCTCAACTCCTGTTTCATGCTGGTCAGAGAGCAGGTGCTGATAAAACCTGTTGACTTGGCTCTAGTAGTTTATGCAGACATTGGATAGGCAATTTGGTTATTTCAAACATTATAGCATTTGAATAAGAAGATCTAGGTATGAAACAGGCTCTCAAAATTACTTGCTGTGACCATTGACAAATTACCTTTACTTATTTATTTGCTTATTTTCTCTTTGAACATTTGTAAAATAGGGATAGGGATTTTTTTTCCCTTGATCATGGAAGCTCAATTGCAATTATTTGATAAAATACTTTGTGAACTGGAAAATATTCTACAAATACAAATATTGATTATCCTTTGTAATTTGGGTACTCCTCGTGGCACTTTTTCTATCATTCTTTCTTGCTTTGCCTAAAGGCTAAAAGTAGGTAGGCAGTGCAGCCAAGAGCCTAGAAGAGGAGTTAGGGGAAGTTAAGACAGACGGAGATGTGTACGCGGTGCTGCTTGTACAAAGACAGGGCTGAGGACTGGCCACTTAGAGCTGCCCCAGTGGGGTGTGGAGGCCACAGTGTCAGCCCCATAGAAAGATAGATGGAATGGGTTCTTTATTGTACCTCATTATTATTTTTTGCTTTCCTGAAAACAGTGGTGCAAAAGAGACTCCACGAAAAATGTAGATGTGGAAGAAATTAAAGATAGCTTAGGGACGGCATGGAGCAGTCACTTACATTTTTCATCTGGTGCGGATTCTCCCTATTGCAGAGGGAAAAAATGAAAAAACAAATGAACTTCTACTGCTGTGACTACTACTACACCTTATCCAAGGAACAGGCCAGTGAGAAACCGCATTCTGCAGCCCTTATTCAGCCTATTTTTTTAACGTAAGAAAGCTGTCCTAAACAAGAAACATGATGATACAGTCTACTACAATGGCCTATGTTCATCCTCTGAATGAGGACGGGGCGAAGGGAGCTGTGGTCACTCCATGCAAAGACCAGAGAGACATGGAGGCTGCATGCAGAGTGCCTTCAGAAATGGGGGTAAATAAGTCTCTTGGAAGCTGTGAACGTTAATGTCTAAAAAAAAAGAAAACAGAAAACAGAAAAAAAATAGTTTAAGGGACACTATCATTTTCTATTGGTGAGGCTTCCTGATCTTGGGGAGGTTCTGGAAAGTTTATTTCTGTTTCTTCTTCTTCTTCTTCTTCTTCTTGGACTGGAATAATTTCAATGTCCTCTTCGTTCTTTGGCTGGGAAGATATTTCAATCTGCTCAACCACTTCTTCTTTTATTTCAATTGTCTGTTCCTTTTTTTCTTCTGCTGACAGGAGAACTACATTCTGGAATACAAAATTGAACCAACTTTTCTTGACCTTTATCACTGGCACATTTCTCAACAATCTGTATGAATATCAAATGCCTCCTGGTTTTTATGCTATTTATGTTATTTTCTATATGCTTCCCAATACCAGGATTGATTTCCCAGGTGCTCAAATCCTTATCAGATCACTTATCAAGGCTCGTCCTCAAGGCCAGCAGATACTTGCCACTTTGCCTGGAATGATCACACAGTGTTTGGGAGATAACACTGCAATAATAGGGGAATTTAGATTTTAGTTTTGATTGGCCTTTACTGGAGATAACCTTGGGAAAGTTAACTTTTTCTCTCCAATCCTGTCTTCCTCATCTGCAAAATGAAGGAATTGATGATGATTTCTAAATTCTCTTCCAAAGCTAACATCCTATGGTTCTGAAGCAGTTGATAATAGATCTGTCACTGGGATATTCATATCTCCCAATTGTGGAGCCTCTTTGAACCTATTGTTTTGGAAGAGGGATTAGAAGGAAAGAGGGGAGGAGAAGGGAATACTGAGAAATGAGGTGGAAGAAATAGTGGCTTTAATCAGCCTTCAGCCATCCTGTGTTTATGCATTAAGTATGGAATTCTGAAGTCAAGAGGGATGACTTGAAGTCCAGCAAGGTTAGTAAGAGGATGCACATAGCATAGGACTGTATCCTCTGTCTAACCTTTAAACTTATTTCAGATTTCAAGACATTTTTCTCCATTACTGGTATTTTCTGCTTTCCAGAAATATGCTAGGATCACTTTTCATGATGTTCCCAGGCTTATCAGATTACACTCTCCATAAATGACTCTTTGTAGATGTGATTTTCCTACAGGGAGTTTGTGAACAGCATGGCTTCTACTTACAGCTTTGGGTCTGGAGCATATTTTTTTCCATTCATTCTCAACAGTGCCAGCTGTCACAAGTTTTTGGAGGAAGGCAAAGAGGAGCATCACTGCAAA
The DNA here is from genome assembly GCF_965194805.1 of Balaenoptera borealis. NCBI lineage: Eukaryota > Metazoa > Chordata > Mammalia > Artiodactyla > Balaenopteridae > Balaenoptera > Balaenoptera borealis. The sequence continues at coordinate 10,918,558 of NC_138868.1, forward strand.
AATGCCCTGAAGAACAGAAAAATGAGGGTGAAAATGTAATAATGAAAATATAAGAATATGGTTGGTGCTCAGTAAATGACTGTTGACTAAAAGTAAATGATTAAAAGATCAATTCTTTAGGGAAATAATGACTGACTGTGAGAACTGCTAGTATCTGCATAACCCTAGCCCTTAGCACAACTCCTGGCACATAACAGATAGTGCATGTTGCTGACAGAAAGTAAAGCAGTAGGGCTTCCCTGGTGGCGCAGTGGTTGAGAATCTGCCTGCCAATGCAGGGGACTCGGGTTCGAGCCCTGGTCTGGGAAGATCCCACATGCCGCGGAGCAACTGGGCCCGTGAGCCACAACTACTGAGCCTGTGCGTCTGGAGCTTGTGGTCCACAACAAGAGAGGCTGCGATAGTGAGAGGCCCGCGCACCGCGATGAAGAGTGGCCCCTGCTTGCCACAACTGGAGAAAGCCCTTGCACAGAAACGAAGACCCAACACAGCCAAAAATAAATAAATAAATAAATAAAAAGAAAGGAATTCCTTTAAAAAAAAAAAAAAAGAAAGTAAAGCAGTAATAATTAGTTGAATCAATTCTGTGTAGGCAAGAACAATTATTGAGTCCCAAATTGAACTGTATCCAGCTTTAAGTGGTATGGTATCGCACTAAGGAAATCTCTCCACACCTGGGAGATGCATTTTTTTCCCCTTCAAACTCTACACTAAAAACTCCTTGAGGCAAATGATGTTTATTACAACTTAGGTTCTTCAGTGTTCATCTTAATCAATAATAATGATAATAATAAATATTCTGTTAATAATATAATAATAATAAATATTAAAGCAAACACTTAAAAAGCACTTTCTATGTACCAGACACTGTTCTAAGTGCTTTCCATGTATTAACTCATCCCTCAAAACAGCCCTATAAATACTATAAACAGTAAATACTATTACCTTCCCCATTTTACAGTTGAAAAAAATGAGACAGTGTGATCAGAATTCTTTCTCAACGCCATATAGGCAATAAGTAGCAGACACAGACAGTCTGGATCTAGAGTTGATGCTCATAAGAAAAATGCCATACTTCCTCCCTGAAAATACATCCAGTTTCACACTTACCAAGAACAAAAACCGTATGCTGTCACAATATTGCATAGATAGAGAGTTTTTCTCAGTGGGGTTAGCTGGTTCACAGTTGTATATGTTAATATGTGGTGTGGGAGCCTTAGTAAGGTTCAGACTCTCCATTTTAAAAAAATGGGAAATTGTCAGATTAAATATGTCCATGATCAAAAAAATTATTCCAGAAATAGCAGCAAAGAGGCTCAATGAGTTCATTATTATTCTCCCTCTGACCTGAAATAGAGACATAAAGATTTATTAATTGAGTTTAATTACCAATTGAAGAATATAAGCTAGGAAGGAATTCCAGATTCCATTCCCCTGACTCAGAAACGTACTACACCTAAATCATACTAAGTTCTATTTCTCTCAGTTGTTTTTAGTCTCTTGGTCACTATAAAATGAAAACCTTCACGTCTGAACCTTGTCCCTTTCTCAGATTTCCCCTTCTCATTTATGCCACCACCATCCAATCAGTTCATCAAGAAAACATCCTAGGAGTGATCCTTGTACTTCCTTTCACTGCCACTGCCACCAGAATACTAGTAGGCATTCAATACACAATTGTTGAGTAAATGAAATGAATAGTATTCAGATTATATCACAGTGAAGCAGGATGGTATTGTGGGTATAGGTAGGGAAAGAGCAGATAGACCCCTCTAGGTCTGTACCATCAAGTGGAAACAAGCAAATAGTAACACCTATTCCCTCCCTGTTGACACAGGTTGCGGTCAGCCCCAGGCAATCATCTTTCAAAATACAATTAAGGCTGATGTCTCCGGGTAGCACAGGTAAGAGGATGTCAGTGTGAATGTGCTACCTTGCCGGGATGATAAAAGTTCGAAACAGGAAGATATGTGCAAAAAGTACCATAATGGTGTGGGGTTATTGATGATTATCTTAAGACACACATATTTCATCCCTGGTTGTATGACCTACAGATGGCAAGTCAGTAGGACTGACTGTATTTGGAGAATAATACAACTTGATCTTCATAAACAGTTTTTCTTTTCCCCCAAACTGAGTTTGTCAGACCACCTCTAAAGAGGAGCCATCTCAATCTCCTCAATCTCCCATTGACTTCGGAAGTGACTCAAATTAGTAATAGCTTAGTAAGTGGAGAAAAGTTGAAGAAGGAAGCTTGCTGGTAAGCTCTTGACCTGTACAGAATCAGGGGTTCTTCCTGGGTGTAAATGTGTCCTGAGGGGTTATATGAAGAGGACCACTCTAGCTCTTTATAGCCTCTGAAGCACCCTCATATATATTACTCCATTTTATCCTCAGGAGAGTTTCATACGGTAGCAAGGACTATTATCTCCATTTTATAGGTTAAAATTCAGAGGTACATAGGGGTAAACTGACTTGCTCAGGGTTATAGCTGAAGGTTAACTAGGACTTGAGTCAGTCATAGCATTGATTAGACAGTGTTCCTAAACGCTGGTCTGAGATAAATGACAAGATTTTCAAAGAGATCTCAGTCTCACACAGCATCTCACATTCCTAAGACCATAAGCATGCTCTTCAACGATCTGCCTTTAAATCTGTTTCCATGAATATCTCATTTCCATGTTTTTTATGAATAAAATCACAACAGCATCATAGAGGATCTTTTGCTTTTTAGGATTGAGCGATAACTCAGTGCTACTGTAACTCCAAAGGTCTTCAAGGGTCCTTGTTTTCAACTGAGAAAATAGCTACTTCTCTGATGTGTGGGAAAGAAGGACATACGATTACTTGCCAAACTCTTCATGGAGTTGTTCTCTACTGCTGCCAGGAGTGATCCAGAAATGATATACTGTAAAAAGAGAGGTGGTGGGTGGGGAAAGGCGGGGGCGAGATGGGAGAAGCAGCAGAGAGAGAGAGAGGGGCAGAGAAGGAGATCACTTTTTAATATTGAGAACTGGTTGTAAAAAAGCTATCCACACTTGCAACCACTTTCGCTAAACTATTCAGTCCTTTTTAATGGATTTATTCATTTTTCAGCATATTTCTCCTTTATTCAGGCTCAATCACATTCAGTCCGTGCCTTTTATTCAATCAAATGGGGAGCTGTGACTAGGAATATAGTAAGACCAGAGGCAGAATTCACATTTCCATGTCAATTAGTACTCACACTGTGAATTTAAAAGTTTTATTTTCAGTTTTCCTTTTTTTAATTTGGGGAATTGCTCTTTGGAGTTCACAGTGTTTTAAATGGCGTTGCTGGCAATGATGAGTGAATTGATGCAGAAGAAGTACTTGGCCTGAATGTCGTAGGCACTTCATTAAAACGTGGGCTGCTACAGGAAGTGGTCATTCTTTCTCATCTTCCTTTTCTACTATTCAAGCTGTAAGATGGAGGAAACTCTTGCACTAATCCATCTCTCCTTGTTCTGAAAATTTCAATCCTGGACCTGTCTTCATAGTCGCATCTATGAAGGTGTAATGGTGATGAAAACATCTCTATCCCATACCACATCCAGACAGGGTTACAAGCTTGGAAAACATGCACATGAAACAGCCATAAGGAGTACTGCTCTGCTGATAAGTGAGAGGAGATTTGTTTGGGATGGGACTAATTTCATCACGTGAGATAGTAACTAAAGAGAATTGTAGGGAAGAAGGACCAGGTGGGAGGAAGTGGGATACTCCTGCACCCTCTTGCTTTCTGAAACACCATGCTCTACAGTCCTAATGTCTAGTACCCAGCCCACTTCGTGCCGGACATTGACTTTGGAGAGGTCCTGCTTTGAGAATCTTTCCTCCCTGTGTAGATCCATGTCGGGCAGCTTTCTCTGAATTCCCATGAAGCATGACCACTGACTCCCAACCATGGGATTCATGCTCGGTGTAGTCAACCTCTCTTTCCACTAAATCACATCAACCAGATAACCTATTCCCTACTCCTATGCCTTCCTCAACACAGAAATAATCTGGTATATTCCTGTGGAGCTTTTTAACCTTTTTGTCTGTATCACTCCCCAAATGGTTGTTAATTTTTACTCACCATAATGCCTCCCCATAGAGGGTACCACAAAGTTACACAGATGGGTGCATAGACCTCCGCGTGGATCAACAGGAGGCCGCCCAGGGCAATGTGGAAGAGCCCATTCATAATCTGGACAGCCTGGGGAGAGAATAGGGGCACTGATGGATGAACTGAAGTCATCGTCAAGTCAGAAAGCGAAGGTGAGGCCGGAAGCCCTGGTTCCTGACCTGGATGGGGCTGTGTAAGATGTCCAAAGCAAGCGGTGAAGGTGCCAAGACCTTTGTCTCGTTCCGATTCATTTTCCCCACCACCTGGGGCATTTCCAAGGCAGGTATATGTGGTGTGCTGGTGATGAACTGGGATGGGAGACCCCTAACTATGCAAGCCTCAAGATCAAGTGGGGGCATAAGATCACCATGATAATCTCTCTGTACGTCCCTGATTTGGCCCACTGTGCCAGACATAAAGATCACCTCAGGTGGGATCAAATACCTTCCAGTCGGATTGAATTTTGTACCTGGCCTACAGCATCTGCTTCTGTAGGCCAGAGAGTCCCCAGGATGTGGAATGGAAGGCAACTGACTTACCCCCAAAGCCTTAGACTCCCTCATGAAGAAGCTCTGTGTGGCGCCCACCACTGAAGGCGCCCTCCTGGGAATTAGTTTCTGAACAGGTTGCGTGGCAATAGGGCCTGCTGGGAAAGCCCCACTCGTGGAATTCCCGGGCGGCGTCATTTCACCCTCAAAAGTCCTAAAAATAAATAATAAAATGAGGAGAGAGAGAACAGGATTCTTGGCAGTCTTTTATCTCGTGTTGTGCACCTGAATACTTTCCTCTGTATTCTCTCTGTGGGTGTCACTGATGGCAGGCACGGCCTCTTCCTAGTGACTTTGGATCTAAAGCAAGGCCTCCTGCCATGTTCTAAGACAGGATCCGGAGGGGGCATCTCATGCAAGGGTTTATGGGCCCAGGGACTCCCTGCCAGTATTCTTGACAGCCACATTTGGGACATGTTTTCTCTTTGTAGAGAACATCATACTCATATTCTGTATGTTCTGTGTGTCTGTCATTTCTGGCTGCTTTTCTTGTGCTTTAATATTGGAAAACGTGTTTTGTGTGGGCTCGTCCTTGTCCCTTTGCTTACCTGCTTTTGTCGATTGGGATGGGCCAGAGTCACCATGATGGAGGATGGTGAAGACTGTTGGAGTCGAGAGGGGCCGATTCAGTCTTCCCCCCTCCCACTAACTCTGCCACCTTGAGTAAATCACTTCAAGGAGGCTCTTGAAGGTTCTGTGTAAGACTGTGGCCTCTGAATCAGACTGCCTACGTTTAGATCATGATTCTTCTATTTGCTGTGAAACTCTGGGTAAGTTCTTTAAACTCTCTGGGCCTCAACTTCTTCAACTGTAAAATGGGGATAGTAATCATTCTTATCTCATAGGGTTGCTGTGAGACTTAAATGGGCTGATGGTGTGTGCATGGCTGGTTCCTTTCCGTTCAGAGATAGCTCAAATGTCAGCCTCTCAAAGAAGCCTTTCCTGAACCCTCAATCCACAGTGTATCTCTCTCACAACATCCCATTTTATTTGGTAGCACTTATCACTGTGAGGAATTACTGTATTTGCTTGCTTGTTTACTGTCAGTCTCTCCCCACTAGAATAGAAATTCCTTGTGTTCTCTCTTGTTTAGTATTTAAAATTATGCCTGGATTTAGTAGTTTCTTCATGAATATTATTGAAGAAGTAAATGTATGCAAAGCACCCATGTCTGAATCATTATTAGCTGCTTTTGTTCTTGTTCTTGTTCTTAATATTTTTACCTTTAGGAGCAGTAGTTTCTATTTTTCCCATCTGAAAAATGAGAACAATACCCCTTTCAGAGACATGTTGCGAGAAATAAATAAGTTAACATAAGTGAAAGTGCCTAGTACACAGGCAGAAAGGAGTAAATGCTATTTGTCCTTCGAATTCATGATCAATTTCTGAATAGAAATGTCCCTTTCCAGCTCTAACATTTTAAGACTGTTCTACCTTCTTCATCATGTGATTCCCTTCAGTATTCATTTCTTTATGTCAGTTACTTACATGAGTTCTGTTGGGTCTTTCCTGGGCCCTGGAAATCTCTCTTTAGGGACACAGTTTTGGTCTTGTCTTTACTGACTGTAAGTCATGTAAGGGGCCTTGGAGGCCAAGGCTGTCTGTCCAGCTTGCTTATCTCCCTGAAGTCGCGCAGGGCTGGGCACCTGCAGGTATGCTGGAAGACAGGGGCGCGGGAGTCTCCCAGGCCTCACATCTGTACCCACTTCCTAGTAACAGAGACGTTTCACATCTGGCATCTCACCTGAGCCTCACAGGGTAGACAAGGGATGAATCGTTGCCTCTGTTTTGTAGAAAGGGTAACAAGGGCACCGAGAAGTTAGGTAACTTGTTCAAAGTTACACAGCCATCAGAGATTTAAAATGAGGGCTTGGACCTAGCCAACAAGGTATCTGTGGTACCAGGCTGCTTTGTCCCCCGTGGGGAATAGGAATTCAGCCTTTCACTTATGAATCTCTTCCTTTTCCTTCAAATAGATGTGCGATTTGGGTGACTATAAATCAGTTGAAAACAGAGTATCTGTCTGGGCCATGGCTGAAGGGGCAGAGGGGAGGCTGTGGGTGCTTCACGCTTGATTTTGCCCCAGCCCTGGATTACCAGATGTCATGTGGTCTTAGGGATCTGCTTTGCACCACAAACCACCCCACGAGACCACCAGCAAGAGGGAATATTTTAATATAGACCACTAAGGTGTTTACAGACGGATTCAGGCAGAGTTTTCAGGGCCAGTCAGAACCTCAGAAACCATTCCGTTCATTTGATAAATGAGGAAACTGTGGCCCAAGGATGAGACATGCCTTGTTAAAGACCTTGCGCTTAGTGATGGAGCCAAACCAGAAAGGCAGCCCCTAGGGCTCGGAGGCTCGTGCTTTTTCTGCTGCACCTCGGGCTGGACCACATAGTCAGAGTTGTTCACTGAGCACCCACTCTGTGCTACTTAGTTCCCACTGTCCCACACCTTCCCTACGAAGTGGGCATTTTTTTTTTCTGCAGGTGTGGAAATGGGGGTTCTGAGAGGTTAATTAATTTTCCCACGGTAAGTATGGAATGAGCTGAGGTTACCACACTCCTCTCCAGAGGGCTCTTTTTTTTTAAAATTTATTTATTTATGTATTTATTTTTGGGTGTGTTGGGTCTTCGTTTCTGTGCAAGGGCTTTCTCTAGTTGTGGCAAGCGGGGGCCACTCCCCATCGCGGTGCGCGGGCCTCTCACTATCGCGGCCTCTCCTGTTGCGGAGCACAGGCTCCAGACGCGCAGGCTCAGTAGTTGTGGCTCACGGGCCCAGTCGCTACACGGCATGTGGGATCTTCCCAGACCAGGGCTCGAACCCGTGTGCCCTGCATTAGCAGGCAGATTCTCAACCACTGCGCCACCAGGGAAGCCCCAGAGGGCTCATTTTAATGAGGACAATTTAAAAAGCAAAGGTCATCAATTATCTGGACAGAAGGAGATGATTGGACTCCCATTGTTTTAATTTCTCCTCACTTTTCATCTGCCTAAGGCTGTGTCTGTATTATTAGTGAGATAAACCTTTTATGTAAACAAGTCCTACTTGGGCTTTGTCTGCCATGACTAATGGCAGTAATGACCATTGGAGGGGAATATTTTATTTCTCTTAAAATGATGTCTCACTATGGCAGCTATATTTCTACAAAGCCTTCAACACATACTACTGTAAAATAGTTTATGAACACAAACATACTTGTTTCTCTATGCTACTTCATTTTTTATGGCATATGTGTGTGTGTGTATATATATATATATATATATATATATATATATATATATATATATATATATATGCATGCCAGGTCATTGTAGACTGACTGGGTAATGAAAGATTTTATTCATTTTATTCTATGGGAATATATGAAACTAGACCACACACTCATCAGGTTATTGTAGATTCCTGTAGCCTTACCCTATATATATATATTTTTTAATTGTTCACCATGACTGTTTGTCCCAACTCAAAGACTCAATGCTCAAAGACTAATTGGTACACTAGTAGTGGTTACTGATCACATTGGTCAAAATGTGGTCATAAGATTTTATTATCACTGAACTATACTAAAATCAGGACTCAGTTTATCAGACACTGCCCTGTTTTATTACAGCAATTTCTGCAAATCTTCTTGGGTTTGTAAAAGGCACCACTATTTCCGTGTCCTTCTACTGAAGAAGATCTCACAGCGTTTATGGGCTTTGGTTTGAATAATGACTTTTAGGGTCTAATAATTCCATCATTTACTCAGAAGTTCAAAGCTGCCCAGCTTTTGTTACCTCCACTTCCTCCTTTGCCGCTCAAATAGTTTTGCATTTTTATCCCTTGTGGCCTCCTGTGCGCTTGTCTCTAAGGAATAATGTTCTTAATACTTCCTTTTCCTCTGCCTTTGCTCTACAGCCCGTCTCCTTCTACCGTGACGTTAGTCCTTCAAAGAGACTGGTTGCATCTTCAACCTCTTGCTATATTTGGGGAGTATGGAGCAGAAAGAGCTAGCCCTAGCTCTGTTGCTTGCTACCTTTGTGATCTGATCTCTCTATTCAACGTTTTCTTTTGAGAACATGAGATAATTTGCAATTTATAAACTACTAAAGGCTCAAAGAATAATTATCGTCACTGGAACCTTTGTTATGATTAAAATGTGCTGCGGTGTCTCCCCAGTCCCCAAACCCCTTCCTTTAATCCAGGACTGTCCCAGCCACTGCCCAGTCTCCCCAGTCCTACACTCCCAGCTTCTTAAAAGCTCACTCTCTGCTTCCACTTCCTCACTACCCACTCACTCCTCGACACTGGGCGGCCGCTTCCTGCCGGAGCCACTCAGGTGAAACTGCCTTCTTCAAAGACTGTGCTGCAGGGACTTCCCTGGCAGTCCAGTGGTTAAGACTCTGTGCTTCTCCTGCAGGGGGCACAGGTCTGATCCCTGGTTGGGGAACTAAGATCCTGCAGGCCACCAAGATCCTGCATGCCACTACGACCCCGCATGCTGCGAGGTGGGGGCATAAAAGCTCCACGAGAGAAAGAACGTGCTGCAAAGCCAGGCATCATCCCTCGGATGGCTTCACATCTGTATCCCTGTCACCCAGGCTCAAAAAGTTGGAGCCGTATTCCCCTCCAGCGCCTACATCTCCCACATGGAACCGATGGCTAAGTCAGGCAGTTTCTACCTCTGTAAAGTATCTTATTTTGCAGGTGCCAGTGTCACCTCATGAGTTTGACTCTCATTTCCTCTCCTCTCATTTCCTCTGCTGGTTTAGCACAGAAATCTTGCTTTCCTACCTTCCGTCTCTCTCTTTTCTAACCCATCCTCCACAAGGCAACTAGATCAGACTCCCTTAAATCCCTGCTGAAGTTACGCTCTTCCTGAACTTGAACTCATCTCTGATCTGTCATTGCCTGCGGGGGAAACCCTTTACCTGGTCGCTCACAGCCTCTACGTAATTTCTTAAGCTCACATCCCATTACTCCCCACGGAGCCACTGGTCTGGATGCATCTCCCGCTTTCTTCTTTGAACCCTCTCAACTTTGAAATGCTTCTCCTCCCACCCCTTTCACTTTCGGTGCCACTGCCCATCAGACATTCACATCACCCGAGGCTCTTTCTGGCCAGGAATTCTCCTTCAAAGCCCACAGCTGTTTGCATTCCTTACTTGTCACCAAGGGTTTTCTTTCTCATGTCATATTGTTAGTCCCTCTAATGGAGTGTAAATTCCTTTTGGGAACGCATTACTAGGATTACACAGGGATCCTGTTTCCTACACACTATGAGCTCAAGAAATGGTAAACTGAACATTAAACTGAACTACTTCCTCGGGACAGGTTTACAGACACTCAGGATGTGGGACCAAAAGGTGATTAATTTCATCTCACCGGTCAATCAGTGCGATCAAGCCATGTTACGGGAAACAGGGGAAGGGAATGTTATATACTGGTTTCAGGAGACAATGATGGCAGGGTTAGAGATCGTCTTTGTAAGCTTTCATCAGATCTTCCTCTAGTCTCCAGTGCCCACTCTCTCGGTTTCTGTGATGGATTTGAGGCAGGGTTTTGTGCTCGATTTGGTGTCCACCAATCCCCTCCAGAAAATGTTCTCCTGAGAGGCTTAACAACGTCTAGGGGTATTCACATTTAGTGGGATAGCTTTGGAGACAAAAGCATTTAAAGTGAGAGGCGTGGAGTTATTTTCATTACAGCCGTGACTGTTTATTTTCTTATTTGGTTCGAGGCTGTTGTAAGAGCGTCAGGATTTTAGCTCATTTATTCTTCATAACGCAGTGGGTATTACTATTGCCCCCACTTTATAGGTGAGGAAACCGAGGAACATGGAGGTTTAGTAACTTGCCTGAGGTTATATGGCTTGTTGATGGTAGAGCTCAGGTTTGAGCCCAGCAGGTAGTAACCATGCTTTAATCTACATGTGGCAATTTACTACTTTTGTAGATTGGCCAGGGTCATTCTAGAGAGAGAGAGAGAGAGAGAGAGAGAGTGAGTGGTTCAGGTAGTAGGTGGACAGCAGGCCTTGGTATCACCCTTCCTCAAATGATGACACTATCAGAAGACCGGACCAGGGAAGCCCTAGAATTAAAGCCAAGAATCTCCAGTCTCCCAAACCATCCTATGCCTTATCTGTCACTCCCTTTTAGTCACTTAAACAAAGCAAATGGATTCCTTACCTGAGTCTCCAAGGTCTTAAGGCTCAAGGGCTGACGTGGATGTTTGCTGCTGACTTCACTTAGACAGCTAGGTTCTCAAGTACACAGCGGGCGAGTGAGATGGGCCAGGCCTAGGATCACTGATAGATACCAGGTGACAGGAAATTAGTGGCTTCTGCTACCTTGGGTTTCGCCCCAATTACTTTAGTTTAATACACACTTATCAGAGCCGGAGAGGATATACAAAAAAGTTTCTGCCTTACCAGGAGGTTTCACTTCTTGAAAAAGATCCCAGGGGACTGCCGGGCGTACTTTACACTGCCTGAATTAGAAGAACTGTGTAGGCCCCCACCCTGTACGCAGGTGTGGATGGGGGGTCCCCAAGGGCACGAAGGGCTCTAGAAATTCTGCAAAGATGGGCTGTTAGGACTTTTACCTTTTTCTGTTACTTGTTTAGGAGTGGGTAGGTGGGAAGGAGACATCCATGCAGAGAGATTCAAGAATTATTAAGCCCGTACCCTTGGAAGTGTTGTGTGTATCCTCTTCAAATGTCATCCTCATTTGCCCACACTTAGGGTTCGAGTGGGACCGTGTATGTCTCGTGTTGAATTTAGTAGAAATGGCCTAAAAATATATTTTGGTGCTGTGGAACATGTCCCCAGAAGCTTGAGGCAAGAGTTCCATATTTTGGAATGTACATTGAAATAGTACTTTTACCTACAAACCCACCTTTTCCCTCCATCTGTCTAGTACCCTTGTGTCCCCTCTCTTTTCAGTCGGGGCCAGAGCTGTGTGGCCATCAAGCCCAGCACTAGATCAGGTGAGGAAATGGAGGAAGCTGGTGGCCAGGAGAGTAAACATTTGGGAGACGAATCAAAGAAAGTTTTGCCCAAAGGTATTGTATCTGCTGCCCTACCATATACAACCTTTATGTTCATATTTTGGATTTTTCTTACTTTGTAATTTTCTTATCCATTGATGTATTTCATTAGCGACCTAGGGCTGTAGTTAGGTAATCGTTTGCCTAGTCTAAAGGGCTGAAACATGGCAGCTCTGTTGCTGAATCTGAGGTTAATTCATATCTTCTCTCTCCTCTCTTCTCTATTTCTCCCTCTGCCTCTCTTTTCTTTAAGATGGTTTGGAATCAGAGGGTTGGAACCAATGGGTAAAAGTCGTTCTGGAGAGGCTGATTTGGGGGCAACATAGAAAAAAATGCCATCTCCCCACCCACCATTGGAGCAGTTTGTTAGTGGGACAGGCTAACGTTTGAATAGAGAACTTGCTGTCATCAAGTGTACACAGGTAGGAGCCCAGCGGTCACCTCTCATTAATGCTATAGAGAGAAGAGAAGTGGAAACATAAGATCCGCCACCCATTTAAGGTTCCGGTTGTGGGTCTATGAATACCTGCTGAAGTGCTTGAATGGTTGGTGGTGTAGGGATGCTAATGACACAGGGTCTGAGTTGTGGACGATTGTGAGGCCGGAGGTTTGAGTCCTGGATGACGGGTGGCTGGAGGAGTGTGCCTTCATTTTAGTGGCTGTGGGAGCAGGTCAGAACTTGGCAAACGCATGGTGTTAATGAGGGTTGAATTGGGGTTTCACAACCGGATTTTTCACATCCTTATCTCTGTGTAGGCCCTGTGTTTTCCCCCAAGCCTGTCTTGGGGTGTTTGCTACTCTGGTTTGCTACAGTGAGATCACGTAGGTGGCTTTATGTGTGATTCTTCCTGTAATAAGCTTGAATTTGAATTTATATGAACGTTCACCTTGTTGCCAATTTGGATTAATTGACCTTTCAGTGTTTGTGTTGAAATCCTCCTATGATCTGGATTTGGATTCAGTAGGACTTTCTTTATTCCATCTTTTTTTCCCCTCTGTAATGTTTGAGCATATTTTATTAGGTCTATTACACATTTAATATTTCTCTCTCTCGGTTAAACCTCTTGTGATTGTCTAGTGGCTTTCCTGCTTCCAAAGGATGATTGCTTCCTTAAAGTCTACATCGAAGTTTATTAACTAACCTTTTATTAAGTTAATATTTGCCTCATAGGCATTGGTCTTTCTTTTATTCCCCCTGCCTCCTAACACTCCCATCTTTTTTATCCTTGAGACATTTTGCCACTCTTATGAGAGCTACATTCTACATCATAATTGTTTGTGTCCTTGCCTTACTCAGCCATTGTCCTGTGCGTCTCTGGAAAGCAGGGCTGGTTTTTCTGACTGCCATGTTGTCTGTGGTGCTGTGAGAGCCGGTGGTCCTGATGTGGTTTTTTTCTCCCATCCAGATGACTATCACAATGCTACCCAGTATCAGAAAGTAATATTATGGTGTGTTCCCAACTGTTCAACAAGGCATTGGCACCCAGAATCATTTGGTGTTAGAGGGTTTTGGTTTCAGAGAATTGGTAAAGGAGACGCAGGGTCCCTCAGAGGTGAAACTATGAAGATCTTTTTGCAAATAGAACTTGGTTATAAGTTGGAAAGTCCCAATGTTGTATTTATAAAAAATAATTACTACTAAGGAAAATATAATTTCGAGTCCTTAAGAGCTTTGTAGTTTATGAGGCCTTCCTTCTGTTTTGAGGGACTACTTTACATTAAAAAAATAACATTAGTTGAATATCTACTTATATGCCAGGTACTGTCCGTATAACACCTACAGTGTTGTAATTGTGGAAACCAAAGTTCAGTGGGAACTTAGGGGGAAACTGGCTCAAAGTCACATAGTAAGTGATAGTGATGTTTGGGAAGCAAGAAAACTTCAGTTATAAATTTAAAAGAAAACCTACCATTTTCTGAGTGGTTTTTTAAGTTCCAAACATTCACAGAATCAGTTCACATGTTTCATTTAAGGCTCACAGAAAACGCATCAGGTAAGTGTTATTATTACATTTTAGTGTAGGAATATAAGGCTCACAAAGGATAAATAATTTGTTCAAGTCACTTTACTTTAAATGGCAAAACCAACATTTAAACCCAGGCCTGACTTAAAAACCCTTATTTACCATTAGGTGACCAGGCCTCTCACCCTTAAATATATCTCAAACCCCACCCGTCAGAACCTAACCGAGCTGCCGAATATTTTTCATAGGAGCCCCACTGCCCCCCATCCCCTGTCTTCACTTATGCAACTGTAGGCCTTTCTCCTCCCAGTTTGTAGCAGAAACGAAAGCCTGCTAGTTTATTCTTTGAGTGTGCTGAGTTTTTTCTATGCCAAAAGAGGCAGAGGATAATAGGATTTGGAGTTAGGGATCTTGAATCACATCCTTGCTCTAAATCATACTCGCTTTTGTGGTCTCAGAAAAGTTAACCACTTTGAGCTTCAGTTTCATGTCTGTGACATGGGCTAGTTACACCTCTCTCAGAGGGCGGTCATGACAAGTAACTGAGATGATGATAGATTTAAGATCCTTAACACTTCTCAGGTATTCTGTCAGTGGAAGGCAGTATAACATCAGGCAGCTGTTCTTAAAGGGTGGTCTGGGAATCTCCGGGAGTTCTTGAGACCCTTGTAGGGGGTCAGAACAATTTTCATCATAATGCTAAGACCTTATTTCCCCTTTGCACGGGCTTACAGGAGTGTTCTCTACAGGCTACAGAACACGAGACACTAGGAGAGATTGAATGCAAAAGCAGCCAAGAGAATCCAGCTGTCTTCTGTTAAGCCAGAGTGAAGCAGTGGTTTCTAAGCTTTGCTCTGCATTGGACTCACCTGGGAACCTTCAAAAATTATCGATGTCCGGCTCTCACCACATTCTGATTTAATTGGTATGTGGTGGTGTGCGGTGCACTGGGCCTTCTAAAAGTTCCCCTTGAATGTGCAGTCAAATTAAATGTGGATTTGTTTTTCAGTGGGTGTAAAGTTACACAAGATGAGTCAATTCTAGAGATCTGCTGTACAGCAGAGTATTTATAGTTAATAATACATATTGTGCACTTGAAAATAGGTTAAGAGGATAGATCTCATGTTAAGTGTTTTCTACCAAAAACCTAAACCAAGACCAAAGCCCCACAAAAGAACACAAGGAACATTTTGGAGGCGATGGATATGCTTAGCACCGTGGTGATGGTGATGGTACTGGGACATATGCACACATTAAATGTGTGCAGTTTTTTTGGTGAATAAACTACAACTTAATAAAGCTAAAAAATAAAAATAAAAGAGTGTCAAGTAACCTAAAAAAAAGAGAGATTTGCAAAACTATATATCAGTGCCACTCTCCACACTAAATTTTTTTATTTTGGAAAACAAAGTTATTTTAGTAAAAATGTTACTTGTATTAATGTGTAATGAGTCGAATAATTTTTCAGAGTGTCAAGGGGTTCTGAGACCAAAAGTTTAAGAGACATTGGTATGTTGGTATAGAGAGTAAGACCTTGGGATCTGGAGCCAGACCACCTGTTGATACCATGACTTTGCCATTGCACACTTTGTGACCTTGGGTACATGACTTACCCTCTCTGTGCTTCAGCTTCATTGTCTGTAAAATGAGTATAATAATAAAATTTGCCCCTTAGATTTTTGTGAGATTAAATGAGCAATATACCTAAAATACTTAGCATGGCACCTGGAACATTGTAGTGGCTTCCACCAATATTTGCCCTCATTATTGTTAACTATTCTAGTTGTTATAAGTGGCTAACATTGATCAATGTAAAACCTGTGGGCCAAGCCATTCTTCCAGCCAACTCATCTTTCCGCACAGCAGTGGAGCAGGAACCCCTAGGTAGAGTCTCTTGGAGAAAGCAGCAGGAGACATCTTGGACCTGGTCTCGCCACACCCTGGGTTCTGGTTCATTTCTCTGTTTGAACAGTGACAACCAACCCTACGTTGCTGTCCTTTTGTTCAGTGAATGCATGACTAACAAAGGAGGTGACACCAAGGCAACCATGTGATTTGGGGAGAGGAGGAGATGGCCTTACAAAGAGGCAGGATGTGTTTTATCAGCCAAACTGTCCCCAGACCCCACTCCCTTGAGTCACTCCCCTTTGCTTCAAGGAGTTGCCGGCCTTAAGATTCTATGTTCCTCCTGGCTTTTCCTCACAAGCATAATCCATCTCTCAATAATATTGTATCACGTCTTTATTCTCACAGTGCTAGTCAACAGCATTCCTCACAATCACCACAGTCAGCGGGTCCCCTCAAAATTGAGAAAGACAGGGAAATGAATAATTCAAGAATGCTGAAGACCATCAACATAATCAAAATTCCCTGTAACAGAAGAAGAAGAAAAAAGAGTCATGGTATTAGTACAGTAATACTAATATAATAGTAATTTCTGATGATGATGAGGTAGCAATCAGTGCCCAGGTAAGAAAAGCTCTTCCACGTGACTCAAGTGTATCTGATGCTTAGGAATCAAATTACTGGAGGGTCATGAGAGCATGCAGCTGTTTTAGCACAGTATGGTACAGCATGGCACAGCAGAGCACAGTATAGAACAGCATGTTATTTTCTAGAGAAAGTTATACAAAATCATCTACTTTCTAAATTACATGTAGGAAATACTCCATTTCACAAATACATGCAACACAAAGAAATAATATTAAAAAAGCGGTCTGTTGAAGGAGAAAGAAAGAAGATTAAGAAACACGAAAAAGGAGCAAAAATAGAAAAGGAAAGAAAAAGAGGGGAGAAAAGAAAACTACAGGCTCGGAAAAAGAGGAAAATACAGAAGAAGACACATCAAAAGACGCTAATAGTAACTTCTTGTGTTCTTTTTGTTACCACTAAAGACCTTTAAAATATTTTATATTTTGATAACTAAGAGTGCCTACAGGGACACACACCTCGTTAGTAGCCCAGAGACTGGACACACTTGTGTTTTGCTGGCAAAGGTTTGAAAAGGTGAATATGGTTAACATTCTGTTCTGCAGTCATATTTGCATGTTTTGACTCTAGGTTGAAGAATTGTTTATTTTAGAGTCACATAGTATCTCTTGGTGTAGTTACCATAATTCATTTATTCTTTAGTGACAGGAAATAATTTATTTCCTCTTTCTCCTCTTCTTTTCTTTTCTGCTTTTTGTTTGTTTGGGTGTTTTTGCCTTTTTTTTTTTGTTTTTACCACTCTGAACAATGCTGCAATAAGCATGCTTGCACCATATCCTTATATGTAGGTGATGTAATTGCTGTGGGGATGGCTCCCTGGATTAAAGTTGTGTGTATCTTTCATATAAGTGAATGTCTCCTTGCTTTCCAAAAAGTAGTAACAGTTCTCATTTCTACCACTGATATACAATACAGGAGCATCCTTTTCACCATTTCGCTGCCAGTGGTAATTTTTTTATATCTCTTTAATTTTTGCCAATCGAGTGTATGTAAATCCTAGTCCATTGTTAATTTACTTGGCACTTCCCTACTATTGAATTTGAGCATCACTCTGAGTGTCTTTGGCTGCTACATTTGCATTTTTGTTCCTTCCTCATAATCTTTGCCTATTTTTTTCATTGTGTTCTTGACTTTTTGTCACTTCTATTTTCTCTTTGTATATAAAAACATTAAAACTTTGCTGTTATCTGCTTTAAAAATAGTTTACCAATTCTTTTACCATGCCAGAGTTTTCATTTAAATATATATATTTTTTACCCTTTTTTGCTTTCTAGATCAGATATATCATACATTTCCATCACCTCAGTAAGTTCTCTAGTGTCCCTTCCTAGTCAATCTCCCTACCCCCTCTAGAGGGAACCACTATTCTGATTTCAAACACCATTTGTTAAATTTGCCTGTTAATTTTTGTGTCTGAATTTGCTTGTTCAGTATAATGGATTGAATTTCATCCATGTTGCTGCATGCATCAGTATCCTATTGTTTGAAAAGTCACAGTTTGTTCAGCTGCTGTGTTGCTTGATAGACATTTGAATTGTTTCAAGTTTTTAATTGCTATGAATAGATTTCCCAAGAACATTCTTGTATGTATTTCTGAGACATAAAATAGGTCTATGCTTAATTTTGTTAAAAGCTACCAAATAATTTTCCAAGGTGGTTGAACCATTTTACACTCCCACCAAAAATGGATAAGAATTTTATTTGCTTCACATTCCTGCCAGCACTTGGTTTTGCCAGTTCTTTTAATTAAAGTCATTCTGGTGTGTGTGCAGTGTTATCTTAATTGTGATTTTAATTTGCATTTCTTTGGTAATTAATAATGTTGAGCACATAATTACATGCTCACTAGCTATTGGTATGTCTTTCTTTGTGAACTGCTTCTTCAGGTCTTACTCATTTATTTTTTGGTCTTTTATTATTTATTTTCTGGAGTGCTTAATATATTCTGGATATGGGTCCTCTGTCAGATATATGTATTGAGGAGATTATCTCCCATTCTGTGCCTTGCATTTTCACTTACTTTTTTTAAAAAATTGAGATATAATTGACATATAACATTGTGTAAGTTGAAGGTGTACAACATGTTGATTTGATACTTTTATATAATACACCTTAGTGTTCGTTAGCCACCACTTGTCATATCACATAATTATCATTTCTTTTTTGTGATGAGAACATTTACAATCTAATCTCTTAACAACATTGAAGTATGTAATACAGTAGTGTTAACAGTAATCACTATGCTGTGCATTAGATCTCCAGAACTTATTCATCTTGTAAATGGAAGTTTATACCCTTTGACCGATGTCTCCCCAAATCCCCCACCCACCAGCCCATGGTAAATACCATTCTACTCTGTTTCTATAAATTTGACTTCTTTGGATTCCATGTATAAGTGATATCATACAGTATTTGTCTTTCAATATCTGACATATCTTACTCAGCATAATGTTCTCAAGGTCCATCCGTGTTGTTGCAAATGGTAGAATTTCTTTCTTTTTCGTGGCTGAATAATATTCCTCTCTCTCTGTGTGTGTGTGTGTGTGTGTGTGTGTGTGTGTGTGTGTGTGTGTATATCATATTTTCTTTATCCATTCATCCATCAGTGGACAGTTAGGTTGTTTCTATGTCTTGGCTATTGTAAATAATGCTGCAGTGAACATGGGGGTACACTTTTTGAGTTACTGTTTTAGTTTACTTTGGATAAATACCAGAGTGGAATTGCTAGATCATATGGTAGTTCTATTTTTAATTTTTTTTTAGCAACCTCCATACTGTTTTCTATAGTGTTGGTACTAATTTACTTTCCTACTAACAGTGCACAGGGGTTCCCTTCTCTTCACATTCTGGCTAACACTTGTTATTTCTTGTCTTTTTGATAAATAGCCATTCTGCCAGGTGTGAGATGATATCTCATTGTGGTTTTGATTTGCATTTTCCTGATTATTCATGATGCTGAGCATCTTTTCATGTACCTATTGGCCTTTTGTATGTCCTCTGGAAAAAAAATATCTATTCAGACCCTCTGCCCATTTTTTAATTGGATTTATTTTTTGCTGTTGAGTTTATTGGCTTTTCAAATATATTTTCTATATTAGACCTGTGTCAGATATATTATTTGCAAATATTTTCTCCTATTCCATAGGTTGACTTTTTATCTTGTTGATGGTTTCCTTTTCTGTGCAGAAGCTTTTTAGTTTGATTTAGTTCCACTTGTTTATTTTTGCTTTTGTTGCCTATGCTTTTGGTGTCAAATCCAAAAAATCATTACCAAGACCAATGTCAAGGAGATTACCACCTATGTTTTCCTCTAGGAGTTTCATGGTTTTAGGTCTTTCATTCAAGTCTTTAATCCATTTTGAGTTTATTTTTGTGTATGGTGTAAGATAGCAGTCCAGTTTTATTCTTTTGCATGTGACTGTCTGGTTTTTCCCAACACCATTTATTGGAGAGATGGTCCTTTCCTCATTGTATATTCTTGGCTCCTTTGTCATAAATTAATTGACCATATACGTATGGGTTTATTTCTGGGTTCTCTATTCTGTTCCACCGATCCATCTCTCTGTTTTTATGCCGATACTGTACTGTTTTGATGACTATAGCTTTGTAATATGGTTTGAAATCAGGAAGTGTAATGCCTTCAGCTTTCTCTTTCTCAAGATTGCTTTGGCTATTTGTGGTCTTTTGTCCTTCCATACAAATTTTAGGATTTTTTTCCTATATTTGTGAAAAATGCCATTGGAATTTTGGTAGGGATTGCATTGACTCTGTTGATTCCTTTGGGTAGTATGGACATTTTAATTATATTAATTCTTCTAATCCATGAGCAGGGGATATCTTTCCATTTCTTCGTGTCTTCTTCAGTTTCTTTAATCAGTGTCATAGTTTTCAGTGTGCCAGTCTTTCACCTCCTTGGTTAAATTTATTTCTGTACATTTTATCTTTTTTTGATGCAATTTTAAACGGGATTGTTTCCTTAATTTTTCTCTCTGATAGTTTGTTATTAGTGTATAGAAATGCAACTGACTTTTGTTTATTGATTCTATATCCTACAACTTTACTGAATTTGTTTATTAGTTTTAACAATTTTTTTTGTGGAGTATTCAGCGTTTTCTATATATAATATGTCATCTACAAACATGCAGTTTTATTTCTTCCTTTCTGATTTGGATGCCTCTCTCCCCCCCTCCCCTCCTCTCCTCTCCCCCCTCCCCTCCCTCCTCTCCCCTCCCCTTCCCTCCCCTCTCCTCTCCTCTCTTTTCCTTCTTTACTTCTAATTGCTCTGTTGTTGTTTTTTTGCATAAAAAACATACACTGTATGACTTCAACCTTCAGTATTAATCTGTAGTTGTTTTATTTACCAATATATAGTCATTTTTATTGGTATGTGCTATAAAATGTGTATTCTGTCATTGTTGGGTAAATATATCTATTAGCTTTAGTTTCTTACTTTTGATGATATCTTAAGCATTAAAGCATACCAAAGTCTAAAGTTCCTCAAACCTTTACCCTCTTCTCAGGTAAAACTAAAGCCCTTAGCAAACACAAATAGCAAAAACATCATTTGCTCCCATTTCTGGTTGTATGTTAATGTTGCCTGGTATTTTAAATACTTTATTTTTAACCCTAGTGTATATTATTATTACTGCATTACACAAGCAGTATTCATTTGTGAGTGTCCACATATTTATCCCATCCTTTGTTCTTTATTTCTTGTTGCATCTCATTGTGCTATCATTTTCCTTCTATTTGGAGTTCATTCTTTATTATTCCTTTAATGTGGGTCTGCAGGAGGCAAACTCAATTTTTGTATCTCTGAAAATTCTTCATACCACCTTCATTCTTGTAAGATATTTTAATGGGTAACAGTAGATTACTGGTTGGCAGTTATTTTATTCAGCATATTGAAGATATTGTTCTGCTGTCTTCTGGCTTTTATTGATGCTTTTGGGAAGTTAGCTGTCCATCCAGTTGCTTCAACTTTCTCCTTTTTGTAATTTTCATATTCTTTGAATTTTTTATAGTTTTAGTTATGATTACTGAGAATTGAGAAAGGAAAAGAAACCATGATTTGAAAAATAACTCAGCAAATTGATAAAGTGCACCAAAGCATGGTGTGCAAGACTATTATCTAAGTTCAAAGTTTTAACATAAGGTTTTTCAGAGCCTTACTATTATTCAAGATAAGACCACAGAGAACTGTTTTAATGGCAATTTAATGTTAATTCATGTTTTCCAAAAATAAGACCATTGACTGTCCCTGCAACTCTTCTAGTTTGCAAATCTAGCCAGTTCCTTCCTAGACTACTGTTACTGTCCCCTAAAACCACCTTATGACTAACTCCAGCTGATGAAACCCTATTAATACCCTTCCCTACTTTCCCCTGTTGAGTCTGAGACTCTGTACTCTCCTCTGCTCAGCAAATTTAATAAATTAAGCTTTTAATTGTCATAGATTTTCCTAGTGGTCTTTGAAGGTGCCAGACAGTCATGGAGGCCCCAGAGAGGTCTAGCCAGACCCCTCACCATTATGGTCTTGGTCCTTTGACTCATCTAGTGCCTACTTCACTGGATCCCAGTGAGCCTCCCTGTCTGGGGTTTGCACATCCATGCTGGTGAGGTGAGTGTAGCACTTGTCGCTGATCAGGGTTTATTTGTCCTAGGACTCTGGTCTCCCAGGACTTTTTCATTATCTCTTCAGACTTGTTCTTGTTTTCTTTTACGTCTAGTGAAGTTCTGCCAAAACTTTGCCACTAGCCATCCTGTCCACCCATCTGCCTTTTATCTCTATTTTTGTACATCTATAAGAATAAGTCATAGGGCAGGAGTCATGATAGATTTTATAATTCTGTCTTCTTAGGCAGCTACAGGGACTAATGAGTGAAAGGTCTCTTTGACCAATATCTGTTCTAGCACCAACTATCTTTAATTACTCATTAAAATCTTAGAAGACTTTTTTTAGTCTTGTCTGTGTATGAGAAATTGGCTGTCAGAGAGATTCTTTTTCACAAATTCCACCTGTCAGAGCCAGCTGATTCCTTATGTCAGCAGGCAGGGGTGGATTTCCAAAGCTCTCACTATTCCTAATGTCTTCTTACTTCCTGGTTAATCATTGACTGATTCCTTAGAAATTAATTCTGTGTTATATTTCAATGCATGATTTGACTCCCATTCTGGGAATATGGATTATGTAATAAATTTGTCAGTTTTTTCCACTAACAGATATGGACTATTTTCCCTTGACAGCTATTTATCATTCTTTGTCACCTGAGGCAGGAGATTGGTTATTTTGGATACTTCATCACAGAAAGAGTACACTTGAGCCTTGTTAGATAAGATCTTACTAACACCACCACCATCACTACCACCACATACCTTTACTGACCTAAAGCTGTAGTCCTCTAGAATTTCTCTGGAAGTAAATGGTCCAAAAGATAGGACAGCTAAAAGACAGGTGGCCCAAGCACCTCAGAATTACCAAGTAAATTGCTTTCACTCAAGACTATTGGAACAAAACTCCCCCACCCCACCCCAACAAACGACAGATGCCATTGATGGTGATGTGCTTACCCTCTTGGCTATTTTCTCCTCTCTGTGTTAGTTCAAGGTTCTAGAATATTGATAAACAACCCTACAAACATGGTACTACCAAGATGATCTTCTTTGAAAATTAGTATTGGCATATTTCTTCATTCACGCATGCTGACAATAAGGGACAAACTCCTAGAAAGACACAAACCACTGAAACTAACTCAAGAAGAAATAGAAAATGTGAATATACCTATAACAAGTAATTTTATAACTTCCCACAAAGACAAGCCCAAGCCCAGATGACTTCACTGGTGAATTCTTCCAAACGTTTATAGAAAATTTAATACCATTACTTCACAAAATCTCCCAAAAAGTTTAAGAAGGAAAGAATATTTCCCAGCTTATTCTGTAAGGTCAGTTTTAACCAGACACAAAAATCAAAGACATCACAAAAAAGGACAACTATAGACCAATATCCCTTATAAATATAGAGGCAAAAGTCTTTAACAAAAAGTAGAAAATTGAATCCAACAACATTTAAAAAGGGTCATGCACCATGATCAAGTGGGATTTATCCCAGGAATGTAAGGTCTATTTAAGATTAAAAAAAATAAATCAATGCAATACACCATATCAGTAGAATAATGGACAAAAACCACAAGATCATCTCAATAGGCAGAGAAAAGCATTTAACTGAATTCAACACTCATTATAAAAATGTGCAATACACTAGAAAGAGAGGAGAATGTCCTCAACCTGATAAAGTCCATCTGAAAAAAGTCCTCAGCCAACATCCATCATACTTAATGGTGAAAGACTAGCTGCTTTCTCCCTAACTACAGGAAAAAGATAAGGATGTCTCCTCTTGCAACTTCAATTCAACATTGTGCTGGATATTCTAGCCAGGGCAATAAAGCAGAAAAAGAAATAAAAGCATCCAGAGAGACCTTCAAGATGGCGGAGGAGTAAGACGTGGAGATCACCTTCCTCCCCACAAATACATCAGAAATACATCTGCGTGTGGAACAACTACAGAACACATACTGAACGCTGGCAGAAGACCTTAGACTTCCCAAAAGGCAAGAAACTCCCCACGTACCTGGGTAGGGCAAAGGAAAAACAAAAAAAAAAAACAGAGACAAAAGAATAGGAATGTGACCTGCACCTCTGGGAGGGAGCTGTGAAGGAGGAAAAGTTTCCACACACTAGGAAGCCCCTTCACTGGCGGAGATGGGGGATGGGCAGGGGGGAAGCTTCGGAGCCATGGAGGAGAGCTCAGCGACAGGGGTGCAGAGGGCAAAACGGAGAGATTACTGCACAGTGGATCAGTGCCAACCAGCACTCACCAGCCTCAGAGGCTTGTCTGCTCACCTGCTGGGGTGGGTGGGGGCTGGGAGCTGAGGCTCGGGCTTCAGAGGTCAGATCCCAGGGAGAGGACTGGGGTTGGCTGTGTGAACACAGCCTGAAGGAGGCTAGTGCAACACAGCTAGCCGAGAGGGAGTCTGGGAAAAAGTGTGGACCTGCCTAAGAGGCAAGAGACCATTGTTTCAGGGTGCACGAGGAGAGGGGATTCAGAGCACCGGCTAAACAAGCTCCAGAGATGGGCACGAGCCGTGGCTATCAGCGTGGACACCAGAGACGGGCATGAAACGCTAAGACTGCTGCTGCAGCCAACAAGAAGCCTGTGTGCAAGCACAGGTCACTATCCACACCTCCCCTCCCGGGAGCCTGTGCAGCGCGCCACTTCCAGGGTCCCGTGATTCAGGGACACCTTCCCCGGGAGAACACATGGCATGCCTCAGGCTGTTGCAATGTCACGCCAGCTTCTGCCGCTGCAGGCTTGCCCCACATTCCATACCCCTCCCTCCCCCAAGCCTGAGTGAGCCAGAGCCCCCTAATCAGCTGCTGCTTCACCCCATCCTGTCTTGGGGAGGGGGAACAGATGCCCTCAGGCAACCTACATGCAGAGGCAGGGCCAAATCCAAAGCTGAAGCCCAGGAGCTGTGCGAACAAAGAAGACAAAGGGAAATTTCTCCCAGCAGCCTCAGGAGCAGTGGATTAAATCTCCACAATCAACCTGATGTACCCTGCATCTCTGGAATACCTGAATAGACAATGAATCATCCCAAAATTGAGGCGGTGGACTTCGGGAGCAACTGTGGACCGTGGTGGACTTGGGGTTTGCTTTCTGCATCTAATTGGTTTCTGGTTTTATATTTATCTTACTTTAGTATTTAGAGTTTATTATCATTGGTAGATTTCTTTATGGATTTGGTTGCTCTCTTCCTTTTTTTATATATACATAGATTTTCTTTTTTCGTTTTTCTCTTTTTGTGAATGTGTATGTGTATGCTTCATTGTGATTTTGTCTGTATAGCTTTGCTTTTACCATTTGTCCTAGGGTTCTGTCTGTCTTTTTTTTTTAGTATACTTTTTAGCACTTGTTATCATTGGTGGATTTGTTTTTTGGTTTGGTTGCTCTCTTTTTTTTTTATTACTTATTATTTTTTTATTTTTAATAATTTAAAAAAAATTTTATTTTAATAACTTTTCTTTCTTTCTTTCTTTCTTTCTTTCTTTCTTTCTTTCTTTCTTTCTTTCTTTTTTTCTCCCTTTTCTTCTGAGCTGTGTGGCTGACAGGGTCTTGGTGTTCTGGCCGGGTGTCAGGCCTGTGCCTCTAAGGTGGGAGAGCCGAGTTCAGGACATTGGTCCACCAGAGACCTCCCAGGTCCATGTAATATCAAAGGGTGAACTGTCTCCCAGAGATATCCATCTCAACGCTAAGACCCAACTCCACTCAATGACCAGCAGGCTACAGTGCTGGACACCCTATGCCAAACAACTAGCAAGACAGGAACACAACCCCACCCATTAGCAGAGAGGCTGTCTAAAATCATAATAAAGTCACAGACACCCGAAAAAACACCACCGGATGTGGTCCTGCCCACCAGAAAGACAAGATCCAGCCTCATCCACCAGAACACAGGCACTAGTCCCCTCCACCAGGAAGCATACACAACCCACTGAACCAACCTTAGCCACTGGGGGCAGACACCAAAAGAACAGGAACTACGAACATGCAGCCTGCAAAAAGGAGACCCCAAACACAGTAAGTTAAGCAAAATGAGAAGACAGAGAAACACACAGCAGATGAAGGAGCAAGGTAAAAACCCACCAGACAACACAAATGAAGAGGAGATAGGCAGTCTACCTGAAAAAGAATTCAGAGTAATGATAGTAAACATGATCCAAAACCTTGGAAATAGAATGGAGAAAATACAAGAAACGTTTAACAAGGACCTAGAAAAACTAAAGGGAAAAGAAACAATGATGAACAACACAATAAATGAAATTAAAAATTCTCCAGAAGGAATCACTAGCAGAATAACTGAAGCAGAAGAACAGATAAGTACCCTGGAAGATAAAATAGTGGAAATAACTACCGCAGAGCAGAATAAAGAAAACAGAATGAAAAGAATTGAGGACAGTCTTAGACACCTCTGGGACATTAAATGCACCAACATTTGAATTATAGGGGTCCCAGAAAAAGAAGAGTAAAAGGGACTGAGAAAATATTTGAAGAGATTATAGTTGAAAACTTCCCTAATATGGGAAAGGAAATAGTTAATCAAGTCCAGGAAGCACAGAGAGTGCCATACAGGATAAATCCAAGGAGAAACACGCCTAGACACATATTAATCAAACTATCAAAAATTAAATCAAAGAAAAAATATTAAAAGCTGCAAGAGAAATACAACAAATAACATACAAGGGAATCCACATAAGGTTAACAGCTGATCTTTCAGCAGAAACTCTGCAAGCCAGAAAGGAGTGGCAGGACATATTGAAACTGATGAAAGGGAAAACACTCCAACCCAGATTACTCTACCCAGCAAGGATCTCATTTGGATTCGACGGAGAAATTAAAACCTTTACAGACAAGCAAAAGCTAAGAGAATTCAGCACCACCAAACCAGCTTTACAACAAATGCTAAAGGAACTTCTCTAGGCAGGAAACACAAGGAAACAGAAAGACCTACAATAACAAACCCAAAACAATTAAGAAAATGGTAATAGGAACATACATATCGATAATTACCTTAAATGTAAATGCATTAAATGCTCCAACCAAAAGACATAGACTGGCTGAACGGATACAAAAACCAGACCCATATATATGCTGTCTACAAGAGGCCCACTTCAGACCTAGGGACACATTCAGACTGAAAGTGAGGGGATAGAAAAAGATATTCCATGCAAATGGAAATCAAAAGAAGGCTGGAGTAGCAATTCTCATATCAGAAAAAATAGACTTTAAAACAAAGACTATTACAAGAGACAAAGAAGGACACTACATAATGATCAAGAGATCAATCCAAGAAGAAGATGTAACAATTGTAAATATTTATGCACCCAACATAGGAGCACCTCAATACATAAGGCAAATGATAACAGCCATAAAAGGGGAAATTGACAGTAACACAATCATAGTAGGGGACTTTAACACCCCACTTTCACCAATGGACAGATCATCCAAAATGGTAATAAATAAGGAAACACAAGCTTTAAATGATACACTAAACAAGATGGACTTAATTGATATTTATAGGACATTCCATCCAAAAACAACAGAATACACTTTCTTCTCAAGTGCTCATGGAACATTCTCCAGGATAGATCACATCTTGGGTCACAAATCAAGCCTCAGTAAATTTAAGAAAATTGGAATCATATCAAGCATCTTTTCTGACCACAATGCTATGATACTAGAAATGAATTACAGGGAAAAAAACGTAAAAAACACAAACACATGGAGGCTAAACAATAAGTTACTAAATAACCAAGAGATCATTGAAGAAGTCAAAGAGGAAATCAAAAAATACCTAGAGACAAATGACAATGAAAACATGACGATCCGAAACCTATGGGATGCAGCAAAACAGTTCTAAGAGGGAAGTTTATAGCTATACAAGCCTACCTCAAGAAACAAGAAAAATCTCAAGTAAACAATCTAACCTTACACCTAAAGGAACTAGAGAAAGAAGAACAAACAAAACCCAAAGTTAGCAGAAGGATCTGATCAGAAATAAATGAAATAGAAACAAAGAAAACAATAGCAAAGATCAATAAAACTAAAAGCTGGTTCTTTGAGAAGATAAACAAAATTGATAAACCATTAGCCAGACTCATCAAGAAAAAGAGGGAGAGGACTCAAATCAATAAAATTATAAATGAAAAAGGAGAAGTTACAACAGACAACACAGAAATACAAAGTATCCTAAGAGACTACTACCAGCAACTCTATGCCAATAAAATGGACAACCTGGAAGAAATGGACAAATTCTTAGAAAGGTATAACCTTCCAAGACTGAACCAGGAAGAAGTAGAAAATATTGACAGACCAATCACAAGTAATGAAATTGAAACTGTGATTAAAAATCTTCCAACAAACAAAAGTCCAGGACCAGATGGCTTCACAGGTGAATTATATCAAACATTTAGAGAGGAGCTAACACCCGTCCTTCTCAAACTCTTCCAAAAAATTGCAGAGGAAGGAACACTCCCAAACTCATTCTATGAGGCCACCATCACCCTGATACCAAAACCAGACAAAGACACTACAAAAAAAGAAAATTACAGACCAATATCACTGATGAATATAGATGCAAAAATCCTCAACAAAATACTAGCAAACAGAATCCAACAACACATTAAAAGGATCATACACCATGATCAAGTGGGATTTATCCCAGGGATGCAAGGATTCTTCACTATATGCAAATCAATCAATGTGATACACTATATTAACAAATTGAAGAAAAACCATATGATCATCTCAATAGATGCAGAAAAAGCTTTTGACAAAATTCAACACCCATTTATGATAAAAACTCTCCAGAAAGTGGGCATAGACGGAACCTCCCACAACATAATAAAGGCCATATACGATAAACCCACAGCAAACATCATTCTCAATGGTGAAAAACTGAAAGCATTTCCTCTAAGATCAGGAACGAGACAAGGATGTCCACTCTCACCACTATTATTCAACATAGTTTTGGAAGTCCTAGCCATGGCAATCAGAGAAGAAAAAGAAATAAAAGGAATACAAATTGGAAAAGAAGAAGTAAAACTGTCACTGTTTGCAGATGACATGATACTATACATAGAGAATCCTAAAAATGCCACCAGAAAACTAGTAGAGCTAATCAATGAATTTGGTAAAGTTGCAGGATACAAAATTAATGCACAGAAATCTCTTGCATTCCTATACACTAATGATGAAAATCTGAAAGAGAAATTAAGGAAACACTCCCATTTACCTCTGCAACAGAAAGAATAAAATACCTAGGAATAAACCTACCTAGGGAGACAAAAGACCTGTATGCAGAAAACTAAAAGACACTGATGAAAGAAATTAAAGATGATACCAACAGATGGAGAGATATACCATGTTCTTGGATTGGAAGTATCAGCATTGTGAAAATGACTCTACTACCCAAAGCAATCTACAGATTCAATGCAATCCCTATCAAATTACCAATAGCATTTTTTACGGAACTAGAACAAAAAATCTTAAAATTTGTATGGAGACACAAAAGACCCCGAATAGCCAAAGCAGTCTTGAGGGAAAAAAACGGAGCTGGAGGAATCAGACTCCCTTACTTCAGACTATACTACAAAGCTACAGTAATCAAGGCAATATGGTACTGGCACAAAAACAGAAATATAGATCAATGGAATAAGATAGAAAGCCCAGAGATAAACCCACGCACCTATGGTCAACTAATCTATGACAAAGGATGCAAGGATATATAATGAAGAAAGACAGCCTCTTCAATAAGTGGTGCTGGGAAAACTGGACAGCTACATGTAAAAGAATGAAATTAGAATACTCCCTAACACCATACTCAAAAATAAACTCAAATGGATTAAAGACCTAAACGTAAGGCCAGTCACTATAAAACTCTTAGAGGAAAACTTAGGCAGAACACTCTATGACATAAATCACAGCAAGATCCTTTTTGACCCACCTCCTGGAGAAATGGAAATAAAAACAAAAATGAACAAATGGGACCTAAGGAAACTTAAAAGCTTTTACACAGCAAAGGAAACTATAAACAAGATGAAAAGACAACCCTCAGAATGGGAGAAAATATTTGCAAATGAAGCAACTGACAAAGGATTAATCTCCAAAATGTACAAGCAGTTCATGCAGCTCAATATCAAAAAGACAAACAACCCAATCCAAAAATGGGCAGAGGACCTAAATAGACATTTCTCCAAAGAAGATATACAGATTGCCAACAAACACATGTAAGGATACTCAACATCACTAATCATTAGAGAAATGCAAATCAAAACTACAATGAGGTATCACCTCACACCAGACAGAATGGCCATCATCAAAAAATCTAGAAACAATAAATGCTGGCGAGAATGTGGATAAAAGGGAACCCTCTTGCACTGTTGGTGGGAATGTAGATCGATACAGCCACTATGGAGAACAGTATGGAAGTTCCTTAAAAATCTAAAAATAGAACTACCATATGACCCAGCAGTCCCACTACTGGGCATAAACCCTGAGAAAACCATAATTCAAAAAGAGTCATGTACCACGATGTTCACTGCAGCACTATTTAAAATAGCCAGGACATGGAAACAACCTAAGTGTCCATCGACAGATGAATGGATAAAGAAAATGTGGCACATATATGCAATGGAATATTACTCAGCCATAAAAAGAAACAAAATTGAGTTATTTGTAGTGAGGTGGATGGACCTAGAGTCTGTCATGCAAAGTGAAGTAAGTCAGAAAGAGAAAAACAGTTTCCGTATGCTCACATATATATACGGAATCTAAAAAAAAAAAATTGTTCTGAAGAACCTAGGGGCAGGAGAGGAATAAAGACGCAGAGGTAGAGAATGGACTTGAGGACATGGGGAGGGAGAAGGGTAAGCTAGGACGAAGTGAGAAAGTGGCATGGACATATATACAGTACCAAATGTAAAATAGATAGCTAGTGGGAAGCAGCCACATAGCACAGGGAGACCAGCTCGAAGCTTTGTGACCACCTTGGGGGGGTGGGCTAGGGAGTGTGGGAGGGAGACGCAAGAGGGAGGGGATATGGGGATATATGTGTACGTATAGCCGATTCACTTTATTATAGAGCAGAAACTAACACAGCAATATGAAACAATTATACTCTAATAAAGATGTTTAAAAAAAATAAGAAAATGGGCAAAGAACTTGAGTAGACATTTCTCTGAAAAGATATCCAAATATCTAACAAGCATCTGAATAGATGCTCATCATTATTGGTGATTAGGGAATGCAAATCAAAACCACAGTGAGCTACCTCTTCACCTGTAAGAATTGTTATTATCAAAACAAGAACAAAACAAAGCAACAGAAATTAACAAGTGTTGGCAAGGGTGTGGACATATTGGAGAATCCTTGTGCATTGCTAACAGGAATGTAGAATTGTACAACCACTGTGAAAAACAGTTTGGCAGTTCCTCAAAAGGTTAAGGTGATAGAAGTACCATATGATCCAGCAATTCTACTCTGGGATATATACCCCAAAAGAAATGAAACGGGGGACTCAAACAGACATTTGCACACCTATATTCCTAACAGCATTATTCAAAATAGCCAAAAGGGGGAAACAACCTGAATGTTCATCAACAGAAAATACATAAACAAATTGTGGTATATACATTTAACGGAATATTATTCAGCCATAAGATGAATGAAATACTCATACATGCTACTATATGGATGAATCTTCAAATCATTATGCTAAGTGAAAGAAGCCAGAGAAAGTCATATATTATATGATTGCATTCATATGGAATACCGAAAAAAAAAAATGCCTAGAGACAGGATGCAGATTGGTGATTGCCAGTGGTTTGGGAAAATGGGAAGAAACTGCTTAATGACTAAGAGATTTTACTTTGAAATGATGGACATGTTTTGAAACTAAATCGAAGTGAATGTTCAACTTTGTGAATGTTCTAAATGTCCCTGAATAGTTCACTTTAAAATGGTTGATATTATGTTATGTGAATTTTACATCACTAAGTTATTTTTTACATCACTAAGTTATTTTTTAAAGTGATGCCACACAAAATGCCACACAAAATGCAATATGGTATCCTGTTTTGTATCCTGGAATAGTAAAAGGACATTAATGGAGAACATGGTGAAATTGGAACAAAGTCTGTAGTTTAGTTAATTTAAGAAATCTGGAGTGGCTCTACTTTTTCAGACAAAGAAGATTTCAGAACAAGGAGGGTTGCCAAGGATAAACAGAGATATTACACAATGATAATGTATACAACTCTCCAAGAAGACACAAATATTCTGAACATGTATGCACTTAATGACAGAGCATTAAAATATATGAGGAAAAAATTGATGAAACTAAAAGAAGAAATAGACAAATATACTATTATATTTGGGGACCTCAGTAACTTTGACAGTGATTGATATATCAACCAGGCAGAAAAGCAGTAAGGATATAGACGATCTGAACAGCAGTATCAATGAAGTTGATCTAATTTATAGACTACTCTGTCCAATAACAACAGAACATACATTTTTCTCAAATGTACATGGAATATTTAGCACTATGGATTACTTCATGTGACATAAATGAGACTCAACAAATTTAAAAGAATAACAATCACGCGAAGTCTGTCCTCAGATAATAACAGAATGCGGTAGGTAGAAAATTCAAGATATTTGGAAATTAAACAACATACTTCCAAATATCTCATGGATTGCAGAAAAGTTAAAAATATGTTAAAAACTTTTTTTGCCTTTTTTAGCACTTCTTATATTTTTTTGTTCAAAGCCAGGTACACTATATCATATAATAGATGATTACATATAGAAATATTTATAGGTATGTGTATACACATGGTGTTATGGACTGAGTGTGTCCTTCCAAAATTTGTGTTATCTCCAAATACCATCCCTGACATGATGGCATTTAGAGATAAGCCCTTTGGGAGGTAATTAGATAATGAGGGTGGATCTGTCATAATGGGATTAGTATCCTTATAGGAAAAGCCATGAGAGAGTTTTCTTCCTCTCTGCTCTCTACTATGTGAGGACACAATGGCAAAACATCTTTCTTAAGCCAGGAGAAGGGCCTTCACCGAGAACCTGGCCATGTGGGCACCCTGATCTCAGACGCCCAGTCTCCAGAACTGTGAGAAATAGATGTTTGCTGTTTAAGCCACCCAGCCTGTAGTGTCTTGTTATAGCAGCCCAAACTGATGAAAACACATGAATTAGTGGATATGTGTATATTTATTTGCTCTGTTAGCTGATAGAGTCTAAAAGAAATGACATCCTAATAGAAATAAGTTCACCTAGACCTGAGATCCTGATTTCTAAAAACCATTCTCCAATAAGAGGAAAGAGGGCTGCCTGGTAAAATGGCTGATTCTGAGACTTGGGTAGGAAATACGTAAAATTAGCCTGGAGAATATTTTAGTGTCATAAAGCAAGGAAGTGCTCAAATGAAACACAGGAATTCCCTGGCAGTCCAGTGGTTAGGACTCTGGGCTCTCACTGCTGAGGGTCCAGGTTCAACCCCTGGTCAAGGAACTAAAATCCTACAAGCCACACGGTGTGGCCAAAAAAAATTAAATAAAATAAAATAGTAAAAAATTAAGAGAGAATTAATTTTTAAAAAATGAAGCACAAATATGGGGGTACACCAAAGGGACACAGGAGCCTACTGAAAAATCTCCCAATGGTCGAAACAGAAACAATTTGAGCAATAAAATGAAATAGTATTCGATTATAACCCAAAGTATATATAAATATGCATGAGTTCATACAAATTAATAATGGCTTAAATAATTGAGGAAGAGACAATAGACAAATCTGTGTAGAATTTTAAATAATTTATGTATTACTCCACCCTGAAAGTGGTAGATCATAACTCCTTACTCCTTGAGTCTGGGCTGCACATCGTGACTGTAATGTGACATCTTTCCAAAGAGTGAAGGATAAAAGTTGAGAGAAGAGTAACTTTAGAGAGGAAAAACCTGA
This sequence comes from Balaenoptera borealis, assembly GCF_965194805.1. Taxonomy (NCBI): domain Eukaryota; kingdom Metazoa; phylum Chordata; class Mammalia; order Artiodactyla; family Balaenopteridae; genus Balaenoptera; species Balaenoptera borealis. The sequence continues at coordinate 10,952,324 of NC_138868.1, forward strand.
AAGAAACAGTGAGGTGATTGAAGTCAACATCAACAGTCTAATCAGGTTGATAGCATGTTCCCTTGATTTGATGGATGGGAATGACACTTTAGCTCTGTGGTCTTCCTCCACCAAACCCAAAACACTAGTCTACTCATGAGAAAAATCTCAGACAAACTCTAGTTGAAGGATATTCTACAAAATACTTAATCAGTATTCTGCAAAACTATCAAAGTCATCAGAAACAGGAAAGTCTCAGAAATAGTCACAGCCAAGAGGAGCCTCGGGAAACATGGCAACTAAATGTAATGTGGTGCCCTGGGTGTGATGCTAGGGTATAAAAAGGACACTAGGTAAAAAAATAAATCTGTAATGTATGGGCTTTCATTAATGGTAATGTATCAGTGTTGATGGAACAATGTATCCGTACTGATGGAAGATGTTAACTGGATTTGAGATGTATGAGAACTCTCTTTACTATCTTCTTTTTTATAAATCTAAAGCTGTTATAAAAATAAATACTATTAAAAATATTACAGTATTCTACAAGTACACACTGATGGCTAAAATGAGAAATCACACAATACCAAGTCTTGGTGAAGATATGCAATAATGGAATTCTTATGCACTGCTGGAAGGCACGTGCATGTTATAAACACTTTGGAAATGACTTAGCAATTCCACTACTATATATACGCCCAGTGAAATTTTACACATGTATGTACCAAAGTATATGTATACAATTTCCATGGTAGCGCTATTCATCCCAAATAGAAGCATCCCAAATATTCATCAATACTTAAATAGATAAACCCAGATTCTTACAATAGAATATTTTGCAGCAATATGAACAAACAAACATTACCTCTGGGAACAGCATGAATGAAGTTCACAAATATGTTAAAAGAAAGACGTCAGACCCAAAGCTATACACATCATAACATTCCATTTTACAAAATTTAAAAACAGACAAAACTCGTAATGGTGTCAAAAGTCAAGATAGCATTTACCCTGGGAGATCTCAGTGAGTGGAAAGTGCACACACCATCTAGAATTTGGTAACATTCTACTCATTGAAACAGGTTCTGGTCACTTGAGGATGTTCACTTTCTAAACATTTTTAAATGTGTCAACGGTTACACCCATGATTTTTTCATTTTCCTGTGTGTGTGTCATAGTTCCTTTAAAAGTTAAAATAAGAAATGACACTTTGCATCCTGGTCATAGGATCAGTTGGGGATGTAGGAAGATGGAATTCAAAATCACAATGTGTCAATAGAGGGAGAAAAGTCTTTTATTTGGATTTGTAATAACTATGTTCCCATGCACAGATCTGGACACTTTCACATAGGCAAATTATTATAATGATACACAGTGAATAATTTTTTTAAAAAAATCAAGAACTATTCTATTGAAACTCCAGCTTCTCATAAACATGCTCATAACGGGCTATTACTGATGGCACATTGTCATTTGTTGACTGGATAACTACCACCTGTGGAAATTGAGAGTATTATATACCATCAGGCACATACTTCATCAGCCAAAGGGATTCCCATTTATCCTGAGAACCCCTACCTCTCTTCTGTATCCTGGGACTTAAGAGATGAATATCCCTTCCTTCACGGATGTATGCCCCTTGCTAGACAAAACCCAATATACAACAGGGGCTAAGAGGCTCTTGGAAACATCTGACATAGTTCTATTTCTGTGTTCTGCCGTCTCCTCCAATTTCAGGAAGGACTCATGTACCAAACAATCTTTCCCTCACTTTGCTTCCTTGTCCTGCTCATTAGTCTGGAGGGGAGGATAGAGACAGTGAGAGAACAAAACATAGACTCAACATCACATGACAAATTTGAACCCCAATCAGGTCCTGAAAACTTACCTGGGTAACAAAACAAGTCACCTTGCACCCAAACACACTGAGAGAGATGGCGATGCTAGCTTCCAGCAGGGAGAGGACTAATATCACAATCTCAAATGCCCCCTAGAGCAGATTCCATGAAGAAGCAACAGAGGAAAAGGATGGAAAGAGAAATATTATTAAAAGGTGGATACCTTCATTGGCCTGAGATACTGATTCCTGTCTGACCCCTTCTCCATTACAGAAATAGATAAGTTCTTTCTCACACCAAATGAAAAAAGAAAAATTGAAAAGAAAATCCTAAAATGGTTCAGAGGAACTCTACACTGGAACTTAATATCCTTAAGGGAATTGAGATTAAATCAGGTATATTCCCAAAGTTTTCTTGGCTTATAAATTCTCTTTGTTGTCTACTTCAAGTTATTTTCCTTATACTAACCTCCCTGTATGAATTTATAATTCCTTGCCATCATCTAAAGAGCAAATAAGCAGGTCTATGGAAGTTATATCATTGTCCTTTCCTTATATGCATATATACAAGAGGCTCGCACCTTATTGGTTTGGTGGTCCACTCCTCTCTTCAACCTGCCCACAAAGAACATGGAACTAATTGAACCACCACAATAGTCCCTTTCCATCTTAATTTGAAACTGTAGTCTTGGAAGAAATATCTTAATTATTCATTTTCTAACATCATGTTCAGAGAAGACTATTAGAACAAAAGGTAACCATTCTGGTAGGTCCTGTCGGAAACGGGATGGAAATTCTCCCCATGAGATCAAAGTTCCAGATCTTTTTGTGGTCAGAGGACAGGATCAATTGAGGGACAATCATCTCAGGCTAATATACATGTATATAATATAAATATAAATTTAGAAAAAAAAGTAAACCAGAAAATAAAACTGTTCAGAAACACAAGAATAAGACACTCTGTTTTGTGTAATTGCAGTAATCAGTTCTATAGTTAGGATAACTGTCCCTATTCCTGCTGTAATGGCACTGACCATGTTCATTCCCAGGCTGCTTTTGATCTGTAAGAGAATGATAAGTGTTCACTACCTTCCTCTGTCTCATGTCCTTTCTTCTTTTTTGAGAACAAAAAATTATTTACTTAATTTGAAGGGGTTGAAGACTCATTCTCAAATAACTTTCTGAAGTCTAAGAAAGAAAGAGGAGTATTGCTGAAGCATTGGATTCTATATTCACAAATGAATACCAGGGATGGAGTTTCAGACCATAGGAGAGTACTAAAAGGAGGTCTCGCCTCAGTTTTCTGATGGAAGAATTCACAATGACCTCCTTGAGCCCAGATGATTCAGAGAATCAAAAATGACTCATACTAAGTGAAGTAAGTTAGACAGAGAAAGACAAATATCATATGATATCACTCATATGTGGAATCTAATTTTTAAAAATGATATAAATGAACTTATTTACAAAACAGAAACAGACACACAGATTTTGAAAACAAACTATATATAAAATAGATAACCAACAAGGGCCTACTGTATAGCACAGGAAACTCTACTCAATTTCTGTAATAACCTATATGGGAAAAGAATCTGAAAAAGAATGAATATATGTATATATATAACTGAAGCACTTTGCTGTGCACTTGAAACTAACACAACATTGTAAATCAACTATACTCCAATAAAAATTTTTTTAAAAATAACTTCTTTTTTCTTGAGATAGAGCACCTGATTTTGCTTGTTGCTTCTGGGCCCAGGGAAATACTTACCAGGTTCAATGTCATTTTTCTGCCAGCAGCAATAGACAGAGCTCCAGATATGAAAAACTGGAAATGGAAGAATTCACTCAGCCTGGTGAGCCTGCACCTGTACTTCCATCTGTACCAGATATCGTTAGAACCCCAAAGTATTTAGGCCAAATATTTTGCTCTAAGAAGTAAACTGCTGGACTTCCCTGGCAGTCCAGTGGTTAAGACGCCACGCTTCCATTGCAGGGGACACAGGTTCGATCCCTGGTCACGGAACTAAGGTCCCATGTGCAGTGTGGTGCGGCCAAAAAAAAAAAAAAAGAAGTAAATTGCTATAATGGCACCAACCATGGTGAAATAATTGGTTTTTGGAAAAGAAGACTGGAGGGAAAATTTGCAAATTTCTACAATTGAGAAAGTGGAGATATTCCAACATACTTACAAATAAGGATCCCCATAGAGGATATCCTGAGAACATCGTTAAGGGACAACATCCATAGTGAGAGTCAGAAGAATGAAAAAAACACAGACCTATAACAGATAGGCACGTTTTCATCAGACCAATCAGGATCTGAGCCACCTGGGGAGTGAAAAAGAAGACGCTCAGAGTATGAAGAATGAAGGTTTCTAGGAAGATGAATTTGTGATCTTTACACACAGCTGTTTCCCATCTCCTGGTTTTGAAAGCGCTCCCAGGATAACACCCCTGGGAATCCATCACCTTTTCTCTAGTTCAAGGCTGTTTAAAAAGGTTTCATGACAATTTTCTTCTTCCTCTCTTTCTAGAGAAATTCATTTTCCTTTCAGATTATGGCACCTCTGATTTTTTTTTTTTAAATTATTTCTAGGTACTGTGAGGTTTATGGAAGTCAGGTTATGACAGTTAATCACACCTCAGGAGCCACAAGGGCTATCTCTTCTTCTCTCTGGTAATGGCTATCTCCCCAAATATTATGCTTGTAGGTCAAGTTCACTCACCCCCAGTATTTGGGGCTCCCTCTTCAGGAAGATCTTCACCTTGTCCATTTGGTCTACTTGGATGATGTCTTTCTGGAGAAGATCCAGGAAAAATCATACAGCTGCTCCTTCTGGTGTCTTGACACAATCTTTAGTGCTGTAAAATGTAAATATTTTACAGAGAACAGATCCACTCTCCAACTTTAGACAAGAAAAATGACCTTTGAAAGAATGGGTATCATGAAGCAACTTGATGTGATGGTAAGTTAAATTGCCTGAGTTATAATTCCAGTCACACACTGTGTAAACTTGAACAAGTCTCTTTTTACATCTCTGTGCTCTAGTTGTTAAAAGTTATGAAAAGGAGACGTTCATGGTACCCATCTCATGTTGCTTATCCTACATCTATATGATTTAAATGAATTTGTACATATGAAACAGTGCCTGATACATTCTAAACAATAAATAGGTATTTATTTATCATCACTATTATTTTTATTGTAAGTATAGTTATTAAAAATTTAATATGCTAAATATGCATGCAGAATGCTTACATTTATATCTCCCAGAAAAAAAAAAAGACTGATAGAAAATGAACAAATCATTATAGAGAGTCCTGTAGGTGCCACACATTGTGTTTGCTGCTCATAAGAATATTATCCATTCAGTCAGTCAACAAATATTAATTAAATGTCTACTGTGTGCCAGATGCTGTTACAGGTTTGGGTTCTAGGAATGTAGCAGTGAACAAAACATGCCCAATTCCTGTTAACTGGGAGCTTATAATCTAGTAAGAGAAAATAAATATTTAATTTATGTCATGAATTGATAAGTGCATGTGAATAGAAACTATATGAAATGTGAAAACTTTCACTTTCCATGTAAGAAAATTTAGTTTCAGGGGGATTATATCGCTTCTTTAATGTAAGTCAGCTCTTCTGTGTTGGAACCAAGATGAGAGCTCAATTTCTCTAGCAGATTGGCCTTTGTACCTGTCTAATGCTCCTCTTCACCACAAGCATAGTACTGTTTTGCTGAAAGCTCTGATGTTTCAAGCCAACTCACAATGGCCTTCTGAGGTCTCTTTAATTGTGTTACTCTACCCCTGAAAATAGAATTATTGAATTAATAGACCTTAATTTTTACCCTTCCCTGTATTCCTAGCATTCCACATGACTTTGTTGTTCCATGTATTCTGGAAGTTAGTGTTTTCCTTTTGAGATAGCTGTTGAGAAGGACACTATTCCACAGCCTAAACATTCGCCTTCCACAAAGACGAGAATCTGTCCTTTGAAAGCCCAATCACAAGCATCCTTATTCATCCCAAAGTTTATTTTCACCTCAGTCTATACTAGATACTCTTCCTACACCTCACCCACTAAGAGCCCAACGTAGAACTCTTTCTAGAAGCTGGAAATAGAAAATGAGCTCTTCCTACCTTTGCATCATTCTAGAACTGCACCAAATAGGTCCTCTTGGCCACCATTCTCCAAACCATTTCCACTGAAGAGTCTGGCCTGATCTGAAGAGTGATGTGACAATTATCTTCAGGTCTGTGTAGTCACTATCTCCTGTGAGTCATCCTAACTGGCCTACCAGAGGGCAGCAGTAGCAAAACTGTCATGAATAAACTAGTATTTCCATGAGATAGTCATTAATCTCCACTCAGAAGCTAAGGACAAACAGCAGGAACTTGCTTTTAGATCTTGATTGGGCTCCCATGCTGCTTTCCTAAGTATTGTATTTAAGGCTGTTCATATCAAAATCTCGGTCACATGGAGACAAGTGATTCTGAACTTTACCAACATATTAACTTAATACAAAAATTTCAAAAGAGAATAACACCAATCTTACACAACATTCCCATATAGGAGAATAATAGGGGAAAACTCCCAAGTCATTGGTGTAGCATGATTCTAACCCTGAAATTTATATGTTTATGAATCTAATCTTCTTCCCTTTCTCTCCTCAATTCCCAGTGTTGCTTACACTGGGAAGTTCAGGCTAATTGTTCTAAAAGGCAGTTATCTGTCCCGGGAGGTGGTGGGGATAGAAAAGGCAGACAGTAAGGAGTAAGATTAAGATGATTTGAGATCATGGAAGGAAAATGGTCTCACATCCTAGAAGACTAGAGAAGAATTTAGTTTCTCTACCAAGCCCAAAATTTAAATTTTAAAGATAATACAAGTATAAATGATATCAGATACACATCTCTAATAAGTCTCTTATTTTACTGTCAAGGACCTTAATAAAAACCAGTGGAGTGCTGAGACTTGGAATCAGGATATTTTCATGAATATGTCTGAGAAACTTGAATTCCCAGATTTCCCTGTAGCCTGTAAACTTGCAGAGGTTTTCTTACTTGCTAAAGAAGAATCTCTTTTTTGCTTTTCCTGATGAATTTGGAGAAGTTCAAGTATGATCCCCTTTAAAAAATGCAATTGGACTTCAAATTTAAAATGTCTGTTCTTTGAAAGACATTGCTCTAGAAAAAAAAGATGCAAAAGGCTGGGAGTAAAGAGTTTCAAATCATATTTAAGATAAAGGACTTGTATGCGGAATATATAAAGACCTCTCAAAGCGCCATAATCAGAAAGCAAACAATTCAGTCTAAAAGAAGTCAAAAGATTTGAGCAGATACGTCACCAAATGATGACATGAAAAGAAGCTCAAAATCATTAGTCACTGGGTAAATACAAATTAAAATCACAATGTGTAATACTTCACATCTATTAGCATGGTAAAATTTAAAAGACTGGCCATACCAGGTGCTGGCATTGATGTTGGGAAATGGGATCTTTCATACACTGCTGGTGGAAATGTAAAATGGTACAATGACTTTGGAAACCATTTGGCAGCTTCTTAAATGTCAAACATCTTCCATATGACACAGCCTTTTCACTTTAAGTGGAAAGGAATTTACCTAAGAGAAATTAAAGCTTGTATCCATATAAAGACTTGAACATGAATGTCCATAATAGTTTAATTTGTCATAGCCCAAACTTGGAGGCAGTCCAAATGCCCATCAGTAGGCAAACTGATAAACAAATTGTGGTACATCCATACAATGGAATACAGCTCTGTACACACAAAAACATGGATGAGCACCAAAATAAGTTTGCTGGGTGAAAGCAGCCAAATAAAAAAGAGTACATAATTATTATAAGAGACTTCATATCTTACTACATTATGACTGGAAAAGGAAGAAAGGCAAGAAAGATAAGGTTGTTTTGCAGAGAAGTTCTCCTTTCTGCAATAATCTATGAAGTCACCTTCTCCTACACTGGAAATGGAATCATCTTCAACACCATCACTGGTAACATACAGAACCAATATTTAACAATAACCAAGAATAAAAATTTGATATTTAGTGACTGGTCTCTGAGATGTAAAAGTTGGGCCAGACATTAGGGAGAGCCCTATAGGTCCACAAATATAGTTGAACACTTTCACAAAGACATGGAAGAAAGACAATATTGAACCTATAGCTTGTAGTTGTACTTCCACACATACTGAACCCCTCAATTTTAGATTTGGAGAGTCATCTCTGGTGACAGACATCTGCTTCCACCCTAGCACCCTGTTCCATTCTAAATTTCCTTCTTCCTGATAAAAGGGAACATAAATTAATCAGTAGAAAGAAAAGATGAAGGTAGTCAAAAGGTACAAACTTCCAGTTGTAAGATAAATAAATACCAGGGATGTAATGCACAACATGATAAATACAATGAACACTGCTGAATGTTACATACGAAAATTGCTACCAGAGCAAAAGAGTTCTCCTCACAAGGAAAAGTTTTTTTTATTTCTTTAATTTTATATCTATACGAGATGATGGATGCTCACTAAACTTATTATGGTACTCATCTCATGATGTATGTAAGTTTAACCATTACTGTATCTTGTATACTTTAAACTTATACAGGGATGTATGTCAATTATATCTTAATAAAACTGCAAGAAAAAGAAATCTTCAACTCCAGAGTTTCTGTTAGGATCTTTTTTTATGATTTCTATCTCTTTGTTCAATAACTCTTTTTGTTCATGAATTGTTTCCCTGATTTCATTAAATTATTTTTCTGTTTTCTTGTACCTCCTTGAATTTCCTCAAAACAGCTATTTGGAATTCTTTATCAGCTAAATCACAAACTTTCATGCCTTTGAATTCAGCTGTTAGAGGATTATTGTTGTCTTCTGGTGGTAGCATATTTCCTTGGTTCTTCATGTACCTTGGAGTTTGTGTTGCTGTTTTCTCATTTGTATCAGCAGACACCTCCTCAAATCTCTACTTGTCTTCTAGAGAGAGATACTGTTTTCTTGGTTCTGCTTATAGCTGGTGTTTCCTCCAACCTTGTATGGATACCTGCTCCACACTTCTTACTCCTTGTGGCAAAATTCTGAAACTTGTTTGGCTTCCCTGGTTGTTACAACTCACCAAACTGGCTACTGGAAACCTCCCTTGTGTTTTTTCAGATGGTGGTGCTGCAGCTCAAGTTTCAGGGTCTCCCTTGTCCACAGACCCTGACCTGTTTAAGAAGGCTGTTTACTGGGGCTCTCATGCTGCTGCACACGGTGTTGGGGAATGGGTGGATTTAGCACTTGGGGTACTGGGGTTACCCACGGGCCAGGTGGGGAACCTCAGATGAGGTTCTCCCAGCAGTGTGAGCGGGCTTCCTGCTGAGTCTAAGAGGCAGTCAACAGGAACCATGTTCCTTTAGTGCCCTTTGATATTCTGTGGTAGCTGGGAACTCACTCACTGCTCTCTCTTTTTCCTGAGGGGAGAAGTCATCACTGACTACTTCATCCCCATGTTGTGCCACCTCCAGGAAGGCGCACCACTAGCAAAGTTTCTCTTGCCCTCTTCAATGTGTCCAGTTCATTTTTTTTTTTTTTTTCTCTCATGGAAAACTGGACTCTCTCCTTGGGAAGGTGGACTTCTACAAAGTCTCTCTCATCTATGGATGTCTTCCCAAGTCAGCCCTCTTTTGCTTTTCCCCTGCTGGGGCTGAGAGGGGCTGTGGCCAGTTAGCAAGCTCCTGCTGGTTCCACAGCCCCTACCAAGCTCAGTCTGCCTAACAGCTGATGCATGGGTGGGTGGGTGAGACTCCTCCTGTGTCCCTTGGTGTATGGTGCTGAATCCCGTAACTCCCACAGAGGTACTTTTGTTCATGGATGGATTCAGAATTCGCTGTTTAAAAGCGGGGACCAAAGGAGGGCTGTCTTATGCTGCCATGATGCTGATGTCACTCCAACACTCATGTTTTCTATAGCAGGAATGCATGACCAATCCCTTGGAAGATAAGACTCATTTATTACACACCTCCCATAACTAAACGAGGTAGTAGAGCCAAGTGGAAGTAACATGGATACGAAAGACAAACTGGCCTGGATCTAAACCCCAGTTCTGTGATCTACTGACTAAACAACCATGGGCAACTTGTTTTTATCCTTGTTGTGTAGAGAAGCTTACAGCTTTAAAAAAAGAGATATTTGCTTACCTCAAAAGTTTGTTTTATAGATTAAGATGAAGTAACACCAGTTAGGCTTCCAGCAGAAGTCAAGACATAACAGAAGTTCAATTAAATCTTAGCTTTATTCTCTTTCTTACTCTCTCATAGGATTTAGAATTCCAGTTCAACTTTTTTATTTAATTGTTAATTTCCCATGGTGACTTCCCATCCTAGAGGTATTCTTCCTCTATGTTCTAATAGAATCTTCTATTTGCCAAGTGAAACTTTCTCTATATATATTAGAATATGAACTCCTAAAAGGCAGGATTCACAGCATATTCATAGCTTCCTTCCATAGACCGCCTTCCCTGGTCTCTTCCATGGTCCCATAACCACTTCCTCCAACCAGGAATAACAAGGTATTGGTACATCTTGTCAAGGGCTCCTGAGGAGCTGGGACAGGTTCAGGATTAGGCATCAATATTTATGCATGCAAAAATATGTCCCATACACCAGTCTAGGCACTGGCTACATGATCTATGAACATGCATAATACATTTGAAGTAATTATAATTAATATAACCATTTAAGAGATAAGAAAAATAAACTAAGATAAAATTTAAAGGGTTATCCAAGATCATAGAGCTAGTACCTAATGTAGCTTCTACAATTTGCTTCTGGGTATATTACGTTCCACGTTCACATTCTAAACAATCCCTGCTCCTCAATGTTGTTCAACACAACCCTATGCAGGGGGTCCCAGATGAAAGTTGTTTGGGAGACGTAAGTTGAGCCCACTTGACTGTTCGTGGAGTGAGCAGAGGTTTTCCAGTGACGGGAAATACTCATGAAACACAGATGGTGACTACCAATGGCCTCTCACACCCTTGTACATATAAATTTACTTCAACACTCTAAACCAGGCTGAAATTATGAATATGGTACCCTGTTTTATTAGAATTTTTTGTAAGTAGAGCCATACCTCATTAGAATGGGAATTACTGGGGAATGTCTTTTTCTGAGACAATTTTTAGAAAGAGACCTTTGATTAGCTTTCGTCAGGAGAGTTTAGAATGAATGTTATTGTCCCAGATGTCTTGCTGGACCATACATCAAATAGCATCAAATAACTCTGATTGCTGTTGCTATCCCAGTCACAAACCTAGTAATGGTGATCACCAACAATCTTAAGTATCTAAAAGCAGGGACTATGGAAGCAGGAAGTTCAGCTGGGATTTTTTTGTTCCAAGCTGCTCATTTTCAGATGGAAAAACTGAGGTCCTCGAAGGGAAAAGACGGTCCCAAGTTCACGTAGCATAACAAATAAATTAGAGTCAGGACTAACTTGTAAAATGTGACTCATGGTCCAGGTTCCTTTCAACTTTATCCTACCATTTATTGACGAGATGGCTGGTGATTCTTTTTACAGTCTGTTTTCTGTCTATGGGGTTGTGTATAGATGATCCCGTTTGATGAAGCGTTGTTTAAAAGGAGGAATCCAGAAACTGTTCTTGGTCCTTAGCATCACTGAATTGATGCTTTGATTCCCAATTATCCTTGATCAGTCCCCCACCCTCATGTACACACACACAGACAAGAAATCAAGTTAAATGATTCCGATTTATTGAACAAATACCAGTGATTGAGGATACATCAAGGAGATCATAAGTACACTAATAATACATGATAATAAATTGAGTCATGGGGTAAAGTGATTATGAAGCAGGATCTTATGGCTGGATGAATATGTGTGCATTAGGCAATCTTCATGGAGAAGATAACCTTTAGGTTGACATTTTTAAAAAGATAATTTGGGGCACTAAATATGTGAAGAGCGTGCTATTTGTGTTCTCAGTGTATGCCTGAAGTGAGCATGTGATAAAAAGCAGGCAGGGGCTGAACAATCATCAGAATGATCTTGAGACAAAAAATGTGTGATGTATATAGAAATACAGTCAAAGATGTGGTTAAAACATTAATTGAGTCAGGGAAAGAATGGTGTAAAATATTACACAGTATGAAGATAGACTGGATTCACTTCTAGAGGTCCTGGTGGGCCAGGTTTAGGAGTTTGGATTTGAATACGTATGCCATGAAAGTGATGTGATTATAGATGATCAAGTATGGTGATACAGCTGTGCAGTGAAAGGGTATATTGTTATGCTGCTGTCAGGTTTGGAGAAACAAAATTTTAATTTCAGAAAAATGACAATAGAAAACCTAGGGTCCTGAGGTCAGAAAAACATGACAATTCACTTAAATCATTGGTTGTGTGATCACTTTCATAATCTGGGGAAATTAACATCTACTTATCACTTTTTAATTTTGGCATCCCAAATAAATAAAATGTACTTAATTATTTTAGTAATGAATTTGTGAATAATACCCCCAGCTGATTTTTTTCAGTCCCTCCACAGGACTCTTTTACTTAGGCTAAAGGTGTGAACTACTTTTTCCTTCTCTTAAAAATAAAAATATCAACAACAACAAAATCATTTGGCTGAACTTAATTTTTCTTTGTTATCTTCTATTCACAATCTCCTCTCTTTATTTCTTACATCACATATACCACCATTCTCTCTCTCTAAATACCTCTGCAAATATTTTATTCATTTACTCATCACCATAACCCTGTTTTGAATTTCTCTGCACCTTTTGCATTCATTCACTACTGCTATTTCTTTGCCCGATTTCTACATCTTAACACTAATTGATTTATCACTATAGACTTTTCTCTTACCCAAGTCAGCAGATACTGTCTCTGATGATTATTTATTCTCTGTTGTCTAACCTCTCTCTATGAGCTACCTGCTATCTTCTGTTTCACAGTGCATTTTTCTGCCTAAATCTCTTATTTTCTACCTTAGATATTTTCTCTCCTTTTCCCCTCTGATTACAGGCATGTACAGGTTAACTTGGCTTTACTTTAATCTCAAAATAATTCTCTTAGAATGTTAATCTGCTTCATTTAATAATGATCTCTCTTATAACAACACTAAATCTCTATTACCAAATTCCATCTTTACCAGCACTCTACATTGGATACCACCAGGCACTCTTAAGTTGCATTTCTCTTTGGTCTCCTAAAAATGACAGTCTAAAACTGAACTTAATCTGGGTCTGTCTGTACTCCTCACTTATTAATTCATATTTCTCACTTCCTATCATTTCTTTCAACATTACCTGTTGTTCTCTGGTCTTAGACTTAAACACATAATGTGTTAATCAACCAGTTGCTTCTCTAACTTTATCCTTTAATTCAACTTGTTAGCAAGAAGACCAATTACTCTTTCTCTCCATGTTTTAGACACAATCATTTCTCTCCATTTCCACTGACTTCATTTTAGCTCATCTTCATTAATTTATTCTTCTTTCAAGTTCTTCATTAAGTGATCTTTCCATTATGGTTTCCATCTCACCAGATACTGAGTAACTTAATAAAACTCCCTACTGCTTATTCATCAATCTGCAAACACTACTGAACAATATTGTGTCAGTGAATGTGTTGGTGATTCATGCAATATACAGATTTTTATGAGACTTTTTGCCTTTGAAAAAATATATTATCATTGAGGGGACATAAAATATTTGCATATAGAAAGTTATATAGAGTATAAGGGGTGTGTGTATTTGATTAGAAAAACTTATCTTCTAGAGAGAGGAGCAATCAACTAGAAAAACTTAAAGACTCAGGTGAGATTTAAGATAAGCATTACAGAAAGAAGAAATTCAAGCAAGCACAAAAGGGAAGGCAGAACATTTGAAGCTAGGATGCTGACATGAGGTGGTCAAGCACAAAGCATATTAAAGAGAAAGTGAAGTGGGTTTAGAAAGTGGAGACTTTAAGATAGCTTATGGTTACCAGCGGGGAAGGGTGGGGGAGAAGTATAGATTGGGAATTTGGGATTGACCTGTATACACCGCTATATTTAAAATAGATAACCAACAAGGACCTATTGTAAAAAATAATAATAACATATGGAGGCCACAATGATTTCAAAGGTAATGACATACTTTTTTTCATATAGAATTGGTTAAATTTTTGTTGTTGTTTAACATAGCTGATTTCATTGAGCAATGTGGCTTTGTTTTCACTGACTACTCTTGACAGATTTGGCTCTTAGGATTAAATTTTTGTTTAAAAAAAAAGTGGGGCCTTTCAGATAAAATGGACTTAAATTTTGTATCATTAGCGAATACTAAGATTTGTAGATTGCTTTATGTATATAAGAATTAATTAATTTATTAATAATTTCTTTCTCTTTTAGAGCACTTTTAATTTATACTGGTGTGTGTGTGTGTGTGTGTATTTCCACACACACTTTTAGCACTGGCAGGTAAATTATTCCTAATATGTTAATTTTACTGATGAGAAAACCCAGATTAAGTAAAAGGTTAAATGATTTGCCACAATTCACTCAACTAATAAACAATAGGCCTGGGATTCCAATGCAGACTCCCTGCGCTTTATAAGATCAATGATCCTTCTAACACACCACGTTGTTTTGTCCATATAAGACCAAACACAAGCAGGAAGCATCCATTGCTAACCTGATGCGGATCCACCAAAATGTTTAATACATACCTGAAGAATCTCTATTCAAACCTCCATCTGACTGTCCTCCTAACTCTATTCTTAATATATGTCAATGTGGTCTTCTTATCACCTCCAAATTCCCTTCAGAATCATTTCTTTCTCCTTTTCTACCCTACCTCTGGCTTGACCTCGTGATACACCCTCCCTGAATATTCACCCCTACACTCCATAAATTCACACTGAGCATCCACTATGGATAAAATACTGGGATACACAAAGTGAAAGAGACAGATGTGAAAAACTTTACTTAGTTGGTTCTCAGTTTATGTTTGCTGAGTGGACTTTGCCCTCAAGGTGCTTATGGTCCAGTAGGGGTGGGGGGCGTATATCACATACATCTGCAGCTCTTGTAAACTCTAAGAGGGGCTAAGAGACAAATATCACCAAACTGTTAAGTTTAACTCAGCTCTCAACCAGCCTTCCTCTTGTTTTCTCTATTTGCACAGTTCTAGGCACAGAGTAAATGCTTATTTTTCTTGTTTTCTGTTGACGTCCCAGAAGGGATGGGTGTGAAACAGCAACAGAAAACAAGAAAAATAGGAGTCTATCGTATTTACAAATGGAGGGGGGTTTAAGTGAATGGAAACCACAAAAATAGAATTTTGTCATCTGGAGAATAAATCATAATGTAAAATTGGCAGGTCACAGAAAGAATTGAAATTTTGCCAGTAGTCCCTTAAACAAAGATCTTGGCTTTCTAGATCCTTTGCTATGAATCAGAATGTTCTGGACTCATGATTCTTATGAATCAGTGGGAGAAGTTGCCTCCCCTCCATCTTCCAATTCACGGTAAGTTGGTGCATAGGTGTTTACTTCTTCATAAAGACAATCTTCTGGAATCTGATGAGGGAAAAAATCATTCAGTATCAATCACCAAGAATTTCCTGCCACGAGAAGACTTTCTTAAGAGGCATGTCTCATCTCCTTTTGCCTTTCTGAATCTCACCATCTCCCATTACACTGTAATTAATACTTCCATCTCTAACAAACCAAGCCAGATTGTCTGGCCACGTGGGCTCAGAAGAAATTGTCAGTCATTGAGAAGTTGGTGGGATGATTTTGTGTCTGAAATTTGGTATACCTCTTGTCTTATCTCTGGAGGAAAGTGATCAGAAAAGGCAGCCAGACTTGAATGCTTCAGGCAAGTGGACAAATGGAGAGAGCATGTTTTATCTGGAAGATCTGAGTAAATGTATGTGCATCAAGTATTGGTAATTCTTTTTCATACCTCAAAGGTGTAAAATGGGTAAGACAAGTGGAAATGCAGTTGGTAGTCATGAATTAGGGAGGAGACAAGCTTGAGGTTTCAGAGCAAGTGGGAAGGTGAAAGCCAAGAAAAAAGAGAGCAGGAACAAATATAACGGAACTATTCTGGGAAAGCAAATAAGCCCAGATATCTGAGTGTTTCTATCCCTTGCTACCTGTATATTCATCTGTCATGCTCATCAACTTCAAAGCATCTACATTTTCTAAAATGATGAAGATCCTATTTTCCTAAACTTCTCAGTCACAGGAATATACCATGAGATTTGCGAGTGGAAAATTTGACTCAAAACATGAGATTTGGAAATCAAAGTACTGAAACTTGGAGAAATGGAATACTGAAACTGGAAGAAACGTTGCAGGAAACCCAGGCCATATTTTTAAGCAACAAAGCTCAAATTCTTTAGCTTATTGTTTAGGATTTAATATCAGGCCTCTGCCTACCTTATTTCCTTCAATTACTTCTCCAATCCCATAGACTGTGAGTGACACAGCACTGCAAAACCCCAGAATGGTGAGAAACAGGATCATTGCCACAATTTCCTGTTGAATAACAACCAAAAACAACCAGAAAGACAAGTAGAGTGACAAGGTAGGTGTCCCAGAAGTACATTCCCTTGCAGCAACCCTTGTTTTCATGACTGCCCACCCACAAGACCAGTTCCTATAAAATGGCACATGGGAAAACCAGGAGATGGTTACTCAAAGCAGATGACTCCACCCTTGCAGAATTCAGCTGGGGGGGCAGGGGAAAGAGGCCGGCACATCTCTGGGTATGAGCCTCCAGAACACTGCATCATGTGATTGAGGTTGCAAGAAAGGATTGTGTTCATGGAAAGGAAAAGAAGGCATCTCACTGAGATTAAGACCCAGAATCTTAGTCTTCCCACAAGAAATACATACAGTGGAAATAGAAGCCACAAAGCAGAAGTCGTTCTCATAAATATCCCGGCAATGGTAGATATAAGCTGAGCTCTTCTTTAGGTTAATGATCAGGATGATGATTCCTGTTCCTCCAGCTATGCTGCTGACGGTGTTTGCTCCCAGACTTCCTCGTATCTGATGACAAAGAACAGCATTTAGACTTGGTCCTGCACCTGCCACAGCATTCAATAAACCTGTCTGCATTTCAGGGCTGGATATATCCAGTAAACTCTGCATTTATTTAAAATATAGATGAAAAAGGGAAATCTCGAAAACGTACTTGTGTAATAAGGACCTATAACTTTCTTGCTGGTACTGCATTCAGGAAAAGCCACATGGATACTCATAGTCTCTCCTCAAATAGACTCCTTAATTGGAAACGAGTCATTTATTTGATCATAGGACTATATTATGAGGACAGAGCAGGTGTGAGGATATTTTTTCAACAAGTGTCAAAGTAGTTACATTTATTGTTTTTAAATGGTACAATTGGTATTTTAATGATTTTATTTTTAGTGATTACATTAAACACAAAGTAGATTGGAAAAATATCACATATCCACATTCGCTCATAAGTGATGATGACATATCTTTTTCAAGACTCTCAAAATTAAATTTTTCTTACCTTCTCAAGGATGGACAAAGACAGAATGCAACTCACCAGATATGTTGCATGTTTCTTTTCAGACATAACTGACAAAAATCCAGAAATAGCAAACTGTTCAAAAGGGAAGAGGAAAAAAAAAAGCACAGTGGGTCTCTGTTCTTCTCTGTGTCCCTTTCACCCCCGTCCTCCAAATAGAAGGTAAAGTTGTGGGTATTCTATAAAGCTCTCCTTTACTTTTTATTTATTTTTATTTTTAAATTTTATTATTATTTTTTTTATTTCCTATAGAGAGCTTCTCAAAATTAAATGTACATATGAATTATATGAGAGTCTTGTTAAAATGCAAATTCTCACTCAGTAAGTCCTAGATGAGGCCTGAGATTCTTTATTTCTAGCAGGCTCCCAGGTGATGCCAACCCTGACAGTCTATGGGTCACTATTAAATATTGTAAGTTCCAGCAGCCCTGGTGCATGGTTATGTTATAACACTACTCTAATTTTTTTGTAATCATTTGCTTTCGTGAGCAACTTGTGTGTTATAGTTGTCAACTCCTTTGGGCCAGAAACACGTGTCTGTCTCCACAGTCTGCCATGTATCATAGACATATAGTCATTATGAAAATGTACATGGTGAAAGATCTAGTGAAAATATCAACCAATAGCACAAATTAAAACAAAATTCCAGGGCTTCCCTGGTGGCGCAGTGGTTGAGAATCTGCCTGCCAATGCAGGGGACACGGGTTCGAGCCCTGGTCTGGGAAGATCCCACATGCCGCGGAGCAACTAGGCCCGTGAGCCACAATTGCTGAGCCTGCGCATCTGGAGCCTGTGCTCCGCAACAAGAGAGGCCGCGATAGTGAGAGGCCCGCGCACCGCGATGAAGAGTGGCCCCCACTTGCCGCAACTAGAGGAAGCCCTCTCACAGAAACGAAGACCCAACACAGCCATAAATAAATAAATAAATAAATAAACCCAAAAGTTAAAAAAAACAAAAACAAAATTCCAAAGATTCAGATTGTATGATGAGTTGAGAGACATCTAATAAGCTGTTTGAAATGAAAAGGCAGTAAGGAAGTTTCAAATAAAATATGGCAAAGGTTCAAGGAGAGTCTTGAACGAGTGACCAGAGACCTAAGTATTTAGCAGAGTGCCAAGCCAATGTGATTAGGGTTAAAATAATATATCCTTGTGAATGAAGTGTTGATACAAAAAACAGCACGGATTAATTGAAAATAATTATGCAAGTGCAAGAAGCCAGACAGTAGACAGAACATGGTGTATAACTCCATTTATATAAAACTCTAGGAAATGCAAACTAATCTATAGTGACAGAAAACAAGTGATTGCTTGAGGATGGGAAGACAGGGGTTGAGGAAGGGAAGGGTTACCAAGGGAAACAAGGAAACTTTTGGCAGTGATGAGTATATTCATTCTATTGATGCGGTAAGGTTTTCACGTGGGTATACATGTGTCAAAATTTATCAAACTGTACACCTTAAAATGTGCCATTTATGGTATGTCAGTTATACTTCAATAAAGCTATATATCTTTGTGAGCTCATTCAGCCATCTAGTTTCTAAATAGTACAATGACTAAAAAAGATACAATGAGAAAGCACCTAAAGAGTTTCCAGGGCACAGTAGAAGTTCCTCAAATGTCAGTCTTGTTCTCCTCACCTCAGCAATCTCTTCCCCTCCCTTCACTAAGATAACTCTATTGATGGATAGTGTTAGGGAAATTTTTCTGAAATTGATTTCTGAAAGTTTAGTTTCAATTTTTATCAGCTAAATGCCTCTTGGGTAGTATGTTTAACTTTTATTAATCCCAGGTTTCTCATCTGATAAACATGTGTTAGCATATTCAACCCAAAGTGCTTCGTAAACTGCAAATATGTATGTATATTTACATATCTCCATCTACATATTAGAATATATTCATATATTCTAAATACTAGAATAGACAATTGGTCGGATCTGATCTGAATAAAAGAAAAGCCATGTACAGTGTTATTTCAGAGACAACTGTAGACATATACTCACAAATACTGCTCCCCAGAATGGGTAGCCTGCTTTAAATGATGAAAAATAGTCTCCTTTAAATTCTGAATTATTGAACACGGAGCAGATGATTATTCCAAAATAAAGGCATGTCAAACTAATCAGAATTTGTGTTACCTGTAGAAAAATGCATACGTTTTGTGAAATAAGACGTTTTCCTAAGATTACATCAATTGCCTTATAATCAAGGCAAAATGTAAGAAATTGCTTTGGTGTCTTAGGCAGTCCTGAGAAAGTATCCAAATGCAATATTTTCCACTATCATCTGGCCACTCTAAGAATTTATGTAGGCACAACTTCATGCAGGAATAGCCAGTACATTTCTCCTGTGTCTTTATTTACATTCTCATGGTGGACATCAATAATGGCTCTTTCCATCTAGGAGAAGATAAAGGTTACAAATCCTTCACAGGATGATATTAATCAACTGGCAACTGACCAGAGTTGACAGATCCTATTTGCTATTCTTCTCCTAGTCTTCATGAGGAAATGCTTCTTTTTACCCAACAGGGTGCAGTAAGTGTCAAGTTTTCGTCTACCAAGTATTTCACTCCTCATGAGTCTGAGTGGGGAAACTACGTGGATGCCAACAGATACACTTTCTTAGAGCCAGTCTTTACTCTAGTTGAGATTAGAGGAGGCTCACTCACCCCCAGGAATTCCAGCTCCTTCTTCAAAAAAGTCAGCCACGTTTGGCGTGGTGGGGATGGGGCAGCTTTCTCCAGTAAGTCGTTATCATGGAGAGATACTGTTGAAAGTTCAATTTCAGGCGCACTATGAAGTTTAAACAGAAATGCAGCCATGAGAAAATTCTCTAACGCCCTGTGCAAAGCTCTCAACTGACAGGGGAATTGTGCTTGTTTATGTTTCAAAACAATCCTGCAATGAAAATCTTCACTGTAAAGTACAAGAAACTCTGAGGCTCAGAGGGTCCAAGTTAGTGGCCAAGATTACTGTCTCATCAATGATTAGATGGAACAAAAGGGAAAAAACAAAAACAAAAAAAAACCCAGGCCAAGTCATATTCTTAATCTAGAATTATTACCAGGTTCTTTCTCATTAATCTGTATTGATGCATACAACTAAAAACAATCCAACAGACATGTTTACCTATGCATCTCTCAGTCTTTTTAACATAGAAATGTATCTGAAAATATTTTGTCAATGACACACTCAATTTCATGTGCATAAAGGAATGGTTTTGAAGGATTTGTCGATCTCTCTTCCTATTTTCATCCTCAGAGGAGGCTAACTGGAAATACTGTGTCTTCTACTCAATATTTTGCCATGATATTCAATCCAATATTGATTCCCAAAACTCTGTCTTTAGTTTCTCCTAAAACCTTTAAGAAGAAAGTCTTAACATGTGTTAATTTTTGGTATTTGCAGAAAACTAGACAATGCACATCTCCACCAGATTTCACTCCGGGAACATTTCCCCTCTAAACAGTGAGGCAGGATCCCACAGCTTGAGATTCACAAAGACTAAACAGAAAGAAGCCCAAGGTCATTTTCAAAAGCTTCTGTCCCTTAACACACATCAGACACATAGGCAAGAGATCTCTACTGATAGTATGGGTTGGCCAAAAAGTTCATTCGTTTTTTGTCTGTAACATCATACAGAAAATTGGCCAAACCAACGCAAACTCCCCTACCCCATACCCAGAATACGAACCTCTTTTGTTAGAAAACTTAAGTTGTTCCCAATTTAAAAGCTAAGTAAAAACCTTCTTCCCCATCAACCAGAGAGAACTAGTGAAAAAGTATAGCAAATAACTTCTTTATACTCTGTATTTTCGTTAAACCTGATGGGTCCATGCCTATGTTCATGATTTGGCATCTCCCCAGCACTGTGGCTGTCTCTGGTTCACTAAGTGACTGGAAATTGAAAAAAAGAATAACCTGTACCTACCTGGTGGGCACTTGTGGGTTTGGGAGGGCAAGATTTGTTCTGCTCCCAATTTCTGTGTCCATATTTTCATTAAGTGAGCTATATGGTGGTGAAGAACAGTGTGACGATGAGCCTTGGTGGGGGCCCTCTCACAGAGTCTCCGGATGGTCAGTTAAGATGGGTTGACTCATGACACTGATAACTATCTTCATGCTTAAGACATTGGTCAGAAAGATAATTTTCCTGGCTAAGATCAATAGGGCTTTTCTTGTTATAAGGAAGAGCAAAATTGAGTGGGCTACTGAATAGGGATGAGAGTGAAATGGGGAAATTTGAGACTCCTGGAAGATAATTCTGCCTGAAACCAGCAGGATTTACAGAACCTAAAAATGAGTCGGTTTAGTGGGGACTGAGAAGGTGAGAGAGAACTGCAGGACATAAAGAGATTGGCTTCTCTCCTGGTGCTTTCTCTGCTTGTGACCTGGTTCAGCCATTCCTATGCCAGAAGTTCTCCAATTGTCCTTGGAAAACTTGGCTTCACACGTAATCTAAGGCTGAAGCACAGTTTGCAAGTATGAGTGTGTCTTAGTCTCTGAATCTCTGGATTTGTTCTTGACTTCAATATTTATTGTCTTTCTCTTTCTTCCTGTCTTTTGGGCGGTGTTTATATGGCTGTTTGTAGCAGATGGTCTCAGAAACTGGATAGGCAGAGTTCTAACACCCGGGAACCATACCTGATAGTGTGAAAGCTAAGCAGTTTTCACACTGAAGACTCCGTTGTCTACTAAAAGGTTAGGTTGACTCCCTACTGCCTTGACTTTTGTGATGGCAAGGATGGGACTATGGAAACACTGAGGGGCATGAACTTCATAACAAATTCTATGAGTAGATCTAAGCAGCCTTGGCCTGAGCAGTATGCCTAAATTAGGGTCGGAGCTAAACTGACGTGCTTATTTTAATAACATATCTAGCTAGACCATAGCAAAATGAATATACAGGTGAGATTCACAGATTTGGGACTCTTTTATTTCAGTTTGATTATAGGCATAATCTTGAATGGCTCTTTATTAAACTATAAAGATACTACAAATTTTACCTCTGTGCATCTGTATTGTCTCTCTGGTTTGTGATAAAAATTTCTTCTCTTTCTCCAAGAAACTTAAGATGTTTGTGTGAACAGGGGACACTAAAAGATATATAAGCACACCTTTCATAACAAAAATGTATTAACCCACGTGCCATCCTCCCACTGTGTCTTCCAGAATTGGTGGACCTGACCAATATGTTGTTGGAATTAATGAAACTCATTCACTTACACATTCCTCCAAAAGGGACTTAATGCTCCATGTCAGGCACTGCTCTTGTCACTGAGCATGCAGAGATGGTCCCCGCCTTTGTCTGGCTCACTATCTGGCAGAGTAGAACAAAGATAAATAATATATTACCAACATGTCAGAGGCTGCTGGAACACAAAGGAGGATGTAACAGTTCTACCTCTTAGAGGGTATGTAGAAGTCAAGTAAGAGATTCCCAGAGAAAGTTCACATTTGAGCCAAGACTTCAAGTGGTAACCTCAGGAGTTTTCATTCATTTGCCTCTCCCTCAGTGGAATTAACCCCACATCTGCTAAAACAGGGCCTGAAAAAATGCCTGTTTATGGTGTTCTCTGGGAGTAGTCTATAATAGTTCATTATGTTTGCAGAGAATAACTAGAAATTAAACTTGAGTTTTAGACAGGAAACATTGAGGATGGTCTTTGGTGTTTGGACACAATGCTATTTTGTGAGAATTTTCAACAGAAACTTGCAGCATGCATATCAGTAACTGAGGTGTATCTCGTGATCTTCAACTTGTTTCATATCTCAGTTTTCACCAGCATCTTCTTCTTACCCCCTGCTGAGATGCTTATCATCTCTGTGCCCTCACTTTTGGTCCTTATAGACATACTCTTTCATCTTTCACAATAGTAAACATTGAAACCTATGACAAAATGTCTTTTTTTTTTTTGGTGGGGGCAATATTATCAAGATGAGTTTCAACCATGCCTCTGACTGAAAGGAAGAGATAACAGCACTAACACTTCCCTCCCACTGCATATATTTCCTCTTGTTGGCAGCACATCTGTCCATGCTTTTCACCCAGTCACCATCTGGCTTCCTCTTTGACAAGCAAAGTTTCTTCTCTCAGATATACACTGGGTTTACTTCCCCAAACTCAAAAGAAATTTGCTTTGAGATCCCATCTGAACAACTGTTTTCTCAAACTCAATGCTCAATTTGCTTAAACATGCACGAATTTACATGTTGCAGATTGAAAGTTGCTATGTCTTTGAGGTATTTTCTGATACTCCCAAAGGAATTCCAGTCTCTCTCTCTCTCTCTCTCTCTCACTTCTACATCCCAGAGCCAAGTATGGCTTCAATAAATATGGTTCACAGGTGAGAGGGGCTGAGACTGATACAAGCTCCCAATGTTCCATGGGAAACTTGGTGATTCAAATGAAGGAAATGAGAAAATATTGTTTATGAAACAAGATGAGTGTTTCTAAAAGGCCTAGAGCTGAGTTCAAACTTGAAGAGAAAACCTCTGTCTCTTCATTTACATGACTTCGGAAATAGAGAAATATTTATGTAGACTATCCAAGGGCTTAAAATCTTTTTGATCTGTTTCTAAAATTGGAGTTTAACTGCTGTCTCAGCCTCTAGGCCACTTAACTGCCAAGGTCCAGCACATGTTAATTCTTTATTTGCTCACACTCCTTCTATTCTCCAAAATGACGCTTTTCAACAAGGAAAATTATAGGTGTGAACTGTGTTTGTCCACTTGTGACGAAGAACGTCTGCTCAGAGAGGAAAGTTAGGAGACCTCTAGAATCATAGACAAGGTGTGGACGTTAACCGTTCTCTTCTTTATCATGGGTCATTAGCATGTTAGCTTTCTTAAACCCATTCTTCCTTTCTACCTATCCTTCCAATATAATTATATCTGAATGTTTGTTCAAATTCATTTTTACTATTTTCAGTATTATTTCACAACTTTTAGTGACTTCCTATTCTTTATTGGCTTATTTTTTAAACATAATTTCATCTTCTAATACCTTACACATGTTGCATAAATTGCCTATCAGTCCTCATTTTGCTAACCCTGGAGAGTGATGTATCACATCTTTCTTTTCCTGGAGTCCCCTGTGTCACCTCATGCTTCAATCTGGACTGGTTGCCAGTAAACATGCCACTCAGGAATGATCCTAGGACTTCCCATTGCCCTGCTTTATACTGGATTTCCTATTTCCTGACCCCACCTTTGAAGCCAAATCCAGCCTCTGTACCCCGACATGGAATTAAATCTCGGAGACAGAGTTTTGGGTGAAGTAGCAAAGAACAGCTTTATTGCTGTGCTAGGCAAAGGAGGCAACAGCAGGCTAATGCTCTCAAAACTGTGTGTTCCAGCCTGGAGGGGGGTAGTGAGGAGTTTTATCGTAATGGTTCAAAGAGGGTGTGATCAGCCTGTGGACATTCTTCTGATTGGTTGGTGGGGAGGTAAGTGGGAGTCCACATCATCAACCTTCTGGTTCCAACCCATCTGGGGTCTCCGAGCTAGTGGGCAGCACACTGTTAACTTCTACCACTAGTGGGGGTTTCAGTGTCTGCAAAACAGCTCAAAGATATTGTGGTGTGTATCCCTTGAGGGGAACCGGGACCCTGCCCCAAGGCTGCACTATTGTTTCTCTTGACTGCTCCTCCCTTGTCCTGCATCCCCTCCCTTCTAATTAACAACTGTTTGAACCTGCCCAGCTGGAACTCTAGGAAATTCTTGGAGGCTGAATGAAGTCTATTTCCTAATCAAAGAAATGGGGGACACAGAAAGGCTTTTGTGCTCAGAAGCCCCACAGGGTCCTGTTCCATATCACCTTTTACTCTTTCTTAGTATGCTATTGCATGTTGATAGAATATATTCCCTGGTCACATGCTGAGAAACAGTATCTGGGTGGTATTTTTGAGTCTTTGTTGGCCTGAGCATTTCCTTTCTTTAATACCCTTAGACTTAATTGAATTCTAAAGAGATATAGAGTTTGAACCAGAAAATATTTTTTACCCAGAATCATTCACTCCATTTTCTTCCAGCATCTAGATTTCATTTTGAGAATTTCAACATAATTTTTAATTCCAGATATTTGTATGTGCCATGTATTTTCTCTCTGAAAACTTTTATAATGCCTTTTAATCTGTAGAGGTAAGACATACCTAATGTTAAGATTTAGTGTAAATCTTATGCATTAATTTTACTGGATAGCCAGTAACCATTTTCAAACTAGAGAGCCATGTGCTTTGTTTTAAAAAATGTTCCCATGGCAGTGAAATAAGTCAGACAAAGACAAATACTGTATGATACCACTTATATGTGGAATCTAAAAAATACAACAAATTAGTGAATAAAACAAAAAAGAAGCAGACACAGATATAGACAACAAACTAGTGGTTACCGGTATGGGGAGGGGGGCAATGCAGTGGGGGGAGAGTGGAAGGTACAAACTACTGGGTGTAAGACAGGCTCAAGAATATATTGTACAGCATGGGAAATATAGCCAATATTCTGTAATAACTGTAAGTGGAAAGTAACCTTTAAAAATTTTATAAAATATTTTAAACTTTTAAAAAATAAATTTATTTATTAATTTAATTTTAAAAAGAAACAATTGGAAAAAAATTCACATGTATTCTTTTTGGATAAGTTCCTCATAAACTTTTGTTTAATTTTTGTGAACATCTTATTAGGGAGATGGCAGGCATCCAAAATTTGCCTCTTCCATGTTCTTCTTGCATACAGAATATACCCATCCATCCCAATAGCCTTAATTTGTTCAAGGACTAAGTCCAAAGTCTCATCTAAATATCTTCTAAATCAGATATGGTTGAGACAGTTCATTCTGAGGCAAATGCCTAAATCAATGACTCAAATTCTTCTTTAATCAGTATCAAATTGTTGCCATTTACATAACCCTTTATTAGGTTGGGGTTTTATTTTAAACACTTGACTAAATGCATTATCGTTCAATGAAAATAGGAACAAAATAATTCTACAACTTATAATTTTATTTCTGAATTTTTAGCGCAATGACAAAGCACATGGTAGGAACACAATACTTATTGAATGAGTTAATGAATGAGTGATAACCAAACATGGATCAATCAATCACTTCTCCCATGTCCCCAGCTTGCTGGTAAACTTGGAGGAAAATGCCTGGACTCAGTACACAAATTACAGATTGTAAACTCCAAGGTCTTCTCAAATTGCTAATTCATCAGAGACAATAGGTCTTCATAGAGATTTTTCAGAGGAGTCTCTTTGGAGAAAGGTTCACCAGGAACATTCAAAGAGCAATAAAAAATGTTATAGTTTTTAAATATCAAGGCATCATTCTCTGTCTCTCTCACTGACCCTTAAGTGTTCCAATTGCTCCCTTTAGCATTCTCTGATTTTATTTTTTCCTCTATTGTTTTTTAGCTCTTACATTTTTGTCACAATCAGATTATGAGTAATGTATTTTTTTTTCTTTCTGAGATATTTCTAAAATATCCCCTCCCTAAGAAATATCAAAATATTGATATTAGGATTCCAACTATTCTAAACCACACTATACTGCTGCCCTGGCCCCAGCCTACCCAAGATAAAACCTGGGCTTGACAGAAGGACTTTGGTAAGACTCAATGAAGAAAAGATAAGTAGAAGCACATTGCAACCTATAAAATAATCATTTTAAAAATCGGAGTTTTATTCTATTCAGACTCAAATTGAATATGAGCCTGTATATTACTAGCTTTGTGATTATGGGTGAATTTCTTTCTGATTTTCACTTCAAATGGGAATAATAATACCCACTTGTAAGGGTTGTTATGATTAAATGAGATAATAAATGTAAAGTAGCAAGGAGTAAAACCTAACAGTTTCATAGTCAATGTTAATTTCTCCTTCCAACCTCTCCCATTTTTTATTCAATCATAACGGTGTTCTGAGAGCCAAATTAAACTCGATAATAAATGTACCTAACAAGGAGCCTGAGACATAGTACATATTCAATAAATGTTAATACCCTTCCCTTGTGAGCTTAGGTTTTATTACTATTGAGCTGTGCTACTTCTACACTGCTTCTACAAAGAGGGATAGAAAGGAATGCGGTGTAGAGGAATTCCAAACAAAGGATCATGTAATTTATTGTCGTCAAGGAGAGAATGTGGTTTACTGTAAGAAAACAATTCCCCTGTATTTCCCCCCCCAAAAAAAAGAAAGAAAGAAGAAAGAGAAAAATCAACCAGTATATCTGAGGAGACCAGGATGAAATGCAGACTATGAAAACTGAATTAAACCATATTATAAATGCAGGAAAAGCTCACTGAAAGAGATAGGAGTTGAAAAGAGCTGACCTAAGTAACTGGAAAACCACTGCTTTGACTGCATACCTTAAGGCTAAAGATGAAAAGAGGGGGGAGGGGCAATATAGGGGTGGGGGTTACTCTTGTGTGTAAGTTACAAACTATATTGTACAACACAGGGAATATAGCCAATATTTTATAACAACTATAAATGGAGTATAACCCTTAAAAATTGTGAATCACTATATTGTACACCTGCAACTTACATAATATTGTACATAAATTATACTTCAATGAAAATTTTTAAAAATAAAAGAACTGTACAGCAATGCTGTACTTTAGTAGGTAAATTTATTTCTTATAAGAATACTAGTCAGCAATGCTGGAACGACTTTACATGGACACTTCAAAGAATTAATAATCAGAAACCCCAATTAAATAGAGTTGGGAGGCCAGAAGGAGGAACTTTCAAGCTCTGAGATGGTAGCAGAGTCCTACAGGAAGAAGAAACTGTCCTCTCCTTTCCTGGCAAGAACTCAGCCAGTGAAAAGCTATGGACCCTTTGTTTACTATGTAGCCCTCCCAACTCCCTCTTCTCCTCTATAAAAGTGTTCCTCCCTTGCTGTGTGCGGACTTGCACATCGCTTGCCATGATTGCAGACCCTGAATTGTGATTCTCTGCTGATCCCAGATAATTCAGCTGCAATTCTCAGCAGGTCTCCATGTTTGCTGGAGAAACATCTGGCAGTCTATTTATTTCAGATCAATAATACTAAAGTTAAATAAACAAGTAAATAAATTTTGGATAATTGTTGCCAGATTTCTTACACTTAGGAAACAGGTTATAAATAAGCAGGGTGGTGGGTTTGCTAGAATGAACTCTGTGGGGTTTATAAAATATAGTTCTCCAAAAAACAAAAGGAACCAGGACACCCTGTAGAAATGAAAATTCTAGGTCTGCAACAGGGAAGTGAGCCTGAAGTATCTTGTAATTCTAGAAAATAGGAAAGTGCTGAAAAGGGAAAGAAGGGTAAGGAGCATGTTAAAACCACACAGGAGCCAACTCAGCTCCCAATGGCCAAAGCTGGAATAATTTAAGCAACAAGATAAATATTGGCCATAACCCAAAGAGTAATGTAAACATCCATGAGTCCATACTGATATAAATGATTTAATAAATAAATGAGAGAGAAGGGACAAATCTTCACAGAAGAATTCAAGTAATAAATGAAGAAATGAGAGAAATAGAAAATCACTTTTTGAACATCACAGTAATAGTTGCCCCAGGCAAAATCTACATGTGAACGCTAAAATTAGTGGGTGAAACTTTAAGGAGAAATATGATATTTGCATAGCCTCAAAATATTCTCTGTAAAATATTTATTATGGTTGTGGTGTCAACATTTGTCTTGATATTCTTTTCTCCAGGAGGTAGAGCTCATTTCTCCTCCCCTTGAGTATGGACTGGACATATTAACTCACTTCTAATGAATAGAAGACGAAAAAGAAATAATAGTGACTTTACAGTGGAGACACCTGGCAGACCCCACCTTAATCAAGTAATGATGGTTAATTTCACCAATGATGTCATGTTGGTATCATGAATGTACTGGATGTCCTGATAAGGTGTGATGAGAAGAGCTCTCACCTATGTGGAATCCTTCCCCACCAAAAACATAAATCTATTCTAATCATGGGATAGTATCAGACAGATCCAAACTGAAGGGACATTCTACAAAACATCTAGAGAATGTTTTTCAAAAATGACAAAGTCATGAAAAGCAAGAATAGTCTTAGAAACTGTTGCAGAGGAGAAGAGACTAAGGAAACAGGACGACTACCTCCAATGTGGTACCCGGGATTGAATCCTGGGACAGGAAGGGGGCATTACTGGAAAATTTGGTGAGGCCCTAATAAAGTCTATGGCTTAGTTAACAGTGTTGTACAAGTGATAATCCCATAGTTTTGATAAATGTACCATGTTTATGTAAGATGCTAGTATTAGAGGAGGCTGGATAAAGAGTATATGGGAATGTTGTGCTGGCTTTACAACTCTTATGTAAACCTCAAACCATTACAAAGTAAATAGTTAAAGCTAATCAGCAATAGAAAATATGTTCAAAGGTGGCCTGTACTTCCTTAACTCTTTTGCATTAAATATCTACAATAATAACTCCTCTCTCTCTCTCTTTCTCCCTCTCTCTCTCTCTCTCTCATGCACATATGCTCAAGAGCAAACAACATATAGAGGTGAAACAGCAAATATTCTTCCTCTTTTCAATGTTGTAGAAGTTATCCATGTCAATTCAATGAGAGAAAAAAAATGTAAGGACATATACTGATCTTTAAAAAAGAAATGAAATTGCCTTCATTTGCAGATGTAAATATAACCAAAGATGAGCAAGCTCTTAAAAGAAAAAAATTATATAATTAAAAAGAATAAAATAAGACCTGAAGGAGAAAATATAAATGATACCATTTAATATTATAAATTACAAATATATTTCAATTCCCACCAAATTGGTCTATGATTTTAAATCAAAATTGCAAAATAGGGCTTCCCTGGTGGTGCAGTGGTTGAGAATCTGCCTGTCAATGCAGGGGACACGGGTTCGAGCCCTGGTCTGGGAGGATCCCACATGCCACGGAGCAACTAAGCCCGTGAGCCACAATTACTGAGCCTGCGCGTCTGGAGCCCGTGCTCCGCAACAAGAGAGGCCGCGATAGTGAGAGGCCCGCGCACCGCGATGAAGAGTGGCCCCCGCTCGCCGCAACTGGAGGAAGCCCTCGCACAGAAACGAAGACCCAACACACCCAAAAATAAATAAATAAATAAACTTATAAAAAAAATTGCAAAATATTTTAGAGCTTTATAATAGGAAAAGTAAAATTAAATAATGAAGAATAATAATACAAATGTTACTATAAATACCTTTCCTTCTACTGAAGTGTATTCACCGATTGCTTCGTTTACTGTATCAGACTCCTAACCAACCTCCTTCTCTTCACTTACTCCTTCCAAAACACTCTACATTGCAAGTGCAATGATATTTCTAAATTCCAAGTAAGTACATGACCCATTCATACTTATCCAGTGGTGTGCTGGTAAATATTTAACAACTGGCTTTCCTGCGCTGGAGCGTGGAGCTGGGTAGAGGAACGTGATTTGTGGCCTTTGCCAATCTCTGTGGTGTAAACGCCTCCACCGTAGCCCACTTCAAGCTACCAAAATTATGTTGACTTGTTCTCACTGAAAATTAAAAATCAGCACTCACAAGGCAATATAAGCCAGTTCAACACCACTGCATAAATTTCCAATTAGTTGTTAAGATGCACGGAGCTGCTCTGTCATATAATCTCTTGTGATGCATACACTTCTTCTCTCTCCAAATTGATGTCTTGCCATCTGCCCCTCACACATCAAAGTCAGACAGGCTAAAGTGTCTTGCTTGTTCCCTGAATCTCCCCAATTCTCTCTAGCTTAGAGGCTTTTGCATATATCCAGCTTCTTTCTTTTTCCCTTCATCATGCTAACTCCCAGTCATCTTTTAAGATCTCACTTTGGGAGAAAACTCTTCTGAAAGATTGTCACTGACATCCCTTTTAACCTGGATTAGAAACTCTTCCTATGAGCTTCTCAAGATTCCTACACTCTTCCTATCATAGCCCTTATAGCTCCGTGTTATAATATGTTTCTGTGGGTCTGTATCTCCCACAAAGAGCAACTGGAGTGAAGACTGTGCATCATTCTCTATTGTATGCAGAGTACATGGCACATAGTAGGCACTTTCTGAATGATTGTTGAATGGATTGAAAAACAAATTATATTTAATGTATATGTATATATTTCTTCATAAATTATATATATTTTAGAAATATATATGTATATTCTGAAGAAGAAAGGCAAAAATTAGTAGACTATGGAAAAATCTTTGCACATATGGTAAACAAGGAGCTGAGAGTAACTTGTAGGTGTGAATTTATGGATGTTGTGGATGGCTCAGTTCCCTATCAGTAGAAGGAAATTAATTTATAAATCAGAAATAGAAGTCCTTCAGCAGTAGATATATAAATCGGGAGCCAGAGATATCAGGAAGAACATCAAATTGCTACCTGAAAAGTTAGTCACTGATGTCACTGGAGGGAATGGGAGGAGCCACAATGGAAGTGTGAGGGTTTCTGCCATCTTTTCTGCACATCTGACCACAATCCCACCTCAGCCTTAACAGCACAAAAAGACTACCAATAACAGCAACATCATTATCAAGTAGTTGTGGTGCTATTTCACATTTGCTTTATTTTTACTTAATCTTCATAACAACTGATAAGATAATTGGTACTGTAACACCTATTTTACAGATGAGGAAAAATATGTCAGAGAGGTTAAGTAACTTGCTCAAGTTCACACAGACCGTATCAGAATTTGCACCCAGATCTGTAAGATTCTAAAGCCTTTATTCTTTACTTCTCTGTATTACAGATTCTCACTGTCCTTTAAAGAACAAATACTGATTTTGCTCTCAAAGACCCCCATCTAAGCCATCATCTTTGTATCTGGGCATGTGTGAATCTCAGCAGCTCACTGGAAAAAATCTCCAAGACTTGACCCTCCTACTGCAAATATAGTAAAAATTTATCTTAATGTGATTATGGTGATTTTTTGACAGTTTTTTCAATGCTGATGTCAACTAAAGTTAAGAAGCATTGTTCTGTAATGGAAAAACATCTTACTCATTTTTCCTTCTCATTGGGTGGTTGGAAGTTGGATTTTAGAAAGAATACATGAAATGGGGATTATTCTCCCTGCCTTTTTTAAACCTTATAAGACAATGAAGCAGGTGGGTAAGAAGAAAGAGAACCGAATTCTGGGAACAATTTTGGAGTGGTGATCGTAGGAATTACAAAACAAAGAATGCCTAAAGAAGCATATCTGTCCTTCCATACCCAGGACTTATCATGGAATTTATAGTTAGGACAGAAAGAATTGAGTCAAATGTCCAAGTTTCTCACAATGGGCACCGTGATAGTAGGGGTGTGGTTCAAAGGCTCACGTTCTATGGAGTTCTTGGATGGAGCACTGACTCATTAGAGATTTAAGATTGAATTTCCTTCCTCTCATGGACTTTCAATAGGAGGCATTCTTGATTCCATAGGATTGGGAGGTGAGGGAATTGCCTGGAAAATAAAACAACATCAATCTCCAAGAATAGGATCATCACCTCCCTCTCTTTCCAAACCTTCCTATTATCATCATGATCAATGCCAATAATATTCATTCACTGATTATTACTGTGCTCAAGTATTATATACATAGTCCTTACAACAAACATCAGAAACGAATGAAAACATTTTCATTTTACAGTTAAGATACATAAAATCTAGAAAGAATTTATGATTTTTCCAGGGAATACAGCTAGAAAGAGACAAGTTTAAAAATAATAACTTAATTCTATCCGTGTAAAACAATGTATGCTCCTATTTGCAAATAATATGACCGATAAGGAATTAATATCCAGCATATATAAATAGCTCATACAACTCAGCATCAAAAAAACAAACCTGATTTAAAAATGGGCAGAAGAACTGAGTAGACATTTTTCCAAAGAGGAAATGCAAATGGCCAACAGACACATGAAGAGAAGCTCAACATCACTAATAATCAGGGAAATGCAAATCAAAACCACAATGAGATATCACCTCATGCCTGTCAGAATGGCCATGATCAAAAAGAACACAAATTACAAACGTTGGCGAGGATGTGGATAAAAGGGAACACTCATACACTGTTGGTGGGAATGTAAATTGGTGCAGCCACTGTGGAAAACAGTATGGAGGTTTCTCGAAAAACTAAAAATAGAACTACCATATGACCCCGCAATTCTACTCCTGGGTATATATCCCCCCCAAAAAACAAAAAAACTAATTTGAAAAGATACATGCACCTCAATGTTCATACCAGTGTTATTTACAATTACCAGGATATGGAAGCAACCTAAGTGTCCAGCCATCAATAGATGAATGGATAAAGAAGATGTGGTATAGATACACTCAATACTACTCAGCCATAAAAAAGAACAAAATTTTGCCATTTGCAGCAACATGGATGGACTTGGAGGGCATTATGTTAAGTGAAATAAATCAGACAAAGAGAAATACTGTATGATATCATTTATATGTGGAATCTAAAACATACAACAAACTAGTGAATACAACAAAAAAGAAGCAGACTCACAGATATAAAGAACAAACTAGTGGTTACCAGTGGGGAGGGGAGAACAGATGATATAGAGGTGGAGAGTGGGAGGTACAAACTATTGGGTGTAAGATGGGCTCAAGGATGTATTGTACAACTCAGGGAATATAGCCAATATTTTGTAATAACTGTAAATGGAATGTAACCATTAAAAAATATATAAAAAATTAAAAATAAATTTAATTTTTAAAAAACATATGCTCTTAAACATGAAATACAGTGTTTCCTCTTGTATTTTTACACCAGAATTCTTTTCCAGCCTTCATTCCAAGTCTAACATTTAGATCAGCTCTAACTCCAGGAACCCCACAAATCATCATTGCATAAAAGTTTCTCTCCAATCCCAAAAGTCAGTGACAACCTCAAACCCTAGGGGGAGGTTGCAGAGCATGCGAATTGTCAATCATTTAAACAAACCCACCTTTCCTGAACAACAGTAATTTGCTCTGAATCACAGGATTGAGATAGAGCTGGCTGTGCACAATTCCAGCAAAGAAAGGATCAGCATGAGAGAAACAAGACCCTAGGAGATATGATGCCTCCTATTAAACCCAGTAGAAACATTCAGAGGAAAAAAAAAATGTCAGCAGGAAACCAAACTATAACAGCTCCCTCCCATAAAACAGGTCAAAGGGAATCACAAATTAGATTTAATACACAGCCACACACCAACACTCTATATGGGACACAATGTCCATCTAAAAGCATGGAAACATTTTTCCTGGAAAGAGAGACACATTGTATTTGTATATCAACCCATGTGAAGTAGCTGTAGAGAAAAAAAATGCTGACACTACCACTAACATCTACCAATTGGAACAGGAGTAAACTAAGGAGATGTGTAGGCAGTTTAGGAAATGGGACAAAAATGACCCCTCCATCATTTCATTAATAAGTACTTCCTGGAGGTTTAGGCATTTACACCATTCCTACAAACTAAAACACTAACCTGAAAAGTTAAACGGAAAATTATTGGACTAGTGATCGTTCTGTTGTCACTGAGGCGCCTAGAAGAAGGAAATACAAAATTGCTCTGGAGGGAAAATACCCCAAAATCCACAAAAATATCAAACCGTATAAATACAAACTTAGATTATTAAAAATATAATGAACAAAGTGAGGACACAAACTCGCATAAGTAGTATCAGCAAACAGGAGGATTAGGAGTAAGTCAGTAAATAACAGTTCATAAGTCATCATGGGGAAAATGGACAAATTTGGAGGAAAATATTAATTTCTCAGTTGACCACAGAAGAGGGAGAACACCTAAACATGAACAAAAAAATACTTTGAAAAGGTTATTAAAGAACTTCCCTTTTATTTTTTAATTTTTTTTTAAACAAATTATTTGTACTGTTTTTTTTGTTTGTTTTATTTATTATTTATTTATTTATTTATTTTTGGCTGTGTTGGGTCTTCGTTTCTGTGCGAGGGCTTTCTCTAGTTGCGGAGAGCAGGGGCCACTCTTCATTGCGATGCGCGGGCCTCTCACTATCGCGGCCTCTCTTGTTGCGGAGCACGGGCTCCAGACGCGCAGGCTCAGTAGTTGTGGCTCCCGGGCCTAGTTGCTTCGTGGCATGTGGGATCTTCCCAGACCAGGGCTCGAACCCGTGTCCCCTGAATTGGCAGGCAGATTCGCAACCACTGCGCCACCAGGGAAGCCCAAGAACTTTCCTTTTAAAATACTATACTCAAATAAATTCAAAAGTGAAGCCATTCAAAACTTCAATGAGTTACTATTTGAAAATCCCAGACCACACAGAAAATTGTAAATCTCTCGTTAGTTTCATTATGCAAGATGTGAATAAAATTTTTTAAAAATGTAATCTCTCTGGGGAATGTAACAGTAGTAGTACATAATAATAACATAATATGCACTGTTTTAATTGCTTATCAAATATTAATTTATGTAATCCTTACACCAACCCTGTAAGACTGATACTACCACTATCCTCATTTCAGTGATGAGAAAATTGAAACACAACGAGGTTATCTAATTTGTCCCTTCATTATAGGGCTACTAAGTGGCAGAGCCAAGATTCAAGTCAAGGCAGCATGGTACCTGCTGTATATTTTCTCTACATTCTAGATTGTCAAAATATTTTATAATTACACATAATTTTTTAAAAATTTATTTATTTTATTTATTTATTTTTGGCTGCATTGGGTCTCCGTTGCTGTGCGCGGGCTTTCTCTAAGTTTTAAAGGCATACACTTGAGGAGGCGTCTTTGTAAATGCGTAAGTCCTGTGGCTGAGAAGACTGCCAATCCTTGAGTAATGGGTCATTAGCGAATAAATTCATTGAGAGAAAAACAAGCCCAACTAGTGCAATAGTAGCACTGGCAATGTTCATCCCCAAATTGCTTTCCATCTAAAAAACAAACAGAAATTTCAATTAATATAGGCAGCACATACTTCATTCCTTTGGCTGCAGTCATTTAAATAAATAGCCATTGAAAGTGGTTTATACACCCAGCTATAACCTAGGTAGGTCCTGGAAAAACATCAGTAAACAAAGGTTCCCCACCCTCATGGAGCTTATGTTCTAGTAGCAAAGACAAAGAAAACAATTATGCATACTAACAGATAAATTATATAGCATTTTTTTTAAGTGATTAAGTGCTATGGGATAATAGAGGGAAGTAAGGAGGACCTGGAAATCGAGAGAGAGGAGTGGAGTTTGTGATGTTAAATAGGAATGACCCCTGGGGAGAGGCGTTAAGGAACTGAGGGAGTTAGTCCCCCAGGATATCTGGAGGGCATGTCCTTGCAGTCAGTTCAAAGGCCTGAGGCCAGAGTGTTCCAGGTATGGTCCAGGGAAGCAAGGGGGTAGGGTGTTGGAGGAGAGTGACCAAAGCAAACAACATTAGAAAATGAAGGTGGAAGGTGAACAGAGGGCCAGATCACATAAGGCCCACAGGTCACACAACAGACTTTTGTTCTTACGCCAAGGAAAACATAGCGCCACTAGAGGATTTTGAGCAAAGTGGCAACACAATTTGATTTCTGTTTTAAAGGGAACACTGATATCTCAAGCGAGTCTAGTTAGAGAGGGCCGAGGGTAGAAGCGAGGAGCCCAATTAAGAGAGATGGTGGAGATTAGATGAGGTGTTATCAGTAGAAAGATGAGAAAATGTCAAACTCAGATATACCTTGAACGTAGGGCCAACAGGATTGGCTGACAAACTGGATTCAAGATTGTCAAAGAAAGAAGAACCTAAGCCAGTTCTAAGGTTTGAGGCCTGGCAATGTGGAAGGATGGGGTTCCCATCAACTGACATGAGGAGGACAGGATGGAGATGGTTTGAGGAGGAAGATTAGGGGTTGAGTTTTGAACTTTTTAGGACTCTAAGCAATTAGGTGTGCCAGTCTGATGTTCAGCAGAGAGATGTAGGCTGGAAGTGTTTATTTCAGGGTTGTGGGCATAGAGATGCCAATCACAGCCATGAGAATGGATGACATCACCAGAGGAGTGAAGAGAGTAGGTGACAAAGAACGGAGCTCTGGGGTGCCCCTACATTAAAGTGTTGGAGAGAAGAAAAGGATCTAGGAAAGGAGATTGAGAAGGAGGAAAGAAGAAGACAGGAGGAAAAGCGGCCAATCAAGTTGTCCTGGAATCCAAGTGAAGAAATTATTGGAAGGAGGAGCTAGAGACCAGTGCTGCTAATGGGTCAATTAGATGGAGACTGAGACTTGAGCTCTGTGTTACCAACGTGGAAGTGTTCAATGATCTTAAAGGGAGCAGTTACAGAAGTGTGATGGGGAAGAAAATGAAGCCTTATCGCAGTGGGTTTAGTTGAAACTGGGTAGATAGGAAATGGAGACAGAGTGTAGAGCATTCCTTTAAGGAGTTTAGCTACAGGAGGGAAAATGAATTGTGACTGTAGCTTGCAGCAGAAAATAAGGTCAGGATTGTTTTTTTCTTAGCAATTATTGGATGCTTATGGGCTGATTAAAAAGATCTACTAGGAAGAGAATTGGAGTGATGCACTTGCATGGAGAAAAAGAAACAGAATCTAGTATTCCAGAAGGGGTGCTGGTTTGAAGAAAATCATAGAGGAATCACCTATGGTAAGAGGTTAGATGAAAAAAATATATCGGTACAGATCTGGTCCGTGAAGTAGTTATACTGGGGGTCTGAAATATCTCCTCCAAAGGCTTGAGTTTCTCGGAATAGGAAGCAAGGGAATCAACAGAGACTAGAGATGAGAAAAAAGGCATTGGCATTTGAGGATAGAGTATAAATGTGAATGGGCTAGAAAAGTAGTATAAATGGGCAGGTGGTTGAGTGGGAACACATAATAGAGACTTACTAAGTGTTTAATGAGCAGTAAAAATATAGACTATTTAGCTTTCAGCTGTGAAACTAATGGTGGGAGAGTGTCCCCTCAAAATAATTAGAATTAGTTAAAATTAAGAACACACAAATATCAAAAAG
The DNA here is from genome assembly GCF_965194805.1 of Balaenoptera borealis. Taxonomy (NCBI): domain Eukaryota; kingdom Metazoa; phylum Chordata; class Mammalia; order Artiodactyla; family Balaenopteridae; genus Balaenoptera; species Balaenoptera borealis. Next base: position 10,990,698 of record NC_138868.1, read on the forward strand.
CCTTTTTCTAAGCTTCAGATTCATCAAATAGTCGTAGTAATCATCCCAGTAATCATATTCACAATCTATATGATTTTCTGACGATCTACCACCTGAATGCCTTAAGAAAAGAAAATTAATTTTCTTGCACATTAAATGGCACTCAGGGTCTCGGCTGGATTCACCAACCTCAACTCTCTTACTGTTAATGGATGATTTATTTCTACTCCTATGACCATGAAAAAAGAAGAAGAACTTCCGCTTACCAGTGTTTTTACGGTTTTTTTTCCCAACTATGACAGATAAGATTCCTGAAACAATAAACTACTTGAAAATAGGAAGTAAAGCAGATAAAGGAATATTAAGTCTCAACCATCTTTTCTTGATCTTTCCTTGGTTAGCAGATATCTAGTGGTACTTGTACAAAACTTCCTTTTCAAATTCACATTCTAGAACACAAAATTATACTTGATTTTGCTCATTGTTTTATACAAATAAAATTTTAAATGAGTTTAAATTTTGAATAAATGTATAAGATTTTCATTTTGTTTTCTTCCTGGCCTTTTACAGGTTTATACGAGTGTGCATACTTTATCATATAATAAGTACACATATTCAATGTAATATAATTATCTTTATGCTTATGTTTATATTAAATGTAAATAATATTTATTTACATACATATACATATTTAATATCATTCTCATATTCTCACCCAAGCTCCAGATATGGGTTTGATTTATTGGACTAGGTGTTCTAAAAGACCTTTTATACATCTAAGTATCTCTAGGGACATATCCACTAATTTTTTTTTTGCAAGTTATTTAAAACTTCTTTTTTTTTTAAATTTAATTTAATTTTATTTATTTTTTTAAACAGCAGGTTCTTATTAGTCATCAATTTTATACACATCAGTGTATACATGTCAATCCCAATCACCCAATTCATCACACCACCACCACCACCACCCCCGCCACTTTTCCCCCTTGGTGTCCATACATTAGTTCTCTACATCTGTGTCTCACTTTCTGCCCTGCAAACTGGTTCATCTGTACCATTTTTCTAGGTTCCACATATATGTGTTAATATACGATATTTGTTTTTCTCTTTCTGACTTACTTCACTCTGTATGACAGTCTCTAGATCCATCCACGTCTCAACAAATGACCCAATTTCGTTCCTTTTTATGGCTGAGTAATATTCCATTGTATATATGTACCACATCTTCTTTATCCATTCGTCTGTTGATGGGCATGTAGGGTGCTTTCATGACCTGGCTATTGTAAATAGTGCTGCAATGAACATTGGGGTGCATGTGTCTTTTTGAATTACAGTTTTCTCTGGGTATATGCCCAGTAGTGGGATTGCTGGGTCATATGGTAATTCTATTTTTAGTTTTTTAAGGAACCTCCATATTGTTTTCCATAGTGGCTGTATCAGTTGACATTCCCACCAACAGTGCAAGAGGGTTCCCTTTTCTCCACACCCTCTCCAGCATTTGTTGTTTGTAGATTTTCTGATGACACCTATTCTAACTGCTGTAAGGTGGTACCTCATTGTAGTTTTGATTTGCATTTCTCTAATAATTAGTGATGTTGAGCATCTTTTCATGGGCTTCTTGGCCATCTGTATGTCTTCTTTGGAGAAATGTCTATTTAGGTCTTCTGCCCATTTTTGGATTGGGGTGTTTGTTTCTTTAATATTGAGCTAAATGAGCTGTTTATATATTTTGGAGATTAATCCTTTGTCCGTTGATCCATTTGCAAATATTTTCTCCCATTCTGAGGGCTGTCTTTTCGTCTTGTTTATGGTTTCCTTTGCTGTGCAAAAGCTTTGAAGTTTCATTAGGTCCCATTTGTTTATTTTTGTTTTTATTTCCATTACTCTAGGAGGTGGATCAAAAAAGATCTTGCTGTGATTTATGGCAAAGAGTGTTCTTCCTATGTTTTCCTCTAAGAGTTTTATAGTGTTCGGTCTTATATTTAGGTCTCTAATCCATCTTGAGTTTATTTTTGTGTATGGTGTTAGGGAGTGTTCTAATTTCATTCTTTTACATGTAGCTGTCCAGTTTTCCCAGCACCACTTATTGAAGAGACTGTCTTTTCTCCATTGTATATCCTTGGCTTCTTTGTCATAGATTAGTTGACCATATGTGCGTGGGTTTATCTCTGGGCTTTCTATCTTGTTCCATTGATCTATGTTTCTGTTTTTGTGCCAGTACCGTATTGTCTTGATTACTGTAGCTTTGTAGTATAGTCTGAAGTAAGGGAGTCTGATTCCTCCAGCTCCGTTTTTTTCCCTCAAGACTGCTTTGGCTATTCAGGGTTTTTTGTGTCTCCATACAAATTTTAAGATTTTTTGTTCTAGTTCCGTAAAAAATGCTATTGGTAATTTGATAGGGATTGCATTGAATCTGTAGATTGCTTTAGGTAGTATAGTCATGTTCACAATATTGATTCTTCCAATCCAAGAACATGGTGTATCTCTCCATCTGGTGGCATCATCTTTAATTTCTTTCAGCAGTGTCTTACAGTTTTCTGCATATAGGTCTTTTGTCTCCCTAGGTAGGTTTATTCCTAGGTATTTTATTCTTTTTGTTGCAGTGGTAAATGGGAGTGTTTCCTTAATTTCTCTTTCAGATTTTTCATCATTAGTATATAGGAATGCAAGAGATTTCCGTGCATTAATTTTGCATCCTACAACTTTACCAAATTCATTGATTAGCTCTACTAGTTTTCTGGTGACATCTTTAGGATTCTCTATGTATAGTATCATGTCATCTGCAAACAGTGACAGTTTTACTTCTTCTTTTCTGATTTGGATTCCTTTTATTTCTTTTTCTTCTCTGATTGCCGTGGCTAGGACTTCCAGAACTATGTTGAATAATAGTGGTGAGAGTGGACATCCTTGTCTTGTTCCTGATCTTAGAGGAAATGCTTTCAGTTTTTCCCCATTGAGAATGATGTTTGCTGTGGGTTTGTCGTATATGGCCTTTATTATGTTGAGGTAGGTTCCCTCTATGCCCACTTTCTGGAGAGTTTTTATCAGAAATGGGTGTTGAATTTTGTCAAAAGCCTTTTCTGCATCTATTGAGATGATCATATGGTTTTTATTCTTCTATTTGTTAATATGGTGTATCACATTGATTGATTTGCATATATTGAAGAATCCTTGCATCCCCGGGATAAATCCCACTTGATCATGGTGTATGATCCTTTTAATGTGTTGTTGGATTCTGCTTGCTAGTATTTTGTTGAGGATTTTTGCATCTATATTCATCACTGATATTGGTCTGTAATTTTGTTTTTTGTAGTATCTTTGTCTGGTTTTGGTATCAGGGTGATTGTGGCCTCATAGAATGAGTTTGGGAGTGTTCCTTCCTCTGCAAGTTTTTGGAAGAGTTTGAGAAGGATGGGTGTTAGCTCTTCTCTAAATGTTTGATAGAATTCACCTGTGAAGCCATCTGGTCCTGGACTTTTGTTTGTTGGAAGATTTTGAATCACAGTTTCAATTTCATTACTTGTGATTGGTCTGTTCATATTTTCTGTTTCTTCCTGGTTCAGTCTTGGAAGGTTATACCTTTCTAAGAATTTGTCCATTTCTTCCAGGTTGTCCATTTAATTGGCATAGAGTTGCTTGTGGTAGTCTCTTAGGACGCTTTGTATTTCTACGGTGTCTGTTGTAACTACTACTTTTTCATTTCTAATTTTATCGATTTGAGTCCTCTCCGTCTTTTTCTTGATGAGTCTGGCTAATGGTTTTTCAATTTTGTTTATCTTCTCAAAGAACCAGCTTTTAGTTTTATTGATCTTTGCTATTGTTTTCTTTGTTTCTATTTCATTTATTTCTGCCCTGATGTTTATGATTTCTTTTCTTCTGCTAACTTTGGGTTTTGTTTGTTCTTCTTTCGCTAGTTCCTTTAGGTGTAAGGTTAGATTGTTTATTTGAGATTTTTCTTGTTTCTTGAGGTAGGCTTGTATAGCTATAAGCTTCCCTCTTAGAACTGCTTTTGCTGCATCCCATAGGTTTTGGATCATCGTGTTTTCATTGTCATTTGTCTCTAGGTATTTTTTGATTTCCTGTTTGATTTCTTCAGTGATCTCTTGGTTATTTAGTAACTTATTGTTTAGCCTCTGTGTGTTTGTGTTTTTTATGTCTTTTTCCCTGTAATTGATTTCTAATCTCATAGCACTGTGGTCAGAAAAGATGCTTGATATGATTTCAGTTTTCTTAAATTTACTGAGGCTTGATTTGTGACCCAAGATGTGATCTATCCTGGAGAATGTTCCGTGCGCACTTGAGAAGAACGTGTAATCTGCTGTTTTTGGATGGAATGTCCTATAAATATCAATTAAATCTGTCTGGTCTATTGTGTCATTTAAAGCTTCTGTTTCATTATTTATTTTCATTTTGGGTGATCTGTCCATTGGTGTAAGTGAGGTGTTAAAGTCCCCCACTATTATTGTGTTACTGTCGATTTCCTCTTTTATAGCTGTTAGCAGTTGCCTTATGTATTGAGGTGCTCCTATGTTAGGTGCATATATATTTATAATTGTTATATCTTCTTCTTGGATTGATCCCTTGATCATTATGTAGTGTCCTCCTTGTCTCTTGTAACATTCTTTATTGTAAAGTCTATTTTATCTGTTAGGAATATAGCTACTCCAGCTTTCTTTTGATTTCCATTTGCATGGAATATCTTTTTCCATCCCCTCGCTTTCAGTCTGTATGTGTCCCTAGGTCTGAAGTGGGTCTCTTGTGGACAGCATATACATGGGTCTTGTTTTTGTATCCATTCAGCGAGCCTGTGTCTTTTGTCTGGAGCATTTAATCCATTGACATTTAAGGTAATTATCGATATGTATGTTCCTATGACCGTTTTCTTAATTGTTTTGGGTTTGTTTTTGTAGGTCCCTTTCTTTTCTTGTGTTTCCCACTTAGAGAAGTTCCTTTAGCATTTGTTGTAGAGCTGGTTTGGTGGTGCTGAATTCTCTTAGCTTTTGCTTGTCTGTAAAGCTTTTGATTTCTCCATCGAATCTGAATGAGATCCTTGCTGGGTTAGAGTAATCTTGGTTGTAGGTTCTTCCCTTTCATCACTTTAAGTATATCAGCCACTCCCTTCTGGCTTGTAGAGTTTCTGCTGAGAAGTCAGCTGTTAACCTTATGGGAGTTCCCTTATATGTTATTTGTCGTTTTTCCCTTGCTGCTTTCAATAATTTTTCTTTGTCTTTAATTTTTGCCAATTTGATTACTATGTGTCTCGGTGTGCTTCTCCTTGGGTTTATCCTGTATGGGACTTGCTGCGCTTCCTGGACTTGGGTGGCTATTTCCTTTCCCATGTTAAGGAAATTTTCGACTATAATCTCTTCAAATATTTTCTCAGGACCTTTCTCTCTCTCTTCTCCTTCTGGGACCCCTATAATGCGGATGTTGTTGCGTTTTATGTTGTCCCAGAGATCTCTTAGGCTGTCTTCCTTTTTTTTCATTCTTTTTCTTTATTCTGTTCTGCAGCCGTGGATTCCACCATTCTGTCTTCCAGGTCACTTATCCGTTCTTCTGCCTCAGTTATTCTGCTATTGATTCCTTCTAGTGTAGTTTTCATTTCAGTTATTGTATTATTCATCTCTGTTTGTTTGTTCTTTAATTCTTCTAGGTCTTTGTTCAACATTTCTTGCATCTTCTCGATCTTTGCCTCCATTCGTTTTCCGAGGTCCTGCATCACCTTCACTATCATTATTCTGAATTCTTTTTCTGGAAGGTTGCCTATCTCCACTTCATTTAGTTGTTTTTCTGGGGTTTTATCTTCTTCCTTCATCTGGTACATAGCCCTCTGTCTTTTCATCTTGTCTATCTTTCTGTGAATGTGGATTTTGTTCCACAGGCTGCAGGATTGTAGTTCTTCTTGCTTCTGCTGTCTGCCCTCTGGTGGATGCAGCTATCTAAGAGGTTTGTGCAAGTTTCCTGATGGGAGGGACTGGTGGTGGGTAGAGTTGACTGTTGCTCTGGTGGGCAGAGCTCAGTAAAACTTTAATCCACTTGACTGCTTATGGGTGGGGCTGGGTTCCCTCCCTGTTGGTTGTTTGGCCCGAGGCAACCCAACACTGGAGCCTACCTGGGCTCTTTGGTGGGGCTAATGGCAGACTCTGGGAGGGCTCAAGCCAAGGAGTACTTCCCAGAACTTCTGCTGCCAGTGTCCTTGTCCTCACGGTGAGCCACAGCCACCCCCTACCTCTGCAGGAGACCCTCCAACTCTAGCAGGTAGGTCTGGTTCAGTCTCCCCTGGGGTCACTGCTCCTTCCCCTGGGTTCCAATGCACACACTACTTTGTGTGTGCCCTCCAAGAGTGGAGTCTCTCTTTCCCCCAGTCCTGTCAAAGTCCTGCAATCAAATCCCAGTAGCCTTCAAAGTCTGATTCTCTATGAATTCCTCCTCTCGTTGCTGGACCCCCAGGTTGGGAAGCCTGACGTGGGGCTCAGAACCTTCACTCCAGTGGGTGGACTTCTGTGGTATAAGTGTTCTCCAGTCTGTGAGTCACCCACCCAGCAGTTATGGGATTTGATTTTACTGTGATTGCGCCCCTCCTACTGTCTCATTGTGGCTTCTCCTTTCTCTTTGGATGTGGGGTCTCTTTTTTGGTGAGTTCCAGTGTCCTCCTATCGATGATTGTCCAGCAGCTAGTTGTGATTCTGGTGTTCTCGCAAGAGGGAGTGGGAGCACGTCCTTCTTGTCCACCATCTTGGTTCAGTATCCATATCCACTAATTTTTAAATTATTATTTTGACCTGCTATTAGTTCCATGACTCAATTTTGATAAATGGAATTCTCTACATGTTCATGGCTCTCTCAAAACTTCATTCTATTTTTTAATTCATAAGTCTCGTAATCGTTTACCAAGCCACTCCTAAAATTTGAGGGAAAAGTTGCCAAAATACATTTCTAACAGTGGTATATAAGAAATTATCTACGGTCAGTGAAATTTGAATACTCACAGATATAGCACTCCATATCTGATAGCCTATATAAACGATCAAGAAAAATATGTAATTGGATGGATGGGGCAAGTTTTGTAAGGAACCCATAAAAACACCCAGAGACAGAATTATTGCTCCATTCAGGATCTGGATAGCCTGTAAGAAGCGAAAAAAGAGGAAGCATAAATGGTCAGATACTAGTGTACATTGAGAAGAGACCATTTTATTTATTCATTTATTTTTCTTTGCCTTTATGGTTTTATTACAGGATATTGAATATAGTTCTCTGTGTTATACAGTGGGACCTTGTTGTTTATCCATTCTATATATAATAGTTTGCATCTGCTAATCCCAAACTCCCAACCCAACCCTCCCCTACTCCTGTCCCCTTTGGCAACCACAAATCTGTTCTCTCTGTCTGTGAGTCTGTTCCTCTTTCGTAGATAAGTTCATTCGTGTCATGTTTTAGATTCTACATATAAGCGATATCATATGGTATTTGGAGAAGAGATCATTTTAATTTTCCTCAGAAAGGAGATATCAGTGCTTGAAATGGTCAGAAAAATGAAGCCTAAATTAACTGGGCAAAAGCCTACTCCGGGAGGTTTCTGTTCCCTGCGATTGCCACCGATTCCAGTGGCAACATTTCATCCTCCCCTTTCCCCCCTACTTCTGCTCATTCTCACAAACTCCTTTCAGAAAGTGGCAGAAGAGTGAAGGAGATATGGCTGATAACGTAGACTGGGTGGAACTGTCTTCCCAGCATACTTTGGGGCCATAATATGATGAAGACCATTCTCCAGTGTTGATAGGATGTCTCCCACCATGAGATTATGCCTCTGCATTTCTACTCCTCAGGTCTAAAATATTCCCTGGTCTTTTCTTAAAGGAACAACATTATTGATTCAGTGATGAGTAACTCAGAAATTCCCCCTTATGGGCATAAACAAGGTTTTCCACATGATATTTATTTTCTTCCATCTTAAGCCAATTTTTTAACTGAGGCTGACTTACCCCAAGGGCTTGTAGTTCCTCTTGGTAATTTTATGATCAATTAATGGGCCAGTAGGCAGAATTATTCACCACCTCTGGTTCCACCTGGCTTCCTGGGACACTACCTGCTGAGGCTGCCTCCAGCTCTGCACTATCAACTTCTTGGGAGGCCATGTGGGGTTGTTGATGGCTGTCATAGAAAAGAAATCCAAGATTTTGATGTTTTCCCTTTTACTACTAACTAATAATGTTTTTTGAGTGCAACAGAAGGGTTCCATTTTGTCTATACATCAAAATGACTCTCCACCAATGGGGCAGAGGTGCAGAGTTTTTACATTGTTCAATTCCATTTTATCTTGGAGTAGCAGGCATCATCAGATCATTATAATAGGCCGGGGCATGGCGCTTAACTTTGGAACAGTAAAAAGCCATTCCTTTTTCATTTTTACATGCATGGATATATTATGTAGTCCCTGCCTCTCTTCAATCCTGGACATCCACATATATGGTTTCACTGAGCAGTGATCTCTTATGTGATGAAGATAGCTTTAGTCACATTCTAGTAATAATAATAGGTATCATTTATTGAATACTCACTCACTGCTATGTGCCAAGCACTGTCTAGTTTCTGTGACTGTATTAACATATTTAATCCCTCCAACAACTTTATGTGACAATATTATTATTATTATTTTTTTTTAAAGAAATTCACGTTCTTTTATTTATTTATTTATGACTGTGTCGAGTCTTCGTTTCTGTGTGAGGGCTTTCTCTAGTTGCGGCAAGTGGGGACCACTCTTCATCGCGGTGCGCGGGCCTCTCACCATCGCGGCCTCTCTTGTTGCGGAGCACAGGCTCCAGACGCGCAGGCTCAGTAATTGTGGCTCACGGGCCCAGTTGCTCCGTGGCATGTGGGATCTTCCCAGACCAGGGCTAGAACCCGTGTCCCCTGCATTGGCAGGCAGATTCTCAACCACTGCGCCACCAGGGAAGCCCTATGTCACAATATTATTATTCCCATTTTAAAAATGAGAAAATTGAGGCATGGACAGCTTCAGCAACTTTCCCAAACTTATACAGCTCATGAGTTCAGATTCTACTTGAGACATCTTCTTTAAGGTCCAAAATTTTTTAAGTCATTATATTATATAGTACTATATGGAAGATACCTTTCTGGATAGCAATACAGCACAATGGAAAAAGTTTAAGAACCATGGAGGAGCCAGTTGCAAATCCAAATCTGACCAGTTACTAGTTGTATGACCTAATAGTGGGGCTCTCAGTTTTCACATCTGTAAAATGGAAATAATTTTAATTTCATATTAACATTGCAAAGTCCAGGCTCAAAAATTATCCCTTGGGAAATAGGTATATATTTTAGATAGAATATCTAATATGCTAAAATGTATGTAATGTGGGGAACGTTGCTCCTTCATCATCAGAGAATTACTTGGTTCTATCTCCAGCTTCTTTCCTCACCAGTCCCTAGCTCAAAGCTCAGTCCAGCCTTTTCTTTCTTTCAATCCTCCCAAACTCTCAAAAGTCTTGAACCTTCATCAGTACTATTCCCATCTCCCTGAAACACATTTCCCCTCAAGCTCCACCTGAATAATTTCTGCTCTTCTTCCAGCCTGAATCTCAGCCCACATGTCATACTTTGATAAAGGAAGACTTTTTTGGTCCTGGCCAAGCCTGGATGAAGCACCCCTTTTAGATACTCTCAGAATTTTCCCTTGTCATACACTTATCAGTCTGAGCCTCAATTGACTGGATACTTAACTGTATCTCTCTGTCTTCTCAGCGTTGAAATTACCAGTCTGTCATGTGGTGGGCACTCAGTTAGTACACGTCAAATAAATAAATAAACTTTTGGTCCAGCCTGATGTAGTCACGTCTTATGGATGATAATACAAAATATGTTTGCAAGGATTGGAACCCCTTATACACAGAAACTCCAGAGCAGTTCTGGAGGGAGAAAATCTATTCTAAGCACTGTTTTTTTTTTAATTGAAGTATAGTTGATTTACAATGTTGTGTTAGTTTCATGTGAATAGCAAAGTGAGTCAGTTATATACACATATATAACTATTTTTTTCAGATTCTTTTCCCTTATAGGTTATTACAAAATATTCAGTAGAGTTCCCTGCGCTATACAATAGGTCCTTGTTGGTTATCTATTTATTCTAACCACATTATATAGTCTGACTTTCTAAAATAACCATAAATATCAGGGAGAATTTTCAGCCTCCAGGTAAAATCAACTGTGTTCTATAATTTGGTCAATTTAGCTTTCTTTTCTTTTTTTTTTTAAATGAGAGAAGTGTGGGTTTCCTAAGAACCCCTCAGCCAAGTTCACCCATCTAGCTTTTAGTGTGTTTCAGACATTGTTCTAAGTGTGTTACTCATGTTCACCAATTTACCTCTCACAATATCCATATGAAAGGGACTACTGTTATGATCCTTTCCATTTTACAGACAAGGAAGCTGAACATCAGAGGAGTTAAGTACCTTGCCCAAGGCCACACAGCCAGAAATTTGAGGAGCTAGGGATCAGAAACTGTAATCTGGCTCGAGTATCATTTCTGTCCCTCTGAGCTTGTGCAGAAATTCACTCACCAAATCCCACATGTCAAGTATATGAAGACCATCCCTCATTACTAGAGCTGGCGGCCAAATTTTGGTGCAGCCATTTGGATTTAATATATCTAAGGGGTGTGTGTCTGTGTGTATGTGTATCCATGCCCACATTCTCCAAAGCAATAACTACATAATTATGTCTAGCATTTTTTTTACCATGGCATCAGAGTAACAATCAAATTCTAAGGGGAAGCCATCCTCATAGCTAAATGTTCCAAATCTCTAGTCGGCAACCAAACAAAAAAGTCTGCAGACATTCTCAGTGGCACACTGGGTGACACCTTTGACAGACAATAAGGAAAGGGGGCTTTCTGTGGAGAGGGAATCTCTAGGATTTATCTTGGAGGCTTCAGGCATTGGCCAAATTCTTTCCTCTCAAACCCATTTCGTTGCAAGCAGGAGCCACTCAGTAAGGATCACTTATGGTGTCTTTTCTGGAAGACAGCAGCCTCTTTTGGCTCAGGCTTGATGTATCTTCGCCTTAGAGGAGTCAGTGAAAATGTTTTCTTGGTGGCCTGCAGAGTGTGCTAATCACATCTGGGTCTGCGGCCTCTCGATTTCACTGTGCGCTCCCGAAGGGTGAGTGTTGATTAGGAAACTGGTGTCAGGACTAACTGTCTTCTGGCTTTGAGATGTTGCTTAATACATTGTTAGGACAAGAAATACAAGCAGAAATATGGGGAGATGGGTGGGAAAGGGTTGAGGAATGGAGGTAGTTATTTGCACGGTAAGAAGAGACAAAGTCGGATTAAAAGAGTAGTGTCTGGAGGAGGGAGGGTGGTTACGTTCATTATCACATTCAATTCACACAGTCTTAGAAAGGCTAATTAATTCGCCAGCAACATAAAGATGATGCAAATTGTAGTTTAAATGCATTTAATGCTTACTATGTACCAGTCACCATTCTAAATGCTTCCCATGTATTCACTCCTTTCTTTCTCATAATACCTAGCTCTTCTAGGTATAACCATTCACCCAATTTTATATAGAAAAGTATGGCATAGAAATGTTAACCAGCTTTCCCGACATCACACGGTAACCAGTCAAGCTGTATGCAAAACTGAGGTTCTGGGTCAGGTAAAGTCAGAGTCAGGCCTGTTCCCCCAGTGGGACTTTAATTACGCCTCCTTTCGCTTTCAGAAGTGTCGCTGTTTAGAAGATAAATGGTACAGTCATCCTAAATAAATAAGGTCCTGAAATAGGTGACGGAAAAATCAGAGGAAAGAGGCAGGGAGTAAGGAGAGAGATAACAGGTGAAGATTCAAACCGCAATCCTTAGAGAGGTCCCAGGCAGGACCTGAGGGGGAGGCCTAGAACTGGGGCACAGTCCCTGATCCGCATGTCAGGTTGGGAAAGTCTACGAGAAAAAGAAGAATGTTCACAGCAAACTAGGCAAAGTCCTAGTTCTAGAAACTGGAGCATAAATGGGGACTTGGTCACAGGAAAGAGAAAGAGGGCCAGATGCCATAACCGAGAGACAGCTTGGGAAGGGGGATTGTGAACTCTGGGACACCGAATATAAAGTGAGCAGGGGCCCAGCAACCAGGAAAACATAACGTACAGGAGCTCTGTGAACAGGGCTGGGAACGGAGCCTGGAAGCAGGGGCTCTGAAGGAACTATCTGGGAGTGAAGGAAGGGACTGAATACAGAGAAGACCAAATGGAAATCATAAAGAAATAACTAAAACGATGGCAGGAAAACTATGACCCTCCCTGCCTCATGTTAGCCAGAGCCATTACAAATAGAATATTGAAGAAGAAAGGAAGGGCAAAAAGTGCTGAAAGGGAAGGAAAGGAAGAAATATGAGGAAGTAAACCCCCCAAAAGCAGTTCCTTTCAACATACTTGTTTAAATTTAGAGCTGTAGAAAGAAAGAGCTTAGAAAGGAAGTTGCTTAAATAAGACTTCAGTTATCTCATTTGTAAATTTCAGATCCGAGTACCCACCTCAGGGAACAGTATCAAGATTAAAGACAGAATGCACGTTGAGGTCTTAGCAACTAAGGTCTTCACGTGAACTCAAAATAAATAAATGAAAATGAGAAGCTTCTTCAATTCTTTAGAGAGAGAATGATTATGAGAAGGTGCTTCCAAAAGATGATTCGTAGGGATTTCTTCCACTTGTGTGCAATATCCCCTAATTACAAGAGGAAATGTTTTCAAGGAGGCGGGCTAGCTTTTGGCGCTGAAATATCATAATAAATAATCAAGTTCAAAATTCAAGTTGCTGATTTCCAAAAGGAAAAAATAAATCTTTATGTGAGTGGAGTCAACGTTCTAGCTGTTCATTCACAAGGGACCCATCAGACTATTTGAAAACTGATGTATTTCTCAAGACTTACTTGTCTTAATCCAGTTACTAAATAGCAATGCTTGCATTGTTGGTTTTATCCCTATACCCACGCACGCTGATGTATACACATACTTACTAAAATTATGCTCTTCTGGAGGTAATACCTTTATATGTCTTAATAAGTATATAAACTCTAGTTGAGAAAAACCATCAGTTAACCATATAAAGTTTCTGACTTTGGAATATGTTAAATGTGTTTGATTCATTGCTTATTAGCTTATAACTTTGCAAGTTTTTCAGTCACTGCTTTGAAACCATGCCCTGCTGGAAATGACACTATTCAGTATAATTGTAAGACAATAAAAAGTTATGATAGATAAGGACTGTTGTAATTAGAGGCGGGAAACAGTGAGCCATCAAATAAAAAGAAACCAACGATCAGAAATTAGCCTTGATTGTTTCCTGTTTTGACCTCATGTTGTTTTTGGATAAAGGGGAAAATACACTTGGTAGAGGTATAGTCTTAGAATTTGAAGAAAGACATTGCATTTTTAGAGTGCCTCAGGAAACTAGGAGAATTTATCATGATATTTGTTAGAAGAAAGAGAAATAGCCTAGATAAGAAAATGTTAGTGCAGTGGTTCTCAACTTTCAACTGCCCAGTGAAATTTTCTGGGGAGTTTATAAGGCATTAAATCAGTATCACTGGAGTAGACCATCCCACATGGACACTTTTTAAAATGGTCCCAAGGTTATTCTAATGTGAAGCCAGATTGGGGTACCACCGGGTAAATTTGAAAGATCATTAAAATCAGATGGTTAGAAGATGAGATAGGAAAGAAAAAATTAATTTCTCCAAAAAAGATTGTCCCTTCTACCAAGGTGGCTCACATACTTTATTTTAGGAGAAAAAAATGAATCTTAGCTTGGAGTTAAGTAGATTTCACTCATTGACAGCTATTTTTGTAGAACTTCATACTGATAAGTGTGTTCTCTGTGATGCAAGATGGACATTAAGTGAAGAATTACAGTTTTTTCTCTCTCTCTCTTATCTATTGCTTTTTGTCTGCATTCTCCTCCGCATCAAAGGCAGCAATTATAATAAGCTTAATGTATATTATTTTATTTGTGTCCTTATGAAACGCATATTTCTGTTTTACATACATACATTTTTTTTTTTTTTTCTGGGTATATGCCCAGTAGTGGGATTGCTGGGTCATATGGTAGTTCTTTTCTTTTTTTTTTTTCTTTTGACATCTTTATTGAAGTATAATTGCTCTACAATGGTGTGTTAGTTTCTGCTTTATAACAAAGTGAATCATACATTTTTAATGTACATAAATGCCACTGTGTTATAGATTTCATTTATCTCCTTTTTCTACTGAGCTCTGCCATGACTCCCCAGTCATATTTATTTTACGTGTTTACTCTGCTGCCTTCAGCTGCTGCATCATCCTGCTTAGTGCACATTGACCACTTTTCACCTGACCAGCAATCTAGAGATGAACACCTAAATGAATCCCAACTCTCACCACTCTAATGATTTAAAGATTCTTCTCATATCCATCTTCCCTAAACCTGTGTGAAAATTTTTTTGAGATATACAATTAAAACTATGGTTGCTACACCATAGGATATGCACATAATTAATTTTGTTGATGACTGTTACCTTGTATGCTCTAGAATGCCTGCACATACAATGTACAGTAAGTCCCCTACATAAGAACGAGTTCTGCTCCGAGAGCGCATTCGTAAGTCCAATTTGCTCGTTAAGTCCAACAAAGTTAGCCTAGGCACCCAACTAACACAATCAGCTATATAGTGTACTGTAATAGGTTTATAATACTTTTCACACAAATAATACATAAAAAACAAACACAAAAAATAGAGAAAACAGACGGAGGGCAAGCTGCAATTTCACTCACGCCTGACGTTGAGGGCACAGGTTCTGGTTCCTTGCTGGATTCAGTTCTATCTACCCTCTTGAAAAAACCATCCAGTGATGTCTGGGTAGTAGCTCTTTTTTTCTCGTCTTAGATGACACGGTAGCACTGGATTGCCTTCTGAACCGCTGCTGCAGCCTTCGCATACCATTCTATGTTCTGGTCCTGTGCCTCAAAAACTAACAGTGCCTCCTCAAAGAAAGAAAGTCCCCTTGCCATTTCCTGCATCGTGAATCTCTTCCCTTCTTCAGTTATTTTTTCTTCCTCTTGTTTCTCCTCATCCTTTCTCTGGGCCTCCAATTCCATCAGGTCTTCATTCGTAAGCTCCTCGTGTTGCACAGCAAGTTCCATCGTTACTGCTTGGCACTTCTTAGCAGTACCAGCTACATCACTGCTGCTTTTACACTTGCTTCCGGACATCCTGGGCTTGAAATAAAGATACTGTACTACTGTACTCTATACAGTATTGTACAGTAAAGTACACAAAAGCACAGCTACTTGTAGAGGATGCACTCATGTGACAATGTACGCCAGACATGTGAACTAACTCACGTGATTGAACATGCGAACGCACATTTGCATCTTTGAAAGTTCATAACTTGAGGGTTCGTATGTAGGGGACTTACTGTATGCAGTTTCCTGTCGTCCTTTCCAATGCGGGAGAGACTAGAATTAAAACAGTTCCATATTTTAAAGGAACTTGAGTTCCTTTTCCTGTATATGCAAAACCATATAATGTGCACTTCTACCACCTGTACAGTCCCAGGATCAACGAAGGAAATCTCCCAAGAGGGACTCGGGTGGTGTTCTCAGCCCACCATGGTATTAGACTTCCAGTTTGCAAGTAGCCGTAGATTCCTCAGGAAAAACAGCATTTAGTTTGCAGGGAGCCATAGGTGATACACTCTATAGCGATCCCACCCTGATCAGTCTGCCCCAATTTATGGACCAGGTGGACCTTCTGAGCATCTTCCAGTTGCTTCTTGGTAACTCATTCTCTGAGACTAAATGGGTCGCTTTTTTTTGTCTCCTTCTCAGAGTCAGCCTGCAGATTTCCACTAGGGAGTTTTCTGAGCCCTTTGGTGGGCTACGCTCAAGATCCTACCTGGGTCTGTCCCTGGAGTGTGGTTGAGCCCCTCACATGGAAGTTGCCTAGGTGCCTCAATCCAAATATTCTTAGATCCTTGATACTTTTTCCCCTCCTCATTTTTCCATCTTCTTTCCATCTTTCCACAAAAATCCCTATTGGCCTCTCAATACATTTAAGAGCATACGCTTCATAGAACAATTCTAATATTCTGATAGAACAATACATCTCAGCCTAAAAGTCTAACTGATGTACTATTAAATGTATCTCCATGCAGTTAGATTCCTATGGGCTGTAGATCATTGTGTCTTGTAGCCAGGCTAGCATATATATATATATTTTTTAAATGAGTATCTTGAATCAGATGCGTATGTTTGATTTATTTATTTATTTATTTATTTTGGCTGTGTTGGGTCTTCGTTTCCGTGCGAGGGCTTTCTCTAGTTGTGGCAAGTGGGGGCCACTCTTCATCGCGATGCGCGGGCCTCCCACTATCGCGGCCTCTCTTGTTGCGGAGCACAGGCTCCAGACGCGCAGGCTCAGTAGCTGTGGCTCACCAGGCTAGCATATTTTTTATGTCAGGTTCATAGAAATATAATTTACATGCAATAGATTTTCTCCTTTTTCAAGTGTACAGTCCTGTGAGTTTGACTAATGTATAAAGAAATGTAAACAGAACCATAATCAAGCTAAGAGCCACTACCAATTCTTGGAATGTTGAACTTTTCTTTTCTTTTTTTTTTTTTTTTGCTTTATAATTGAACTCTAACTCCATGATGTCACTAAAACTTACTTCCTTCTGAAGAAAAAAAATTCCTACTCTCACCTGCCTCCCTCTCCACTTCTCAAGGAAAACAGAAATGTGTTTTCGAGAAGAAAATAAATCAGCATTTAAGCATATGACTTAATACTAACTCTTTGATGAGTTTTAATTATACCAAGACAGGCTTTGCCTCTAGCAAAACTGCAAACAATGTGTTGATTACTTGTGTGATTATATTGGGTTTTGTAAGGGTTCTTGGTGTTTATTCCTCAATCACTTACATATAATGAAACAGACAATGAACATATAAACAAAAACTGATACTTCTATGGAGAGTCTGGCCAAGCTACCAGCTACAAACTTACAAACACAGAATATTTAACAACAGAGACATTCTTGCAATTTTATTCATTGTTTATTTCCAGTAAGGACTGGAAATGATTTAAGTGACACCTTAACCAAAATAATTATGTTGAAGTTCTGAAATCTTTGCATATTTGATTTTTAACCCTACCAGCTCTCATCATTTATTGCCCAACTCACAGGAGCCAACAATACATTTTATACGAAGGTTTCATAAAATATCTGTAGATTGAAATATTGAGCTCCTACTGCCTGAGAGGTTGTTAAGACTCATGGTTGACTTTACCTGAGTGAGAAATAAACTTTTGTCCTTTTAAGCCACTGATATTTGAGGCAGTATTATTGTAGCAGAACCTAATCAACACTGTTTGATGCAGGTGAAGAAACAAGTTTATGCTGCTTTATACAACCGGCACAATGAGACTCAAATCTGAGCTCATTTACTCCTAGATTCCAGCTGTTCCAACACAGTCAAGTTACCCTAAACTATTATTCAAGAACCGGCCAAAGACCATCATTTCCTCAACTTAAAAAAAAAAGCAAACAAGTTTCCATGAGCAAATAGGAAAAGAAAACATCAGTGTGTGGAAGGGAGAGGAACAAAGGGCGTACTCATATATTTTTGAATTAATTATAAAACTGAAGACTTAATTTAAATTCTTATATATTTTCCATATATTTGAATAAGAGGGTGAAAAACATTAAATTGAATTCAGTCAAAAAGTAGATCCCTTAGTCATATTCCACCCCTTGCTTTCATTTTCTCAAATGTTATTTAAGGTGGTCTTTGATTAATTATCTAGTTACCTTGACATCTCAGCTTATCATGGGCAATGTCCTAGCCTCAATCTTCTCAATTTTAGTAAAATTGTTATTATCCACACAATTGCCTGAGCCAGACGCCAAGTTGTCATGCTTGATCGTGATTTATTTCTTACCCTACTTTAAATCCATTTGGAAATTCTTTCTTCCATCTCCAAAGCATATAGAAAATTGGTCTACATATTTTCTGTCTTCTCTACCACAAGCTCAGGCCATGATAACATCATCACTTGCCTTAATGTCGAATTAAATTCTTACAATGCCTCCTAATTACTGCTCTCATCCATGTTCATAGGGTAATGAGTGATTTTTAAATATAAATCAAATCATGTCACTCTCTGCTTACAACGCCTGCAATAGCTTCTCATTTCACTGAGATAAAAACTATATGTTCCTACTGGTGGCCTTAAGAGGTTCCCCGTAATGATGTAAGTTTTTGTGGACATGGACATTCTCGTTCTTCTTTTGGTAAATGATTGAGTAATAAATTTGTTAAAAGATAATGCATAAAGCCCAGTCACAATTAATGGATACTTTCTTTTAGTTTTTGTGAAGGTAAAGTTAGAAGTTGTATAATTAAAAGTTAACAAAATTTAAGAGTAATTAATTTATATGTTTAACCACTGATGTGTTTTCCTCTTAAATATATAATATTCCCTATTGTACTCTCTGAGGAAGAAAGGGAAACTAAACTGAACTCTGATTGAACCCCCATGAAATTGACATTTTTATCCATCAAAATAAGCACTTCCAAATGTTTTAAAGTAATAAATATAAATAATACAGAGAAAAGAGAAATAACTGAATTCATGATATTTAAGGAAGATGGGAGAGTTTGTGAAATGGAAAATGGGACTGGATTTGTTCTAGCTTCTATTATTAAATGTTCATATGAATTTAAGACAAACTGCTTCCCCTTTCTAAGCCTTCCTGACATTGCCTACATAATGAAGTGGCAGGATGAGAGGTCTAAGGGCCACCCTGCACACTCTTCATATTTTAGCACAAGAATATTGAAGAAACTTGTTACCTGACGCCCAATAATTTCCTTTGCCTTGAGCAATCACTCATCCTACTCTATACCCTCCCAAATCTGTTGGCATAAAGTAATTTTAGTTCCAGATTCAGAAAAAAAGCACTCTCTGTCCTTAGCTAAACTTCTTAAGTTTTATTGAGGGCTGTGGAACTGCTTTAATGGCAATTGTTTTCTAGAAACTAAAGTTCAGCAACTTAAAGTGATGGAAGCAGTAGAGTGTAGTGGTTAATGGCAGACAGATCTGGATCCAGATCACCCAGTTTTGTCTTTATTTTTTTCCAGCTTTTTTAGAGGTATAATTGACAAATACAAATTATATATATTTAAGGTGTACAATGTGATGTTTTGATATACTTATCCATTGGGAAATGATTACCATTATCAAGCTAATTATATCTATCATCTCACATAGTTAACATTTTGTGTGTGTATGTGTTGAGAATATATAAGATCTACTCTCTTAGCAAATTTCAAGTGTACATTATTATTTATTATAGTCACCATGCTGTACATTAGGTCTCCAGGCTTTACTTATAACTGAAAATCACACTTTGACCAACATCTCTCCATTTCTTCCACTCCCCCCCCCCAACCCTGACCACCACCCTTCTACTCTGTTTCCATGAGTTCAACTATTTTAGAGTCCATATCTAAGTGAGATCATGCCGCACTTTTCTGACTCTGTCTGGCTTTTTTCACTTAGCATATTATGCTTCAGGTTCGTCCATGTTGTCACAAATGGCAGGATTTCCTTCTTTTTATGGCTGAATAATATTCCACTTTCTAAAGATGTAGATATATAGATATATCACATCTTTATCCATTCATCCACTGATGGACAGTTAGGTTGTTTCCATATCTTGACTCTTGTGAATAATGCTGCAATAAACTTGGAAGTGCAGATATGTCTTTGATATCCTGTTTTCATTTCCTTTGGATATATATCTGGAAGTGGGATTGTTGGCTCATATGGTAATTCTATTTTTAATTATTTGAGGAACATTCATACTGTTTTCCATAGTGGCTGAAGCAATTTACATTCCTTCCAATATTGTACTAGGGTTCCCTTTTCTCCACAGCCTACTCAACACTTGTCTTCTTGAGGATAGCCATTCTAACAGGTGTAAGGTGATATCTCATTATGATTTTGATTTGCATTTCCCTGATGATTAGTGATGTTGAACACCTTTTCATGAACCTGTTGGCCATTTGTATGTCTTCGAGAAAAGTCTGTTCAGATTCTTTGCCCATTTTTATATCTGGTTATTTGGGGTTTTTTTGCCATTGAGTTGCAGGAGTTCCTTAGATCTTTTGGATGTTAATCCCTTATCAGATGTATGGTTTTTGCAAATACAGTCTCGCATTCTGTAGTTTGCCTTTTCATTTTGTTGTTTCCTTTACTGTGCAGAAGCTTTTTAGTTTGATATAGTCTCACTTGTTTACTTTTACTTTTGTTGCTTGTACATACAGTGCTATAAGCAAAAAATCATTGCCAAAACCAACGTCATGGAGCTTTCTGCCTGTTTTCTTCTAGAGTTTTAAAGTTTCAGGTCTTCTGTTTAAGTCTTTAATCCATTTGGAGTTGATTTTTGTATATAGTGTAAGGTAAGAATCCAATTTCTTTCTTTTTTTTTTTTTTGTATGTGGGAATCCAGTTTTCCCAGCATCATTTACTGAAGAGACAATTCTTTCGCCATTGTATATTTTTGGCATCTTTATTGAATATTAGTTAAAGGTATATATGTGGGTTTATACCTGGATTCTCTATTCTGTTCCATTGTTCTATGTATCCATTTTTATTCTAGTACCATAATGTGTTGATTACTTTAGCTTTGTAATAAAATTTGAAATCAGGACGTGTGATGCCTCCAGCTTTGTTTTTCTTTCTCAAGATTAGCTTAGGCTCTGCAGTCTTTTGTTGTTCCATACAAATTTTGGATTTTTTTTAGTATTGTTTTTTCTTCTTTCTGTGAAAAATACCATTGGAATTTTGATAGGGATTGCATTGAATCTATAGATCACTTTAGGGGTAGGGACATTTTGACAATTCCAATACATGAACATGAGATATTGCTTCATTTATTTATATCTTCTTCAATTTCTTTCAGCAATGTCCTATACTTTTCAGTATACAGATCTTTTCCCTCCTTGGTTAAATTTATTCCTAAGTATTTTATTTATTTTGCTGCTATTGTAAATGCGATTTTCTTAATTTCTTTTTCAGATAGTTCATTTTTAGTGTACAGAAACAACTAGTTTTTGTGTGTTGATTTTGTATTCTGCAACTCTACTGAATTTGTTTATTAGTTCTAACAGTTCTTTGATGGAATCTTTAGGGTTTTACGTATGTTATGTCATGTCATCTGCAAACAGAGACAATTTTACTTCTTCCTTTCTGATGGATGCCTTTTGTTTTTCTTGCCTAATTGCTCTGGCTAGGACTCTCAGTATTATATTGGATAGAAGTGGTTAGATCTGACAAAATTCAACATTCTTTCAAGATAAAAACTCAACAATTAGGTATAGAAGGAATGCACCTTAACACAAGCGACAAGCCCACAGTGAACATCATACACAACGGTTGAAAAGCTGAAAGCTTTCTCTCTAAGATTAGGAACTGATCACCAATAGAGGCCAGTTGTGCAATACAGGCAAATTATTTAATCTATGTTTGTTTTCTTATCTGTGAAATTGGAATAGTAATACATAAGTCTTTGGGTTATTAGGATTAAATAAATTGTTGCAACATGCTTGAAACATTGCCTGACACACATTAAGCCTTACAAAACGATTACCTCTTAGTTGTATATACATATATACCAAAGATAGATACCCGTTATGACAATTTAAATTCATGTAGACAACTGTAAGCAGCATTTTATTGGCAATAAGATAGCAGCACTTTAAATTTAAAAAAAACTAAACAGGGCTTCCCTGGTGGCTCAGTGGTTGAGAATCTGCCTGCCAATGCAGGGCACACGGGTTCGAGCCCTGGTCTGGGAGGATCCCACATGCTGCGGAGCAACTGGGCCCGTGAGCCACAACTACTGAGCCTGCGCATCTGGAGCCTGTGCTCCCCAACAAGAGAGGCCACGACAGTGAGAGGCCCGCGCACCGTGATGAAGAGTGGCCCCCACTCGCTGCAACTAGAGAAAGCCCTCGCACAGAAATGAAGACCCAACACAGCCAAATAAATAAATAAATAAATAAGTAAAATAAATTTTAAAAACTTGCTATCACTACACATTAAAAAAAAAAAAAAAAAAAACTACGTTGGCAAAATTTATTTCCAAAAGGATATAGCATCCAAAATGTACATTCGATAAGCAATTGACACACAGGGAACTTTACTCAATACTCTGTAATGACCTATATGGGAAAAGAATCTAGAAAAGAGTGGATATATGTATATGTATAACTGATTCACTTTGCTGTACAGCAGAAAGTAACAAAACATTGTAAATCAACTCTACTCCAATAAAAAGTAAATAAAAATTTAAAAATAAAAAAAATTAAAAAATTTAAAAGTTTTTATTGAATAACAGATGGCACACTTCAATTTTCATAATTGATATAAGAACTCTCCCCCAAATCAGGGTGCTCTTTGGTGTATTACATGGGTAGACTCCCTGTTTAGGGGAAAGAGTATAGCATAATAGCTGGTGATAAATGACCATCCAGTAAATTGCTCCAAAGTGGCAGGATGATTCCATGTCGACCTCTTCAATCAATTATTTCAAGTGTGGAAGAATAATATCAGAGATAAAGGAAAACCTGACCTCTAATTCCAGTTAAGGAAGTGGTTACTTAGATTCTAGACTATAAATCTAATTTCCTTCTTTCATAAGCAAATATGAAGTATATTCAATTACTTTTAAGACTCAACTTTACTAATTAATTAGGAAAGCCCACACAAGTTAAACTATCTTCATATAAAAGGACTTTGGGGCTTCCCTGGTGGCGCAGTGGTTGAGAATCTGCCTGCCAATGCGGGGGACACGGGTTCGAGCCCTGGTCTGGGAGGATCCCACGTGGCGCAGAGCAGCTGGGCCCGTGAGCCACAATTACTGAGCCTGCGCGTCTGGAGCCTGTGCTCCGCAACAAGAGAGGCCGCGATAGTGGGAGGCCCCGCGCACCGCGATGAAGAGTGGCCACTGCTTGCCGCAGCTGGAGAGGGCCCTCGCGCAGGAACGAAGACCCAACACAGCCTTAGATAAATAAATAAATAAATTTAAAAAAAAAAAATAATAATAATACCAAATAGGAAATTTTAGTTTACAACATATAGCAGCTGTAAGTTGTTGTGTTTAAGATACAAACCAAAAAACAAAACAAAACAAAACAAAACAAAACAAAAAGGACTTTGGCTTCCCTGGGAGTTAGTATGTTAAATTTTAGTCTCTGGCACATTTTCATACCTATCTCTATTTTTTTATTCTTCAAAAAAATGTATTTAGAAAATATTTATTGGAGGTTTATATCAATTAAATCCTGTTGTCATTGAAGACCTATTTCTGAATCTACTCTACAGAACTAAAAATAAAATTTAATGGGTAATAGGATTATCTGATAGTCAACATTAAATAAGACATATCCCTAATAAATAAAAGTATCTAAAAATTCACCTTCACTGAATCAGGAACTTCACTGAATTAGGGGTTTTAGGGATCAGATACCTAAGGAAAGGTTTATAGCAATTATTTTTGTATAAAAGCATTGTTTTTCCAACAAAATTCATGAGCCCAATTTCCAAGTTTCAATTTCTCCTTAAGTATGGAGTCAGTTTGACTAGAATTTAATAATCCTAACTCTTCTGGTGTTGTCTCAAAATCAGCAATAAAGGGACTGGGATCCAATTTTATTTCATTATCTGTAGAAACTGGTGTAAGCCACACTGATTTCCTAAAGAGAAGAGAAACAAAAAGCAGATAGGGTTGGCATACTTGGTACCAGGTCTTTCTGAATCTAAATTTGGGGCCAAGCTATTTTTTTTTTTTTTACCACTGTTTAACATCATGATCATTTTCAATATGGTTATTTAGGGGTACCTGCACCCTCTGGATAATAGATGATTTGTAATACTTGTCTTAGTAGAGTACCAAAGCACCCAGTAAAACAGACTTAGACAAATGGATCCTAAGAACAGTAAAAGTTGTCAAAAGCTTAATGTGACCCAGTATACTGGTGACAGAGGTGTGTTGTGTGTGTGTGTTGTGTGTGTGTGTGTACAGCAGTAAAGCTCATGCACCAAAAACCTAATCATATACCTTTGTTGGCCTAGTCTTCATTTTTAAGAAAGATAACTGCAAACAATATAATAATTTTACAATCAAAATAGAAATGCCTTAGTCATCACTATTAATCTGGTAGCCTATGGAGAAGCAATAGCCCGAGGGGATTAGGTTAGAACTTTTTACATTACTCTAAGCACTGGCCAATATATAGGAATGAAAGTGTACGTGTGAGTGAGTGAGTGAGTGAGTATGTGTGTGTATGTGTGTGTGTCTGTGTATCTCTGTATGTGTATGTGTTTGTGTGTGTGTATGAGTGTGTGTGTGAGTGTGTGAGTATGTCTGTATGTGTGTGTGTGTGTGTGTACACAGAATCAACTGTTAATTTCTATTCAGGTGTCAGCTACTCCCCAGAATATCACTGAATCTCTCAGCCTTGGTCTTTCCTTAAAATAAGTTAAAGGGAAGATCAAGAGTATTCAACAATGTGGTTGTACTTAATGCCACTGAATTATTCCCTTAAAAATGGTAAATTTTATCTTATGTATATTTTACAACAATTAAAAATACCAATTCTCCCTCACCCCCCAAAAAGGGACTCTGATGATGTTAAAAGATATTGCACATTTGCTCTGAGCTCAAAATTCTTTTTTCATGTCAGCTATTTCCATATATTAAACAAGGATAAAATTTTTCCTTGTGGTTTTCAGGTGGTTTCTCAGATTTTTCACTCAGATTTATAACACTCAGGGTAAATATTTCAGTGGCACGGTAAAAGTGTATTGGGATATACTATTCCACTTGGTCTCAAAGTTCATGTGGAGTCCTTTTGGGATTCAGCCTCTCGGTTCCACAGAACTGCAAACAAACTGCATTTAATGATAGGCTGATAAGCCTTTCCTTTCATGTATGTCCATGAGTTAGTATTAAAATGAAGAATTGGTTTTCTCTTAACTTTTTAGTCATTTACTCTCCTAACATGGAATTGAACCATAAAATATGTTAGAAGAAGAGCATTACGAAGGAGAAAACACTGAAAGATAATATCATGTTTGATTCTTCCACTTACTAAGGTGACTGAGGATTTGCTTTAAAGTTCAGTTACTGTAAAATAACCTAGTTACACAAGATTATATAATGTTTTTATTCTAAAATGAATATTTTAAAATTGAAAATTGAAAATAAAAAAGTACTCAAAATATTTTTAAATGCTAATTTGGTGTTCATTTGGACATATGCTTATGAGCGAGTCATGTTATAGTCTCTAAAATCTACGCTTCTGCAGAAGCACATGGTAAGTAAAGGTGAAACTAACATATTCAAAAGGAGTATGGTCTATTGGACTCACCTAGGGGCAGAACATTCCAAAGGGATTTTCTGATGGTCACAATGTATATTCCTAGGGTTAAAGTACACCTCTGTTTGAAAAACGAGAGTATCCTCCGAAACAACCTAGGAGAGCAAAAAGGTTAAGTATAAGATATTTCTAGTAACAAAGGGGCCCATGTACACATTTGAATAGGAAGTAGAAAACGTTCAAGGTCTCAGAAATGGCTACTGTCACTTTCAGGTACATACGAAGGTCTGACAACCCACTGGGACACAAGAGGAGTATTACCTGTAAGAGTGAACTTAAAGTACCTGGAAAAAAATCTTAACAGTACATAGGAGCAAACTGAAACTGTTACTCAGAGCTATCTTTATCATGCATTAACAAAAGGTTTTCAATAGTTCTTCTGAGAAAGATGATTTGGAGATCAAATAACAGAGTGGTTTAAAACATAAGCTTTGGAGGGGAATCCTCCTGTTTTGGCATCTAAACTACCACCAACTGGCTGTGCGTCCCTGGGCAAATTATTAAAGCACCTTCTGAAGTTCTAGCTCCCTCATTTCTAAACTAAAGACAACATCTAATTCATAGGTGACAGTTTTAAATAGGCATTGACCTCAAATACTTTTATAGTATGACTATAAATTGTTTAAATTTGGGAATCTATGAAAAGATAACACCCCAAGATAACAACACGGGTTTAAGATTTGTGCCTGGCAAAATAACTGACAGAGACTTTATTCCAGTAAAAATCTAGTCCCCATAGAGACACACATCCTCAAAGAGCATGGGTAAATTCAAATGATCTATTGTTGAATATGAAATACTTTCCCAGAATTGGTGACCTCTCACATTAGGAACATTGAATGGAATTTAAAACTATCTCCTGAGATTTAGTGAAATACAATAGAAGCCTAAAGACAACTTCAAATCAGTTCACTAACCAGTCTGGAAATCCGTGCTTTAAGTCTTATGCACAAAGAGGACTCAATATTCAGTGACCAAGTATGGAACTGTATTGCCGTCTATCCATAAATTACTCTAACTAGAAGCAAAATTTGTTCTTAAACAACAACAAAAAACAGGACAATAATTTTAGCACCAGGCATAAAATTGTGAAAAAAATATCTAGGTGTGTTTTTTGTTTTTGTTTTTTTTAAACAGATAATCATTATTCTTACCTTTGTCCTGATTCCACAGTCATGCACAGGGTATATAAAATCATAGGCATATGTTTGTATCCGAGTCACAGGGCAACCCGATCCCAGGTATAATTCATCAGCAAATATATACAAATTGCTGCTGTATGCACATGGGCTTACAGAGACCATCAACCAGTCCATAGAACAACTTATTTTCACTGCAGAAAGAATCATATGAGAAAATGTCAGATGTGTATTTATCTTAAGGGGGAGCGCAAAGAACATCCAGCTATGCCCTTTGTGATAAATAAAAGATGTTCCTTTCTCTGGCAAAGGTTATCATAGCTTAAAGAACAGCATGTAGAGGGTTTTCATATTACCACTACTTTCCAAAATATCTGCATAATTATAGCCTCAAATAAGTAAATTTCAGTTATTTCACAGGGAAAAAATTCAATACACAAGAACAGCATTATCTTTTAGCCCCCTGCCTCCTCTTAAAGAAATTAGATTCCAAAGAGGATGATACAGTTAGGACTACACATAAGGAACAGAAGTAAACTGCAGTACATTAGAAGAGGAGTGATGTATTCTCTGTAATACTTTTCAAAGAGGGAAAAGGAGGAAGGTTGGTATGGTAGAATCCACATCTAGAGCAACCAGAACCAGAAACAATCATAGCCACAAGAGGAAATAGTCTGAAGAGAGAAAATCTACTGTCTGGGATGGAAGTTTTATGAAAATTTTAATGTGAAACCCATTCTATCCTCTACGTTGAGATCTTCAGTAAGTCATAATAATCACTATTTCTAATTGAGTCATTTTCCCTTTGGAAATGAAGTAAAAGTGTACTGGATTCTGACTTAGTGTGCTAGACAATCATTAACCAGAGGTTCTTAGGGGATGACCAGAGTTAAATTTCATAGGTCCTTCTATTGTTCAGAAGGAAAGTAAAGATTTATTAGCTTTAGTATTTAAAGATGCATGATAAGTAGTCGGGGGGCGGGGCGGGGGGGTAGAACCTAATAAACTAGATGGTAAAACTTCCAAATCGGAGAAGAACAAAATAGAATGAAGGACAAAAATAAGCAAATTTCAAACAACATAGAAGGAGGCAAAAAAGGAAAAGATAAAAAGACAAAACAACAAAAAACAAACCAAAAAAGACAAAAGCAGTAAGATGGTTGCAATAAATTACAAAGTAAAGGACTTCCCTGGTTGCGCAGTGGTTAAGAATCTGCTGCCAATGCAGGGGACACGGGTTCGAGTCCTAGTCCGGGAGGATCCCACATGCGGCAGAGCAACTAAGCCCGTGCGCCACAGCTACTGAGCCAGCGCTCTAGAGCCAGCGAGCCACAACTACTGAAGCCCGCGTGCCTAGAGCCCGTGCTCCGCAACAAGAGACGCCACAGCAATGAGAAGCCCGTGCACCGCAACGAAAAGTAGCCCCCGCTCCCCGCAGCTAGAGAGGGCCCGTGCACAGCAATGAAGACCCAACGCAGCCAAAAATAAATAAAATTTAAATAAATAAATTACAAGTATACTAGCAACAATAATGTAAATGAACAAATGTTCAAATGTAAATGAAACATATTGTTAAAAAAAAAATGAATGAACAAAATACTCCAGGCCAAATCACCAACAGAATGACGAAATAAATTGTAATGCATTTATATAATCAAATTCCATAGAACATGGAAAATAAATTATAGTTACACCTATAAACATATAAATCTAAAAACAATTGTGAGAAAGAAGCAAGTCACAATGCACACCTTATATATCTATTGACACAAATGAGAAATAAACACTTAAAAGTGTTTTTTTCCAAGCAAACAGACTATTCTTAGATATCCAGTATATATCCTATATTTATTAAGGTATTGGAATCATAACCTGAAACATGACTCGATCTCATCTGATACAGCCTCCTCGTGTTTTACAAAAGCGAGAGTAACAGGGTTTAAATCTTATCTTCTTATTTTGACATTAATATAAGCAACTGTAATACAACCTATCATCAAAGCTAGAATAAATACTTCGAACATGGATTTTATTTCTTAGTTTTCTTTATATTCCCAGTAAAACAGAACACAGATACATATATATATTTGAATCACAGCCCTTGCCGATAGTAGTACCTGCACGCAGGACTTCTAGATGAACAGAAATTGCAGAATTTCTATTTTAAGAAAGGAAGGGCAGGAAAGTGAAAGCCTGACTGGTAAGCCCACCTTTAGGAAGACAGAGTTCTTGCTGCTGGCCGGAGGGGTTTGAATTCTGCAGACACGCCTTTATTAGCTTAACAGAAGCTGGTAGACTGCAATACAATATATTCATGAGTCAGTGAAGGCCACCAAAAGCGAAGATTTACAGTCAGCTTGAATATAAGTTCTGCCAATTAGACTGATTGTACTTGGAGCCTCAGACCAAGATGTAAACCGGGCTGAAATGGTTAAGTTCACTCCAGGGGGCAATTCTACCTGGTAACTGGAACTTAAGCTACAATGGGTTGGGGTGACGTTTAAGACAAATTTCCTAGACTCTCGTTGGTCTCCTTAGTTACTACATATGTTCTGAATATAGCCACAACCAAAGCATTTGCACATCAATTCTCTTTGGAACCTAACAAAACCCAGAAAGTAAACGAAGGTAGTATCCTCTTGTTCCACAAATAAGTAATTCAGTCACTGCCGAAGTCTGATCAATGCCTCCAGTCCCCCACCAGCATGTCTTTAAAGGCAGAAGGAAAAAATGAAACAGCAAAGCAGCAATAGGAGTTTGACTCAGGTATGATAACTAGCTATTATCTCCTACAGGAAGAATATAAGGTGATGAGTAAATTGGTAAGGGGTTCCAAGTCTAAAGCCTTACTTAACAGCTGCATTTAGAGGATATCTGGTGAATGAGTATGTGGTCAGAAAAATTATTAGGAGGCAAGATTTTCTTCCTAATGCAATTTAGATGACTTGTCACTGATGCCAATCTTGATAATACATTATGTGCCAAACATTATAATTGGAGTTTATATATCATCTAAAAATTAATTATTGGTACATGTGCTGTAAGACACAAATCATAATCATAATTGACCTCGACCGCATACTCTTCACAGATTTACTTAGTAAACTCTTCCTCTATGGTAACTATAGAAATGCTAAGAATCAGGTAATTTTTCCACAGCAAGAACTCATTAAATTCTTTCCCTGTAGATGAATCTTAGTTTAGGAATTGACAACAGTTGGTCATTGGAAGAAATAAACAAGTGTCTTTAAAAATGACCATCTGATATATGTAGCTGAAAAAAACAAAGACACGAATATGAAAAGCTACATGCACCTCAATGTTCACGGTAGCATTATTTACAATTGCCAAGATATGGAAGCAACCTAAGCATCCATCAGCAGAGGAATGGATAAAGAAGATGTGGTGTATATATATATACAATAGAACACCACTCAGCCAGAAAAAAGAATGAAATCTTGCCATTTGCAGCAACATGGATGGACCTCGAGGGCACTATGCTAAGTGAGATAAGTCAGACAGAGAAAGACAAACACTGTGTGATGTCACTTACGTGGAAGCTAAAAAATACAATGAACTAGTGAATATAACAAAAAGAAACAGACCCACAGATATAGAGAACAAGTTAGTGGTTACTGGTGGGGAGGGGGCATATAGGGGTGAGCAAGTGGAAGGCACAAACTATTGGGTGTAAGATAGGCTACAAGGATGTATTGTACAATATGGGGAATATAGCCAACATTTTGTAATAACTATAAATGGAGTGTAACCTTTTAAAATTATTTTTTAAAAAACTTAAAAAAAATGACCATCTGCCATCAATATTTTAGTATCTCATACTTCTCACAAATAAGCCTAACATGACTCTGAGTAAGCTAGTCATGTGTCAGAGGGGCTAATTGTCATTTACTATCTTCTTTTCTATGTGGCAGTGCTCATTTACATAGCCATTGCAAAGTAATAAAATAAGATCACACAACGAAAATAGCTAGTCATCCAAATCTTGATGAGGAAAGTTCCCAAACCAGTCATAGAGACCTAGTAGGCCTTGGAGGACATCCAGGATTCTCTTAAACACTTTGGAAAATCTGAATCTTCCCAGCATGAAGAAATATTTCTACGATTAATGAGTGAGATACCTCCAGCACCATTTGAGCCTGGAAGTTCTTGGTTTTTAAGGATAAATCATCAAGAAAGTAAGAAAATATAGGGAGATGTTTAAGAAAAAAGTAGGCTTTGGAGAAGGCAGGTGTTCTACATCAGTGATTGTAACCTCCAAATCACCTCTCTCCACGTGTTCGAAATATTGTTCTAACATCAGCTAGAGAAGATTACCAGGGAAATCCTTCCTAAATGAAAAAAGGTTCCAACAACTGGATTAAGACAGATTCAAAAGGGTAAGTGGATATGGACATACAGGAAGTCCATGCTTCTGGCTTCACTACTTATTTTTCATACTAGTTTTAGGGTCAAGTTTCAGTTTGACATTCTGAGCTTGTGTCTCAAGTAGCTGAGAAATTGTTTGAGCAAAAGCCTGAGGAACATGCATAGCTGTGCATACACTGAGGTAGGATCTTCCTTGCACCCAAGCATCATGTACCATAGCCAGGCCTGGACACCCTACTCACCCCACCCAGATAACTGGAATTCTTCTCCGACTCATAGGTCACTGCTCTTTCTCCACATGTGTGGAACTAAATGATTGAAATTACTGAAATGCCAATAATTTACTGCCACAGGGTGAGCTGCAGTAACCTAGGCATTCTGAAAGAGTCATCTTAGGTAAAATGGAAAGATCAGAAACTAAATGTGGTCCTTGTTCAGAAAGGGCTTATAGGCCAAATGGGAAAGAAATTCACATATCATTTCCCCAAAAAAGACCCCACTTCAAGCAGAAGGAAACAGGAACATCCAAGTGACTTTTAAAAAAACTTAGAGAACACAAAAAGTAATACTGAAATGCTGCCTTAGAGTAGTTGAAATTTAGTCTGGCCTTGAAGCTGGGAAGCATCTGGATAACACAAAAAAATGGAGAATACTCCAGGTATAATAGAAAAGATATTTGAATCAATTTATAGACAGACCAGACACTGATTTAGCTTTATCCTATTGGCTTTGCAGAACTGCTGATGCATTTAACACGAGTGAAGGTCAGATAGGATTTTAAAAAGAACAAAAGAGCAGTATCATCATCAAGGGGAAATACAAAGGGTCTGGAAGCAGGAAGGTCAGTAAAGATACAATCAAATACCTTACAATACCACCAAGTACTGGTAATTGGCAGTGAGTTCAAAAGGGCAGCCTAAAACATAGAGCCAAGGACTATTTCTGAAGAATCTCTGCAAATGAGGATTCAGATAGAAGATCATAACACAGAAGAAAGAAACATCTCAGACATTTAGGCAGAAAGTTAAAATGTGTCCTCAATATAAAGACTCAAGTCCAGTTGGCCTGAAAGTATTTCTCTTCTAGCAAATGGTAAGATCAGATCTCTATAGGGAGTAGAGCGCCTGCTTGGAAAGATGGAAGGCAGTCATTCTGAGTAACCCTCCAAGGAAGCATTCTCTAATTCATTTACCGTTGATGTTCTCAGCGCAAGGCCAAATCAAGGCAGCAAGGAGAATCAAGATTTCTAAAGCCATAGAGACCTCCATGTGAGCAGACCCCCAGTACAGGACTTCTTGGGAAATAGGAAGTGGTAACAGCTTAAGTGATTTTATATGGCATCCCATGCTCAGCTGCCTTCATTTTGCTACTTAGTTAGATCACCCATGGGGTGGTTTCCACAGTGTCAACCAACTAAAAGCTGAGACTCTCCTGATTACCCAAACCCTGATGCTCAAAGAGGCCTATCAGGTGAAAAGTGCTAATTGGTAACTGTGTGTGCCTGAGGCCTGTTAAAATCATCTGAGAAGCTGGCAAGGCACACACTTCCAAAAAAAGCTAAAGCATAGAACACTGTTTTCACTAGGTAATTTTCAGGTGTCATCTAATATGCTGAATAACCTAAATCATACGTATTTGAAATCAAAAGACTATTATTTCTTAATTTCTATGGGTTTGGCTGTGGAAGAATCAGCAGCAGAGATGATAAAGTGACTTTAATCCCTGAGACAGAGACCTAAAGAAAAACCGTCTTTCTTGACCTCAAGAAAATCCACAAATTCATCTCTGTTAATTCTTCCATAAATTGTTCTAGTTCATCTAGTCGGGTCAAGCCTTAAAATTATTTCCTTATAACACAAGATATACACACACACAATATCATAAGGGTAATATATATATATATATATATATATATATATATATATATATATATATATATTTGTCCTCGTGTTTTATATACATATGTATATATAATTTTATATATAATAAACATAAATTCATTTTAATAGTTGGAATAAAAGTTCCAGCTAAAGGTTTTTCTTGTATTTTCTAAAATGTCAATCATGACATTTTTAGTTTTAAAGTGAACTTGGAAATCAAGGCTCACAGTAAATAAACTACAAAGAATCTGAGTTGAAGGCCTGTCATTGTTTTTAGTGACATCTGAATTATATTTTCAATGTTACAATCTGCTTTCAAATAAGCACGTGCACAGGGCTTCCCTACATGTCACAAAAAGGACTTTCGTTTCCAACATCACGTCCTCTAACGGAGAGTGAAACCCCAGAGCGGGGACTCACACAGTTCCTGCATCTGGAAGGCCTGGAGAACCCAGTCACCAATTACAAAGACAAAAGAGAGCTGAAGAAAGACAAAGATAAGTCCACATTATTATTTTGTCTTTCATTTTCTTTTTTTTAAAAAACTTTCTCCTGATGCTATTAACATTTCTTTCATCTAAAATTCATAAACTTTACATTTATCTTCCAAATCATTCCAATATAGGCATCTAATATTTTTTTCCTAAAGGCACCTGTGTCTACTAGTTAAGAGCTTAATTAGAATCATAGACTAATTTCTCCACTCTCAGTTTATGTAAATTTGGGAAAGTTAAACAAGTTAAGGCTCACGTTCATACTCTGTAAAAAGGAGATAATGATACTACCTACCTTATAAGTTTGTTTTGAATATTAAAAGAGATAAAGGTAAACAGTCTAGCCAAAATTAATAATGTACAAAAAAAACATATAACACATGACTATTTTCCTCAAACTTGAGCACAGTTAATTCCAGGGTTTTATACAATGTTCCTGGGACTACTCAAAGCCACAGAATGAACAAAGTCCATTTTTCTGAAATTCCAATTTTAATTCCAAATTTTGTTGTGAAAGGATAATGGAATTTCAATATAACTTTAATGTAAAATGGATAGAGATAAGGGAGAGATAATATATAAATCTTATTTTTAAGCAATTTCTAACTTAGAGAAATGTTGCAAATATACATAACTTATTTTTTCCTGAACATTTTTGGGAGTAATTTGCTAATATGATACTCCCTCATTCCTAAATATTTTAGAGTATATTTCCTGCAAATACGGACATTCTCCCACTGCAATGATTCTCAATATGTTGTCCTTGGATGCTGTGGGCCCACAGGATCAAAACTCTTTTCATAATAATGCTAAGACATAATATGCCCTTTTCACCATGTTGACCTTTGCACAGATGTATAAAAACAATGGGGGTCAACACCACTGCCTAAGCAAGAAAGGCAGTGCCACCAAGCTGTGTTAGTCATCATTGTATTCTTCACCACCACACACTCACAGTAGAAGCCAGTTTCACTTAAGGATCAAAGCAGTAAAAATTATTCATTTTATTAAATGTTGATTGACTCTTGAGTATATGTCTTTTTAATATTCTGCATGATAAAATGGAAAGTATGAATGAAGCGCTTCTGCTGTGTATCAAAGCGTGGAGATTATGCAATTTATTGTTTGATTTGTGAGCTGAACACAACCTTTTTTCATAGAACATCATACTTACCTGCAAGAACGACTGTCAGACAAACATTGACTATTTGCACTTGGGTTTTTGACAGATATTTTTAGAAACAGAATGAAATATTGGCTGGCACTTCAAAGAAAACAACTGACAGTTTTTGTATCCAATAATAAAATTCAAGTTTACAAGCAAAATTTAGAATTTTAGAAAACTTGCGTTCCCCACATTCAGAGTGCAACTGTGATTTTTTTTTTGTATTGCATAATGAAACATGTTAACATTTGGAAGTTCTGCATAACTGAGTGAACCAATATTTTCCAAATAACCAATGCATACTGTGATACAAGCATGCATGTGTAAACATTTCATTCAAAATACAAGAGAGATCAATGGATTTTAATATAACTGAGTATGAAATGTTCATTGATATATTTTCTGTTTCCACACTGCAACTAACCTTGAAGAACTACCTTTTGTAGAGAATTAGTGGTATCAAACAATAGCCACAATTATCTGAAGAGTATTAAAATACTCCTCCCTTTTCCAAATACATATTTGTGTGAGGCAAAGTTTTTTCCACATACTTTAACCAAAGTAACATATCACAAAGTCTTAATGTAGAAGGACATATGAGAATCTAGTGGTCTTCTATTAAACTGGACTGGAGACTTGCAAACATGTAAAACAATGTTACTCTTCCATTATTTTGGAAAATAATTATTTTTTATAAAATGCTTATTATGTGAACACATGACAGGTTTATTGCAGCTATTTAAATTATTTAATAAAGATTTTTAAATTTTACTTTAATTTTTAATATGTAATTTGCATAGAGTAAACCCACATAAACAAATTTCTTTGGAATTCTCAATATCTTAAAGACTATTTGGTGTCAGAGGTCCTGACACCAAAAGTTTGAGTATCATCAAAATCAAAAACTAAATATTAACATATTACTGGCCCTAATCTTCACACCTCTTTCAAATTTCCCCAATTGTCTCATTAATGGCCTTTATAGCAAAAAATAATAATAAAATAAAATCCAGTTCAGACTCACATGTTGTGGTGCATGTAGCTGTCATATCTCTTTATTCTCCAACATTTCTTCAATCTTTCCTTGATTTTTCATGACCTCGTCATTTGTATGTTGTACATTGCACTCAATTTGTGTTTGATATTTCTTCAACATTAGGTTTGCAGGATTATCACAGCAGTGGTGTCCGGTTCTTATGGCATCCTATCAAGTGGTGCTCAACTTCAATTTTTCCCATTACTGATGATGCAAATTTGGTCGCTTGATTAAGGTACTGTCTTCCAGGCTTCTTCACTGTAAAGTTCCTCTTTCTCACTTTGTAATTGATTTATATTTTATGGGGAGATACTCTGAAACTGTAAATATCCTGTTCCTCATTAATCTTTCAACTTACTTGCTTATATTAGTATACACTTGTGATTTCCTATTTTATTATGTAGATTATAACTCTTTACTATCATTATTTATATTTATGCTCAAATTATTTCAGATTTGACCAGGAGGAGCCCCTTGAAATAGTTCCTATATAATTTTGACATTTCTGCAGCATTCTTTGAGCACTTTCCCAATTTTTGGCACCAAAAGTTGTTCCTGGTTTAACTTGTACTTCTCCTGCCCCAGCCCTGGTGTTGGCTGTTACTCCATGGAGCCCTGGTTTAAGTAGAACATGGTATTTAGGAACTGAGATGTGGGTCTAGATGTGATCATTGTTATGGAGGGTCACTATTCCCATGGCCTGTCTGTGGATAAAACTACAAAAACAGACGTATGTTTATATGCATGCTTAGGGAGACACCTGCTCAGGTGGGGATGATTGGCGTCTCTGGCGTTTGAAGCCAACGCTCACAACACTCGAGCTCCACGCAGTAGCAACAGGAGGTGGCTATGAAGTTATCACAGGACTAGGGGAAATCATCTTTGGGGATCTTATGAAGAACTTCTTATGCCGTGTGGCTGACAGGGTCTTGGTGCTCCGGCCGGGTGTCAGGCCTGAGCCTCTGGGGTGGGAGAGGCGAGTTCAGGACATTGGACCACCAGAGACTTCCCGGCTCCACGTAATATCAATCGGCGAGAGTTCTCCCAGAGATCTCCATCTCAACGCTAAGACCCAGCTCCACCCAAAGGCCAACAGACTCCAGCGCTGGTTGCCCAGTGCCAAACAACTAGCAAGATAGGAACACAGCCCCACCCATTAGCAGAGAGGCTGCCTAAAATCATACTAAATTCATAGACACCCTAAAACACGCCACCGGACGCGGTCCTGCCCACCAGAAAGACAAGATCCAGCCCCACCCACCAGAACACAGGCACGAGTCCCCTCCACCAGGAAGCCTACACAGCCCACTGAACCAACCTCACCCACTGGGGGCAGACACCAAAAACAACAGGAACTACGAACCTGCAGCCTGCGAAAAGGAGACCCCAAACACAGTAAGTTAAACAAAATATGAAGACAGAGAAATATGCAGCAGATGAAGCAGCAAGGTATGTGCATGCTTAGATTTACGTAATTTCTATATCTGTTTCTATAACTTGAAAACCATGAGTTCAAATTCAAATCTCCAATTTGAATTCAAACCTATATGGTTCATTTCAGGTTTTTTCCTATATTTTTAAATCCCTTCTCTAATAGTGAGAAGTCTGGCTTCCATTATCTTTAATAAATGAGCTTTTCAGAATGTTTGAATGTGTGTAGATAGATAGATAGATAGATAGATAGATAGATAGATAGATAGATGCATTTGTAGAATTCACACCAAACTGTTGAGAGAGTTTTATCTAGGGGAGAAAAAAAGAGGGATTTGAAAGTAAAGAGTAAATTTTTACCATATGTTATCACTTACATGTGGAACCTAAAACATGACACAAATGAACTCCTTTACGAAACAGAAATGGACTCGCAGACACAGAAAACAAACTCACGTAGCAAGTGGGCTGGGAAAACTAACAAGCTTGGCACATCAATTCATGGCAACATCATGTAATTCCAAAGCTCACCTTGAAGTTTGCATTGCATTTTGTCATTCCTTTTATTTTGTTTTAATTAAAAACTTTTTTAAATTGAAGTATAGTTGATTTTCAATGTTGTGTTAGCTTATTCCCAGCCCAGTTGCTATATAAACAATGTTACCTCCTGTCTTGTGATTCTGGTATTATTAATTGAAAATGGGTGGGCTGTCTTGAATGGATTATAATAAAGGAAAAAATGACCTATAAAAAAAAAAGAAAACAAACTTATGGGTACCAAAGGGGAAAGGGGGTTTGAGGGAGGGATAAATTAGGAGTTTGGGATTAGCAGATACAAACTACTATATATAATATAGATAAACAATAAGGTCCTACTGTAGAGCATAGGGAACTAGATTCAATATCTTCTAATAATTCATAAGGGGAGAGAATATGGAAAAGAATATGTACATACATGTATAACTGAATCACTTTGCTGTACACCAGAAACTAACACAACACTGTAAATCAACTATACTTCCATAAAAAAAAAGAGTGATTTTTATATTTTGTTCTGTATATTTCTTCATTGTTTGCATGTTTTACAATAAGGATGTAGTCATGTAATATATGTGAAAAGATATTTTTATTTCAAAAAAAGACAAAAACATTTTAGGCAATAAAGATAGTTTTAACAACCCCCCCCCCCAAAATAAATGAAATTTTCAGATCAAAATCTCTGTATGAAACAATCTACTATCACCCCCCATCCCCACCATGTATAAACCATAGTCCCCTCCCTCAGGCCCCAGCACTGCCCCCCATGCTGTGACCATCCTTCCCCACGTGGGTAACCTCTTCATATCCCACCAGTGCTCTGAAACCCAAGGTTATGTTGCTCCTCCAAGCAAATGTCCTTCTCACTCAACTAGGAAGTGGATTGAGTTTTAAAACCCTGAACCAAGCCCCTTCACCTATACCCTTGTGTGAACACTATCCTAATACCAGTGGAGCTTCAACCTCCAATTTGGGGTCTTCAAACCCCCAGCACAGAGGCCTACCTTGCTCAAACCTATCTATTGGCATTTGGACTAATTGTGAGGAAGGAAAGAGAAGAGAAAGGAATCACCTAGGACTTGGTGTTAGGTCTCATAGAGTAATAGTAAAGAAGCTGGTCTATGTATTAGGGGCCAGGGGGAGAAGGCATATAATAGAGCAGTTAAAACCTGAATAGGAGAAAAATATGAAATAAACACAAATATGACAGATAGGGTTGGGAGCATATTATTGATATATTGACTCACCCTCTGGAGCAGCTAAATTTGCTTATGGAAAATGAGCACACATGATTTAAGATTTGTTCAAGTGTATCCACAGTTATGCAGCTCTGAGGATTATCAGAAGGAGGAAGTCCTTAGCTTTCAGTTGTAATCAGTCAAGATGATGTGAAAGCCTGGGGAATGAGGCTATAGCACTGGTTTTAACAATGTCGAAGGTGCAATCTCTCTATAGATTCCTAGGGGGAAAAAAAGGCATCTTGAACACATTCACTGATGTTCTTTGCAGAATTAAAACATTCTATTGAGTTGGCCAAAAAGTTCATTAGGCTTACGGAAAAACCCAAACAAACTTTTTGGCCAACCCAGGTGGAGAAAATGCACCAATGGTGATATTAATCAATATTAACTCCAATAGTAGAAGGTTGGCATACTGGAGCAAACTAAGGTTTCTTCTTAAATAGGTAAAAATAATTGTGAAAACAACTTACTTTGGAGGGTGTTCAGTAGACTGGCACTGTTCAAATGCTTTAAATGAATTATCTTATTCCAGCCTCACTGTATCCCTGTGAGAGAGGGATGTTAGCAGTTGGTTCAGCTTAGGCACAGAAACCTCAAGTATCTCACTCAAAGAAATTCGGCAAATAAATGGCAGAGAAATCACAATCTGTACAGAGCCTGAGTGTGTGTGGAGGCAAAGTCATCAGAATCCAATCAAACGCAGCTGTTCATTCCCTTTACTACTTGTTCCAACCTTCAATCACCATAACCAGAGTTAAGAAAGCCAATGTCTTCTCAGTCCTGTAGCCCAGAAATCTCTCCCACCTAAGCAACTAATTCCTAGTTTGGTTAAATTCAGTAACATACATCGTATGACAAGCATGGGACTGAGTATTAGGAGAAAGATGATGACAAAAGAGAATCTACCAAAATTTAAGATGCCTCTGACTTGTTCATAAAATATGAAAATAATATATTGGGATCAGCATGTTAGCTGGTCAGAAGGGAAGGTCAAGATGGCATCCACACAATGATAAAACCATCAATCTGATCGGAAACACGTAGAACTAGCTACCAGTTTACGATCAGGGTAAAGCCCATTTCGGAAAGCCATAAAGGGAACTACTTACACGATTTTTTAAAAGGCCATCATACCACTTAAATCACAACTGCTCTTCTGTATTCTCTCTTATTCATACCTGGTAATAGACCCCATGCAGACCAAATCAAAGAAATAAGGAGGAACGTTTGCTAACAGCACAGAGGGCCTCATCTCCTCTGATGCAGAGTAAGGCCCATTAAGTAAACAGGAAAATGCAATAGACTTGCCACACGCAGCTGACACATCATTTAATGCAGCTTGAATGGTTCTTTCCTCGAGAGTGCTGTATTTTCTCCTAATCATTGTATTACTGGAGATCGCAGGTTCTGATTAAATGAAAAGTGCAGGTAAACAATGTCCAAAGAACCAAGTCTTCTCTGCATCTATGGAGGCATCTGTGGGCATATTCGATAACACAGGTGCCTGTATATCCACTTTTATTTATATTAAACAATTTATAGAATAATTACTTTCCCATTTGTTTCAAAGTATCAGTTGTATGTACCCATTTTCCTAAACTTTCGTGATGTCATTCACTGCTACCAATCACTTCCATGTCTGCACATGTGCCAAGTTTCTGTTTGATTTGTTCCAAATGAGATTGTTTTCTAAGAAGCCTATCTTGGTTTTGTTATGTAAATGAAGACTGACAAATGTGACTATGCCTTGTAACCTTTCTGGTAACTCCTTGAATGAACTCACAGGGTGCTTATTTGGCAGTGAATTCAGATATTATTTGTTAGGGTGGTGATTAACCTGCTTTTCTGAGGAGAGGAGGGCCTCTGTGCTGTTAACACTTCCCCCACCATTTTTTTTCAAGTTTCAAACCTGCAGAAAAGTTGAAAGCATTTACAATGAATACGAATATACCATTTACTTAGATTCACCAATTGTTAATATTTTGCTGTATTTGCTCTCTTATATCCTGTGTGTATGATTTTGTATATTTACATATATAATTCTTCTGAACATTTGCAAGTATGGTGCAGATACCATGACATTCATTCTTAAATACTTGAGCCTGAATCTCCTGAGAACAAGGATACTCAGCTACATAACACAACATAATTATTACAGTCAAGAAATTAAATATTGATACTACTGTCTAATATGCATTCCACACTCACATTTCCCCAACTTTCCACTGTCCTTTATAGTTTTTTTCTA
Organism: Balaenoptera borealis; assembly: GCF_965194805.1. Classification (NCBI taxonomy): domain Eukaryota; kingdom Metazoa; phylum Chordata; class Mammalia; order Artiodactyla; family Balaenopteridae; genus Balaenoptera; species Balaenoptera borealis. The sequence goes on from NC_138868.1 coordinate 11,031,729, forward strand.
GCCAAGATCCAATCAAGCATCAAACGGTGCAGTCAGTTGTCATTTCTCTTTAGTCTCCTTTAATCTGTTTCCCTAAGGGCTATTTTGCATAATGTATTCAGTTTGGATCTGGCTGATTGTTTCCTTATGATTACATACAGGTTAAACACTTTTTTGCAAGAAAACTATATTGGTTCTCCTCCTTAATGCAGCTTATGTAACAGAAGGTCCATGATGCAAGTTTGTCCCATTATACTAATGGATGTTAAGTTTGAGCCTTTGCTTAAGGTACCAGTTTCTACCCAATCTCTGCATTGTAAAAATGTGTTTTACATTTTGTAATTAATAAATAATTAGGAGGTGACTCTGAAGTTGCGTGTATACCTATTTCCCCCAAACTTGCACCCAATATTTTTAGAATCCATTGATGATCTTTCCCAGAATCAATTATCACAATGGTGGCTGGAAAACTGAGTTTTCACATGTAAATGAAAATCATCAACATATATCAATGTTCCTTTGTAAGGAAGAGTTTTCCCTTAGCTATAGCCATCATATCATTTTGTTTCACATGTACCATTATGGACTTACAGATTTTTTTTTTAATTCAATGCATTATCATCCATTACCATTATTATTCTTTCTCCCAAATTTGGCAGAGACATTTCTTCATAATCAGACATTTCTCCAATAAACTTTGGCTAAAAGTGAAATAATATTTAGAAAACAAAAACTGGGCACTAGATGCGTCACTGCTAATGAGGTGGTATCATTGTTTCTAGGAAATTTCCTGTGGAAATATGCCACATCTTCCTTATCCATTCATCTGTTGATAGACACTTAGGTTGCTTCCATATCTTGGCTATATCATTTTCTTTGGAAATACACCCAGGAGTGGAATTGCTGTATCTCAGGGAAAATGCAAACCAAAACTACAATGAGATATCACCTCACACTCACCAGAATGGCTATTATTGAAAAGACCACAAATAACAAATGTTAGCAAGGATGTGGAGAAAATGAAACCCTAGTACACTGTTGGTGGGAATGTAAATTGGTGCAGCCACTGTGGAAAACAGTATGGAGGTTCCTCAAAAAACTAAAAATAGAACTACCATATGATGCTACATTTTAAAATAATTCCACTGCTCTGATTTCTAATAAGTAAGTTTTTTAAACGGGTATCACTCATCTATGTGAACTGTCTATATACATAATTTTCCAATATTTCTATTTAATGTTTATCTTTTCTTTTTTAAAAAATTATTTATTTATTTATTTATGGCTGTGTTGGGTCTTCGTTTCTGTGCGAGGGCTTTCTCTAGTTGTGGCAAGCGGGGGCCACTCTTCATCGTAGTGCGCGGGCCTCTCACTATTGCGGCCTCTCTTGTTGCGGAGCACAGGCTCCAGACGTGCAGGCTCAGTAATTGTGGCTCACGGGCCTAATTGCTCCGCGGCATGTGGGATCTTCCCAGACCAGGGCTCGAACCCGTGTCCCCTGCATTGGCAGGCAGACTCTCAACCACTGCGCCACCAGGGAAGCCCCTGTTTATTCTTATTATAACATGCCACTGGTATTGCTCATTGTTATGATAGCCTGAGCAGCAGCCCAGAAAGAACATGAAAAACCTTTTCTCTGTTTTCATTCACCTACTATGTGTAGGACATGGAGAGTGAATAGGATACCCAAAGACCTTTCTCTTCTGAAGCTTACAGTCTATTAGGGTAGAACACCCACAATGTGTACAGCATATTATCCAGCATTTTCACACGTTTTCTAATCCTCATAATCCTATGAAGTAATGTCATCCCCATATATGCAGATTAAGGAATTGAGACACAAATGCCAGCGATGTAACCAAACTCAGAAGGTTAATACATAGCAGAGCTAGGTTTGCTTATGCCATTCTAATGAGCCCTTTGTCTTGTTTTGCTTTCCACTATGATTCTGGGATTAACAACTCTAATTATAGAATATATAACAATGTTTTTTTGTTTTTTTTATAAATTTATTTGATTTATTTATTTTTTATTTTTGGTTGCGTTGGGTCTTCGTTGCTGCATGGGGGCTTCTCATTGCGGTGGCTTCTCTTGTTGCAGAGCACGGGCTCTAGATCACGGGCTCAGTACTTGTGACGCACAGGCTCAGTTGCTCCGTGGCATGTAGGATCTTCACGGCCCAGGGCTCGAACTCAAGTCGCCTGCATTGGCAGGCGGATTCTTAACCACTGCGCCACCAGGGAAGTCCCTATAACAATGTTTTTAAAAAAAAAATTATCAGAGGAGTTTGGAGGAAAGATCTGAGAGGGTCTTGAACTAGAAATAGACTTTACTTGGTCTTTATCTCACAAAAGATTATCGAAAATGTGCCCATGTTGTATCAACATCAGCGTAAGGAAAGTTCTAGGAAGATTTTGTTATAGGAGGTTTCTATCACACCAAATGTAAGTATAATAGCATATCCAGTTTATCTCGATTTGCACTGCTTTAACCATGAGGCTAAATATTTTCTGCCAGGAACCTGGCCTGCAGGTCAATGGAAGGAATCATTTGGACAGGTTGGTGTGAAGTTCTTTCAGTGTAGTCTCTTCACGGCCCATAAGTATCGTGGTCTAAGAGCTCCGTTTATGCTTGTTCGGCAGACACCATTGCAGCAGCCCTTAATCCCTACTGTGAGATCTCGTAACTCAGATATGCTCTGCCACACCTGCCATGGAGAGAGCCAAAGGCAGTTGAGCCATTTTAGTGGTTAAAAGCAGCTGTCACTCCTAGAGCCCTTGGCAACACCCTAAACCAGCAGTTATCAAGCCAGGATAACTTTGCCTCCCAGTGGCCATTTGGCAATGTATGGAGACAATTTTAGTTGTCAAATTAGGCAGGATATAGAAATTGCTGCTGACATCTAGTGAGTAGGGGCCAGAGATGCCGCTGAACACCCTACGGTGCCTCCACAATGAGGATTACTCAGCCTAAAATGCCAGTAGGGTCAAGGTTGAGAAAATCACCATACTAAACAAAATCATCACACTTCTCTCCCACCTTGATGTTCTAAGCAGCCTTTCACTGAGGCACTTAGGAACATGACAGCTGAAACAGCCTAAGCTCTGGCTTCATTGCTCTACAATCCAAATGAGGGCTTTTCATATTTTTTAAATTACCTTTTTTCCATCTTACCCATTGATTTGAATCACTGAACCAGATAAATCATTTAGACCCCAGGAAACATATGATTCATTCATGTTATAGCATACTATGCAGCTAATAAATTTATACAATAATTTAAGGACTTGAGAACCTCATGTGGGAGGGAAGAAGTGGGAAAAAAGGTGGTAAAAAAGAAGATAGACATAAAATATATAGTATAATCTCAATAGTATAAACAATGGAGGGCTAATTGGGTGGAAATAAAATAGTTATACAATTAAACTCAGGATGATACGATTATGGGTATTATACCTCATTTACTGATCACCAAACATATTTCACATGTTCCATGTGAGGAGTACCCATTTTATGTTCAGAAGACTCAGTTGGGTAGCACACATGCACAATTTCTAACTCGCTGTCTTCCTTTTGGGCTAATGTTTTCAAGGATTTGGTGAGCAGATCAAAGAGAAAATATATTTTAATTTAGAAATTATATAAATTATTTCAAAACCCCATGATAATTGTCTTTTTTAAAATCCTTTCCTTGTGGAACACTTTTTCTCCTAAGAGGCTGTGAAATTTTTTTCTTTCCTTCAAACTTTGATTTGAGGAGTCCAACGTAAGACTTTCAGTCATGTCCCTCAATTGCCAATTCTATTCAAAATCTTATGCCATGTGTTTTTGTTCTGTTTTCTCCTGAGGTTAAATGCCACTGCTTTGCCAAAGATCACTTTAATTACCTTAATTGGGGTAAATATCCTGATCTCTAGAGGCACTGGAACAGCCAGTTTTAAATTTGAATATAATAAAATATGTTGTGACCAATGAACACAAATTTCAAAGGCCTTTTTTTCCCACCAGGTTTTCTATGATGGAGCTGTCATTCATTCATTCCTGGCTTACCTATAAACCAAAGAATCAATTAATTTCTGCTGAACTTCATTTGGAGTGTATGGTTCCCAGGTTAGTCCAAAACATCGTTTGGCTCCTTCTTAAAATACTAATAGCTTTTTTGCTGAAATTTATCACCATTTATTCAGAGATTTTGACAATCATGATTGCTTTTATATAGCTTCTTAGCTCAACAGTGTGTCTACCAATGTTATTTAATCTTGGCAGCAGCTCACTGTTCAGAGGTCAAGACTCAGGACAAGTGAGTTACACATATTACAAAGCTAGAAATGAATCTTGCTTCTTAATTCTAGATCTTTGATTCTTTCTACCTTCTCTCCTGTAGATGATGAGGACATGCTGCTCAGCCTAATTCAGAACACCAACACCTGACACACAAAAGAAAAAGGAAGGTTTCTTAGGCGTACAGATCGACAGGCTTTCACTCTTCTGTAATTCAAGAGGCTCTGAGCTGTGCAGAGGAGTTGGAATTCGGGAAGTCAAATAAATAATAATCTAATTTCCCCTCTGAATTTGAAATCAGTTAAGTAATAAGTCATAGGATATAGAAGATGTAGATCAGAATGTAGTTTTATTTCTAATAAAGCCAGTTGGCAAATGAAGCTTTAGATCTGCAACTAGAAAACCTCCTACAAGTCCTACCCTGAAATGTTTGCTGACCCAGGGGAAAAAAGAACTGGAAAATTGTAGGTCTCCCCCTTGCCTGCAAAGATTCTTTCCGGTAAGCTGGCCTCCAGGCTGCAGAGCAGACCAGAATGTGACCCTCTGAAGACAGTCTAGCTCCACGAAGAAAGCTACCTATTGGTAGCTGGGCCTGAACTAAGAATGATCAGTTCTTTCTCCCAAATTTACCCTCAGATGCCTTTCTTCTCTGGAAACTTAAAAAATTGAAAGAAAAATAGCACCCAACAGCCGATTTTTAAAAAGAAAAAGAAAATGCTATAGTTTGAGCAGTAAGTATATAATTTCTTATAAGCCAATTGGAATTACACAGAAGTAAAAGTTTGCTAAGCACAGATTCTTTCAGGCAACAGCTTTTGAACAAAAAATGCTGTTTGGCCCTTGCTAATGACAATAATCTCATTTACTGAACATTTACTATGTGCCAACCACAAGTTTACATGAAGTTCAAGCATTTTAATCATCATTATCAACCCTAGGCATGAGTCACTAATATCGCCCCTATTTAATCTTTGAGAAAATTGGTCACAGGCACGTTAAATGAGTTGCTAATGTCACACAGCTGGAAAGCCCTAGATTTAATTGTAGGTAGAATGACTCGAAAACCACTGTTTTACATCACTATCCTCTGCCATTCTTTGTTTGTTAGTAAGCTCTTGTCTCTCAGCTTCCCACCTGACTGATGTAGTCTTTTGAGTAAAAGGAATAGGACTTTATTAGCTCTTTGGAAACCTATTAATAAATTTTGAGAGATGCTAGGAAAATCTTGCCTTAGACCTATTACTGTTTTCAAGAAAAAATTCCTGTTCATATCTTCTTGAAATGGTTTTTCTTAATTTAACAGAGAACAGTCTCTGGGTCCATAATTTATTAGCCCACAGCGAGGATTTGGTGAGGGGCAGAGGGTGTTGAACAGAACAGGATAATGTGTTATTCTTTTTTAAATTTATTTTTTATTATTTTATTTTATTTTATTTTATTTTATTTTATTTTTGGCTGCCTTGTGTCTTCATTGCTGTGCGCGGGCTTTCTCTAGTTGCAGCGAGCGTTGCAGTGTGTAGGCTTCTCATTGCGGTGGCTTCTCTTGTTGCAGAGCACAGGCTCCAGGAGCACGGGCTTCAGTAGTTGCAGCACATGGGCTCAGTAGTTGTGGCTCGCAGGCTCCAGAGCGCAGGCTCAGTTGTTGTGGCGCGGGCTTAGTTGCTCCACAGCATGTGGGATCTTCCCAGACCAGGGCTCGAACCCGTGTCCCCTGCATTGGCAGGTGGATTCTTAACCACTGCGCCATGAGGGAAGCCCTAATGTGTTATTCTTAAAACAAAAAGCTATAGCTGTGAAAGCAAGGCCCATTTACACCTGGGCCCAAAGTTCAATCTCAGGAATGATATCTTAAGCCTCTGTATTACTTTTTAATTCTCTTCGTTTTTCCTTTCAAAGCTCCTGTGTCTCATGTGATGGGCCCTCTAGCAAGACTGAAAGGATTAGTAGCTTAACCACATCCCCACCTGCTTAACAGTGGTTCTTGATACAGTACAGATACTGCGTGAGGTGTGGCCATGCCCACTTGAGAGAACACTGGGTAAGGATGCCTACAAAGGCCAACATTTAATGTGCCCAGTCAGGGATTTTATGATCAAAAAACGTATTCGGGGCAAGTAAGAACAGGTAAGGTCAAATCCCCACTGGGGTCTGAATGGCATACAATTCAGTGGTAGAGTTATAGAAAAGAAGGGTTATATTGAATTCTCTCTCTTGTACTTGTATCACACCTTACTTGGTATTCATATGAGGAAGACCCTATACTTGCCAGTCTTATAAATCTCTACTCACCCTATGGTTTTTTTTCCTTGACAGTAAAGATTTCACTTTACTGTGTTCAGAACTGGATATTGGAGTCCGAAACCAGTGACTGCAATAGAAGGGAAGAGTTGATAAGTTCAGAGGTTGCCAGTTTTGAACATTTTTCTTATCTTTCATGAAGAGACTGACTGACTTAAGGTTAAAGAAAAACATATGAAACTGTCTTTGAAGGAAACATATGAGCTGAGTCATTTGGGTTTTCCCACTGGGTCCAGTTCAAACAAAATTTCAAACATGCACAAGACTCCCTTGAATTTCGTTTTCCTTTTTTCTATAATCTTTAAGAGACAGGATCTGTGTTGCTCCTGTTCTTAAAATCTGAACTATCCCAGATCATCTGGGATACAGTTCATATCTGGGAGTCATAAGAAAGTCATACCCTAAAGCTTACCTTATGTAGTCTTACTCGTTCCATTCCCATTGATATGAGCTCAGAGAACCCTCCTGCTCATTTGAAGTATTTTTGAAACTTAAGTCTCATAATAAGTAGCTGATGTTTGGTATTCAACTTTGTCTTTCTACAGTCAACACCTTTTAATGGACCACACAATTACTCCCTTCCGAGGAACGTGACTCCTCCGTTCCTCTATGAACTGTAGAAGCTGTGCTCTTGGACATCCAGCAGCACCACAGAAGTAACCCAGTTTAACAATGTCATGTGGCATTTTATTTTTATATATTTACATATTTTTAATTGGTTTTAATCGATTATAATCATGATGCCTTTGAGAAAGGCCATATGTGTTTTTAACTTTCAAGGTGGCCACAAGTCCATGAATAAAACTTGACATACTTTATGGTATATCTGTATTTATTGGATTTCTCATGTAGCATTCTAAGCTGCTGGGCTGAGTTACCAGAAAGGTGGGAGCTGGGGGAAAGGTTATTACCAACATTGTTCTCAACAGCTATTTAGCACCCAGGTGTTGAAAACTGGTTCTAGTTGCATGCAGGAATGTGGCCACTAAGCTTGCTTGGAAGAGAGTGAATAGAAATTGAAATCCACTAGAAGCAGAGAGAGCTCAGAAGCATGAGTGAACCAGATGTCTGCTTAGATCCCCCCGCCAAATTATTCTATAATACAAGCTCAGAGGGTTGGATTTTGTCTCTGTCCATGTGTTCCTCCAACAGTCACTTGGTCATACTATGACACATCCCCCAATACAAGCAATATCAACAACCCTCCCATTCTTGGTCCCAGAGATTCTGTGTCAAGTGGCTACTTGCACAGAAAATTCTGAAAATTATGATCATGTCTACTGATACCTTTTCAAAGTTTACTTTTGTCAAGATGTATCACCTTTTAAAATTTCAAAGCCATGTTACCATCAGAGGAATCTCAATCGTATGCTCTGTGGTAATGATCCAAACACAGTCACTTTCTTTGGTATAACATGGTGGAGAAGGGAAAATATCCCCAGATACAGGACAGAGTTTTTCCGAAGTCCAAACTGCCCATTGAGCTTCTGGTCACGGACCTGGATGAGCTCTTAACTGCTTAGTCAACCCTCCCCTTGTAAGCCCCACATATTTTCTGTGCAGACATTACTAATAATAGATATTTTCAATTTGCATGTCTAATTGGCCTGATTTCAAGCCAAGAAAACCCACTCTCTGAAGCTATAGTGGTCCAAGCCCAGGTCCTTTCCACTGTCATTTCTACAAGAAGCAGCTTAGTTTCTCGGTGAGGGTACAGGGCACCTTGATCTCAGTCTGCCTAGGGCAAGACCAAGACTCTGAAAACTTCCCTACATAGGGCTCAGGTATTAAGAAACTGGCCAGCTGAGCCTGCATCCCCTTATTACTTTTTGTGACCATCTTTTTGCCCTGTAAGGAAAACTGCTTCCAATTCAAAAGTATTGCCTTGCTTTGTTTCTTTTACTTCCTCTGACCCATCAGTCTGATTGCCTCACTCAGGCTGTGCATTTATAGGAATGGGACCCACAGCCTCAGGGTCACATGCTTTCCTGAACTCTGTAACATTGGCAACACACCTAAAGAGACCCCCACCTAACCCTGCCTGTGTTCCCAGTGCCAGAGTTCCTGATACTTGACCAGCTAACTGTGCAACTCCCCTTTCCATTATTATAATTTTCCCACTCATAGAATTAACCTACCATCTCCTCCCCCTTACCACCTTACCACCTTTTCTTCTAATGATCTTTTATTTTTACTGCTCTTACCAATGTTTTAGTAAACAAAGCCATTCAGGGAGCAATCCAAACCCCCCGAAAGCTGCAGAAATCATGCATACAAGCCAAGATTCCAAAATAAACCTCCTCCCACCAAAAAATGTGTAGGGATGAATGAATAGACAGATAGATACAAAAATACATATTTTCTAGAACATGCACATTTGAAGAGGCCCACTGCAAGAGGTGCACTGCAAGACTATCCCACACTGTCAATTGACTTCAGCCTAGAAGTCAATTCTATACAAAATTATACTTGAAATAGAATCATCAGTGATTTGGTACTTTAGTTACACTGCCACAATACCATTCATTCAGTTAACCAGTATATACTGAGAGGTTACTATGAGCAAAATATTGTTTCATGCCTAAAGAATACATGAATTTTAAAAACAGAAATCTCTTCCCTTTTTGACCTTATACCCTAATAAGAAGAAACAAACAAAATAGAGAGGTAAAATACAGCGTATGTGTTTAGTGCTAAGAAGGAAAAATAAAAAAGAGGGATATGAAATTTTTTTTTTAAATTTTTTTTAATTTTTATTTATTTATGGCTGTGTTGGGTCTTCGTTTCTGTGCGAGGGCTTTCTCCAGTTGCGGCAAGCGGGGGCCACTCTTCATCGCGGTGCGCGGGCCTCTCACTATCGCGGCCTCTCTTGTTGCGGAGCACAGGCTCCAGACGCGCAGGCTCAGTAATTGTGGCTCAAGGGCCCAGTTGCTCCGCGGCATGTGGGATCCTCCCAAACCAGGGCTCGAACCCGTGTCCCCTGCATCGGCAGGCAGACCCCCAACCACTGCGCCACCAGGGAAGCCCCTGAAATATTAATGTATGTGAAATTTTAGATGGGGTGGGGAGAAAAGCACACATTTCACATTGGACTCAAAAGGTAGTCATTAAATACATTAGAAGAGTCGCCTATGGTGGAGGAGGGATTGATGGATTAAATCAGTTAAATCAAGAGAGGTCTTGCATTGGCCAATGATAACAATGTGTGCTTAACTTGACGCTTGAAATCTCTTTTGGAAGTGTAACTCTACCTAGTTTGATTTTTGTCTAAAATGGGAAGTAGATGAAGCTACTCCTCTCGTCTGTCCCAGATGGATAGCAGACTTCAAACCTGAAAAATTAACTCTAACAGCGAATAATTAGTATCTCAGCATTTCAACCAGAAGGCTTGGCATTCCTGAAATCATCCCACAGGGGTAGCCCCCGACAAAGTAAAGTGGCTCTTGAACTTTACCATGTGTCAGGATCACCTGAGGAGCCTGTTAAAAACACGGATTATTGGGCTTCCCCTCCCATGGTGGGACTAAGAATTTGCATTTCTAACAAGTTCCCAGGTGGTGCTGATGCTGCTACCCCGGGGACCCCACTTTGGGAACCACCCTATAATAGTACTGAAGGTTAGCCTGTGGACAGCACCCTCCCTCCCTGGCACTTCAAAAGTCCTCAAGATGACTCACAAAATGCTTCCATTTGATTTGACACAATAACATCCTGCACTTCATACCTCAGGAGGGTGGAGTTATAAGTGTGTCAAGGGCTTTCTCTTTGTTCTCCAGAGTAATGGGTCATCATATGCATCTAAGTGTGTTATTAGGTATAAACCCACTTCAGGCTTCCCAGCTCCTCTCAACTTCTGATCACCCAAGGTGTTCTTAACCTGGGACCTAGCATAATGCAGGCCCTTGTGGAGTTACCTTCTACTCGTTTCTCTGACATAGACATGTTCTGGGAAAGTGCCAGGAATGAGTGGACTTTGGCTGATAGTAGTTTGAAAGGGTGGTGTCTTGATGACCATGAGACATTGGGCTTCCAGGCTAAGTTTGATTGTTCTTTCCTAAAAGCTGAGAATGGGTGGTTCCAATTAGCCCTAGATATTATCTTCTCGTTGGTTCCAGTCAACATTGTTGAATAACTGATGAGCTCACACTTACCTCCTCTCTCAAAAATATAGTCTGAGGCTCCTCACATTTAACTGGTCTCTCCTCTTACCTCCCATTTGCTCTCATTAAGTCATCCTTGTCCTGTCTGTCCTCCCTTCCTGCTCATGGTTCATCCATTCACCACTTCTCACAAAATTACATTAGTTCACACGTTATCAACTATTCTCCCTTATCTAACTGCCTCTTCTCCCATCTAGAACAATACTATGTAAGTTTTCTTAGCTCCTCCTTAGTCCAATCCTTCCTTTAAATCCAGAGTAACATTTGAATCTGTAAACTGAGTAAAGGAGATTGTCGGCCTAAGGTGGGTGGGCCTCATCCTGTCAGCTGAAGGCCTGAATAGAACAAAAAGGCTGAATAAGAGGGCGTGCCTTCTGCCTGATTGCCTTTGAGCTGGGATATTGGTTTTTCCTGCCTTTAGACTCAGGCTGAAACATTGGTTCTTTCTGGATCTTGAGCCTGCAGGCCTTTGGGCTAGAACTACATTATCAGTTCTCCTGTGTCTCCAGCTTGCCAGCTAAAGATCTTGGGGCTTTTCAGCCTCCATAATCACATGTTATGAATTTGAGCCAATTCCTTACAAAAAATACATACATACATCCTGTTGGTTCTGTTTTTCTGGAGAAACTCAGAGCTTTATAAACTTTGCTCAGTGCTAATATTCAAATGATACAAATTACTCACCTTATTAATCGTTAGTACCTATAATAATAAAATACTAAATTTTAGAAGGTTTTGCTTATAGAGAGTAAAGGCTCTCCCCAGGCTGCCCAAAGTGATGGATTATTGTAGACACCTGACGGGCTTCAGTTATATTAACACAAGGCAACTGGACCTCTCACAACTTCCTGTTCCCTGAACGGATGTTGCCTTGGGGTCTGGCCAGATGAAGGTTTTTCTGGTACTGCGTCTCCTTTCTTCTCTGATTTGGGCTTGCTCTGGAGAACAGCCAGGTATTTACAGAGTAATAGGAGATTTGGTGGGCAATTGATGATCAATAATGAGGCTGCGTCTTTGACTTTCCAGATCTGAACATTTCAATTAGCCGCCACATTGCTAATAGCTAAGGGCCTACACTAAATGATCTGCTTTGGATGGTTGAGGTGGGAATGCCCTCTTTCCCCACCTGCCTTCACCCCTGGCACCTTCCTTTTTCCCATAATATCCTTTTCCCCTTTCCCATAATATCCCTTTCCCCTTTCCCATAATATCCCTTTCCCCTTTCCCATAATATCCCTTTCCCCTTTCCCATAATATCCCTTTCCCCTTTCCCATAATATCCCTTTCCCCTTTCCCATAATATCCCTTTCCCCTTTCCCATAATATCCCTTTCCCCTTTCCCATAATATCCCTTTCCCCTTTCCCATAATATCCCTTTCCCCTTTCCCATAATATCCCTTTCCCCTTTCCCATAATATCCCTTTCCCCTTTAAGGACAGCTCATCATACTCATCATACTGTTAGGAAAATTGGGTTGGTCAATTAACTTTGAACTTCTTCAAAGTTTCCAGATACCTGAGATGGACAGGTTATCCTGGCTTCAGCTGTGGACAACGATGCTTGGGATAAACCTTGGAGAAATGCGTTCACAGTGTATGTGTATGTATCAAATATTTGCCTTTCTCTGTCTGACTGACTTCACTTTGTATGATAATCTCCGGGTCCATCTATGTTGCTGAAAATGGCATTATTTCACTCTCGGTTTGTTACGTTCTGACAACACTGTCCTTTCTGTTTCGGCAAGTCGCCAATCAGGGCCTTTGCACTAAATCTCACTGCCCAGGATAACAAGGGACTTAATGTTCAAGTCACCCTCTTCCTCTCTGTGTAAAGGGAGAATACCTAGTCTACCCACCATACACGAGCCGAAAAGAGAGAATGGACAGGTCAGTTGTGTTTTTTTGTTTTTTTTTTTAACATCTTTATTGGAGTATAATTGCTTTACAATGGTGTGTTGGTGTGCTTTATAACAAAGTGAGTCAGCTATACATATACATACATCCCCATGTCTCCTCCCTCTTGTGTCTCCCTCCCACCCTCCCTATCCCACCCCTCTAGGTGGTCACAAAGCACCGACTGATCTCCCTGTGCTCTGCAGCTGCTTCCCACTAGCTTTCTGTTTTACATTTGGTAGTGTATATATGTCCATGCCACTCTCTCACTTTGTCCCAGCTTACCCTTCCCCCTCCCCGTGTCCTCAAGTCCATTCTCTACGTTTGCGTCTTTATTCCTGTCCTGCCCCTAGGTTCTTCAGAACCATTTTTTTTTTTTAAGATTCCATATGTGTGTGTTAGCATATGGTATTTGTTTTTCTCTTTGTGACTTACTTCACTCTGTATGACAGACTCTAGGTCCATCCACCTCACTACAAATAACTCAATTTCGTTTCTTTTTATAGGCCAGTTGTTTTATGTGGAGTCACTTTCACAACTGTAGGACTGAGAGTCTCTAGTGATTGGAAATTGCTAGCAGCTAAAGATGGCTTTGGGACTGTTAACAGTTTACCCTTAAAAGCTAGTCAGTCCCACCATAGGTAACCTTCTAGTAGTTCTATGCCTGACTATTTTTTTTAATTTTTAATTTTATATTATTTTACATTTTGACCGCACTACGTGGCATGAGGGATCTTAGTTCCCCCACCAGGGATGGAACCCGTGCCCCCTGTGGTGGAAGCTCAGAGTCTTAACCACGGGACTGCCAGGGAAGTCCCTGACTGCCTATTTAAAAGAGCAGATAATTCCTTCTTAGATTTTCCAATTTATCCTCTAATTTACCAGCAGTCCCAAATTACTCTGGGATTTAACTGCCAGATCCTGTATTTCACCACCTTGTTTCTTGGCCTTTTGCAAACTTTAATGTTTCAATTATAAATATTATCTCTTTGATTGTCTTTTTTTTTTTAATTTTATTTATTTATTTATTTGTTTATTTATGGCTGTGTTAGATCTTCGTTTCTGTGCGAGGGCTTTCTCTAGTTGCGGCAAGCGGGGGCCACTCTTCATCGTGGTGCGCGGGCCTCTCACTATCGCGGCCTCTCTTGTTGCGGAGCACAGGCTCCAGACGCGCAGGCTCAGTAATTGTTGCTCACGGGCCCAGTTGCCCCGCGGCATGTGGGATCTTCCCGGACCGGGGCTCGAACCCGTGTCCCCTGCATTGGCAGGCAGACTCTCAACGACTGCGCCACCAGGGAAGCCCTCTTTGATTGTCTTTTGACTGGCAGGGTATAATATATCTCGAAACCACTGGTTCTCTTTGATCCTTTAGAAGCGTCATCTAGAAGACTTCATCTTTGGGCCCTCCTCTTCATCACAAGTCCAAGTTTTACTTCTGTTTAGTTCTCCTAAAACACAGAGCCCAGGGGGGCTCTGTGCCTGCTTCTCACTTTCTCAGCAACAGGCAGTATCGTTCATATATTCATTCAACAAATGCGTATTGAGCAGTTATTGTATTGGCTTATTCTTGGCTCTAAGCATTACAACAATGAACAAAACAGACCAAGTCTCCATTCTCATGGAGCTTATATTCTCATGCAAAGAGGACAAAATTTTAAAGAAAATAATTACTAGGTCACAATTAGTAGTAAGAGAAAATGAAGTATTGAAAAATTGCACTGGGTTAAGCTATGATCACTAGGTTTCTATCCTAGCTTTGTTAATTTTGGTCAAATGACTGTATTGCTTGAGAGAATACCAGGACTAAACAGGGATACCAAGATTAGAGCAAAGGTTTTGCTTTCCAGGAACTTAAATCAGGAATAAAGGTAGTAATTATATTAGTAATTGTCCGTAATTACTAATATAAATGTCCTAAGGGAGATGGTCTTCCACTTAGAACTGAAAAATAAGGCATCTAAGATCTTGTTTGGGTTAATTCTCATCCACACACAGGATCACTCGGATTCTTCTTGGAGATGGGAGGGCATGTGAGTGTTCTAAAGGTAGGACTAGGAAAATAACCTCGAAAATTTGTTCTTCTCTACCAATGGGGGTGTCTTTTATTGTTAACTGGCCCTGAGCTTCCCCGAAGTGGGACCACTGTATTACCTGACACTTTCTCTTTTCTTCCTCCCAATAGTATATGTACGATGCAGCCCCTCTTTGTTCTTGGCCAGGGTTAAGTCAACTGCATTTGATAATGGTCTACCTATGGCTCCTGATGAAGTGTTTCTGGGAGATTGATGGCCTGTAACCTCAGTGTATCAAAGATTTTATGAGTTTCAATACCATCCCACTGATTGCAACATCAGGATTGAGGTAATTAGGTATCCTCCTAATTAACTAAAAAATCTCAGAGACGTTCAGGCTCACCAATTGCATGCCATGGGGGTTTTATTAGTTTTTTTCCCTAATAACAAGCTAAACTGATTTTGCCAAATGTCATATCAAGGCCATGGGCAGTGAAGGAAGATAGGAATGAACAGTATCCACTTGTCAATCAGTTGTACCTCCCTCTAGAGAATGCAAACCTAAATAAGACATGGAACTTGTCCTAATTTTAGAAAAGAACAGGCTTATTTTTTTCTTCTCTATACCAGGGGTCAGCAAATTACAGGCTGCAGGCCTGATCTGGCCCACCATCTACGTTTATGTGGTCCATGAGCTAAGAAAAGATTTTTTAATGTTTAAATGATTAAAAAATAACAAAAGAAGAACAATGTTTTGTGATAGGTAAAAAGTATTTAAAATTCAAATTTCAGGGTGCCTAAATTTTGTTGTATTGGAACACAGCCATGTTCATTCATTCATGCATTTACTAATTGTCTGTGGCTACTTTGACATTATAAGGGCAGAGCTGAGTAGCTGGAACAGAGGACTCACGGCCCATAAGCCAAAAGGGTGTACTATCTAGCCCTTTCCAAAACGTTGCCCATCCCTGCGCTGTAGTGTAAAAGCTAACCAAGTAGCTTCACATCCCTCTAAATTTTTATAGTCTTAAGAAAAAGCCAGTCCCTCCTGGCTGTAGGCAAATGGAGGAAGAGTGGGAGTGGTTGACACATCTGATGCCTCAAATGACTG
This sequence comes from Balaenoptera borealis, assembly GCF_965194805.1. Taxonomy (NCBI): domain Eukaryota; kingdom Metazoa; phylum Chordata; class Mammalia; order Artiodactyla; family Balaenopteridae; genus Balaenoptera; species Balaenoptera borealis. The sequence goes on from NC_138868.1 coordinate 11,047,462, forward strand.
CCTGACCACTTCCTGACACCTTGGCTCCCACCAGAGCTTCTGGTGCCCCTCCCTGGTTTGGGAGTCAGGCTGGGTAGATCAAGGGCATCAGTCTGAGGAGGGATATGGATAGTTTGAAAGCCTCATAGGTAACTCCGATGCCTTGTGTTCACATGTCATCAATCTTATACCACCCAACCTCCCATGAGAAACCCCGAGGGAAGAGTCATTTCCTTTCACTTTTCTCCCCTCAAAAACTAAGAAACAAAGATTTAGTGTCTTTTTGAAACAAATTTTAATATTATCTTCAAGTTCCTGTAAAAAACATATATATTAGGATGTTGATGAGAATGAATGGCAGGGCCAGATAAGCTAATAAGAGAGTTTCAATTATGTTAAATAATATTGAGAATAAACAAAGAAAAGATGCCCAAATATTCACTGTGGCAGTCTCCGGTTGATGAGATGAAATCTTCATATGGTGTGTACTACATTTTTCACATTTCCTTAAAACACGTTATTTCGGAAGACCATATAAACCTATTTAAAGTATTCTTTATAATTAGACATATCTCTCACTCATCTAATATTCAAATGTTATGTTCAGTATTTTAAGGACTCCTAGAATCTAAAAAGTTTGTCAAGAGAAGTTATAAACTTTTTCCTGATAATAATAAATAACGACTTTGAAACAATATTATTCAAACTCAACCAGCAAGTACTCTCGCCTCGTATGAACCATACCCAAACCAGATGTTAATTCTTCTGACCACTTAGACAACGGTCCTCTCTCCCACTGGGAAGATAACTTTCAGTGTGGGTGTGCCCACTTTTAAGAGATGTTGACTGAACCACTAATTCCTAACAGATTCTTGAAGTCAACTTACACATTCCCTTTGTCTCATCAGGTCCTCCCAGAAGATCATCTCCTTTTTGTATCTAAAATCATCTTTAAGTCCAAGTTCTCAGATCTTGAAGCTTCAATCCCTGTGGCCTGTGCTGTCCCTCAGTGAGCCTGGGATGCCAAACTGATGCCATATCCTCTCAATTGCCTTAGGCTCTTGGAGGAGAGGAGAGCTGAGAGATTAAATTACTATGACAGGGTTAACCAAAGCTTCCTGAGACCCTTTCTCTCTCTTTTTTTTTTTTTTTGTAGGTGAGTGTTTAATTTTTTTTGTTTGTTTTTTTGTTTTTTTTCACACACACACACTGTATTTTATTTTTACAAGAGATAAGTAGACTGACACCAAGCATTGTACATGGATGACCACAACAAAAGCAACAATGATTGCAATTACCAAACATGAAACACACTCATACTATGTCATACTATTGACATTCAGTCCAGTAATCCTCCACTGTAACAGCTCCTTTACTTTGCAGTGAAAATTGATTTGTATATTCTTTGCCTCTGAGTCCTTGTGGGATTTTTTTTTTTAATTCAGACAGAAAGTCACAAAAATTATACTCATCCTCATCAGTTCACTCAGTCCCATGTAATTAATTTTTTTTTTATCTTGATCTTTTGTTAGCACTTTTATGAGTTCATCAGTTTTTCATTAGAGTTCTGAAAATGCTTATTCATTCAGTTCAGCAGTACAGTCAGTTACCAGAAACCTGTACTTGTCAGTCTTTTCCATGAATTTCTTGAAGATGAAAGCCTTTTATAGGAACATATTTGCAAAAGCATCAGAGTACACCCAGAACTGTCTGTAGATGACAAAAGACTTAAAAATGACCACTGTTAAAGATTTGATGAAAGTTCATAATAATGCAGTTGACAAGATAATTAGTTATTTCTGAGATATACATTTTAAAGTAATAACTAGGATTATTACTTATAACATTATACCAGAACATATAAGATTTTTAGAAATTTCATGTAATGTCTGAAACATTTATATTAACATATTTCCATACATATTTCCATACAAATACAAATATAAGATTTTTAGAAATTTCATGTAATGTCTGAAAATTTATATTAACATATTTCCATACATATTTCCATACAAATACAAATATAGGATTTTTAGAAATTTCATGTAATGTCTGAAACATTTATATTAACATATTTCCATACAAATAACCCAATGAAAGTTTAGTATTAGTTGTTTTGTTTGTTTGTTTATACTGCAGGTTCTTATTAGGCATCAATTTTATACACATCAGTGTATACATGTCAATCCAAATCGCCCAATTCAGCACACCACCATCCCCACCTCACCACAGTTTTCCCCCCTTGGTGTCCATATGTCCATTCTCTACATCTGTGTCTCAACTTCTGCCCTGCAAACTGGCTCATCTGTACCATTTTTCTAGGTTCCACACACATGCATTAATATACGATATTTGTTTTTCTCTTTCTGACTTACTTCACTCTGTATGACAGTCTCTAGATCCATCCACGTCTCAACAAATGACCCAATTTCGTTCCTTTCTATGGCTGAGTAATATTCCATTGTATATATGTACCACATCTTCTTTATCCATTCATCTGTTGATGGGCATTTATGTTGCTTCCATGACCTGGCTATTGTAAATAGTGCTGCAATGAACATTCGGGTGCATGTGTCTTTTTGAATTACGGTTTTCTCTGGGTATATGCCCAGTAGTGGGATTGCTGGGTCATATGGTAATTCTATTTTTAGTTTTTTAAGGAACCTCCATATTGTTCTCCATAGTGGCTGTATCAATTTACATTCCCACCAACAGTGCAAGAGGTTTCCCTTTTCTCCACACCCTCTCCAGCATTTGTTGTTTGTAGATTTTCTGATGATGCCCATTCTAACTGGTGTGAGGTGATACCTCATTGTAGTTTTGATTTGCATTTCTCTAATAATTAGTGATGTTGAGCATCTTTTCATGTGCTTCGTGGCCGTCTGTATGTCTTCTTTGGAGAAATGTCTATTTAGGTCTTCTGCCCATTTTTGGATTGGGGTGTTTGTTTCTTTGATATTGAGCTGAATGAGCTGTTTATATATTTTGGAGATTAATCCTTTGTCCGTTGATTCATTTGCAAATATTTTCTCCCATTCTGAGGGTTGTCTTTTCGTCTTGTTTATGGTTTCCTTTGCTGTGCAAAAGCTTTGAAGTTTCATTAGGTCCCACTTATTTATTTTTGTTTTTATTTCCATTACTCTAGGAGGTGGATCAAAAAAGATCTTGCTGTGATTTATGTCAAAGAGTGTTCTTCCTATGTTTTCCTCTGAGAGTTTTATAGTGTCCAGTCTTATATTTAGGTCTCTAATCCATTTTGAGTTTATTTTTGTGTATGGTGTTAGGGAGTATTCTAATTTCATTCTTTTACATGTAGCTGTCCAGTTTTCCCAGCACCACTTATTGAAGATACTGTCTTTTCTCCATTGTATATCTTTGCCTCCTTTGTCATAGATTAGTTGACCATAGGTGCGTGGGTTAATCTCTGGGCTTTCTATCTTGTTCCATTGATCTATGTTTCTGTTTCTGTGCCAGTACCATATTGTCTTGATTACTGTAGCTTTGTAGTATACTCTGAAGTCAGGGAGTCTGATTCCTCCAGCTCCATTTTTCTGCCTCAAGACTGCTTTGGCTATTCGGGGTCTTTTGTGTCTCCAGACAAATTTTAAGATGATTTGTTCTAGCTCCGTAAAAAATGCCATTGGTAATTTGATAGGGATTGCATTGAATCTGTAGATTGCTTTGGGTAGTATACTCATTTTCACAATGTTGATTCTTCCAATCCAAGAACATGGTATATCTCTCCATCTGTTGGTATCATCTATAATTTCTTTCATCAGTGTCTTATAGTTTTCTGCATACAGGTCTTTTGTCTCCCTAGGTAGGTTTATTCCTAGGTATTTTATTCTTTTTGTTGCAATGGTAAATGGGAGTGTTTCCATAATTTTTCTTTCAGATTTTTCATCATTAGTGTATAGGAATGCAAGAGATTTCTGTGCATTAATTTTGTATCCTGCAACTTTACCATATTCATTAATTAGCTCTAGCAGTTTTCTGGTGGCAGTTTTAGGATTCTCTATGTATAGTATCATGTCATCCGCAAACAATGACAGTTTTACTTCTTTTCCAATTTGTATTCCTTTTATTTCTTTTTCTTCTCTGATTGCCGTGGCTAGGACTTCCAGAACTATGTAGAGTAATAGTGGCGAGAGTGGACATCCTTGTCTTGTTCCTGATCTTAGAGGAAATGCTTTCAGTTTTTCACCATTGAGAATGATGTTTGCTGTGGGTTTGTCATATATGGCCTTTATTATGTTGAGGTAGGTTCCCTCTATGCCCACATTCTGGAGAGATTTTATCAGAAATGGGTGTTGAATTTTGTCAAAAGCTTTTTCTGCATCTATTGAGATGATCATATGGTTTTTATTCTTCAGTTTGTTAATATGGTGTATCACATTGATTGATTTGCGTACATTGAAGAATCCTTGCATCCCTGGGATAAATCCCACTTGATCGTGGTGTATGATCCTTTTAATGTGTTGTTGGATTCTGTTTGCTAGTATTTTGTTGAGGATTTTTGCATCTATATTCATCAGTGATATTGGTCTGTAATTTTCTTTTTTTGTAGTGTCTTTGTCTGGTTTTGGTATCAGGGTGATGGTGGCCTCATAGAATGAGTTTGGGAGTGTTCCTTCCTCTGCAATTTTTTGGAAGAGTTTGAGAAGGATGGGTGTTAGCTCTTCTCTAAATGTTTGATAGAATTCACCTGTGAAGCCATCTGGTCCTGGACTTTTGTTTGTTGGAAGATTTTTAATCACAGTTTCAATTTCATTACTTGTGATTGGTCTGTTCATATTTTCTGTTTCTTCCTGGTTCAGTCTTGGAAGGTTATACCTTTCTAAGAATTTGTCCATTTCTTCCAGGTTGTCCATTTAATTGGCATAAAGTTGCTTGTAGTAGTCTCTTAGGATGCTTTGTATTTCTGCAGTGTCTGTTGTAACTTCTCCTTTTTCATTTCTGATTTTATTGATTTGAGTCCTCTCCCTCTTTTTCTTGATGAGTCTGGCTAATGGCTTATCAATTTTGCTTATCTTCTCAAAGAACCAACTTTTAGTTTTATTGATCTTTGCTATTGTTTTCTTTGTTTCCATTTCATTTATTTCTGCTCTGATCTTTAATATTTCTTTCCTTCTGCTAACTTTGGGTTTTGTTTGTTCTTCTTTCTCTAGTTTCTTTAGGTGTAAGGTTAGATTGTTTACTTGAGATTTTTCTTGTTTCTTTAGGTAGGCTTGTATAGCTATAAACTTCCCTCCTAGAACCGCTTTTGCTGCATCCCATAGGTTTTGGGTCGTCGTGTTTTCATTGTCATTTGTCTCTAGGTATTTTTATATTTCCTCTTTGATTTCTTCAGTGATCTCTTGGTTATTTAGTAACGTATTGTTTAACCTCCATGTGTTTGTCTTTTTTACGTTTTTTTCCCTGTAATTCATTTCTAATCTCATAGCGTTGTGGTCAGAAAAGATGCTTGATATGATTTCAATTTTCTTAAATTTACTGAGGCTTGATTTGTGACCCAAGATGTGATCTATCCTGGAGAATGTTCCGTGCGCACTTGAGAAGAACGTGTAATCTGCTGTTTATGGATGGAATGTCCTATATATATCAATTAAATCTATCTGGTCTATTGTGTCATTTAAAGCTTCTGTTTCCTTATTTATTTTCATTTTGGATGATCTGTCCATTGGTGTAAGTGAGGTGTTAAAGTCCCCCACTATGATTGTGTTACTGTCGATTTCCCCTTTTATAGCTGTTAGCAGTTGCCTTATGTATTGAGGTGCTCCTATGTTAGGTGCATATATATTTATAATTGTTATATCTTCTTCTTGGATTGATCCCTGGATCATTATGTAGTGTCCTTCCTTGTCTCTTGTAACATCCTTTATCTTAAAGTCTATTTTATCTGATATGAGTATAGCTACTCCAGCTTTCTTTTGATTTCCATTCGCATGGAATATCTTTTTCCATCCCCTCACTTTCAGTCTGTATGTGTCCCTAGGTCTAAAGTGGGTCTCTTGTAGACAGCATATATATGGGTCTTGTTTTTGTATCCATTCAGCCAGTCTATGTCTTTTGGTTGGGGCATTTAATCCATTCACGTTTAAGGTAATTATCGATATGTATGTTCCTATGACCATTTTCTTAATTGTTTTGGGTTTGTTTTTGTAGGTCCTTTTCTTCTCTTGTGTTTCCCACTTAGAGAAGTTCCTTTAGCGTTTGTTGTAGAGCTGGTTTGGTGGTGCTGAATTCTCTTAGCTTTTGCTTGTCTGTAAAGCTTTTGATTTCTCCATCGAATCTGAATGAGATCCTTGCTGGGTTAGAGTAATCTTGGTTGTAGGTTCTTCCCTTTCAGCACTTTAAGTATATCATGCCACTCCCTTCTGGCTTGCAGACTTTCTGCTGAGAAATCAGCTGTTAACCTTATGGGAGTTCCCTTGTATGTTATTTGTCGTTTTTCCCTTGCTGCTTTCAATAATTTTTCTTTGTCTTTAATTTTTGCCACTTTGATTACTATGTGTCTTGGCATGTTTCTCCTTGGGTTTATCCTGTATGGGACTCGCTGCGCTTCCTGGACTTGGGTGGCTATTTCCTTTCCCATGTTAGGGAAGTTTTCAACTATAATCTCTTCAAATATTTTCTCTGGTCCTTTCTCTCTCTCTTCACCTTCTGGGACCCCTATAATGCGAATGTTGTTGCGTTTAATGTTGTCCCAGAGGTCTCTTATGCTGTCTTCATTTCTTTTCATTCTTTTTTCTTTAGTCTGTTCCGCAGCAGTGAATTCCACCATTCTGTCTTCCAGGTCACTTATCCGTTCTTCTGCCTCAGTTATTCTGCTATTGATTCCTTCTAGTGTAGTTTTCATTTCAGTTATTGTATTGGTCATCTCTGTTTGTTTGTTCTTTAATTCTTCTAGGTCTTTGTTAATCATTTCTTGCATCTTCTCAATCTTTGCCTCCATTCTTATTCCGAGGTCCTGGATCATCTTCACTATCATTATTCTGAATTCTTTTTCTGGAAGGTTGCCTATCTCCATTTCATTTAGTTGTTTTTCTGGGGTTTTTTCTTGTTCCTTCATCTGGTACATAGCCCTCTGCCTTTTCATCTTCTCTATCTTTCTGTAACTGTGGTTTTTGGTCCACAGGCTGCAGGATTGTAGTTTTTCTTGCTTCTGTTGTCTGCCCTCTGGTGGTTGAGGCTATCTAAGAGGCTTGATGGGAGGCTCTGGTGGTGGGTAGAGCTGACTGTTGCTGTGGCGATCAGAGCTCAGTAAAACTTTAATCCACTTGACTGTTGATGGGTGGGGCTGGGTTCCCTCCCTGTTTGTTGTTTGGCCTGAGGCAACCCAACACTGGAGCCTACCCGTGATCTTTGGTGGGGTTAATGGCAGACTCTGGGAGGGCTCATGCCAAGGAGCACTTCCCAGAACCTCCGCTGCCAGAGTCCTTGTCCCCACAGTGAAACAGAGCCACCCCCCACCTCTGCAGGAGACCCCCCAACTCCAGCAGGTAGGTCTGGTTCAGTCTCCCCCAGGGTCACTGCTCCTTCCCCTGGGTCCCGATGCGCACACTACTTTGTGTGTGCCCTCCAAGAGTGGGGTCTCTGTTTCCCCCAGTCCTGTCAAAGTCCTGCAATCAATTCCCACTAGGCTTCAAAGTCTGATTCTCTAGGAATTCCTCCTCCCGTTGCCGGACCCCCAGGTTGGGAAGCCTGACGTGGGGCTCAGAACCTTCACTCCAGTGGGTGGACTTCTGTGGTATAAGTGTTCGCCAGTCTGTGAGTCACCCACCCAGCAGTTATGGGATTTGATTTTACTGTGATTGCGCCCCTCCTACCGTCTCACTGTGGCTTCTCCTCTGTCCTTGGACGTGGGGTATCCTCCTTGGTGAAGTCCAGGGTCTTCCTGTCAATGATTGTCCAGCAGACAGTTGTGATTCTGGTGCTCTCACAAGAGGGAGTGAGAGCACGTCCTTCTACTCCACCATCTTGGTTAATCCCCCCTAGGTGAGTCGACCCTTTCTCTCTTGATGCCAAATTCTTCTGTGTTCTTCATCTCCCAGTCTGCTAATTATGACCAGCGTGACTTTGAGGAAGTTACTTAATAACTCTAGCCCTCAGTCTCCCCAGCTTTAAAGTGGAAATAATACTATCTCTTTCACAGAGTTGTCGTGAGGATTAAATGAGAGAATGCACATAAAGAGATTAGAACAGTGCTTGGCTCATAAAACACGTGAAGGACATAGTAGCTGGTGTATCATTCCATCAGTTAATTCTCTTCAATGTGGTAGAAAGCTGTGTGTAATACTAGCAGGTCTAACTTCACCATATATCTAGTAGCTCTTAGACTAAGAAATCACTTTGTTCCAATTATATGCAGTGTCCATATTACAAATTATACTTCTTATCTCTTAGCCATATTAGATGTTCTGATTAAATCAACAAGGGGCTGAGGGTAGACTGATTACTATGAATTTATAGGCAAAGTAGAGTTTACTAGAATACTAGATTTAACTAGTTAAATGTGAAATATTTTAACTTCATTATCCATGGAATGGGGCTCTTATTGGCTCATTTAGACATTACCTTTGCAGATGGTCTAAGATCATCGAATTTTAAGCTAATGACTTCGATCAGCTAATTGTAAATCTGGTGGTATATTTGGGAAGGAATTCTTTTATATAAAGCTTACTAGGTTCAGTTGTTAAACCAATAACTCAGTTTCTAGAATAAAGACAGGATGACAACATATCGTAATGGTGCGAAAGCAGGGAAAATGAGAAGTAAGGGCTTGGCTTCAGGTTCTGAACCTCAGTCACCAGGACTTGCCAAGATCTTAATCCCATTCCTCTTTCTTTGTCTTCTTTTCTCTTTCTGTAGCCATCCAGCTCCTATAAGAATAATTATAGGAAATGATGCAAATAAACAAGGTGGCCCCTCAAAAAGATCAGGAATAGCAAATTTATACTTTGGAAATACAATCAACTGCCAAGTTAAGGTGAGGTTAGTTAAAGTACATAGATTAATGCTGTTCAAGGATATTTTGTAACAGAAAACAAGCTTTTTACAAGGAAACTGTGTAAACACCTGTGCTTCCAGTTTGGGAAAGGCTGGTTAGGGCACCCCTAGATTACTAGAGGTGTAGATCTTATGGGCAACCCCTTGTCTGTCTGGCATTAATTGGCATATTAACTGGTATTAACCACATGACTCAGATTATCCCTCAGGCACCATGGAGGGTGAGGCAATGAGTGAAACATTTTTACCAAAATCAGTATCAATAGAATATTAAAGAGAAACATTTTAAAATACCAAAACCATAGAACATGGACTTGGGTAAGGTAGATAATCCATGAGAATGTGCACTCAGAAATATCATAAACTCAGACTCTGTCCTGAAAGGATTAAACACCTATCATCTGCCAAGGAGTATATTTCCTAAATTGTATGGATTTTCCTTCCTACACAGCTGAGAAGGAAAATTCTGAACACATACAGATATATTTATTATAAACTTCGGATGTTTATATACTAGCGAGATGGTAAGCACTTTTAAAAATTGGAGATGTGTTATAGATGCTATATTAAACATGTTACATATCTCTGATATATTTCATAGTTAAGAGAAGCAAAAATATTTGTATCCCTAGATATAACTCCTATATTAATTTTCTTAGGACATGATCCCAAACACTACCTCTTTCTTACCTGCCCTCTCCATCCCTCCCTGTGACTTAGGGAGGGACACTAGGTCCTCTGAGACAGAAGGTAGAGAACTACACTAGCAGATGCTGATTCCTTTCTTCTGTTTGCAGAACAACTACCTTAATGTGCAGTTTCACCCCTTGAAAAAATCACACAGCTCATCTTTCTCCACCTGAGACTTTTGAAGCTGACTCAACCCTCTGTAGCACCACTGCACATTAGAAGCTGAATTTCTGTCTAAGGATCCCGTTTGTTATCTTACATTTTTAAATGTTTTAGATGATTTGATTTTAAATGGAATGCCCCTTTGTTGTTTTATGATCCCTTATTAAATAGGGTCTGCCTCTCTCTTTAACCTCATAAGGAATTATAATAAAATGCATTTTCTCCTAATAGGTTATCTATTATTTCTTTACGAACTGTGCTAGGGTGCCTCATCATATGTAAAACTTGTTATATGCAGGCTTATGTTTTCATTGGTTGTTTAGTACTTGTAGTTAAAGGTTAATCCTAGTTATGCTGAATAACATAGCCTAGAAATCCAGCTAATTTATTTAGGACTGGTTAGAATAAATTAAAGAACTGCTGGAAATAAATGAAGTTAGTGCTGTGGGTAAAAATGTTCTCTTTCAGCCCACACTATTTATTTCCAAAATGATAAAGGAAATGGAAGACACCTAGAAATATTCTCATTTTACTGACAGGGCTTCTGATAGGCAATATGGAGAAGGGCTTAGTCCTAGATTAGCAAAGCAGGTGGTAATTGTTAGGTCAAAAATGAGGGTGCTTTGATTACTAGTCCAACACCACCACCAAGTCCAAAATTAAATTAAAACCTTTTCAGTGTCCTCTGAACAGAACTTGTCCTGAATCAGGGGTATGCCTCTTCTTAGGTAATATTTGTAACTATTTCTAGAAGTGACCTGTTAATGATACCATATACATTTCATCACACCCATTCTCCAGGTGCCACCAAATATTTTCACTACCTACGATCTGTAAAAATGTATTAAACAGAAACCTCAATTAAATAGAGTTGGGAGACCCAGAAGGGGGAGCTCTCACGCCCTGGGATGATAAAAGCACAACAGGAAGAAGAAACAATCCTCTTCCTTCCTGGCAGGGACTCAGCCAGTGAAAAGCCATGGAGCCTTTTTCCTCCCTATTAAAGTGTTCTCCTGCCCTTGCTGTGCCAGGACTTGCACGTGGCTCTCCATGGTTCCAGACCCCAGATTACAACTCTCTGCTAGTCCCAAATAAACCCAGCTTTGCTGGAGGAATAGCTAGCAGTCTATTTGTTTTGGGTCAACATATCTAAATACTATAGACCAGCATAGAAGAAAAAAAAGATTTTTTTAGGCAGTGAACATAATAACAGAGTCAAATATCCCAGAGCAGAACAAATATTAGTCTCATACTACATTGGTTAGCTAGGGCTTTCATGACAAAGCACCATAGACTGGGTGGCTTAAAAACAGAAATTTATTTTCTCACAATTCTAAGAAGCTAGAAGCCTGAGATCAAGGTGTGGGCAGGGTTGGTTTCTCCTGAGGCCTCTCTCCTTGGCTTGTAGATGGCCATCTTCTCTCTGTGTCTTCACACGTGGACCTCTGTGCGTATGTGTCCCTGTCCTAATCTTCTCTTCTTATAAGGACACCAGACATAAAGGATTAGGGCCCATCCTAACAACCTCAGATAACCTTAATCAGCTCTTTAAAGACTCTATTTCCAAATACAGTCACATTCTGATCTACTGGGGGTTAGGACTTCAATATGCAATTTTGGAGGGACACCATTCAGGCCATAACAGTTCACCCTCTGGCCCCCCAAAACCATGTCCTTCTCACCTGCAAAATACAGTCACCCCATCCCAACATCCTCCCAAATCTTAACCCATTCCAACATCAATTCTTAAGGCCAAAATATTAACTAAACATCATCTAAATCAAGTATAGGTGAGACTTGAGGTATGATTCATCCTGGGGCAAAATTCCTCTCCAGATGTGATCCTGTGAAACCAGACAGGTTATCTCCTTCCAAAATACAAGGTAGAACAAGCATAGGATAGACATTCCCATCCCAAAAGGGAGAAATTGGAAAAGAGAAATTGGAAAGCAAGTCCAAAACCCAGCAGGGCAAATTCCATTAGATTTTAAGGCTCAAGAATAATCCTCTTTGGCTTCATGCTCTGCACTCCAGGCCCACAGGGGCAGCAGCCCCAGCCCATTGGCCCTGAGCCCTGTGGGCCTGTGGTGGCAGTGTCAGCCCTGCCAAACTCCAAACCACCTTCAGAGTTATTCTTTCCCTTTCCTTGAAGGAAAATGCATGTTCAGAGCTTATAGCTCTATTGCCCTATCCTGTAGAATCCCAGAATTCTGACATCAAAGTGTCAGAAAGATTGATTTTTCCTGGAAGCCTCTTCCCTTGGCTTGTAGATGATCATCTTCTCTGTGTCTCCTTACGTGGTCTTCTCTCTGTGCATGTCTACACCCTAATCTCCTTTTCTTTACAGATGCCAGTCATACTGGATTAAGACCAATTCACATGACCTCATTTTATATTAATTATCTCTTTAAAGACCCTATCTCCATAAAATCACACTTTGAGATACTAGGGGTTAGGACTTCAATACATGAATTTGGGGGGTGGCAGAATTCAGCCCATAACACATACTTAGGTTTGTCACATAACTCCAAGACAACTGCAGGAAAGACTAGGAAATGCAGCTTTCCTGTATGCCCAACGAGAACAAATGAGATTAATAAGTATATGACTAGTCTCTATCAAAGTAGGAGAGATAAAATGTTAAATATTTTATAAGACAAAACAAGATAAGCATTGACTATCTTTTGAATTATCCATAATATGATTCGACAAAGTAGGTTTTAACTATCTATTAGCACACCAATTTGAAAAGACAATCACATGGGTATACACACACACACACACACAATGGAATATTACTCAGCCATAAAAAAGAATGAAATAGTGCTATTTGCAGCAACATGGATGGACCTAGAGATTATCATACTAAATAAGCCAGACAGAGAAGGACAAATATCATATGATATCACTTATATGTGGAATTTTTTTAAAAAGATAACATGAACTTATTTACAAAACAGAATAGACCCATAGACATGGAAAACAAACTTATGGTTACCAAAGAGGAAAAGGAGGGAGGAGGGATAAATTAGGAGTTTGGGATTAACATATATACACCACTATATATAAAACAGATAACCAACAAGGACCTACTGTATAGCACAGGGAACTATACTCAATATTTTGTAATAACCTATAAGGGAAAAGAATCTGAAAAAGAATATATATATATATATATATATATATATATATATATATATATATATATATATACACACACATATACATATATATATATATATATATCTGAATCACTGTGCTGTACACCTAAAACTAACACAACATAAATCAGCTATACTTCATTAAAAAAAAAGATCACATCCAATTTTATCCATGGGTTTGATATAATGTGTCTTAAATTTTTTAAATATTTTTCAATTAAAACATTAAATAAAAATAATCAGCATCAGAAACCGATAGTTTTTTGACCGTTTGAATTCAGAGCATTCTATCCTGGTCAAATTTCTCCATTCGTGATGCCCAGTTTCACCCTTAATATAAATATGCATAAGGTGAGGATATACAGAAACTGGGGGTTGGCAAACTACAGCCCATGAGTAAAATTTTCCTGAAATACAGCCACGTTCATTCATTTACTTAAACTGCTTTTCACTATAACATCAGAGTTGAGTTGCTGTGAAAGAAACCACAAAGCCTAAAATTCTTATTACTTGGCTCTTTCCAGAAAAAGTTTGCTGACCCCTTGTCTTGATGAAGGAAGTGCTACTAAGCCAGTGTTTCAATGTTTTATTTTGTTTGGCACTCCAGTTTTTATTACCCATGCCATCAAAGAATATCACTTGGGTTGGGCAAGAGATATGCCTATATTTGTAAAATAAAAGGACACTGAGAACTCATGTTTATTCTCTGGAAGATCAGTGTTTGGAAAGAGTATACATGGCAGTTGAGACTCTGGAAATTAAATGCACTGAAATTATTGCTGCATGAACTCCCCCTAGAAAGTCTTTGTGTACTCTCACACATAGAAATATTCCAATATGAAGACTGCTGATGGAGATGAAATCCACTGATGGAAATGAGACTCCGTGACCTACCTTAGCACAGTGGTTAAGAAAATAGATTCTGGAAACAGATTACTGGATTTTCATTTCTATGGACTCTTACTATCTGTGTGACATTATGTAAGCTACCTAAACTGTGTACAAATCAATGCAAAATGGGACTATAAGAGTACCTCTCTCATAAGCTTATTGGAAGCACTAAATATGTTAATACAAATACATAATTAGAAAAGTATCTGGCACATAGTAAATGCTTAATATTAGTTATAATTATAATTGAATTTTTGTTTTTTTCTCTTGTCTACTGTTTTGTTCTACTATGTGTTGTAATTGTGGATCTCAGGAGACAGAACTCTGTTGATCATACCCTTTAGCATGGCCAACTAGCATCATTCATCTATGTAAAGACCCTCTTATTATTTTTTTCCTTAATTCAGCATCTCCAATTCCATATCCTACTATATAATGGTCACACTTAAAAATATTTACTATATGTCCTTCCATACTACTTTCCAAAATTTTTAACATATATGTACAAATATGAAAAATATATTTTAATGTACATTTCTAAATAGTTTGGTGCACTATATCTTACAGTTTTCTCTTGCATTTTTCATTTACCTTTCTGTGTTTGAGCTAAATGCATGTTTTTAAATCAAATCAAATGTATTCCTCTTTACTGTTGCATGGTATTCCCTACTATTCTTTTTTTTTTATTTTTTATTTTTTTTACTCTTTTTTTTTTTTTAACTTTGGGTTTATTTATTTATTTATTTATGGCTGTGTTGGGTCTTTGTTTCTGTGCGAGGGCTTTCTCTAGTTGCGGCAAGTGGGGGCCACTCTTCATCGCGGTGTGCGGGCCTCTCATTATCGCGGCCTCTCTTGTTGCGGAGCACAGGCTCCAGACGCGCAGGCTCAGTAATTGTGGCTCACGGGCCTAGTTGCTCCGCGGCATGTGGGATCTTCCCAGACCAGGGCTCGAACCCGTGTCCCCTGCATTAGCAGGCAGATTCCCAACCACTGTGCCACCAGGGAAGCCCCATTCCCTACTATTCTTTCCCACCTCACTGGGGTCCAGCAACTGTGATCTTTCCATTTTCTCAAGCACCCAAAACACCCTCTGTATTAGTTTCCTATGGCTAAATAACATATCACCATAAATTTGGCAACGTAAAGCAATACCACTCATTACCTCACAGTTCTATAGGTCATAAGTCCAAGCAGGCTCAACTGCATTCTCTGTTTAGGGTCCCATGAGGCCAAAATCAAGATGTCGGCCAGGCTGGGTTTTTATTTGCAGGATCTGGGTTTACATCTGCTTCCAGCCTCATTCAGGATGTTGACTGAATTCAGTTCCTTGGGGTTACCTGAGGTCCCTGTTTCCTTGCTGGCTCTCAGCCAGGGGTTTCTCAGCTCCTGAAAGCTGCCTATGTGTCCTCTCACCTGGCCCCTCCATCTTCAAACCAGCAAGAGGGCTGATCCTTCTCACATTTCCAAATCTCTCTAATGACTTCTGCCACCAGCTAGAGAAAACTCTCTGCCTTTAAAGGGCCTGTGTGATTAGATTAGTCCCACCCAGATAATCTCTATTTTGATTAACTCAAAATCAACTGAAAAAAAAAAAATCCCCTTTGCCCTATAAAGTAACATAATTACAGGAATAACATTTCAGCATATTCACAGCTTCTACCACACTAACAGAGAAGGAGTTACACAAGAGAGTGGGCCATTACAAGCCTCCACAACTCCCTAAACCTGAATCAAGAGCTATATGACAATTTAACGGTACTTTCATAGGCCTAAAGATGACAAAGTTCTAGAAACCCTCACATAGTACATTTTGCTTACATGTCCCACTAATCTGCAATTTTGAGCATACAATACTGAACTTTAGGAGGTTGAGCTAATAGGACATTCTCTAACGCTGTCCAAAATGTGGTTAACCACCACCATCTGAGCATGGCTTCGGCTGCTATAACACAGGAAGCAGCTGGCCCCTCACAACGTCCTGTTTCCTGAGTGGGCTTTGGCTCAGGGTTTGACCAAATGAAGGGCTTCCTCCTACTAGGGTGGCTGCTTCTCCTTGTTTCTGAGATGTGGACTAGTTCTATAGGCCAGAAAGGTATGACAATATAATTTCTGGATCTGTAAGTATCATGCAGCCATGAATATTATATACTATTGTTTTGTACATCTTCGTTCATTATTGCTTTTGAGATTTTATTGTATGATCACGCCACAAATTATGTATCCAGTCTTTGCCGAAGGACATTTAACTTGCCACCAGTTGCTAGTTTTCATAATGCTGCTATTTACATCCTTGTACACAGCTCCTCCTGCGTATGTATGAGTGTTCCTGGGCCTTCTAGGGTGCAGTTCCAAGGGAGTGGAAATGCTGGGGTGCATGAGCATGTATATGTGCACACACACAGAGTATACATTTCTACTGTTTCCTAGATAGTTAGCAGCTCCTCAATAAAGTTATTGTACTTGTTTATCCTCCCTCTAGAGTTTCTCCACACCCTCACCAACACTTGGTTTCAGGAAACAATATTTGCCAGTCTGGAAGGGGAAAAGGGTGCTTCTGGATTTTAATGAACTGTGTCATGATTACTAATGAGATTGCTTTTTATCACATTTCCTCTTTTGCATACTGCCTGTTGATGGCTTTTGTCCATTTTATATCAGAATTTGTTTTATTTTTCATTTTATATTGGAGTATAGTTGATTAACAATGTTGTGATAGTTCCAGGTGTACACCAAAGGGATTCCGTTATACATATACATACATCTATCCTTTTTCAAATTCTTTTCCCATTTATATTATTACAGCATATTGAGCAGAATTTGTTTTTCAATTGATTTGCATGACATTCTTTATATATTCAGGATACTAATCCTTGGGGATTTGCAAAGTATTATGTTATTTCTTAACAGTGTTTATGGCAACTTTGGGGACAGAAATGTTTAATTATTTTTTATTGTGATAAAAATATTTAACATGAGATCTACCCTCTTAAAAAGTGTGCCATACAATACTGTTAGCTATAGGCACAATGTTGTACAACAGAGCTCTAGAACTTACTCATCTTGCCTAACTGAAACTTTGTACCTGTTAAATAAAAACTCCTCATTTCCCCTCCCCCAGTCCTGGCAACCACCATTTAACTGTCTGCTTCTATGAGTTTGAATCTTTTAGTTAAACAAATATAACTCTTTCTCTTTTTTGTGTATCTATTATATATCTTTGGTTTCTGGTTACCATGAGGTTTATATAAAGCAACCTATATACATATATGCGATTATTTTAAGTTGCTCATCTCTTAATTTTAAATGCATTTTAACAATCCTTCATTTTTACTACCCTCTCCTCATGATTACTGTTTTTGACATCATACCTTACATTTTTTGTTTTGTGTGTCCCTTAACTGCTTATTTCAGATATCATTTTACTACTTTTGTCTTTTAACCTTCCTATTAGCTTTGTACATGGTTGATTTACTACCTGTATTGTATATTTACCTTTCCTGATGAGCTTTTTCCTTTCCTAATTTTCATGTTTCTAGTCATGGCCTCTTCTTTTTTGCTTAGAGAAGTCCCTTTAATATTTCTTATAAAGCTGGTTTGGTGATGCTGAACTCTTTTAGCTTTTGCTTGTCTGTAAATCTGAATGAGAGCCTTGCTGGGTAGAGTGTTCTTGGTTGTAGGCGTTTCCCTTTCATCGCTTTAACTATATCATGCCACTCCTTTCTGGCTTGCAGAGTTTCTGCTGAAAATTCAGCTGACAGCTTAGTGGGAGTTCCCTTGTATGTAACTCGTTGTTTTTCCCTTGCTGGTTTTAATATTCTCTTGTCTTTAATTTTTGCCATTTAATTACAATGTGTCTTGGTGTGGACCTCTTTGGATTAATCCTGTTTGGGACTCTCTGTGCTTTCTGGACTTGGGTGACTGTTTGCTTTGCCAGGTTAGGGAAGTTTACAGCTATTATGTCTTCAAATATGTTCTCAGACCTTTTTCTCTTTCTCCTCCTTCTGGAACCCCTATAATGTGAATGTTAGTACATTTGATGTTGGCCCAGAGTTTTCTTAAACTGTCCTCACTTCTTTTCATTCTTTTTTCTGTTCAGCATCAGTGATTTCCACTACTGTCTTCCAGCTTGCTGATCTGTTCCTCTGTATCATTTAATCTACTGTTGATTCCTTCTAGTGTATTTTTCATTTCAGTTATTGTATTCTTCATCTGTTTGTGTCTTCTTTATATTTTATAACTCTTCATTAAAAACTTCTCATTCTCACTCTGTTCACCCAGTCTTCTCCGGAGTTCTCTGAGCATCTTTATGATCATTACCTTGAACTCTTTATCTGTTAGATTGCCTATCTATCTCCATTTCACTTAGTTCTTCTTTGGGGGTTTTATCTTGCTCCTTCATTTGGAACGTGTTCATCTATCTCCTCATTTTGCCTAATTTGCTGTTTTTATTTTTATGTATATGGTAGGTTGATTACATTTCCCAGCCTTGAAGAAGTGGCCCTTTGTAGGCGATGTCCTATGTGTCCCAGCAGTGCACTCCCCCCTGGTCATCAGAGCTATATCCTCTAGGGATTCCCCCCCACCATGCAGGCTGTGTGGGTCCTTCTGTTGTGGTGGGCTATGAGTGGTCTTGTAGGCATGGCTGGTCCCAGGTCTGAGTGGTTGCCAGGGCCTGCCTGGAGGCTGCCATTTGCTGGTTGGCTGAGCTAGGTCATGAGAAGTCTGGCTATGAAAACCTGGGGGCCTCTGGGTTAGTGCTGGCTCACTGGTGGGCAGAGCCAGGTTCTGGGTTGGGTGGTTATGGGGCCAGGATTCCCAGATCTAGTCTCAGCCTGGTGATCTCCTGGTGGATGAGGCCAGTTCCTGACACAGCTGGCTGCAGGGTCCAAGGTGTCCTGAAGCTTGTGTCAGCCCACTGGTGAGTAGGGCTGAGATCCAGCAGGTCCCCAGACTGGTGCTGCCTACTGGTGGGCAGAGCTGTGTCCCAGACTCGCTGGCTGTAGGGCCCTGGGATATCCAGTCTAGTGCCTGCGTACTGGGCCAGGTCCTGGGCTCTGTGGTGGACAGAGCCATGTCCAGGGATAGCTGTGGGTTCAGGGGTCTTAAGGCAGCCTGCCTACTAGTGGATGGGGCTGTGTCCCCACCCAGCTAGTTGCTTAGCCTGAGGCATTCCAGTATTGGTGCCTACAGGCTGGTGGGCAGGGCGGGGCAGTCCTGAGGCTAATAAGCTAGAGGGAAGATTACAAAATGGTCCTTGCCAGCACCCGTGTCCATGTGATAGAACAAGCTTCCAAAAATGGCTGCCACCAGTGTCGATGTCCCCAGGGTGAGCTCCAGTTGCCTCCTGCCTCTCTAGGAGCCTCTTCAAGATCAGCAGGTGAGTCTGACCCAGGCTCCTTTCAAATTACTGCTTACCCTGGGTCCCAGAATGTGTGAGATCTTGTGAAAGCCCTTTAAAAGTGGAGTCTTTATTTCCCACAGCCTCTGGGTCTCCTAAAATCAAGCCCCACTGGTCTTCAAACCCAAGTGTTCTGGGGGGCTTGTCCTCCCAGTGCAGGACCCCCAGGCTGGGGAGCCTGATGTGGGGCTTAAACCCCTTGCTCCTTGGGGAGAACTCTGAAATTGTAATTATCCTTTTGTTTGTGGGTTGCCCATTCAGGGATATGGGTCTTGACTACACCACATCCTCCCCGCCTTCTACCTGTTTTGTTTCCTCCCCCCCTCCTACCTGTTTTGTTGTGGTTCCTTCTTTATATTTCTAGTTGTAGAGGATCTTTTCTGGTAGATTCCAGTCTTTCTCATCAATAGTTGCTCTGTAAATAGTTGTCATTTTTGGTGTGCCCATGAGAGGAGGTGAACTCAGGGTCTTCCTACTGTGCCATCCTGACTCAGCTCCTCAGGAGTGTAAATTTTTATTGAAGAGTAACAACTCCTCTGAAAGGAAAGGGAGAAAGAATCGATCAGGGGAAGTCATCAGACAAAGACTGAGACGTGACTGTATCTGTGCTGGTCCAACAAGGGATTCTAAAAGTTGCCCTTTAGAGGAGTCCCAGGTTGGGCAGCAATGGCTAGACCTTTGTTCCAATCTTGCTCAGGCATGGACTGGAACGCCCAAGAGAAGAGTATGATCTCTGCTCAAAGGCTAAAGGAGCAATGGAGTTAACAGCTGGAGGCTGTTCTGGGATGGGCAATGCATCTTTCCCTGAAAGGAAATATGAGCAGCACATCTGTGAATGCCACAAAGAACAAATTGGTTCAACCCTAAGTACAGTCCATAAACAAAGATATCTAAATAGATCTAAAGGCATGTATTTCCTTTTTCTCCCATTTTATCCAAAAAGGAGTTTCTAAAAATTGCCTTTGATTTGGTACTCAAAGAAAAATTTAACAGGCTAAGCCAAAAAGAGAGTGTAAAGAGATTGATTCTGCAAGATGGCTGAGGTAAGGAAACTTACAAGTAGCATTTCTTAATATTGTTCAATGGTCATGAAGCTTTATTGAAGTACCCTGTTTCTAAAGCATTTCGAGAACAGAAATTATATTTTTTAATTGTTTGTATTGGGACACTAACTGGGGTCATTTTAAATAAGAGTTTAACCCCTAAAACTTTGTTTAGAATTTTATAAACGAAACTAAGGTAAAATATCTTTCGATTCCAACATCAGTAGATACCTGGATCCTAAAAATAATATTATTAAGAGTACAAAATGGTGGTTTTGAGTGTGCAGATAACCCACAGTAAAGGGTAACTCAGAAGACTCCTAAAGTTAGGATTCAAAGTCTTCCTAAAAGAATTAAATGGCTGCGTAACAATATGTGTTTTTTTTGTTTGTTTGTTTGTTTGTTTTTTACAATATGTGTTTTGACGATTGAAATTGTCAAGTATCCATAACCATCCATACCACCATGCATATAATCCTATAAATGAATCATTGCTGTCTGAAAGACAGAGTTTGAAAGATAGAACATTCTGTCTCAAGATCTATACACAAACATATACTCTGCTTTTCTTAGAAACAATGAACACAGGATCTGCGCTCTCTGTTCTTGTCTTTTCAGGAATCTATGTACCATTGGCTCATTCCCCTGTGCATCAAATGATGGGCCCTCCCTTCCATGAGAGAGAAATCTGGCCATCCACTTGCATACTCTATGCAAGTTCCTATGCATACTCAGGAACTCTCTTCCTATAGCTGCTTAAGAACTGTGCATCAAACATGCATCAAAAATTAGTAGTATTCAGAGAGCTGTGATTCATTATGCTATAAGCCATCCCTCACTTTAAAAAATAACTTACTTCTAGTCAAAGAGGAAATTAGAAATATCTAGAGACAGGGACTTCCTTGGCGGTCTAGTGGTTAAGACTCCATGCTTCCACTGCAGGAACACAGGTTCAATCCCTGGTTGGGGAACTAAGATCCTGCATGCCACATGGCACAGCCAAAAAGAAAAAAAACCTAGAGACAAATGAAAACGAAAACATGACAATCCAAAATCCATGGGAGGATGCAGCAAAGCAGTTCTATGAGGTAAGTTTATAGTGATACAATCTTATCTCAGGACACAAGAAAAATCTCAAATAAACAACCTAACATTAGACCTAAAGCAACTAGGGAAAGAGAACAAACAAAACCCAAAGTTAGTAGAAGGAAAGAAATCGTGAAGATCAGAACAGAAATAAATGAAAGGTACAATCTCCCAAGACTGAACTAGGAAGAAATAGAAAATATGAACAGACCAATTACAAGTACTGAAATTGAATCTGTGATTTAAAAACTCCCAACAAACAAAAGTCCAGGATCAGATGGCTTCATAGGCGAATTCCATCAAATATTACAGAAGAGTTAACATCTATCCTTCTGAAACTATTCCAAAAATTGCAGAGGAAGGAATACTTCTGAACTCATTCTATGAGGCCACCATCATGCTGATACCAAAACCAGACAAAGATACAACAAGAAAAGCAAACTATAGGCCAATATCACTGATGAACACAGATGCAAAAATCCTCAACAAAGTACTAGCAAACTGAATCCAACAATACATTAAAAGGGTCATACACCATGAACAAGTGGGATTTATCCCAAGGATGCAAGGATTTTTTAATATCCACCAATCAATCAGTGTGATACACCACATTCACAAATTGAAGAATAAAAACCATATGATTACCTAAATAGATGCAGAATAAGCTTTTGGGCTTCCCTGGTGGCGCAGTGGTTAAGAATCCGCCTGCCAATGCAGGGGACACAGGTTCGAGCCCTGGTCCGGGAAGATCCCACATGCCGTGGAGCAACTAAGCCCATGCACCACAACTACTGAGCCTGCGCTCTACAGCCCGTGAGCCACAACTACTGAGCCCACGTGCTACAACTACTGAAGCCTGGGCGCCTAGAGCCCGTGCTCCGCAACAAAGACAAGCCACTGCAATGAGAAGCCCGCTCACTGCAACAAAGAGTAGCCCCTGCTCGCTGCAACTAGAGAAAGCCCACGTGCAGCAGTGAAGACCCAACATAGTCCAAAATAAATACATAAATAAATTTATATTAAAAAAAAAAAGAAAAAGCTTTTGATAAAATTCAACATCCATTTATGATAAAAACTCTCCAGAAAGTGGGCATAGAGGAAACATACCTCAACATAATAAAGGCCATATATGACAAACCCACAGCTAACACCACACTCAATGGTAAAAAGCTGAAAGCCTTTCCTCTAAGATCAGGAACAAGACAAGGATGTCCACTCTCACCACTTGTCTTGGAAGTCCTAGCCAAGACATGGAAGTAACCTAAATATCCATCGACAGATGAATGGATAAAGAAGATGTGGTACATATATACAATGGAATATTACTCAGCCATAAAAGAGAATGAAATAATGCCATTTGCAACAACAAGAATGGACCTAGAGAGTATCATATTAAGTGAGATAAGCCAGACAGAGAAAGACAAATATCATATGATATCACTTATTTGTGGAATCTAAGATACAAATGAACTTATATACAAAACAGAAATAGACTCACAGACATAGAAAACAAAGTTATGGTTACCAAAGGTGAAACGGGGTGGGAATAGCAATAAATTAGGAGTTTGGGATTAACATATACACACTACTATATATAAAATAGATCAGCAACAAGGACCTACTGTATAGCACAGGGAACTGTACTCAATATTTTATAATAACCTATAAAGGAAAAGAATCTGAAAAAAATTATATATATACATATGTGTGTGTGTGTGTGTGTGTGTGTGTGTGTGTGTGTGTGTGTATAACTGAATCACTTTGCTCTACACCTAAAACTAACACAACATTGTAAATCAACTATACTTCAATTAGAAAAATAAAACTAAAGAGCTATACAATGTGGGACTCACTAGGAAGTCTTACATATCTAATAAAACTCAAAAGTCTGTGTTTGGTTCCTTGGAATGTACTGCAAGACAGTTAAAAAGTGTCTATCTGCAGACACCTGACAGAACACAGAAATTTGAATGGAAGTTATTTCATACGTCATGAGAAGGTTTGCATATTTAAACTAAGAAGTTGATAACATTTGAGTGCTCTTTGAAATGACCTTCATGTCTGTTGACTCTCATTTACCTTTCAACCCACTGGGGGAAAAATTATCTTCATATTAAAGGGTCTAGGAAGTTCTATTCACTCAATGAAGCAGAAGTTATTGGATTCAGAGGATACATATGTAAGTTATACAGAGTTTTAAATAGAGCAAGAAAACAATGTTAGTTAACCAAAAAGGATTACTTTAGAACACTAATGTTACCATGTTTTTCAAACAATTTAGCTGGTAATAGATGTCCTCACCATTTGGGGACATTATTGCATGATTAAGGGTATTACTGTAGCTACTCATAACTTATATGAATGATTTGGGACACTGTTTCGTAATGTAAACATCTCATTATTATGATGAAAATGTATCAAGTCCAAAACACCTCTGCAAACACTAAGTGGTAATGATAGTACAGTTGTAGAAAAACACTTCCCAAGAATAAGTTTAGAATGGAAATTAGATATTATAAAATGCTGTGAAGAAGGACCCCAAAAAAGGTTAAGCTCAGAGATGCAAGATGAACACTGCTACAATACAGTTGGTCCTAAGTCAAACTATTGTTTGAATTTAGTATTTTGGGGTGACCTGGAAAAAGGCAACAGTAATACCAAAAGTCTTACTACAAGTATTTATTGTGCTTTAAATTTTTGACGTTCCTCCATTTCTGTCCACCAACACATCCATCTTGTCTTATTTTGTGGGGATAAAAATAAGTCTTTAATTAGTTTTGAAATACGAGATCTGCAGCAAGATTGTTTCCTGCCCTCATCCCACCTACAGTGAGGCTATGGCTAGAAATGCCTAGGGCACCACCTGGGGCCACTGAGAGCTTCCCACAGACATCTCCCCTTTCAGAACCAAGGTCATGTCTGGCCCACTATTGTGGTTTTTCTTAGGATTTCAAGATACCCTCAGCAATAACCATCAGGAAAGTTTGAAAGACAAGGGTTCTTACTCACAGGTCCTGGAGGGTACACAGCATATCTAGGGCCACATAATGAGGTCACAGGTAGAAAGGGAGCCCGGGCCTGGGGTTCTGCTTTTATTGGGGTCCAGGGTTGGGGACCTAGGTTTTTGCAGACACACCCTTTATTGATGAGTTTATAACATTAAGAGTAGGAATTAAAGAGGCCAAATGGTCAGTTATCTAAGTCAATGAGAGATGGGGCCCGACTCTATCTGGTGATGTGTTTTTTTGAGATAGCCATCTTTGAAGTGGATGCATCGGCAATCAAAAGCTTAAGAAGTCAGACACTTGCATTATAATCCAAAAAACTGTCAGGAGTTTATACTACAAAGATATACCTTATATAATGTAGAGCTAGCCTATGTAAGCTAAGTGGGTGAAACAAAACCAAAAGAAGAGTATTTCATGACACATGAAAATTATGTGAAATTCAAATTTCAGTGTCCATAAAAAAAAAGTGTTATTGAAACACAGACATGCTCATTCATTTGCATATTGCCTATTGCTACTTTTGAGCTACAATGACAGAATGGTTGCAATAGATATCATGATTTACAAGGCATGGCTCACAAAACCCAAAATATTTGCTATCTTCCCCTTTCCAGAAAAAGTTTGCCAACCCAACTGGAGTGTCCTGTATAGAGGATACCCCAAGTACATAAATGAAAACGGAAAACTCACTCTTCATCTCCTACTTTAGTAAATGCCCTCATTCTTAGTAGAAAACCTACTTTTCCCTCATTCTGCATTGTTTGAAAGCAAAATTAGTAGCATAGCACCTTATTACAAAGACAAATTCGGAACAAGTATTTGGACTTTATAAAAGCAAAAAGACAAAAGTGTGAGAAATGCATCCTACTCTTACCTGAATCTCAATCTCACAAGCCATGACAGGGTAAAAACAAAACAAAACAAAACAAAACAAAAAAACCCGCCTCAAATCAGTCTGCCAACTCATGGGTCACTGGACCCAAATATAATTCATTGCCTTATACACATTTTTGAGATTCAATCTCCTCTTCCATAACTAAGAAAGTAAAAGAAGTCACATTCTATCCCTGTTGAAATAGAAAAATATCATGTTGCAATTCTGATCCCCTTCCCCAAAAGTACTCAGGGAAACTCAGCACAGCCAGGTGGCAAGAATTAAGAACTATTCCAGTAAAGATGAGTGATCCCCACCCATCGGCACACAATTCTCATTCTTCACACCCTTACTTCTTTTCATCCATTAAACCCTCCCCCTTCCACCAAAAAATTGTACCCTGGAAAAAAGATTCCTTCCCCCTTTTCTGTGTCCATGGCTGAAAATTCCATACAGTGGATGCTCAGTACATGTCTGTTGAAGTGATGAAGCGGTACCCAAGATAGCATAGCCTAACATCAGAACTGAGACTAACACCGGGGTTGTTGGCTTGGTTCAACCTGAGCCCTTGTTTGGCTCCCTCTCTGACTTGTCCAGGATTGTGTATCTATTTGCCTACTTGACATGGCCACTTGTCCAGAATTCATCTTTCTCTGCAAACTGTTCATCATTAAGTGGCATCATAATCCACCTGACTACCCAGGTCCCAAATCCTAGACGTTATCTTTGATCCATTTCCTTTACTCCTTCACCCTCCATACCTAGTCCACCAACAACTCCTGGTCACTGTGCTTTTCAAAAAGATCCCAAGTCTGTCCACCTGTGTGGCCACATTGACTTCCTCTTTGTCCTTGGGTGGTGCCATGCTCTCTTCCATATCAGGGCTTTTTTTTTTTTTTTTTTTCATATCAGGGCTTTTGCATTTTGTGTTCCCTTAGCCTGGAATGCCCTTTCACTGAAGCACTGGTGGCTGGCATGCTCTCATCCTTTCTCAGCTTGGACATCACCCCCTTAGTAGGCCATCCCAGGGCATGCTGCTTCTAAGCCCTGCCCTTCCCCACCCAGTTTCCATTTTTACCCACCACTATCACTTTAAACTACTTGCTGCAATATGAAAGTATCAATTATTTGTTTATGTGTTTATTGTTTATCTTCTATGCCAGAAAGTCAGCTCCATGAGTTCCGTGGCCTTGTGTTTCCTGCCAACTGCATATCTCCTGGGACCTAAAGCAGGGTCTGGCATTGAACAGGTGCTCAAACATTGTTCATTAATATGTGGGAAAGAGAAGAGTTTGACAAGAAAGGAAAAATCACCCTTGTGTTTCCCCGTGTTCAGAGAAGAGAAATAAAAGGCGTACAATATCACTTTGAAGAAAAGGAAAAAACAAAAAGATTTTCTTGGTTAGTGAGTTGGTTCTTGAAGATGAAAATCTCTGCTGGAAGAAAAGACAGCCTCTCAAGCTAGACTGGAAATACCTCAAGGCTCAGACCTTTTCTTTGTACTCTAGATCTTCATTCTCTGCCCCGCTCCCCTGCAGCATAGACTAGGACCCTCCCCTGCCCACTCCACGAATACACAGGCACACACACAGGTGATCCTGGAGAGACAGCAGTGAGCAGTCCCAAAGAGAGATCTCAGTTCCCTGCCCAGGAATTCAACCTGTGTAGCCTGGATGAAAACCAGGAATCCTAGCCACTAGACCACCAGGGGCTAGAGGCTAGAAGCCAAGTTCCCCTGGCTCTTACCCCCATTGAAAGCAAGAGTGTTTCAAGGAGGCAAAAACTGTAAAAACAGGTCCAAAGTTTATTATTAGAGACACAGCATAACATCTGGGAGAGCACACAGAGAAACTTTAAGTCAGAAACAAGGCAGAAAGGATATGGGCGTCCTCTCTAATGAGGAGTGCAGTCCTTCCAGGTCTTTGTTTACATTTGGCCAATTATCTTGTTTCTTTTTCACACCTGACCCGTCCTAGGACTCTCCCCAACATACATGTGCAACTTTTTGCTAAGATGGATCCCACTGCAGAGGCCTATGGGTGCATGTCCACACTTATTATGGGGTGGCACCCCCTCCCCTTTTGTTCCCCAAGGAGCCTTCCCGTGCATGTGCAGACAGGGAAGTTTTCCTTGACCTCAGGAGTGGTCATCTTATCTCTTTATTCCAGCAGAGCTCAGCTTCTGCCACTACCTTTGTCCTTGGAGTGTCTGGGTGAGAACAAAGCTTCAATTTTGCTCCACTTGACAAACTCCCGCTGTCCAGCCCAGGGGCCCATCTATCTCCTACCTCACAGGGAAGAAAAACAAATACTGACTTCTCTGGGGACTTCACAACCAAACCAGACATCATGAGCTGCCTTCCCTGCAGATGGCACTGTTTCATAGGATTAGAAGGAGCCATGAGGGCCTTTTGGAGAAGAAAAAAGTCAGGGTGAACTTCCATTCGCTCATTTAACAAATCTTTGAGCATCTGTTCCAGCTGTTTGCTTGAATCTAAGATTCTTCCAACTTTAGATACACCATTATTTTATGGACCACTAAGATTAAAGAAGCTACCAATTAATCTGACACATTTCGGTACTTAATCTTGGAATCATTCTATGCAAATTAAAAGAGCTCTGTGGACATTTTTAATCATATCACTCACATGCTACATACAAAAACAAATGTAAACAAAGTAGCTGGTGAAAGTAAATCCTAAAATATTTTCATCATGAGTCTGCGTCTTCCAAATCGCTTCCTGGCTCAGAATCATCAGTCCCTGTTTTCTCACATAATTATCATGCTTTGAGCCATCACAAGCATGGATAATGCAATATCTCTTAAAAGAATGCTCCACTCTTATCTCCAGAATTGCCTGTCCATGGGTGACCCCTATTTCTCAAGTTTTCATGCTGACCCTCTCTGATCTTACCAGGAGGTGTCAACAGAAAATTTCAGATCAAATTCTTCATGTGCAAGTGATCGCAGCTACAGCACACCTGTCCGCCAGCCAACTGGAATGTCATTGATTATAAAGCCTCTAAAATTCGGATGTCTTATTATATGAAAAAAAAATGTGCTTGTTAGAATGAGTGAAATATGTTATATGCCAGGTTCTGTTCTAGGCACTGGAGACACAGAAGTGGGGGAAGGAATCTCCTGGAGCTGATACTATAATGAAAGGATACAGAGAATATGAAATAAATAAGTAAAATATATATCATATTAGATGGTGATAAACACTATAAAAGGTTTAGAGCTGTACATGGGATAAAATTTAAAATAATTTTCTCAGTCAAGGAAGGCCTCACTGTATAACTGAATCACCTTACTGTACACCAGAAACTAACACAACATTGTAAATCAACTATATGTCAACAAAAATTTATAAATAAATAAATAAAACTTCACAGCACAAAAACAAAAGGCCTCACTGAGAAAGTAACATTTAAGCAGAGACCTGAAGTTGTCAGGTGAGCCAGCCATAGAAGAATAGGGGGCAGTGAGAATTCCAGGCAGATCATCAAGGTGCCAAGGTCCTAAGGCAGGAGCATGCCTGGCCTATTCAACGAATGACAAGGAGGTCAAACAGCTAAAACAGAGTGAGGGCAGACATAGAGAACAGATGTGTGGTTGCCAAGGGAGAGGGGAGCAGGGGAGGGTTGGACTGGGAGTTTGGGATTAGCAGATGCAAACCATTATATACAGGATGGATAAACAACGAGGTCCTATTGCATAGCATAGGGAACTATATTCAATATACTGGAATAAGCCATAATGGAAAAGAATATGAAAAAGTATACATATGTGTAACTGAATCACTTTGCTGTGCAGCAGAAACGAACACAACATTGTAAATACTTCAATAAAATAAATTTTTAAAAAATAAAGTAGAGGGCTTCCCTGGTGGCGCAGTGGTTGGGAGTCTGCCTGCTAATGTGGGGGACACGGGTTCGAGCCCTGGTCTGGGAAGATCCCACATGCCGCGGAGCAACTAGGCCCGTGAGCCACAACTACTGAGCCTGCACGTCTGGAGCCTGTGCTCCGCAACAAGAGAGGCCGCGATAGTGAGAGGCCCGCGCACCTCTCACTGAAGGGTGGCCCCCGCTTGCCGCAACTAGAGAAAGCCCTCGCACAGAAACGAAGACCCAACACACCCAAAAATAAATAAATAAATTTATTTAAAAAAATAAATAAAGTAGAGTGAGGAGGATGGGGTAGCCTGGTAGGAGCTGAGTGCTGGCACTCCCTAGCCCTCTTCCCTGGAATATAATAAAACCAGACTGCAGAGTGCTTCCTGGGCCATAATTAAGACTGGAGCTTTTACGGTGAGTCAGAATGGACGAATAGGCAGAGCACAGAGGTTTTTTAGGGCAATGAAATTATTCTGTGTAATACTTTAATGGTGGACACATGTCCAAACCCATAAATGTACAAGAGTGAACATTAAGGTAAACTACAGACTTCGGGTGCGTATGATGAATCTACGTTGACACATCAACTGCAACAGAGGTGCTACTCTGGTGCGGGATGTTGACAATGGGAGGCTGTGCCTGGGCGGGGGTGGGGCAGGGGTTTATGGGAAATTCCTGTCCCTTCCTCTCAATTTTGCTGTGAACCTAAAACTGCTTTTAAAAATTAAATATTTTTTAAAATATAAGAATACATATTATCCCTCTCTATTAGTAGTATTTAAAAAAACACCTTTACACATATTTTTTCCTCCCATTCTCTTATTTTTGTGCATGTGATAAGAACACTTAATCTAAGATCTATCCTCTTAGCAAAATTTTAAATGTACAGTATTGTTAACCACAGGCACTATGGTGTACAGTAGATCTCTAGGACTTAATATAGCATTGGGATAACCGGATATCCACATGCAAGAGAATAAAATTGGACCCCTATGGTACACCATTCACAAAAATCAACTCAAAATGGATTAACGACTTAAATATAAGACCTGAAACTGGAAAACTCCTGGAAGAAAACACAGAGAAAATCTTCTTGACATTGGCCTTGGCAATGATTTCTTGGATATGACACTGAAAGCACAAGTAACAAAAGCAAAAATAGACAAATGGGACCACATCACACTAAAAAGCTTCTGCACAGCAAAGGAAACCATCAACAAAGTGAAAAGGCAGCCTATGGAATGGGAGAAAATATTTGCAAACCACATATCTGATAAAGGGTTAATGTCCAAAATAGCATAAATAAATAAATAACCTGATTTTAAAATGGCCAAAGGACTTGAATAGATATTTCTCAAAAGAAGACATACAAATAACCAACACATATATGGAAAAGTGCTCAATATCACTAATCAGGGAAATGCAAAACCACAGTAAGATATCACCTCACATCCGTTAGAGTGGCTATTATCATAAATGAAATATAACAAGTGATGGCAAGAATGTGGAGAAAAAGGAACCCTTGTGCACTGTTGGGGGGAATGTAAATTGGTGCAGCCACTATGGAAAACAGTAGGAAGAGTCTTCAAAAAATTAAAATACAACTGACATAGGATCCAGCAATCCCATTCTGGGTATATATCTAAAGGAAATGAAAACAGGATCTCAAAGAGATATCTGTCCTCTCATGTTCACTGAGGCACTATCCACAATAGCCAAGATATGGAAGCAACCTAAATGTCCATCAATGGATGAATGGATAAAGAAAATATGATATTTACATACAATGTGATATTATTCATCTTTTAAAAATAAGGAAATCCTGTCATTTGCAACCACATGGATGAACCTGGAGTACATTATGCTAAGTGGAAGAAGCCAGACACAGAAGAACAAAAAATACATGACCCCACTTATATGAAGAATCTAAATAACCTAAGTAATTAAACTCATAGGAGAAAGTATAATGGTGGTTACCAGGGACTAAGGCAGAAAGGAGATGCCTTCGTCATCTAACAAAGAGATGTTGGTCAAAGGGCATAAAGTTTCCCATTGGCCTTTGTTATTGGGAGCAAATACTCCTGTCAAAGCCACCATGCTGAAGGCCCGTCACTGGCAATCATTCAATTAAATCACCATCAACCCAATATTTCTCACCTATTTGGCAACAGCCCAGACCTAGTAAAAATCAAGGGACTAAGGAAAAGCAGCTCTCTTAATCACATAGAGGCCTTCATCTTGATAATGAAGACTGCCAGCAAGGACTGTTCAGGAAACAGAAGGTGAAGGTTTAGGAAGCCTCGCAAGATTTTAGGCCTGTGCCTGTGCTCAGGTGCAAAGAGTTATCCACCAAAGGAAAACTTTTACAGCACGATCACTCAGCCTCCTGAAAGGAACATTTTTATGACCGCTCTGGTACTCAAAAGTGTATGTAGGTCTCATACAATTAAACAGCTCTTTTCCATGTTCGTGGACCTGGGGGATCTCTGAAATTCCTGAGAGTTTGTCCTACATAGGTCAAGTGACTTATAGGGGGCTTTGTGGGATCAATTTAGGGATGCCACAAAGCTTTGTCTTAACTGATGGGGTTCTTTGATTACGTACTCGAAGTCATTATTTCAGATTTAAGGTGAATCCTCCAAAAATATTTTGTTAGAATGCAATTATCTCCCTCTGGGGCACTGAGGGGGGCAGCTACAACAGACTTGAAGGCTTTTATCCACCTAGACAGGCAAGTTGAAGGGGATTCAAACCTAGAGGACCATCCTAGCCTGCTATGGAAATAAGCTTGGTGGAATCCCACCCTCCAAAGTGAATTCTTAATTAGCTTCAGATCAACTGAAAGTACTGTCAAATAAGAAATCCAAAACTCATTAGAAAAAAATATTATCAATTTCCCTTGTTCCTAGAATCCAAGAATGAAAATTAACCTCATCCTATTGATCTTGGAGAAAGGTAAAGAAATATTCTTACTACAGCTGTTCCCAATAGGCCTGCAGTGTAGTCAAGCTTTGTATTCTGTCTCCTTGTTGACCCAATGGTGTTCATTTCCACCATGGCTACTAAACCTTTCTTAAAGGACTCAAGCTACCAACAGTAAAGGATTATTATGTTTCTACTGAATTGAAAATATGACGTATCCACAATTCAGAAAACTGCTAAACAGTAGAACACTACTGCCTGCATCTGCCAATATTAATAACATCTGTGGAAGATTAGAGTATAAAAGACACCATTCAGATCTGGCTTTGCTTCTTGCTAGCAAAGTGAACATGGCGATTCCACCTCTTAGGCTTTGTTCTCTGATTTGGAAAGTGAACTTGATAAAGAACACCTTGTAAAAGTGCAGACATACAAGCCAATGTTATTCGGGCTCTATATTCAAGGTGTAATTTATAAGAAAAAGAAAAGAACTTTTCAAACAACTGGAAAATTAAAGGATATAACATTTATATGCCCACCACTCAGCTGTAACAGATTTTAACATTTTTGTGTTTGTTTCAGATATATTTTAGAAATAAAACATTACAGTGGAGATCCCCCCCACCATGTGCCCCTACTTAACGTAATTCTCCTTCCCTCTCCTGAGATAGTAACCATCATTCCCATGCATGGTTTTACACTTTTACTAAATGCGTATATATAGATAGCGTTAGTTTTACAAATATAGCGCATTTGCATATTTTTAAAGCTTTACAAGTGAGGTCATGCTAAAAATATTCTGCAACTCATCTCTAATAGTATTAAACTGACAGACCTATGGCTTATTCATTGTATCTGCTCCATAGGACTTAAAGTTTGAACATAGGTTGTTCTCAAAGTTTTCCATAAATTCATTCATTTAGTCATTAAAACAGTCCTAGGAGGTAGATATTATTTTCCTCCAATTATACAGATGATCAAGTGATACATGGAGGAATTAAATAACCTGCCCTGAGCCACACAGCTAGTAAGTGGCATGTAATCTGCATAGGATCAGACTCTGAGATAAGGGTTCAAAGCTCAAGATTGGTTCAAGAGGAGCACAGTAATACAATAGCTAATATTGAGGAGGGTTCCTGGTGGGAAGTTGTGCTTAATTAAGTGACAGGTGGAACCACTCACTCACCTTTCTGAAAGTCCTTTATCAACTCTATCTTTTCCAACTTCATCTTCACTCACCATAAGAAGTCAAACTAAAAGAATCTGAATGCGTTACCAAACTACCAGTACCTCTGTGAGTGGTTTATTGAATGCTACTAACAGCTGTGTGGGTGACAATGACCCTTCCACACCAACATCCCAGCTTAGGCCCTATTTTGAGGTTATTATTCAGACATCAAGAAGTATAGCCACAAAGACACAACATGTTTTATTTGTAAAATCATCTCTCCATAAAGATTATATATTTATATATATCTTATCATAAGAGAATATGCAACGGCTACATTGCCACTTGTTTATAAGAAACACTTTTTAAAAACATAAAGCAGGGCTTCCCTGGTGGCTCGGTGGTTGAGAATCTGCCTGCCAATGCAGGGGACACGGGTTCGAGCCCTGGTCTGGGAAGATCCCACATGCCGCGGAGCAACTGGGCCCGTGAGCCACAACTACTGAGCCTGCGCGTCTGGAGCCCGTGCTCCGCAGCAAGAGAGGCCGCGATAGTGAGAGGCCTGCGCACCGCGATGAAGAGTGGCCCCCGCTCGCCGCAACTAGAGAAAGCCCTCGCACAGAAATGAAGACCCAACACAGCCAAAAATAAATAAATAAATTAATTAATTCAAAAACAAAAACATAAAGCATTAGGCACTACCTGAACCCTAACTTCTAGATGACCTCTCAGGACGTGGCACAGAAAAGTTCCAAAATCTATAATGATTGGTTTTAAAATTAAAGAATGCTATCGTAACAGAGTTATCAAGATTGCCACAGAATAATCTAGAACAGAGCTACATTTGGACTCTCATGAACTAAAGAATGAGGCATTTTAAGTGGAAGTGACTGATGGGATGGCTTTACCAGCGGAATAAAAAGACAGGGAGTTAATAAACAGCTGCAGTGTAGTTGCTGACACACTCGGTACAGAAGACACATTGACTAACACTCTGACCACTGAATATTGAGCATCTACTCTGTGCCAGTCGTCAGAGGGAATGGTTAAGGAGATTGAGACCCTTGACAAGTTTTATCCCAGTAAAAGCTATTAAAAGTAAATGGTTTGCTTATCAGATTAGGTTTAAACCAGACTGGAGATTTAATAAATCTGATGTGATAACTGGGGTGAGGGAAGATTTATCAATAAGACCAGAACATATATAAACACATGGAAACAGCATTTTTTTCCAAACATGATTGTAATTAATGCAAGACATCACGTAGACACCATTTAAAACAAAAACCAAAAAACCAAAACAAAAACACTAATTAGCAGAGCTTTGGGCTTTTTCTCTCCTTATATCAAGCCCAGCACCTGCTGCCTGTTCTAAGGATCCTCACCGAGGAGTGTTGGAAGTATGGAATCCAAGGCAATGCAAACAGGCAAGGGCTGGTTAAGTTCCAGGAAGAGCAAGAACTGGCAGAGGGAATATCATTTTTGAACTTTGTAAGATTGTTGTTGATAGTGCTTGGAGTGGTATCCAAAAACGATGAGCTACAAGTTTTAAAGAAGAGAAAATCTGCATGTCAGGTTAAATTTAAAAATAAACCATTGGTGGGGCTTCCCTGGTGGCGCAGCGGTTGAGAATCTGCCTGCCAATGCAGGGGACACGGGTTCGAGCCCTGGTCTGGGAAGATCCCACATGCCGCGGAGCAACTGGGCCCGTGAGCCACAACTACTGAGCCTGTGCATCTGGAGCCTGTGCTCCGCAACAAGAGAGGACGCGATAGTGAGAGGCCCGCGCACCGCGATGAAGAGTGGCCCCCGCTTGCCGCAACTAGAGAAAGCCCTCGCACAGAAACGAAGACCCAACACAGCCAAAAATAAATTAATTAATTAAAATAAATAAATAAATAAATAAATAAACCATTGAGTCTCATTTTGGCTGGACTCATTGTTGTCCACCCTACTTTAACAGTCATCGGTTCAAGACCACCACCACGCTGCCCCTACTTGATTTTTTAAAAATTTTATTGAAGTGTAGTTGACTTACAATATAATATTAGTTTCAGGTGTACAATCTATTAAAAATTGCATATTTTTCTAGATTATACTCCATAAAAAGTTGTTATGAAATATTGACTATTTCCCTGTGCTGCACATTACATCCTCGTAAATTATATTATACCTTGTAGTTTGTACCTCTTAATTCCCTTCACCTATGTTGCCCCTCCTCCCACTCCCTCCCCTTTGGTAACCACTAGTTTGTTCTCTGTCTTCGTGACTCTGTTTTATGTTTGTCTTATTTTGCAGAGTCCACCCATCAACAGATGAATGGACAAAGAAGATGTGGTACATATATACAATGGAATATTAGCCATAAAAAAGAATGAAATTTTGACATTTATGACAACGTTGATTTTGGGGGAGGGGGAGTGGGAATAACACTAATTCTTAATAACATTAAGAATTCCCCCTCCGCCTCCCAATGACCCACTATTGAAGAATCTATTCCCCATTGTAGAGAATGTTAGCTCTGATAGCCTTATGAAGAAGTTATCTAAAGACAGCTCTCACTAGCATAAAGTAAGAGTCCTAGATCTTTAAAATTTTCCACTCATAAAATACTAGAACAGTAAAAGGGTTATTTCATTGATCCTTAAAATATAAAAAAAAAGTTTAGGACGTTTTCCCAAAAGCCATAGGGTCATGGTATCTATATTAAACAAGCACCCGAATTCCCTTTTAGAAAAAAAACTTTTTCAATCCAATTATGTGCATTTGGGTGTATAGGATTTATCTAAATTACCCAAATTGGAAAACATTAGGTCTTGTATAGAATAAAGAATTATAAACTGAAGTCAGGATTTAATTTCGTCTAAATGTTTGGCCTTAAAGAGTGGACAATGTGTACTTTGTCTACCATTCTTATTTTTCCAAGCATCTCCAGATCTTTAGAGGCAGCTATATGAGACGGTGTGTTTAGGTCCTGACTTGCCATCTCCTAACTACATGATCTTGAGCGTATCAACCTTTGAGCTGTATTAACCCATTTTACTGTCTTTGTAGTGTTCCCCCAAAGCAGAATCTGACAAAGAGATTTATATACAGGGGATTTATCATAGAAGTGCTCCCAATAAAGCAAAGAGGGAAACAGAAAAGGAAGATAAAGATAACAAAAGTGTGCTATTTCGGTCATAGTCCTAGCCTCAGGAGAACCTGCAAGAAAGCTTTAAAGTCAAATCCTGCCTCACAGTTTGTCCTTGAATCAGGCAACAGAGCCAGGCTTTCATTAATAGGGGCAGAGGAAATTTTGTAAACTCCCAGGCCCAGTTGGGGTCAGTAAAGGCCAAACTGCACAGAATCAAGTGGTGGAGCACACAGAAATGGTGACGACAATCCAAGGGGATCTGGGCAGAGCATCTGCAATGAACAAATGACATGGATAAGTATTTCCCTGGACTGAGGAACTGTGCCCACCAATCATTCTAGGACTTAAACTGCACTGAGCTTCACTCTCTAAACATTTTTTTTTTTACCTCTAAATCTGGATTATTATTATTTTTTAACATCTTTGTTGGAGTATAATTGCTTTACAATGGTGTGTAAGTTTCTGCTTTATAACAAAGTGAATCAGCTATACATATACATATATCCCCATATCTCCTCCCTCTTGCATCTCCCTCCCACCCTCCCTACCCCACCCCTCTAGGTGGTCACAAAGCACTGAGCTGATCTCCCTGTGCTATAAACATTTTACTTTTAACAAGTAGTTCATAGAAAGTAAAATGAGAACCAGCTGGCCCGTGACACTCCCCTGAAAACAATACACCTTAAAGGAATTTTTCCAGTGACTCCTTTGTGCATTATGTTACAATAGAGAACTGAATAAAAAATCACTCCCCTGGAGAAAACCTAATGGGACAAAAAAGACTTTTTTAATTGAAGTATACCATCTCACACAGGAGTTTTAATGAAATTTGAACAAGAAACAAATCAATTCAAGATGTAAGATCTTTACACTAAAGTCTCTTCCCATGGATTCTGAAGAGACTGTTTCCACAAAGACCACTAAGAAAATGGCAGCTCAGGCTCTGGACCATCGGTGCCACCAGTTAGCGTTTCTGGAGACTGAAATTGTGAAATTGAAATGATGAATGGCCAGGCTAGAAACAAAGGCTACAGCTTCTACTTAATAATTTTACTCTGGAGATTTGGCTTTCAAACATTACCACAGTGCTAGAAAGATTACAGAGAAGCACTTGTATTTAAAGCCATAATTGGAGTTTTGTGTCTTCTGACTACAATTCAATGGGGAGACATTCAAAAACACTGTGTTATGGCAAAATAAAAATTTCCATAATCCTAACACAGGGACAACCTCTGTAAACACATTTAGGTGTATACTTTTGCTATTACTCATTTTTAAATTGTCATACTGGATTACCATTTTTCAACCTGTTAATTTATACAATAAATATTCTCATGTAAATAAAATATTTCCAAGGACATTTAATAGACATATAGCATTCAGTAACATGTGTTGCTATTAAATGTGTTATTTCAGTCAAAATTCTATCAATTGTATATAAAGTATGGAAAATGGATACTATGTGCTCCTTATTTCTCTTATTAATTAAAAATGTATTCAATAGTAAGTTCCAGTATAGCAGAATAAAGATCACCAAAAATTCACTTCTCCAAAAGGGAATCCTCCCTACACTGTTGGTGGGAATGTAAATTGGTGCAGCCACTATGGAGAACAGTATGGAGGTTCCTTTAAAAACTAAAAATAGAGTTACCATATCATCCAGGATTCCCACTCCTAGGCTTATGTCCAGAGAAAACTCTAATTCAAAAAGATACATGCACCCAAATGTTCATAGCAGTACTGTTTACAGTAACCAAGACGTGGGAGCAAACTAAATGTCCATCAACAGATGAATGGATAAAGAAGATGGGGTATATACACACAATAGAATATTACTCAGCCATAAAAAAGAATGAATCATTGCCATTTACAGCAACATGGATAGACCTAGGGATTATCATACTAAGTGAAGTAAGTCAGACAGAGAAAGACAAATATCATACGATATCACTTAACATGCGGAGTTTACAAAATGATACAGATGAACTTATTTACAAAACATAAATAGACCCACAGACATACAAAACAAACTTATGGTTGCCAGAGGGGGAAAAGGTGGGGTAATGGATAAGTTAGGAGTTTGGGATTAGCAGACCCAAACTACTATATGCAAAATGGATAAACAACAAGGTCCAGCTGTATAGTACAGGGAACCAGATTCAATATCTTGTAATAACTACAATGGAAAAGAATCTGAAAAGAATATATATATACATATATAAAACAGAATCACTTTGCTGTACGTCAGAAACTAACAACATTGTAAATCAACTATATTTCAATTAAAATCAAAAAACAAAAACAAAAATTCACTTTTCTAAAAAATAAAAGACAAAAAAAAAAAAAACTGGCAGAAACTGTCAAATTTAACTTTCTCACAATTCTAGGAATTAACCTAAGGCTTGCAACCATCCAAGGAGCATGTATTCAAGACTAACGGTGGAATCTCAGTAAGAACAATGAGCTTTGTGACATTCTAACTTGTTCTATGCCAATTCCTATCTCCCCAGCTCCATAGTAGCCATGAAAACCAACAGCCTAGCAGAACCCAAAGAACACAGAACAGTCTGGGGCTCCCTAAAATCCCATCCCCGGAGAATCGTCATTATTTGAGCTCTCTGGAAGTTTTCCTGAAATCCTGGTCTTAATTTGACTTAACTCAAAATATGTTCAATTTGAATAGACCTAGATCAAGTAAGCAGATTGAATTAATAATTAAACACTACCCACAAAGAAAAATCCAAGCCTACATGGCTTCACTGGTGAATTCTAGCAAACATTTAAAGAATTAATACCAATGCTTCACAAACTCTCCCAAGAAATAGAAGAGGACAAAAACTGCTCAACTCATTCTATGAAGCCAGTATTACCCTGCTACCAAAACCAGACATCACAAAAAGAACTACAGACCAATATACTGTATGAATGTAGATATGAAATTCCTTAATAAAATACTAGAAAAGTGACACATAGACAAATGGAAAACAATAGGGAGAGCCCAGAAGTAAACCATTACATATATAGTCAATTAATTTATGACAAGCCAAGAATACACATTAGGGAAAGTACAGTCTCTTCAATAAATAGTGTTGGGAAAACTGGAAAGCCATATGCAAAAAATGAACCTGGACCACTATCTTACACCATATGTAAAAATTAACCCAAAATGGATCAAAGACTTGAACGTAAGATCTGAAACCATAAAACTTCTAGAAGAAAACATAGGCAATATGTTTCTTGACACTGGTCTTGGCAATAGTTTTTTGTTTTGTTTTGTTTTGTTTTGGATCTGACTCCAAAAGCAAAGGCAACAAAAATAAAAGTAAGAATAAACAAGTGAACTACATCAAACTAAAAAACTTCTGCACAGCAAAGGAAGTCATCAATAAAATTAAAAGGCAACCTACTGAATGGGAGAAAGTATTTGTAAATCATATATCTGATTAGGGGTTAATATCCAAAATATGTAAAGAACTCATACAATTCAATAAAAAAAAATCCAATTTTTAAAAACAGGCAGAAGATCTGAATAGACATTTTTCCAAAGACAACATGCAGATGGCCACCAAGTACATGAAAAAATGCTCAATCATCAGGGAAATGCAAATCAAAACCACAATGAGATATCATCTCACACCTGTTAAAATGGCTATTATCAAAAAGGCAAGAAATAACAAGTGTCAGTGAGGACGTGAAGAAAAGGGAACAATTGTGCACTGTTGGTGGGAATGTAAATTGGTGCAACCACTATGGAAATCAGTATGGAAGTTCCTCAAAAAAAATTAAAAATAGAATTACCATATGATCCAGAAATTCCACTTCTGGGTACTTATATGAAGAAAATGAAAACACCAATTCAAAAAAATTTCTGCACCCCACCATGTTCACTGAAGCATTGTTTACAATAGCCAAGACATGGAAACAACCTAAGTGTCTACTGATGAATGAACGGATAAAGAAAATATATACACACACCTACACACACACACACACACAAATGGAATATTATTCCAGCATAAAAAATAAAATCTCACCATTCACAACATGGATGGACCTTGAGGGCATTATGCTAAGTGAGATAAGTCAGACAGAGAAAGACAAATACTGCATGATCTCACTTATATATGGAAAGTATATATAATATACTTAAAAAGCAAAAACAAACAAAAAACCCCAAGCTCATACAGAGAACAGACTGGTCAGATTGGTGATTACCAGAGGCAGGGATTGGGGGTGGGCAAAATGGGCGAAGAGGGTCAAAAGGTACAAACTTCCACTTACAAAATCAATAAGTGATGGAGATGTAATGTACAACATAGTGACTCTAGTTAATAATACTGAATTGCATATTTTCAGTATACTTTTAAGTATATCTTGAAAGTTCTCATCACAAGAAAATGAAATTTTGAAGCTACATGTGGTGATGCATATTAACTAGACTTATCATGGTGATCATTTTGTAATATATATATAAATATTGAATCATTATGTTGTACACCTGAAACTAATGTAATGTTATATGTCAATTATACCTCAATAAAAATTTTTAAAAAGAAAGAAATTCATCCTATAAGTACATTAAAAGATACACAATATCATTAGTCACCAGGGAAATGCAAATCAAAACTACAATAATACCATTTCACACCCCCTAAGGTTACCAGAATCCAAAAGACAGAAAATAGCAAGTATTGGCAAGGATATGGAAAAATTGGACCCTCATACACTGCATGTAAAATGCGACAGTCACTTTGTGAAAGTCTGGCAGTTCCTCAAAAATTTAGCATTACCACATGACCCCGCAATTTAACTTCTACATATTTACCCAAGATAATTCAAAACTTGTGCACAAATGTGCATAGCAGCACTATTCATAATAGCCAAAAAGTGGAAACAACCCAAGTGTGGTATATCCATACAATGAACTATTATTCAGCAATGAAAAGGAATTGAGTATTGATATATACTACAATATGAATAAACTTTGAAAACATGCTAAGTGAAAGAATTCAGTCACAGAAGGCTACATATTACATGATTCCATTTATATGCAATGTCGAGAATATGCTAATTTATAGAAAGAGAAATTAGATTAGTGGTTTCCAGGAGCTGGGGGAAAGGAGACTGTAGAGTGACTGCTAATGGATACAAGGTGCCTTTTGGGGCTGATTAAAATATTCTGGAATTACATAGTGATGATGATTGCACATCTTTGTAAATATACTAAAACCACTATATTGTACACTTTTTTAATTTTTTAAATAAACTCTTCTTCCCTACTCCATGACGTGTAGTTAAACCGAGTGATAAAGCCCTGCTTTTTTTTTAATACTAACTAATGGAATTCTAGATGCTACCCTTTGATGGAAAATCTTCATAATAAATAAAAGTAAACCTGAGAAAGAAATGAAGCCACCAAGGAAGAGATCCTTTGTACCATAAAACTTGTTCAAAGAATCTGACTTGGTAAGGTGTTAAACCAAAATCCCCCTCCCCCACCCCTCCACCCACTCCTGGAACTTGAGAATTTTCAAAACCGTAAACCAAATTGTTCCACACATACAAATCTATCCTTGAAAGTATAATTTCAAAAGGGTCTTGTAATACTGAAAACTTTAAAAATGGTTTTCATGCCCTGAGAAAATAACCTTTAAAGAAATCTGTAGCTCTGATGGATTGTTTCATTTCATAGTTTTTTGTCCCTATAAAAACATTGTAGTTGATCTCTGCATCGCTCTTAGTATCTCTTATTTAATTGTATAAACTTCGTAAAGCCATGCTATCAATCTTTTAGCCTTTGTTGTTTTTTCCCTTATGCCCATAATAAGTCATGCTTTGAAATATGAGAAAGGTACATGAAGGCAAAAGAAATTAGAAATATGCGTACTTCAAAAAAAGAAGTTGAGGGCTTCCCTGGTGGCACAGTGGTTGAGAATCTGCCTGCCAATGCAGGGGACACGGGTTTGAGCCCTGGTCTGGGAAGATCCCACATGCCGCGGAGCAACTAGGCCCGTGAGCCACAACTACTAAGCCTGCGCGTCTGGAGCCTGTGCTCCGCAACAAGAGAGGCCGTGACAGTGAGAGGCCCGCGCACCGCGATGAAGAGTGGCCCCCACTTGCCACAACTAGAGAAAGCCCTCACACAGAAACGAAGACCCAACACAGCCATAAATAAATAAATAAATAAATAAATAAAAATTAAAACTTAAAAAAAAAAAAGAAGTTGAATTAGCAAGTTTTGTGGATGCAAAGTAGTAAATTGAAGGAAACTGGAATTGTTTATATCACTCACAAACCACACACCTCTCAATAGATAGTTGAGTTATTCTCCACATAGTGTTTCTCTACATACATATTTTTTTTAGCTCATGTTGTAAAACCACTGCATGTTAAGTGCAAAGTCCACTTTTTCTTCCTCCACCAAAGGTCAATGTTGAATTGCCTGAAAGTTCCTGTCAGAAAATCCAGGTTCATTCCCGCTCTCCCGTTCCCTAGTTCTATTACCTTAGACAAGTCACCTAGACTTGACTTCACTCTAGCTGTATAACCACAAAGAAAAATGAAAAATAGGAGGTTTTACCACCAAGGCTCAAAAAATTACAATCTTAGCCAATAACTCCAAGGAGTATATTTGAAAGGGCAATTATAGACCAAACTCATTCACGGACAGAGATGTAAAAATTGTCAAAGTACTAGCAAATTCACCTCTCATCAAACATTCTCAGATCTTTCCTTCTGAATCCCCCAGTGCTTTGTATCTCTGACATACATTGTGATCCACAATTTTCCATTGCCTCCTTCTTCCAAAGAAGTATGTAAATCTCAATTTACCAATATCTAAGCTTCAGTCCTTCCTCTTTTGGACAGCTGCATGACTTTGGGTAAATTGTTAGCCTTTTTTAGCCTCAGTTACTTAATATGAAAACTGGGAATGATACCTTCTTCTCAGTGTTTCTAGACTTTAGGAGATCTAAGGACCAAAGATGTACGAGTGGTTGAATAGTCATAATAAAATATACTG
The DNA here is from genome assembly GCF_965194805.1 of Balaenoptera borealis. Taxonomy (NCBI): domain Eukaryota; kingdom Metazoa; phylum Chordata; class Mammalia; order Artiodactyla; family Balaenopteridae; genus Balaenoptera; species Balaenoptera borealis. The sequence goes on from NC_138868.1 coordinate 11,090,906, forward strand.
CAATGTATTCTTCCCAATGGGCCATGAGCTCTTCAAGGCCAATTCCTGGGTCCCATTGGTCTTTCTATTCTAAAAGCATCAAACTCAAGTGTCATAAAAATGAGCAGGTTCTTCACCTTTGGCTTTGACCTTGACTCCACCCATCTTGCACCAGCTAAGCACAGCAGCCACTGCAAGGTAAGATGGGGGGGTAGTTTGTTATTTTGAAATGGTCACAGCTCTTACCTTTTTCCGAATCCCACACTCAATGACAAGATAATTAAACTCATACCCCTTCTCAGTTATGCTGGTGACAGGAGAGCCAGTTCCCAGAGACACTTCATCAGAATGCAAGAGGTGGCCTTGACCAAGTAGAGTCAATGGAACAACAGCCCAGAATGTAGAAGAAGTACACCCTATGGACACTGTTAAAAGAATCCAAAAAAGAAAGATTCAGATAGAAATTTTTGTCCTAGAGGACACTGAAAGAAAATCTGAGCTTCTTATTATAATATATATAGATAGATACATATATAGATTTATCTATGTATATGTATATATACCCCTTAGAGAACCCTTGACAGATGCAGTGTGATTGTTCAGATAAAGCCATAACAGTTGTGAGTGAAAATTAACCTCAGGTCAGATTTGCAGGCTTATCTGGAGACAACCTCCATCTCCTTCACCCAGTGCCATTTCCTTAAAAACTACAGACTTAAGCTAAACATGGGATGTTGTCTCTGCTTCACTTGCTGTGTGGGACTGCCCCCAGACTGGGGGAGCCTCAAGCTGGTGTGATGGCCTTGGGTCTACATGACAAAGCCAGTGTACCTATATGGGAAAAGAATCTAAAAAAGAGTGGATACATGTATATGTATAACTGATTCACTTTGCTATACACCTGAAACTAACACAACATTGTAAATCAACTATACTCCAAAAAAATTTTTTTAACTAAATAAATAAATAAAAAGAAGGGGACAGGGGATGACCAGAGATAGGGGGCTGGATAATGAGTAGATCAGGATGGGACATGGAAAAGAAAGCTGAAACTCCAAGCATGGAAATCTTTTCCCCCAGGCAGGGTGAATGGGGTGGAGAGCTGCACAGTGGAAAATACCTACATCTAAAAGGAAAAATAAAAAATAGCTCTTGACATCCACCCGAGGGCAGACAGCAGAAGAAAGAAGAACTACAATCCTGCAGCCTGTGGAACAAAAACCACATTCACAGAAAGAACTGAGGCAGAACAGCGGATAAGTGACCTGGAAGACGGAATGGTGGAATTCACTGCTGCGGAACACAATAAAGAAAAAAGAATGAAAAGAAATGAAAACAGCCTAAGAGACCTCTGGGACAACATAAAACGCAACAACATTCTCATTATAGGGGTCCCAGAAGAAGAAGAAGAGAGAGAAAGGACCGGAGAAAATATTTGAAGAGATTATAGTCAAAAACTTCCCTAACATGGGAAAGGAAATAGCCACTCAAGTCCAGGAAGTACAGCGAGTACCGTACAGGATACACCCAAGAAGAAACATGCCAAGACACATAGTAATCAAATTGGCAAAAATTAAAGTCAAAGAAAAATTATTGAAAGCAGCAAGGGAAAAATGACAAATAACATACAAGGGAACTCCCATAAGGTTAACAGCTGATTTCTCAGCAGAAACTCTACAAGCCAGAAGGGAGTGGCATGATATACTTAAAGTGATGAAAGGGAAGAACCGACAACCAAGATTACTCTACCCGGCAAGGATCTCATTCAGATTTGATGGAGAAATCAAAAGCATTACAGACAAGCAAAAGCTAAGAGAATTCAGCACCTCCAAACCAGCTCTACAACAAATGCTAAAGGAACTTCTCCAAGTGGGAAATACAAGAGAAGAAAAGGACCTACAAAAACAAACCCAAAACAATTAAGAAAATAGTCATAGGAACATTCATATTGATAATTACCTTGAACGTGAATGGGTTAAATGCTCCAACCAAAAGACACAGTCTTGCTGAATGGATACAAAAACAAGACCCATATACATGCTGTCTACAAGAGACCCACTTCAGACCTAGGGACACATTCAGACTGAAAGTGAGGGGATGGAAAAAGATATTCCATGAAAATGGAAATCAAAAGAAAGCTGGAGTAGCTATACTCATATCAGATAAAATAGACTTTAAAATAAAGAATGTTACAAGAGACAAGGAGGACAGTACATAATGATCAAGGGATCAATCCAAGAAGATATAACAATTATAAATATATATGCACCCAACATAGAAGAACCTCAATACATAAGGCACCTGCTAACAGCTATAAAAGAGGAAATCGACAGTAACACAATAATAGTGGGGAACTTTAACACCTCACTTACACCAATGGACAGATCACCCAAAATGAAAATAAATAAGGAAACAGAAGCTTTAAATGACACAACAGACCAGATAGATTTAATTGATATTTACAGGACATTCTATTCAAAAACAGCAGATTACACTTTCTTCTCAAGTGTGCACAGAACATTCTCCAGGACAGATCATATCTTGGGTCACAAATCAAGCCTCAGTAAATTTAAGAAAATTGAAATCATATCAAGCATCTTTTCTGACCACAGCACTATGAGATTAGAAATGAATTACAGGGAAAAAAACCATAAAACACACAAATACATGGAGGCTAAACAATACATTACTAAATAATCAAGATATCACTGAAGAAATCAAAGAGGAAATCAAAAAATACCTAGAGACAAATGACAATGAAAACACGACAATCCGAAACCTATGGGATGCAGCAAAAGCAGTTCTAAGAGGGAAGTTTATAGCTATACAAGCCTACTTCAAGAAACATGAAAACTCTCAAATAAACAATCTAACCTTACACCTGAAGGAACTAGAGAAAGAAGAACAAACAAAACCCAAAGTTAGCAGAAGGAAAGAAATCATAAAGATCAGAGAAGAAATAAATGAAATAGAAACAAAGAAAACAATAATAAAGATCAATAAAACTAAAAGCTGGTTCTTTGAGAAGATAAACAAAATTGATAAACCATTAGCCAGACTCATCAAGAAAAAGAGGGAGAGGACTCAAATCAATAAAATTAGAAATGAAAAAGGAGAAGTTACAACAGACAACACAGAAATACAAAGCATCCTAAGAGACTACTACAAACAACTCTATGCCAATAAAATGGACAACCTGGAAGAAATGCACAAATTCTTAGAAAGGTATAACCTTCCAAGACTGAACCAGGAAGAAGTAGAAAATATGAACAGACAATCACAAGTAATGAAATTGAAACTGTGATTAAAAATCTTCCAACAAACAAAAGTCCAGGACCAGATGGCTTCATAGGTGAATTCTATCAAACATTTAGAGAAAAGCTAACATCCATCCTTCTCAAACTCTTCCAAAAAATTGTGGAGGAAGGAACACTCCCAAACTCATCCTATGAGGCCACCATCACCCTGATACCAAAACCAGACAAAGATACTACAAAAAAAGAAAATTACAGACCAATATCACTGATGAATATAGATGCAAAAATCCTCAACAAAATACCAGCAAACAGAATCCAACAAGAGATTAAAAGGATCATACACCACGATCAAGTGGGATTTATCCCAGGGATGCAAGGATTCTTCAGTATATGCAAATCAATCAAGGTGATACACCATATTAACAAATTGAAGAAGAAAAACCATATGATCATCTCAATAGATGCAGAAAAGGCTTTGACAAAATTCAACACCCATTTATGATAAAAACTCTCCAGAAAGTGGGCATAGAGGGAACCTACCTCAACATAATAAAGGCCATATACGACAAACACACAGCAAACATCATTCTCAATGGTGAAAAACTGAAAGCATTTCCTCTAACATCAGGAACAAGACAAGGATGTCCACTCTCACCACCATTATTCAACATAGTTTTGGAAATCCTAGCAACAGCAATCAGGAAAGAAAAAGAAAGAAAAGGAATCCAAATCAGAAAAGAAGAAGTAAAACTGTCACTGTTTGCAGATGACATGATACCATACATAAAGAATCCTAAAGTTGTCACCAGAAAACTACTAGAGCTAACCAATGAATTTGGTAAAGTTGCAGGATACAAAATTAATGCACAGAAATCTCTTGCATTCCTATACACTAATGATGAAAAATCTGAAAGAGAAATTAAGGAAACACTCCCATTTACCATTGCAACACAAAGAATAAAATGCCTAGGAATAAACCTACCTAGGGAGACAAAAGACCTGTATGCAGAAAACTATAAGACACTGATGAAAGAAATTAAAGATGATACCAACAGATGGAGAAATATACCATGTTCTTGGATTGGAAGAATCAACATTGTGAAAATGAGTATACTACCCAAAGCAATCTACAGATTCAATGCAATCCCTATCAAATTACCAATGGCATTTTTTACAGAACTAGAACAAAAAATCTTAAAATTTGTATGGAGACACAAAAGACCCCGAATAGCCAAAGCAGTCCTGAGGGAAAAAAACGGAGCTCGAGGAATCAGACTCCCTGACTTCAGACTAAACTACAAAGCTACAGTAATCAAGACAATATGGTACTGGCACAAAAACAGAAACATAGATCAATGGAACAAGATAGAAAGCCCAGAGGTAAACCCACACAGCTATGGTCAACTAATCTATGACAAAGGAGGTAAGGATATACAATGGAGAAAAGACAGTCTCTTCAATAAGTGGTGCTGGGAAAACTGGACAGCTACACGTCAAAGAATGAAATTAGAACACTCCCTAACACCATACACAAAAATAAACTCAAAATGGATTAGACACCTAGATGTAAGACCAGACACTATAAAACTCTTAGAAGAAAACATAGGAAGAACACTCTTTGACATAAATCACAGCAAGATATTTTTTGATCCACCTCCTAGAGTAATGGAAATAAAAACATAAATAAACAAATGGGACCTAATGAAACTTCAAAGCTTTTGCACAGCAAAGGAAACCATAAACAAGACGAAAAGACAACCCTCAGAATGGGAGAAAATATTTGCAAATGAATCAACGGACAAAGGATTAATCTCCAAAATATATAAACAGCTCGTGCAGCTCAATAGTAAAGAAACAAACAACCCAATCCAAAAATGGGCAGAAGACCTAAATAGACATTTCTCCAAAGAAGACATACAGGCTTCCCTGATGGCACAGTGGTTGGGAATCCGCCTGCCAATGTAGGGGACACAGGTTCGAGTCCTTGTGGGGGAGGATCCCACATGCCGCAGAGCAGCTAGGCCCATGTGCCGCAAATGCTGAGCCTGCATCTGGAGCCTACGAGCCACAGCTGCTGAGCCCACGTGCCACAACTGCTGAGGCCTGCGTGCCTAGAGCCCATGCTCTGCAATGGGTGAGGCCGCTGCGGTGAGAAGCCTGCGCACCGCAGCGAAGAGTGGCCCCCCACTCACCACAGCTAGAGGAAGCTCACGTGCAGCAATGAAGACCCAATGCAGCCAAAAATAAATAAATAAAAAATAAAGTATACAATCTTTAAAAAAAAAAAAAAGAAGACATACAGATGGCCAAGAAGCACATGAAAAGCTGCTCAACATCACTAATTATTAGAGAAATACAAATCAAAACTACAATGAGGTACCACCTCACAGCAGTTAGAATGGGCGTCATCAGAAAATCTACAAACAAGAAATGCTGGAGAGGGTGTGGAGAAAAGGGAACCCTCTTGCACTGTTGGTGGGAATGTCAATTGATACAACCACTATGGAGAACAATATGGAGGTTCCTTAAAAAACTAAAAATAAAATTACCATATGATCCAGCAATCCCACTACTGGGCATATACCCAGAGAAAACCATAATTCAAAAAGACATATGCACCCGAATGTTCATTGCAGCACTGTTTACAATAGCCAGGTCATGGAAGCAACCTAAATGCCCATCAACAGATGAATGGATAAAGAAAATGTGGTACATATATACAATGGAATATTACTCAGCCATAGAAAGGAACGAAATTGGGTCATTTGTTGAGACGTGGATGGATCTAGAGACTGTCATACAGAGTGAAGTAAGTCAGAAAGAGAAAAACAAATATCGTATATTAACACATATATGTGGAACCTAGAAAAATGGTACAGATGAACCGATTTGCAGGGCAGAAATTGAGACACAGATGTAGAGAACAAACGTATGGACACCAAGGGGGGAAAGCTGCAGGGGTGTGGTGGTGGTGGTGTGCTGAATTGGGCGATTGGGATTGACATGTATACACTGATGTGTATAAAATTGATGACTAATAAGAACCTGCTGTATAAAAATAAATAAAATAAAATTTAAAAATTAAAAAAAAAAAAGCTCTTTCCCAAGCATGAGGATAAACTAGAGAAATCACTTGCTTTGGGAGGGTGGGGAGGTAGAGGGCAAAAGAGAGGAAGCAACACCACTACAGAAGTCAGGAAAATAAAATGGCAAGTCACTTCTACTCAAAATAGCACAGAACAAAAGACCCAGCAACCTCTACACCTTCAGCAAAACATGAGGGTTGCTCTTGTACCTGACTCTTGCTCAGAAGAAGCCAAAATTATGCAGAAAAGTAAAGTTGATCGTAACCCCACAGAAGCCTTCACGATGTCAGCTCCCAACCAAAGACCCTGGAAAAACACAGGAAATTGACAGCACCTGGCCTGTTTTGAATAATTTTATAGCCAATGCCACACCCAGCTGACTGCATTTACAAGTCACTTTGTGCTGATTGATTTTATTTTCCAGGAATATGGTTTGTTTTTGCTGATCCAAATTGCTTACTATCTGGAAAATATGGAAAGCACAAAGAACGAAATTAAACTCTTTATAAAAGCCAGCATTTTTTATATTCAGAGAAAGACTTCTTTCTACCCCCTGAAACTTGACATTCTCCTGATCACTCCATTACCGAAATCAGGGATGCAAAGAAAATGCCACCAGCAAATCTTTGAGAACTGTGACTTCTCCAGGCCCTCTGAAGTTCCTGGGAGAAGATGTTCAGAGCGTCAGTGTGTGTTTATTGAATCGTTGGGGAAAGACATTTAGGGAGATCTTTTAAGCCAGTGGTTTTCAAACCTTAGCAGAATCAGAATCACCTGCAGGGCTTGTTAAAACACAGATTGCTAGGCTGTGCCCCAGATTCTAATTCGGGGCTGCCATGGGGCCTAAGAATGTGTGTTTCTGAAAGTTCCAGGTGATGCTGATGTGCTGGTCCCAGGACCACACTTTGAGAACCACTGACTCAGATAATATTACTTTAGAGGACCACATAGTTCAGTGGCTCACAAACTTTAGGTTAATTATCAAAATTAACAGGAGGGTTATTTAAAAATACAGATGTCTTAGTTCCACTCCAGTCCAATGGGATCTAATTGTAGCTGAAAGCTTTAGAGGACATCTGAGTCACTGCAGGTTCTTCTGAAAAAATGTACATTTCCAGAGTCTAAACCAGAGGGACAAGGCCCAGGAATCTGCATTTTTAACAATTGCCCCAGGTGATTCGTGGAGGTTTCTCATACTTTGAGAAACCTGGAGCAGAGTCCATCAGGACTACTGATGAGGGAGGGAGGGAGGGAGGCCTCCAATTCTCCTTCAGTGATTTCCATTTCATTTTCATCTGTTTTACGTTAGAGCCTTCTTTTTTAACCACCAACGTTATAAATCCTCTATGTCCTTTGAAGTGTAAGATCTTAATATTAAATTAAAAACTAGATGTGACTAGAGATTGCTCCATAAATGTCATCTTTGATACATCAATGAGGAATAAAAAAATGATTCCAAATCTTACTTCCCTTCATATATTCTCCTGGTATTTCCAGCACCTATATAATTTAAATGCTGTAAAACATTTATGTTATTTGTGCTAGTAGTTGTGCCCTTTTGAGGATCTGGAATGATCTAAAAGAAAACAGAGAGACCAGTCCAACCAGCATGATATTGGGCCTAATTCCAGAATCAGCAGTCTGAACAAAGCCTTTCCATAAGAGGAAAAAAAAAAAACCTTCACCCAAGGCAGCACTTCCCTCCTCCCAATTGTAGCTTCTTCTAGACATCCACATATTATAATAGGAAAAAAGGGGTGGGATAAATCAGCATGCCACCAGGCCATTTTGTATCACCTCTAGATCTGGGAAGGAAGGACCGCTGCTCACGACTCAGGCTTCAGAGGGCTTCACTCTGGCCTTCTCCACTGTGCCCTTCGCCTGGGGGAGAAGATGTGTTGGATCAAGGTGACAAGCCACCAAGAGCCCAAACCTCCAGAATTTTCTACCCAAATGGCCCTCATTTCACACCGAAGGCCCACATGAGTCTCTCCCCTGAGTCTGTCCTCCCCGGTGTGGGTACCCCTTGGCCCAGTGGGTGACCAAAAGGTAGTTGCCTACTAGAAATATGACCAGAGCTTGGACACGTCATCTGTAGTGTCCACACCCATGCTCTCCATGTGGGGGGGGGCCCCTCACAACACAGATCGGAGTGGGATTGGGAAGAGAGGAGAAATTGGGCCACAGGCTATGGGTAGGAGAGTGAAGTGGAGTGGAGATAAATGGTGGTTCTCACCACATTGCAATGTTCCAACACAGAACTCTGAGGACTCTGAAAATTCCAAATTAAAATCTGCCTTTCTATCTCATTATGAAAGTTGGTTCGTCAAAATAGGAGGTCAGAACATATCTTGTTTAACAGTTTCTTTGATTGATTTATAACTTTTATAAGATATCTGGAACATGTGCTTCCATTTGTACCCTTGCTCCTGTCCCCATATATGCTGGATAGGAACAGACCTGGGCCATTTGGGCTCAGCTCAGAGTAGCTGGTCCTGGGCCATATCTACTGATCTCCTTGGAAGCTCTTAGGACCTTGTCTAGCTCAGCCAATGACCTTGAAGGACCTGGATTTTACTAGACATCCTGGTTCACCCCTCAATGTTCACCTCTAGTAAATCAAGCAAATAAACGGAATTACATAAGTCGTGTTTAACAGCATGTACAGAGGCGAAACAAAAGGAGTACAGATTATCTCATAGTGCATTTACTTGATTAGATAAAGAAATACTGAATAATAGATGACTCTAACGTACTTAATACTTGGGTGACCTTGACTTCAGACCCCAGATGCTTAAATCCTGAATTCTCTCTCAATCTTGCTGGAAACCACCTCAATCTTTTACTTTTATTTTCTAGTTTGTTCCTATGTAAACTTCTAACATTTATTCCAGTGTGATTATAGGTCAATACATGTTATTAATTTATTATTTGGTTTAAGCATCTGGGGCGGTTCCTTTCAGCAAATATTTGACCACCTCTCCCGTAGCAGGCATTTTACATGGTGCAGTAGGAGATACAATGGTGAACAAGGAAGATTTACCCTTGCCTTTGAGGAGCTCACTGCCTGGCAGGGAAACAAACATTAAACAAAGACAGTTAAGAAATATTGATAATTCTTCTGCAAATAACTAATTGCAGTTCTCCTATGTGCTACAAAGGAAAGTACAGAGTGCCAAGGGTGTAGATAACAGAGGAACACAACCAAGTCTGGAGGTGCCAAGAGAGTGTCCCTGAGGAAGTATAGTCCCCCTTAACCACAAGGGATGCCTGAAACAGAGGATAGTACCAAACCCTATCTATACTGTTTTCCCTATACGTACATAGCTATAATAAAGTTTAATTTATAAATTAGGCACAATAAGAGATTAAGAACAATAACTAGTAATAAAATAGAACAATTATAACAATATACTATAATAAACGGTAGGTGAATGTGGCCTCTCTCTCCCAGAATACCTTATTGTACGAATGTAATGCCTTTTCCATTTTAACTAAGCACTTTTCATGCACTGTGGCCTTCCCTTTTGCAGTTTGAGGTGTGACAGCCAAACTAGCACGAATTTCTTTTTCCCTCTTGATAATTTCATGGGTAGAAGATTCGTTCTTACTGTAGACCTTAGCAACTTAAGCATACAATTTTTTTTTCTTTCCTTATTAAGTGGAGAACTTCCATCTTTTCACTTAAAGGAAGCACGTATAGCTTCTCTTTGGCGTATGCGAATTGTTAGCATGGCGCTTTGCTACTCTGGCACTTTGGGGCCACCATTAAGTAAATAAGGGTCACGTGAACACGAGCACTGTGATACCACAATAGTGGATCTGATAACCCTGACAGTTGCTAAGTGACTAATGGGCAGGATACACCTGACAAAGGGATGATTCAGGTCCCAGGAGGGATGGAGCCATAGACATGAGATTTCATCATGCTACTAAGAATGACATGTAATTTAAAACTTATGAATTGTTTATTTCTGGAATTTTCCATTTAATATTTTTGGACCACGGTTGACCACAGGTAACTGAAACCACAGGTAACAGAATAACCATGGATAAGGGGGGACTACTGTGGTATTTAAGCTGAAGGATGAGCAGGCCATTTGAGGGAACAGGAAGCATCGCCACCTGAAGACAAGCACTCAAAAGAGGAAAACCACACATGCAAATACTCCTTGAGGCAGGAAGGAACATGGCACAATAGAAGAACTGGAAAGAGTGAGGCTGGAACCTAATATACCAGACAGTGAGGTAACGCTGGAGAGACAGGCCAAGGTCAGAAGGTACAGGTCCTTAGAGATCACATTTAAAATATGGAGTTTTATTCAAAGAGCAATGGAAGCCTGCAAGGTTTTAACTGGGAAGCAAATAATCAGAATTCTGGCTTTAGGTGTGAAATCGAATACTCCAAGCCCAAAGAATCACAGATATATTTTCAATTCTGTGGGTGTTTAAGTAACTTGTTGAAAACATTACCAGCACAATGATAAAGAATCTCTACAGCAAGGAAAATTCAAAACTGACATTTTCATAGATGAAAAGTCTTAGGAGAGTGGATGTCAAACTGTGTTCCTTGAGAATTCCTTTCCTTTAAATGGGGTCTATGTATTAATCAAGTTTGAGAATTGCTGCTCTAGGAGTTGAATGGAGAATGAATTGGAAGGGGGTACAAGTGGCTAAGACAAAAATTTGGAAGTTACTGTGAGGGTGCAGAAATTATGGTAATTTAAATCAGAGTCGTGGCAGTAACGGCAGAAAGAAGCAGGTTCCAGAAAGTAGAGTGTTTGATTAGATCAGTGATTGAGGGAGATAGAGGTTATCAGGCTTGACAACCAGACTTCAGGTATATACAACTGAGTTGATAGTTATTAGTGAGATAATAAGAGTTAACAATTATGTACTGCCTATTATATACAGGGAACTATTCTAATCACCCTTACAGTAACTCATCAAATTCCCACAAAAACTTAGGGGAGAAGAACTATTATTATCTACAATTTACAGACAAGGAAACTGAGACTCAGAGAGGTTAAGGCACTTTCCTAAGGTCACACAGCTATTATTTAGTAGCAAGGATGGCAGTACTAATGAAGGAGCAAGTTAGCAGCAGAAGAAAAAGATTTCAGTTTTGGATATGCTGATTTTGAGATTCCTATGAGACATCCAAGTAGAAATGTGGAGAAAACATTTGGCCAGAAGTTGGGACTGAGAGAGGAATCTAAGACAGGAATAAAAATGTGGAAAATATTAGAATATTTGAAGGCTTCAACCTGGATGTGAGAACATCTAGAGTACGTAGCATGAGAAAAAATAATAGTTTAATACAAAGCCCTGAGAACATACAACATTTAAGTTTAAAATTATATATATTGGTAGTGAGTACAAAGAAGGAGTAGTCAAAAAACTGGGAGGACAACAGGGGTGGAGGTTGATGCTATTGCCACAAAAGTGATGTGGGAAATGTGTCTCAAACTGGAGAATCAACTATATTCAAAGCTTTTAAGAGTTCAGGTGGAAAAGACAACCCACAGAATGGGAGAAGTTATTTGCAAATCATATATCTGATAAGGGCCTTGTATCTAGAATATATAAGGAACTCTGCAACTCAATAATAAAAAAACAAATGTTCCAATTTAAAAATAGGCAAAGGATCTTTTTGGAGTGATGAAAATGTTCTACAATTGACTGTGGTGATGGTCGCACCTATCTGTGAATGCTCATATCTGTGAATACGTGAAAGACCATTGAAACCACCTGACATGGCTGAAATGTATAGGACGCGAATTATTATCTCAAAAAAAAAAAAAAGCTGTTTTTTCAAAAGGGGGCCAAGTTAAGTGAAAACTGAAATTTGTCCATTGCATGTGGAAACAATTTGTACGTAATGTCAGCTGAGGAGTTTGATGTGATGGTAGAAGCCGAAGACAATTGTAGAAGTTAAGAGAGTCTGCCAGTCACTTGACTACTCTAAGAGCCATTCCCTGCCCTTCCTCTGCTCAGCTCTGAATCAGAGGGCTGATCCCTGCAAACATCTGCCCCACACGCCACCACACCCCTCTCCTAACTGGCTTCCAGTTAGGAGTCATCAGTGGGAAGCCGGATGGTAAGGATTTACAGCTGGGTCTATGGCCTGTCATCTCGCTTTCATGGATGCCTGGGAATCTGACCCTCAGTTAACTCTCCTAATGTTAACTCAAGAAATTGTTATAAATTCACCTATACCAGGTACAAAATAAATGACAATCTAGATAAAGACTACGTATTGCTTTGTTGTTGCTGCCCCCAGAAAGTGAGAGCTAGTCACGTATACTTGAGGAGGTGTATAACTAGGTAGGTATAAAAGGTGAAGAGACCCCAGCACTGCTGGTTTCCTTGAGCCAAGGTTGTCCATCTTACTCAAGCCACTCATGGCCATGCTCATATCAAGCACAGAGTGACCGGAACATCAGAAGCTGTGCCTGGGACTTGTAACGTCTCCTCTATGTTGATATTGTGCTTGCTGGTACTTTCATGTCCTGTATCCTTTCTTATGGCTAGGTAGACTTGATCCTGGGTGAAGCCTACTGTGCCTCATGAGTTTGATCATGAGTCTGTATCCAACCTCACTGGTGTTGGTAGAGCAGAGTAGACATCGCTGGCAGGAGATTGGAGGGTGGGAGAAAAGGAGGATCTAGGGTAGTTCTCCCCCTTAATCTCTCCTCATGAGACATCTCCAGTGAGGGTACCCCTGCCAGGCAACCCTACCTTCCACGGTTCCATGGCTTCCGTTGGCCCCTCCAAGTCTAGGGTAGTGACAGTCTGCAGTTGCTAAACTCTGGGGTGCCTCATCTTCTCCTATTTACTCTTTCAGCTCTTCTAAAACCCCTCATTATTAGCAGAAAATGAGATATTAATAATCTGTGGCATGTGGTGGCATCACACTACTTAATTTGTCACCCATTGCTTCTTACGATGATGAGCCAGCTGAAGGCAAGATTTCTGAAGATCAGTTAGCTTCTGCAGTTGGCTGTGATAGCAACAATAATGATGTAGGAGAACATGGGGTGAGACGGCTACTTCTGACATTATGGATCAGCTTACAGGAATACAATGTTAAGTTCAAGATCTTAAGTTCTCTGTTTGACTTATGTTCAGAAAACCAGAGAACTTCTATACAAGCCTGACAAGATGTCATTATTTCTTATACCCACAGGCCAGAGGAGGCTGAGAATTAATGCCAAGATCTAACTGTACAGCTTGCAGAATTACAAGGCAAGTATAGCTTACAGCCCACCAAAGTCTCTGTTGTAAGGATTTGATCGTTGACTAGGAAGGAGTGGGATCCTAAGAATCAAGATGGGTATTTTGCATATACTTGAAAGGACCTGAGAATCTTAATCATCTAATCAATTTGAAACTTTCTTGTTAAAGGAATTAGCTTCTCCTATCCTGGCTGAACAGCCTAGGCTTCCTTTGCTTAAAGACCCTGTAACAATCTAATTTGAGGCAGTTTTCCTGCAAGGATACGGCTGTTCTCCTTAAAGCCTAGACCTATGACCACTCATTGTCTCTGGAACCATCACTAGGGTTAGATCCCACTATGCCCCAGGAAGACAAATGCAAAGTTTGATCCAACAGGAGACAGCTTAAATACAAAAATAATTACGAGATCTTTCTAATTTACATTTGCAGAAACCTAGGAAAGATATTTGGAATTGGATTCGTGGCATATTAGATCAAAGAAAACAGAATATAATGTTGGATCATGCCAAATATTAATGTAGATGCAGTTACCAGAGACTATGAATTGTGCTAACTTTAGCTATAGGAAGTGACCCCAACATTTTGCTTGGTTGAAAGCAGGACTTAATAGTGACCTACATTAGGAAGAATGAGGGCCAGAAATGCACTGTCAAATGCTTAAGGAGGTGCGAATGTTGAAGAGAATTTATATCATGTGCAACCCACTAACCTAGCCTCTCTCTTCCTTGGGAAAGTCCAGAGAATACTCTCCTAACTATGACATTAGGAAATGAACTAGTGATGGGAAATGGTTGAGAATGATAGTGAGAGACTTGACCATTGAAATTATCTCAGTCAGTCTAATGTGATCCTAAATTAGCCAAGATTAGATGACACTACTTAACCATCAAAGACAAGGTTGGAGCAATTATTATAACTGGTAACAGAACCAGAGTGACAATAGAAGTGTTTTGACTGATAGACATCAGCTAATGAATAATGAGGTAGCTAGAAATGAAACAGATGGTCAGCTTACAAAAGTATTGCTTGAACTATATAACTGGAAAAAATTCTAAGTATCACATGTCAGTTATCGACTGCTGTGTAACTAATCACTCCAAAATCTAGTGGATTAACAATCATTTTCTCACAAATCTATGGGTCATCAATTTGGGCTGGATTTAGCTGGATAGTTATTCTATTAATTTTGCCTGGGGTTATTCATGTTATTTTATTCATCTGGTGGCTAAACTAACGCAAAATGATCTAGAATCACCTCACTCCTTGCCGGGGGTTGGCAAGCTGATGGCTAGACTGTCTCAGTTCTCCACAATATGGCCCTTCCAGCAGGCTAGCTCATGTTCATACACATGGTGGGTCTCCAGATTCACACAATAGAACTCAGTGCAAAAGCAACTTTCAACCTTCCACTTACATCATATTTGCTAACTTCCTATGGACCCAAGTAAGTCACATGACCAAGCCCAAAGTCAAGTCTAGGATTAAGGAGATCTCCTGTATGGAAATATAAATTTTACAAACGTTAGTATACAGGTGTAGCATAAAGCCTTGAGATTTAACGAGATTGCTAAAGGAGAAAGAAGCGTTCCAGGAACTGAACCCTAGAATATTACAACTTTTAGAAAATCAGGCACGTTAGGAGGAACCAGCAAGAGAAAATGAAAAAAGGATCACTCAGAAAGGTAGGAAAAAAACTCCATAAAAGGATGGTGTTCCAGCCAAATAAAGTAAGTATTTGAGGAGAAAAGAGCAATCAATCATCAGGTGAGGTAAATGAGAATTTTAAATTCACAATGAAAGCAGCAGTGTGGAAGTGACTTGTGATCTTGATAAGACCAGTTTCAGCGAAAGGGTGAGGGTATTCAAGTCTAAATAGAATAGTTTTAAGCCAGAAATGAGAAAACAGTTTTTAGCTGCAGGACATTGCTTCTGATATAATAACTAGGAAAAAATGACACATTTTATATTTTTCTAATTTTTATTGGAGTATAGTTGATTTACAATGTTGTGTTAGTTTCAGGTGTACAGCAAAGTGAATCAGCTATACATATACATATATCCAGTCTTTTTTTAGGTTCTTTTCCCATATAGGTCATTACAGAGTATTGAATAGAGTTCCCTGTGCTATACAGTAGATCTTTATTCGTTATCTATTTTATATATAGTAGTGAGTATATGTCAATCCCAATCTCCCAATTTATCCCTCCCCCCCTTAGATTGGAAAACTGTGGAAGTAATGCAGACTGAATGAATTAGAGGTAGTAGAATGTGACCAATAAATGGATCTGTCCACTGTAATGGACAACAGAGGCAAAGCCATCAGTGATCAACATATTAGCATTAGCGGAGGAAAAGATGTCATAATTAAGCCCATAGCTAAGGTGATATATTCTCTTTTTTCCCAACTTCATTGAGATATAATTGACAAACAAAAATTGTATATATATTAAGGTGAACAACAAGATGATTTGATATACATATATATTATGAAATGATCACCATAATCAAGCTAATTAACATTTCCGTCATCTCACACAATACCATTTTTCTGTATGTGGGGGGAGAACACATAAGATCTACTCTTAGCAAATTTCAAGCATACAATACAGTATTATTAACTATAGGCACTATGCTGTACATTAGATCCCCAGAATATATTCATCTTATAGCTGAAAGTTTGTACCCTTTGTCCAACATTTCCCTTTTTCCCCCAATCCCCAACCCCTGGCAACCACCATTCTACCATCTGCTTCTATATAAGTGATATCATACAGTATTTGTCTTTCTCTAATTTATTTCATTTAGCATAATGCCTTCAAGGTCCATCCGTTTAGTCACAAATAGTAGGATTTCCTTCTTTCTCATGGCTGAATAATATCGCATTGTATATATATACCACGTTTTCTTTATCCATTCATCAGTTGACGGACACTTAGGTTGATGCTATAATCCTGGCTGTTGGCAACAACATTGCTAAGAATGTAGGAGTACAGATATCTCTGAGATACTGTAACTGTGCTTGTTTTTCCACCAAAGAATGGTTAATAGTTAAAGCTCAGGAGTTTGATGGACTGGTTCCTGTTTCACTTTGAGTTTTTTGCTCTGTTTCTGCCTTTGTTCTTATTTTTACAGAAATATATGACCACTGACCCATAGAACAGATATGCTGATCTGGACAATGTAATGACCACACTCAGGTTCTAATATCAGCAAAGCACCTCGTGATTAGGGCACACATCTCCGAAAATAGAAGAGCAGCCTACCCCCAGCAAGTAGCCTGCAGCCGTTTCCTGCTTCCCTTCTTATATAAATCCTGGCTAACACTTGAAGAGTTGGGAGTTGGTTCTTTCAGGCAGTAGTCCACTTTCTCCCCAGGTTGTCGGCTTCCTTAAAATAAAGTTACTTCTCCTTTACCCAACACTTGTTTCTCAGTGTTGGTTTCTTGAGCAACAAGCAACAGAAACTGAATTCCATAACAATACTGATTTCATTTCCTTTGGATATATACCCAGAATTGAGATTGCTGAATCAAAAAATAGATCTATTTTTAACTTCTTAAGAAAACGCCATACTGTTTTTCATGATGACTGTACCGATTTACGTTCCCATCAACATGGCACAGGGGTTCCCTTTGCTTCAAATCCTCACCAACACTTGTTACTTCTTTTCTTTTTGATTATAGCCATCCTAACAGGCGTGAGGTGATATCTCACTGTGGTTTTGATTTGCATTTCCCTGATGATAGTGATTTTGAGCACCTTTTCATGTACTTACTGGCTATTTGTGTATCTTTGAAAAATATCTGTTCAGGTCCTTTGCCTATATTCCAGTGGGATTATTTGGGTTTTTCACTATTGATCTGTAGGAGTTCCTTATATATTTTAGATGTTAATACCTTATCAGGTATATGGTATCTAATAAATATTTTTTTCCCATTCCCTAGGCTGCCTCTTTATTTTGCTGATGGTTTCCTTTGCCATGCAGAAGCTTTTCAGTTTGATATAGTCCCGTTTGTTATTTTTTTAAATAAATTTATTTACTTATTTTTATTTTTGGCTGCGTTGGGTCTTTGTTGCTGTGCGTGGGCTTCTCATTGTGGTGGCTTCTCTTGTTAGGGAGCACAGGCTCTAGGCACGTGGGCTCAGTAGCTGTGGCTCATGGGCTCTAGAGCGCAGGCTCAGTAGCTGTGACACACCGGCTTAGTTGCTCCGCGGCATGTGGGATCTTCCCGGACCAGGGCTCGAACCCGTGTCCCCTGCATTGGCAGGCGGATTCTTAACCACTAAGCCACCAAGTAAGTCCCCTGTTTGTTAGTTTTGCTTTTGCTGTTTATGCTCTCAGTTCCATATCCAAAAAAAATCATCGCCAAGACAAATGGCAAGGAGCTTCTTCCCTATGTTTTTTGTACATGTCTGTTAGGTCTATTTATTAGTTTCATTTGGTGGTGTCATGTTTGCCTGCTTCTTTGTGAACACAAGTCTGTTTCCTTTGGTTTGCTTTCTCAATACAGTCCTCCTTGATGGCTCCACTGGCGTTTTACAGCCTCCTACCTGGAACCCATAGTTTCCACATAGGAACTTTTGTCCATGGATGGCTGCTAAGATTACTATTGCTGTGGGGTTATATATGAGAGACCTCCTATTCCACCATCTTGCTGACCCAGAGCAAACATTGTAAAGCCAAACAGAGTATTCTCTAACAGCTTTTGGAAGAACTGTGATAGACAACATTTCCTACATGGAGCATGTAGCATGTAGCACCCTTCCTGGCACACCCAAAATCCACATTTGATGTATATCTCTATGGTTTTCCTCCTGGGCTAGAAAACTCTCAGGGCATCTATCTTAGGAAAAAATCATAGGTCAAAAACCACTATGCTTATGGGCTTCCCTGGTGGCGCAGTGGTTGAGAATCTACCTGCTAATGCAGGGGACACGGGTTCGATCCCTGGTCTGGGAAGATCCCACATGCCGTGGAGCAACTAGGCCCGTGAGCCACAACTACTGAGCCTGCGCATCTGGAGCCCGTGCTCCGCAACAAGAGAGGCCGCGATAATGAGAGGCCCGCGCACCGCGATGAAGAGTGGCCCCCGCTCGCCGCAACTGGAGAAAGCCCTCGCACAGAAACGAAGACCCAACACAGCCAAAAATAAATAAATAAATAAATATATTTTAAAAAAAAAAAAAACCACTATGCTTAAAATTAAAAAAATAATAATAAATTTTAAAAAAACACTATGCCAAAGACCTTCCCATGTGCCAGGCTCCCCCATCCTGCCTGTCCCAACTTCAGACTTACAACTTCTACTTCCATTTTTATACCTTGTCCCCATCAAACTTAATCTCTCAGGAGACATCAATAAAACACAACCAAAGTGGAATGGGAAAGAGAGAACATTACTGAAAACAGTCATTCACATAATTTATTCTCATTGGGCTGAAGGCAAGTAGGGAATATGAATCCTAAAGGTTTGGGATAGGAAACAAAGAAAAATTATTTCCTCATTCTCCCTGACCATACTTTTCAAGTCTTCTTCCTGGTTTATTACGTTATTTGGACAAACACACTTGACCACACCTCCTGACATTACTCAATATCTGCTTGAGTGAAAGAGACTGAGGCAAACTGAAGGAGCAGCTCTCATTACCCTCTGTCCATCACCCAGTAAATAGCCAGCCATGCCCTCACCATTCCTGTACACTGTTGGAGAGATGAGACCATCACACCAGCTGCCCCTGCTGGGGTTGCTATTGTTTTCTCTTATTCCAAGTCAACTATGCCAGATCTGTGGTGAGTATGCTTTGACCTAAAATTGCTCTAGCATGATAGTCTGAAGGCTACTGACAGGGAGCTTTGTGTAGAGTTACCTGAGAAAAGACCCTATTCCAATTCTGTATGCTGTTGGACTCTATGAGTAATGTAAAGGGTGGCAGGAGATGGTGAGGAAAGTTCCACAATGTATGTTGTTTTAAGAGGGATCATAGATTCAACATTAACTTGCCTAACTCTTCTTCCTATGCTAAGATCCTTTCTACCACAATTGGCCTCCCCAGTAACTGTCTATTCTTATTCATTTTCACTGATAGAAAATTCATGACCCAGAAATTATTCAAGATCATGGAAAGGTATCTTTTGATTTTGAGATGCAATCTATTTTTCTGAAGTTCAACCTATGGGTTTTAGGTTAACTCCTTGTTTAACTACGAAGAAAAAAATAATGTTAATAATCTCTTTCAAATAACGAAGACTGCTCTCTTGTCATTATTGAGTTCAGATATTCCAAGCTACACATCTTCTTTTCAACTCTTTCCCACAGGACGTGGGTAGAAACCCATCATCTCTCCTCTGGGTGTAGGCTCCAGAGAGTATGTGATTCTATTTCAAAAATACTAAGAGAAAGAAAAACTGGGGTCAGGTATAGTCTGACCCCTTAATAGCCAAATGATCCAATGTTTCTGAACTTTTTTAGCTTCATCCATAAATGGAGGATAATCAAGGAAGGGTGTTGAAGCAGGTGATTTCTTAAAGTCCGGTATAGCTCACAGGTGCATGATTTCTCTATTATAAGTCTTTACCCTGGAATTGAGCTTCAAACCAGTCCAAAGATGGTGCCACAATGTGGTGTCAGCTGCGGCTACATGTTCCTGGTCTCTACAGCCCACAAGAAGCGATCCATCCCACAGCAGAAACACTAAAGTTCCGAATCTGCCAGCTCTAATTGTTCTTCCTGGCCTGTCATTTCTTCTGTCATATCCTAAGAACAGGGGGTGTCCATGGAGGCTTTGGAGTTTCATTCATTGTACAAAATAATTAACTTTGTTTTTAGTGGTTAAGGAAGCTGATTTGAGTTGTTGACCAGGAACTAAAAAGTCTACTTCAGTGCCAGAAAATCTGCTGAACTGGATGCTTCCACCAAATCTCAGAGGTGACTCACAATTGTCCAATTGTACCTGTAACAAACCATGACCCTTCTACAATCACTCCATTCAGATCTTCCTGACTCTCTCTTTTAAAGTGAAGAAAGGTGGGCAAGGAAAATAACATTTCCTGGACTCTCTAAGTATAGTGATCCCTAGAAACTCGAGTTGAGCTAGAGGTAATAATATGTACAGTATTTTATAGTTTACTTAGTCGGGTTTTTTTGTCCAATATCCATGGAGTAGGTGTTAATATCCACCATTTCAACTGAAGTCAAGAAAGTTACATAACTTGGGACTTCCCTGGTGGCGCAGTGGTTAAGAATCCTGCCAATTCAGGTGGCACAGGTTCGAGCCCTGGTCTGGGAAGACCCCACATGCCGCGGAGCAACGAAGCCCGTGCGCCACAACTACTGAAGCCCGCGCGCCTAGAGCCCGTGCTCCACAACAAGAGAAGCCACCGCAGTGAGAAGCCCGCGCACCGCAACGAAGAGTAGCCCCCACTCACCGCAACTAGAGAAAGCCCGCGTGCAGAAAC
The DNA here is from genome assembly GCF_965194805.1 of Balaenoptera borealis. Lineage (NCBI taxonomy): Eukaryota > Metazoa > Chordata > Mammalia > Artiodactyla > Balaenopteridae > Balaenoptera > Balaenoptera borealis. Next base: position 11,111,922 of record NC_138868.1, read on the forward strand.
GAAGACCCAACGCAACCAAAAATAAATTAATTTAAAAAAAAAAAGAAAGTTACGTAACTTACCCCCAGTTATAAGTTAAGGAGCAAAGAATCCAGCCAAGGTCTGCCTGAACTCAGGGTTCAGATTCTTCTCACTATTCCACAAACCCATGAGATAATCTGGAGATGGGTAGGATTTTCTTAAGATTATGGTCGAAGAATATTTAGAAATGTTTTCAGTGATAGTTAACTCTTCTTATTCTCCAGTTCCTGGGAGGTCCGGATTCTCCTTTTACTTCCACAATGTAATGGGACTCCCTCCATCCTTGCCCCTGGGATTTGGACACATCGTAGGCTAAAACCAGAAGGTTTTCCAAAGGGTCCATAATGCTGAATAATGATCTTGATGCCTGGCCAGTTGGGCAATCAGACAATGCAGCTTTGGGCTCAATCACCAATGACATGTAGAATTTTTGCCTTCTTTCTCTTCTCTCTTCTTCTCTTCAGCATTAACCCAAGTGAATTAGAAGAAGATGGAGAAGGAAATAACTGAATCCAGAAAGTAGATTGGGCTAGGCTCCAATTACCATGGTCTCTTTAAGGATACCCTCTCTAGGCCTCAAATTAGGTAACGGTACTAGATCTACCAGTCAGGACTTATATTCTGCCAGGACACAATGGTAAGGCTGAATAGTTGTTAAAATAGTTAACACTTCCATGCTGGTTGGCCAAAAAGTAATACCTGGCAGAGCGGGGCTCCAGACCCACTTTTGTATTGTTACAGCAACACTGCCAGCGGCTACTGGAAGGGTCTATGTCTGTGCCATATCTGTTACTAAATCTTTTAGTATCATTCTTGTTCCTAGCCCTAATATTTTATGAGTGTGTGTTTCTTATTTCCTCCCTCCCTTGCCACAGAGGTAAGCAAAGAAAACTGCTCCTATCTAAATCCTCTAGTAAACACAATGGTAAATTCAAACTATACCAAAGGAATTCAAAGTGCCAACATCCTGTTGACCCTCAGACTTGTTGGGATTCAGAACCAAAGGCTAGAACAACAGCTGACTCAACAAATTCAAGAAGATATGAACAGGAGAGGTGAGTGCCTATATTCACTGGAAGAGTTAGGAAAAGACTTACCTATCTATAAAGATGATCTCCAGTGAGTTCTAAAAATTGTGTGTCCAAAACATCCTTGATACATCAATCTTAGCTGTAGAAAACTTGAGGTGAACACGGGTAGATATAAAATGTAGTACACATGAAACTTATTTAATGTTATGTTACCTAAATGTACCTAAATGTTACCTAAATTTTTAAAAAATCTAACACAAGTATGTAGTGGGGTTTTTTTTTGATAAAGTTCACATGAAATTCAAAAAAAAATTGAGATGACACAATGGTACCTCAAAACATCAATCCCCTGCCACTTACTCTAGAGCTAGGCCTTCCTTCTTTGAGCCCTGAAAATCATATTCCTTCAAGAAGTTACAAGGAAAAGCAAAAGAAATTATAGACTCTCATCCATTAAGACTGTTATATGAAATAGTTGAGTTCATGACCAGAGAGGGTGTGGACCAGAGAGGGTGTGGACCACAACAAAGAAAGCTGACAGTAGAGAGGCAACCATAGAGCAACAGACATATGTACTGAGTTTGAGACCAGATTCCACTTTGAGCCTTTCATTTCAATATCGAGCTTTAGCTTTCTAATGAGTATAAGGGGGAAATATACCACCCCTACCTACCTAACAATATTATTGTGAGAATTAGGAGCAGCCTGAGAGTTTGGACACTCTATAAGGCAGAACATACAAGTCAATTATTCCTATCCAGGAAAGATGGCACCCACAAGGAAAGAAAATTCCAAGGCTTTATTATTTATCTATTTTTATTCTTTGTTCATTTTTATAAGGATTGCATGATTCCAAAAAGAACCCATAATTTCATGGGAAAGATTAAGATCCCGCTTGCATTTATACAGTACTGCTAGAAAAAGTGCTCTGTTTTGGGGATAAAGAAGAGAACAATAAAATATTAGTAAAGAGTAGAACAGGAGAAAGGAGTGACAACAATATAAGTCACAAGGAAGACAGGAGGCCAAAAATATTATAAGCATGTACCTTGTTTAACTTGAATACTTTTCTTTTCAGAGTCAGAGATAACCTCAGGAGAGCTTGCCTTGGTTATCCTGGCTTTGGGAGCATGTAAAAACCTTGATGAAGAGTTTATACGTGATGCTCATCTGGTTAGCAAACTAGGAGAGAAATTCAAAGCAGAAATTGAGAATATGGGTGAGAATCAAATGTTCAGAAACCCTGGACATCCTTTTCTTCTCCTCCACTGATTCAGAACTGTATGATGTTTCCCCCTACTTTTTCCATCTCCTCTTCACTTCATTCATCCCACTATACCTTTTTTTTTTTTTGAAAGGTAATTTTAAATTTATTTATTTATTTATTTATTTATTTATTTATTTATTTATTTATTTTTGGCTGTGTTGGATCTTCGTTTCTGTGCGAGGGCTTTCTCTAGTTGCAGCAAGTGGGGCCACTCTTCATCGTGGTGCGCGGGCCTCTCACTATCGCGGCCTCTCCTGTTGCGGAGCACAGGCTCCAGACGCGCAGGCTCAGTAGTTGTGGCTCACGGGCCCAGTTGCTCCGCGGCATGTGGGATCTTCCCAGACCAGGGCTTGAACCCGTGTCCCCTGTATTGGCAGGCAGATTCTCAACCACTGCGCCACCAGGGAAGCCCCCACTATACCTTTGAAGATCACTTTCCCTTCTTCCTTCTTTCAACATGCATCTTGAGTTTTCTTTTCCAATATGTTCAACTGAGCATTGACCTTACGTAGGATGATGAATGCACACACCAACACACAAACATACAGGTCACAGTTCTCTAGTCCTCCAGAAGCTTGGCATTTAGACAAATTACACCAGAAATAGCTGAGCAATACGAGACACTGTGTCATAAGTATCAAAGCATATACATATGATTCTATAATATTACAAGAGCTAAAGATGGCAAAAAGCACTTTATCACTGGGAAAAATAGGTTGACCATCACAGCTGCTAGTGAGGTACATTTGTGCGTTCTAGTCCTAACTATGTAGCCACCTGAACATCAGGATAGTATTTTTTTTAATTTTTATTGGAGTATAGCTGATTTACAATGTTGTGTTAGTTTCAGGTGTACAGCAAAGTGAATCAGTTATACATATACATATATCCACTCTTTTTTAGATTTTTTCCCACATAGGTCATTACAGGGTATTGCCCTGTGCTATACAGTAGGTTCTTATTAGTTATCTATTTTATATATAGTGGTGTATATGTCAGTCCCAATCTCCCAATTTATCCTTCCCCCCCTTATTCCTTGGTAGCTATAAGTTTGTTTTCTACATCTGTGACTCTACTTCTGTTTTGTAAATAAGTTCATTTGTACCCTTTTTTTAGATTCTACATATAAGCGATATCATATGACATTTGTCTTTCTGTGTCTGACTTACTTCACTCAGTATGACAATCTCTAGGTCCATCCATGTTGCTGCAAATGGCATTATTTTGTTCTTTTTTATGGCTGAGTAATATTCCATTGTATATATGTACCACATCTTTATCCATTCCTCCATTGATGGACATTTATGTTTCTTCCATGTCCTGGCTATTGTAAATAGTGCTGCAGTGAACATTGGGGTGCATGTATCTTTTCAAATTATGTTTTTTTCTGGGTATATGTCTAGAAGTGGGATTGCCAGGAGTATTTTTTATATCTTTAATGCTGAATCTCCTCAGTTACAAAATGAAACGAGTTGAGTTGAATTTGGTGGCCCTTAAGAACCTTTAAATTTCTCAAGTTTGCCGATTCTATGAGCAATATCTCCCCTCTGTTATTCACCTCTCTTTAAATGTAAAGAAATGGAGATAAAGTAAGTAGAAATAAGTTAAAAATGTACTATTCCGGTACCACTTCTGTGAATAAGGTATTTCTTTTCTCTCTGCCAGAAACACACAGTGGCAATCCGCTGACTAACTATTACCAGCTCAGCCTGGCCCTCTTGACCTTGTGTCTGTCCGATGGGAGCTACTCAATCACCAACGTTATTCCTTACTTCACTCCTGAAAATAAAAACTATTATTTTGGTGGCCAGTTCTCAGTAGGTGAGTCATTTAAACCCAATTCCCTTGGTTTCGAGGACATAGACACCAATAGGCCTTGCCCTTTGAATTTTTCTACCAGTAAGTACTTGAATTTTTTCTATCCTCTTTACCCTAGTCTCCTCAGAAGAGAATTTTTGTTTAGAAGAATGGATATTGAGTAGTATTTAAGCCTCTTTATAGATGTGCAGTATAGTAGAAAGACGTGGTTCCTACTCACACTTTTCTTTGAGTAACCAACGGATGTTAACTCTTGACTTTAATTTTCCCATCTTTAAAATGAGGATAGATCATGAGACTCTTCAGATAAGACATCTTAGGAAGTATAAATATTAGAGAAAGGGAATGCAGTGGAATTCATTTATCTCAACCCTGCATCTTTCTCTAATCTATTGGGACCATTTGGATGTGTGGGATTACTTGAATAATACAACCTCTCCAGTGGTCAGGCACAATATTTTGATCAATAAAATGTATATCCACCATGGAGAAGGACCAGAAATTTCCCACTGGATCAGCTTACACATCCAAAAAGAAGTCCCCTTTAGACAAGTAGTGTTGTTGCTCAGTCCCTAGGGGCCCAGAGCCACAAGCTCATTTTTCTCCAAGAAGTTCAAAGAAAACCACCATTCAGTGTCTCAGGATAGTAAGGAGAAAGTGAGTTTTTATACTCCTTCTTCTATGAGAGAGGGAAGGCACCGTGCCTAAAGAACATAGAGAAAACCAAGTAATGAGCCAGAAAAAAAAGACCTTATCCTCCATTCTTCCCATCTCTTGCCTCCTCCTCCCCATTAAGAAGGTTTATTGAATAAACTGCTCTTAAGTGCTATTTCTTAATCAGTCTAATGGAAACCTTGGAACTTTACAAAGACATATTTGTTTGGAGTATTATCCTGGGTTTTCTCAATTTCTTTGCCAATATGGCTAAAAGATAAAAAAGATGAGAGCAACCAGTATGTAAAAGCAGACCATTCATGTGTTTGCACCTACAAATCCATATGTGTTTCTATGACCAAGATGTGAGTTTCTGAGTACAAGGTACATGGCTATTCAACATAAGGAAGGAATCTTGCAATATTTGAGAGGTTAGTGCCAGAGGGATGACTGCTGTACCTTAAAATTCTTCTCTTCCATCATTAACGAGCATGACCCACCATCCCAGTTTGCCCAGATTTGTCCTGTTGTTAGTACTGGAAGTCCCACATACCAGGAAACTACTCAATCCAGGGTGAACCAGGATGGTTAGTCACCCTATCACTGGTGTTTTGCTTCCTGACAGATACTGGAGCAATGGCTGTTCTTGCTCTAACCTGTGTGAAGAGGAGTATAGAAAAGGAGAAGATTGAAGCAGATAAAAAGGATTTAAACAAAACCAATGTTTATATAACATCACTGGTAAACAAGATTCTGTCTGCAAAACATGATGGTCTCTTTGGAAACATATTTAGCACAGGAGAATCTATGCAGGTAAGTCAGAGGGTAAACCAGGAGACAGAGAAGGGATTCATGGAGGAAAGCAACATCTTCGTCCTCCCTTACTGGCCTCCTAAAGACTTATTATCCATTCTGTTTCCTATACTGATTTTGATTTTACTCATGTGATTCCCCTCCCCTGCCTGAAATGTATTCTCCTCTCCTTTACCTTTCCATATCCGATGCTTCTATGAAGCTCTTCCTGACTACATTTAAGAAATTCTAGAGCCTGCTACAATCTATCTTGTTGTTTTATCACATGCAGTTTCACACTTTACCATATACCATTGTTTGGCGTTTCACCTTACCTCCCAAATTAGGTTACTGGTATGGAAATAATAAGTGGTAGTGGCAGTAACAGCAGCTGGTATTTATTGACATTAAGTCATTAATGCACAACCACCCAGTGAAGAAAGAATTATTATCTCTATTTCCTAGGAAGTAATAATAATGAGTGTGAATCATGGAGTACCAGTAACTTGCCTAATAGCACAAAGCCAAAGAGTGATGCAGATGGGGATAGGACTGAAATAATTGGTTTCAAAACTCATACTCAATGCCAACACTATCCTGTATATGTTTCTTGAAGACTGAGAATTTATTCCTGCATTTACTCACTGATCTACTCAACTCTAAGGGGTAGATGCAAGAGGAGTTGAAGAAAGGTTTATAGAAAAAAAAAAAGACTTCACCGAGTCTTTGGTATGAATTTGGGTCTGCTAGGCTGACTCAGGGTGAGAGGACTTTCAAAGGGAGAGAAGAAGCAAGGACAAAGGACAAAGGCACAAAAGAACATTCCGTATTTTAGGAAGATCAAAATGTTCAGCACAGGGTGCTTGGGAAAAATTACAAGATGAGGCTGATGACGTAAGCAAGGGTCCAATCATAAAAAGTGTTCATATTATTGTTACTGTTCACACTTGATAAGTTTGAAATTAATATAAAATCGTGGTTTCCCATTCTGGCTGCACATTTGAATCACCTGGAGGAGCTTTTATAAAATACTAATGTTTACACCCCACACCAACCAGTTAATACAGAAATTTAGGGGTGGGACATGGGCCTTGGTCTTGTTTAAAAACCCTACAGGTGGTGTTCATTCACAGCAGGACCAAGAGCTGCTTACCTACCAGACAGTTTATAACAGAAGATATAATATGATGAGTTTTTTTTTTTTAATATCCCACAAATGCTGGTTGACTACTTGGTTATCTTTAAGAGTCTTCAAGAAAAAATGAAAAGGAGAACTGTCCTTCCTTGAGAAACCACAGAGCAACATCTTCAAGTTTAGTCCATTTTAGTCCTTGTCTTACTAACTCTAATACCCTCTTAGTTTTTCCTACCCTGTAATTCTGCCCCTTCAGTCCAGTTTATATCTGCTGCCTGGATAGTTTCTGTTTAAGAACCTGTTAGACTTCCCACTGTCAAGCAAATGATGGCAGACACCGCACCGTGAAATTCAAGAGTCTACCAATCTGGTCCCAACCTCCTTCTCCAGGCTGTCCTTCCGCAATTGCCCTGAGTGTTCCCTCTACACCAGTTCTCCTAAGCCAGGAGGAATCCTCTGGGGATTTTACTAAAACGCAGATACTCTCATCATGGCCAGGCCAGGCTCTGGCCATTCCTACTTTATGCCCTTTGGTCAGGTTGTTGCCTCCTCATGTCACCTACTGAAATGCCATCATACCACCAAGCCTATTCAAGTACTGCCTTCTCCACCAAGTCTTTCCTCAGTCTCACTAAATGTTTATGAGCTCTTCCTCTTTGGAAAGGCCATGCCGCTAGATGCTTCTCCTAGGGCATTCATCTTAGGGACTCCTTTACAAGAATCTGTTCACACTATTTATGGATTGCCTCCTATATGACAAGTACTGTTTCAGCATCAGTGGTACAAGAGTAAATACAGTATAGAAAGTCTGTTCTCATTGACACTATGAGAGATTGCGTGATTTAACAATTCCCACCTCCCCACCCAAACTAGCTTATAAGCTTCTTGATGGTGGGAAAGGTATTTTAGTGGTCTAAGGTGGTTCCTATGTAGTCAATGTCCAATAAAGGTTTACTAAATTAGTTAGATGCAGGCTTTCCCATTATGTGAAGTTTCTCTCATTTATTCTCATTCTCTCTCTGTCTCTGTCTCTCTCTCTCTCTCACGTTAGGCTCTGTTTGTCTCATCAAACTATTACAAAAATGAAGGGAATTGCCAAGAAACTCTGCACACAGTACTTTACAACATTTCTCAGGGAGCATTCCATCTGCCAATTGCTGCAGCCCAGATTTTACCTGCCCTGATGGGAAAGACCTACTTGGATGTCAACAAAGACTGTTCTTCTGTCTGCAGTCCAGGTATAGCACTAATGAGCAAACCATTTTGCCTTTCAGCATAACACCCAAAGTGTGTGTGACTTAGGTTTCCTCAGGGACCAAAAGTGACCAGTTAAACCTCTAAAGCATAACAGTTCCCAGATAGAACTCAGTCCTCCATATGTGATCATAAGCACCTGAGGATTTGTCCTTAACAGAGTAGTAGATGCTGTTCTTGGTTCAAACACTGATGAACAAGGTAGACTTTATTAAAGGACGTCTATCTCCAAAGGGATGTTTTCTGACTGCTGGATACAGAGATTTTCTGAGCATCATTCCCATCCTAAAAAGTATGGTGTCTCTAACTTTTCATTATGCTCAATGAGTGGTCCCTCAGAGACATAAGACATTAATGTGGAAAGAATATGGCAGTATTATAAGAAAATTGCAGCATGAATCATTAACCAAACAACTGATTTTGCAACAAGGTACAAAGAAAGAAGACTTTTCCTTCTGTCTTGTTCATTTCTGGTTCAGGCACATGTAGGTTTAGGGATCTTAGACAAAATGTTTAGTTTCTAAGCTTCAGTTTTCTACTATAAGAAATGCAAATGATAATAGTATGTAACACAGGTATTTGTAAGGACTGAAGGAGAAAATCCATGTAAAATGATTAGTACAGTGCCTGGCACATAATGTTTTCAATAAATGTTAAGAAATAAAAAGGCCGGGGATTGAGAAAAAATAGGGAAAGGGCACTAAGAGATACAAACTTCCTGTTGTAAAATAAATAATTCATGGGAATATAAAGTACAGCATAGAGAATATAGTCAATAATATTGTAATAACTTTGTATGGTGACAGATGGTTACTAGACTTTCCATGGTGATCAATTCGTAATGAATATAAATGTCGAATCATTGTTTCACACCTGAAACTAACATAATATTGTATGTCAACTATACTTCAATAAAAAAATTAAAAGGCAAAAAAAAAAGGGCGGGGGGGAGCATTATTGTATGCTGCACCAAAGCAAAAAACAAAAATCAGGAGCCTGTGTGGTAAATGGGAGATGGGGCAATTGAATTGCTGAAACAGCTGGAAGTTGACGCAGGCACAAGCCTGCACAAGCCGGTGAGTATGTAGTTTTAATTTGTGCTTTAGTCATATGAGAGATCTGCCCCTCGATTGCTGACCCTTGTTCCTTGTACAAACCTTCCTCTGCATCAAGGGAAAGAGTCGTTGCATAGGGGCTGGATAGGTGTGCAGACTCTAACATCATTTTTATTATTCCTTATAATCATTCTTCTCTGCTTTTCTGTCTCTGCCAGTTAAATTCAACATCTCCACTGACAAGCCTGTGACCGTGACACCTATCATCTCACCCTCGTATATTTCAGTCAATTACTCTGTGCAAATCAATGAAATTTTCAATTCCACCAAAGTCACCGTGAGAAAGGGTTCTGTCTTCCTTGATGTGATGAAGGCAGCTCAGAAACAAAATGAGGCTGCATTTCGGTACGTCTGTACATAACCTAAGGTTAAGGAATTTAATGTGATTATGACTCAGCAAGAATACATCTGCACCTGAATACAATGTACATTTAAAACACCTCTCAGTCAGTACTTTTGCTGTTCACCAACATCGCACGGCAGGGGTTAAAAAAGGGAGGTGAAACTTCTTCCTCTTCTAGCATGTGGCAAGTATTAAACTATTGCTCACTGAATAGATAAATAAGTACCAGGGATCTCTCTTCTGTCAGTAAAACTCCTTCAATAAATAGAACCTCTTAAGTCAGACATTTTGTGTCTGGAACAGTGGTTCTTAACTATTTTTGAATCACTGACCCCTTTGAAAGTCAGATGAGTGGGATTCTCATCCCAGAAAAAGGAATATACACACAAAATGTGTCATTTGTTTTTTTAATTTTAGTTTATATTGGAGTATAGTTGATTAACAATGATGTGTTAGTTACAGGTGTGCAGCAAAGTGATTCAGTTATACCCATAAAAGTGTCCATTCTTTTTCAAATTGTTTTCCCATTTAGGTTATTATAGAATATTGAGCTGAGTTTCCTGTGCTATACAGTAGGTCTTTGTTGGTTATCTATTTTAAATATAGTAGTGTGTACATGTCAATCCCAAACTCCCAGTCTATTCCCCACCCCCGCTACCCTTTACCCTTTACCCCGGTAACCGTAAGTTCATTCTCTAAGTCTGTAAGTGCAAAACTTGTCATTTATGGTTTTTTTACATGTGCGGGGTTTTTTTAATTAATTAATTAATTATTTTTTGGCTGCGTTGGGTCTTCGTTGCTGCACGCGGGCTTTCTCTAGTTGCGTCAAGTGGGGGCTACTCTTCGTTGTGGTGCGCTGGCTTCTCATTGCAGTGGCTTCTCTTGTTGTGGAGCACGGGCTCTAGATGCTTGGGCTTCAGTAGTTGTGGCACGTGGGCTCAGTAGTTGTGGCTCACGGGCTCTAGAGCACAGGCTCAGTAGTTGTGGCGCATGGGCTTAGTTGCTCCGCGGCATGTGGGATCTTCCCAGACCAGGGATTGAACCTGGGTCCCCTGCATTGGCAGGCAGATTCTTAACCACTGCACCAGCAGGGAAGTCCCTAAAACTTCTTATTTAAATCAGAGGTTTTACAAATGCCCAGAAGCTTCTCCATGCCTCCCCCACCTTTCAGGAGGTTCATGGACTCCTAGATTAAGGTTCCCTGGCCTAGAGAGTTCAAATATTAAAATTAAGATATTGACTTTGCCTCTGAAAAATATGGCTTATTTGGCTCCTTAAACCTAACTGACAATAGCTTATTGTGTTTAATAACATGCTGTAAGATGCAACAGAGAAAATCGTATATATATGAAAATATATGTCTATGTGTGTATATATATAACTATAAAGCCTGCTTTCAAGTGTTCCCAGGAAGGTAGAGAAATGTGAGTAAAGAATGTGAAAAAGGGCTTCCCTGGTGGCGCAGTGGTTGAGAATCTGCCTGCTAATGCAGGGCACACGGGTTCGAGCCCTGGTCTGGGAAGATCCCACATGCCGCGGAGCAACTGGGCCCGTGAGCCACAATTACTGAGCCTGCGCGTCTGGAGCCTGTGCTCCACAACGAGAGGCCACGATAGTGAGAGGCCCGCGCACCGCGATGAAGAGTGGCCCCCGCTTGCCGCAGCTAGAGGAAGCCCTCGCACAGAAACGAAGACCCAACACAGCCAAATAAATAAATAAATAAATAAATAAATAAATAAATAATTAAAGGTGCTAATAATTAAAAAAAAAAGAATGTGAAAAAGGCATTGACTATGTCACTTTTTAATAAACAGATATGAATTACTAAGTTATCCTTTCCTGTTCCTCTTTCCTAAGTGCCTCTAGGACAACCAATTAACACTTTCTTGTACTGCTTTAGTGTCTTCATCAGTTACTGTCTTGGGTAGAAGATTCGAAATTGTTGATGGCAAAGTGTCTACTATGGCAGGAAGGAGGGGGAGAAACCAGGGGAATCATTTCACTAATTTTGAATGGATTGTAGAGGGCCTGCATCAGAATGACCTGGAATGTTTATAAAATGTGCAGATTCCTGGTCCCAGCCCAGACCGACAGAATCAAGGTATCTGGGGATAAGGCCAGGAGATGTGTGTATTTTGAAGCATCTTCAAGTGATTCTTAGGTATGTTAAAGTTTGAGAAACGCCCATGGAGAGTTGCCTTTGACCATTCTAAGTTCCTGTAACCCATTCACTGTACCCCACAGTTTCAAAATGGAGGACAGCCCATGGGGGCCCTACATTATCTCTGTTCAGGACATAAGGGCCAACAATAATGACAGAACCTACTGGGAACTTCTGAGCAATGGCCAACCGCTGAGCCAAGGTAAGGGAGAGTACGACAAACAACACTGCAGAGTGAGATGCCCAAAGCATTCAGGTGTGAGGGTGTAAGCTTTGGCAGGGAACGTGCCAAGGATTTGGGAGAGCCATATCCATCATCTGATGATTTGGTGGTCAAATCATTTGACCCGCTTCTCCTTCTTCTTCCTTTTCAGGAGCTGGGAGTTATGTTGTCAAAAATGGAGAATATTTGGAGGTTCGTTGGAGCAAATACTAATAAACCCAAACCATCCTCAGCTGGGTCTAACCCTTTTGTAGTGAGATTCCATGTGGAAATTGATCTTACACCTTCCTTTTCACTTATCTCGATCGCAATAGCATAGTCAATAACCTCTAATTCTCTCTTTGCATGTTCAATAAAAGATCAACAACTATACAAAAAGAGCATGTTCTAATAATTTCATAGCAAAAAGGAATTACTATTAGAGAGAAGACTACCTCAGGAGGAAACAAAGTGAAAGAGATTAGACCCACTTGTCTAATAAACTGAGTTCTACTTAAGGTTCCCCTGCTAACTATCTGGGTGACCTTGGGCAACTGGGGAAAATGGAGATAAAGTTCTAGGTCTAATGGTGCAGCAGCAACCAATGACATTAAGGAGAAAGTTCGTAGGGAGACTGAGCTCTCTGAGACCCAGATGAAAGGGAGGAACTGAGTGGACGTATTGGCCTCATACAGGCAGTGGGTAGAGAGAAAAATATTGCCCTGGAGAAAGGGTAAAATGTGAGGCTTGCACATAAAAGTCAGTCCACAAAGTTTGAGGAACACTTTCATCCCCTCCTCCAGCTGCCTCCCCTGGGCCCCACTTGTCCTCCCACATTTATTTTCCTTTCATTTCACCATAAAAATCACCCTTATAGTCATATCATCAAAATACACATGTAAAAAAAATGACTCCAATGTTCATTTCAGCAGAATTCACTTAAAAAAAAAGTTGAATCATATCTTAGCATGAGCTGGGTTACACCTTTTACTGAGTACCTGAGCTATGTGCACATTCAGTCAGGAACCAGAAGTGCCTTTAAGAAGCCGAAGGACAAAAGGTGCTTCAGATAAAGCATAAAGTAACCCACTTAAAATAACCTCCAAAAGGAAGAGGCCTTGAGGTAGAATTAGTTAACTTATTTCAAAAATGTCTTCCTCATTGCTCCTTGTGTTTTCATGATACTCTTCTCTTCTCCCCCTCCACCAGCAACCCTGATTCATTCATAGTCAGGGTTTGAACCCTCTTCCTACACACTGTTTTCTGGCACTGATCTTCAACTCTCAGGTTCAGGTCTGCCCTTGCCTTCATTAACCGGGTGTGACAGATGCCTTCACAACTACACAGCAAGGGATTCCATCCTCTTGGGTCTGTGTCACATCTTGAAAGCTAAGTGAGAGACAGGGGGATGTCCATGGTGCTGTGAGTGTGCAGTACCAGCTGTCAGATCTATTTGTAGACTATACAATCTATGTGAAATTGAAGGGTAATGGTTTAGGTCACAAATATGCAAAATATTAGGACTGGCATTGCTGTCCATCACAGTGTGACCATACAGTTAATCATCCAACCATAACTCTGTTAAGAGTGAAAGTGAACATTATTGATAAATATACTCAGAAAAAAAAGAGATTAAAAACTGGGATTATCCTGGGAAGACCAGAACATATGGTCAATGTTGTCCAAAAAGGGAGCTCAAGCAAAAAATATAAATACAAATATGTCAAAATAACAGAAAATATTGCCCCTGAAATAACCAATGAAACTGAATCTCAATATAACAAAGTTGGAATAGGTCTCTCCAACATCCCTAACTCTCTCTCAATTATTCTAGCTCATTTTCTGTAATATTCAGTCAATACCAGTAAAGCACCCAATTTGTATTAGACCTATTTTCCCAAATGTGGTACAAGAAATTAATCTCATTGGTATACCAACATGGAGTCAAATAACATGCCATCACAACATTAAAGTCATTTTCTTTTCAATTCTCATTTAATTCTGATTGGATTAAATATCAAACCTCACTTTATGCCACTATGTTTTCCAACACCCCCCTCTAGCACTGCTAACCTCTGTTTCTGACAGAGAAAGATGAGCTTCTCCCAGCCCATGGTCTTTAAGTAGAAGGTAGTAACACTGTTGTCTGATAGAAATGCCTTCAATCTCTGAAACAGACATGAAGGTCAATGGAATAACATTTCTTTAGCATTCCACTAACATTGGCCAGTGAAACCAGCTCTGGCCACACTTGCATTCTGAGAAGATCCTATGGCTTGAGATTATGTCAGAACCTAGACTGAGTCTGAGGGGAGAAACTTACACCTGCAAAGAAGTAATCAACACAAATAAACATTTCAGATGCCCAGAGAAAATCGCAGTGCTTTGATACCAGAAAATTAGGCATAGGAAAAAACAAACAAGGAAATAAATAAGTCCAGTCAAGAGTTAACCAAAGACTGTCAAAACATATTCTTTAAGAAACTATAGAGGAGATTGGTTCAAGATGGCACAGTAGAAGGACATGCTCTCACTCCCTCTTTCGAGAAAACCGGAATCACAACTAACTGCTGAACAATCATCAACAGGAAGACACTGGAACTCACCAAAAAAGATACCCCACATCCAAAGACAAGGGAGAAGCTGCAATGAGATGGTAGGAGGAGCCCAATCACAATAAAATCAAATCCCATTACTGTTGGGTGGGTGACTCACAAACTAGAGAACATTTATACCACAGAAGTCCACCCACTGGAGGGAAGGTTCTGAGCCCCACATCAGGCTTCTGAACCTGGGGGTCCAGCAACGGGAGGAGGAATTCCTAGAGAATCAGACTTTGAAGGCTAGTGGGATTTGACTGCAGGGCTTCAACAGGACTGGGGGAAAGAGACTCCACTCTTGGAGGGCACACACAAAGTAGTATGTTCATTGGGACCCAGGGGAAGGAGCAGTGACCCCATAGGAGACTGAACCAGACTTACCTGCTAGTGTTGGAGGGTCTCCTGCAGAGGCAGGGGGTGGCTGTGCCTCACCGTAAGAAAGGACACTGACAGCAGAAGTTCTGGGAAGTACTCCTTGGTGTGAGCCCTCCCAGAGTCCGCCATTAGTTCCACCAAAGAGCCTGACTAGACTCCAGTGTTGGGTCGCCTCAGGCCAAACAACAAACAGGGAGGGAACCCAGCCCCACCCATCAGCAGACAATCGGATTAAAGTTTTACTGAGCTCTGCCCACCAGAGCAACAGTCACCTCTACCCACCACCAGTCCCTCCCATCAGGAAACTTCCACAAGCCTCTTAGATAGTCTCATCCACCAGAGGGCAGACAGCAGAAGCAAGAGGAACTACAATCCTGCAGCCTGTGGAACAAAAACCACATTCACAGAAAGATAGACAAGATGAAAAGGCAGAGGGCTAGGTACCAGATGAAGGAACAAGATAAAACCCCAGAAAAACAATTAAATGAAGTGGAGATAGGCAACCTTCCAGAAAAATAATTCAGAATAATGATAGTGAAGATGATCCAGGACCTTGGAAAAAGAATGGAGGCAAAGATCGAGAAGATGCAAGAAATGTCTAACAAAGACCTAGAAGAATTAAAGAACAAACTGAGATGAACAACACAATAACTGAAATGAAAAATACACTAGAAGGAATCAATAGCAGAATAACTGAGGCAGAAGAACAGATAAGTGACCTGGAAGACAGAATGGTGGAATTCACTGCTGTGGAACAGAATAAAGAAAAAAGAATGAAAAGAAATGAAAACAGCCTAAGAGACCTCTGGGAGAACATTAAATGCAACAACATACACATTATAGGGGTCCCAGAAGAAGAGAGAGAGAAAGGACCCGAGAAAATATTTGAAGAGATGATAGTTGAAAACTTCCTTAACATGGGAAAGGAAATAGCCACCCAAGTCCAGGAAGCGCAGAGAGTCCCATACAGGATAAACCCAAGGAGAAACATGCCGAGACACATAGTAATCAAATTAGCAAAAATTAAAGACAAAGAAAAATTATTGAAAGCAGCAAGGGAAAAATGACAAATAACATACAAGGGAACTCCCATAAGGTTAACAGCTGACTTCTCAGCAGAAACTCTACAAGCCAGAAGGGAGTGGCATGATATACTTAAAGTGATGAAAGGGAAGAACCTACAACCAAGATTACTCTACCCAGCAAGGACCTCATTCAGATTCGATGAAGAAATCAAAAGTTTTACAGACAAGCAAAAGCTAAGAGAATTCAGCACCTCCAAACCAGCTCTACAACAAATGCTAAAGGAATTTCTCTGACTGGGAAACACAAGAGAAGAAAAGAACATACAAAAACAAAGCCAAAACAATTAAGAAAATGGTCATAGGAATATACATATCGATAATTACCTTAAACGTGAATGGATTAAATGCTCCAACCAAAAGACACAGGCTTGCTGAATGGATACAAAAACAAGACGCATTTATATGCTGTCTACAAGAGACCCACTTCAGACCTAGGGACACATACAGACTGAAAGCGAGGGGATGGAAAAAGATATTCCATGCAAATGGAAATCAAAAGAAAGCTGGAGTAGCAATACTCGTATCAGATAAAATGGACTTTAAAATAAAGAATGTTACAAGAGACAAGGAAGGACACTACATAATGATCAAGGGATCAATCCAAGAAGATATAACAATTATAAATATATATGCACCCAACATAGGAGCACCTCAATACATAAGGCACCTGCTAACAGCTATAAAAGAGGAAATCGACAGTAACACAATAATAGTGGGGGACTTTAACACCTCACTTACACCAATGAACAGATCATCCAAACAGAAAATTAATAAGGAAACACAAGCTTTAAATGACAGAATAGACCAGATAGATTTAATTGATATTTATAAGACATTCCATCCAAAAACAGCAGATTATACTTTCTTCTCAAGTGTGCACAGAACATTCTCCAGGATAGATCATATCTTGGGTCACAAATCAAGCCTCAGTAAATTTAAGAAAATTGAAATCATATCAAGCATCTTTTCTGACCACAATGCTATGAGATTAGAAATCAATTACAGGGGAAACAAATGGAAAAAACACAAACACATGGAGGCTAAACAACACGTTACTAAATAACCAAGAGATCACTGAAGAAATCAAAGAGGAAATCAAAAAATACCTGGAGACAAATGACAATGAAAACACGACGATCCAAAACCTATGGGATGCAGCAAAAGCAGTTCTAAGAGGGAAGTTTATAGCTATACAAGCCTACCTTAAGAAACAAGAAAAATCTCAAATAAACAATCTAAACTTACACCTAAAGGAACTAGAGAAAGAAGAATAAACAAAACTCAAAGTTAGCAGAAGGAAAGAAATCATAAAGATCAGGGCAGAAATAAATGAAATAGAAACAAAGAAAACAATAACAAAGATCAATAAAACTAAAAGCTGGTTCTTTGAGAAGATGAACAAAATTGATAAACCATTAGCCAGACTCATCAAGAAAAAGAGGGAGAGGACTCAAATCAATAAAATTAGAAAGGAAAAAGGAGAAGTTACAACAGACAACAGAGAAATACAAAGCACCCTAAGAGACTACTACAAGCAATTCTATGCCAAAATAATGGACAACCTGGAAGAAATGGACACATTCTTAGAAAGGTATAACCTTCCAAGACTGAACCAGGAAGAAATAGAAAATATGAACAGACCAATCACAAGTAATGAAATTGAAACTGTGATTAAAAATCTTCCAACAAACAAAAGTCCAGGATCAGATGGCTTCACAGGTGAATTCTACCAAACATTTAGAGAAGAGCTAACACCCATTCTTCTCAAACTCTTCCAGAAATTTGCAGAGGAAGGAACACTCCCAAACTCATTCTATGAGGCCACCATCACCCTGATACCAAAACCAGACAAAGATACTACAAAAAAAGAAAATTACAGACCAATATCACTGATGAATATAGATGCAAAAATCCTCAACAAAATACCAGCAAACAGAATCCAACGACACATTAAAAGGATGATACACCATGATCAAGTGGGATTTATCCCAGGGATGCAAGGATTCTTCAATATACGCAAATCAATCAGTGTGATACACCATATTAATAAACTGAAGAAGAAAAACCATATGATCATCTCAATAGATGCAGAAAAAGCTTGTGACAAAATTCAACACCCATTTCTGATAAAAACTCTCCAGAAAGTGGGCATAGAGGGAACCTACCTCAACATAATAAAGGCCATATACAACAAACCCACAGCAAACATCATTCTCAATGGTGAAAAACTGAAAGCATTTCCTCTAAGATCAGGAATAAGACAAGGATGTCCACTCTCACCACCATTATTCAACATAGTTTTGGATGTCCTAGCCATGGCAATCAGAGAAGAAAAAGAAATAAATGGAATACAAATTGGAAAAGAAGAAGCAAAACTCTCACTGTTTGCAGATGACATGATACCATACATAAAGAATCCTAAAGATGCCACCAGAAAACTACTAGAGCTAATCAATGAATTTGGTAAAGTAGCAGGATACAAAATTAATGCACAGAAATCTCTTGCATTCCTATACACTAATGATGAAAAATCTGAAAAAGAAATTAAGGAAACATTCCCATTTACCATTGCAACAAAAAGAATAAAATACCGAGGAATGAAGCTACCTAGGGAGACAAAAGACCTGTATGTAGAAAACTATAAGACACTGATGAAAGAAATTAAAGATGATACCAACAGATGGAGAAATATACCATGTTCTTGGATTGGAAGAATCAATATTGTGAAAATGACTATACTACCCAAAGCAATCTACAGATTCAATGCAATCCCTATCAAATTACCAATGGCATTTTTTACAGAACTAGAACAGAAAATCTTAAAATTTGTATGGAGACACAAAAGACCCCGAATAGCCAAAGCAGTCTTGAGGGAAAAAAGTGGAGCTGGAGGAATCAGACTCCCTTACTTCAGACTATACTACAAAGCTACAGTAATCAAGACAATATGGTACTGGCACAAAAACAGAAATATAGATCAATGGAACAGGATAGAAAGCCCAGAGATAAACCCACATACCTATGGTCAACTAATCTATGACAAAGGAGGTAAGGATATACAATGGAGAAAAGACAGTCTCTTCAATAAGTGGTGCTGGGAAAACTGGACAGCTACACGTCAAAGAATGAAATTAGAACACTCCCTAACACCATACACAAAAATAAACTCAAAATGGATTAGACACCTAAATGTAAGACCAGACACTATAAAACTCTTAGAAGAAAACATAGGAAGAACACTCTTTGACATAAATCACAGCAAGATCTTTTTTGATCCACCTCCTAGAGTAATGGAAATAAAAACAAAAATAAACAAATGGGACCTAATGAAACTTCAAAGCTTTTGCACAGCAAAGGAAACCATAAACAAGACGAAAAGACAACCCTCAGAATGGGAGAAAATATTTGCAAACGAATCAACGGACAAAGGATTAATCTCCAAAATATATAAACAGCTCATGCAGCTCAATATTAAAGAAACAAACACCCCAATCCAAAAATGGGCAGAAGACCTAAATAGACATTTCTCCAAAGAAGACATACAGATGGCCAAGAAGCACATGAAAAGCTGCTCAACATCACTAATTATTAGAGAAATGCAATTCAAAACTACAATGAGGTATCACCTCACACCAGTTAGAATGGGCCTCCTCAGAAAATCTACAAACAACAAATGCTGGAGAGGGTGTGGAGAAAAGGGAACCCTCTTGCACTGTTGGTGGGAATGTAAATTGATACAGCCACTATGGAGAACAGTATGGAGGTTCCTTAAAAAACTAAAAATAGAATTACCATATGATCCAGCCATCCCACTACTGGGCATATACCCAGAGAAAACTGTAATTCAAAAAGACACATGCACCCCAATGTTCATTGCAGCACTATTTACAATAGCCAGGTCATGGAAACAACCTAAATGCCCATGGACAGACGAATGGATAAAGAAGATGTGGTACATATATACAGTGGGATATTATTCAGCCATAAAAAGGAACGAAATTGAGTCATTTGTTGAGACGTGGATGGATCTAGAGACTGTCATACAGAGTGAAGTAAGTCAGAAAGAGAAAAACAAATATCGTATATTAACGCAGGTATGTGGAACCTAGAAAAATGGTACAGATGAGCCAGTTTGCAGGGCAGAAGTTAAGACACAGATGTAGAGAACAGACATATGGACACCAAGGGGGGAAAACTGCGGTGGGGTGGGGATGGTGGTGTGCTGAATTGGGCGATTGGGATTGACATGTATACACTGATGTGTATAAAATTGATGACTAATAAGAACCTGCAGTACAAAAAAACAAACAAACAAAACAACTAATACTAATCTTTCATTGGGTTATTTGTATGGAAATATGTTAATATAAATGTTTCAGACATTACATGAAATTTCTAAAAATCTTATATGTTCTGGTATAATGTTATAAGTCATAATTCTAGTTATTACTTTAAAATGTATATCTCAGAAATAACTAAATTTCCTTGTCAATTGCATTATTATGAACTTTCATCAAATCTTTAACAGTGGTCATTTTTAAGTCTTTTGTCATTTACAGACAGTTCTGGGTGTACTCTGATGCTTTTACAAATATGTTCCTATAAAAGGGTTTCATCTTCAAGGAATTCATGGAAAAGACTCTGACAAGTATAGGTTTCTGGTAACTGACCGTACTGCTGAACTGAATGAATAAGCGTTTTCAGAACTCTAATGAAAAACTGATGAACTCATAAAAGTGCTAACAAAAGATCAAGATGAAAAAAAAATTAATTACATGGGACTGAGTGAACTGATGAGGATGATTATAATTTTTGTGACTTTCTGTTTGAATTAAAAAAAAAAATCCCACAAGGACTCAGAGGCAAAGAATATACAAATCAATTTTCACTGCAAAGTAAAGGAGCTGTTACAGTGGAGGATTACTGGACTGAATGTCAATATTATGACATAGTATGAGTGTGTTTCGTGTTTGGTAATTGCAATCATTGTTGCTTTTGTTGTGGCATCCATTTACAATGCTTGGTGTCAGTCTATTTATCTCTTGTAAAAATAAAATACAGTGTGTGTGGAAAAAAAAAAGAAAAGAAAAGAAAATGGTATAGCTGAACCGGTTTGCAGAGCAGAAATTGAGACACAGAAGTAGAGAAAAAACATATGGATGCCAAGGGGGGAATGTGGCAGGGGTGGGGGGTGGCGGTGGGATGAATTGGGAGATTAGGATTGACATGTAAACACTGATGTGCATAAAATGGATGACTAATAAGAACCTGCTGTATAACAAAATAAATTAAATTAAATTAAAAAAAAAAAGAAACTATAGCCTCTGTGGTTTCTGTTCTGAAAGTTATTTGCTAATGGAAACAACTGTGTCAACATTAGTCTTGAAGCAACCATGGCTGTAAGAAAGAGTATGTTCAGAGAGCAGGCACACCAAGTGTGCACGGGTTATCTCAGGATGGTTATGAGCAGGTCTGGAACCCAAGGTCAGCGCCATGCTGGTTCCTAATCCTGTATTAGATCCTTACTGCTGCTCTAACAAATTACCACAAATGTACTGGCTTAAAACAAAGATAGATATATTCTCCTACACTTCTGGATGTCAGAAGTTTGAACTGGGACTCACTGGGCTAAAATCAAAGTGTTGAAAGGGCTGTGTTCTTCAAGAGTTTCTAGGGGAGAATCCATTTCCTTGTGTGTTCCAGCTTCTGGAGGAATCCTGCGCTCCTAAGCTCACGGCCCCGCCGCCTTCAAGGCCAGCAATTGTATCATGCTGACCTCTGCTTCCTTCATCACCTCTCCTTCTCTGAGTCTCCTGCCTCCCTCTTCCACTTATGGACCCCTGTGATTATATTGGGTCCATCGAGATAATCTACAATAATCTTCCTATTTTAAAGTCAGTTTAATAACGACCTTAATTCCCTTTGTTATCGACCAGGGTTTTTGGCCTCCTTAGTCAGTAGGAATTGATGAGAGGCCAGACAAGAAATTCAGGCAAGGCTTTATTGGGACCCCTGCTACAGCAGCGGGGAGAGAGAACAAGTAACATGTTCCCTTGCTAGCTCACTCACCGAGCAGGAGCAAGCTGGTTCCTTACATGGGGGTGAAGGTAGGGATGTGTCCGGGGATCGGGCGGGGGGGGGGGGGGCGTGGCTAGGTGGTCTGCCCACCCCTTTGGCGGTACTGTGCACAGGAGGCATGCACAGTACCCTGCTTTTGCTCCCAGCTTTTCAGAAGTGCCAGTTGAGCTTGTTTGGTCTTTTTGTATTTTTTGTCCAGAATTTGCCCCAACTGCACATTCATGAAGTTATTTTTAGACCCTTATAGTTTCTTTGTATTTTGTTGCTCAAGGAGACGTTTGTCCAGGTTCAAGCGTTGCAGCTCTGCACAAAGGGTCCCAGGTCCCAGCCTGACTCACCTTTACCATGTAACTTAGCATATTCACAGATTCCAGAGATTAGGATATGGACCTCTTGGAGGTGGGGGAATTATTCTACTCCTTCATATGGCATACAAGGCTCTCTACCATGCAGACCAAAACTGTCTTTCTGGCTTCATCTCCCACCAAATGCTGTGTATTAGTGATATATCGCTGTATAACAAGTCACCCTAAAACTTAATGGCTTAAAACAACAACACGTATTATCTCACAGTTTCTATGGGTGAGGAATCCAGGGACAGGTTACCTGGGTCCTCTCATGGTCTTTCATGAGGCTGCAATCAAGATATCGGCTGGGGCTGCTTACATCGCAAAGCTCAACTGAGGAAGGATCTGCTTTCAAGCTCATTCTCGTGACCCTTGGCGGGATTCTTTCCTCCCTGGCTGTGGGCTGGAAGCTGCTCTCAGTTCTTTGCTGCGCCGGCCCCTCCATAAGGCAGCTTACAGCGCGGCAGCTGCTTCATCAGAGCAAAAAGCAAGAAGAGCCAGAGAGACTGCAAGCAAGACGGAGCCGGTCTACTGCAACCTCATCCCATCACTTTCGCTGCATTATATTTATTAGAGTCAAGGCCAGCCCGCACGCTAGAGAAAGGGATTGATTACATAAGAGCATGAATGCCAGGAGGTGGGAACATGGGTCGATGTTAGAAGCTGTCTAGCACACCCCAATACGTATCCTGTGTTCTCACCTACGAAACCACCAAATTAATCCAAGAAGGAAAAAAAAAATGCTTTTTTTTAATCACCCATGCTATATATTTGTTCATTAATTCATTCATTCAGAAAGTATTCATTTGATAATGCCACTTGGCAGCAACATGGATGGACCTAGAGATTATCATACTAAATGAAGTAAGTCAGACAGAGAAAGACAAATATCATAAGATACTTACATGTGGAATCTAAAATATGATACAAATGAACTTATCTACAGCACAGAAACAGACTCACAGACTTAGAAAACAAACTATGGTTACCAAAGGGGAAAGGGGGTGGGGGAGGGATAAATTAGGATTTGGGGATTAGCAGATACAAACTACTATATATAAAATAGATAAACAACAAGGTCCTACTGTATAGCACAGGGAACTATATTCAATATCCTGTACTAAACAAAATGGAAAAGAGTATGAAAAAGAATATATAACTGAATCACTCTGCTGTACACCAGAAACTAAAAAATAAAATAAAATTAAATAAATAATATGAAATAAACTTTAAAAATAAAAAAAATTTTTAAAAAGTATTCATTTGATTCCCACTGTGAGCTGGGCAGTGTCTCAAGTACCTGGGACAAAGCAGTGAACAGAATAGATTAAGCTCCTGCCCCTTTGGAGCAGACATTCTAGTGGGGAAGGAGACAGACAGTAAGTGAACTACACATAGAGTATGACAGAGGGAGAGGAGCCAGAGCAGGTAAGGGGCACGGTGGGTGTCAGGGGGGTGAGGCTGTCTCATATGGAATGGTCTGGAAGCCTTCTCTAAAAGCTGACCTTTGAGCAGAGACATGAAAGAAGTGAGGGAGCCACCATGAGAGTATTTGGAGTAAGGATTTCCCAGGCAGAGAGGACAGCAAGAGCAAAGGTGGCTGATGGGTTCAAGGAACAAGAAGTGCTGCTGCAGGGAGATCAGCTCTGTGCTTTGTGACCACCTAGAGGGGTGGGATAGGGAGGGCGGGAGGGAGGGAGGAGATATGGGAACATATGTGTATGTATAACTGATTTACTTTGTTATAAAGCAGAAACTAACACACCATTGTAAAGCAATTATACTCCAATAAAGATGTTAAAAAAAAAAAAAAAATCTCAGAAAAAAAAAAAAAAAAAAGAAGTGCTGCTGGAACAGAGTGAACAAAGGAGAAAGTGGGTGGAGGTGAGGTCCAGAAGGAAACCAGATGCCAGATCTTACAGGGCCTGGAGGTCGTTAAAAGGAATTTGAATTTTTTTTTTGCTTTTTCATCATATGGTATATTTTTTCAATTTTTATCGGAGTATAGTTGATTTACAATGTTGCGTTAGTCTAAGCTGGGAGTCACTGTGAGAATGGCCTCCTAAAAGGAGCTACTTAAAATGCGGTAGTTAGAAAAAAAAGTAGACCCCTCCTTCATAATCTCATTATTTCCAGTTCTCTGTGTGAGGGGGAGATATACTTTGCTTTATTATACAGCTACAATTCTAAAAAAGTTTTTAATATATACATATTACTTAATATAGTTCGTTGATCTCACGCTTTGCAATTACTTACTTTAAAAGATAACATCTGAAAGCCCTGGGTGTTTGAAACTGCTTTCATCCCCAGATAAGGAAAGAGAAATCAAACAAAACAATTTATGGCCCACTGCTTTCCCGACATCAAACAACTTCAAAGAGCCTAGGCCGGAACCCAGGTCATGTCAATTTAATTCATTGCATAAAGCCAGACCTCACCTGGCCGATGCTCACCTGAGAGCCTAAGAGGGCGTATTGGAAAGCAAGTGCCTCAGACTGTAAGTGAGGTGGTGCCTTAGGAATCCCCCAAACCTCAATGAAGTGGTTGCCGATAAACAGCCAAGAGGCTGTCTGGGTGTGCAAAGGCTTAGGAGAAAGTCTGTTATACGCACACATTAGCCGGCCTCCCAGGATTTTAGTAAAGGACACTTGGTCATCGCATATTAAGCCCTGAGTGTCTCCTATGACTGTGCGGCCTAGATGTGACCTTCAGGCACCTTGGAGGCTCTATAGTAGGTAAACTTAGATAAGCAAATGGAAATTAGTTTTATCAGGGAGAGAGCGGTCAGCATAAGTGGTTAGGAGTGGCTGGAGGATGGGGGAGGAGGTCAGACTGTTTTACAAAGAGAAGCGTATATAAGAAAAAGTAGAGAAATACTCTATTTGCAAACACTGGGACTTGTGAACGGGAGACATGGACAGGACAGGGGAGAGTGGGATGGCCCGGGTCACCCTCCAACTCCTGCCCCTTCTCTGGGCTATGACTGGGACCAGCACCCAGACCCGAAGCTCATGCTGTGAGTAGAGCATTTTTTCCAAGGTCAGGGAAGCAGTTACCCTGGGGATAGGCAGAAACCTCAGACACTGACGTCTGCTCATGTGGTAGTGCCTGAAAATAGCGATCACTCTAGGAGTTCCAAAACGGGTGAGTCAGGATGTGAGTGTGTGTGGTTCATCTTTCCTGACTTAATAGCAGAAGTTCTTTGAGAGGCAAGTCTATGCATTTTACTTTAAGAGAAATTGAAATACCATTGCAGGAATGATGGTTGATGATACAGAGAAAGACCCTCAGTGGCCGTTCTGACCAGGTACCACTACTAGTGAGAATGTTGGGTACCTGCTGAGGATAGGTCATATCCCAAATCTTTCATATTTTTCATGTAAGAGGGAGAAAAAAATGGATGCAAGGAAACCAGTGACTTCTAGGAACATGCTAGAAATAGCATGAAATGTCTGTGAGCCATAGTGCTCGATGTTACAAAGTGAAAAATCACTTTCTTAAAGATAAGGGTTATTTGGGAAGATGTAGGGACTAATTGGCCTCAAAAGAAAAAGCCCAATGTTTTCCCCATTGCTCTTTAAAAATCACCCCAAAGGGAGCATCCCTGAGGATACCAAGGCTAATCCTGTCTTCTCCTAAGAGACACAGGAAACATGTTTCTGAGACGAGGGAATGAGGATGAGGGGTTTGGTAAATGGCTTTGTCC
This sequence comes from Balaenoptera borealis, assembly GCF_965194805.1. Classification (NCBI taxonomy): domain Eukaryota; kingdom Metazoa; phylum Chordata; class Mammalia; order Artiodactyla; family Balaenopteridae; genus Balaenoptera; species Balaenoptera borealis. The sequence continues at coordinate 11,137,906 of NC_138868.1, forward strand.
CTTGCAGCTGTTCCCTTAGCAGAGCAGCCCTTGGTTAATGGCATCCAAGTACTCATGGAGAGCTCCGTGGTCAACTCTGCCTTCCCAAACCCCAGCATCTTGATTGCCATGAACCTGGCCGGAGCCTACAACTTGGAGGCCCAGAAGCTCCTGACTTACAAGCTCATGGCCAGTGACACAGCCGGTGAGAAGCCAGGGCCCCTCTGCCCGCTCCCTGAATCTCCACCCCCAGGGCCCACCTCCATGTCGCCCCACCCCAGTGCTACCTGTGATGGTACCTGAATCACCCACTTTTCCCTGCGTACCTGGAAGGACTCATGTGTGAAGTGAGGGCATTCACACAGGAGGGCAGTAAAGCAGAAAGAGCTCTAGATTAAATGTAAAAGAGTGGATTTCCAGGTCTGGCTCTGCCACTTACTAATTCTGTGACCTGGAACTAGTCACAGATCCCCATCAACCACAAGTTCGTCATTTGCGAAATGCAAATAATTCTAATAACAATAACACTAATAGCAATAACAACAACAATAACAATAATAATAAAATCTCTGTTCTGCCTACCTCACAGGAGTTGCCTTGAGGTTCAAATTAGATAAACTTGAGTAAAGTTAAAATTATCTTGTAACTATACATTTTTTATATAGGAATTTGTATGGGTATTCTTGCTGTTTTTCTAAACAGATACCAGGAATTCCTTATGGGGTTGTCAAGTCACATAGAGGCCACTAGATTAATGGCCTACTTAATGTTTTTCCATACTTCTTCAATGTTTTTCCATACTTCTTTCCTTAAGAAAGATCAAAAAACTAATCACATTATTTAAAAAATCGAAATGATCTGGAAAGAAGCAGAGAGCTCAGCCTGGCCCCTGGTGCTCTCTCCCGTGAGAACGCCTTTGTTTAACTATATTGTTCTCTCTTCTACAGACCTTACCATTGGCCAGCTTGCCCTCACTATTATGGCCCTCACCACCTCCTGCCGAGACCCTGGGAACCGAGTATCGATTCTACAGAGACAAATGGAGAACTGGGCACCTGCCAGTAAGACCTCATCAGAAGGGAGGGGGAAGTGAGGCAAATGGCCCTTCCTGAGAATTTTAAATCTATAAAAAAAAAGGAAGGGAGAGTGGAAGTTTAGGCAAGAGACACAAAGTACCTCTGATGATCCCACAAGTGAGATCTCCACTTCCTATCCAATGAACTAGAATAGACCACTATCCCAGGGAAACAGTTCTATGCCATCATTGAAGAGAGCAGCATCCCTTTTATTCTGTTCTCATGCCAGATGACAGTGTTACTCTGAGACACATGGACGTTATCTCTTGCCATATGGTATCTTTCTTTTTGGACAGGTTTTCTAGCAATGTCTCTTTAAAAGGTTTGGCTTTTCCTTTTTCACAAATATCTTCTTTATGGTGAATGTTAGTCTTATGAAGGCCCTCTATCCCTTTCCAAGGCCTCAATACCCATGCTTCATCCTTCTATGGGCCCAGTCTGGCGATCTTGGCGCTGTGCCAGAACAACCCGGAGACGACCTTACCCATAGCGACCCGCTTTGCCAAGAGCCTGCTGGCCAATTCCTCTCCCTTCAACGTGGGTGAGTAGGTCACCACTTTCACACAGTGCCCTGAGCTGGGAACATCAAGGTCACTGAAGGGTAGAGCTGGAGGGAAAGTGGGAGGGGGGGGAGCTTTCCATGGAAGAGGAGCTCAGGACCATGAAAATGTCTGTAGATGAGAGATACTTGGCAAATATTTGTTGGACATGTGAATTAAGGTATAAATGAAAGAGAGAAAATAAAACAGAAACCAGGACAATACTTGACATGTCTGACAGTTACAGACAAATCAGAATCTCCATTGAGAACAATAAATATGTCATCCAAGTCAGGAGTTGTTCCCAGACGAGTGATTAAATTATTAAATCAGTGTCTGGACTCAGTCCCACCCTGAACCTCCTCTTAAATCGCTGCTGTTGTTTCCACACTCTATTCTTCTCGATGCTTCTCCTTACTACATCCAAATATTCTCTCTCTTTTTTTTTTTTTTTGGCTGTGTTGGGTCTTTGTTGCTGTTTGTGGGCTTTCTCTAGTTGTGGCGAGCAGGGTTGGAGCAGGGCTCTAGGTGCATGGGCTTCAGTAGTTGCAGCACGCAGGCTTCAGTAGTTGTGGCTTGTGGGCTCTAGAGTGCAGGCTCAGTAGTTGTGGCGCACGGGCTTCGTTGCTCCGCGGCATGTGGGATCTTCCTGGACCAGGGCTCGAACCCATGTCCCCTGCGTTGGCAGGCGGATTCTTAACCACTGTGCCACCAGGGAAGTCCCCAAATATTCTCTTTATACTAAACAGCTACTCTCTGAACATTAAACCCATAATGCTCCCCTTCAAGGATGCTCTGGAACCATCTTATTCCTTCATCCTGCAAGCACGTGGCTGCTTGTGAATGGAAGCTCTGTCCTCTACCACACCATGTCCTTCTTCTGCACATAACGATCCCTTCTCTGTATGATGCCCTCTGTGGGGGCCACTGTTATGCCCCTCATTGGTGGTCATCTTTTCTCCTCTACCACTATCTAAGCAACAGTATTATCTCAGGTTTTCACCCCTTATACATGCCACATGAGCAACCTCTCTCCTTTCAGGCTTTATCAGACCAGCACACAGGTAGATATTTACTCAAGTACCCTCCCCATGGGTCAAACACAGACTGGCCTCTGTTTCCCATCTGGGACCTCATGCATTGCTGGGACCTCTCTGCCAGTTCAGGAAATTGGGACTTCTTTGCCAACATTGTCATCCTTAATGAGGTGATGAAATTTTGGTTGGAGATTAGGGTGGGGAGGAAAAGATTGATGAAAAAAGTGCCATCTGGCAAGTCTTTGATTTGTTCTGTTCTCGTCATGCCAGAGTTTGCCCATTCAGTTCATACATAATAAGAATGAAATAATGAAAAAAGCCCTTGTGCTGGGTACTATGGGAGATGAAAATCCCCGCCCTCCCCCCATCCGAGAACACACAGGGCACAGTAACAGCAGAGAGTGCCGAGATTGCAAAACAGGTACGAACAACAAATGCTAAAGGAATCCAGAAAAGAGACTACACTTGTTGTGTGGGGTGACAGAGAGGACTTCAGTGAGAGGTGGTGATGGCTGGACCTTCACCACTGCTGACATTTTGAAAGATAAACATTGGGACAAGAGAAGTGGGATTGAAAATGCTGCTAGTTGACTTTCATTCAAAGCATGAGCTGTGGAGTCATACAGATCTGCATTCAGGTGTGTGGCCTTGGGCAGTTACCTAACCTCTCTGAGCCTCCATTTCCTCATCCCCTAAATGGAGATAATTATAGGTCCTATTTCACAGACTGTCCTGAAGGGTAAAGGAGGTAATGAACCTGAACACAATAAGCACACAAATGTTAGTTGTTCATATTGTGGTGGTGGTGGTTGTCTTATCCCGTGCTGTGATTCTCAGACACAGGAGCAATGGTGACCTTGGCTCTGACCTGTATGTACCACAAGATCCCCGTAGGTTCAGAGGAAGGTTACGGAGTCCTGTTCGGTCAGGTACTAAAGAATACTGTGGAGAATATCAGCATGAGGATCCAAGACAATGGCATCATCGGAGACATCTACAGCACTGGCCTTGCCATGCAGGTAAATGCGTCATGGATGCCCTTCGCTGGGTCCATGTCCCTAAGCCTGGATTGTAGGACCAAGAGACCAGGCTTCTGGTAGTACCTCTGGGGAGGACCAGCTACTGTGAATAGAGGTAGATTCCTTACGGCACCTGTGCCTCAGTTTCTCTACTGGTGAAATGCAGGTAAGTGTTAATTCATCCCTACCTCACAGGTAAAGTATAAAACCAAATATGCATGAACTCTTTTCCCTTCCATGGAAAAATAAATAAATAAATAAATCCAAGAAATATATTGGTTTATTATGAATAATGATCAGTTTGTTCATAATAATTATAGACAATTGAAAGTTTGGTGTATTAAAATATAAGGATATTCAAGGAGGTCCTCAAAAAATATTGAATCTTCTGATTCCATGCTGCCAATCAAGTGTTCTTTTATCAGATCTTTACCTTGATCCAAAAAAAGGTGGGATTGTATTCAAAATGATTAATGAAAATAATCTAAAACTGCCTGGACATCTAGTCTTTGTCAAGGTCTTTTACTATCTCAGTCTCAGTTCAACCTCACAAAGATCCCTAATATATGGCAGCGCCAGATGTGTCTGGTCATCAAGTCTATACTCAGTCCTATGCTTCCCTAGTATAGAGTCTCAGGCTTGGATTGTATAAGATGCTGCTTGATATAGCTCCAAGTACAACCACACACACACACACACACACACACACACCCCTCCCCTTCCATTGATTAGGGCAACATCTTCCCGTGGAAAACACACCAATAATAACGGGGAGAGAGAACCAACTAGAATAAAAAATTAAAGGGTCATCTGTGGCCAAATCCTGTAGTCCAAACTAAGAAATTTATGCTCCAGAGTCTCAAAATGCCCCATGGGATTAATAGAAAAACTACATCATGACCTTCCCAACTTGGAAATCCCAAGAAACAGAGAATCATAATATTATGCTTAGTGAATTAAAACAAGGAAAGAAAGATAAATGCTGCATGATATCACCTATATGTGGCATCTAAAAAATAATACAAATGAATGTATATGCAAAACAGAAACAGACTCATAGATATAGAAAACAAACTTGTGGTTACCAAAGGGGAGAGGGAAGGGGGGAGGGGCAAATTAGGGGTATGGGACTAACAGGTACAAACTACTACGTATAAAATAGATAAGCAACAAGGATATACTGTATAGCACAGGGAATTATAGCCATTATCTTGTAATAATCTATAATGGAGTATAATCTGCAAAAATACTGAATCACTATACCATATGCCTGAAACTAAAATAATATTGTAAATCAACTATACATCAATAAAAAATAAAGAAACAGAACCATGGAGTTACAATGCCAACCCTAAATCTAATTTAGCTCTGGACTAGTGCAGGGGGTTGGAGACTGGTCTGATATTCTATACATTAAAAATTAGTGATGTAATGTACAGTATGGTGACTATTGTTAATAATACTGTATTATATATTTGAAAGTTACTAAGAGAGTAAATCTTAAAAGTTCTCATAACAATGAAACTATGTGTGGTGATGAATGTTAACTAGACTTAAACTGTGACCATTTGACAATGTATACAAATATCAAATCATTTGTTACTACACCTGAAACAAATATAATGTTATATGTCAATTACATCTCAATTTTTAAAATATTTTTTAAAATTAAGATTAAAAAATGAGCAAAGGACATAAATAGACTAGAAATTAGTTCATGTTAAACATAAGAGTAAATACAAAGTCCCCACTCCAATGTGCCATAGGACCAACTAATGAAAATAAAGTTAGTTTCTACATCATGTCGTGGTCAATAAAATTTTGTCAGAGAACAAAACACTGCCAGGGCTCAGGTCTAGAAAGCTTTGTCGGGGAACAAAGGAAGTCTTGAAGAAATCTAAGGCAAGTTTTATTCATGACGCACTTAAAATAACCTTGCTCACCTTAGAGCCAGACAGAGAAGTGTTTGCTTTTGCTAATTTGGTTTGTGAATTCTATTTGGGATTTTAGCACCTGCAGAGTACACCGTGAAAAGCTGTACCTGGGAATTAAAGTTATTCTTTGGAAAAAGGCAGGACCTCCATATCCAGATATCATCCATATCCAGATATCAAAGGCCACATGGATTACTTATCAGTTAGGATACATAACCTCTCCCTACCTGAGTTACGCCAGAGTTTACCCAGGCAGTCTGAAGTCTGAAATCACCAGATATCTACTATATAAACTTTTTCTAATCTAAAATGTTCTGGTGTCAAAAACAAAGGGTTTCTAAGGCTGTAACAACTTGGGTTTGCATCCCAGATTGGCCACCATCTTAGGCAAATATTGAATTTCCTGGAATTTCATTTTCCCCATAATAGCAAAGGTATAAAAAAGTCACAGGCACAATGTGGCATTTAATAATTGTTTGTGATCTCTCCCAGTGGAAGAGAGGTGATATTTAGCTTCCTTTGCAGCCTTCACTCACCCTCTGCCAGCTGTCAGTGCCCTTCAAGTGACCTAGGCCACCCACTTTGTTTCCCAGAGGCATTTCCTCCTCTTTCTTCCATAAATATTCCAACGCTTTCAAGGTTCCTCTGACAAGAACCTAACTTGGGGACATAAACTTCTTCATGCGAAGTTATTATTGACTTCTAACTGGCTAATGCATTACTCCTTTCTAAAGAGTTGGTGTTGTGATGTTTTATCCCAAGGGGATACATCTCACTTAGTGGGATTTGGGATATGAATATGGCAAGTGGACGAGATACAGATACGGTTGCTGGGAAAGCCTAACTGATGCCCTTTAACCAAACTGCCCTGTAAAGGGGCCTCTGGGAAGAGCCATTGTCATGGTTAGGGAGGTTAACAGAGCCTGTCAAAACTGCCTAGTTGCTCACAGTACTGCCTCTAGCTCACAGGCATTTCTGGCTCCCCTCCCTTCTCCCATTTCCCATTCAAAGCTTCAGGTGAATGGGTCATCAGCAACCCCAGCCCATTAACATGCTCTGGTGGATGAGTCAGCACAACCCTAAAGGCAGGGAGGTGCTAAGGACAGCTTCCCAACACACCATTACAAAATGCTTTTGCATAGCATCCCATCTGAACCTCCAATGACCGCCCCAAAGGTAGGCAGGAACTATGATTTCTGTTTTACCCATGAGACAGAAAACTCAGCAAAGTAGAGTGACTTGCTTGGTGTATTCATCAAGACTCATTTTGCAAATAACAGAAACCCAAATAATGTTTGCTTAAGAAAAAAAAATGGAGATTTACTATTTCACATAAACTGGGGGATCCAGGGCTCGATTAGGTGATTTCAGGATTAGTCAGAATAGAGGGCTCAAATCATATCAGGGATCACTCTTTCATCATCTCTCTGCCATAGTTTTTCTCATTCTCTCCTGCTGTATGGCTTCTTCAGAGTGGCTGAGAAAGATGGTCACTAGCACCTCAATGATTACTAACCCCTCAATGATTACTAACCCCAGCAAGGCGGAAGAAATGTTTCTCTCTCCCAATGTCTGTGTATCGTGGAAGGACTCTGATTAGTGCATGTGTCCATCAATCACTGTCACCAACAGGATGGCACTCTACGATTAGCCCAGCCCACAAGTCCACCCTTGTGGCCAGGATCGTGGAGCCTCTAGCTGACAGTACTGACATGATCAAAGAATGTGGGTAGAGTCCACCAAAGGGTGTGTAGAACAACAAAAAACAAAAGAAGTCTACTACTGTTAGCTGGCCAGGTTGTCCTACACTAAATCTGCCCCAGGAGCTTGCTTTGCCAGCTCTCATCCTCCTTCTACATGCAAGAACTGTTAGTAAATACAGCAGCCCTAATAGCACTCCCTGAATCTGAGTGTAGCTCAGATATTTATTGTGTGACTGCTATGTGACAGACACTGAACTAAGCAGTGGGGACACAGCTGTGAATAAGACAGATGTTGTCCTGAACCTCGTGCAGCTTCGGTTTTGGACTCTGGTTGATCACAAAGATTAGTGATCAAGTCTGTCCCTTATAAAGCTAATAAAGGCCAACTCTCAGCTATACCTAATCTGTCTCTCTCTCTCTCCCCACCCTCCCACCCCCACCCCGGCCCCAGGCTCTCTCTGTGACACCTGAACGACCTAACAAGGAGTGGAACTGCCAGAAGACCATGGATTCTGTACTGGATGAGATTAAGGAGGGGAAATTCCACAACCCCGTGTCCATTGCCCAAATCCTCCCTTCCCTGAAAGGCAAGACATACCTAGATGTACCCCATGTGTCTTGCAGCCCTGGTAAGAACTCTTAACATCTGTCTCTCCCTATAAAGTGGCAACTTATGCCAGGAATGATACTTGGACCAATTTTAAGTGGCATAAGGGCTTGTTAAATCCATGACTGCCATGTAGGCAGGGCCAGTTCCTAAGAGTTGTGTGTTAGCATGCAGCCGTGCTGTCCTGCCCTCAGAATTCTGCTCCCACGTCCACTTCATTCAACACACATTTACTGAGCACCTACTACAGGTAAATCATTTTGTTGGATGCTTGTGGAGAGAGAAGATCCATGGTCCTAACAGTCAAATAACATATGACTTCATTCATTCATTTGACAAATGCACCAAACATTAGGCAATATCTTATCATATCTGCTATTTACAAAGTCAGGAGATGGTATGTAGACAAAAACTACAATATTTGGAAGAATGAAATAAGTATTAAGCAGAAATAGAAACCATATACAGTGCAAAAGCAAAGAAAGTATGACCGATCATTGAGTTTGGGAACCTTAGGAGAAGAACAGAGTTGACATTTCAGCCAAGACTTGGAGATATAAAAATGTGCTCACAGCACACCAAAGGGACGGGGTGGAAATCTGGCACATTACCTTTTTATTTGAAATATCTTTATTTTATCCATTTACAAATATAATACAGAGATACTTAAAATTCAAACATGGCAGAAATATACATCTAGAAAGTAGAGTCCTGCAAAAAAATTTATCACCCCAGAGTCTTTGGTATAGAGTCCTCCAACTCTTCTTTCTAATCAAATACTAACATAAAGTATGATTCATCTTATGTTGCATGGACTTCCTGAGATAAGCAGAGATTAGTAAGCTCCTTGTCTATCTCAGTACAGAATCTATAGAGACCACAATTAAGCAATCTGACCACAATCATACCAAACATAGCCACATTCACTAACTCCTTAGGCTGCTTCCCAAAGATTTCCCAACTTGAACAAGGTGGCCATGGAGTCCTTCCTAGGATTCTACACTAGGTGCCCAGGTATTTTGTTAAATGGTCTGAAACTTACTACCTTTGCTTCCAGATTCTTCGGGTTAACAAAAAACCCCAAGTGAACAGAGAGCACCATGTAAAATACATGACTTAGGGCTCACAATCCTCCCTTCAGTTTACAAATCCTTTTAACAAAATAAACGTTCGTTATTAAGCTAGCTGTCAGTTCTTCAGCTACGATCAATTCTCTAGGATGGAAATGAGAGCTTCATAGGTCACACCAGTTCTTCAGAACAATCCACAAAGGACACAAAACCACTGTCATCTCTTGAAATGTGTTCTGGTATAAGCTGCCAATAACAGAGATTTTGTACCTATACTACAAACCCCATAATCTTTAACAAACTTGGCCTCTTTGCTCTTCCCAGGTCATGAAGTGCAACCAACTCTACCCAACCCTCCTAGCCCTGTTCCCACCTCAGCATACAATATCACCGTCAAATACACCATAAATAACCAGCTGAGGGGTGTGGAGCGTCTCTTCAATGAGACCATCAATGTTAGTGTAAAAAGAGGATCAGTGCTACTTGTTGTCCTAGAGGAAGCACAGCGCGAAAACCCCACATTCAAGTGAGTGTTAGAAGTGACATGCACCACTCCTCCCAAGCCCAACCTGAATTCCCATTCTCTCTCTCCTTCCTTCATTTTCTTGCTTTTTTCCCTTCTGATAATGTAACAGATCTTTATTTAATAGCCCTTTGAGGAGCCTGCAATCTAGTAACTAGGCAAGGCTCTCATAAAAATTAAATCATTCAAGTCAATATAAGATGGAGTTTTTAAAACAGGAATTCAAAGGAGAGAGAGCACAGTGTGGATTAGAAGAGTCAAGGAAGGCTGGTGGCTTTGGACCACATTCAAAGAATAGGTACCATACAGGAAGATATGGAAGGATGGTATTCAAGGAAGAGGGGGATGGTGAGGACAAAGCATTCAAGACAGGACTGAGCAAGGAATTTAAGGTCAATGAGTAGACCAGCTTGACTAGACAAGAGAATACAGGACTGAATTAAATGAATGATGTCTGGAAGGATAGATTGGGTGATATTGTAGAAAGCCTGAAATACCAGGCTAAGGAATTCGGACTTCATGTTGCAGAGAAGGGTTGAAAGTTTTTGAGTAAGAAAAGTCATATTGTAAAATGTTAATTGGTCTGGGGAATGAGTGACAAGGAGGAAAGCTAGGGCATGACTACAGAAATGAAGCTGTAAACTGATGAGGACTTCATCTAGGAGAAACGTACTCATACCAAGGAAGATGCCCCAGGGCTCATGAGTGACTGGATGTGGGGGTCAAGAGCAAGAAGCTTCAAAACTATTGGTAGGAGTGTCAGGAAGAAAGAATGTCCTTCAGAGAAAAACCCAATTCCTTTAGATGATTAATTGTTGGCATTCAAAACAGAAACATTAGGAAGCTTTTAGAGGTATAAAGGAAGTCCTAGAAAAAGAGGTCAGGACAAGCAAAAGAGATTGGGTAGTCACCTGATAGAGTTGACGACTGAAGTTAGGGACAGTGTAGTAGGTGGCAGATACAATGCTTCCAATAAACCACGAGACAGATATAATTATTCCCATTTTACAGATAGAACCACTTAGGCCCAAAATGGTTAAGTAATATTCTGAAGATCACATAACATGCAACTAGTGGAATTGAGATCTGAACCCAGATTTGACTGACTCTTATGTTCTTTCTACTACCCAGCTGGGAAAGGGAAAGATATAAAAATAAATCACAAAGGAGAACATTAAACTTTGGGGAATGTTTATAGTTTGCAAAAAGAGGGAACAGTAGAGAAATATGGAGAAGCCTAAGCTGTAGGAGGAGGAGGGGGAAGATGCCAGGTCATGGAAAGGAAAAGAGGAGATACTTTCAAAGGAAAGATGGCCCAATCCAAATTCTGCAGACAGATGTCCAGGAGAAAGACTGACAAAGGCCAAGGAATACACGAGTGACATGGGATCTGTTCTCCAGGGTTAGGATAAGTACACGTGTCTGCCGCCCACAGACCAGCTCCATAACTTCCCTAACTTCTGTAGAACAGGTCAAGATAAAGATTGCATTTCGAGAATACTTAATTTTCCAACAACCTGCTGAATATACTTTACTTCTTCTCTAAGCTTAGCTTTAATTTTGCCTGATTTAACTTTTCCTAACTATAAATGTAATAAATACACATAGAAGAAATTTTGAGGGGGGAAAGCATGAAGAAGAAAACAAAGCATCTATAGTCTATCCACAATATAATCACTGTTGATATTTTTTATAATTTTATAGGTATTTTCTCCATGCATATTACAAATAGTTGTGATCCATAATATACGAGATAGATATTTCTGATACAACGTGTATCCCACATTTTCACTTAATATTATTGCATAAGCATTTTCCCATTTCACTGAAAAATATTGAAAATTATGATTTTCATAACTGCAAAAGAGTCAATCTTGGATATTCATTCCATCACTCACCTAATTTTTTTGCCCATTGTTGGACATTTACATTTTAAAAATTTGCTTATTGATAGTTTTTTTAAAAATCTGTTCATTTTATTTTTATTTAATTCCAAGTGAAGTAATTTTATGTTCATTAGTCATTTGCATTTTCTCTTTGAAACATGATTTTTTCTGATCTTTAAAGCATTTAGAAGGTCTCTGTCCCTTCATCTTAACTTCTTATTGCCTGACTTAAAGTGAGGTATTAATCGTATATGATTTTATTCTTACAGATTTGAAACTACAATGACACCCTGGGGACCTATGGTCTCTTCTATTAACAATATCGCTGAAAATGTTAATCACAAGACGCATTGGCAGTTCCTGAGCGGCAAAACACCTTTAAATGAAGGTGAGAGAAGAAAAGGAATGTGGGCATTTTCTCCATCGTTTGAAGGCTAATTCTTTCATTGCCATATTTAATTTATTCATTTATTTAATCGATAAATAATTGTGAGACTGTATATATATATACAATAATTGTACATATAGCTGTTACATACGTATGTACATATGCAGATATATTATGAATATATATACAGTGTTGATAGATAGATAGAAAGATAGAACAGATGGGTAGCTCTCTAAAATAGCTTTTGAAAAAATCAAGAATCCTAACTCCACTCCGAGCCAGTGGGAAAATATCCAGTGAACAAGAAAAGTGGATTGACCTAAAGTAGTAAGAGCTAAAGAAGGAAAAAGCAGATGTGAGAAAGATTTTTTTTTTTAAGTGTGTGATCTAAGAAGATGGCCAATTTGGGGTTAAAAAATTAAACATGTATGTGTAAAGCAAAAGAACAGTGAATTCATAGCCAGTGGGAAATAAATGAGAGGGATAAGATAACATCTATTAATGTAGTAACGTTATCTTATTTTATACTCACATCAACTCTGTAGGCATTAGTGACTCTTTTTACAACAAAAAAAACTAAGTCTCACAAATAAAAAAGGGACTTGCCCAAGGTATACACGTAGTATGTGGTAGAGCAGATAATCAAGACCACAGCTTCACTCAAAATCCATTCTTCGCCTTCTTTTGTTGTAGTGTTGTTAAAAATCACCAGAAAGAAGAATGTTTGGGTGGGGAAAGTGGGAAGAATAAAACTCAGACTTCAGCAAAACCTTAACAATCTTTAAAATGTTTGTGCAAATACTAAAATATCCTGCAACTTAAAGAGTACTGGTCTATGGTTTTGTCGAAGGATGATGTTACCTAGTTAACCTGATGTTCATTGTCACCGTGCTTTGTCAAGATGCTTCATTATCCAAGACTACAATGAGAGAGACGTTTTTCCTAGAGCCTACCATGGATTTGACAAAAAACTCTGTTCAGAATTTGTGGAATTGAAGCACAGCATTTAAGAAAGATCTTAGAGTCACATAAGCCTTGGTTAGGATACCCTTCTCTCTCTCTCTCTCTTTTTTTTTTTTTTTTTTTTTTGCCACACCATACAGCTTGCAGGATCTTAGTTCCCTGACCAGGGATCAAACCTGGGCCCAGCAGTAAAAGCGCTGAGTCCTAACCACTGCACCACCAGGGAATTCCTGAAGCCCCTTCTCTTATTTTCTAGCTATACTAGGCAAATAATGAATCTTCTCTGAGGCACAGTGCCCACAGCCATAATATGGAAAGAGCAATAACCATTTCTTAGGTTATTGTGAGGATAAGAAATAATGTGTTTGAAATGAGTAAATTCAGTACCTTTTGCATGGCATTTGTTCAAAAATGCTAATCACTATTGTTATTAATTCTCTTACCACCTTCATCTCAAGAATTGCCCTGGGAACTTAAATCAGGCTAATTCTCATGTCTGCCAGTTACTTTTCTTCTCTGGGGAAAAGAAAATCCTCTGAGATCCAAAAAGATTTGGGCCTGAAATTGTCATGCTTTCTGATGCCTGGCTACTTCAGAGTTAATCATCGATTATGTCATCATCTGTGTTTCCTGCCCAGAAAGAAAAGAATTCTCAACCCACTGCCCTTCCTCACTTCTTACAAAATCTTCCAAAATGAACATGAGTTCCTGCCTTGAATGCTCTAAATTTGGCTTACATAAGCCATTTTAATAGTAACTGCTTTCTTGCATACTTATTATGTGTCAGATACTGTATGAGGCATTTGGCAGTCATTATTTCTAATCCTGAAAATAATTCTTCAGCATAAATACTAGTAGTACAATAGTGTGTATGAGGGAAGGAGGCTGGCACAAGATAAGGGGCTTGGCCAAAGATGTGCTCCACATGGCAACTGAGAACCTGGAAACAAGGACCCCTGAATCTCAGTTCCATTCTCCCTTCATACTAATCAACTCTTTGGCGATTTTGTCTCTCTAACCAATTTAATGGGCTGGTCCCGTGGGAGGGTGGCGTGGTTATGGGCACCGTGGGCACCTCGTGTTGTTCTCTGCTTGTTTCCAGGAGTTGCTGACTACAGACCCTTCAACCACGAGCACATCACAGCCAACTTCACACAGTACTAAGGAGGAGAAGGATTGAGCTTCTATCAAACGTCCCCAGAGGACGGCTGGAATTTTTTTTTCACCTCATTTCAAATCTGTGCAAAATAGTCGGTATTTACAATGCTACCATATTCCTGGTTAAAACGTGGAAACCACAATGTAAAATAAATGATGCAAACTTCACTGGAGTTTCAACATCTGTGACCCATGAAAGAAAAAGTCCGGCTTCTCAAGACAATGACGGCCAGTCATCATTTAAACCTACGGTGAGGGGGAAAAGGGGGCGTCTCGCTGATATTTTGGAAGGTCATTCTGATCTTTTTGATTAATTAACCAACACACTCTTTTATTCTATAAAGGAAATGATGTATCTTTAAAACTTCTATTTTTATTTCTTACACCAAGTACTCCTTTTCAAATCACCTAGTGTAAACATATATATGTACACACACATTCATCCATACATAAAGTGACCAAAATTATTTCATATGAAGCTCCCAGATGGTTCAGAACTAGGTAAATCATGTTATCGATATATCACAACTCTCCCCTTCCATTTCCAATATTTGTTCTGCGTAAATCACATTTCAAATATATTTTATATAATTTATATATGTATTTAATATATTAATATGAACATAATGTGTATTTAATATTAATATAAATTTAACATATAATATGTTTTATATATTAAATGTAGATATATAACTGTGTCCCATAAATAATACATATAATATTTTAGATATAAAATATAGATCTATAATCTCACCCTGTCCTACATATGTATATAAATACGGAAGTTACAGATCTTTGGGAGAAAAATTTAAGACAATCAACTGGTAAATTCTGCTTGTTGGAGTCAACACTGGAACAAACTTTCTAGAGAAGAATATGAACATTTGTATCAAAAGACATAAGATATACACTTTGATCCCCAAAAGTCCTAATTCTGAAATTTATAGAAAGGGGGAAATCATAAGAGGACACAGATATATATATAAGAATCTAAATGTCAGCTGGGATGATTAGAGAAAAAAACTTAGATATGCAGCCTCAATACAGTTCCTAAAACTGAAGCCCAGAAGCGGACAGACTTCACGGCCCCATCACAGGCCTCCCCTCCTGGCAACTCAGAGTAAGAACCTGCTCTCTGGTAACAATCTGGCTCCCAGGAGAAAGAGGCGTGAACCACACAGGCCCAGATCCTCACACCCATCACAACTATTAGGTAAGTCACCGTATCCCCGAAAAAGACCAGGACTGTTACAATGGTAGAAACCCTCAGGGAGTGGTGAATAAGTGCTCTCTCATAACATATCATAATGTTTGTAATATGGAAAACATGGAAACAATGTGTATATCCAAAAACAGAGCAATGCATAGGTAAACCCTGGTGGGTCTGTATGATGGGATTCTTATAAGTCACTAAAATTCATGTTGAAGATAAATACTTGATGACATGAAAAGACATTCATGCATAGCCAAGTGAAGCAATCAGACTACACAACATCACAATATCATCCGTCCCAGGGTGTGACAGTGGTTATCTCTGCATGATAGAATGATTAGTGATTGATGTTTTTTTGTTTATTTGTTTCTCTGGTTTCTAAGTTTTCTCCATTCAACACATAATAATTGAGCAATGGAAATGGGGGGAAATTATTTTAAACAAAGATGACTTTTTCTCCTTTAACAAAAAATTGGGCAACCAAAGGAAGGTGTGTGTGTGTGTATTCCACACCCAGCATTTGCTCTAATGATAGAAATTGAAGGAAAAAGAGGGGCATGAAAAACTAGGGGGAATCTCAGGCTGGTTTCATGTATGAAAACCTCGTTTTAACTATCTACCTAGTAATTAACTGTGTTCATCTGTATTGGCAGGGGTGGGGGACAGGGGATTGAGGTTGACAATGGGTCTGCTATGAGAAGTTGCAATTCCCCTTTGAGGAAGCACCTTAATTAAATGTAGTCTGTGTGGGTTCATTTTTGCGTAATCTGTAATGCCCCAGACTGCATTCCGTTGTTTCAGTGACTACAATAAGTGCTTTTGTGACCTCTAGTGGTCATGGCTGGTAAAGGCTAAGCCTCCTTTAGGGAGTGGTCAGTTATGCATAACCACTTTTGCGAAGATGCAGGAGAAAAAGGAAGGAAGATTGCTACCAAATACTTTTCCCCTATTTAAAAATAGTAAGGAATTAACAAAGTGGATATAGAGGGAACATACCTCTACATGATAAAGGCAAGCCTACAGTCAATATCTTACTCAAGCATGAAAAGCTGAAAGCATTTCCTCCAAGATCAGGAACAAGACAAGGATGCCTATTCTTGCCACTTTTATTCAACATAGTATTGGAAGTCCTAGTCACAGCAGTCAGACAAAGAAAAAAGAAATAAAAGGAATCCAAATTGGAAAGGAATAAATAAAACTATCACTGTTTGCAGATGACATGATACTACATATAGAAATTCGAGACATTACCAAATAACTAGAGCTAATAAATGAATTCAATAAAGTTGCAGGATACAAATTAATATAAAGAAATGTCATGTTTCTATATACTAACAACAAACTATCAGAACAATTAAGAAAACAATCCCACTTATAATTGCATCAAAAAGGATAAAATAAGAATAAATCTAACCAAAGAGGGAAAATACTTGTACTCAGAAAACTATAAGACACTGATCACAGAACTAGAACAAATTCTAAAATTTGTATGGAAACACAAAAGACCCTGAATAGCCAAAGCAATTTGAGAAAGAAGAACAAAGCTGGAGGTATCATGCTCCCTGATTTCAAACTACACTTCAAAGCTACAGTAATCTAAACAGTATGGTACTGGCACAAAAAATAGATCAAAGGAACAGACTAGTGGATCCAGAAATAAACCACACTTATATGGTCAATTAAGCTACAATGAAGGAGACAAGAATATATGACGGGGAAAAGACAGCTCCTTTAATAAATGGTTTTGGGAAAACTGAACAGCTATGTGCAAAAGAATCAAATGAGACTACTTCCTCACACCATATACAAAAATAAACTCAAAATGGATTAAAGTTGTAAATGTAAGACCTGAAACCATAAAACTCCTAGAAGGAAACAGAGGCAGTAAGCTCTCTGACATCAGCCTTAGCAGTATTTTTTTGGATATGTCTCCTTAGGCAAGAGAAACAAAAGCAAAAATTTTAAAAATGGGACTACATCAAACTAGAAAGCTTTTGTACAGCAAAGGAAACTATCAATCAAGTGAAAAGGCAGCCTACTAAGTGTAAGAAGATATTTGCAAATGATGTATCTGATGAGAGATTCATATCCAAAATACACAAAGAACTCATACAACTCAACATGAAAAAAAAAACACCTGATTTTAAAATGGGCAGAGGACCTGAATAGACATTTTTTTTCAAAGAAAACATACAGAAACCAACAGGTACATGAAAAGATGCTCAATATTGTTAATCAGCAAATCAAAACCACAATGAGAAACAACCTCACACCTGTCAGAATGGCTATCATCAAAAAGACAACAAATAACAAGTGTTGGCAAGGATGTGGAGAAATTAGAACCCTCGTGTACTGTTGGTAGGATTGTAAATCGATGCAGCCACTATGAAAAACCGTATGGAGCCTCCTTTAAAAATTTAAATAGAACTGCCATACGATCCAGCAATTTCACTTCTGAGTATGGACCTGATGAAGATATAAAAAAATATAATTCAAAAAGATATAAACACTGCAATGTTTATTGCAGCACTATTTACAATAGCCAAGATATGGAAGCAACCTAAGTGTCTATCAATAGAAATCTTACCATTTGTGACAATCTAGATGGATCTAGAGGGTATTGTGCTAAGTGAAATAAGTCAGACAAAGAAAGACAAATATTGCATGATCTCACTTATGTGTGGAATCTAAAAACAAACAAGCAAACAAAACAAAATGAAAACAGATTCACAGATACAGAGAACAAACAGGTGATTGCCAGAAGGGGAGCAGTGAAATAGGTGAAGGGGGTTAAGAGGTACAAACCTCAGTTATATAATAAATAAGTCAAGGGAATATATAGCATAAGGAATGTGATCAATAATATCGTAATAACTATTTATGGGTCCAGATGGTTGCAAGACTTATCGTGGGGAACATTTCATAATGTATGCAAGTGTCAAGTCATTATGTAGTACATCTGAAACTAACATAATATTGTATGTCAACTATATTTCAATTAAAACAAGTTTTAAAAGGTACAAATGAACTTATCTACAAAACAGAAACAGAGTCACAGATGTAGAAAACAAACTTATGGTTACCAGGGAGTAAGGGCGGGGAGGGATAAATTGAAAGATTGGGATTGACATATACACACTACTATATATAAAATAGATAACTAATATGGACTTACTGTACAGCATAGGGAACTCTACTCAATACTTTGTAATGGCCTATATGGGAAAAGAATCTAAAAAAGAGTGGATACATGTATATGTATAAGTGATTCACTTTACTGTACACCTGAAACTAACACAACACTGCAAATCACCTATACTCCAATAAAAATTTTTTAAAAAACCAAAAATATTCCAAAACAACTGACTACAATTAAATTTCACAAGTAAATGATTCTTGTTCCTTTGGGTCTGGGTTTGCCAATCAGCGTTCATACAGTTGCCTGCTTCTGGAACCAAGTCCTTGACTTTGTTTGCAGGTACACTCTTTAGAGTTGTCTCAGCGATGCCAGCTTTAAGCTCTGAAACCTATGCTAATAAATCAATTTCCTGAAATACCATTAAATACATAAATAAATAAATAAATTTTTAATAAAAAATAAAATAAAAACAATATGCAACAGTACTTGCCTTTAACCAGCTATCTGAATGACTTGTAGCAAGTTCATGATTGAAGATAACATGCTGATGAGGAGGTAGAACTAAATACTTGACTCCTCTAGCCCCTCCCAACTGAGAGCCTGTAGTTCTTTGAAACAGCAAAAGCCTTGAGTCTTGCTCAGAAGTGCAAATGATTCTGAGATTAAAATGAACACACACACACAAAAATATGAAGAACAACAATTCTGGCCAAGGAAATAAAAATGGAAAGGGAGAGAAGATGGAATTTAACAAAAAGTCTTAAATTTTATCTTGAAGACCAAACATGCAAAACGTGCCATAATGTTTTTTGCAAAGTAAAGTGCAAAAATGGAGACCTTGACAAGACATATATAAAAATGTGTAATAAAGTAACAATGATTAAAACAGTGTATCACTGGTTTCAGAACAGAGAGAACATGAGAACGGAATAAAGTGTCAAAAGGAATCAAAAAAATTATGTGGGAATTTAGTACATTATAAAGTCACATATTAAATGAGAATTTTCAACTTGGAAAAGAATTATGTTAGATCCCTACCTCTGGCCTTTATAAGCATATGATCAGAGGCAAAAACTCTTAAGAAAATTACTGTCAGATTTTTCTGCTTAAAGAAAAACATAATGGGGAATTCGCTGGCGGTCCAGTGGTCAGACTCCTCGCTTTCACGGCCAAGGGCCCAAGTTCGATCCCTGGTCAGGGAACTAAGATCCCACAAGCTGCGTGACATAGCCGAAAAAAAAAAAAAAAAATCATAATGGTCATGCCTCAAAAAAAAATTAAAAGACATACTGAAAAATGAAAAAAAAATCAAAACATATACAACTGAAGTGGAGTTAATGTACTTATACATAACAAGCAGTTTTGAATTGATAAAAAAATGAACAGTATGATCGAAAAGTACACAAGCAAGCAAATCACACATACAGTAAAACAAACAGACAAAAACATATGAAACCAAAGAGATGAGAAAAAGTTCAACATTGCTAGTTATTTTTTAAAATTTTTATTGCTAGTTATTGCAAACTAAGGGACTTCCCTGGCGGTCCAGTGGTTAAGACTCCATGCTTCCAATGCAGGGACTGTGGGTTCAATCCCTGGTCTGGGAGTTAAGATCCCACATGTTGTTTGGCCAAAAAAATAAAAAATAAAAACAAAAAAGCAAACTAAGTATAACCAGATGTAAGTTAGATCACTAAGTAGAACTCAGAGAAGGCTACCAGAAATCAACTTTAGTTTACCTTGCTACTATTTATCCAAACCAACTCTGTAAGGCTGGGGTTTTTTTTGCATTTTCTCATTACTCTCTGATATTAAAAAAAAAAAGTTGTGTTGTCACTTCTAACCACAGAAAACATATTGATTTCAGTAACTAAAATGTCCAAAACTGTGTAAAAATCAAAACTCTGAATTGCATTTGAAGGTAAAGCTGCTCCCCGCTCCCAGCTCAGCCCAACTCCAGATAGAAAGTGGGGAAAACAAAAATGGAGGCAAGGGAAGAGGTCTCTATTTCCTCACTTCTGCACATTTACCAATCACTTAAGATCTTTTCTGCCCCTGACCCCTCACCTCTGACCCCTTTGGGATAGCTTACCATCATGGCACCTGTTATGAGTTGACTTGTATCCTCCTCTCCTCTGAAAAAAACATAAGTTGGAGTCCTAACCCCCAGCACCTCAAAATGTGGCCTTATTTGGAGAAAGGATCTTTACTGAGGAAATCAAGTTATAGTGAGGTAATTAAGGTGGGCCCTAATCCAATAAGACTAGCGTTCTTATAAAAAGGGGGAATTTGGACACATGACAGACAAACATAGAGGGAAAATGATATGAAGAGACACAGGGAGAAGACGGCCATCTACCAGCCAAGCAGAGATCCTTCCCCACAGCCCTCAGAAGAAACCAACCCTGCTGACACCTTGATTTCACACTTCAAGCCTCCAGAACTGTGAAGCAATAAAATTCTATTGTTTAAGCCACCCACTCTGGGGTACTTTGTTACAGCATCCAACAGTACCGACTCGGGTCCGGGTAGAGTTTAAAGTATACTCTTTCTCTTATGGTGCTTTATGGAGTCTTCAGAGGACACACACACACACACACACACACACACACACACACACACACACACACACCCTAACCCTAACTGCTGAGGACATCTCAGTTCCCTTGATGCAGGCAAATTCACCTCTGCTAAACGTTTGGCTGTTTGCATATAATTCTTCTCACAGGCCCTGGACATCCATCATTACACCTCTTCCACCTTCTTTCTCCTTGTCTGTCCATTGGGTTCCGTTGGACAGGATATAAGAAAACCGTAAACCCACACACTGCACTGGGGTCCGCATCTGGTCAACAGGATATTCACACCTTTGACCTGCCATCAATAGTAATGTGGCTACTTCTCTCTACTCTGATGTCACAGGCTGCTTTGATCAGCCTCCAAACATAGACTTTCCCAAGCCTGTGTCAACACCAACCCCCTTCAAACTGCAGAGGCCTCATATCAAGGTCTCTGCGTGATCTTGAAGTGTCTCTCACTAAGCTTGATGGATCACCTCACCCCGAACCATTGGAGAGAGGAAGTGAAACTCACAGTATATCAGCTCTGTCCAAAGAAATCTTTATTGTCATTGCCAGTTTCCACTTCCTTTCTTGATTTTTCCAGTGCTTTTTACAGGCTGGAGGAGAGTGGGTACCTAAGGAAAGCAAAGCCACTTCCAACCAGCTCCTTTATAAGTCCAGCCTAGGAGGCCCAGCTCCTCACTTTGGAATACGGGGATGTCCACATACCTTGGGCCCTCAGGCAAAACTAAGTCAGAAGCAATTCTGCTTTAAAACCCTGTTATAAACATAACATTGGATGTGGTTTTTCACCTTTCATATTGGCAATGCTCTAAAAGAACTTTCATATCCTTCCTCAGAAAGGGTGTATATAAACAGTCACGCTGACACATTGTTGGTGAAGGCCAGTTTCAAGCAATTTTATGAGGTAAAATGATTTTCAATGAACATCCCTTTGATCCAGTGATTTTTCTTTGGAATTTGCTCAAAAGAAATACCAAAACAGTACGAAAATGGTATGTATAAGGATGTTTATTACAGCATGGTCTATAATAACAGACTTGTAAATAACTTGACTAAGCCACAATAGGGAATCATTTATTATGGTGAAAAAATTCATAGGAATACCACGGATCTAGTCTGTAAACGCCAAGACAAAAGCATGAACAGTAGTTGGCATTGTTCCCTCTTCTTGGCCAAACAATTAGGACTAGACCCATTCTTCGTGCCTGTTGACTTACTCCCTGAGAAATGCTGGAAATAGCTCTCTTGTAAAACTCTATTAACTCCCCAAGTTGGGACTGACTCTAATTTAGCTGGAAAGCCTGGAATATGTGTAGACACAATCATTTTCCTCATGGCAGTAAGGTGTGTATGTGTATGTGTGTGTGTGTGTTTGTGTGTGCCATTTAAGTCAACAACCGGACCTGGGACTGGGCTACAAGTTTCTGTTATCTCTGGATGTTTAAATAAGAAGATTAAAAACTGAGGTGTTAGATAATTTTTATACAGATGGGAAAAATATACATCCCAGTGAATACTGGCCTGGATAGTCCAGAAACAATGCCTTGTACCTATACTCTACTTTTTAAATTTTCAAAGTGCTCATAGAGCACTGATTCCCAAACTTGATTGGGCATTAGAATCACCTGTGGGGCTAGTTCACAATAGGACTTCCTGAACCCCACCTTTAGAGTTTCTTAGTAAGGGGGGACCAGATATTTACATTTTTAACAGAGGCCTCAGGAAAGTCCAAAGACCAACTTTTGAGAGATGTTAGCAAATGCATTCCAATAAAAGTAAGTTCATCAAGGTTCTTAATCCTACTTTGCATCATACTACCTGTGTAGCAAATCGTTTAATCCCTGAACCTCAGTTTCCTACAAATAACTGCCACTGAACTATCAGAAGAGAAGAGTAAATAAAAGAGCTGTGAAAAATCGAAGGGAAAAATGATTTTCTGTGATCAGGGAAGACCTCGGGTCCACCCTTCGATTTTTCACAACCCTTTATTTAAACTTCACATATCTCAACGTTAGCTATTTGTATTCTCATCGTATCATCCCTACATAAATATAAATTCATAAAGGATCACTGATTTTTCATATTTGTATCCTCCATTGTACTTAACACAACTCTTACAAAGAAAAATAGACATTACAGTACTCCTTAAATGTAGAATTTTGAGTTAATTTTTAGTTCTTTTAAAATAAGCAATGAGGTAGAGGTTTTAGGGCACCAAAAGACTTAGAGATCAATCAAAGAGTGATTGTACTGCAGCTTTATTCTCCATCCAAACAATCTTATACAATATTCAGCTTGAGATTTTTAAATACCTGAGTACATTTGAATCTCCCACTTTCGGTGGAAGGGAGAGGGGAGCACAGAAGAGCTGCCCAGAATCCGCCACGGGCTGAGGGGGCGGGGACAGTTTAACCCTTTTAAAACTGCTCTTGGGACAGAAATGACTGGCTGTAATAAAATTCACTAACTCTTTTGATACAGATTCAGTGTGCAAATAATCAAGAAGTACATAAAACTGTGGACAGGGAGAGTTCTTCCAGCAGCTTTGCGAGATTACAGGTTTTATTTGTTGCCATTTACGATATTAATCCTTGGAGAAAGACCACGCACAGATTTAGCATGATTTAAATACAATAGACATCAGCCTCAATTGGTAATCCCATCGGTGTCCTAGAAGCTTGGAAAAAGATACTCCCTCTTTCTAAATGTTAAAAAGCTTCAGGCCCATAAAAATGATTTGCCCAACATTCTCCCAGAATAATTATACCTTTTTTTCATTTTAACTTGATATCGAGTCATATTGTCCGTTCACTGGGGTCTGTGGAGTCACACCGACTGTGCTCAAATACTGATTGTACTGTTTTCCTGCTGTGTGACCCTAGGAAAGTTAAATCCTTTGACCTTCGAGATGGAATCTGCAAAGTGGGTGTAATGACTTACTTATCGCATGGATTCGTTGGGAGGACTAGACGCAAGGATGAGGTACTCATCGCCCGACACATTGCAAGAGCCCAGTAAATGTTAAGACACTGATGAGTCCTTCGCTTTTTTCTAACGTCTTGCGGGAGAGAAAGGGGCTAGAGACGCGGCGTAATGTAGTGAATTTTAAGGAACCAACTTGCCATATGAACCCAGGCTTTCTCAGCATGGTACTTCGCGGAGAGAACTCCCCGCCCTGCCGCCCTCATCTCCGGAGAGACCCCAGAAGGAACGCAGAGCCCCCAACGGCCAAAGGTGCGCCGGGGCGTGACCCGCAGACACCAGGCCGGAACCCAGGTTCCGAGGCTCGCGTTTCTTCCGCTTCCACCCGCCCTCACTGCAGGGGGGACCGGCGCGAACGCAACTTCCGGCCCGACCAGGTAGGGGCCGGAGCCGGTTCCGGCGTGGCTCGAGAGTGCAGCGTTCCCTGCCCGCGTCGAAGTGTCCGCTGCGGTCGCCGTGGGGAGCCCGACGCGACCGCACGCGCGTGACCATGTGGCGGCTGCTGGCTCGCGCCCGCGCGCCCCTCCTGCGGGCGCCTTTGTTAGGTCAGAAGTCCCCTGTTGTTCCCTCCAGGCCTTGCCTCTCTCCACACCCCTCCCCCGCATCGGGTATCTCGCACAGTCCCAAGACTCTGCGCACGGTTGCGGAAGCACGGGGAAGGGGCTGCGCTTTGCTGCCGCCCCTCCCGCCATAAGATTCGTGCAAAAGGGTCAACAGCGTTCGTGCAACCTGGGGATCGGCGCCCAGAGTCCCCGGCTTGTCCTTTGGGGGCGGGGGGCAGTGAGCCCCTTTAGTGGAACCCACGTCCCAAACCCGCAGGACACCTCTGTCAGGAGCATATTTGGCCCAGAGTGTACCAAGCCCTGGCCTTCTCGCCTTCGTCGTTTAACTTGATCTGTCTTTGTAGATTCTTGGGCAGCGCCGCCCGCCAGCGCTGGCCTAAAGACGCTGCTCCCGGTGCCAACTTTTGAAGGTGAGAGCTTATCTGTTTTCCTGTTTGTAAGCCTTTTCTGTGATGGAACCCAGCAGAGGATAGGTTAAGAGTAGGGAGTATTCTTGTGCCCCCTATCCCCATTCACCCATTCAGTAATTACGTATTGAAGGCATACTGATGCCAGGCAGTGTTCTAAGCGCTGGAGAAAAATCGAACAACAAGAGACTCAAAAAGGCTCCTGCTGTCATGGATTATCTCCCCTATGGCCTGCCACTGGTGCGTGGCCCACAGCTGCCCACTCAGCTAAACCTAATTGGCCTCAATTTAGACTTTTGATGTTTGCTCCAAATGAGGTTACACATGTGCAGTCAGTAACAGTATTATGTGAAAAGCATTAATTTGTTAATATAAACAATTAAGGTAAGCCACAATTTGGTATATCTAACTTACCTTTTTTTTTTTTTTAATATATTGGAAATCTCAAAAAAAATGAAAGGGGCCTTGACCTCTGAGGGCCTTATCTTCTACACATAATTGTGAAAGTACTACATGCACTGGAGTACATACGGCCATGGAGGCAAGAGAAAGCATTACGAAGTTTCTCTTTAGCTACATAACAGAAATGGCAGGGGGCAGTTTCTGTAGCCCTTAAAGTCTCCTGTTTGATATTGGACTCCATCACAGAGCCATGCTTGTTTTACTATAGCAATACTTTAGATGACTTACAAGTTGATTTTTTTTTTCCATATTGTCAAAACGTCAGACATGATAAAGACGTAGCATGTCTGGCCCTCCCCCAGCAAGCACATTGTAGTACAGGTCTCAGCATGAAAAGCCCCTGTATATATAAAGAGCACTAGATCAAAGGAGTACTAGGTTGTAAGTTTCCCAACAAGAATGTGGCAGAGCAAGAGAACTTAGGTATTTTGATGTACAATATAGTATCCTTTCCACTACCTCTGTTATCAGAGAGGCAGTGTGGTATTTTTTCTTAAGTGACATACTGTCTAGCTTTGCTGTTTTGACTGGATGACCCGAACCAAATTATAAAATGTCTCTAGGCCTGAAGTTCCTCTTCTATAAAATGGAGATTAAAAATACTACCTGCCTAATGTTCTGTTTCTTGATGTGGATGATAGTTATGTGGGTATGTTTGTGTGTTCACTTTGTGATAATTCACATTTTTTATGGGGCCCTTTGATACATGTGTGTTAAACTTTTAAAGGTTTTAAAATATTAAAAAGGAAGCCCTAAAAGATACCAAGGCTATCAAGTTGTTTTAAAGATTAAATGAGATAATGCATGTAAAGCATTCGGCTCAATTCCAGCACTTAGTAAACATTCACACACACACAAAAATGTTACCTAGTGTTATTTTGTGACACTCTCATATCTCTATACCTTCTCTAACAGTCCCTTTTTCAGTGTTAGGTACAGAGTAGGCATTTTAAAAAAGCGTTTCGGTTTGAAGGTGAAAACTTTGCTCTCTTAAAAGGTTCAAAAACATTTGCATCAACCACTGTCGTAATCAGAAGATTCCAGTGTCAGTGAAAGCACCCACAAGATAAACCTAACACACTTTTGGAATTGTTGTTGAGTGGTAACTTTAAGACTTTGACCTGATTGTTATAAATCTTTCTAGGAAGAAAATGAATCCTTTGAGATGTGTGGTTTGACTTATTCTTGGTTGTCTGTGCTCCTTTTAGATGTTTCCATTCCTGAAAAGCCCAAGCTCAGATTTGTTGAAAGGGTACCACTTGTACCAAAAGTGAGAAGAGAGCCTAAAAACCTGAGTGACATAAGAGGACCTTCCACTGAAGCCACTGAGTTCACTGAAGGCAGTTTTGCGATCTTGGTGAGTCCAGCGTCAAGCGGCTATAGGATGGAAGCCAGGGATTAAAATAGACTCCTTGAGTTTATTCTTGTCTCTTCCTCCACAGGTTTTACTAGAACTGCCACTAGTTGCCCTTTAAACTGATGAGCAGGACCCAGTAAGCATTAAGTCATAAATGTTTTTTGTTTTACGTAGAGTGAGAATAATGTGAAAGCAGAAGGAAGAGGCTACCTAATTTACCCCATAATCAGACCATGAGATTTTCTCAAGCCTCTGGTCAAAATAAAACTATCCATGTTTTAGTACATGGGACAGACGTTTCCTTACTCATCAGGTAGCTTCCGTGAAGCCTTGACGTCAGTACCTACACAAATGGCTGTGGACAAGGATTTAGTTGCCATCAGGCGGCCAGAGTGATGTTTTAATGTCCGATTCCCACAGCCTGCATGATCAGCCCCTGCCAGCCTCTCAGATCTCAGTCTGTTCCCCATTCCTCTCTCTACTCCGGCCACACTGGCTTCTGCTCAGACTCACTAAGCCATTTGCTGCACCAAAGCCTTCGCATACGCCATTCCTCTGCCTGGAACACTCATCTGTTTTCCCTTGGCTGGTTCGTTCCATTCTGGCCTCAGCTATAAAGGTCACGTCCTCAAAGAGGTCTTCCCTGGCTATCCATTGAAGCGGGTCCACCCTTGTTCCCATTTATTACTGTACCCTAGGCTTTTCCTCCATGGTACTTACTAGAACTTATATTTATACTTTCATGTGTATCATTGAAGCCACAGTTACCATAAAAGAAGAGACATAATAGATCCCATGAAGGATATCTAAATCCCCATATGTTTCTAATTCTTCCATTTACTTTTAGGCACTGGGTGGTGGTTACCTCCACTGGGGGCATTTTGAAATGATGCGCCTGACAATCAACCGGTCTATGGACCCCAAGAACATGTTTGCCTTATGGCGAGTACCAGCCCCTTTCAAGCCCATCACCCGCAAGGGTATGGGACAGCGCATGGGGGGCGGCAAAGGTGCCATCGATCACTACGTGACCCCTGTGAAGGCTGGCCGCCTCATAGTAGAGATGGGCGGGCGTTGCGAATTCCAAGAAGTACAGGGTTTCCTCGACCAGGTTGCCCACAAGTTGCCCTTCCCCGCGAAGGCTGTGAGCCGTGAGACTCTAGAGAAGATGCGGAAAGATCAAGAAGAACGAGAACGGAACAACCAAAACCCCTGGACCTTTGAGCGCATTGTCACTGCCAACATGCTGGGGATACGGAAAGTGCTGAGCCCCTACGACCTGACCCATAAGGGGCGATACTGGGGCAAGTTCTACATGCCTGAGCGTGTGTAGTGAGGATGTGAGCAGGAAACGGACACAGGCTATTTATTCCCCTCAGCCAGTCCTTCAAGTCTTCGGGTAGCTCTGATGTCATAACCAAGGAGCAGCATATGAGTAGATGCTTTCTGAAAAGCTGTACATTTTCTGTCAGGTTTTTTAAAGTGCATTATATTTATATTAAATAAAGTTTGAGCATCACCTCAAGATGATGTAACTTCTCATTGGTCACTAATTCCCTTAAATGATTAAGAACCAGGCCTGATTGACCGTTTGTTAGGAGCTCTGATTCTCCCCGGCTATAAGATAAATGTCTTCAAGGCTGAAGCAAATGTTTGCATCTCCCACCTCTGATTCAAGTCAGACTTAATATCTGTACTGCCTTTTATATATACACACTTCAGGAGCTAGTTTCTATGACATTTTACTAGTTACAGACTTTTAATGTTTTTTGGAAAAGCAAAGAAAACAACAGTACGTAGGATGATTGATTCAACATATTTATTTACGCCCAGCTACCCATCTTCTCTCAATCTTAGAAGGGGGGATGTTGGACAATACGGCAACAGACATACCCTTGCCTTTCAGCAAAAGGAACTGATAGAAACAAAACCTGAATTGTGTGGTCCTTCCTAGGCCTGAAGCCCTCCGGGGATGGGGGGTATTTGGCTCTATGTCTGTGTCCCTCCAGGTCCTAGCATAGTGCACGGTGCCACACAGCACTCAAATCATGACTGTTGAATGAACAAGGGCCCTGGGTGACTCAAAGCCCCATGGTTCCAGCTCCCTGTTTGCCTTTAACAAAATTCATCTATTTTTCAGAGCTAGCCAGCAATGGTTTCCATCCTGTATTCAAACCAAAGGAAATACAGATTGATAGGAAAAATATTAAACCATTTGCTTTGAAAGTGGGCAGAAAACAGCACACTGACTAAAATGTCAATTTTTTAAATCCCACTTTCTTAAAAAGTAAGACCTCCGGCAAAGAATAATTTACTTTCAAAAGTACAAATTTAAGCAGTGGTGTGGTCCTCGAGAATTGTATACCGTGATTTTTTAATATATTTTTAGTGAACCTCTTGTACTATAACTAATCACTAAATTGCATTAGAACACACCTGAACCTTGAATTGGGGACAGTGTTTGGAACAGTTTCTTGTACACAAGTTACTGGCCAGCAAAGCCAGTTTCAGCTGGCAGCGTGAATCAGTGAGAAGGGGTGTGAGTGACAGCCTCGTTTTTCTGACCTAACTTTGTCACTTCTTCGTTAGGGTTCACAGAGCATGGTATTCGTGACTGTTGGGCATTCAATCACAGCATAATGTGTTTCTTATGGGGTCCACGTTTAATTACTGAACCACAGTCCTGGGGCCAGCCATCTCTGCAAAGTAAGAGGCCGTTGACAGAACTCTATCACCACCTCCCGTAAAAAAAGGACTTTCAAGTGCATGTTGTGAAAGGGGGGCCTGCTGTGCTTCTGCGTGGGTGGATGGACCATTCCCAGGCATTTCTACACAGGCTGTGACACAGACCATTTCCCACTGATGCCTTAAAGCGTTTAAGAGGCAAGTCCAAGGACTCGGCCATAGCAGAAATGAGAGCTTAATTTCAGATAAAGTCAACAGATTCTTGAGCAGCTATAAGCGGCAGGCACTGTGCTACGTACTGGGGACATAGCAGCGAGGGAGACGTGCCTGGGGCCTATCGTTAGACAATCACCTTGGAGAACGTTGGACCCTGAAGAAGGAAGGAGGCAGAGCGTTGGTCAAAGGTGAGACCCAGAACTGGAAGAGCAGAAGTGACAAGTGCCCTGATCCTGACTGACTCCCAGCAGTTAAAATCAGATCCTGATGAGCCGGGTGTGCTTCAGCCGTAACGTCAGCCTGGGCTCTGGCTCCGAGTTTATTTCCTAAACAGGTACCTATGCTTTCTCCTCTACCCTGCGGTCTCCTTTAACCATCCTCCTAACCTGCTACACAGTGCTGTACTCCCTGTTCCTTCACTCCTGCCTGCCACCCAAGTCCATATTTTTGTAAATCTCCCTTTTCGTAACTTTTAACTGGTAGGTGGTTGAGGTCCTGTGTCCTAAGAGGTTTCATAATGGAAAAAGCTTTTGAGGAATCTGCAGCGGAGAAGGGATGGCACCACAGAGGTGGAAGAAGAATTGAAAATGCCAGGTGAGGATCCATCTGTGAGGACTGAAGGGGATAACAAAAACGGAGGGAAAAAAATCATAGATCATACAGCAAAACGTGTGGGGCTAGGATCACCAAGCCTGTCTACAGGGGTAAGGGACTACTCACAAGGCTGCAAAAACCTGGCCTAACCTCATAAGGGGAAAATTTTATTGATATTTACTTTGGGCTCCCTGTGTGGCCCTCTTCCAAAGAGTTCAGGGTGCTTCTAATGCAGTAATGAATTCATTCTCCTCTGCCGTTCCCACAGGCCAGTGCCCAGATTTCACTACAGGAAATCAACACCCTTAGGCAAAGCATTCTGAACAAAACAGTCTGCTACCAGACCTGCTTACGGGACAGACTGCCACCTTCTGTCTCCCCATTTACCTATTCCCTACCAACTCCCTCTTCACTCATTTTTCTTGGTTTTCTCCAACCTTTATTCCAGCACCCAATCCCACACAGATTAAGGCACCTGGTGACAACCAAAGCCCTCAGGACACAAGCGTCTCGAGCGAAAACAGGCCTGACCCTCCCCACAGACGGCTCACCTGTTTTGTTTTGGCTTTTTCAGGCAAATATGCCCCCAATAGTAGAAGCTAAGATGATCACAAGGATAACACAGCAGATCATGATCATGATCTTCTTCTGCTCATCCAGACAAGGAAAGAAAAAGCACGTGAGAAACAATGTCACTGCAGAGAGGGTTCCAAAGGAAGGGAGACAGGGGAGGGTCTGGGCATGGAAGCAGATGTGAAGGTAAAAGGAGATGGATCTGGCTTCTAGAACCCAGGGTACTAAGAGAAACGTTACTTCTCGGTGAGAGATGCAAAAATCAGATCAACGGCAAGCTCAGAGGATGTTTCGTATGTAACATGTTCTGCCTTCCAGCTGCCATCCTATCAGATTTACCCCACTTCCCCCCAGAGCGAGATACTCTCAGTGAGTCAGCTGAAGTCTTTTGTGGGGGGGGATCCCTTGAAATCTTAAGACTCAAATACAGTTACAATGCACTCTTTGAGAGTTAAACCATTTTCAAGAATTAGAACTTCTGATCCATCTGATCTAGCACATGGTTAAAAAAAAATCTAACCTCTTTCCGAAACCTAAACAAAAGTCACCACATGGTGGCAGCCAGTCACCAAGTGTTTTACAAGGACATCGAGCCAGAACTGTTTCACAATCAATATAAAGTCATTTATTTTTAAATTAGCAATAAAATAATCAAGTTTACATTTTTAAAAAAAGTAAAAAGAAAGAACAAAAATCCCTTCACTTGTATTCCAAACTATAAGCCCCAGGCCTCAATCTCAGGAGAGCAAAGATCTGTCTGTGATTGAAGCTTGTCTGCCCTCGTTGCGGAGCCAGGCCTGTTGGACATCATAGCCACAGGCAAGACGGCGTCCCCTGGGCTCCGTCCAAGTGCTGGGCAATGATGAGGAGTAATCATTCCTTTGCAAAGGAAGCCAATGGACCAGGCCTGGGTCAGGGTGCTCGCCCTATCCTAGAATGCATTAAAGTCAAAGCTGAAATATCAATCCGGGAGGCCGGCAGAGACCAGCAGGGGATCTAAGGGGCTCACACTGGCTCAGCACCGTCACTACACTTAGAAACTTCCTGGCTTTTGTTTGCTCCATGACAAGCGGGGGCGACAAAGAATCTATCAAGCTCGTGAATCTGGGAGCAGGAGGATCTGCTGAGTAGACCCTGGCCTCCCCGAGCTGACTCCGTCCTGGAGACGGGACATCCCGAAGGTCCCATGAATGATAGCAGACTGCTGGGGGATGTTCTCAGGACAAGCCTAGCCCAGGCAGCAAGCGGGGAGAGGTGTTGAGCTTGTCACACCTTCTGTCTGCTAAAAACCTAATGGGGGTCAAGTTAGTCCTCACCCCAACCATCTGTGATTCTCCGAGCGCTTGTGCAGAAAACAGCAGGTTTCCCGATGATGTGGGAAGGTCACATTTCTACTATGATTCATTTGCAGGTAAGCAAATGTCTCTTACCTAATTTTTAGCCTAGCTCAAGTTATTTTTTTGAGGTTATAATATCCTCATTTCCAGTTTCCTACTTCCTGAGAGACACATACATGTATGTACATACATCTCACACACACGATTATAAAAATACACTTGGAACACATGAAATGGCTGAATACTCATACTCGCCCCGGCCTGAAACATTCCCAGAGCCTGAGACTCAAGCACCTCATCCCTGGCCTAATTTTAGTGCCTGGTTATTCTGGGCCTCAAGGCAATGGCTTCACAAAGCATCACTCTAACAGTAAACAGCCAGTTCCCAAGACTGAGACACGGAAACAGTTACTCCATACGCCCAGCCTTTACAGACGGTAACCTCAGACGACTGTCTCATGGCAGCGCCTCCTTGAGTCAACATGAGGGAGTACAACGTAGGCAGAGATCGAGTTGGCCATCGAGCTGAACAGACTGAGAGCTTAATTTGAGGTTGAATTTCAAACAAGAAGTCAGCTTCCAAGACCAGAACGACCTCTGCCAGTCCCTCCTGCTTTCAGGACAGGGACAACCAGCCATGAGCACTGGGGTCCTGCCATGTAGAAGACTCAGGTCCAAGCCTTACTGTTGCCGAACTTGGAAGAATCCCCTTGCTTTGTTAAAGATATCCACCCCCGGCAAAAAAAAAATACACTGCGATTCTGGGGAGAAGAACACTCCATGAGGTAGAAAATACAGCACCTTGGAGAGGTCTCAGGTAGGCTCTCCAAGGTGCGGGGCATAATTTGACACATCAGAGGGGAGAAGGAGAAGCCGGGGCAGTTCCTACAGTCCAGGAAAAGGTGCTTCAGAGTCGGTGGGGCAGGAGAAGGTTCTGAGGGCTTCATCAGTAGTTTAGATTCTCCTGGGCTAGACTGTTTGCTGGGTCAGGTCCAAGGTTGGTTACAAGAAAACAAAGGAACAGGTCCCACTCTCTCTCAGGAAGGCCATTCACACTCCGTTCCCATCTGAAGACAAGGGCGGCCACACCAGGCTGGGGTGAAGTGGGCTCTACTAGAGGCAGGGGGAGGAGGAGCCGGTCAGCGGCCAGGGTGACGGTGAAGAGCAACAGTAAGACTCAGCCACAAGCCACACACCTAGAAGGTGGAGAGGAAAGGTCAGAACCAGCTGCAAAAAGAGAACAACGGAAGACTCAACACAAACCCGAGAAATCCAACAAGCACACCCACGACAGGGCCTGGAATTAAATACCCCACCGCACCAGAAACAAAAAGCCCTGTTACAAGAGGCAAAAAAATAGGAAAACCCCTGGGCCTTTTACAGCCCTTCCCGGGGGCTGTCGCGTTACCGTGGAAGGACTTATGGGAAGAGAGGCACCATCGCTGGTGGAAAACACCTGTTCTGTCTGTGGGGCTCCCATCAACACCTTTCGAATACAAGTTTCAGAAGCTTGCTGGCACTAGAGTCATCTTCTCCTTAGTCCCCCTATCCCCCACTCATCTTAGAAGGCAGAAAGGCACCGTGAAAAAGATGCAGAAAAGTTCAGGCGTCACACCTGCTCTGCCTTGCGAGCGGTGTAGGCTTTGGGCAAGTTCCTAATTTCACTGAGCTTCACAGAGCTTCCCCAATGAAGATGGGGTGATGATGTTATCCTAGAGCACAACTGGGGAGCATAAACATATTCAGAAAAATAATACTTAAGAAGTCACAGAAGTCTTCACGGTGCCAGTAACTAGATCATTCTTGTCATGCTGCTGCTGTACACATGAAACCCTGATTCAGTGGTCAGCTCTATTCTTTTTACCAGATTTTAAAGAAATTAATATCCTGAATTTTAAAGTTGCTATTGGGACTTCCCTGGTGATCCAGTGGTTAAGAATCCGCCTTCCAATGCAGGGGACGTGGGTTCAATCCCTGGTCAGGGAACTAAGATCCCACACGCCACGGGGCAACTAAGCCC
Source organism: Balaenoptera borealis (assembly GCF_965194805.1). Classification (NCBI taxonomy): domain Eukaryota; kingdom Metazoa; phylum Chordata; class Mammalia; order Artiodactyla; family Balaenopteridae; genus Balaenoptera; species Balaenoptera borealis. The sequence goes on from NC_138868.1 coordinate 11,171,921, forward strand.
GCACACTCTAGAGCCCACGCGCCGCAATTACTGAGCCTGCGCACCACAACTAGAGAGCCTGCACGCTGCAACTACTGAACCCACGTGCCACAATTAGAGAGCCCGTGCACCAGAACTAGAGAGAGAAGCCCGTGAGCCACAACGGAAGTTCCCACATGCCACAACGAAGATCCCACATGCTACTAAGACCTGACACAGCCAAATAAATAAATATTTTTTTAAAAAGTTGCTGTCCTCTAAGGTTCTCTAGACTTTGTAGATGATGATAAATGGCCACCTTGTTTTACAAAGAGAAGCTAGGTCCGCTATTAGCTGTGTGTTCCAACATGCCCGTTACCTAACTTCTCTAAGCCTGAGCATCTTCATCTGTAAAGTAGGGACGATAATAGCACCTGTCTCACGCGGGTGACGTGAGGACTCAGTGATGCACGTGTAGGTGTTTAGTACATTGTCTGATACAACCCAGCCCTCAAAAATGTTAGCTACTCTTATCGTTCGAGATCCAACCAGTCAACCACAAACAAAACCCTACAGACCCAAATCCCGATTCAAAGCTTCATTTACACTGAAAAGGATATGGAAGGCAAAGCCCAAGATACCTGAAAGCCAGTAAGAACTCACAAGACAAACCCCAGATCCCAGACATAGACTGCACCCAGCTGAGGAGGAGCAGGCTTGCTAGGAAAGGGGAGTGAAAATGAGGGGCGGTGTTGAAACAGGACAAAGAGTGGGGACAGAACCCACAGAATAGGAACAAACAGGAGACCCAACCCCTGTATGCAGCCAGGACCCGAGAACAGGAAGTTACACAGATGAAAGAACGCACAGGTACTGAAGTCTCAGAGCGCTCGGTGTGTCCAAGGACAACCACGGGGGGAAGAAGCAGAATTTTAAATCCCAGGCTCATTTCTCAAGAGGGAGCCAATCCAGAGTCCCCGAGTACCTTCCATTTACTTACATTTCAGGGCAGCAGCCTTCCGGGCCGCCCTTACTTCAGCCCAACGGAAAGTCCAATAACCAACGCTAAAATGCCCAGCAACACAACCACTACCACAATGATAATTATCAATTTCTGGAGAGAGGGATAAGAGAAATAAAAACAAGTCATTATTACAAACAACCAGAAAGCCATAGTAAGTCATCCAAAACCCAACCCCTCTGCCTCTACATAGGAAGCATCTTATCAATCTAAATAAATGAAATAAAAAGCCAACATCTCTACATAAAGACACTCTATTAGGATATTTTGTTTCTTAAATTACTTGTGCACTAGCAATGCCAGCAGATGGGAATATGGAGTTTGCATCAGCTCTCAGCTCACACGGTGGCCTTCATGTGCGCAGAGATATAAGGGCAACCATAATGGGGTCTCCAAGCAGCAACAGGCCAAGATACAAGTGACTCATTTGTTCCTTTTCAAGGAGGAGTATAAAGACATTTTTGACATAGTCCTAATTACACACGTCTGTCCATCTCTCCCCCAAAGTACATTCCCACCTGTCAAACCCAGTACAGTGACTGGGGATCAGAAAGTATGGTTACGGTGCTGTTGCAAACCAGCCTGGATTCATCATGTAAAATAACTTCCCAGCTCCCTAGATACCTGCCCAAGCAATAGGTAAAGTTGGAAGAAAAAGAAAGAATTGACGAACAAAAATATCAAGAGCCCAAGAGAAATAGAAAAGAGCAGGCTAAAAAGCAAAACCCACCAGAGCTAGCCGCCACCGTCACTAGGTAGAGAAGCTTACAAGTCCTCAGGCGACAGGGCCACCACAACTAGAGGTGGGGGGTGGGCCGTGGAGACAGGATGGCAACAGCTTGATTGAAAAGCTGAATTTGAATCCTGGTTCCTATGCTTCCTAGGTGGCCCGAAGCCAATTACTTAACCTCTGATTCTCAACTGTTTCATCTATAAAGGAGAAGTAATAGGTGCTCCCAAGATACAAGATAATGTTCACATAGCCATCAGCACACCACTGGGTTCATGGTAGAGAAAAAGAGACCAAGTCGGGCAGGGCTTGGGCTACCGGAGTGGAAGGCAATGAAGGGAAGGCTTCTGAACAGCAGAGGAGTCAAGTGTAACAGCTGAAGGGACCATGAGCTCTGGCCAGGGGCTTAGCAGCAGCACCTGGGCAATGATGCAGAGCTGCCTGCAAATGTGGGTTCTCGGGTAGAGGGCACGTGAGCCAGATCCATGCGAGGCACACCTGGGAAGGAAGGGAGCTATGCTCTAGGGAAAGCTGAGGTAGGCTTTTGGACGAGGCCAAGACGGAGGGAAGGCACGGGCTCAAGGACACGGGTGGGGGCGACCAGAGAGAGGAGAAGCCGGTGGGTCCAGCTGGGACTAAGGGCTCACCCTCCGAGCTTCACTCTGATACTTGACAGCCTTTTTGGTATCTGCCACGGCCCGCTCCACGAAGCCCACTGACTGGTCCATGTTGTTCTCAATACGATCAATCATGGCTCCCTTTCCGCGGATGCAAGAGGTGGGTGCAGCAGAAAGAGGGACGGGGAGAGGGAGGAGAGAAAGAGCGAGAGACGGCGCGCACAGTGGACTCTCTTCTCCGAAGGCAGCAGGAGAGGCTCACCTTCCGGGCCTGACCCTGGTACTTCACGGCTCTTTTTGTCTCCTCCCGAGCCTTCTCCACATGGTCCACCGTGTGCATGACATTCAACTCTATGTTATCTAACATCTCACCCTGCAAAGGACAGACACTAGTCACACCCAGGAAACCCACCCCAGGACAGTCCTAGCTCACACGAGAAAGGGGTTCTCTTTCTTTTCAGCACCAAAAGGAGCATCTGGAAACTTTAACATGCAGCCTTCTGTGGGGCAAACTTGCACAACTTCCCCATGATTACCTGTGGTTCCCCAGGCCTTGGTGGCTGTCACTCATTCCAGAAACATTCACTCAGTTACTTCTCTGTGACAAGCACTGCACTGGGCACCTGGAGCACATTGTCTAGATGCCTGGAATATTCTGAAGGATCCCGCCACCTTTTTTTTTTTTTTTTTAAAGTATGTGAAGAGAGAAGCCAAGATATTGGGTTGGCCAAAAAGTTCGTTCGGGTTTTTCTATAACATCTCACAGAAAAACCCAAACGAACTTTTTGGCCAACCCAATACATCTATCTCATGTTTTTAGGGCATTGCCAGGATGCCGGCTTCTTCCTGGTCATTCAGACCTGAACCAAGTTCATTCGGCCTGAACTGAGTTCATTCACTACTATAGAATAGTGCCCAGCACACAGCAGGTGCTCAATAAGTAGCTGAGGTGGGAACAGTTGTTTTCTCTAAGGTACTCCCAAGTCCCGTAAGTGACAGACATTGGTTTTACCTGAGTTATCTGGTTAAGAGACAGCAGTCTCTTAATAAGATTCCTAACCTTTTCCCAGCTATTACTTCCTGACCAGAAGTTTGGTCTCTCCAATTGATTTCTGTGCATCTTAGGATGGGAATTCCCTTCACCCACCTAGACCTTCCTCAACCCAACCCATGGCGTTATGTCAGTCTCTACACAGAGAACAGAACTTACCATCACTTGAATCTCAAACCAGTTCCTCGGCAAGGCAGTGTGGGGAGAAAAAAGAAGAGTAGGGATGGAGGGGCAGGAGAAATGGTCTCAAAGGCCGCAAGGGGGTGGGAGAAAGGCACCCGAGCCCAGAGCAGGGAACTGATGTCAAAACCAGCCAAGTGGTGCTTGGGCTTCAGTTAGGTTTCCTTCTACAAAGGAAGCAGTTTTCAATCCTCTCCAGGTGGCAGAGCCACTGGGAGTTCATGGTAATAGTGGCACCAAACCATGACACAGTGGCGAATTTAACTGCATCATAAGAACCAGGAGACATGTGACCATGTGACACTGAGACCATGTGCTGGGGACAGGGCCATCCATCCCTGAGCAGGCTTACCCGGGACAAAACAGCCTGTCAAGCTAAGCACTGTGAGAGTTTCAAGTTTCTCTGTAAATATTACTTTGCTGTCCCTTCAATCCTTTTGTTGTCTGCTCTTGTTCCTTAGCAAAAACTGTCAACATTTTTGGAAAAACACACATACAGAAGAAAAAAACAAAAATGGAAAAATACAAAAACCTCTGTTAAACCTAACTTTTCACCCTAAACTGGGGAAAAGGCCCCATGTTTTCAATGTCACCAGTGAAATAGTTCCTATCAGGAGATTGTTTTAAGGCATCACCATGAAGAACCCATATCTCTAATTTAAAAAAGACAACGATCCTGAGGCTGGAGGGAACCAGGTACTTGACAGAGCACATCAAACCCCATATTAATCAGAAATGACTTCCAGGCCAAAGTAACAGGCGTGAATGATGAGGCTGCGATTGCCCAAAATGTCAGCATCTACTTCGCAAGTTCCCAATGATTCTCCCACCCCATCCGGCTTTCCAGGAGTCCCGTCTCGCCCTTCTCAGGAAGCCCCGGGCTTCCTCTCCTCCCTGCCCACGCGGCACCCACTGGGCTACCTGGTTCTCCACCAGCACGGCGATGTCCATGAACATGTCGTGAAGCTCCTTGATGCTGCTCTCCAGCCTCACGATGTCCTTGTGCCGTCCCTCGATCTCACTGAGGGCTTGCTTGGAAATCTGAGAGTCGATGATCTAGGCCCGGCCGCACAGAGACCAACCATCGGCCATCACGCCCGCCGCAACCTCACCCACACCCTGCGGGGCTCCCGCCGCCCCGTCCTCCCTGCCTCTGCAGCCCAGCCCGCCCCCACCATCACTCACCCCCGAGGTGAAGATGGCAGGGTTCCCACTCTCCAGCATCTCCTCCAGCTCCTCATCTGTTGTCTTTCTGCCGGCTTTATAACAAGAGGAGGAGAGCATCAAATATTAAGATCAAAGCTCACCATTTCAGAAGTTCCCTGAAAATGGGAATACAGCAAGTTCACTTTAAAGACCATGGCCTTACAAGCCTCCGGACTCGCCTTTCTCTGGATTTCTCCCCTAATCCAGTCCATCCTCAACATTCTCAGCAGTTACCTTCCTGAAGCCCATGTCTGATTACATTCCTTTCCAGCTCAGAATGTCTCCTGGCCCCCTTCACTCCACCACGGAGTCCAAGGTCCTCAGGACAAGGAGCCAGTTCCTGGGTGAGCCCTCCCTCCATCCGCCTTAACCTCACCCTGCTCCACCCAAATGCGCCCTGTTCCCAGGCACTGGACGGCCTCTCCCTCCTGAACATGCGTGCTTTGTTCTGCCTGCGCCCTTGTTCGTTCGGTTCCTGCACTCAAAGCACTTTCCGCCCTGTGGGGCCCTGCAGTCCGGTTTCTGATTCCTGAAGGGCGTGGCTCTAGTAACTTCTTTATTCCTCATGGCAACTAGCACCATTCTCTGCTGTCAGACAGGCAGCAAAAGATGTCACGAGCCCCACGGAGTGCAGCTGTGTAGCAAGTGCTTCCTTCCATGGATGCAGAAACGCTGGCTCCCACGGCAATCAAACGACTCGGGCCTGGTAACTCCGAGCCATCTTTCAGCCTAAGACGCAACGTCCAGGATGCACCAGTGCTGTGAGGCCTGTCCTCAGCTTGGGCACGAAAGAGAAGGCAGAAGCCACCGGCGGGGCTCCTGCTCCCTCTCCCCGGGCCTCACGACTGGGGACGGACAAGCACGTGGCAGGAAGGGTGAAGGGGCACAGGCCAAACTTCAAACACGCACTGATCTCGAGCTGCCGCTGGATTCGCCCTTTGCTGCGTTCACGGAAGTCCACCTGAGCCTCGTTGTATTTGGTCATCACCTCCACAAACTTCCGGGAGAGGACGGAGTGCTGTGGGAGCAAGGTCAAATGCTGTGAGCCCCCAGGAGGCGAGGGGAGGGAGGGGAAGGTCCACAACTCTTATAGAACCCCAGCCCCGACGCAGGCTCATCTACAGCAGCACTGGTCCTGGAACCAGAAGCCCAGGGACAACTCGTGGTGGGAATGCAAACGGGTGCAGTCACTGGAAAACAGTATGGAGGTTTCTCAAAAAACTAAAAACAGAACTGCCGTATGACCCAACAATTCCACTCCTGGGTATATATCAAAAAAAACCCCAAAACATTAATTTGCCAAGATACATGCACCCCAATGTTCATAGCAGCATTATTTACAATTGCCAAGCAACCTAAGTGTCCATCAACAGATGAATGGATAAAGAAGATGCGGTATAGATATCTACAATGGAATACTACTCAGACATAAAAAAAAAAGAATGAAATTTTGCCATTTGCAGCAACATGGATGGACTTGGGAGGCATAAGTGAAATAAGACAGAGAAAGACAAATACTGTATGATATCACTTATATGCGGAATCTAAAAAATACAGCAAACTAGTGAACATAACAGAAAAGCAGCAGACTCACAGATAAGGAGAACGAACTACTGGTTACCAGTGGGGGCGGGGAGGGCAATCTAGGGGTGAGGGAGTGAGAGGTACAAACTATTGGGTGTAAGACAGGCTCAAGCATGTACTGTACAACACGGGGAATACAGCCAACATTTGGTCATAACTGTAAATGGAAAGTAACCTTTCAAAATTGTATGAAAACGAAAACAGAACAAAACAAAAAACAAAGACCAGGTACAAGACTCAGTTTTTTGGTTTCCTAACTTTACACCGTTGGAAAAGTCGGCTGACCTTTCCAAAGCATGTTTTCAGTATCTATTAACCTGTCTTGCTGAACTCCTATAGTAATTGTGAGGCCAAAGGAGATACCCTGTGAATCTCAGAGGCCCTGCTTTCTAAAGCTGCCGGACTCCCTCCTACATCCAAAGATCCTTGGGTTGTTACTCAAACTGACCTCCCCAACTTTTCTTGCTTCTAACTCAGTGCCTTCAGTCAATGGCCCTGGTGCCTAAACTCAAATCTTTATCATTTTTTTTCCTTACCCACCTCTCAGCATCAAGCCCTACTGGTTTTTCCTTTGCAAAATCACCAATATCCATGCTTTTTTCAAACCAACTACCACCAGGCAAATTCAGACCAAAATCATTGCAAAACCCAACTAGAGACCCACCTGCCTCTTGCCTCTTTCCCACTCTGATCCAGTTTTCAAATGGTTCCCATATTATCTCCTAACAAACTGCAACCCAAAGTAAATGCATACAGGCTACTCAGTCAGATCCAAACTCCCTGGACTGTAGCCAAAGGCCTCTGGAATATGGTGCTATGTTCTCTACCAAAAACTCAACGTCCACTATCCCATGACAAACTTTTTTCTCTAGACAGGCTGCTCTCTTCACGTCTGCCCCTCACACCCACCCCCACCCCCACCGCTACCAACCCACCCAGGCACCCACACACACCACTCCTGCCCCCATGCCTCTAAGGAGAACCTCTCCCCGAGCCTGTCCATGTTGGCATCTTGCCCACCAAGGCCCAGCCTCCTCTGGCCACCCTAGTTTTTCCCGAGATCGTCTGATGCTGGGAGCACATGCATTTGATCCCATCTTCGTACACGTTCTCCTGTGGGTCTTATGTCATAGTTTCCTTGTGCTACTTGAACATCGTGCCAGTTCAAGGACAAGGATCATATCTTTGATGACCACCAAACAGCCTGACTCCAAACTGGACAACTAATGACCAACAGTCTTCAGAGAGAAGACTTCAGTTTCCTCACCTGTAAACCAAGGAGGCTCACTAAACCCTCAGCAGTGCTCTGGGAGCCTCAGGCACCTCCTTAGAGGACAGTGTGAGAGGGGCCACCAGCTGGACTCGGCCCTGTCCCCCACTTCAACCTGGGCAGCTCCCCTCCACCAGTTCTTCAAATTGAGTTCCAAATAGTGGTTGTCGGTTGTTTTTTGTTTTTTGTTTTAAAGGCTCCACAGCTAGAAAAGGGAACCCTCCTACACTGTTGGTGGGAATGTAAATTGGTGCAGCCACTATGGAGAACAGTATGAAGGTTCCTTAAAAAACTAAAAATAGGGTTACCATATGATCCAGCAATCCCACTCCCCATCATATATCTGGAAAAGACAAAAACTCTAATTTGAAAAGACACATGCACCCCAACATTCATAGCAGCACTATTTACAATAGCCCAAGACATGGAAGCAACCTAAGTGTCCATCAGCAGAGGAACTGATAAAGAAGATGTGGTACATATATACAATGGAATACTACTCAGCCATAAAAAAGAATGAAATAATGCCATTTGCAGCAACATGGATGGACTTAGAGATTATCATACTAAGTGAAGTAAGTCAGACAGAGAAAGACAAACGTATCACTTACATGTGGAATCTAAAAAATAATACAAATGAATTTATTTACAAAACAGAAGCACAGACATGCCTCACAGACATAGAAAACAAACTTATGGTTACCAAAGGGGGAAGGGGGAGGGAATAAATGAGGAATATGGGATTAACAGATACACACCACTATATATAAAATAGATAAACAACAAGGATTTACTGTATAGCACAAGGAACTATATTCGATATCTTATAATAACCTATAATGCAAAAGAATCTGAAAAAGAAGCATATGCATATATATATATATATATATATATATATATATATATATATATGCAAAACCAAATCACTTTGCTGTACACCTAAAACCAACACAGTATTGTAAATCAACTATACTTCAATAAAAACTTTAAAAAGGGACTTCTCTGGTGGCACAGTGGTTAAGAATCCGCCTGCCAATGCAGGGGGCATGGGTTCAAGCCCTGGTCCAGGAAGATCCCACATGCCGTGGAGCAACTAAGCCCGTGAACCACAACTACTGAGCCTGCGTGCCACAACTACTGAAGCCCGCGTGCCTAGAGCCCGTGCGCCACAACAAGAGAAGCCACTGCAATGAGAAGCCTGTGCACCGCAACGAAGAGTAGCCCTGCTCGCCGCAACTAGAGAAAGCCCACACGCAGCAACGAAGACCCAACGCAGCCAAAAATAAATACATTTATTTAAAAAAAAATTTTTTTTTTAAATTAAAAAGACTCCACAGCTAAGAAAAAAAAAAAATTAAAAGATTGGACTAGGGCTTCCCTGGTGGCGCAGTGGTTGAGAATCTGCCTGCCAATGCAGGGGACACGGGTTCGAGCCCTGGTCTGGGAAGATCCCACGTGCCACGGAGCAACTGGGCCCGTGAGCCACAACTGCTGAGCCTGAGCGTCTGGAGCCTCTGCTCCGCAACAAGAGAGGTTGCAATAGTGAGAGGCCCGCGCACCGCGATGAAGAGTGGCCCCCACTTGCCACAACTAGAGAAAGCCCTCGCACAGAAACGAAGACCCAACACAGCCAAAAATAAAAATAATAATAATAATAATAAATAAATAATAAATAAAAAAATTAAAAAAAAAAAAAAGATTGGACTAGATGCTTGTTAGACCAGGGAAAATCTCACCTGGGATTTCCGAATCCGAAGGTCTGCTGACGACCGGACCTCGTCTTCTTCAATATGCCTCTCCATGCCTGGATGGGAGAGGAGGTTATTCTAGCAACGCATCTGCTGCTCTCCTCCAAGAAACACACTGTGCAGTGCGGCCTCCTCTCTCTTTCTCACACACCTGGCCCAGGAGACATAACAGCAGGCAGGCCCATCCTCATAAGGTCAGCTCACACCTGAGCCACGGGACACACGTTCCACGACCTTTACTACTGCCGGGTCTTCTTCCTTGGATACCTCTCAGCACAGTGGTTAACAGCATGAGTCTCTGTCACTAAGAGACTCGGACTCAAATCCTTGCCACTGAGTAGCCACGTAACTTTGGAAAAGCCACTTAACCTCTCTTAGTGTTCCTGTTCTCTCGTCTGTAAAATGGAATAAACAGCAGTGCCTCTCTAGCAACACCAACGTGAAAATTAAATGAGAATGCACACAGAGGGCTTGGCACACGATCACGGCTATGACTGGAAGCTGCCACTAACAACTTCCACCTCCACCCACATGAAAACAGGCAGCACAGTCTGTTTAGGGGGAAGAAATGATAAATTAGGCTGAGCAATGCTGCTTTCACTCTCAGACCAACAGCATGCACTTGTCACCAAATACAGTGGGGCAAGAATGCAGATGATAGCCATGGAACTAAGGAACCTTCTGGGCCCCCAGAGGAACTGAATCTACGACAGTGGCTTCACTGAACAATGCCCTAAATTGAGGGGTGGGCATGGGGGTGATGGGAGGGTGATACCTGGCCCCCAAGAAATGTCTCTAGACTCTATAATGCATCTGGCATCCATACATCACTAACATCACTGTTCAAATGTACGTAGGTGCTGGGGAAGGAAATGGGACCAGGAAGAGAAAAGTCGAGGGACTAAGCTAAAGGACCAAGTCACACAAACATCCAATAGCTGAAAGCACACTTTCATTCCCATCTCCGAACTTCAATTCTGGACTCTCTCAACCACAGCCATGACTCAAGAGCTGGTAAACTGTCTGGGGCTATAATAGGTCATTCCAGGGACAGTGCCCAGACCACAAGCAAAGACGGCAAGGGTGGTGTCACTCCCATCAGGAAGAGTTTCGGTCCAGAAGAGTTGGACCCCGGATGCGAGACAGATGGTGGGAGTGCTGCCTGCTCCCTTTGTCCCTTTCTTACTCTTCAGTTTGTTCCGGACATTGTTGGCCCTTTTCTTGATCTCGGTCGTGAGCTGCTCCAGGTCATCCTTGGTTTCTGGGTAAACAAATGCAGGTGGAGTCAGTTAGAAAAGACTGAAAGCTTAGTCAGCTACAACAATCAACAGAGGAGGTGGGGAACTTTCTCAGGTGCCCACTGCCCAGAGCAGTATGTATCCTGGAGGGCTCTCAAGACATCTGTCCTTAGAATCACAGAGAGCTTATTTTTAAAAGGCATTTTTTCCTGGCATCCTACCCCAGAACTACAGAATAAAAACACCTCATGGAAAGATAGGGGGGTACTGGGGAAGCATTTAAAGCAGAGGAAATAGCACAGGGGCAGTGGTGGGTGGGACAGAGATGAGGTATGTGAGCAGCTGTAAGAGCCACTGCCAGTTATGAGAGGGACTAGCTGGGAAGGAGAGGAAAGTTTGGCTAAATGCGTTAAGTGGGACCATGAAGAGAAGAGGTAACAGAAGCAGAGCAGTGAGCCAGGAGAGGGTAGAGGAGAATGGGAGATGACATGGCACATATGTTAGTGTAAGGTAATACACCCCCTCCCCTGCTGCTCACAGAGGGAGGAAACCAAGGCCCAGCCCCAATGGCCAAGGGTCACTGTTGGGTGATTCAGCCCTGAGTCAGCACTCACTTGGCTCTGGAATGGGCGCAGACAGGATGATACTGTAGAGCTTCTTAGCTTCCTCCACGTGCTCTGAGATCTTGTCAATGTTGAATCGAGTTTCCTCGATCTATAATTAGAAAGATGATAGCCTTTGTCATCAAGAGGAAGAATACAGCCATGACTGAGATGAAAACAGAGCTCCCTACCCAGAAGGTGGAAGAAGATGGTGACAGGAAAAGTCTTCTGAGGACCAGTGAGCCCAGTGAGTCCCCTTTCCATAGTCAGAGAAACGAACGTCAACAGAGCAGTCATTGAAGACCCGTCCTCATGGCTCCCTGAGAGGAATACGTTTACTCACCTTGGATGGGAAGATCCCAGCCAGAGTCGAGAAGAGCCAGGACAACCCATGAGGAATAATCAGAGGGAAGGGTCAAGAAACCCTACCAGGCAGATCCTCGGCTCCTCCAAAAGTGCAACAGCAGAAAGTGAGGACAGGAGAGAGGGAAAAAGGAAAGAAAAAAAGTGAAAGGGAGAGAACAAACCTGGAGAGTGAGAAACACAGAGAGAAGAATGAGAGGAAGAGAAAGACAGAAACAGAGATGAGGAAGAGAGAAAGAGAGAGAGACGAAGCAATGACCGTCTCAGGAGATGCTGAGCTTCTCTTGGACACGTGTTCTGGGGAAATGCCTCTTACTAGCTGATCGCCTTAGACAATCAAGACCCAGGAGCTCAAGCCGTGGACCATTTCTGCCCATTTCTGAGGCTCCTAACCGTACCAGGTGTGTATCAGAAAGTACTTCTCGCCGCGCCTCATTCCCAGATGGAACACCGTCCCAGGACGCTGCTGCCTGAGCATTAAGTTCAGCCTTGGCTCCCTCTTCAAAGGCACCGGCTGTCCTGGCACCACGGCCTCTGCTGCGGTGCCAGTGCATATACAGGGAGCAGCACATGCCAAAGAGACCTTAAAACCCACCACATCTACCTGCCTCACTTCCACAATGAGGGGCACGTCAACACGGCCACAGTCAACAAACAGAAACCTTGTAAAATGCCAAAGAGTAGGATCTTAACGCCTGAGATACAACGAAAATACAACTCAATATGCAGCTTCCGGCAGCCCTTTCTTCCGGTGAATAATTCACTTAAAAAAAAAAAAAAGACACCCTGATCTCAGCTCTCCAAATTACAAAGAAATAAAACTTGAGTTCTCTACCCCTCAAATTATTATTTTTGACAGTGGAGCGGGGATTTGACCCTCTACAAATATGGGTTGGCCAAAAAGTTCCTTTGGGTGTTTCCCATAAAATGTTACAGAAAACTCGAACGAACTTTTTGGCCAACCCAATATATTGGCTTTGATGCACCATAGTCTGAGAATAGAATTACTTGCTTAAAGATACAGAATAAACAAAACAAAACAAAAAAGAAACAAATAAAAAAAACCAAAAAAAATGATACAGAATAAATTTTCAGTCTAATAATATCATCAGAGTGTAAATACAAGTAGCTACCATTTACCATACAAGCTAAACATTTGTGAAGTATTTTCACAGCTGGCAAAACAATCCATAGCACTGCATTCAGACCATTACTGAAATGAGGAAACTAAGGGTTAAAGAGGTCATAGGTCACAGGGTTGGTGGTAGGCACAGCACTCAAATACTGCTCTCCAGAGTCCGACTGGGGTGCTTTTTCCAGTAGAGCTAAGACGACAATGTTTTTGGCTTCTTCATACTGCTTCCCTTTTAGCAGCATCCCAAGCTACCCAATTATCAAAAAGGCCTATGTTATCACCTGTGAACGCCGGTGGCTCTAGGCGTGTAACCACCTCAGACTCAGGCCCTCGGGGGACCCAGAAATTGCCACCTTACCCTTCCCTCTCTCTTCATCTCTCCCATCAAACACTGACTCCTCTTCCACCTCCTAAAGTGTCAGTGCATCACACCGTGTTTCCACGTCCATCACGTGACTGTCTTGCCAGAGCACTTACATTGTATAAAACAGGACTGAGAAAAAAGACTTTCTAGAATAACATGTCCTCGCCATTTTAAAATGAATTTTAACAACGGAACTAATCACCCTATTTTAAGAAGCCAGAGGCCTAAGGTTTTGCATGTTCAATGGATTGGATGTCTTAGAAAATAGCTCCTGGAATATTATTTCATCGAGTGAAGAGCATCCTGACCCAAAGATGGGTCAGTGGTAGGAAGACGAGGTAGGAAGCTTTTAGGATGAGACTGCTGGACCCCAAGCTTCGAGTCGCTCCAGGCACTTGGAGACCAGATGGTCAATGGCTTATCTGGCCCGACAGACGGGAGCACTGGGCCTCGGGCTCCGTCCTCAACCTGCCCGCAGAACTTTCCAGGTCAGGGGCCTCCACCCCCAACTGCACTCATCCTCCACCCACGGCGGCTGCTCTCTTCCCTCTGTCCTCAACACCCTCACCATTTGGAGGTATTGCAGGCACTCTGATTTAGTAATCTAGTAATTTAGTCAGTTCACCAAATAACCTCAGAATCCCTTCAGGACTTCAGGATGGGCAACTGGCCGATCACAGAGCTTTTTTTTTTTTTTAACTTTGTGTCTCTGTTTTTTCTTGGAAGTGTTAGTTTTTCTCGAAGGTGACTTTCTGAGTATTTCATGGTAGCAGGTATACATGCAATTAATTTCCTTTTGTGCATTTGCCAGACAACCAAAGATCGGGGCAGGGGGGGACAGGGCTAGCGGGAAATCTGCCAGCGCTGAATCTAAAAGTTCAAGTGCTATTTGTCTGTGTGTCTGTTTGGGGTTGTTTTAAATAGACTGACATTACCCTGCACAATAATATATTTAAGAACTAAACCCGATTTAACATATACCTGTCCCAGAAACAAGGCCCTTCACTGGATGTCTGGGAAGTCACCATCACTATCTCCTTTTTATGCACGAGAGCACTGCGGCTCAAAGAAATTGAGGAAGTCAATCAAGGCCATAACTGCAGAAAGAGGCAAAACCGAGGTTTGAACCAAGGCAACTGTTAAATCCAAACCCTGTCTCCTGAACCAGGTGAAGGTGCAAGAATCACCTACTGGAAGCTCTCTATCTTCTCTCCCAGGTCTGTGTGTATTCAGCCTGTGTCAGGTGAACGTGTGTGATCCACTCACCAGTTCTGTGAGATTGGCTCAGTTACCTTTGACTCACATCATGTGCCTTATTTCTTTGTTCTCCAACCAAGGCTCCCTGTAGAGAGCTTTTTACACAAGGAATGCTCAAGCAAGGTTGCTGACTGAGGGAACCAATCTGCAAGTTTTTTTTTTTTTTAATCACCATGCTAAATTTGCAGCTAATACATCCCCAATGCCCACTTATTGTTTGTTACTTTTTAAAATGTAATTTTCAATGATTTGCCAGTAATGGGGCAATCTAGATAGCACAGTTTAAGAAAATAAGTTAGAATCATATCAGGTTCACATTCTGGCTCCACCCCTTAGCAGTTTTTTGACCTTGAACAAGCCACTTACCCTCTCTGAGCCCCAGTTCTCTCATCTGTGAAATGAGGATTATCATATTTCCCACTTCCTAGAGTTTGTGTGGGCATTAAATGAGATATGTCAAAGGCATAACACAAAGTACATGCTCAATAAACGTCAGATGGTGATAAAGACAAAAATAGCCAGCAACTACTACACATTTATTGTGTGCCAGGTACTACGCTGAGCCTTTACAAGCAATGTCTCACTTAATCCTCACAGCGATGCTAATGTTAACAAAAGGTTCTGTGATGTCAGTAGCCACCCAAGGAAATCCAGTAAGGACAGCAAGTCAACCAACCACTCTTCACATTGGGTGTCTGCCTCATGGAACCAACTATAATTACCACAGTATATAGGCTGCCCTCTGTATCCTCAAGTTCTGCATCCATGGATTCAACTAACCCCGGATCGAAAATACTCAGGGGAAAAAAAAAATTCCAGAAAGTTCGAAAAAGCAAAACTCAAATTTACCACACTAGCAACTATTTAACATAGCATTTACATTGTATTTATAACTATTTACATAGCACTTACATTGTATTAGGTATCATAAGTAATCTGGAGATGATTTAAAGTATACAGGTGTGTGTAGATGATATGCAAATACTATGCCATTTTATATGAGACCTGAGCATCCACAGACTTGGTATCCACGGGGGTCCTGGAACCAACTCCCCCCACCCCCGCAGATAACGAGGAAGGACTGTACTAATCGCCATCATCCAACTAAAAGCAGGGAGTTATTTTCAAGGCATGGATGGCCTCTTCCCTCTGGACCTAATTAGCCAGTGGAATCTAATCCAATCTAATGTAATGTAATCTAATCTAATCTAAAAGCAGAGAAAGTACTACTTTGGAGACCGGCAGATGCCGTGGGGTAAGGTGTAAGGCTTTGTCTCTTCTACCTAAAATGTCTCTGCCTCTCCTAAATTCCCATGTGCCTTGTACCTCTAAGTTAGGCATTAAATCTTACATATTTACTTATTGAAAACTTATTATATGTCACTTTTTTAAGGTGACAAAAGTAATGGGGTTGTAAGGGTCAAATAAATGATTCCTGCTTTGCACAATTCATATACCTTTACTTTTCTCCAAAAATAGCAAAATCCAAAACAGTCCTTGTATTAGAAGTTCTTGGTGAAGTCCTCTTTGATTTGTTTGCTTCTTTGCTTTGGAACACAAACATTGACAAGAAGGGACAGAGAAAGGTCTCAGTCAGCCAAGCAACAGAAGTCAAGTCCCTCAAGGGGTTTTATCAAGACTGAGAGTAGTATTTCAACTCTCCTTTTACGAATGAAAAGAAACATATGATCTCAGAGTCATACTGACCAGTGAAAGGTAGTAGTCTTGGACAATCACCTCAAATCAATTAAGTGTATCTGGGCTTTGCATCACTCAAAATAGGGTCAGGAAAATAAAAACCTATCTAGTTATTTTAACCGAAGTAATTGGGTAGTTTGGGTAGCTTTCCTCCCTCATAAAAGGACTTCTGAGCTCTTCTAGCTGCCCGCTAGAAAATACAGGGAATTCTTGACACAGAGATGCAAGAGCTGAGAAGCCAAACAGAGGATGGTGAGGCACTCTGGCAATGAGCAACAGCAGCTTGGAGGGGCGACAAGGAAGGCAGGGTCACCAGGGCCCCTCTGATGGCAGCCAGACGATGGTGGAGTCAACCGGCAGAACAGGACAATGGAGGCAGGGTCTATGGAGTGAAAGGCCGTGGAGGAGACACGTCTGGGAGGAAAACCACAGCTTCATCCCCCGACCTTGACTCTTCTGCGGTGCCTCCCCTGGGTCAAACACACCAAAAGCCAGCTGGCAAGGGAACCTGGGCAACGAGTACCTTGCAATACAGAGCAGAGTACAGGGAGGGCGGGGAATGGACCTGAGAGTAAACAGGCAAATGACCGGCAAGGGCTTCCTGCCTGCCTATGGAAAGAGCCCAGAAATGCAGAACCTACCAGCTCGCCTAGTCATCCAAAGATGCTACTTCAAGAACGAGTTGGGGGCTTCCCTGGTGGCGCAGTGGTTAGGAATCTGCCTGCCAATGCAGGGGACACGGGTTCGAGCCCTGGTCTGGGAAGATCCCACATGCCGCGGAGCAACTGGGCCCGTGAGCCACAATTACTGAGTCTGCGCGTCTGGAGCCCGTGCTCCTCAACAAGAGAGGCCGCGATAGTGAGAGGCCCGCGCACCGTGATGAAGAGTGGCCCCCGCTCGCCGCAACTAGAGAAAGCCCTCGCACAGAAACGAAGACCCAACACAGCCAAAAATAAATAAATAACTAAATAAAATGTAAAAAAAAAAAAAATCCTTCCTTCTCCCCATCTTTGGCTTGGCTGTGTCTTAAAAAAAAAAAAAAAAAGGAACGAGTTGGAGAGTATTTAACCTGCTAGATTCAACTTAATGCCTAGATTTCCAAGTTACATCTACTTTGAGGATCTTCGTTTTAACAAAAATCACAAGACTGCTCACCTCTCAGTTCCGCTAACCAGCCACGGCTCCACCCGTCTTGTTCCCCTCAGACGCCTGGATCTCCATCACTATGCCAAGCACATGGTGTCCCTCAGTAGAAGCTTGTTCGATGGATAGACAAATGAATACAAGGAACTCCAGGGGTAAGCTTGCTTCATACACCACTGCCAAATTGCCTCATATACCTTTTTTAAGCACATCCAAGAAAGAAAACTTTATAATAGCATTTTCTGAAATCTATTCATTCATCTTGCTAACCGAAGTTACATGTCAGAAGGGGTTCTATGAAAAAAATAAGTGTTGAGATAGGTAAGGCAACCACGTTTCTTTATTATAGGACTTCTTAGAATCTTTAATAAGTTCATGTGCATTTTCAATCTCCATGGGAGGAAAAGAGTATGAAGTGTTTCTCAAACATGTTTGATCACAGAAGTCCTTCTGCATCTCATACTGCCATCCAAATAGCCATCCCCACCTGCCCCTGCCCTTTCTTGTTAACAGAACTCTGATTTGGTTTGGGCAGCCATGTTGCCAGCCCCAGAGGATGCATCATGATCGGTTCTATGGCAATCCTGACAACCCTGCCCCTTTGCTAAGTTCTCACTTTCCTGGTCTCCATTCTAGAAAAGAGTGGCCATGACCATGCGATCCACTGCCGGCCAAAGAGCCACAGGGGAAGTCAGTGTGGAGGACTTGGGTAGTTTTCCTCCCTGATCAAAGGATTTCTGAACTTTTCTAGCTGCCTGCTCTCTCACTGCCTGTGATGCTGGTGTAGGGTGATGGCATATGGAGCTGTGACTCTGACGGTTTTAAAACATGGCACAAATTCTTCAATCTCCTCATTGAGAGGTGGTATCTATGTACTGCTCTCTTGAATCTGGCGGGCTTGTGACTGCTTCGACAACAGAGTATGATACAAGTGATGGGCTGTATGACTTCCACAGCTACAATGCTTGTCTTGGAGCCCTAAGCCTCCTCTACCAAACCGATGACCCTGAGTTGGTCATGCTGAGGAGCCCATGCCACAGAAAGAGGTCAAGTACAGGTGCTCCTTTGAGTCACCCTAGTTCAGGCACCAGATGCTTGAATTAAGAAGTCTCTGAGATTCCAGGGACTTCTCTGGTGGTCCAGTGGCTAAGACCCTGTGCTCCCAGTGCAGGGGGCCCGGGTGCGATCCCTGGTCAGGGAACTGGATCCCACATGCCACAACTAAGAGTTGGCATGCTGCAACTAAGAGTCTGCAACCTGCAACTAAAAGATCCCACGTGCTGCAACTAAGACCCAGCACGGCCAAATAAATAAATAGATAAACAAATATTAAAAAAAAAAAAGAAGTCTCTGAGATTCCAGACTCTGGCTATTCAAGGCCCCAGAAACTGTGCAGCAAAAATAACCCACCTCCGGGAGCTCCCTGGTGGTCTAGTGGTTAAGAGATTCGGCACTTTCACTAATGGGGCCCATGTTCAATCTCTGGATGGGGAACTGAGAGACCCCACAAATCGCGAGGGCACAGCCCCCGCCCCCCCCCCCCGCAAAAAAAAAACACCTTCACTGGGCCCTGTCTGAATTCCTAATCCACAGAATCCATCAGTATTACAAAGTGGTTGCTTTACCCCACTAACTGGTAGGGTGATTTGTTACATAGCAGGCAGACTCCATCTCTCAATCCCAATCCTGCCCTCTCAGGCAGGCTCTGTCTCCTCTAAAGCTCTGCACTCTCTGCCGACTGAACAAAGAGACCAAGGAAAATACAGACAACTGCAAATTAGACAAAAAAATCTAAGGTTTATCATTTACTAGACCCTGGCTTTTTAACAGCCAAGGAGGCCTAAACACCCAAGGGTCAACTCTTTTCTATAATAACTGGGAGGCTGGAGAAACCATTTGAGTTTTACAGGGCAAAGCACATTTTGAAAACATCCTGATCTTGTGACTTCATCTGCACCTTGCAAATGCCTCTCTGACCAAGCTGTGATTCACACCATCAGTCCTCAGCAAATAACCAGGGGTGACCCACTTGCTGAAAGCAGTCCAAAAGGTACCTTTTATCACAAGAGTGCATTCCCAAGAAATCTACACAGCTATCAAGGTATCCTGCAGGATGTACTGGGTGTATTCCTTAGACACACAGAGAGGGAAACCTTTTCATTTCCCCAAATCCCTATTATCTGGAATGCACTTTAACCCACCTTCAAGGATATTTCCAGACCACATTCTCTAAAGTAAACTTTGCAGTCTATTTATTCACAAATACACTGGGGAACAGAATGGTGATGAGAACTAAAATTTACTGAAGACATACTTACTGTAGGTCAGGCACTGTGTGGGTACATCCGTATACTTTCTCATTTTATGTTTATAACAACCAGCAGGTAATGCCGCTAGGCCTGTTTTAGAGGAAACTGGGGTTTAGAGCAGTTAAACAACTTTTCCAAAGCTATACCACTGTAATGGGCAGAGCTGAGATTTAGACCAGGATCCGTGGGGCGCCAGAGCCTGCACACAATCTCTTCCCATGATGGGCTCCCTCCTGCCTCTGCCCCACTCCAATACTGATCCTCTCTGTGCTCTATCTACATGAGTACAGAGGAAGGTAACATTTACCTAAGCCCCCTCTAAGCACTTTCCGAGTGCTGGCTCCTTTCATCCCCAACAAATCTGTCTGGTGAATATTTTTCTCCCCATTTCACAGCTAAACCCACAGAGACTTAGAGAAGTTAAGGCATGTGCCCAAGATCACACAGTTAGTGGCAGGTAGGGAATTATGTCCAAAAAAATAATGCTGTTTCCACCCCACCATGCTGTCCCCTTCTCCACCCTAAATATGATAGGTCTTTTTTTTGTCCTAAATGATAGAAAAGCATTTAACTAAGAGAAAGCAATAAGAAAAGCAGCAGCCTTCGAGACCTTGTTAAGTCCCCCAAAATAACTACCATCCGTCTGGTGCTGTTCTGTTCAGATGATGCTTTCCAGATGTCCAATCTTCATGTGATCTCATGTGATCCTCACAACAGCCTTGAAAGGTAAGTACTGCCATTCCCAGTTTCCAGAGCAGGAATCAAAACCCAGCTGGGTTAAGGAACCTGACCAAGGTCAACTGCTATTAAAGGCCTGAGGGATAGACCCAGACCAGGTCTTGGAGGCCAAGGCCCACCATCTTCCCACCTCACAAGGAGCACTGCCTCTCGGGGCCCCTCTTACGGGTTAAGAAAAGAGGTAGGACACCGTTAATGGAGAAGAATCCTTATCCTAGGAAAGAAGTTAATGTAACTGGTTCTCTAAGGCAAGTTCAGAGGGATGAGCTACAATGATGTCATGCATCTCCTCAAGTCCACCCCCAGCACTGAACAGAAAGACCCTTTCCTTCCACAGTCCACACCTAGAACAATACTGGACTCACAAAACTCAAGCATTGTTTGATCTCACTATGACTCCTCCACCAAAGGGATGGACCCACGCACGGAGAGGGTGGGGATCTGTGCAGTATTCACAGCCAACTTCCCAATCAGGTCAGCACACACTCAGGTTCGCTCTGAAACCGGCTTGTGACTCTCACAGATGAACTGGCATAAGCCATCAAGTCCCGCTCCACTCCCCTTAGAAAACAACTAGAGGGTGGCTTTTCCACACTCACAATCCAGACGACCGGAAGCACGCACATCTCCCCTGCAAAAACAATATGACGCCTTTTTATATATGCAATAAAAAGCCTAAATAAAGAAACCATAACATGGTGGCAGAAACTTCAGTGCCGGAACTTCTTGTGGTTTGGTTTGGTTTTATTGAAACACATGTACGTCAGTTGCTATGTGGAATGTTTTAGAAACACTAACCCATTTAATCCTCCTAATAGCCCTATGGGGAATTACATTATCAATCCCAACGTACAGATAAGGAAACCAAGCCTGTTAAGGAAACGTTCACAAGATCAACAGCTGTCAGAAGCAGGGCTGAGATTTGAATCCAAATTTCCCTGGCTTCAAAGGCTGTGTTTCTGTCCATGATACACAATGCCCCCCAACCCCCCACCCAAGCTTCCCATCACTCACTGTCTACCACAGCACCTTCCAACAGTACCCTCTACATCAAAGACTATGTGAATCTGTACACACGGGACACCCATGTTCGCCTCTGCTGAATTTCGAAAAAAATAAACTGGTGGTTTCTTGGTTTCTCAGTTATCACCAGAAAAGTCAAAGGGATTGCATTTTTGGAAACAACAATTCTGATCTACCCAAATCACAGGCCTAAAAATGCAATGAAATGCGATTTTTTTTTTTTTTTTTACACACTTGTGGCTGGGCCCCCAGGGTTGGTTCTGTATTTAAAATATGTAATTCAGGCAAGAAAGGATATCATTAAAATGTTGTCATGTAGCATAAGACTTTAAAAGCATCTCTTTAATATATATAATTTACCTTCTCCTGACTTTCTCAGTAAGATTAAAAATCCTTCCAAGTACTGAAGAAACTCTCCTTGTAACTTCTTGGTGTGTCCATTCCACCCCAGCAAAAGACTGACTTTCCTCTGCTACCCTTGAAAGATCTGGGGGTTTTTATTCTTTACTAAGGAAGTTGTGTTTCCTTATGTCCATTCAGAAAAAAAATACCGGAAGGGCACCTACCTCAGAAAAGAACTCGTCCATGAAAGCTGTGTTGTCAACAGCAATCTCGACCTCATCGGCATCGTCATCCTGTGTCAGCTGCTTCTGTGAGAGACAAAAAGGAGGAGGGTGAGACCAAAAGCACCGGAAATAACGAACAGCACTGAATGCTCGCTAAAGACGAGAAGCTATATCTGTAGTGAACATTTTACATACATAATCTCCTTTAAAACTCAGAACAGCTCTGTGATGTATCAAACTCTGATGTCACACTGTCTGAGTTTAAATCCTAGCTCCACACTTACTGATATTTTACAGGGGGATGAGGGGAAGAAGGGAGCAAGTTACTAAACTCGCTGTGCCTAGGTTTCCTTATCTGTAAAGTGCTAATAAGAACACCACTTACGTCATAGGTTCGTTTACAAAATAAATGAGATAATGAATATAAAACACTTTGGCACAGTGCCTAGCATACTGTAACTACTCAATAAATATTATGTTTTGGTGGTGGTGGTGGTGGTATTGGTGATGTTACTATAACTCATTCCAGTTGGAGAATGTAAAACAGAGAGGTTAAGTAACTTGGCCGAAGTCACACAGCTAAAATGTTGGAGACAGGCAGATTCTAGCTCATCCTTTGGATTTGGACCATATGTTCCTAAAGTCTTCTCCACAACGTTCAGATGCATGACCTACCCTACCGGGGATCTGTATTAAAACAGTCCCAATTCCTCCAAAGCACTAGCTTCAAATCATCACAGTAGGAGCAAACATTTTCCTGTTTTCAGAAACCACCTACTGCAAAGGAAACAGCACTGTGTGCTGTTCCCTGTCAGAGCTCACGTTTATGGGGAAAAGGAAGCTCTCCCGGCAGCCCCCAGCAACCCCGGCTTTCATAACCTCATTCAGCTACCTCTACAAAAGCACAAAACGGCTATCTAAACGAAGTGCTTCCCTTCCCACCCAGCTAAAGGGCCTGAGCGGCTTCTGCATTCTTCCCAGATGCTCCTCCCAGACGACTGCTGCATTACACACAGCCCACCTCTGAGCAAGGAAGAACTGGTTGTTGGGAGTGGAGGTGGGGAGGGGGTGAACCCCTCGACACCTGCTTCTCCACACCCTTCAGTGGCCTATGGCCTCCTAAGCCAAGACATGTCACTCTCAACATGGGAACTCCACCAGCAAGGAAAGCCACCAGGGAACTCTCTCCTTCCCCTGCTACCATCCCCCTGACCTGCTACAGCAGATGGAGTTACCGGGAATTCCCACTGAAATCTGGGACTCTCCAGCCATCCGGGGAGCCTCTTTTGACGGGCTCCTCTGTAATCTCATTCTCTGGCTTGTCTGCAACCATCAGCCACCCAAGCTTAATAGCCACGTTCAAAGGAACTGAATTTGAGGACACTGCTACAGCCCCCAACAATCACCTTCCTAAAACTTAGGACTGATCCCGTCCTTTTGCCACTTAAAGTCGTTCAATGATAGTTCATCTCCCAGGATTGAAAGTCCCAAAGCCCAACAGAGCACATGGGGTCCCTTAAGATCCAGTCCCGCCCACGTTTCTCCCTCTATGATGCACCTCTGGACCAGGCGCCTGGAAACTCCTAGCACTTCCTGGACACACCATTCTTTCATATTGCTGAGCTGTCACACAAGGATTTCTTCCTGAAATGCATTTGTCCAGCTGGCAAAATTTTATTGAGCCTTTAAAACTCCATCTCGAACAAACTTCTCTGTCTCCCTGATCTGACACTCCCCGACCCCCCATGCAAACCCGAAAACCTCCCTCAGTTCCCAATGCATTTTGTGCAAACCTTCCACAGCATTAATCCCAGCCCTCTCTATTAATTATCCCTTCACTTATCTATCCTTCCCCACTGACTGTAAACTCCTGGAGGGTCAGGGTTGCCTTACGTATCCACTGGAGAAGATACTTTGAGTGTGTGCCTGCCCAGAACACCTCCCTTTGTGAAGATAACCCCGACCTTCCCCACATGATTCTGGGAAGGTTATCAATCCCCACCCAAGCTCCCTGAGGATTCTGAATGTGAAATGAACAGAGCCGAGTCAACCTATAGCAGCACCCAACAGAGATACCTGCTTGGTTCCCAGGGCTACCCTTGCTTCCATCCTCCCTAAGCCACCCCTTGGCTTAGAGCTAGTTCTACACATCTTCCCCAGTATTCTTTCAATGAGCCCAACAGTATTCTTGTAATGCTGTTTTTATTCATTTAGCCAGAACTGGCTTCTGTCACTTGTAATTAAAATTACTTGTACTTGGGAATTCCCTGGCGGTCCAGTGGTTAGGACTCGGTTCTTTCACTGCTGAGGGCCTGGGTTTGATCCCTGGTGGGGGAACTAAGATCCCACAAGCCATGGGGAGCGGCCAAAAAAAATAAATAAGTAAAATAAAATTACTTGTACTTGTCATTAATTAACTCATTCCGCATGTATACTGAGCACTTACCATACGCTATATATGTAACGGAAACTTAATCAATTCTAGTTGAATAAATAACCCTTACCAGAGACCAGCAGCCTGGATCCACCCAGCAGTTTCTAAAGTGTGAGATAAAATGCTCCTTTTATCAACTATCATCAATACTTGGGCCTCTCAGCAGCCTCCAGAGAGCTCCATCTCCCAAAAAGGATCTCGGAGATCCTCACTAGAAAATAGGAACCTGGTCTCCCTCCAGGAAGGTGAGTTAACAAGCATTTGTTGAGTTTCCTCTCTTTGGAGGTCTTGTAGAGACCCCCACTGAGGGGATATATCCCATGTCTGTGTGTGTACAGACACACATGAGGGTGTCAACTCAAGTTTTCTTCAAATCAGTGCTATGGAAATGGGATGAGGCTGCCACCCTGGGATGGACTAAGGGAAGGTTTTGGAAGCTGGGAACACGTGAGTCCTGAAGCATGGGCACAGGCCCCTAGCCCTCCATCCTAACATGCACTCGTGAGACCCCTGGAATCTGTACAGGGATTCCCCACCCAAGACGGCCACATGTTGGCTTTGAACAGGCTCTAACAGGGCAGCCTGGGCCACCTCCAGTGAGAGGACATGTGAACTGGGAAACAAGAAGCCTTGGGTCACCCACAACCGAGGTCCAAAACCTGTTATTACCAATTACTGGCTGTGAGACCTCTGTCAAGTCCCTTACTGACCTGAGTTTACCTGCAAATGGTAATAACACCACATACTTTATGACTTTTACGAGGCTTGGAAGAGTTCACACGTGGAAAGCTTCTAGCACAACACAGGGCACACAGTAGTGCCTAATAAGTGACAGTTTCCCCATCACCTAGTCGTAAAGAAGTGATGTCTAAAAGTGTGTGTTCTGGGCTTCTTCCCTTGTGGCGCAGTGGTTAAGAATCCGCCTGCCAATGCAGGGGACATGGGTTCGAGCCCTGGTCCAGGAAGATCCCACATGCCGCGAAGCAACTAAGCCTGTGTGCCACAACTACTGAGTCTGCACTCTAGAGCCCGCGAGCCACAACTACTAAGCCTGCGTGCCTAGAGCCCGTGCTCCGCAACAAGAAGCCACCGCAATGAGAAGCCTGCGCACCGTAACAGAGAGTAGCCCCCGCTCGCTGCAACTAGAGAAAGCCCACGCGCAGCAACAAAGACCCAATGCAGCCAAAAATAAATAAATAAATAAATAAATTTAAATAAATAAAATAAAGGGCCTGTTTAAAAAAAAAAAAAAAGTGTGTGTTCTACTCCGCGGAAAGTGCTCACACAAAGAAGTTCAATTCTGCAGCATCAGGACCACCAGGGTTCTATAACTGGCTCCACCTCATGCTAGTCACTGAGCCTTAAATACTGGGCTCAACATCTCTGAGCTTCAATTTCCTTATCTACAAAACAGGAACAAAAGTGTCCACCAGGACTTTTGTGAGGATTAAATAAGATAATAATTTTAAGCTCCTTACACAACAAATAGCACATGATAACATCTCAAAAAAACAACCATACATAAGATCCAGCAAAGTCATCTTCTCTATAGCTTTAATCTGGATCTAAGTACCCTTAAACAGGAAAGAAAAAAAAAAAAGATACAGAACTTTTAGAGCTGAATGCAACCCTACCGACTCTATCATCAAATTCTCTCACTTAAGAGATGGGTAAACCAAGGCCCAAGACCAAATAATGAGTTACTGGAGCAGCCAGGAATAGAACCCAGGTTTCTTGATTCCCATCTTCCCATGCAGAGTTTTTCCCACTGTAGCGTGCTGCCTCCAAAATATAAAATAACAATGGCAACAAAAGCAACAAAGTTTAGTCCAGATCAGAAAATTCCAGAAAGAGGCCATCATCCCAGGTTATCTGAGTCACGTGACGCTGGAACCAGGCTTCTCCGGAAGGGGATCTACCAGATCCCAAGGCAAGGGTCCTTCCCCTCTGACACATCTGTGCTCTTACAGACCAAGAGGCCTCAGGGACCCCAAGGGCAAGGAAAGCACATGATGCACTTTATCTTCAGCCCACATGAGTGGGCACAGCCAAGAAGAGAACTTTGGCATCTTTATCAAAGCATCAAGGCATGTGATAACAGGAACTTCACAGTAGCTGCAACATCAGCTGCAGTAAAAAACGTACATGAGAACCACAAGCCCCACCATCCACTTCCTCTCCCCCGACCTCCTGCTGTCTCTCCTGCCAAGAGATGGGAGATACCACCAATGACTCAGGCAGCACTGAGCTCGAATCTGGGCTCCATCCCCCGCCCCCCACCCCTCACATGCACCCCAACACTCAGTGAGGACAGCCAGGGCTATGACTCCCTCTCTGGACACAGTGGAAAGAGTTCAGGGGCCCAGGACTCAACTCAACCTGCAATTCCTCTCACTCAACCTCACTGCCTTTCTCTCAACTGCCTTCTCGTCATCCTTAGTCTGTTCGACTGTGGGTCCCTCCTCATCAGCTCCTTTAATAAAAATAGTTGCCACCTGCAGAGCCCCTAGGAGGTGCTAGGTGGCCGCCACACTCTGGCTGCTTCACGTATGCTGTGTCAATGAACCCCTCCTAAATTCTGTCACTGAGAACCTGCAGGGCAGAGAAGTTCTCATTTATTCATGGCCTCCCAGCTACTGATGTGCAGAGTTGGGGCTCACGCTTCCGTTGCTGGTCCTGAGCCCCTGTTAATTCCACTGCACCCCACTCACAGCAGCCCAGCCCTGCAGAGAGCGGAGCCGAGAGAAAGGTGCTGGGGGCCTTGGGGACAGCACTTGTCTCCACTAAGCCTTGGTTTTCTCACCAAGTAAGGAGCTTAGCTTTCCAATGCGGCTTTGTGGAACCCCAGACCTCCGGGGTGCCTCAGAAACCACGCCGGGGGGGACTTGCCTGGTGGCACAGTAGTTAAGAATCCGCCTGCCAATGGAGGGGACACAGGTTCAAGCCCTCGTCCGGGAAGATCCCACACGCCACGGAGCAACTAAGCCGTGCGACACAACTACTGAGCCTGCACTCTTAGCCCGCAAGCCACAACTACGGAAGCCCACGAGCCACAACTACTGGAGCCCACGTGCTGCAACTACTGAAGCCCGCGCACCTAGAGCCCGTGCTCTGCAACAAGAGAAGCCACCGCAATGAGAAGCCCGCACACTGCAATGAAGAGTAGCCCCTGCTCGCCGCAACTAGAGAAAGCCCGCGCACAGCAAAGAAGACCCAATGCAGCCAAAAATAAATAAATAAATGTATTAAAAAAAAAAAAAGAAGAAGAAGAAGAAACCACCAGGGGAAGTCAAGCAGGTTGGCCCGCACCCCCCCTTCAATCTGCATAGCTTCATTTTCATCTGCTTTTTACACTGAGGTTGAATATATGATTTCATTTTCAGAACGAGGCCTCTTACCAAGAGAGAAAAAGGAAGGGAGGAAGGGAGGGAGGGAGGAATATAGGGAGGGAGGACTATAGGGAGGGAGGAATATAGGGAGGGAGGAAAATAGGAAGGGAGAAAGAAAGAAGCAAGCTTAGCTAGCTGGAAAGCCACCAAAGTAAATGAATGTATGCCTTCTAAAGAAAAGGGAAAGAAGAGGGCATCCTCTCTCTCCTTTACAAGTTAAAACACGGCTGCAACGTACGTTTAAATCATCAGCAATTCCTTAAGGATCATTACAAATCAGAGCGGCAAGATGGAAGGGACAAAGAAAGAGACAAAAAAAAAAACAACAACCGCCATCCCAAATGAAGAGGTCACGTTTACTGGCTCTCTGATGCCCTCCCTGCCTCAGGTGTCAGACCCCAGAAAGATGAGAGGGTCCCCGGACAAGAGGGGAGACCCAGGAGCCCTCGGGAAAGTTTTGGGGCGAAGGAAATAATAACAGAAAGGATGGGACCAGCAGTCTGGACTAGGAAGGAGCATCTGGCCCTGATTTCCCCCTGTGGGGTATTAAAGGGTTGTGGCCGGTGGGAAAAAGTGAGCACAAATTCCCGCATCTCCTCCTCTGAACATGTAAATAGCTCTTTGCTTGGGGGTATAAACTCTTCTTTATAAACCCAGATCTTCACCCAATAAATCCGATTCAAAGAGACAAGGACGCGTGATTTTTCTTGTCCCTGCAGCCTACTTCGCCCACCAGCCTCCTTCCAGGATGAGGGACTGTGGATTCCCAAAGACAAATACCACCACGTCCAAGGATTCCAAACACACACTCATGCCCGTGCACCCTCGGCCCAGCATCTGGTTTTTCCAGTCTCTCTTCTCTAATTAAAAGAGCCAGAAATTCTGAGTAAGTGTCAGCTCTGAATAGGCACTCAGTGTTCTCTGTTCCCCATTTGAGAGTCAGAGGGACCTTCTCCTATGCCCCTTCTCCCTCCTACACTGTGGTCTCTTCCAGCAAAACCCTCCCAGAGGGAAGGTTCCCAGTGGAAAGGGGAAGGTTTGCTTCCCCTTTCCACTGACTGCCTCTTCCCTAACACCTGCGATAGAGGAAATCAAGCGATAATGGTACCCTGGGTAAGCCTCGCACTTTTACTTTCAAGATGTTGTTCTGGCTGAACAGTTTGAGGCAAGAAATGGCCCCATTTGGAAATGAAGACACTGAGGAATAAACCCGAGGCCAGTGAGTCGCTGGACAACTGAACAAGAGCCAAAGTCCCTGATGGCCCTGCTCCTTGCGTTCCGCCATAACAATGATACCACCAGATAATATGTGTATTTTGTTGCAGGCACTCTTGTGGTTTCACACATATTATTTAATTCTCACGGCAACCTTATGAGGGACAAATAGGACTTTCCCCATTGACAGCTGAGACAACTACTTAATTAGATTAAATAACTTGTCCCAGGTGATTCAGTTAATAAGTGGCAGAGTTAGGACTCAAAAGCAGGTCTGTGGGAGCCAAGAGCCCCAGTTCTTACCCTCTACACTCTATTCGAAGATGTCCTTCCCATGCTGGATCAGAAACACGCCCTCACTTATTTCAGGGGATGCTGCAATGTCAGTACAACTAAATTGATCTAATCTATATGCACGAATGAAAAAGACAGCAGTGCATATAATCCCATGAATGTGCAGGTATGTGGAGATACATCTGACTGCCTGAGTTGAAAACGCAGCTCTGCCACTTAAGTAGCTGTGTGACCTTAAACAAGTGGCTTAACCTCTCTGAGACTTGGTTTCCTTGTTTGTAGCATGAATAATCTGCTCATAGAACTGTTGTGAGGATTAAATTAGTGAATGCATGTGAAGTGTTCAGAGCAATGCTGGGTACATATTAAACTCCCAAGACCACGCCATGCAGACAGTTTTCTCTAAAAAGTGTTTCTGCAAAAGATGCAACTCTAATGCCAATTCTCAGAAGGTGGCAGCAGGACCCTTAGAATGAGCTAAATTGTAGTTCATTTATTTGAATGAAGTCATTTCTCTACTATATGGATTTAAAGAAATAAACCTCCTCCTGAATTTTGCTTCTGCGACATTCTCACAAATTTTGACCTCTACTACTCTCATTATCATTCATTTCTAAATAGTCTGTCATTTCCACTTTGGTTTCTTTTGAACCCAAGTGTTATTTTAAAAGGTGGTTTTAAATTTCCAAAGCGGGTAAACCTGGGGAGGACTCTGATTGTATTGTTAATTTCTAATTTTATTATATCAACATCAGGGAGCATGGCCTATATGACTTAACATTTTGTGGAATTTGACATTTATGTCTTAATACATGTTCAGTATTTTTTAATCTTCTATGTGTGCTTGAAAAGATCTTGCATTCCATTTGTTGCATACAAAAATCATCAAAGTTTCATCCCCACATGCCACGTTAATTCCTCTGCTTTTGTTTCTCAGGACCTGAGCTAGGTCTAGAGAAGGAGCAGTGACAAGGGATGGAAGTTCATCTAGAGAGAGGAAGGAGGAAAAACAAAACAAAAATGCCCTGTGGGCAGGTGTTATCTATACTGATGAGTAATCTGTGGTTAGGGAGGTTAATTCATCCAGAATCACATGGCTAGTAAGGAACAAAGCCAGGGCTGGAACCCTGCTTGGTCCAACCCAGTGTTCACAGTGGATTATTTTGAAGAAGGATCTTGGGGTCTCATAACCAGCCACCTCGCCTACTACATTCTCCTTCTCACTCACTACAAGGTCCCATCCACAATAACAGATCCATCTGTCCATTTACTCAGCCAACAGTATTTATTGAACATCTATAATTTCCCAAGCAATAGTACAGAACGCTGGAGAAACACAGACCAAACTCAGCACCCCCTGCCCTTCGGGACCTCATGGTCTCAAATGGGAGGCAGACAGGCACACAGGTCATTGCAATGCCACACGGTAAGTGATGACAGCACTTAGCACAGGAATTGTACACCCAGGAGAAGATGGGGCACCCAACGTCACCTGAATTCAAGGCGGAGCCCAGGGAAGGGGGAGGTATTAGAAAATGGATGCAAAGGTGACTTCTCGGGGAAATTTTGAAGGTTGCATGAATTTACCCAAAGGATACCTACAGGAAGGCCATTTGGGGCGAGAAGACCACACCTTTTCCTGCTTTCCCTCTCACCCCAGGAGCATTCAAGGAGATTCAAAGATGACCCTCTTCTTCTTCCTCCCCTACCACAGCCTTCTCCACTTTTTCCTGACTTCCTCCCCCTCCTCCCACCCCTCACTGCCCCCTCAGCACCCCACAGTATCCAGTTGCCAAGGATACCAAAAGGAGAAAGGAGCTCAGAGTGTCTTCTCTAGTCCGTCCTCAGCCTCCTCCTCAACTTCCTTTCAGCCTCTGTCCCACAAGCCCCTCGCCCTCAGGATCCTCCCAGAGCACTTCACTAATAGTTACAATACCTAACAGTTACTAAGCAGCACCCTGGGATGAGGATTCTAAGATATGTGCCTTATAGTTATTTCCCAAGGCACTTAATCTCTACGAGAATCTTCTGGGGACCCTCCCCGCCTTACAGCTGAGAAAACTAAAGCATAAAGATGCAAGCAACCTCCCCAAGACCATGCAGACAGTGAGTGCCAGAGCCGGGAGGAGAGCCCAGGCAGTTTGCTGCAGAGCCCTTGTTCTCCACCACCATGGAGTGATGCCTCGTAACAGCAAACCCCACCCCTAGCTGTAGCCTGCAGCCCGCCCCCCTCCACCCCCGCCCCCCCGCAAACATCCAAAGCACTAAGACACAGATGCTGTACCAAAGAGGTCGTGAAAAACAAGGAAAGCCTGAGAAACTGTCACAGCTCAGAGGACGCTGAAGCAACATGACAGCTCAATGAAATGCATTATCTTGGGTGGGATCCTAGATCAGAAAAAGGGACATCCATGGGAAAACAAGTGGAATCTAAATAAAGTCTAGAGTTTAGTGAATAGCAATGTACCAAGGTCAGTCTCTCAGTTTCGACAAATGTACCATCATAACTTGAGATATTAACAATGGAGGAAACCCAGTAGACAGGAACTCTCTGTACTATCCTTGTAACCTTTCTGTAAATCTAAAATTAGTCCAGAGTAAAACGTTTATTCCTAAAAAAAGCAATCTTGCCGCCGCACCGCGTTGCCCTGACCCAGGCAGCTAAACATACCCAGATAGTATACGCTCCACTAGTCTCTTTGGGTGGGGGCTGAACCTTACTCACGTCTCCAGATGGAGACAGGAGAACGTTGCCATGGACACGGCCCAATGCCAGAAAACAGGCTGACCTAACAGCGGAGACAGTAATGAGGGGAGGAAGCTACAAAGGGGCCTAATACAAAAGGCTGGAGGTAAGGCCCCTTGGGACTACAGAATCTCCCAGCAAGTTCATTTGTAGAACATCCCCGTTCATCCACTGGACAGCAAGGTTTACAGCTTTCTGAGCTGTGGGCTGGGAAGTGAAAACACAAGGGGAATGAGGCGTGTGTGGTCTGGGCCCTGAGAGAGGAGGAGTTAACATAACATCACGTGGCTGCTTTTACATATCGACAAAAATAAAGATTTGTGGAAGCCCAGGGAAGGCCTGGTGAATGCCAGATCTGGAAGCTTCCCTGCAGCGATGACACTGGGACTGAGCCTTGAGGGACATATAAGATTTTCCAGGGGAAGAACGAGGCTGCTAGATTTTCACCGTGGTATCCACATCTTCTCCTTCACGGTCTTTCTGAAAAGGGGCAGCCCTCCTTGAGGTGTTGGGCTGGGGTACAGCTAGGAGCCTTGGAACTCATCCATCCTCATCCTGGAGGACGGAACAGTGACCTCTGGCTTCGTCAGCAAATTCATGGGTTCCCTGAGTAAACGCTGCACTTCAAGCAGGTAAAGTTTCACCAACCCAGAGGGGACGGAGTGGGAAGAGCAAGTCCTAGTGATGAATCAGGGGTGTGTAAGGGCCAAGGTGCCGTTGCTCAGTCAATGGACAAGTGTTTACTAGAGAACTACCATGCAGAGTGCTGGCCCTGGGACCCCAGAAGAAAGTCCCATCAGCCACCGCATCAAGGGCATACAGTGTAGTTGGGGAGATGATTATATACAGTGTAGGGTGATATAAATAAGCAAGACAGACTTGTTCAATTCTTGATCTCACCACTTCCCAGCTGGGGAATCTCAATCCAATCTGAGCCTCAATTCCCTTAGTTGTAAAATGGCAATAATATATAACACCATCGTGCCTTGTGGGGGTTCAGACGATTAGAGACAAGGTGTGTAAGGCACCGAACACAAGTCCTTTCCGACAGTGAGTAGCAGCTCAATAAATGATCATTGTTACTGCAGTTGATACGGTGACACCAACAAGTAATAGAGCCATCGATCTTAAAGACAACGGGACCTAGGAGGCAAAAGAGTCCAACCCATAAAAAACAGATGGAAGGTGGTTTCAAGCCCACTCCATGGTAAGAAAAAACCCCGCTGACTTAACAGAAGTATCAATATTTCACTGCAAAGCAACATGCAGCCCATGAGGGCTGCCGGCATGGAGGGGGCATATTCTAGGCTGCGTTTAGGGAGCGTTACCTGTAAAGTTTACCTGTAAAGTGAGTTTCGGAAGATGGGCAGGAATTTTGACAAAAGGGGAAAGGAGCCCTGAAGGGAGAGAAAACAACATGAACAATCGTTTCTCCCCGGGCTCTTGCCAGCCCCCCACCCCCGGCCTCCCCCCACCCCCTCCCAGGAATAAAAATAACACTAATCCCCTGCTCTCAGCCAAGCATTTTCTCTCTGGCCTCTGGCTGATGGGTCTGTAATCCCTACTCAATCCCTATAACTCTCATCTCAGCCCTGCTCATGGCAGAACAGCTCTCCCAGGGGATGAATCCTGCCAGAGAGAGGGAGGAGGTGAGGAAGGAACCACCGACCAGTTAGCTCACAGGGGATGAATCCTGCCAGGGAGAGGGAGGAGGTGAGGAAGGAACCACCGACCAGTTAGCAATCTTATCACCAAAGGATGGAGTCCCAATGCAGAGAGTCTCCAGGCAGGGTGTTACAACCTGGCCGTGATCCAAAGCACCTGGCACGCAGTAGGGGCTCATTAACTAGTCTTGGAAGGAATTAAGCTCTAAAGGGGACGTACAGTTCCATGTTCCTGATGGTTATACTATAACCGTGCTCCTGAGGAACTCAAATGGGGGAACTTCAAATGGGGAAGGAGGCCAAGGACAAGCCATTTAAGATGCAGCAAGACACAAGGCAGAACAGAAAGAGTGAAAAAGTCAGTCTGGTCTTTAGGGCCTCAGGTGGTTGATTTCATTAGCGTGTCCTTAATGGCGCCCGCCGGCTGTGGAGGAACCAGTAAACCCCCAGATGTTTCCAGTTCTCTACAGATCAATCTCCACAGGGATCCAAAGTCCTGGCCCTCCATTCCATACACCTCTGCTTCCCTATGAGCATTATCTACCTTTGATGTTGGGGGTTCTCTTTTCATGGAATATACCCCTTTGTTTTCCCTATATGACCATGTATTCTTTCAGACCAGGACTCTGTATAAGAACTCTGCCTAGAATTCCCTGGCGGTCCAGTGGTTAGGACTCGGTGCTTTCACTGCCGTGGCCCGGGTTCGATCCCTGGTCGGGGAGCTAAGATCCCACAGCCATGCGTCGTGGCCAAAAAAAAATAAATAACTCTGCCTAACAGGATGGCCAGCAGGATGCTAGGCACGTAGAGGTCAAAAAGCACCGATCGTGTTGTCTGTGTGAAGCACTCGCCAACGGGAGAATGGCTGAGAAAACCCAGGATCCTTGCCTTTCTTCATAGGAGACTCCCCATGCCCCTGACGGAATTGGATTTCAGCCTCAACACGGACTTGAGCAGAAGCATCACTTCTTCTGGGAAGAGCCCCCAGACCCTAATGCCCTGTCCCCAGGGGCTGGCCAGCAGGGTCTTCCTGCGGTTGCTTCTGTCCCAAGGATGGGACACTGTGTCTGTTTCTTGTGTGTCTCCCTAGCTGACTGTGACCTCCCTAAGGCCCAGGAGTATGTGTTCATCAGCATTACCATCCCCATCCCCAGCACCTATCAGAGGGCTTAGGCCATAGTAGGCGCTCGGTTTTTTTGTTTTGGATTTTTTTTTTTTTGGTCTGCGTTGGGTCTTCATTGCTGCGCACCGGCTTTCTCCAGTCGCAGCGAGCAGGGGCCACTCCTTGTTGCAGAGCACGGGCTCTAGGCATGCGGGCTTCAGTAGTTGCGGCACGTGGGCTCAGTAGTTGTGGTGCAGGGGCTTAGTTGCTCCGCAACATGTGGGATCTTCCCGGACCAGGGCTCAAACCCGTGTCCCCTGCACTGGCGGGCGGATTCTTAATCACTGCGCCACCAGGGAAGTCCCTCCGTAAACATTTGCTGGATGAAAAGAGGGCCAGGCAAGAGGTTCCTGGATGGGAATTGTCTGGACTCAGCGGATCCAAAGTTCAGCTGGTGAGAAATCAGGAGGAACCGCCTTGTGAGACAGGCTGGGTGTAGGCACCGCACATTCCTGGCAAGCCTGTCTGATGTCACTGAAAGGGCAGGCTGCTGGGATGGCCAGCCAGGAGGAGCCATGCAAGAGATAAGATGAGTCCGGGCTTGTGACTGTAGCCTCAGGAAGGTGCGCCCTTCAGTGTGGATGCTGCTCCCAGCAGGTCAAGTTTGGGGAACTCGAATTTACTGTGGTGGGTGATTATCACGGATTATCTCGTTTCACCCTCAGTGACCCTATAGGGAGGGTACGACGATCCACTTTACAGGAGCAACTCTGAGGCCTCAGTCCTATGGACTTCAGAGCCTCCCAGTGCTTGGGACAGGCTCACAATGAAGCATTTCTAGAAACACACATCCTCAGAGTTGATGGAGGCCTTGAATCTCCTCATGTGCTTCCCCTCCCTCCAAGAACACTCAGATTCCTACAACATTCAACATCCCAACAAGCTTCTTGCCTCCCTCCCATGTCCTGCCAGCCCAGCCCAGCCCATCCTCGGGCAGCTCTGACTACCGAAAACGCTTTCTACAGAGACCTCACGTCTGCCCATCAGCCTCGCTTCTTCACGTCTTCTCCTCCTATCTGCACGGAGCAGAGCTAATCCCCTGCACGTGACAGCTCTCCAGCTATCTGGAGGCAGTTAACGCCTCGCCTCCCCCAGAGTTTAGAAAGAGCCCCACAGACGGAGATTGCACCAGCGCTCAGGGTAAAATTGGTTTCATGCAGGTTAGCAAACGTTGATAAAAGGAATCAGAGAGACAAGATGGTTATTTTGTTGCTGGGGGGGGGGGGGGTGTCTCTCTCCCAGGGGAAGGAGGGGCTGGTTAGGGGAGGTGGGCCAGAAGCCAAAAGCCATCTAAACCTTAACAACAAACAGTCTTCAAGAAAAACGTTAATATTGCGGGAAGGGGCTTCTGAGATTAACCAAACTCCTAGCGTTCCAAAGGGGGATTGGAGGAGCAGAGAGGTAAAGTGACACCAAGGAACACAGCTCTTAAAGGGCACAGCCACAATTGGAATCCTTTGAACCCACAGCCGGGGCCTCTTGCACCGTGTTACCACCCGTCTCCCTGCTCCACAAGGCTGGAACAGCACCTGTGATGTCAGAACAGCACTGCCATCATAACGGCGCCGTCTACAATCTCACTTCCACCACATCCCCAAGAGGGAAAGGGAGAAACACAGCATTAGCTCCATTTTACAGAAGGTAACAGTGAGGCTCGGAGAAGCAAAGGGACTTGCTTGGGTTCCCCGGCAAAGTGAAAGTATACTTGGAACTCAAAGCTCAGGGAAGGCTCTGTGCTGTTTGTTGGCAATGGCCTTTGAAAGGGCCGTGGGAGGGACTTCCCTGGCGGTCCAGTGGTTAGGACTCCACGCTCTCACTGCCGAGAGCACAGGTTCCATCCCTGGTCGGGGAACTAAGACCCCGCAAGCCGGACATGGAATGGACTTCCTAACGCAAGGAAGGGCGCCACCTCCACCTGCTGTCCAGTTCTGCATTGTTTCGGGACCGCCGGCTGCGCGCTCCAGGAAGATCTTCAAAACCACGCTCTTCTTCCCTTTCTGCCGCCCCAGTCAGCGTGCTCCAGGGCAAGAGGGGTCAGCGGCCTGGGTTCCTCCCCCGGCTGAGCCCTCACCAGCTCTGTGACCTGGGGCGTCCCTCCTTCCCAGTCTGAGCTCTAGCTTCCTCATCTTTAAAAACAGAGGCAATCAATTCTGCCCTGACAGTAAACGGGATGATATGAGGCTCAAATGACAAAGAGCAAGTAGGAGGCTGGGAGGCTCACTGCCACCATCGGCGGCTGCCCCTTGGCCTCCGTCACTTCCCCATCACCCCCGCCTCCTCCGCAGCCCTACTACCTAGAGCAGGTGAGAGGGTCAAGAAGGTCTCAGCCAAGACAACGGAGGAGAAAGAAAAATAACTGTGACATCAGCCCAGAAGTCCCTCACACTTGTACAAGGCTTTATTTTTCCGAAGAGCTTTCGCAGGGACGAGCATAAGATTTACCGTTGCTTAGTCCTGTATGTGCCAGGCACCATACCAAGGGCTCTGCATACTCTCTTGGGTTCAGTCCTCACAACTACCCATTTGACAGATGACAAAACTTCGGCTCCAAGGTTAAGTAAGGGATGGCTGGTAAGTAGTGGAGCCAGGAGGCAAACCCAGTTCTATCCAGTCCCCTGTTCCCCAACCTTCAATGTGCTCATGATCACCCGGGGAGATTTATGAATAATCAGATTCTGATTCCATAGGTCCAGAGTGAGGCCTAAGCTTCTGCGCTTCTGACAAGCTCCCAAGTAGATGGACTACCTTGTATCTCGGGCTAGATTTTAAATTCCGTTAAGACAGAGCCTGAGTCACCCAATCCCCGGGGCTTAGCACTGGGCCTGCCCCATAGAATACACTCAATAATTATCTATTCAATGAATGTTGGACTTAACCCATGCTTTAACACTTCTCTATACTAAGCCCCATTATATCATTTGATCTCATAACAAATCTCTAAGGCATATCACTCTCCCTTTGACAGATAAGGAAACAGGCTCAAAAGAGTACGTAGCCTAAGGTTTCACAGCTTTTGTGCAGCAGAGCTGGACACGATCCACCTTCAGATCCTTGGCCCTGACCACAGCTGTCCCAAGGATGGGGGTGGGCGTGGGAGGGGGGAATTAATAATTACAGACAGCTGGGTAGTGAGGCGCTGGCCCCATCCAGGCACGTGACCAGCTCACAGCTCGGGAGGTCACCCACTAGAGCTGCTCTCCGGGGGCGAGGGCAGTCGTCTCAGCGTCCCCCAGGAGAGAAACTAGGAGGAGCGCGGGAGGAGGCGGGTGCTGGGCACAGTGCCAGGCAGCACTGGGCAGGTGGTGAGTGACCCCTGACCTCACAGAGAGCCCCGCTGGGCCCAAGCACCCACCACCTCCCGAGGATCCCATCTCTAGACGGACGCTGTCCAGCTTGGGGGGCGGGGGTGGGAGGAGACTAGAGGCATCCAGGGGAATTGCAGCCTAGCGATGAATCACCCGGCACATGACCCCAGAGAGGAGGGGTGGGTGCGTCTGGAGCTTGGGGAGGACAGGCCTTGCGCCCGCCCCACACTCCCCCCCCCCCGCCCGCCTCGATTTGGGGGAGCGAGGGAAGCCCCTCTCCCGCGCAGCTCCACCCCCGCAGCCCCCGGCCCGCCCGCTTCCCGGGTGCGGCGAGACTCACGGCCTTCAGCTGCTCCAGCCGGTCCTTCATCCTGGTGCCCAGGCGCCCGGAGGCAGGTGAGCACGTCCCAGGTGAGCGGCCGGAAGTGGCGTCCGGGCCCGGCCAGGACGAAGGAGCAGGAGGCGGGCGGCGGCGGCCGCGGGCGAGAAGGAGCGTCCGAGGCCACTGGAGGCTCCGCCGCGCCGCCCCCTCCGGCCCAGCCGGCGCCGCGCGCTCCAAATCCGGCTCCCCGGCCGGCGCCGGCGCGCAGCGCTGATCCGCCCGGCGGACCCGCCCCTTACCTGGGCCGCGCCCCGCGCTCCTCCTTAAAGGGCCAGTGCTCCCGCCGCCGCCCGGCCACCCTCCGCGCCTCTCACTCCACCTCCCCTAGCTCCAGGTCCCCCGATGGACCAGCACTGGGAGATCTCGCCGCGAGTGGGTCTGTCTGACCTCAATTCCAGCCTTTCCATTCAACAGCCATTCACTACCTGTGCCGGGCTCTGTGCTAGGATCCAGCCCTCAACAGACTGATTCATTGCTAGGCGGCGCCAACATCCCGTAAACGAGGAACTCTAAGACAAAGTGATTTGTGCTATAACAGGTGGGGGAACTCTAAGACAAAGTGATTTGTGCTATAACAGGTGGGGGAACTCTAAGACAAAGTGATTTGTGCTATAACAGGTGGGGGAGAGAGAGCAATTAATTCTGCCTGGAGGAAGGGTATTCCAAGTAAAGGAATGCGCACGGTCCGGCGGACTGCGTGCTGGAGCTGAAAGAGTGTGCTCCTCGTGGAAATAACTGGAGGTGAGGCGGGGTGGGGAAGGCCGGGACGAAGAATTTGGATTTTATGATGTTGGCAATGGGGATCCTTAAGAGAAATGCAAGCAGTTCAGTGATGAAGTCAGAACACCTGCCACTAACAAAGTGTATACCTTTGGAAAGTTATTGTTTCTCTAGGCGACTCCGTTTCTGTATCTGTAAATCAGAGATATTACCCACTTCCCAGTTTTCTGTGAGGCCTTGTTGACAGAGGAGGAATAACTGATTCGTCACCTGTGGAGCAGAGCTGTAAGAGAAGGATGTGTGTATTGGAAAGCTTAAGCTTTCCGACCTGATCCCCTAGGTGAGTAGTACCTGATCCCACTTTCTGAAAAGTGGGCGGTTTCTTCGCACTGCCCCTCCGTCTTTCTCCCCTCCCCTGCCCCACACCTCCACCCTCTCTTCCGTCTTCCCTATTTATCTTCCTTCTTGGGAACAAATGACATATCCAGCAGATATGGAGTGGAGCTCAATAAATAGGACTGACAGGCCTAAGATTCAATCCTCAAATCAGGGAAAGAATCTGAGCTATGCATCCAGATTAAAGGGCTGTAGGACTTCCCTGGTGGCGCAGTGGTTAAGAATCTGCCTGCCAGTGCAGGGGACACGGGTTCGAGCCCTGGTGCGGGAAGATCCCACATGCCACGGAGCAGCTAAGCCCGTGCGCCACAACTACTGAGCCTGCACTCTAGAGCCCTCGCTCTACAACTACTTAAGCCCGCAACAAGGGAAGCAGCCACCGCAATGAGAAGCCCGTGCACCACAACGAAAAGTAGCCCCGCGTGCCGCAACGAAGACCCAATACAGCCAAAATTAATTAAATAAATAAATATATTTTTTAAAGGGCTGTAAATATTTTCATAATTCTAACAGAACTTTGCCCTGTTCTGCAATCTTAGCGCTTGCTCCGTGCTGACTTCATCGCCTCCCATGAAGATATGGTCTGTAATCCTCGCTGTAGTCCTGCACACTTCCTTCTACCCCAGGCGTTCGCTAGGTGAATTAATTTCCAGTCTTTGGTAAAGGGAAGGCTCCTGCGCCCCCTGGTGGTCAGAAATGGAAACGGTAAGCTAATGAGAAATCGCATTCCACCTCCTTTCCTTAACAAAAAAAAATTTTTTTTTTAAAGTTCTATAGATGGATGATGGGGATGGTTGCACAACAATGTGAGGTTTTTTGTTTTTGGGTTTTTTATTTAATTTATTTATTTATTTATTTTTGGCTGTGTTGGGTCTTCATTGCTGCATGTGGGCTTTCTCTAGTTGCGGCGAGCGGGGGCTACTCTTCGTTGCGGTGCACGGGCTTCTCATTGCGGTGGCTTCTGTTGTTATGGAGCATGGGCTCTAGGCGGGCGGGCTTCAGTAGTTGTGGCACGTGGGCTCAGTAGTTGTGGCTCACGGGCTCTAGAGCACAGGCTCAGTTGCTCCGCGGCATGTGGGATCTTCCCAGACCAGGGCTCGAACCCGTGTCCCCTGCATTGGCAGGCACATTCTTAACCACTGAGTCACCAGGGAAGTCCCAACAAACTTTTGTTAATGGGGATAGCTAAGTTTCCGCGCTTCAGGAAAAGACAGTCTTCTGAGGAGACAGATATGTGAACAACTCTTCACATTAGACGTCTGAAAAGGACCACAGGAAATGATCAAGGATGGCCATTCAGCCTCTGCCTGAATGCATTTTAATTTTTTCAGTTTTTTCAAACACTCTCAAGCATCTTCTCTGGTTGAACAGTTCCAACTGTTGTTTAAAAGTGTTTTGTTATATGAAACAAAAATTTTCCTTCCTGTAACTTCCACCACTGTTTCTTGCTTTTTGCCTTTGTCCAAACAATTAAGAAATTTAATCTGTCCTTCACAAGACGGGCTCTCCATGAAGGGACAGTAGCTATGGAGCCACGGAACAATTGCTGACACATAGCCAGGAGGACTGAGTTCTAGACACAGTTTCTGCCACAAAACAGCTGTCACTTGACATCGCACAATCTATTTTCTCATCTGTGAGGTAAGGAGGCTGATCAAAACTAGTGATTCTCGAACTTTTCAAGGTCAAGAACATCATACATTCTTTATTTTCATTTGTGGATGTCTTGTTTTGAATGATTCCATATCCCTTAGAAAATACATTTACTAGGTAGAATTTGGTTTCCTCAAACTCATAGATACAGAGAACAGATGATTGCCAGAGATGGGGGGCTGGGAGCAAAATGGGTGAAGGGAGTCGAAAGGTACAAACTTCAAATTATAAAAAAAGTAAGTCCCGGGGATGTAATGTACAGCATGGTGACTATAGTTAATAATACTGTATTGTATATTTGGAGTTGCTAACAGAATAGATCCTAAAAGTTCTTATCAAGGGTCCTCTCTGCTATTGTCAAACTT
Organism: Balaenoptera borealis; assembly: GCF_965194805.1. Lineage (NCBI taxonomy): Eukaryota > Metazoa > Chordata > Mammalia > Artiodactyla > Balaenopteridae > Balaenoptera > Balaenoptera borealis. Next base: position 11,213,447 of record NC_138868.1, read on the forward strand.
GTTTTTATAAACTCCTATTTTATATTTTATTTTGGTATATCAATCTTGAGTACTTTATTGTCAGGTCTTCATTGGTAAACCCCTTCCCTATGACAGTACAGTGTGTACTCAATTTTGGAGCATGGAAAATACATGTACTTGTTCTGTACCTGTAGTTTGGATATATAATTGACATCTTTGTGCTTTGGTCTTTCAAAAATTTTAAGGCTGTAATGAGGAGTCACATTTACAATCATCAATATATTCTCTACAGTTCTCTACAATGAATATGCTCCCTTAATTAAATCATGATGCTGGGAAAAAAAAAGAAGTTCTTATCAAAACAAAAACAAAGTTGTAACTATGTGAGGCGATGGATATATTGTGGTCATCATTTTGGGATTAACATATACACACTACTATATAGAAGATAGATAACCAACAAGAACCTACTGTATAGCACAGGGAACTCTATATTCAGTGGTAACCTATATGGGAAAAGAATCTGAAAAGGAATGGGCATATGTATATGTATAACTGAATTACTTTGCTGTACACCTGAAACTAACACATTATAAATCAACTATACACGAATAAAATCTTTTAAAAAATCATTATGTTGCACACCTTAAACTAATGCAATGTTATATATCAACTTATATCTCAATAAAACTAGGAAACAAAAAAGAAATTTGGTTTCCTATGAGAGGATGTTTCCATGAAGGGAAAAAAAAAAAAAAAATGACCTTTTGGTTAGCCTGTGTGGCCATAACAGAAATGACCATTTGATTTTCCTTAGCTTTTTTACACATTGAAAACAGCATAAAGAGCGCTCTTAACTGCACGTGGAGCCCAGGAACCCAGGAAGGGAAGCATCAGCAGAGTTCTCTTCTTATGACGTTCTATTCGAAGGGAGTTGTCACAGACTTCCAGCCTTTTTTTTAAAAACTCCTATTAGGTATGAACCCTATTTTGTTCATTTTCTATGAATATTTGCTCTTCCATGACAGGCAGAAGTCTGGATGGCAGCAGCTAGTTGTGTAAAATAAACTGAAGAAAGTCAAGTTACTGAGGGACAAGGGACCTGGGTGAGGAGAGGCCATGGGCTGGTGAGGAAGACTCCGACCTTGTGCCCAAGTGGACTGTAGGGTCTCCACGTAGACCGACAGTGACTTAAGGTTCCAGGCATAGTAGGATCCCCTCCTCTCTGATGTATTTTTATTTTTCTGCTCTACCAGGGTACTTGGTTTCCCACCATGTCTAGTGTGTAGCTGTTTCCCCACTAAACAAATATAGCAAGATTAAATCAAGTGTTTGCATTTTGCCTATAGATAAGTCAGCCAACACTTCATTTCACCTTTACAAACAAACCAAAAAGAGGATCCTGGGGTTTGGGGCTCCGCTTCCCTCTCTCTGTCTTTCCTCTAAGCCTGTATCTTTCTCACTGGAGAAAAGCACTGAGCCTTACCCCACCTTGACCCTCAGGGCCTGCTGAGGAACAGGTGAGACCACTTTCTGGCTATTGTACCTGGAGGCAGTGTCCCCAGGGTGCGGTGTTCAGTAGAAAGAGATAAAGGAGCTAGAAAATGGAAGGGGAAGGTCCTTTCTGTTCCCCACAGCAATTCTTCCCCACTGCAGGGAGGATGGAGAATATACTTCCTGACTTGTAGTTTTCACCCCCCTTACAGTTTGTATTAGTTATCTATTGCCACATAACAAATTGCCCTAAAACGGCTTGAAACAACATTACCCTCTGGTTTCTGTGATTCAGGACTCCAGGTGCAGTTTAGCTGGGTGCCTCTGCCTCAGGACTGCAGTTAAGGTGTTGGCTGGAGGCTGCGTCTCATCTCATGGCTTGACTGGGAAAGGATCTGCTTCCAAAGTCACATGGTTGCCAGCAGGATTCAGTTCTTCAGGGGCTGTACTTCACCCCGTGGGCCTCTTCATAGCGCAGCTCACAACATGGCAGCTGAATTCCATCAGCCCAAGCAGGTGAGAGGGATAGAGAAAGAGAGAGAAAAGCCAAAGTGTTTTTGTAACCTAATCTTGTCTGTGACATCACTTTTGCCGTACTGTATCGATTAAAAGAGAAGCGCTAGGTTCAGCCCCCACTCAAGGCCAGGAGATTACACAAGGGGATGGAGACCGAGAGCCATCTCAGCAGCTGCCTAGAACACAATTCAAATCCCAGATTCATGCCAGAGTTATGCTCTTTCACCTACTTAGAGCTCTCTTCTCCCCTGTATCTGAACTGGACAACCCTCACCCATTCTAGGATTAAGTGTCCCTCAAGCATGCTTCCCTGACAGCCTGGACTTCATTATAGCCCTACCACACTGTGTAACCCGGTCTACCTCCTGTACCTTCCGTGAGCTCTGCGAGGTCAGCAGCCTGGTCTCTCCTTTTCACTAATGCGAACCCAGACCCCAGCCTCGGCCCCAAAACGTCGTTGTAGGCACTCAGTTAGGGTTTACCAAATTAATTAAATGAATCTTCTTGTCCTAGGGCTCCATTATGTCTTTCTTCTGATTAAAATTCATCAGTGGCTCCTTATTACAAGATTAGGGAGTCCAGACTCTTCTTAGGATGTCATTCAAGCCCTTGCACAGTCTGGCCACAGCCCCAGGTTCTGTCACTCCCTGACACACACAGCCCCACCTTCAGCCTCCTCAAACACTCACCTCTTCTCTGCATCTAATATGCCCAGGATTTCCCACCCAGCTCTGCCTGATTTGTCCTTTTTCCCTTTCATGTCTGACAAATCCCTACTCCTCCTTCAAGACCGAGGCCTTCTCCAATTCACTCAGGTGGTCTCCTTGGCCCTCTGCCCTCCCGCCCCAAACAGTACTTGTTCAGATCTATTTTAAAAGCAAACCCTGGGTTGTCTTATACCTCGTTGCTTACATATCTGTTGAGAGCGACGACCAGGTATTATATTATTCACCTTCCAGGGGTACTGTGAGGTAGCTGCACTGCAATTATTTGGAGGATAAATCAAAGAATAGTTGACTACTATTCTTATGTAGTGTGTGACTACACATACACACACATACACACACTCACACACACTCACACGCACACTCCCTAGGGATTCTCCTCTCCTCTCCCTAAGGAGGAAAGAAGATCCTTCCTGGATCTTAAAACTAAATGGAATTTCAACTCCCTGTGTCACTGAACGGTGTGTTTAAAATAATGTATTTTAAAGACATAGAGAACAGACTTATGGTTGCCAAGGGCGGGGTGGGGGGGTGGGGAAGGGATGAAGTGGGAGTTCGGAATTAGCAGATGCAAAATATTGTATATAGAATGGATAAACAACAAGGTCCTACTGTATAGCACAGGGAACTCTATTCAATATCCTGTAATAAACCATAATGGAAAAGAATATGAAGGATGTATATATATATATATATAACTGAATCACTTTGCTATACATTAGAAATTAATACCACATTGTAAATCAACTACACTTCAATAAAATAAATTTTTAAAAAATAATGTGCTCTGTTTATAAAGATGTTTTATATCATGTTGTTCAGATGTTTTTCCTAACACGAATCTCCCTATACCACATACCTATGCCTATGATTTAACAATATAAATAATTTGCACCATATTCATTCATTTTTGTGTTTATACAAACTCCTCAATCCCTGGAACCCTTAAGCATATAGTTCTCCGAGGAGCCTGGTAAGGTAAGTGGGAAGACTCAGTGAGGAAGCCTCATGCAGAGAAGCCTGCTGTTACTTCTGAGCTGCAGAAGACATGCTTGTTTCTTACAACACCTGTGAAACACCTAGCAAGAGTAACAGGATAAACATAGGGAAACCTTAGGTGAAAGGAATTGAACACTTATGTCTTTAAACTTTTGGTATTTAAAAAAATGAGCCATCTAGTGTATTCCTCCATGTCGATGTTTGAATAACCGTGCTGCATCTTTTATTATCCTTTTACAGTTTGGGGGTTTTTTTTCCTTGGAGATCTCACAATAACTCGGGGAGACAGAGTAGATAGTATTGTCCCCATTTTATTATGCAACTGAATTGTCAGAAAAATGAAGCGATTTTCCCAAGCTCTAATTGGACAGTCATAGCATGTTGGGAGAGTGGTTTTTTTGCCCAGGCTTTGGTGACCACGCTGCCCAGGTCAAATCTCAGTTTTATGTTTACTGGCTATGTGACCTTGAACAAGTTACTTAGCCTCCTTGTGTCTCAGTTTCCTTATATGTAAGCAGAGATAATAATAAGACACATTTCATGGGTTACTATGATGATAAATGGGTTGATATATGGCAATCATTAATTCCCTTATTCACTCACTGGAAAAGAAGCCTGCTAACTCCTAACTACACTGTTTTCTCAAAGAGCGTGGGGAATTGAAAAGTGCCTGGAATATTTCAATCACTAGTGAAATCGCCCTCTTTTTATCCAGTCAGCCTTAGCCACGGCAGCATTTTCCAAAGTAGATTCAACACGATAAAATATTTCCTAAGAGATTCCAAGGAATAAAAGAGTTTGGTGGTGACAATTTAGAAAACATGCAACATGCGTCCCTCATCTTGAAGAGTCATGACTGCACGTTTGCACAGTACAGGCACTGAATAAACCTGCAGTAAACCACTAGTTTTATTTTGATCAGCACAGTATTCTTCACATTTGTTTGACCGTATAATGTTTATTTCCCCCAAACACCTATTATTCAACAGGATTGGTGTCCTACAGATAATAACACTGACCCAGTAGAATACTGCAGTAGAACATAGGAGGAGAAGCAAGCCTCTGTAAGTGAACCAAAGAAGATCCTTTTGGGTTCTCGTCTTTTAAAAGAGTAAGGTGACATTTCAGCTTCATGTAATATGACTTCTGGTCATTGTTTCTACCCTATAGGCCTGTGACACACGTCAGAAAAAATAAAAATGTCATGGCACACGTGTTATGCTTTTCCAGGTAGGGAAACAGAGGTTGTTTCCCTATGTAGCTGATTCCCTTGTTTTTGGGCCCTCACAGTTCCCTCCTCCAGAAATGCCCTTCCTGCCCCTCTGCATACACGCAGACCTGAAGACCTGGCATGGTGCAGCTCATGTGCCACCTTCCCCAGCAAACTAACCTGGATTCCCTTCACTGACCGTCCTTTGGTGGCTCATAGCATTGTATCACTTGACACTTGGTGTAATCGTGGTGTATGTTCTCATATACTGCTAGACTTTTAACTTCCTTCCAGGCAGGAGCTGCCTCTTACTTACCTTTCCATTTCCTGTTCCACCTACCACAGGTGGGAGCGTAGTACACAGTAGAGTTCAATAAATCATTGCTTACTGTCTCTCTCAATGTTGGTGAATAAATAAATCCCTCAGTAATCAACAGGTAGAAGAATGAATGAGCTTCCTCTGCCTTACAGAAAGATAGTAAAGCATCTATGTTCTGCTGCCGTTGTCTTGAGACAAATGATCATCGTCAGAACGATTATCATCCTACGGAGACCGCTCGGAACGGTATGAATGAGTTCTTTCACCTCCTCAATGTATCCAGTGTTTGTCTTCACAGAATTAGCTCTGTTTTACCTGAATCCAGATTTTTTTTTTTTTTTTTTTTTGCTTTACCTTTTTTTTTTTTTTTTTCCACACACACACTGTATTTTATTTTTACAAGAGATAAATCGACTGACACCAAGCATTGTACATGGATGACCACAACAAAAGCAACAATGATTGCAATTACCAAACATGAAACACACTCATACTATGTCATAGTATTGACATTCAGTCTGAATCCAGATTTGAACCCACACTACCTCTTTTCTCCACCAAGGGGCTTAGTGAAGAAAGCAATTTTCCCATATTATGCATACTTAGCATAATGCATACACTAGGCTTAGTCCATTTGGGCTGCTGTAACACAATACCACAGACTGGGTGGCTTTATAAACAACACAAATTTATTTCTCACAATTCTGGATGCTAGGAGTCTAAGATTAGGGTACCGGCATGGTTGGGTGAGGCCCTTTTCCAGGTCACAGACTTCTCATTGTATCCTCACATGGCGGAAGGAGCTAGGGAGCTCTGAGGGGTCTCTTTTATAAGAGCACTAATCCCATTCGTGAGATGACCTACCCTCATGACCTAAGCACCTCCCAAAGGCCCCGTCTTTTAATGTCATCACACTGGGCATTAGTAGTTCAACATGTGAATTTGGAAGGAACACAAATATTCAGACCATATCAACTAGGGGTAGGCAGAAAGGGAGACTATGAGATAAATGTGTATGCGTGTGTGTGTGTGTGTGTGTGTGTGTGTGCAAGAGAACGAGAACGAGAGAAGAAAGGGACAGAGAATGGGGAAGAGAACAAATGGATAAAGGGAGAGGGATTTGGAAGCAGACTAATAGAATCAGAGATTGAGATGGAGACAGATTAGCTCCAGGTATAAAGTTAAATAAAGAGAACCTAACAAAACTTTAAAACTCTAGTGCTTTCCCTATCACTTTTCCCTGGAAGATAATTTAGGATGAAAGACAAATAATTCAAAGCGGCACAAACTCAGCATTTACATAATGGGAATCATGATTGGGATGGTCCTGGTTTGATCTGCCTCTTATTCTTGGCTCTGCCCCTGCCCATATGTGCAATGCTAAGAACCTGAGACCTACATCTGGAGAGAAGTCCAAAGCAGAACACAGACTTTTCACTTGATGCTGAGGTTAGTGATAATGATGTACACTGCTACATCTCCCTCTAAAAGTCACAAAGTAGGGACTTCCCTGGCGGTCCAGCGATTAAGACTCCATACTTCCACTGCAGGGGGCGCAGGTTCAATCCTTGGTTGGGGAAATAAGACCCCCCATGCCCTGCAGCAAAATAATAATAATAATAAATGGAAGTCACAAAGTATTTCCACTTAATATATCTTTTGATCATGATAACTATCCCAGAATTTAGGTCTTGTGGGCATTTTAATCCCTATTTTAGAGATGAGGAATCTAAGAATGAGAAAAGGACAATGACTTTTCAAAAATAATATAACCACGAAGAAGTAACAGTGTAAAACCAATGACCTCTTAGCCCCTGTCTCCCGTCTTTCAGAGAGCATACCCATTCGTCTCTACTCAGCAATGTTACACAGGAACATCCAGGGTGTTTGTTGCGTTTAGGATGACAGGACCCTCATCAATGCTCTCTTCAAAGCATCCTTAAGCTCTCCGTTCCTCATGCTGTAGGTCAAGGGGTTCAGCATAGGGGCGATGAATGTGTAAACCACAGACACTACCTGGCCCCTCCGTGGAGAGTAGCTGGAGCCGGGGCACAGGTAGATGAGGCTCGCACCTCCATCCTGGAGGAGAACCATGGCCAGGTGGGAGGAGCAGGTGGGGAAGGCCTTGTGCTTCCCCTCCACAGAGCGGATCTTCAGGATGGCAGGATGATGGACACATAGGACAGGGTGATAAGCAGGAAGGGGATGGTGAAGACAGTGCCACCGACCACAAACAGAGTGGCCTCGTGGACCCGGGTATCTGTACAGGCCAATCTCATAACAGGAAGGACATCACAATAGAACACACCGATTTCTTTGCTCCTACAGAAGGGGAGTTGGAAGATGAGCACAGTCAGCTGCATGGCCAAGATGAACCCCAACACCAGAGAGCCCAGGGCCAGTCGGGCACAAAACCACCAGTTCATCGCGAGGGTGTAACGCAAAGGGTGGCAGATGGCCACGAACCTGTCATAGGCCATGACGGCCAGCAGAATGCAGTCAGCGCTGCCCAGGAATATGAAGAACATCTGGGCACCACAGCCAGGCAGGGAGATGAGGGTTTTCTCCATGGACAGGGTGCTTGCCAGAGTCAGAGGGGCAATGGTGGAAGAGTAGCAGATCTCCAGAGCTGCCAAGTTTGGCCAGGAAGAAGTACATGGAGGCGTGGAGAGAATGGTCAATCCAGAGGATGAGAGAAATGGAGAGGTTGCCGCTGATGCTGACCAGGTACATAATCAGGAAGGTCACGAAAATCAGCATCTGTACCTCGGGGAGTTTGGAGAAGGGGTGGAAGTGGAGGTGAATCATTCCGGTCTGGTTTGCACCCTCCATGGATTCAATGCATCGGGCCAGCTGATGGCACAGGCGCTGCCCCCTGAGGATAGATAAATGTCAGGACACAGGGCTCCTGCTGGATGACCCGTTCAGCTCCTGACCTCTCCCTTCCTTCCTCAACGAAAACCATCTTTACCTCCAAATTCAGCAACTTACTTCTACAACAGCTTTTTTGTTGTTGTAATCACCCAGAAGTAGCTCCCCACTGAAATCTTTTTTTTTTAATTGTGGTAAAATATACATTACGTAATATTATCATTTTAACCATGTGTAAGTGTACAATTCAGTGACATTAAATACTTTCACAATGTTGTATAACCATCACCCCTATCTACACCCAAAACTTTTTTATCATCCCCAGCAAAAACTCTACCCAATAAACTAATGATCTCCTCCACGATCTCCTCCTCCCAGCTCCTAGCAACCTCAATCCTACTTTGTCTCAGTGAATTTGCCTATTCTACGTACCTCATGTAAGTGGAATCATATAGTATTTGTCCTTTGGTGTCTGGCTTATTTCACTAAGCATAATGTTTTCAAGGTCCATCCATGTGGTAGCTTATATCAAAATTATGTTCCTTTTCATGGCTGAATAATATCCCATCGTATGTGTGTATGCCACATTTTGCTATCCATGCATCTGTTCATGGACACTTGGATTGTTTCCACCTTTTGGCTATTGTGAATAATGCTGCCATGAAAATTGGTGTATGAATATCTGTTCAAGTCAGTGATGAAATGTTAACCCACAGTATACTATTCCTAGACCACAAATCTCTACGCCCTCAATCCCTTGTCTGGTTGTCATTGACCAACAGTATGACCTTGAACAACTTGCTGAAGCCTTCTGCTTCAATTTCTTCATCTGTGAAGACAACAGTAGGACACAGCAGGTAGGATTGCTGTGAGAAGTAAATGTGTCTGGCCCCTGGGAAACTCTCCATAAATGTTAGCAATCATCATTAATACTATTCTTCTTCCACCTTTTCAAGACCACCTTTGATGCCTCCAGTTCCCTCAAATAAGCCTCCTTTGGGCTTTCCTCCCTGCCCCATCCAACCAAGATCTATGGTCCATCTCTTCCATCAGTCTTTTACCAATACTGTCACTGTCTTTGGCTCCTTGATCTTCTGCCAACTCTGTTACCTTCTATAATATCCAGCATCTTCATTCCAGGCTGAACATGACTAAAGAAGATCACAAAATTCTGCTGACTGGTGCCACGGTAGGGATAGAGAGGTATTATCAACCCCAGTGCTGTCCCCAAGACTCTGAGTCAGCTGCTCCTTTGGGTCCCCACCAAGACCGGGGCAAATTTCCCTGGTCTCTTTAAGACCTCTCTTCTGCTACCTCCTCTCTCACCAACAGTAATGACCCAGCCTCCAACTTCACTGAAAAAAATAACAGAAGCCACCTGGAGGCAACTCATCAACATGCTCACCAGCTCTAGACCCACAACATTCTCCCTCCATATACCCATAGCAAATCCCCATATGCCTCTCTAGAAGTGTCCCCTCTCCTCTGCAAAGTTGTGGTCTCAGTCCGTCCTGCTTCATCTGTGATCTTGCTTCACAATCATTCAGTCTGTCTCCAGTATCTGCCTCTGCTCCCTCATGGCAAAAAGCAACTTCCCTCTACACCTCATGGCAAAAAGCAACTTCCCATAATCTTATATCATCCTCTAAAGGCTCCCTGTCTCCTTTACATTTCAACCATTTCCTATTCTTTCTTTAGCACAGTCTGGTTCCAGTCTTACACCCAGAGACCACTCTAATGAAGGTCACCAATGACTTCCAAATTGCTGAATCCAGTGGCTACTTTTTGACTTGGTCTCTGTTGCACTGGAGGCTCCCTTTTCCTTGAAATTCCTCACCCAAGGACTCTGTGATGCTATTCTAGCCAAATTTTTTTCCCACCTCTCTGGACACTATGTTTCCATCACTTTTGGAGACTGCTCTTCCTCTTAGTGATACGCAAAGGGAAGGTTTTGTTGGTTAATCTAGGTCTACCCCCCCAGATCCACGCTCCACCCTGATCTGCCACCTGGGAGGCTGGTCTCTAAGGACTGAATCATCTGAGTTCATTCACCCTATGGCTTCTGGTTGGATGTGGTCAATGAAGGTACTTGAAGGAAAATAAAGAGTAGCACAAAGGTCTGTAGGGTATTTATCCCTCTTCCCATACACATACCACTACCCCCTTCTCCCTCTACCATGATGGTTCTATGACCACAGCTCTTGTTGGGTGGCCCATCTTCCACAGCTCCAGTTTTTGCTGGGCTCCAGTAACAGTATTCTCTCACCTTGTCACTTCAGGCCCAAGGATGCAAACAGTTTCCTACCATTGCTAGCCCTGAGTGCCTCACCATCCCTTACAGTGTAACAAGGAAAAATAAATCTGAGTCCATATTGGATCTTTTTCTTTTCATTTAACCTTTGTTTTCTATTGTTTTTGCTACAAATTAATCACTAAAGTGTTGCCTATACGCTTAAAGTATACATAATGGCCCATCTCTGGGAACCCTGCCTCCCATGCCTGAGCTTAAGCTAAAGTACCTTTGTTTAGCTCACAGGAAACATCCTGACCAGGCCCACCCGTGAATGGCTGCAGGAAAGAAGAAATTAACACCTTCTTGGGAACCTGGCTGGAACCAGGAAATATTTGCAACAATTTATTGCCTTTTTTACTTTATCTCCTCATCTTCCCCTCTTTGTTCTATAGAAGAAACTGGCATCCAAACCGTAGCAAGATGGTTCTTTGGGACACGAGTCCACCATCTTCTCTGTCTGCTGGCTTTCTGAATAAAGTCACTGTTCCTTGCCCCAACAAGTCATCTCTCGATTTATTGTCCTGTCTTGCGGTAAACAGTCCGAGCTTGGACTTGGTAACAGTAAGTGCCCTTAATTCTGTCCTCACTTCTATAAATGGTCCCCAAATTAAATGCCAAGTCCTGTCCATATGACTAGCATAGAGAACGTTTTAACAGATGATTGTTGAATGCATAAAGGAAAAGAATCTTATTATTTTAATTTATTTTAGAATCTCTTTATCCAGTTTTCTTTCTGCTGCCCATGATAGGTAGGAAAGAATTTCAGGGCAAGCGTACATGGTATCCAAAACAACATACCCTGACTACACACACACACCAACACATCATATCTACTGTAGAAACAAAAGCTGATACTTGGCCTTGCGTCCAATGATTAAGTGTCAATACTTCACATGCCACAGTAAGTGGGGTCGGGGGGGGACACTTTGCACCCTGAGTTAAACCAAAACTAACAGGATCACCTGACTGGTTTTGTCCCCCCACCAAAGAATGTATTTTTGCTTACTTTTGCTGTGCTGATGTCTGAAGATCTATCACAACCTTTATGAATATGATAATCATGTAAGGACATTGTTGTTTTCCACCACAAACAGAATAATGCAACCTTAGTATTCTTGCTGATTTGCAATTTTTTCCTTTGAATGTTTGTTGTGTTTTTTATTCTGGCAGGCCGGTACTTTTAAAGTCTGGCTCCCTGCATGTTTTGCAAGTTTTTCTTTCCTTTTCTAAATGCTTCTGCCTCTGTACTGTCATCTGTTGGGCACAGCCTTGTGTGGGTAAGAGGGTTGGAAGATGGGTGGAATCATAGTGGGAAATTTTTCACTTGGAAGTTTCTAAGACTATTGTTCCTTGAGAATTTTAATTCCTTTTCTAGGAGCAGCATTGGAGCACACACCTGCCTGCCTCTCTTTCTACTTTGGGTAAAGACGACCAACACACCCTCTACCCCAAATAATCTTCGTGAATTAGACATTAAGGGGACAAGTCAGGCACAAGAAAGAGAACTATTATCTATAACCAGGGATCTCACCACTCCTTTAATGATGTGTTTGCCTCTGTGATCACTTGTGTATCTCTGTCCCCTCCTCATCTCCATGAGGGCAGGGACTGACTGGATTCTGTTCTTCACTAATACCCAGGACCTAGCACAATACTGGGTACCATGTAACTCTGTACTGACATGAACACTGGAGAGTTACTGAGGTTCTATCAATGTCAACGACTGCTCCCCAGTACTTTTGAAGTAGAAGTAATAATCTTCAGTTTAGTACTCTGATGCTAAAAGAGCATATCCCTTCTAGAAAGAAAATCAGCAATTTTCAAGAAATTATATGTATTGAATCACTACCCTCACATTGAAGGATCTGTCCTGAGGTAATAATCTGGAATATAGAGCCAAATACACAAAGATATGTGCAGTGTGCTTTGATAATAATTTTTATAAGGAAACAAAACAAATGCTTAACAAGAGGTGACATTCTAGTCACTTGAGGTGTATTAATATGATGAACTGTTGTATTGACATTAAAATTGTTATAAGGTTTAATACAGTGAGAAAGTGCTTACAATATAATGTTAAATGAAGAAAATGAAAAGGCAACATTGCATGCGGAACATGACACCAATTCTGCTACCAGTCTAAAAGGAAACAATAAACTCTCAATGGTGTTTTAGAGAAAAATGGGAGATGACTATTTTCTTCATGCTTTTCTCCATTTTTCAAACTTTCTGTGAAGAATATGTGTTTATTTTTAACATTACAAATGTTATTGCTTTTTAAAATGCCCATTTGAAAGGCAAGGACACTGAAGTACATAACATACCCCTAGTTATACAACCAGAAATTGTCAGAACGAGGATTAACACCTAAATATAGCCACAAAATCTGCACACTTGCCAATGATGTTGTCCAAGATTGTGCTAAATCTAGTCATTTATTTATGTGCTTGTTCATTTCCAGACATACCACAACCTTGACTTGGGCTGAGTTTGTTGTTAAGTAGTTAACCTTCCTTCCTTCCTACCTTCCTACCTTCCTTTCTTCCATTCTTCTTCCTTCCCTTTCTTTTCCATCCCTTCCCTTTTCTTTCTTCCTATTTTCCTTCCCTCTCTCTTTTTTTTCTTTACCTTCATCTCTTTTTAAAGTCAACCTTTCAGACTTAGCTCATCATTCTAGCCCATTGAGATCTTATGAAGAATGACAATTCTTTACTCCAACAAATAATCAATTTCTCCCCATTGTCATCTACGACTCTAATGAACATGCTTCCCAAAGCTATAACTGTGCATTAGACCATAGCTCAAGGAAGCCACATCCCTCAAGCATACTGCCCTTAATATCCCTCAAAATTTTCTTCAGAATATCAGTCAGTTTTCAAATCAATTTAAAAATACAAGGCTCTCTGTGTGGAATATCTCTGGAACACTTAAAAACTACAGTGAATTCCACTGCAACAAACAATCACATTGTTTATACAATGGATGTTCAACATACCTGGGATAAAGACTCACCTGACTTCTCAATGCATTCCCCACACCCTCACCCAGACACATACATTTCTCTCTTAATGAACACACATAAGTCATCCTACTTGTCTGTGAGAGCTACAAAATTCGTTTCCCTTTTTGCCTTAGCTGCTAGGAAGCCCAAAACTAAGTTTTATATTCAATCGCTTAGCATTTCTCAGCCCCAATATCTTCATTTCTATTTAACTTTTGTCTTTTATACAGCCTTTTATAAGTTGATCTTGATCTCATTGTAGCTAGGGTTTTACTGTAAGGCACTCTATTTTTAGGAGCATTCAAAGAATAATAAATATATTATACAAATTAAAAATTATTCTTGCCTTTTGTGTCTTCATCCAAGGCATTGATGAGTGAGTGAGAAATCTCTCCCCTCTTCACTCCCAAGTTTACTCCTCCTCTGGGGTCTTCTCAATGGGATAAAAATAACAATACTGTGAGCTTTGGTTGTGGTTAAACGTTCTCTTCCACTGTCTGCTTTATCCTGCCTTTGCTATTGCACAGTTCCTTGCTACGTGAATCAGGAAATGCCAGACCTCTTCTTACCCAGAACTATAAACCCTCAGTAACACTGCATGCTCTTTGATGAGTCTCTTTTGTGGCACCAGCACTGCCTCCAAAGACATGGCATTCTTCACACAGAGAGCCCTTCCTTTTCCGCAAAGACCTTTGCATACTCATCTACCTTCTCCCCTCACTGAGTGTAATTAATAGGACTGTTCATGCATTCACTTATTTGACAAGAATTTATCTAGCAGCTACTATCAACTAGGCATTGGGTGTGTAACTTGAAAACTCAGCAGATTACACTATGTTTTCTGGGTGTCCCAACAAAGCATGTAGTCCTCTTTGAACAACTCTCTCATACCCGTCTCAGACAACCTGGGAAATGGGACACATTTCTATCTCTCTAGGGAGAGACAGAGTTCCTTCTCTCACCCTCAGCAGTGGAGTGTCTTTTGAAGATCTGCTTGTTGTTAGTATATTTGACATCAACAGTGTCACATCATTAGCTCCAGGAGGTTAAACTAATGTTCCAATTCATTTGTATCTATCTCCACATGAGGAAGCCCCTCACAGGATCAGGAAAGCCCAAGGTCAGTAGGGTTCATTGGTTCATTCCCCAGGGTCTAGACCACACAACAACTCAATCAGCCTGGTCTTCCCTTACCCTCCTTACCTTCTGCCTAGAGAGGCTGGCAGCCACATCCTTCCCTGAGGCTGAGTGAAGCCCAAGGTGGAATCCTCTTCTTAATACCTTGGGAACCATTGAGACTGAATCTCTGAGAAACGACCCAGAGAACTGAGGAAAGCACACATCTAGATACTGTTAATCCTTCCCTGCTGCTACATCTCAAGGGAAGAACATGGGACTTTGGGATTTGCAGAGTCAGAATTCTGGGTTCTTTCTCAACTCTCACCCCTTCTCATCTCATTTCTGGAGAATTCCCTGCCTACTTTGGTTCAACCAAGCCCCAAGAGGCTATCTTGGCTTTTAACTTGACCATCCTCTGTAGGTCAATATTTGAACACAAACAGGAATTGTTTAGGGACATGATATTCTAAACTGGTCTAATTGTTGCTAGACTTAGCTATATTTTAATTATTGCCTAAATTTTTACTCTCCAAGTTTGAGGTAGTTTAGAAAGACATACAGTTTTTTTTTTAATTTATTTATTTTATTTATTCATTTTTGGCTGCATTGGGTCTTCGTTGCTGCACGTGGGCTTTCTCTAGTTGCTGCGAGTGAGGGCTAATCTTCGTGCGGTGTGTGGTCTTATTGCGGTGGCCTCTCTTGTTGTGGAGCATGGGCTCTAGGCGCGCGGGCTTCAGTAGTTGTGGCACGCGGGCTCAGTAGTTGTGGCTTGCGTGCTCTAGAGCGCAGGCTCAGTAGTTGTGGCGCACGGGATTAGTTGCTCCGTGGCATGTGGGATCTTCCCGGACCAGGGCTCGAACCCGCGTCCTCTGCATTGATTGGCAGGCGAATTCTTAACCACTGCGCCACCAGGGAAGTCCAAGACATACAGTTTTAATTTATTCAATTAGAGGTTAATTTTGTGTACCTAGACAAATTCTACGGATCCTTCAAAACTCAGCCAAGTGTCACCTGTTACATGAAGCTTTATTGTGATACACACACCTTCCCCCACACTCCTCCAAAAACGAAGAATTACTCCCTGCTCCATGCTCCATGGTGGCTTTGGGCCCACCCCAATTATGGCATTTATCACTCTGCATTGTGTTTATACACTCATTTTTCAACCTCTACTAGGATAGGTCCTCAATGGGAGTGACTAGTTCAACTCAGTTCAATTGCATCTCATCACCTAGTATGGAGCTAAGCACCTAATGGATGTCTGGTATTCACTGATTGCAGAATGTTATAGCACTGAGCATTCCTTTATTTATTCACCAATATCATCCAAGACCCTATCACACTCCCTATAAATTATGTGTTTTATACCAGCGGCCACTAGTGCTTTTGGTCAAGGCCATTATAAAATGTAGAAACAAAATTTTTTCAAAGTTTGGCCATTCATGAACAACCTTCATGATTTATGTTTTATCTAACTTATCAGTATAATTTACTTAATGTTTTTCTTTACTTAAATTCAGCTCACTCACTTTTTAAAAAAAATTTATTAGGGCTTCCCTGGTGGTGCAGTGGTTGAGAATCTGCCTGCTAATGCAGGGGACACGGGTTCGAGCCCTGGTCTGGGAAGATCCCACATGCCGCGAAGCAACTAAGCCTGTGAGCCACAACTGCTGAGTCTGCGCGTCTAGAGCCTGTGCTCCGCAACAAGAGAGGCCACGATAGTGAGAGGCCCGCGCACCGTGATGAAGAGTGGCTCCTGCTTGCCGCAACTAGAGAAAGCCCTCGCACAGAAACGAAGACCCAACACAGCCAAAATAAATAAATAAATAAATAAAATTAATTAATTAATTTAAAAATTTTATTTATTTTTGGCTGCATTGGGTCTTCATTGTGGTGCGCAGGCTTATCACTGCAGTGGCTTCTCTTGTTGTGGAGCACAGGCTCTAGGCACACGGGCTTCAGTAGTTGTGGCACGAGGGCTCAGTAGTTGTGGCTCACGGGCTCAGTAGTTGTGGCACACGGGCTTAGCTGTTCCGCGGCATGTGGGATCTTCCCGGACCAGGGCTCAAACCCGTGTCCCCTGCATTGGCAGGCGGATTCTTAACCACTGCACCACCAGGGAAGTCCTTCACTCACTTTTTTTTTTTAATGTAACAGCATCATTGTACTGGCTATATTTTTTATCCCTCACTTTTAAATAAATACAAAAAAAAGGTTTAAATGCTCATGTATGTATCACCAAAAACTTTCATCTCAAGGACAAGTAGCTCTGAAAACTCTGGAAATATTGTTGAAATGAAGGCCTACAGGTGTATGTGTGTGAGAGAGAGAGAGATTGAGAGAGAGAGAGAGGAGAGAGAGAGAGAGAGAGAGAACTTGGCAGGAGTTAGTCAAAGCAATCTTGAAAGAAAAATGCAAAACAATTCCAGAAGAAACAATCACCAGCCACTTGAAAGTCTAATTGTATGTGTACTGAGCTGGGACGTATTTTAGCAAGTATCAGTGGTTGACTCAGAGAAGAACAAACAAAGCCACTCTGTTGCTCTGGAGCAGAGGCTGCCAGCTGCTGACCCACACGCTACACATAGGCGGTGGATGGCTTTTCAGACGCTTTGTGTTCAGCAGTTTTGTTACACTGCTCAACACTTCAGAATGCTATATAACAGAATAGCTGCCGTGCTGGGGCTGGAACTCACTTTATTTGGAGTCTAGACCCTTTCCACTGCAGCCAGAGCCACAGTCATCTCTGACACCACAGGCCATATCTGGCAGTCTACTTTTTAATTCCAGCCACACAAAATTTTTTTAACCTTTCTTCTTTAAGTTCTCCATTTTTGCCTCCCAGTTCCATTTCTCCCTCTCTCCATTTCTTTTGCCTTTCTTTCTCTTCTTTTTTTCCTAGTCCCCTATGATTTTCTATTTGCTGAATTTAATGTGCCTATACCTTACAGGTGCTAAGTAATTATTCATGTTTAAAAGGCTGCAAGGAGAAAAATCTACTGACTCTGAAACCATGCCCCATAGGGTTAACAGAAATTGGTGACTAACAGAAATTCTTGAACCTGTCTTAAAGCTTGCTAAAAACCCCTCTGCCTGGTGCCTGCCTTCACTGAGCAAGTTCACCTTAATTATTTTGTTGCAAATTGCGTACCCTCCAAGCTTCACATAGCCTAAACAGTAAGATGTTTGCCCTAGGAACTTGGAGTCAGCTGTGTGTAGTTCTACTTCTAGCTGGCTAAGACTGGTTGGGACCACTGACCCTAAAACTGGGCCTGTGCAGGTGTCTAATGACCTTTTAACATCAGAAGGCCAAAAACTCCACCCTCAGATCATGCTTAACACCACCATTTTGAACACACATCCCATGAAGAAGCATGTAACTCAGATATGCCTGCGCAGAACACCAATTACTTCACCTTTTCCCTACCGCAAATCGCCTTTCCCCATGTCTTAGACCACCTTGGTTCTTTTCTCTTTTTTTTTTTTTTTTTTGGCTGTGTTGGGTCTTCATTGCTGCACGCGGGCTTTCTCCAGTTGCGGTGAGCGGGGGCTACTCTTCGATGCGGTGCGCGGGCTTCTCATTGCGGTGGCTTCTCTTGTTGTGGAGCATGGGCTCTAGGTGCTTGGGCTTCAGTAGTTGTGGCACACGGGCTCTAGAGCGCAGGCTCAGTAGTTGTGGCACACGGGATTAGTTGCTCCGCGGCATGTGGGATCTTCCCGGATCAGGGCTCGAACCCATGTTCCCTGCATTGGCAGGCAGATTCCTAACTACTGCACTACCAGGGAAGTCTACCTTGGTTCTTTATCCCATAAATATGTCAGGCCCCTGGGCTTCAGGGAGATGGAGCTGAGACTGGTTTTCCTGTCTCATCTCCTTTCTTGGCTGTCTTGTGAATAAACCTTTTCTTTGCTGCAAATCTTGGCATCTCAGTGTTTTGACTTGCTGCATGTCAAGCAAACAACCTGGTTCGGTAACAACTCCTTAGTGACACTAGCTTTTAGTCATCTTCTGATACTTCTTCTAGAATCGGACTCCACGGAGTTTAGATGAGAAAATGGCTGTACCCAGTGAGGCCACGAAGCTATTTCTATGACCAATGCATCATTTTCTCCCAGGATGCTCTCTCCACATTCCCCACTGGTTCACTGAGTCTTTCCAGCTGTTACCGAACCAAAATTTGGGTCCGCTCGCCCACACACAGTAAAGCCAATCTACTGACACCAGGTTGTGGTGAAGGAAAGTGCAACGCTTATTGTAAGGTGCCATACAAGGAGTCCAGGACAGCTAATGTTCAAAAAGCCAAACTCGCCGATGGGTTTCAGCAAAGTCATTTTTTTTTTTTTTATAAATTTATTTATCTATTTATTTTTGGCTGCGTTGTGTCTTTGTTACTGCACGCGGGCTTTCTCTAGTTGCGGTGAATGGGGGCTGCTCTTCACTGCGGTGTGCGGGCTTCTCATTGCAGTGGCTTCTCTTGTTGCAGAACATGGGCTCTAGGCGCGTGGACTTCAGTAGTTGTGGCACAGGGCTCAGTAGTTGTGGCACACGGGCTTAGTTGCTCTGCGGCATGTGGGATCTTCCCGGACCAGGGCTCGAACCCGTGTCCCCTGCATTGGCAGGCAGATTCTTAACCACTGTGCCACCAGGGAAGTCCAGCAAAGCCATTTTAAAGGCAAGGTGAGGGAGGGGAGTCCCAGGGTATGTGATCAGCTCGTGCACAATTCTCTGATTGGTTGAGGTGAGGTAACAAGGCAGTGTCACAGGGGTTAAACATTATCAATCCACGAAGACATGAGGCTACGTGCTCATGGTCATCAAGTAGTTAATTTCTTCCATTTGGTGGTGGGTTTAGCACCTGTAAAAAACTCAGGAAATGTGCATCAGATACTATTATCTAGGTACTTCAGAAAGGAGCTAAAGCAGAGGATATGGGGGAGAGGTCTGCCCTGGGAAGGCCCCCTAGGGTCCTGCTCAGGTACACAGCTGACCCCAACATTCAACCTGGTTCTCCCAAATGCAATTGAAAACCACAGTGGACATAGTTGACAGGTACGTGCAGTGTCTCTGTGGGCTGAAGGGGGCTAGTGAATCCTGCTGTTTCTCAGTGAGGCCTTGACCTTTATCCTGACCCACATCTCACCTCTCCAGGAAGAGGAAGCGGAGACATGCTCCAGCAAAGGCTGTGTGGCCCCAAAGATCTTTTTTTTTTCCTAAGAGGAAAGATCAATAGTGGCGAGGTCTGAATGTCACTACAAAAAAATCGTTTCTTCTATTTGTTCTTGAAGTTTTTTTAGTTCCCAGGTCAAACTTATCTGGGTAACAATCAAATCTTAAAATATATCTGAAAGGATTTGTGTTTGGTAATGTGAAGAGGGTATGGGTCCTACTGGCTGCATTTTCTTTTTTTTTTTTTTTTTTTGACTCAGCAATTTCACTGCCAGGAATTTATTCTACAGATTTACAAGTATGCAAAGATTTGTGGACAGGGACACTCATTGCAGCATTATTTATCACAGTAAAACAAATGCCCAAGGGGTGGGATAGGGAGGGTGGGAGGGAGACGCAAGAGGGAGGAGAAACGGGAACACATGTACATGTATAGCTGATTCACCCTGTTATACAGCAGAAACCAACACACCATTGCAAAGCAACTATACTCCAATAAAGATGTTTTAAAAAAAAATGCCCATCAACAGGGGGACCAATTGAGTAAAATCAATACTCTGCATCTATTAAAAAGAATGAGGTAGATCTATACGTGCTGATATAAAAAGATGTACAAGATACATTAAATGAGGAAAAGGGCAGAAGAGCCTTGTAACACTATCCCATTTGTGGATTTTTGAAGGAAATTGACTATACCTATATCTGTACTGTAATAGAAAATCTCTGGAAAGATATACACAACAAGAAACTGTGAATGGTGGTTACCACTGGGGGAAGCTTTATTTTTAATTTTGCATTTTTCTCTACTGCTTTGAATTTCTTTTCATGAACACGTATTATTTTTAAAATGTAAAAGAAAACGTTTAAAGAAGGAATAAGGGACCAATGAAAGGTAACGTATCAAAAATTAAAGAAGAAATTTCTCAAACTTACCATTAGAAGGCAAATTCAGCAATAGGACCTGAGGTCAGTAAGACATGGTAGCTCACTGGTGAACCCTTCCTGACCCAGCTGACTTGGCAGTATGAACATGCTGCCCTCCCTCATTCAATTTGCTCACCTGTTTTACTTCCTCACAGCCTGGTGTCTGTTACAACAGACTCATTTCATCAAGACACTACTTGAGTAAAATAGTGTTTGCGAAAGCGCTTCTGGAAAGACATGCTTGCCAATCAGGTTCTCATAGTTTTAGGTTTATTCCCTAAGCTAAAATCAAGTTAGAACATCAGAGAGCTGTGTTCTTTAGTTGACTGTGATCATTCCTTCCAGAACTGTGTTAAGTGACTTGAACGTCAGTGTCACTCCATCCATTTACATTGAGAATTAGCCCTAGAAAATTCACTTCAAATTAACTATATGTTATACTGGTTAAGGTCACAGTGGAATGAAACTGTGCCAGCACTTACTGCCTGTGTGATCTTGGGAAGATGACTTAACCTCTCAGAACTTCAGTTCTTTATGTGTAAAATGGGGATAATAATGGTACCTATCTCCTAAGACTTTGTGGAATTCAAGTAAGTTAATGTGTACTAAGCACCTAAAACAATATCTGGCTCATACTTCAGGGCTCAATAAATGATAGCTAGTGTTATTATTATAATTGTTGGTATGTTGTTAAATGTGCTGTATTCGCTTTTGAAAAGCAGTAAGAAAAGATTCTTTTACATCTGAGATTTAACCCCAAAACAGTGTTAAATTTCTCCCTATGTCTAGAAATTATATGACCTTTCAAACTCAAATTTGATTGTATTTTATTTTTTACTTTGGCTACTAGGAAGTTCAGATACCTGTAGGTGACCACTATTATAAACTGCAGAGAAGCACATGGTTTACATTTCTTTTTTTGTTTGTTTGGTTTTTGTTTTTATTTTTGGCTGCGTTGGGTCTTCATTGCTGTGTGCGGGCTTTCTCTAGTTGCGACGAGCAAGGGCTACTCTTCGTTGCGGTGTGTGGACTTATCATTGTCGTGGCTTCTAGGCACGCAGGCTTCAGTAGTTGTGGTGCGCAGGCTTCAGTAGTTGTGGCACACGGGCTCAGTAGTTGTGGCGCATGGGCTTAGCTGCTCCGCAGTATGCGGGATCCTCCCGGGCCAGGGCTCGAACCCGTGTCCCCTGCATTGGCAGGCTGACTCCCAACCACTGCACCACCAGGGAAGCCCATGGTTTACATTTCTGCATAGAAATCTTACTACTATATTCTTCCTGAATTTTGCCTTCACCCTGATCTTCTTGACTATGTGGGGGGTTTTTGTTTTGTTTTGTTTTTGTTTTTTTTATTTTTGGCTGCGCTGGGTCTTTGTAGCTGCACGTGGGCTTTCTCTAGTTGAGACAAGCGGGAGTTACTCTTCGTTGCAGTGCACGGGCTTCTCATTGCGGTGGCTTCTCTTGTTGCGGAGCACGGGCTCTAGGTGCTCCGGCTTCAGTAGTTGCAGCATGTCGGCTCAGTAGTTGTGGCGCACTGGCTTAGTTGCTCCACCGCATGCGGGATCTTCCCAGAGCAGGGATCAAACCTGTGTCCCCTGCATTGGCAGGCGGATTCTTAACCACTGGACCACCAGGGAAGTCCTGACAATGTGTTTTTAACTTTTGTATTCAATGTATTTCTAAGCCGCTTCACATCTTTTGTATAAGGATATTGGGAATAGAATAAATTAAAAATAATTAGAGAAATAACATTAATTTCAACAAATACCATTGTTATCAGTAAAATATTTATTGACTCTCCACACTAGCACTATTCAAAATTCTGCATGCTCCTGTACCTCTTAATGTTGCTGTCTGGCCAAGGGTCCCAAGAATTCTTGTCATCAGGTTTTCATACTGTTTTTCCCCTTTTTCCCCTTTCTTCTGTGTAGCACAATCAGATATGGAATAGGGTGGCTTTAATCATCTATTGCATTTGCAACATCAAGAGAAGAATGGGATTCTTTTCTTTTTCTCTTTAAGGATGGTATCTTGGAAATATCTTTCCCTGCTCTCAGTCCTCCTTCTGGTCCTCTCCACCAGTCTCCACGACAGCCCTGCTCATTGGCTACTGCTGTTTTGGGATTCTCCTGCAAGGATCACAGGAGCCAATCTCCTGCCATGAGAAGCAGATGACTCTACTGAGATAGGCTGGGACCTGGGACCCTTTACCAGAGTGCTTGCACCTGGACAAACATCTCCTTGAGCAACAGAATACAAAGAAACTATAAGGGACTAAAAATAACTGCAAGCATGCACAGTTGGGGCAATTATGAACAATAGGATACAAAAAGGCCACAAACCAACTGCCACTTCTGAGGTGCTGGGAGCAAAAGCAGGGTATTATGCATGATCCATGGGCATGGCACTGCCAAGTGGGTGGGCAGACCACCTAAGCTACACCTCCTGCCCAACCCACGGACCTGCCCCCCCTTGTTACCGCATTTAAGGACCCAAGCAGCTCCTTTCTGGAGCAAGCAAGGGCACCTGTTACTTATTTTCTCTCCCTCATGCTGCAGCACAAGCCCCAATACAGACTTGCCTGAAATTCTCGTCTGGCCTCTTATCAATTTCTATTGATTAAAGAGTACAAGGGCCTGGGTCAGTAACACTACTGTTACAAAGAAGAACAAACCTGACTCCATATTGAATCTATTCCTTTAGCTCTAAACTTTGTGCTCTGTTGCCTGTGCTTAGTCATGCTGGCTCTGCACCTTTGTAAGAGAATGTTACCTATAGCCTGAAATATACATGATGGCCCATTCTCAAAACATCTACTTTATCAACTGCTGTCATCATCTTATCCATCCATTCAATCATTCTCTTCTTCACTGACATTCCTGAGCTAGTCCTTATGCTAAGCACTATGGTGAGAGAGGAGGCTGGTTTTGTAGGCAATCCAGGGTTTCATCATCGGAATCTAATACAAAGTGGATGAATTAGTACTGATTAGCATTTCACAGGCGAGACAACCATGGGACAGTCCTCTCTCCACTCCCTCCTTTTTCCTTTTGAGCTTCCTGTCCTTAAGATCATGTCCCTACTTCTGATTTGAGGAATATTTTTTCTAAGAAGGATTATTTCTGGCTCCCTGATCAAGTACATTCTTGCCATAGTCTCCTCACTGCATTAGTCACTTCTTGATTCCTTATGCTATAGACCAAGGGGTTCAGCACTGGTGAGAAAAAGTTGTAGACAACAGACACTGCCTGGCCCTCTTCTGGGGAGTAGCTAGAGTTGGGGCAAAGGTAGATAAGGGTACAACACCCATACTGCAGGAGAACCACCATGAGGTGGGAGGAACAAGTGGAGAAGGTCCTGCACTTTCACTGGGCCAAATCCATCCTCACGATGGTGGCCACAATGCAGCCATAGGAGAGGCAGATAAGGAGCAAGGGAATGGCCACAGCGGCCACACTGATGGCATAGAGAGCTGCCTCGTGCCTGTGGGTGTCTGCACAGGCCAGGCGCATAACGGCAGGTGTGTCACAGAAGAAGTGATAGATTTCATTGTGGCCACAGAATGAAAGGTGGCAGATCAGAATGGTCAAAGTCAGCACCAACAGGAATCCCAGACCTAAAGAACCTAAAGTCATCTGCCCACAGAGCTGCCAACTCATGATGAGGTTGTAATGCAATGGATGACAGACTTCCATGTACCTGTCGTAGGCCATGACAGCAAGAAGGACACAGTCAGATCCCCCAAGAAGGATGGAGAAGAACATCTGGGCTCCACAGCCAGGGTGAGAGATAAGCATCCTCCCCATGGAAAGGATGCCAGCCAGAGTCAAGGGAGCAAGGTTGGTGGAGTAGCCAATCTCCAGCATGGCCAGTGCAAAGAGGAAGAAGAACACTGGGGTATGGAGGGAGTGGTCTCACCAGACTGTGAGCCCAGTGGTGACGTTTCCAATGAGGCTTCCTGGGTACAACAGCAAGAAGGCCATGAATATGAGGGACACCACTGCCTGGTCTGTTGAGAAGGGGTGGAAGTGGAAACGGACCGCTCCCGTCTGGTTGTGCTCTTCCATTAGCCCTGGTACCAGGAAGGACATCATGGGCAAAGTGTTCCTCCTGTGTCCTTGAGCTTGCCTGTGTTAGAAACACAGTTTGCAATCATTGATTCCTTACCTTCATTGCTTCCTTTGGAGTTCAGTTCAGGTGATCTTGCCTCCTGCACTGCTTAATCTACTAGCTGTGTGACCTTGGAGAAGTTATGGACATCAGCGTTCTCCTTTTAAACATGGGAAGGGTGTGACACACACCTCGGAGAGGCGGTGTCTGAGAGTGCCATGCCCCATGCCAGCCATGCAATAGAACAGTTCTCAACAGGGTTTCCTTCCAATTGCATTTTTTCCTTGATCTCCATTCCTCTTTTTTTTTTTTTTAATTTTTATTTATTTATTTATTTATTTATGGCTGTGTTGGGTCTTTGTTTCTGTGTGAGGACTTTCTCTAGTTGTGGCAAGCGGGGGCCACTCTTCATCGCGGTGCGCGGGCCTCTCACTATCGCGGCCTCTCTTGTTGCGGAGCACAGGCTCCAGACGCGCAGGCTCAGTAATTGTGGCTCATGGGCCCAGCTGCTCCGTGGCATGTGGGATCTTCCCAGACCAGGGCTCGAACCCGTGTCCCCTGCATCGGCAGGCAGATTCTCAACCACTGCGCCACCAGGGGAGCCCCCCCTCTTTTGTTTTTTAAAGCAAACCTTCCTGAACATTCTCATGCCTCTTCATTACTATGATTGTCCAATCACCCCCAGAACACCTTAAAAGTACATATTTGTACAAAGAGCATATGATTCTCATATCAAACCTAAAAGGCTGGCAACACAGGTGTTTCCTTTACCTGTTTTACAAAGGTGGAAACCAGAAGCCCAGATAAGTTAGACAGCTCACACTGCTCTCCTCCCCATTCCCAAACTGGCAATTTTGGTATCGTATTTTTTGTTTTTTTGTTTTTTCTTAAGCTTTGAACAATCCAATTTTGTTCTGTTTTGTTTTACCAAATACTAACCCTACTCTTGTTTTACCTTCTTTCTCATATCTGCCTTCATTTGCATCATTACGGTGTCCACCCTAAATAAGGCTTTCATCCCCTCATGTTTAGCTCACTGCCCACCAACCCAACTTATCATACTTTTAGATTAACCTCTCTTAAACACTTTTAAAATCATATTACTCTACTCTGACCCTAAACTTAAAAAGCAAAGGAACCTCAAATTTATTAGTCAATTATACCTCGATAAAACTGAAGAAAGAATAATAAAGGAATCTCTTATTCTTGTGATATCACATACAATTATCACAAAATAATTTTATAAGTGAAACTAGCATAACTTACCTGGGGTATAACTTCAGGAAATCCCTCAATGACCAAAATCCACTGTCCCATCTCACCCACCACACCTTTGCTCTAAATCGCCCAGTCCTTATGCAAGACTCTTAAATTTTGTTTTAATTTGCTGCAAGGTAGACTTGCATATACGCAAAAATACTTTCTTGTGTTTATGGATTACCTTTGCAATGATATTCAAACAGCCAAAGGTAGCAGCCTACAGAAGGGTCTTTGCATTGATCTTCTCAGGGGGATTCTCAGAGAGGCTGGGCCATGCCAAAAACACTTTCCTGCTAAAATAGAGGGGTAGGGCCAAAAACATAGGCAAATTACAATGTTCAACCACCACTGTTTTTTTGGTGTAACAAGTGAACCAAGTTTTACCATTGTGTTTTCTTTTGGTTTAGTTGTTAACAATGATCCCCAGCACTGGCAAAGTTGTGGACAAGTGAGCATTACCAAGCTCACTGGTGGAGAGGTGAGAGGTTCAACACTTTAGGAAAATAATAATATTTTTAAATGCTTATATTTTGTCAAAATATTGACAGTTTTCCAAGGTGAGTAATGCATACCTAAGTATTCATAGTACTATCCTCTTAATTTGTGTAGATTTGAAATTTGCCAGATAAAAAATTAGCATTTGAGTTGGGGCTTCCCTGGTGGCGCAGTGGTTGAGAATCTGCCTGCTAATTCAGGGTACACGGGTTCGAGCCCTGGTCTGGGAAGATCCCACATGCCGCGGAGCAACTGGGCCCGTGAGCCACAACTACTGAGCCTGCGCGTCTGGAGCCTGTGCTCCGCAACAAGAGAGGCCGCGACAGTGAGAGGCCCGCGCACCGCGATGAAGAGTGGCCCCCACTTGCCACAACTAGAGAAAGCCCTCGCACAGAAACGAAGACCCAACACAGCCATAAATAAATAAATTAAAAAAAAACAAAATACTTTAAAAAAAAAAAAAATTAGCATTTGAGTTTAGTTATCACACTTCGGGAGTCTAAAATTAGAAATTAATCTGAAATTAGAATGACAATGACAACAACAAAAACCTTTATATACAAGGTAAAAATCATAGCATAATTTTAATAGGGAATAATGAAGACAACTTAATACGGAATGCTAGATTCAGTTGATGAAATACTATGCAATTGTTTAAAGTTATATTTATGAAGACAATGTAATAACATGAAGATATCTGTGATAGAATACTAAACAGAAAATGAGATTTAAAAAATTAGGATCACCACGCTGTAGAAAGAATGTACTCTGAGTGATGAGGCTGAAAAGTGTTTTTCCTGTGCTATATTTTCTAAGATTCTTTAATAAACATCAATACTGTTATCATTTTAATTAATTGCAAACTTATAACACGATAAAAGGAGAAACAAGCAGTGTTGTCCTCAAACTGTGGAGTACAATATTTTGCAAATTTTTAAAGCAAAGTAAACAATTTATACAGAAATTAAGAAAAGAGTTTGTCTAACCACAACTGATCACTATATTTTCGATAAGAAAAGTGTCATTCCATGAATGCACAGTTCATCCTTCATTCAGGTAACTTATCATCAATCACCCCTGGAACGGAATTGGAGGAAGTTTGTTTTTCTAGCCAGGCTGCTTTCCCGGAATGCTTACTGCAGAACAATCCCTGTGCATCAGCTATTCTGTGGAAACATCTGAACCAAAGCCATCATGGCCAGAAGCACCAAGCACCTCAAAGGAAAGTGCTGATTTGGAAGCTTGAAACTGGCTCTTTCACACTTGGTACATGGTCAACACATTCCTTTCACTCTACCCTGTTCACTCTTGAGTTATCTGTGTATATGCCTGTCTCCCTGGCTGCACAATACACTATTAGCATCTTTGAGGGCAGCTTCTATATTTCGTTTTCCTTAACACACATACTCACACATAATTTGCATATAGTAAATGCCACTCAATTTTTTTAAAATAATGAAGCCAACTTGACAAAGCCAAGTATCCTGAGTCACAGCAGGGAAAACTGTAAAACAAAATAAAACTAAAATGCCAGCTAACAGGTATTGAGTGCCTCTTAATGTCCACTGCATTACAAATAATAATGACTGACATTTATTGGGTGTCAGGGACTACTCCAAGCACTTTATGCCAATTAACTCATTTGCTCCTCAAAATAAACTTATGAGGTAGGAGCCATTATTGTCCTTATTTTACAGATGAGAAAAACCAAAGCATAGACTCCAACCTTGGCCAAATACTGCAGATTGTACACACTTAACCACTACTCCGTGTTGGCTTGCCATGAACATGTCCTCATATTTGTCTCCTTTGCAGGTTTCAGCTTTGTGTATATGGACTTGGGGAAGAATAAAGATTTGCTATATTCTATCTATAGGAGACAGTACATCATCTCCTAGTTGGGAATCTTTTAAAAAAAATTAGACACAATATTCCTACTGCAGGGAATTAATTCTAAAGAAGCAAGTCAAAGGGATGAAAAAGGTATTCATATAAAGCTATTTCTAGTAGTATTGTTTCTGTATCTAAAAGAAAGAAGCAGATCACACAACATATAGGGAATAAAAATATCTAACTGTTCTATAGTCATTAAATAATACAGTGTATGAATTCAGTGCATTAAAAGGCCTTCACTAAGAAAAGAATCCAGAAGTAGTGATGAAAACCTTAATGAGGAGGTAAAAGACCCATACACTGAAAACTATAAAACAATGATGAAAGAAATTAACTATGACACAAATAAATGAAATGATAACCCATGTTCATAAATTGGAAGAATTAATATTTTCAAAATGTCTGTGCTACTCAAAATTATCTATAGATGCATGCAATTCCTATCAAGATTCCAATGGCATTTTTCACAGAAGTAGAAAAAACAATCCTAGAACTCAAATAGAAGGAACCACAAAAGATCCCAGAGCAAAAGCAATCTTGAACAATAAGAACAAAGCTAGTAACTGACTGTACTGCTGAACTGAATGAATAAGCATTTTCAGAACTCTAATGAAAAACTGATGAACTCATAGAAGTGCTAACAAAAGATCAAGAAGAAAAAAAAAATTAATTACATGGGACTGAGTGAACTGATGAGGATGAGTATAATTTTTGTGACTTTCTGTTTGAATTAAAAAAAAAAAAATCCCACAAGGACTCAGAGGCAAAGAATATACAAATCAATTTTCACTGCAAAGTAAAGGAGCTGTTACAGTGGAGGATTACTGGACTGAATGTCAATATTATGACATAGTATGAGTGTGTTTCATGTTTAGTAATTGCAATCATTGTTGCTTTTGTTGTGGTCATCCACGTACAATGCTTGGTGTCAGTCTATTTATCTCTTGTAAAAATAAAATACAGTGTGTGTGTGTGAAAAAAAAAATACTAGATGTGAAGAAAAGATAACTAAGATAAACTAACAAGAAGATCTTAATTTAATTCTCAATTAATATACTTTCCAAAGTCTGGACACCCTTCCACATAAATTAACTTTAATAAATTTAAATGGTCATATCTTGTAAAAAAAAAAAAAAAGAACAAAGCTGGAGATATCACACTTCCTGATTTTTTTTTTAATCAGTCATCAATTTTATACACATCACTTTATACATGTCAATCCCAATCGCCCAATTCAGCACACCACCATCCCCACCCCACCGCAGCTTTCCCCCTTGGTGTCCATACGTTTGTTCTCTACATCTGTGTCTCAACTTCTGCCCTGCAACCCGGTTCATCTGTACCATTTTTCTAGGTTCCACATACATGCGTTAATATACGATATTTGTTTTTCTCTTTCTGACTTACTTCACTCTGTATGACAGTCTCTAGATCCATCCACGTCTCAACAAATAACTCAATTTCATTCATTTTTATGGCTGAGTAATATTCCATTGTATATATGTACCACATCTTCTTTATCCATTCGTCTGTGGATGGGCATTTAGGTTGCTTCCATGACCTGGCTATTGTAAATAGTGCTGCAATGAACATTGGGGTGCATGTGTCTTTTTGAATTACGGTTTTCTCTGGGTATATGCCCAGTAGTGGGATTGCTGGGTCATATGGTAATTCTATTTTTAGTTTTTTAAGGAACCTCCATATTGTTCTCCATAGTGGCTGTATCAATTTACATTCCCACCAACAATGCGAGAGGGTTCCCTTTTCTCCACACCCTCTCCAGCATTTGTTCTTTGTAGATTTTCTGATGATGCCCATTCTAACTGGTGTGAGGTGATACCTCATTGTAGTTTTGATTTGCATTTCTCTCATAATTAGTGATGTTGAGCAGCTTTTCATGTGCTTCTTGACTGTCTGTATGTCTTCTTTGGAGAAATGTCTATTTAGGTCTTCTGCCCATTTTTGGATTGCGGTGTTTGTTTCTTTAATATTGAGCTGAATGAGCTGTTTATATATTTTGGAGATTAATCCTTTGTCCATTGATTCGTTTGCAAATATTTTCTCACATTCTGAGAGTTGTCTTTTCGTCTTGTTTATGGTTTCCTTTGCTGTGCAAAAGCTTTGAAGTTTCATTAGGTCCCATTTGTTTATTTTTGTTTTTATTTCCATTACTCTAGGAGGTGGATCAAAAAAGATCTTGCTGTGATTTACGTCAAAGAGTGTTCTTCCTATGTTTTCCTCTAAGAGTTTTATAGTGTCCAGTCTTACATTTAGGTCTCTAATCCGTTTTGAATTTATTTTTGTGTATGGTGTTAGGGAGTATTCTAATTTCATTCTTTTGCATGTAGCTGTCCAGTTTACCCAGCACCACTTATTGAAGACACTGTCTTTTCTCCATTGTATATCTTTGCCTCCTTTGTCATAGATTAGTTGACCATAGGTGTGTGGGTTTATCTCTGGGCTTTCTATCTTGTTCCATTGATCTATGTTTCTGTTTTTGTGCCAGTACCATATTGTCTTGATTACTGTAGCTTTGTAGTATACTCTGAGGTCAGGGAGTCTGATTCCTCCAGCTCCATTGTTTTCCCTCAAGACTGCTTTGGCTATTCGGGGTCTTTTGTGTCTCCATACAAATTTTAAGATGATTTGTTCTAGTTCCGTAAAAAATGCCATTGGTAATTTGATAGGGATTGCATTGAATCTGTAGATTGCTTTGGGTAGTATAGTCATTTTCACAATGTTGATTCTTCCAATCCAAGAACATGGTATATCTCTCCATCTGTTGGTATCATCTTTAATTTCTTTCATCAGTGTCTTAGAGTTTTCTGCATACAGGTCTTTTGTCTCCCTAGGTAGGTTTATTCCTAGGTATTTTATTCTTTTTGTTGCAATGGTAAATGGGAGTGTTTCCATAATTTCTCTTACAGATTTTTCATCATTAGTGTATAGGAATGCAAGAGATTTCTGTGCTTTAATTTTGTATCCTGCAACTTTACCAAATTCATTAATTAGCTCTAGCAGTTTTCTTGTGACATCTTTAGGATTCTCTATGTATAGTATCATGTCATCTGCAAACAGTGACAGTTTTACTTCTTCTTTTCCAATTTGTATTCCTTTTATTTCTTTTTCTTCTCTGATTGCCGTGGCTAGGACTTCCAGAACTATGTTGAATAATAGTGGTGAGAGTGGACATCCTTGTCTCGTTCCTGATCTTAGAGGAAATGCTTTCAGTTTTTCACCTTTGAGAATGATGTTGGCTGTGGGTTTGTCATATATGGCCCTTATTATGTTGAGGTAGGTTTCCTCTATTCCCACTTTCTGGAGAGTTTTATCATAAATGGGTGTTGAATTTTGTCAAAAGCTTTTTCTGCATCTATTGAGATGATCATATGGTTTTTATTCTTCAATTTGTTAATATGGTGTATCACATTGATTGATTTGCATATACTGAAGAATCCTTGCATCCCTGGGATAAATCCCACTTGATCGTGGTGTATGATCCTTTTAATCTCTTGTTGGATTCTGTTTGCTAGTATTTTGTTGAGGATTTTTGCATCTATATTCATCAGTGATATTGGTCTGTAATTTTCTTTTTTTGTAGTGTCTTTGTCTGGTTTTGGTATCAGGGTGATGGTGGCCTCATAGAATGAGTTTGGGAGTGTTCCTTCCTCTGCAATTTTTGGGAAGAGTTTGAGAAGGATAGGTGTTAGCTCTTCTCTAAATGTTTGATAGAATTCACCTGTGAAGCCATCTGGTCCTGGACTTTTGTTTGTTGGAAGATTTTGAATCACAGTTTCAATTTTATTACTTGTGATTGGTCTGTTCATATTTTCTGTTTCTTCCTGGTTCAGTCTTGGAAGGTTATACCTTTCTAAAAATTTGTCCATTTCTTCCAGGTTGTCCATTTTATTGGCATAGAGTTGCTTGCAGTAGTCTCTTAGGATGCTTTGTATTTCTGCAGTGTCTGTTGTAACTTCTCCTTTTTCATTTCTGATTTTATTGATTTGAGTCCTCTCTCTCTTTTTCTTGATGAGTCTGGCTAATGGCTTATCAATTTTGTTTACCTTCTCAAAGAACCATTAGTTTTATTGATCTTTGCTATTGTTTTCTTTGTTTCTATTTCATTTATTTGTGCTCTGATCTTTATGATTTCTTTCCTTCTGCTAACTTTGGGTTTTGTTTGTTCTTCTTTCTCTAGTTTCTTTAGGTGTAAGGTTAGATTGTTTACTTGAGATTTTTCTTGTTTCTTTAGGTAGGCTTGTATAGCTATAAACTTCCCTCTTAGAACTGCTTTTGCTGCATCCCATAGGTTTTGGCTCGTCGTGTTTTCATTGTCATTTGTCTCTAGGTATTTTTTGATTTCCTCTTTGATTTCTTCAGTGATCTCTTGGTTATTTAGTAACGTATTGTTTAGCCTCCATGTGTTTGTGTTTTTCACGTTTTTTTCCCTGTAATTCATTTCTAATCTCATAGTGTTGTGGTCAGAAAAGATGCTTGATATGATTTCAATTTTCTTAAATTTACTGAGGCTTGATTTGTGACCCAAGATGTGATCTACCCTGGAGAATGTTCCATGCGCAGTTGAGAAGAACATGTAATCTGCTGCTTTTGGATGGAATGTCCTATAAATATCAATTAAATCTATCTGGTCTATTGTGTCATTTAAAGCTTCTGTTTCCTTATTTATTTTCATTTTGGATGATCGGTCCATTGGTGTAAGTGAGGTGTTAAAGTCCCCCACTATTATTGCGTTACTGTCAATTTCCTCTTTTATAGCTGTTAGCAGGTGCCTTATGTATTGAGGTGCTCCTATGTTGGGTGCATATATATTTATAATTGTTATATCTTCTTCTTGGATTGATCCCTTGATCATTATGTAGTGTCATTCCTTGTCTCTTGTAACATTCTTTATTTTAAAGTCTATTTTATCTGATATGAGTATAGCTACCCCAGCTTTCTTTTGATTTCCATTTGCATGGAATATCTTTTTCCATCCCCTCACTTTCAGTCTGTATGTGTCCCTAGGTCTAAAGTGGGTCTCTTGTAGATAGCATACATATGGGTCTTGTTTTTGTATCCATTCAGCAAGCCTGTGTCTTTTGGTTGGAGCATTTAATCCATCCACGTTTAAGGTAATTATCGATATGTATGTTCCTATGACCATTTTCTTAATTGTTTTGGGTTTGTTTTTGTAGGTCCTTTTCTTCTCTTGTGTTTCCCACTTAGAGAAGTTCCTTTAGCATTTGTTGTAGAGCTGGTTTGGTGGTGCTGAATTCTCTTAGCTTTTGCTTGTCTGTAAAGCTTTTGATTTCTCCATCGAATCTGAATGAGATCCTTGCCGGGTAGGTTCTTCCCTTTCATCACTTTAAGTATATCATTCCACTCCCTTCTGGCTTGTAGAGTTTCTGCTGAGAAGTCAGCTGTTAACCTTATGGGAGTTCCCTTGTATATTATTTGTCATTTTTCCCTTGCTGCTTTCAATAATTTTTCTTTGTCTTTAACTTTTGCCAATTTGATTACTATGTGTCTCGGTGTGTTTCTCCTTGGGTTTATCCTGTATGGGACTCTCTGCGCTTCCTGGACTTGGGTGGCTATTTCCTTTCCCATGTTAGGGAAGTTTTCGACTATAATCTCTTCAAATATCTTCTCTGGTCCTTTCTCTCTCTCTTCTCCTTCTGGGACCCCTATAATGCAAATGTTGTTGCGTTTAATGTTGTCCCAGAGGTCTCTTAGGCTGTCTTCATTTCTTTTCATTCTTTTTTCTTTAGACTGTTCCACAGCAGTGAATTCCACCATTCTGTCTTCCAGGTCACTTATCCGTTCTTCTGCCTCAGTTATTCTGCTATTGATTCCTTCTAGTGTAGTTTTCATTTCATTTATTGTATTGGTCATCTCTGTTTGTTTGTTCTTTAATTCTTCCAGGTCTTTGTTAATCATTTCTTGCATCTTCTCAATCTTTGCCTCCATTCTTATTCCGAGGTCCTGGATCATCTTCACTATCATTATTCTGAATTCCTTTTCTGGAAGGTTGCCTATCTCCACTTCCTTTAGTTGTTTTTCTGGGTTTTTTTCTTATTCCTTCATCTGGTATATAGCCTTCTGCCTTTTCATTTTGTCTATCTTTCTGTAAATGTGGTTTTTGTTCCACAGGCTGAAGGATTGTAGTTTTTCTTGCTTCTGCTGTCTGCCCTCTGGTGGTTGAGGCTATCTAAGAGGCTTGATGGGAGGCTCTGGTGGTGGGTAGAGCTGACTGTTGCTGTGGTGGTCAGAGCTCCGTAAAACTTTAATCCAATTGACTGTTGATGGGTGGGGCTGGGTTCTCTCCCTGTTGGTTGTTTTGCCTGAGGCAACCCAACACTGGAGCCTACCTGGGCTCTTTGGTGGGGCTAATGGCAGACTCTGGGAGGGCTCATGCCAAGGAGTACTTCCCAGAACCTCCGCTGACAGTGTCCTTGTCCCCACAGTGAAACAGAGCCAGTCCCTGCCTCTGCAGAAGACCCTCCAACACTAGCAGGTAGGTCTGGTTCAGTCTCCCCTGGGGTCACTGCCCCTTCCCCTGGGTCCCGATGCGCACACTATTCCATGTGCGCCCTCCAAGAGTGGAGTCTCTGTTTCCCCCAGTCCTGTCGAAGTCCTGCAATCAATTCCCACTAGGCTTCAAAGTCTGATTCTCTATGAATTCCTCCTCCCGTTGCTGGACCCCCAGGTTGGGAAGCCTGACGTGGGGCTTAGAACCTTCACTCCAGTGGGTGGACTTCTGTAATATAAGTGTTCGCCAGTCTGTGAGTCACCCACCCAGCAGTTATGGGATTTGATTTTACTCTGATTGCGCCCCTCCTACTGTCTCACTGTGGCTTCTCCTCTGTCCTTGGATGTGGGGTATCCTCCTTGGTGAAGTCCAGTGTCTTCCTGTCAATGATTGTCCAGCAGCCAGTTGTGATTCTGGTGCTCTCGCAAGAGGGAGTGAGAGCATGTCCTTCTACTCCGCCATCTTGGTTAATCTTCCTGATTTTTAATTATAATACAAAGGTGTAGAAATTAAAATAGTATGGTACTGGCACAAAAACAGACACATTGACCAATGGAACATATATACATTAGTCAGCCTAATAAAGAATGAAATCCTGCCATTTGTGACAGCAAGCATGAACCTGGAGGAGATTATGCTAAGTGAAATAAGCTAGACACAGAAAAACAAGTGGTGGTATCACTTATACGTGGAATCTAAAAAATAGTTGAACTCATAGAAACAGAGAGTAGAAGTGTGGCTACCAAGGGTCAGGGAGTAGGGGGAATAGGGAGATGTTGGCCAAAGGGTATAAGCTTTCAGTTATAAGATGAATAAATTCCAGAGACCTAATGTACAACATGGTGACTAAATTTAACAATAATGCATTGTATACTTGAAATTTTCTAAGCGAGTAGATATTGTGTTCTCAACACACACAAAAAAACAACTATATGAGATGAAAGTTATACTAATTAGCTTGATCGTGGTAATCATTTCACAATGTATAACAAAATGTCACATTGTACACCTTAAATACGTACAAATTTTATTTGTCAATTATGCCTCAACAAAGCTGAAAAATAAAATATTGAGCATAAGTATCTGTACTGGAAGGAAGGCTGAATAATCGGTAGCTCTTAACATTCTCTGCACCATATGAATTTTACAGTGTTTTCTCCATAAACCCCACAATAATCCTTTTAAAGCTAATGAAGTGTTATGTAACATAATGAACACTGCATGTGCATTATCTCATTCAATCTCCACAACTTCTCTATGAGAGGGAAACAGTACTATCATTGCCACTTTACAGATAAGGTAACCAAGGCTTAGAAAATGTAATTAATGTACCCAAGGGCACACATATAGTCAGTGGCTGAGCCAAGGTTTGCATCCAAGTCTGTCTGAATTAGACCTACTCTTTTAACCGTTCTTATGTATTGCCTCCAACCCCCAAGTTTTGAAAATTACTATCTGCCTAACTCTATCTTTTAAACAAACAAAAAACAAAGAGTAGTAGTGATAATAATAACAATACATGTATAGATGTATCCCAAGAAAATGTATGACATATGCTAGGGCTTTTGAAATATTAAAATTACCTTGAAAACTCCATTAATAATCTTGAAGGCCCTTTGAGATATGGAGATCCAAGATATGGTCACCCACTACATGACCTCTAAAATCCCTTCTAGTTCTATGATTTCATGAAAAACCTTAAAAAAAATTTTTTTTTTTAATAAAAAAAGACGCTCTAGATGGTCCCCATTTCTCCAAGAGACACTGAAAGAAAACCATCTCTTCAGGTGCTTTACATGAAATTGAACGAAGCATTAGTTTCATCAATGTCAAGTAAAATTTTTTTTTGGCTGCGTTGGGTCTTCGTTGTTGCAGCGAGCAGGGGCTACTCTTCGTTGTGGTGCACAGGCTTCTCATTGCAATGGCTTCTCTTGTTGCAGAGCACGAGCTCTAGGGCACGTGGGCTTCAGTAGTTGTGGCACACGGGCTTAGTTGCTCTGCAGCATGGGGGATCTTCCCCGAGCAGGGATCAAACCTGTGTCCCTGCATTGGCAGGCAGATTTTTAACCACTGCACCACCAAGAAAGTCCCAAATGTCAAGTAAATTGAGAGACTACCATCAGGATTTGAATGGTTCAATACAGAACACCTAAGTAGATGGTGGGTGAAAAGTTCTGGTTTTGATATGTTAAATGTGAGATACTTACTAGGATCCAAATAGTGATGTCAGCTAGACAGTGGATATACTAGTCTGGAGTTCAGGGACAAAGTTAGGCTGCAAATAACATATCTGAGAGTTATCAGCCTGTTTTTGTATTTAAAGACAAACAACTAAACTGGATTACCTACCAAAAAAATGTAAATAGAAAAGAGGGCCTGGGGCCAAGATCCAGCCTGAGTGGGAGTTAGGGCAAGTATAGAAGCTAGCAAAGTAGACTAAGAAGGAATATCAGAGATATGAGAGTAAAGTCAAGAGGAATTAATTTCCCAGAAGCAAAGAGAAAAGGGGATATTGCAGAATATGGAAAAGAACAAAAAAAACAATGAATAATGTAGACTAAGAAGGAATATCAGAGATATGAGAGTAAAGTCGAGAGGAATTAATTTCCCAGAAGCAAAGAGAAAAGGGGATATTGCAGAATATGGAAAAGAAAAAAAAAACAATGAATAATGCCACATGTGGAAATTTTCTTTTTTGAATATTATTTCAAGGTAAATCAAGTGAAAATAGTAATTTTTCTTTTCCCCAACTGACCTCATCACTGAGTTCATCAACAAGTGACTAAAAAATAATCCTTAGGGAAGCTGTACCAATGGAATAATCCTGATGCAATTTTAACTCTTAGGAACACTGAATTTAATCTTGTTGTTTTATGCTTCCCAAGCAGACCTTCCCAAGTCATCTCAGGGGACCAAGAGCGTCACTTTAGCCAGCTTAGTTATTATGAATGTCATTATTTGATGATAATTTCAAGTCCAAATATCAAGGGAACTTCAAAGGTAAGTTCCAGGTTACAGAGATATAAGTATAGACAGATGTTACCTTATACAAAGAAGAGGCAGGATGGACCATACTCTCAGTCCCAGAATTGATCAGATAGGAATCAGATCTAGTTTGAGAAGAGCTTTAACATAGTGCCCTGAATCAGTGAGATACATGAATCTAGAAGTGGTAAGCATGCCAGCCCACAGATCTTCTGAGGACAGACCACTGGGGCCCTCAGCATTTAGCAAAGGATTCATGTAAATCTGCAATGGCTTACAGTCCACAGGAGTACATTAAAAGGTAAGAATCTCCTTCCAGACTCCAGATTTTAGAAGATTAGGAAAATCCCTAGCTTGTAACCAGGACAAGGCTTGCTGTGGACATTGGCCAAGGAACAGAAACTAAATATGGAGTGGAGCTTTTCCCAGAAAGAGTCAAAGTTCAGTTTTGACTCAGAACCAGCGTCCTTTACTAGACAGTTTAAGGAGAATTCAAGAATGCATACTGTGAAATCCATGTTCTTCAAAATGATTAATGGCAAGAAGGAGGCTCTGTCCAAAATAGTCAAGGGATCATGCTCTAGATCAGATTGAGTCCGAAATTAACTGGCCTTGAAATATAATGTCAGTACTTTCAAGGTTTCTCCAGTTTAAAAATATATCTGTCATCCCAAATGTCAATAGAAGCTGAAGAATTAGAAAATATCTACTTCTGTTATAAAAGGAATGGCTAGAAGATTTCTTCTCATTAAGAATCCCCCATATGTTCCGGTACATACAAAATGAAATTTGATTTTCTCCTGTTAAAAAAAAAAAAAAAAAAGAATCCCCTGTATGCATTAAAAAATAATTCTAATTACATGCAATTTTTCAAAAAGCATTTTTGGAAAAGAGAGATACGCCTGCACTTTCCTAACACATTGTCCTTTTACAACAGCCCTTAGCTGAATTTGACTTGTATTCTTTTTATTACTCTATCTCTCATTCAGTTTTGGCCTCTTTGTGTATTGACACCCCCTCTCATTCTCTACACTTTTCCCTCTTCTCTAGAGCTATACCTTACATAGGGAGGGGTCTTAATAAATATTTTTTAAAGATTTATTAAAATAAATATTGATTAAATGAGTAGTTGGTGAGAGAGGATGAAAAGAAGGAGCAAAAAGGAAAGAGAGAGAGATTACAAATCAGGGCACTGAGCACTGACTTTGTAAGGATCTGAGAAAGGCTTGTGGCATGTCACTTTACAGTGAAATAGTTTGTAGATAAAGGACAATTAGAATGAAAGGATTTGTCTTTCTAGGACACCTATCAGTCAGCCTTACACGCAGTGCATTGTTCAGTGAGGTACAATTTATTTTTGTGATAGAAGCTTAGACTTGCTTCTGACTGACCTAGGAATTGTGTTACTTTGCCATTTACTAGCTGGGCAAGTTGGTTAAAACTTTAAGCCTGAGTTTCTTCATCTGAAAAAACTACGGACAATAAAGGTACATGTTGCATAGGACTGAAGGACCCCTTAAGTGAAAGGATGCCTGTAAAATGATTAGCATGGTGCACAGTACCCAATAAATGTTACCTATTATTATGCAGTAGGAGAATAATAACTTTTTGTTGAGTGTCTGAATATGTCATTTGATATACTCAAACTATGCTTGTAAAAGTATTATGTTGAAAAGTATTATGTGCGATTGCCTATATGCTACCATTATTGACTTTCAGAAGCAAATTCTATATGACTCAACCTATTAACAGTAAAGGGAATGATCCAGCAACCCCACTCCTGGGCATATACCTGGACAAAACTATAATTCAAAAAGATACATGCACCCCCATGTTCATAGCAGCACTATTCACAATAGCCAAGACATGGCAACAACCTAAGTGTCCATCAATAGATGAATGGATAAAAAAGATGTGGTACATATATACAATGGAACACTACTCAGCCATTAAAAAGAACAATTCCCCCACATTTGTATGCTTTTTTTAATGAATGCATTCTCCTAAAATCTGGTTGTATAATCAAAGAGACAGTTTACTGACTTAGTTAAAAGATCACCTTTTCACTACCTTTTTCCCCTTGTTATTAAATGTTGTGTACAATTTAAATTGAGAGAAACTGACAAGAGAGGGTGGAAGGTGTTGCAAACAGAACAAGAATAAGGGAAAATCTGGCTGACAGTCTTGTCTCTATGACTCCATGAAATAGACGGCATCTCAATCATCTTTGCATCCTCTACAGTACCGTGTATATTTAAATGATGAATTAAAAAATGACCTACTGGGGCAACCTTGAACAAGTCAGGCATTCTCTTTGGACGAGATGGATCATATAACCTGGCAGAGCTCCGATTCTGTGGGTATGTGTGATCTTTCATGTCCACTAGTCAACTTG
Organism: Balaenoptera borealis; assembly: GCF_965194805.1. Taxonomy (NCBI): domain Eukaryota; kingdom Metazoa; phylum Chordata; class Mammalia; order Artiodactyla; family Balaenopteridae; genus Balaenoptera; species Balaenoptera borealis. Next base: position 11,253,712 of record NC_138868.1, read on the forward strand.
TACAGGGTTTATGTGAAGGACGAAGAACTCATGAAGCTTTGTTCTTGGTCGCATGATTGTAAACAGTCTCAAGAGATAATAAACCATCTTTCCAAAGACTAGTTATCCCCTGGGAGTTTTCTCTAGGCATACCGATCTTAGAAAGTGTTGACTACTACTTTAGTTGTGTTCTTTGGAATAATAAAGGAGGGGGTGTTCCAAGTCAAGATTTTATATTTGGGAAGTTTGGGGAATTATATATTCCACTGAGTAATAGCCAATCTAGGGTCTAAATCTGTACTTTTAGATCTTTTCTACTTAGGTAATCTAATTAGCACGAGAGACGATTTACATTCCTAAGGACTTGGTGATCAGCCACCAAGAAATCTCTCGGAAATCTTATGTTTTTATCTCCCAAAATTCACGCAGATCTTTTTTCTATGCATACTATTTCCACGTTTTTATTTTTTTATATCCAAAAATTTTCACATTAAAATTGACTTTTTAAAAAAGCAGTGCTATGTTGATCCTAGGACTACACTTTGTTCTGGACACAGCTCTGTACCGTCTAGATTCTAGAATATATACATTCTAGTCTAGGAAGCACAACATGGATTCAAATAATCCCTACCATCCCTCCAGATTTACATAAAGAATGAAGTAAGCAAAGCACTCAGTTATTTGTTTGCATGATGCCCGACATTTGGTTCAATATTTTGGCATCATTTAAAACAAATATGTTCCAGACCATCTTTTGAAATATGTGTCTAGTTGGTTTCTTCTTTGCAATAACAAAAGCACTTCATATAATCTAAAGTTGAGATACCTTCCAGATAAAACATAACTTACAGCTTTATCTTGTCACAATGAAGAGACCACAATGAGTGAGAAACTTTCTTTTTAAATAAATTTATCCATTTATTTATTTTTGGCTGTGTTGGGTCTTCGTTGCTGCGCACAGGCTTTCTCTAGTTGTGGCGAGCGGGGGCTACACTTCGTTGCGGTGCATGGGCTTCTCACTGCGGTGGCTTCTCTTGTTGCGGAGCATGGGGCTCTAGGCGCACCAGCTACAGTAGTTGTGGCTCTCGGGCTCTAGAGCACAGGCTCGGTAGTTGTGGCACATGGGCTTAGTTGCTCCTCGGCATGTGGGATCTTCCTGGACCAAGGCTTGAACCAGTGTCCCCTGCATTGGCAGGCAGATTCTTAACCACTGCGCCACCAGGGAAGTCCCCATCGTTTTTAACCAAACACTTCCCCTCTGCTCCTTACGAGAGAAAGAAGGGAGATTGTTTTTGTTGCATTGGCAAGGGCAGTATTTACTAGATAAACCACAGTCTAAATTATAATTATGCTTCTCTTGCCTGGAAATACTGTAATCAAACATTTTTGGTCTCAGATCTTAGGTGCTCTTTTTCCAATAGACCATCCAGAGTTCTACCTATGGCTGAACTATAACCTATCAAATAACAAAGCCACTTAGGAGATATAAAGTATAGGCGGAGGCAGTGTAGTGTAAACAAAGATTAAGGACAAAAGCTGTATAGACAAACTTTCAAATCCCAGCTCTCCCATTTCCAACTTATGTGACTTCAAAGCACTTTTTAACTTTTTAAAATCCTGTATGTCTTCATCTGTAGAATGGGGATGATAATAGTACATGCCTACTAAATTGGTTTAATGGATGAAGTAAGCTAACGCATTTCAGTACTTTCACTTTGCCTAACACTTAGCATGGAATAAATGATAATTTGTCATAAGACAGAGCCCTCGTCCTCCAGGAACCTAGAATATAATTTGGGACAGAACATACAGATACAGTAAAGACAGTATGTTAGCTCTAAAATCATAACATTATGAGTGACATAGAATTTCAGAGAAAGGAGAGAGAGATTTAAACTGGAGTGGCCTAGAAAGACTTTGCAAAAGAAGAACATAACCTAGAATTTTAAAAGTGGGCAAGATTTGAATCAGACAACAGAGAGAAGACTTCTAGCTAGAAGGAAAATAGAATTATATGAAGCAGAAAGGAGAATGATGGATAAGAAGCCAATGAGTAGACCATATGGTATATAACAGGGATAATTGAGGGCCATAGTGGGATTAGCCTAAAAAAGTCTGATCCAGGAGAGACTGGAATAATCAGCAGAGGAGTGAGAAAGCTGTCATTTAATAATTAGGAAGGCATTGAAAAATTTTAAGCAGATGAATAATATGATAATGGACAGCAGGATGTATTATAGAGAGAAACAAAGGGAAATGGAAGATTAGATGGGAGGCGATCACAAGAATCCAAATGTAAGGTAACAATGGATAGAACTGATAGGGCAGTGGGAAGGGACCAAAGTAATAGATATGAGAACTTTAAAAATTTTTTATTTTATATTGAAGCATAGTTGATTAACAATGTTGTGTTAGTTTCAGGTATACAGCAAAGTGATTGTTATACATATACATCTATCTATTCTTTTTCAAATTCTTTTCCCATTTAGATTATTACAGAATATTGAGCAGCGTTCCCTGTGTTATACAGTAGGTCCTTGTTGGTTATCTATTTTAAATACAGCAGTCTGTACATGTCAATCCCAAACTCCTAATTTATCCCTTCTTCCCCACTCTTCCCCCCCGGTAACCATAAGTTCACTCTCTAAGTCTGTGAGTCTGTTTCTGTTTTGTAAACAGGTTCATTTGTATTATTATTTTTTTTAGATTCCACATATAAATAATATCATATAATGTTTGTTTTTTGATATGAGAAAAATTTGAAGGACCAACTATCAGTATTTAGGGACAAATAAATACTGGTATTTATTGGATAAAGGAGAGGAAGCAAAATGAATCAATAAAGTCTCTAGGTTTTGAGCTAAATTACAGAGCTTGTGATGCAATATCACAATGTACCTCTAGCACAATTTTCTTTAAACTATGACACACAGGTATTTATACATTCCTAAAATTTCACATTTCAAGTTTCCCATAATGAATTGATACCCTATTTTATCTATTTTGTAACTTTGAACTTTAAATTGACTTTATTCATTAATTCATTCAGCAAATACTTCTTGGAAAACTTTCTCTATCAGGGACTATGCTAGGCACTGGAATTAAAGCAAAGATCATCAAAATCCCCACCACTGAGGATTTCTCAGTCTTCAGTACTTGAGGGTAAAGGTGGCAAATGTACAAATTTTAATGTTCCATGATCTGCTTTAAAATGAAAGTGTGCACATAATTGCCAAAGTACTTCCGTCAATGGAAACGTTGGGAAAGCATCGTATTAAATGAGAGGTACCTAGAGACTGTGCCATCTTCCCTTTTCGTAGGTCCAATGCCGTACCCATGGAAGAAATAAATAAAACTGCAAAGATACAATTCTTCTTTCGTCCATTCTCAGCTGACCCAAAGGTACAGGTGGTGATTTTTGTGGCCTTCCTGGTGATGTACCTGACCAGCCTCAGTGGAAATGCCATCATTGCAGTTATTGTCAAGATCAACCACTCTCTCCACATCCCCATGTACTTTTTCCTGGCCAACTTGGCAGTTCTGGAGATCTTCTATACATCTTCCATCGCCCCACTGGCCTTGGCAAATCTTCTTTCAATGGGCAAAACTCCTGTTTCTATTACTGGATGTGGCACCCAAATGTTTTTCTTTGTCTTCTTGGGTGGGGTTGATTGTGTCCTGCTTGCAGTCATGGCTTATGACAGGTTTATAGCAATCTGCTACCCTCTACGATACACCCTCATCATGAGCTGGCCCTTGTGCGTGCAGTTGATGGTAGGATCCCTGGTACTGGGGTTCCTGCTGTCACTACCACTGACTATTTTAATCTTCCATCTCCCATTCTGCAACAACAGTGAAATCTACCACTTCTACTGTGACATGCCTGCCGTCATGCGCCTGGCTTGTGCAGACACGCACGTTCACCAAACTGCTCTGTATATCATCAGCTTCATCGTCCTAAGCATCCCCCTCTCAGTGATCTCCATCTCCTACGTCTTCATCGTGGTAGCCATTTTACAGATCCAGTCAGCAGAAGGGCACCACCGAGCCTTCTCCACCTGCTCCTCTCACATCTTAGTGGTCTTCCTGCAGTATGGCTGCACCAGCTTTATATACTTGTCCCCCAGTTCCAGCTACTCTCCTGAGATGGACCGGGTGGTGTCTGTGGTCTACACTTTTATCACTCCCATTTTAAACCCCTTGATCTATAGTATGAGGAACAAGGAATTGAAAGATGCCCTAAGGAGGGCACTAAGCAAGTTCTAGGTAGGATGGTTCTATGACTTATTTAAATCAGGACACTTCTGAGAATGAAATGGGATGCGATTAATAATTATGCTGCGATGATATACATGAGCCAGGACTGTCCTCAACAAACTGAGACATAGTATTCTAGAAGAATAATGAATGCACTGGAGGAAATGAGTACTACTAATTGAAATAAAGCTTTATCACATAGGGCAACATGACATCTTGGGCATGGATGGAGGAGCTTCAGCATTTATTTATTGGACCTCTACTGCGTACTAGGTACTTTATGTGGGTTATCTCACTCAGCCTATAATAAGTATCATTGTCTTCATTTTTAAAAAAGAAAACTAAAATAGCTAACAAAAGACATATCCAGGATGAGAACACAAGTATTGGGAAATCTAAAGACTAAGCTGTCTTCACACAATGACGCTCCCCTTGTTCTAAGCTCGCTCTGCCAGTAGGAATATACGTTACCTCGTGCAAGTTTCTCCATCTCTCTAGGTTTCAGTTTCCTTATTTCTGAAGTGGCAGAGATGTGTTCTTTCCAAGGTCATAACATTATGTTTTAAATATTGGCCCAGCAGACCCTGAATGGGAAAAAAAAAAAAAAAAAGAGGCTTTGCAGTTAGCCAAAGGAAGGAGGAATTTTTTTTTACATTTCCTGTTTTGTTAACCAAAATGAAAACTCATGATTCTGTTCATAACGTTTAAAGAGCACCCCAGTAATAAAAAGCATAGTAATAATGGAGGAAATGTTGTTTAATTTAATAAGTGAAAACATAGGAGAGGAAGAAAGTGGGCATCATTGAATTTGGATTCCTTGAGGATCTCTTCTATCTCAGAGAGTGTTACAGACTCTGCTTGAGCTTCCAAGGAGAGAGGTCATTAACTTGTAAGACACTCCATTCCTCGCTGGACAATTCCAGTTATTAAAGTACTGTACCTTATCTTGAGCTAAAGTCTGTCTACAAACAACTTCCTCCCACTGATCCTGTCTTTCCCCTCTAAGAGCTCTCTTCTACATGACAGCTCTTCACATGTATTAGGACCGATTGTGCATCTTCTATAAGTTTTCAGTCCTCTTTTCTCTAGAGCAAGTACTCCATCAACTTTTCCTCCAGGAGATTACATTATTTTTTTGAATTTTTGAATTTTATTTTATCTATTTTTTTATACAGCAGGTTCTTATTAGTTATCTATTTTATACATATTAGTGTATACATGTCAGTCCCAATCTCCCAGTTCATCCCCCCACCCCCACCGCTCCCACCACTTTCCCCGCTTGGTGTCCATACATTTGTTCTCTACATCTGTGATTCTATTTCTGCCCTGCAAACCGGTTCATCTGTACCATTTTCCAGGAGATTATATTTGAACTCTCTCATCATACAAGTCACCTTCTAGATTTTCTCTAGCTCCATATTCTTCTACAAATTTTCAGAAATAAACAAAATACACTGGGAATATTTTGTTCTGGGGAACTGCTACTTTTACCTGTGAACTATATTTCTATTAATTCATCTTGATCATTTTAGTCTCATAAATATGGTATCAAATATAGTTTTCATATGGCTTTCAATGCTGCCTGACCATAATTTATTTTACTAACATACATGGAGGACTTTTCATTTAACACTGATATATTGTGTTTTTATTAGTTTTGGCCAAGTGACTAAACTGACAAGTCATCTTCAGGATTTATTTTATTCATCATAATTTTGTGTCATGGTCAAAATTGCGATCATATTTCATTTCCTTTGTCTAAGTCATCAACAAATATCTAAAATAGGACAGGATGAATGCAGCATCTATGGTAGTCCTCCTCTTTGAGAACTGTTGTCCAACTAGATAGAAACCTGCTCAGTTAACACCATCTGTGGTACACTGTCACAATTATGAGCCCCACCCCCTGTCGACCCCATCATCCTGTATCCATGTTTTTAGGTGACCCCTGTCACCCACGGATATGTGACTTGCTTTGTTGCAGGCAGAGGCTTTACCCTTACCCTTTGGTGCCTGTCCTCTCTTCCTGCCCTGAGACTGACATGTGAAGAAACCAGGGCTAGAATGACACCTTGTAGAACACAAATTGGATGTCAAGTTGAGGCTCCCTAGACCAATTTCAGTCAATCCACCAATGACTGCAGTCACATTAGTGACCCCAGTAAGACCAGCAGAAGAACTGCCCAGTTGAGCTAGGCCAAAATGCTGACCCACAGAACCCTGGGCAAATAAAATGATTGATATTTTAAGCCCTTAAGTTTGGAGTGGTTTCTTTTGCAGCAAAAAATAACCAATTCGCCATCCAATCTATAATAAACCATCTCTCCAAGAAGGACATCATAGGAAGCATATCAAATCCTTTCATACAATCAAAATACACTGCAGCACTTGTATAAACTTAACCATTTAGAAGCCTTATTTTTAAATTGAGGTGCATTTGTCATAATTTGTCTTCAGTAACTTCCTATGGGCTCTTAGTCATCACCAGGTTTTTCAAATGCTTACAAGTTATCTGCCCAATCATGTACTTCCAGAATTTTACTAGAGATTGGCATTGAGATAGCTATTTTATTGTTTGGAAACCCACTAGTAAAATAAGTCAGAAAGAGAAAGACGAATATTATATGTTATCACTTACACATGGAATATAAAAAATAAAACAAACTAGTGAATATATCAAAAAAGAAACAGACTCACAGATATAGAAAACAAACTAGTGGTTACCAGTGGGGAGAGGGAAGAAGGAGGGGCAAGATAGGAGTAGGGGATTAGGAGGTACAGACTACTATGTATAAAATAAATAAGCTACAAGGATATATTGTGCAGCACAGGGAATATAGCCAATATCTTATAATAACGAGTATAATCTATAAAAATTGTGACTCACAATGTTGTACACCTGAAACTTAAATAATATTGTAAATCAACTATATCTCAATTTTTTTTAATTAAAGGAAAAAAGAGAAATGAGCGCTCCTTTTGCAGCACATATACTAAAATTGGAATGATACTGAGAAGATTAGCATGGTCCTTGTGCAAGGATCCCATGCAAATTTGTGAAGTGTTCTATATTTTTAAAAACAAAAAAGCCAACTCATAGATACAGAGAACACATGGGTGGTTGTCAGAGGTGGGTGGGGCGGGGGGAGAGGAGGCAAAATGGGTGAAGGGAGGGGTCAAAAGCTACAAAATTCCAGTTACAAAAATAAATAAGTCCTAGGGATGTAATGTACAGCATGGTGAGTATAGTTAATAATACTGAACTGTACATTTACAAGTTACTAAGAGAGTAGAACTTAAAAGTTCTCATCATGAGAAAAAGAAATTTGTAACTATGTGTGGTGACAGATATTAACTAGACTTGTTGTGATGATCATTTTGCAATATATACAAATATTGAATCGTTATGTCTCATACCTGAAACTAATATAATGTAATATGTTGATTATATCTCTATAAAAAATAAAGAAAATTAAAAATTAAAGAAATGTATATGATAGCAATGTGGACAGCAGATAACCAGCTAGGCTGTGTGTGTGCATGTGTGTGTGTGTTAGTTATAAATTACAAACTTGAATATTCTCCATGTGTTTGACTAGTATGGGACAATTTTCTGATCTGTATTTTGCCAGTCCAATTAGACAGCCTACCTACCCAGGGGTACGGTACTAGATGGTCTTTGACTTTTGCAGTCGATGTACAACTTGTGGAGGCAACTTGGCCTGTACATAATCTGTCCCAACCACCATCTGGTGAGTGTTCACAAACTTCAGAACCTAAAAGGATTTAGACTTCCCAGACACCCTAACAACTTAGGATGTTATTTAATTTCCACCAGTCAGATGCAGTCCCTCAAGACATGAATTAAAACTGAGTAACCTGGAGAAAGAAGTGCCCTGAGCATGAGGCTTCCATTTTTGCTGCTGGGAGTCTAGCAGATGAGATGTGGCTCTGGAGCCAAAAATTCCATCAATGGGGACTCCTTGATCACCCAGACTCTTTCAGATAAATGTCATGTTTCCTCTGGGTGTCCAGTTCTGTGCTATAAAGTCTTTCCTAGAGTCCCAGCCTAGAGCCTGCTTCTCCATCCCTTTCAATGATTTGGTAAGCACACATCTCACTACATCCAATCTTTTCTGTTTAAAATACAGAGGATTGTTAAAACCTAAACAATATACCTCCATGCTTTCCTATTAGATATCTTGTAAGGATATGTATTTTTATTGAGCTATTTAGCCCAGCAACATGTCATCTAAAAAGGCTTTCCTGACCACGCTTCCCATGCCAGAACAAGTGACCACACTCTCCCCCATGCTCCCTCTGTACCTTGAGTATAACTCCATCACAGCATCTGTAACATTGTAGTGCTCATGTACACTCTGACCTCTTTGGAGGAAGTAACTATTTATGTTAGCTTGGTGTCTAGAGATTTCAAAAACATCAAATTAATCCATTAATCATTAATTCACAGTCATTCTTTCAGGGCCAGCTCACCTCCACCGTAAAGCTTTACCTGACTCTTATTGTCCCTCTGTCCTCAACTATGATAACATCACTTTCAAGGGACAGTCTCACATTGGACTTCATTATTAGGGAAACATTCCTGGCCTGTGTGTTTTATCTCCCAAGTCAGATGTTGACCTCACTGATTCCAGAGACCCTACCTAATATATCTTCAAATATCTCATAAATTTGCCACAATGAATGGGTGACACTCAAAAAAAAAAATCATCTGGAGAAGTACAGGTTAAATAACCTAATGGAAGAAACTGAACACACCAATCAAAGCACAGAAATACTCCAAAGACTAACACAGACCATATAAAATACTGTCTTTCTTAGTTATCCACCACTGCTCTTTATTAAACATGTAGGAAGATGCACTATGCTCAGGGTCTAACATCCAACTCTTCTTTTGTGACGGTCTTTCAAGATTCCCAGCCTCTTTGTCATCCTTGCTTTCAGTGATCCCAGCATGGGGAAAGCCCCCAGCTGTGCACAGAAAGAGACTTTCTTTATCCTTAGTAGCTAGGTGCTTGTGGTTCAGTGACAACCTTTCGATAGAGAAAGTCTGAGTCTCCTAGAAGTAACTTCCTAGCAATATACATTACCAACCTATTTACACATCTTCCAAGATGAAACTCCAGGCAATATCATTTTATTCACACTTCACGGGATGCTTGGGGATATTATTGTTTTTATTATTGAAAGAATGGAACTAGGGAAGGAAGGAAGGAAGTAATGAAGGAAGGGAGGGAGGGAGGAAGAAAAGAAAGAGAGAAAGAAAGGTGGGAGAGAGGGAGGGAGGGAAAATGAAATAGAGCCCAGGTCAAAGGCACTTTCTCTACTACCTCTCTTTAGAGAAAGCATAAAGTATATTCTATTTATAATGTAATGTAATGAGTTAGTTCTGCTCCAGTTGCAATGATCCTCTGAGTCTTGGTTACAACAATCAATAATTCCTTCCTTCATTCATTCAATGGGTATTTACTGAGTATCTACTATGTGTGGCATCCTGGAACATACTGGGAATGCAGCAGTGAATGAACAGAGAAGATCTTTGCTCTCATGGAGTTTACAGTCTAATGGGAGAGACATAGAGTAAACAAAGTAATTACATTTCAAGATGGAATCTCTGTAAAGGGTTGCTCAGTTGAATTAAGGTGAAGGATTACATAAGATGCTATTAAAAGGAGTTGGGGTTTTGAGCACAAGCCACCTGTTCTCCTTGCTTGGCCCTGCAATAAACCTTTCTCTGCTCAAAAAAATAAAGAAAAAGAAAAGATGCTATTAAGAAACAGGCCTATATGTGATGCTTCATTGTGAGTTCTGGGAAGAAGCAGTGGCTCTAAATTTTAACCAGGATCCCCTGGTATATAGAGAAGTAAGGAAATGAAAGATGCAATGAAAACAGTCTTTGCCTACTGTACATTTTGGTGTCAATTTGCTAATAAATTAAATTCTGGTGTTAAAACAACAGAAAAGATAATTATAGACTGTGATAATTGCCATAAAGGCAATCAACATGATAACACAATAGGAAATAAGTGAGTGAGGAATATCTATTTTAGATAAGAATGAGTATGTACACACTGTACTCAGTTTCCCCTATTGTTAACATGACTAAAGTACATTTGTCATAACTAATTAACCAATATTGACACATTCTTATGAACTAAAGTTCTTACTTTATTCAGATTACTTTATTTTTAACCTAATATCCTTTTTCCGTTCAAGGATCCCATCCAGGATACCACATAACATTCAGCTGTCATGTCTCTTTAGGTTCTTCTTGGTTGTGAGTTTCTTAGACTTTCCTTGGTTTTAATAACCTTGACAGTTTTGAGAAGTTCTGGTCAGGTATTTTGTAGAATGTCCTTCAAATTGAATTTGTCTGACAGTTAGACAAGGGGTTATGAGTTTTGGGTAGAAAGACACGAAGGTAAAGCATCATTCTCATCACATCATGTCAAGGGTACATACTGAAAACATGACTTCACTGTTGACGTTGACTTTGATCACCTGACAGAGGTAGTGTTTGTCAGGTTCTCCAGTGTAAACTTACCCTTTTTTCTCCCTTTCCAAATTGTATTTTTTGGAAGGAAGTCACCACTTAAGTTCACACTTAAGGAATAGGGAGTTATTCTCCCCCAAACTGAGAGGGAAGTATCTACTACTTGGAACTCTACTGTATGGGAGATTTTTCTATTCTCCCCCTTTAATTTTATTCAATTATGTATTTGTACAAGCAACTAATCATGAATATTTATTTTTGTCCTTTAGGTCATAATCCATGTACTGCTTTATATTTTTACACTGTGGATATTTTTATTTATTACAGGTAAGAATAGGGGGAAGATAAAAGAAAGGAAGGAATGGAGAAATGGGGAATGGTAGGAAGCAAGAAAAGAAAAGAGATGAATAATAATGAAGAGACTTCTTGGCTCTGTCTTTTGAGCATACATCCATTTCAGAGAAGAGATGCAGGTCAAAAATTAGACTAAGTGTTCAAGCACTGAGTTCCTCCCCCTCTCTTCTGATTTCATCCCATATCCAACATCAGATATAGTATGAGATCTTGAGACCTAACTGTGGAAAAAGACATGCTCCTCTCTTTAAAGATCTTATAGTCCAGAGGGGGTAACAAACATGATAACAAACCACCATGATTTGATGCAACAAAGGCTAAACTGAAACATGCATGAAGTACTATGAGAGGCATGGTGGGGAGTGAATTACAGTCTGGGGTAACCAAGCAAGCCTTCACAGAAGATGTGGCATTGGAGCACCTGAGGAAGGATGAGCTGGAGTTTTCTAGGAAAATATTTGGAGAAGCGCACTCCAGAGAGAGAGATTGACATTTGGACTGCCGTGAGGAACTAATAGAATTGCTTAATTTACCATTAGGGGAAAAAGTATATTTATTTCCCCAAGGCATCAAGATTACAAGGAATGAAATAATCAGGATACTAGGGCTTTGTAAGACATGAGAAAGAGGGAAAAGAATATAAACTGTGCAGTCTTATAAATGAGTTGTGTCAGTGCATGAAACAAGAAAATATCTCTGAACTATTGGCCCCAATATTTGAGAACTGGCATACTTTATTTAGATGTGTGCTAAATCTTTGTTTCCAGTTGTTATCAGAGTTCTCTTTGTTAGAGTTAATTTAATACAAATTCAACTTTATTCTTGAGTCAGATAATTATGCCTTAAGGTGACACAGTGCCATCAGAGAATTATTATAACATGCCCACATATATATCCCTAAAGGTTCTAACTCCATTTAATAAGCCTCAGGGTAATGAATCCAGGGAGTGGATAATCACTGAGCTGAAGCCCTGGTCTCCTGACAAATCTCTTGCTCCAATGTCAACCTTCAAAACTCCAGCTTCCATTTCTGGTTCTTCTCCAGGTTTTGAAACTAATTATTTCTTTTATTTACTTTTTCTTTTTTTTTTTTTAACACCCATGGCCTTTGGTTATTCCCTTTACCAGCTTCATTCATTAAAATGAGTGAAAAGAGGCAATGCTATACTTTCAGATGACTCAACCCTGATCATCAAAGTAGAGACTTTGCATGTGTACAGTACTTTTCCATAAGCAAGGTTCTTCCAAGAATATTATCATTTTTATCCTCTTAACAGAATCCCTATGAAACGGACATTATAATACACATTTGTCAAATTGAGAAATGGAGCATCAAGACACTTAAGGGATTAGCCCAAGGTCACCCAGCTAGTAAGAGACAGGAGTAGAATACCAACTTAAATGTTCTGATTAAGTCCAGCTCACATTGAAGGCAGCAATACAAGTTCCCAAAATGATGTTTCAGTATATTGTGTGGTTCTAAATATGAAACTCCATGATCTACTCTGTCATCTACATTATGAAAACTTGGATTCCACATTTTAATTGGTCCATTTCCTCTCACCAGAATTGCACAGATTTGCATGAATATCAACCCAGCAGACAGTAAAAAAATCAACCTAATTACTGTAAGCAAATGCTGACATTTTGCCATCAGTTGTCTGTCATAGATAGAGGACCCTATAACATCATCTAACCCAACCTCCTAATTTTTACAAAAAAAAAAAAAAAGTGGAAAGGCCTCTCAGAATGTTACAAGTCTAGTTAATGACAACAACAGACCTAGAACCCAAGCCAACCCGGTCATCAGCCAAGTACTCTTTCCAACTGACCACATGAAACGAAAGAACAAGACAACTTCCCACAGCCTGCTGTCTAAAACATGTTATCATGGTTATCAACCTTCAGATTCTAGCTGAGAAACTGGTCTCAGAAATAATAATAATATCTTACAATTGTATGGTAAGTTTCCATTTACAAAATGTTTTCACGTGCACTTGATCCTCAAGACCAAAATGTTCCTAGTTTGCTATTATATTATCCTCATTTGGCAAATGGGGAGTACACCTAGGTTCTGTGAGTTTGAGTGATTTGCCCAAGGTCTTCTGATGGCAAGTATATGCTCTTTCTAGTTTTTTATGCTTCCTTTTCAGTAAACTAGTAATAAGAATATTAGGGAAGATTGCATATCCAAATAGGTAAGATGCCTTGCCCAGGAATTTAAGTTTATGTCTAAATTTGAATTTGGCATCATTATTTTCATTATAAATATAATCCATAATTATTAAAGAAAGTGTTTAAGGGGATAAAAATTAAAAGTTCTTAAAAATCACATTTATTCCCACTACTAAAGAAAAACTGTTATTAACATTTTGTTAAATTTCCATTTGATCTCTTGTTCAGCATGTTTTTAATGTACCTGTAGTCATACATTATCCTCTTTCACTTAAAGTTATATTCATTTCCTATGTCATTACAGACCTATTGTAGACATAGTTTTTGATAACTAAGATTCTATCATGTTCTTAAGAAATTATTTGTTCAAGGGATTATGGCTAATGCTTTTTAAAAAAAATTACCTCTTAGAGGTAGATCCTAAAGTATGTGGTATCTAGGAGTTAAAATAGCCCAACTAGGGGAGTGAATGGAAATATAGATGAAAGAAGGGAAGCCAGGAGTTGATGACTGCTGAAGCTGAGTGATGGGCACCCAGGGATTCATTGAACTCTTCTTGCCACTTGGGTATTTTGACATTACCCACAATAAAAAGTTTTTTTTTAAAGAAAACATCTCACCATGTTGCAGGGAAAAGTGGGGGTATCAGAGGACGGTAATGTCCCAGGTCTCAGGCGAGTCCTGGGACAGCCCCCTAGTGTGGATTCTTGGCTTTGCACAGGAAAGAATTCAAGAGTGAGCCATAGTAAAGTGAAAGCCCATTTATTTAGAGAGATATAGATTCCATAGACAGAACGTGGTCCATCTCAGAATGTGAGAGCGGCCCTGGGAGAAACACATTCCCCAGACAGAGTGTGGGTCATTTCAGAAGGCGAGAGGCCCCGAAATATGGCGTAGTTAGTTTTTATGGGCTAGGTAATTTCATACGCTAATGAGTGGAAGGAGATTATTCCAACTATTTTGGGGAAGGGGTGGAGATTTCCAGGAACTGAGTCACCACCCACTTTTTGGCCTTTTATGGTCGGCCTCGGAACTGTCATGACGCCTGTGAGTGTGTCATTTAGCATATGCTGATGTATTACAATGAGTGTATAATGAGGCTCAAGGTCTAGTGGAAGTCGACTTGTCTGCCATCTTGGACCTAGTTGGTTCTAACCAGTTTATGTTTTGTCCTCAATGGCCATGTCATCCTTTTAAGGACTGTGCCCTGCCCCCTTTCTGTCTCAAGCATGTGATTGTAAAAGTGTGCTGTAGATTTAGATTGTCATTCTCAATTCATTACTCTCTCCCTCTGTCACATAACCTGGCTGTACCCTAAAGGAGGCAGAGTAAATTGGCGGGCTCCATTGACGTCGGTCTTGGTCATGTGACTCTCTCTGACCAATGGAATGTTAGCACACATGATGGAGCACAGATTTCAGACATGCTTGCTTGATTTGACTAATCCCCTTACCTTCCTGTATCACAATGAGAAAACCATGCCCCAGGAAGCATGACCCTTCAGTTTGGTCCCAAAACAAGACATGTGCAGAAGATCTAAACACAATCTGAAGCCTGAAGCCAAGTCTATCCAACCTTCATCCTGAAGCAGAGCTGCCCAAGCTGGCACACAATCACCTGCACAATTTTTTTAAGTAGATAAATAAATTCATGCTTATAAGTCACTAGGTTTGGGATTGGTTTGCTATACAACATCTTTGTAGCAATAGCTGATTAACAAAGAGTCAAACCATTCTCCCCAAACTAAACATTTTAGGTATTTCCAGTTTTTTAATAATACAAATAGTGGACATGTTTTTGTACATAAAACTGCTCCACTTTTTCTGATCATTAAGTTCAGATATGCTGTTATGATGCTGTTTATGTGGGTAGGTTGAGAAAGTTTTGTTTGTGGATATTTTTCTAAAAAGGACAATTATGAAAAGAATTAGAACAAACTCATACTTTGTTTCTTGATGTCAGAAAGATTGTAAATATAATTTTGTTTTCTTTCTTGACATTCAAAAAGATTCTTTCCTCTTTCTCATGGAACTTGCTAAAACTAGCTCATCTGTAATCTTTCTCAAGTTCTGTCTCTTTCTTTCCAAATTCCAAGAACAAAAAAAGTACAGAGGCCTGATTGTGTAATAGTAGCATCCAATGTTGATGTGGGTGGGCTTCATTGCAAATAAAAGGGCCCTTTAGTTTGATTTTCTAGAGATTGATCGATCTTAATGGATATATGTCATAAGTTCAGTTTACAAAAACTGGAACTGAATCAGTGAATCCCACCTAGATCCATTTTTCACCTGGAAAATTCAGGAATATGTGGCTAACTGCTAAAGGGGCCAAAAGGTATTATAGTATCTATGGGCAATGGAACCCAGTGTCCAATGTTGCAACAACTTGTGAATAATTCTTTGGAGAGAAACTCTGTGACCTCCTCTGAGTCATCACTCTGTTGAGAATTCTAATTGTTCTCATGAAAATTCCAACTATGTTTTGTTACTGTATCTAAAATAAGGAGGGAGTAGAGTAGGGAGAGGGGAAGGAGAAGAGGGAAGGGAAAGAGGAAGAGGGAGGGGAAGGAGATAAAGAGGAGTTGTTCCTGGAGGTCAGGGAAATTATACATATTCTTTCACTACTGAATACAATAGTTGCTAGAGAAGAAGGAGAAGGAAGAGAATGAGGAGTGAAGATGGGGGGGTGGGGGAGAAGCAGGAGATGAAGGAAAAAAAGGCAAAGTTGAAGAAGGAGCTGTTCCTGGAGGTTAGAGTTAGGGTTAGGGGTCAAACTGTGCGTGTGCGTGTGTGTAATATCAAACACATAATTGCTAGACAAAAAATGTTAAATCACAGAGGAGTCTTTCTGGCTTCTCACTTATTCCAATTAATAATATGCACCTGGGGGCTTCCCTGGTGGCGCAGTGGTTGAGAATCTGCCTGCCAATGCAGGGGACACGGGTTCGAGCCCTGGTCTGGGAAGATCCCCCATGCCGCAGAGCAACTGGGCCCGTGAGCCATAATTACTGAGCCTGCGCGTCTGGAGCCTGTGCTCCGCAACAAGAGAGGCCACGATAGTGAGAGGCCCGCGCACCGCGATGAAGAGTGGCCCCCGCTTGCCACAACTAGACAAAGCCCTCGCACAGAAACGAAGACCCAACACAGTCAAAAATAAATAAATAAATAAATTTAAAAAATAAACTGTAAAATAAATAAATAAATAAATAATATGCACCTGGAACCAAGCTGGTTCCTCTGCAATGCTACTTTACAACAGCGATCCTCAAAGTGGAGTTCCCAAGGCCAGGAGAATCCACATCACCTGGGAACCTGTTACAAATGCAAATTCTCAGGCCCTCCCTCAGACCTACTTAATCAGAAACTGGAGAAGGTGGGGTCCAGCAACCTGAGTTTTAACAAGCCTTCCATGTGATTCTGATACATAATAAAGTTTAAGATCCACTGCTCTAGAAAGTGGCCCAGCTGGGACATGATCAACATTCACAGCTATCCCCAAATTTTTACCATCTGTTCCCCATCCTCATTCTCTTCTGGGAGACTAGGGTTGGCATGGTTACTATCACCACAAGTCTCAGTAATTTCTCTGGTTATTAGAGTCAAAGCATGGGAAATTCTCTTTCCACCACTACCCCTCTACATTGCGGTTTCAACGTCAGTTCCATTTTCAGCAATAAGTGATATTTCAAAACGAAAATGTGATATTCAGATACGCTCCACATGTGTTCCACCCAGTGGCCAATCTGGCACCTGAAAAGCGATTTATCTGTTAGTTCAGTTCTCAAAGTCTTTAGTATGCTGTTTGGAATCATTTCCACTAGTATGTGGCTCAGGGGCGAGCCCAGGAGTTCATCAACAACCTTATCAGGTCATTTTCCTAAGTTCCTCCCTCTCCAAAATCTCCCTGGTACTTTCCAGTTCCCTAAGGTTCTCCTATTTGGTCAGAAAGCTGAGGCTTTATTTACCCTATGCTGAAGGGAGTTTCCCTTGACAGCACCCAAGTCTGAGTCCAAGCAGCAGGAAGATGGGAGAGGAGAAATCGACAGGGGTTCACCTACCTTCTAGGACAACAGGTCCTTTGATTGGAGAAGGAAGTACCCTCCCTCGGAGTTTTAGGTGCCTTTGGTTCCCACTGCTGCCATTGTCACCACCAGCAGCTCCCTTCTCACTCCTCAAGTCTGCACCAGATGGTTTCTCTTGGAGCCCTGTCTATCCTTGTCAAAACCCACTTCTGGGTTTCAGGCTGCCTTGAGTCCAGGCCAAGGAATACTGGAGAGGGAACAAAATGGGGTAAACCAGCCACCAGTTGAGTAGTACTTAATTCTGGTCTTCTTCCCCAAACTGCCTGCATCTATTTGCTTTTCAGAGTCCCCAAATGGCTGCTCCTTGCGTTTTGTCCAAGTTTTATAGCCGCATTCAGTGGGAGGGACAGGGTAGATGATGCTTACTTTATTTTGCCCAGAATCAGAACCAATCTAGACATTCCTTTTTTATTGAACTAAAAGCTATCTCTCCATAATTTCTTATTTTTAGTTTTTGTCTTACATCCTGGGGTCTCACAAAATAAAGCTTACTTTTCTTCCCCCCCAAAATCCCTATATCTTCAAGTTTCCTCTTCTCAAAGCTAAAATTAGAAGTGTAATCGTTTTATAAAACTTAGATTTCTTATTTTAGGGTAAATAAAGTCAAACCACAGATGCACTTGGTAGGTACAACTTGTGGAGTATCCAGCTTCAGTTGCTTGTTTGATCTCCATTTGAAATTGAAAAGTCGACATTGCACAAAGTTTCTTTTCTATCATAAGATATATCAGGATTGGCAGATCTCCTGCATCTGGAGATAACCTCTGTCCCCCCCACCTGCACACCGCAAATCTGCTTCTTATCTTGGTTTCA
Source organism: Balaenoptera borealis (assembly GCF_965194805.1). Classification (NCBI taxonomy): domain Eukaryota; kingdom Metazoa; phylum Chordata; class Mammalia; order Artiodactyla; family Balaenopteridae; genus Balaenoptera; species Balaenoptera borealis. Next base: position 11,271,885 of record NC_138868.1, read on the forward strand.
AGATGAACCCCAAGAACATCCACTGTGGTCTCAGTCTTACTTCACATAAGTTCTGCAGCAGCTCTGGTCTCTGGTTCCTGGTCTTCTGGAGAAAAAGATAGTTTGCATTCTTTATGGATTTTGGCAACTCTCTATTGACCTTATATTGACTTTTCTCTCTATTGAAAGCTTCAATGGCTCTGAGCTCGAGAAAATCCAGTTCAGAACCCTGATTTGTTCAATTTGCCTGAAACATATGTACTAACAGGTTTCTTTTTTTTAAGTTGTTCTAATTTTTACAGTAATTTGACATGTTCATCTTTGGCTCTTCTGCAGCATCTACACCTAACCTGCCTAGGTTTTCTGTTGTTTCTTATGCTCTCATTAACTGATGCCATTTTCCCATGAAGTTTACTTCTTTTAAAATCTCTCCTCTCACTAAGAGCAGTCCCCAATTTTTTCTGTTTCAAAGTTCTGCTCCTTTGAGGGACAGTTCCTCTAGGTTCCTGTTTATTGTCTCCACTTCTCAGGTCAATTGCATTCTTAAACGCTTATGTATCATCTAGCACAAAGAAGATACTCAAAACAAATATTTGTTGAACAAAAATCTACTGTGAGTCTCATGAAGGATCAAGGCTTTCCAGTCTAAAGTAGTTCTTCCCATATCATTAGACCTTCTTTGATGTCTCATTATTTATATGCCCACGAAGATTGATTTAAATTAACTCAACAAATATCCATTAACTACATGTGTAGAATTTAAAAAAAAAAAAAGCTCACCATTGTGTTTGACTTTAATCAGACATGTAGTCTAATAATTTTTAAGTACATAATATTACCTATAATATGAGACAGAATGCCATAAGAAAGGTTTATATAAGTTTAAAGAAAAGCCTGTTCCTGATTATGCTATAAGGAACGACTTTATGGAGAAAATACCTCTTTAAGAATGTTAGGATAGGTTGGAGTTTGACAGGAAGTGACCATGGGGTATGTTCTAGTGGGGTGGAATAATGAGATGAACAAAGGCATGGAGGTGGGAAAGAATAGGACCAATGTAGGAAATAGCTTGATTAGCATGCAGAGCAAAATTGGAATTCTTCTGGGAAATCTAATGGAATTTAAGACGCAAGAAAAGAATTTATAAAGCGTCTTGAATGGCAAGTAGGGATTTTGTTTTTAAACAATAGGATAACAGTGAGCCACAAAGCAGAAAAATAACATAAACAATTAATATTTAATACATGAGTCAGAATATGGAGAGATTTTATAATTGGATAATAAAAGGTACTACTTACTGGGGACTTACATATAATAGACATTGTACTGGATGCATTGAGTTTTTTTTCTTTTTTGTCTGCCAAGAAGAGCTTACTCCAGGGCTTCCCTGGTGGCGCAGTGGTTGAGAATCTGCCTGCCAATGCAGGGGACACGGGTTCGAGCCCTGGTCTGGGAAGATCCCCCATGCCGCGGAGCAACTGGGCCCGTGAGCCACAACTACTGAGCCTGCGCGTCTGGAGCCTGTGCTCCGCAACAAGAGAGGCCGCGATAGTGGGAGGCCCGCGCACCGCGATGAAGAGTAGCCCCCACTTGCCGCAACTAGAGAAAGCCCTCGCACAGAAACGAAGACCCAACACAGCCATAAATAAATAAATAAATAAATAAATAAATTTATTAAAAAAAAGAGCCTACTCCAGATAAAAATGATTTGAGTGGATGCAATATATGACAACTGTACAAATTTGAATGGAATACATAATAGATTAAAATAGAAGATCCTCTACAAGTAGACAACATAGCAAAACTCTCTTTGATACCACTGAACTTTTATATCCACCAAGAGCTATAACAACTATTTTTCAATTCCAACAAAATCCTGGAAACTACTGAAGACACATTTACCAAATATAAATTCAGAGCTATTGTCAAATACATAATAGAAAATGTGAGTTTGCTGCCATGTTTCTAAAAACACAGTAAAGGCAATATACAATGCTCTTTAGAAAATTGCTGATGATATAAATAAGAATACAGTTTCCAGAATGCAAGCCAAAGATATGCCTTAGAAAATATCTACTTTTAAATTTACTTTTCCAAGTTATAATTTGACATAATATTTTATGTATATTAATCTTTTAGGCAATATGAGGCAGGCACTAAAATTCATTATACATAATGCTCTTGGAAGCAATTGAAAGGACAAAATAAGTTCTTTCAAAACAAACAAACCAGCGATACTACAAAAAAAATACATCACACACACAGGTATATATATATATATATATATATATATATATATATATATATATATATATATATATATATTGATGTCCAGTAAATTTTCAGAGACTCTGAACCTTATGCCAACTTTGCCGATGTAGAAAAGTAAAAGAAAAAAAAAAGAGCAAACTCATTTCAACTGTGAATTGTGAATCCCACAGTTAATCTCTTATCTAAAATGTAGTGTCAAATCAGTTTATTGTTTTTCTCTATTGGATACAGCAATATTATTTTTCAAAGAAAGATTTATACTACTAAGAAAACTTTGTGGCCTTTTCAGTATCCTAGTTGACTTGCATAATTTAAAGAATTATGAAAAAGTAAACCACTGTACTCATATATAAAAATTTATGATTGAAATTGAATGATGAACACAATAAAGAATGTGATGCTGAAGTAAACTCAGTATATGAGGAGTTAGAACCTTAAATACTTTTCTAAACTCTGGTATGAAATTTGTTTTAACAGTGCAATAAATTTACTGTAATAATTTACTAGACACCTTTTCAAATGCTACATAGTTCTCAGCATTTTTTAACTCTCATGTTTAACTTTGTCAATGCCAGTTGCTAGTAGAGAGCATAGCTTCTCAAATTTAATATTTATTAAAAATTTAAGGTCTACAATGGCACAAGAAAGAAGACTGTCAAATCTAGTGATGACTTCTATAAAAAATGAGATAAAAAAAAAATGAGATAGAACCAGTAAGCACTGAAATAATCATAAAAATTTCACCTCCATGAAAGCAAGATGTGTATTTATAAGAAAGTATTATATCCTAGTAATTTGAGTAGTATTTATTGTAATTAAAAATTCAACTTTTCTGGACTTCCCTGGCGGTCCAGTGGTTAAGGCTCCACGCTTCCACTGCAGGGGGCGCGGGTTCCATCCATGGTCAGGGAACAAAGATCCCACATGCTGCGTGGCGTGGCAAAAAAAAAAAATTCAATTTTTTTATTATTTATGTTCAATGATTGTGATCTGCATACTTTATACAGAAGGAATTCATGTTTGTTCTAATTCTATTGAAAAGCAAATAATTTGCTAGTTTAATTTTTTAACTTGAAAAAGAAGCATCTTTTTCTAATTCAAAGATGCTTTATAAGCCAAGCAACCTTGGAAATGATCCTCTTCTAGGGGTTATATGACCAAGAGAAACATGTAATGAAAAAGAAAGTTTTATTTGAAAGAACTTTTAATAAAATTAAACCTATAGTGTTTAATATCAATAACAAGTAGTAACAATCATCATAGCCACAGTAATACAAATTAAAGGCAGCTTAATATAATAAAAGAAAAAGGACCTCAAGTTATGAAATCTGGATTTCAGTCCTGTCTCAAGTACCATACATTACTTAGCCTGGGTGAGCTTCTATTAATTCATGTGTAAAACAGGAATGATAATCTCAACTTCACAAGATGGTGTTTAGAATAAAAGAGTAATGCAAGAGAACCTGGAAAACATTGCATATTGTGAAATATGCATATTTTACATATACTTTATATTATTTTTAAATGAGTATTTTTTTAATCCACAAGAATTTGTTCACCTTTTTTTCCTCCAACTTACTCCTTTTATAATAAAGTAAATTTTCGAGTCCCTTGAAAATAATGGTGGCATCCCGCTGTGGTAATGGTGATATCAAACCAATTCTTGAGAGAAGAAACAGTAATGATTTCAGAAGTTGAAAGACATACCCTAGAGTTGTGTCTACATAATTTAAGAATATCTGAAAAGCAATGAGATATTCTGTTAATCCAAAATCTTGCCTTCATCACATAAAATTTCAAAGGGCTTGCATCAAAATAATCAGGTGTTTGACCCAGTCTCTCAACCATCTAGGTAACTAGATATTGTATTATTTAATTTTTTTTTTTAATAAAAATGACAGATGATTCTGGTTGTTGCCTTCTGGCTTAATGACACTATCAGACTATAACACCCTAGGAACTATTTTTTTATAGCTTTTTCATTTTTTTTAAATTTTATTGGAGTATAGGTGATTTACAATGTTGTGTTAGTTTCAGGTGTACCTAAGAACTATTTTTAAAACAATAAGGGGGATGACATCATCAAGGCAAAGTACCAAAGAAAAGTAAGTCAACTAGGCTCTTTAAAAGCTACTAAACAGTGACTAATAAAGGCTTTTTGCTTTTCCTGCTTTGAATTTCTAAGGGCTATCAATCACTGTTGGAGATGTAAATTTATCTGTGGACTGTGAAACACTTTCAGTGACCCGGCTCTGAAGGGGGAATGCCTCACTCCAACTAAATCAGAGCAAGAGGCAAAACTGCTGAAGAGGTGCTTTGCCTTAACAGAAATTCCTGAAGGTGAGCCTGACTTCTGAGCTGGAGCAGCAGTGACAAGGTGTATGCCACAACCTGGCACTTGTTTGTGGGCAGGGATCTGGGAACATCTGCGAGATTAGTGCCAAAGATCCCTGCAGGAGCTGTAAAGGCTTGAGGACTGTGGGAAATCGTTAGAAATTATGCTTGGATTAGAAGATAGGTGCATCCTTCTAGAGGAAGGTAAGTTCTCAGCCAAACCCAGCATCTCTTGTAGCTGCCTTTTATGGTGTCAGATTCCTTACCTGTGTGCTTAAGATCCAACTATGAAGATACAGATTATAGTAAAGATACAGATTATACCATTCAGAGTTCTTTATAATAACAAAATGATCCTAATTACTCCTTAGAATAATAAAAATTATGTCTTTCTCTGGTTTATGTAATATTTTCAAAAATCTGGAAGACTGGCAGCACCACAGAATTTTGACGTAAGTTTTTTTTTAAAATTTATTTATTTTTGGCTGTGTTGGGTCTTTGTTGCTATGCGCAAGCTTTTTCTAGTTGTGTCGAGCAGGGGCTACTCTTCGTTGTGGGCTTCTCATTGCAGTGGCTTCTCTTGTTGCAGAGCACAGGCTCTAGGCGCACGGGCTTCAGTAGTTGTGGCACTCGGGCTCAGTAGTTGTGGCTTGCGGGTCCTAGAGCGCAGGCTCAGTAGTTGTGGCGCACGGGCTTAGTTGCCCCGCGGCATGTGGGATCTTCCTGGACCAAGGGTTGAACCCATGTTCCCTGCATTGGCAGGTGGATTCTTAACCACTGTGCCACCAGGGAAGCCCACCCATGTAATTTTTATTTGAATCAGTAGTATTTTTAGAGTAGCCCTAACCATAGACATCTTGTAGATTCAGGGAATTAGCTAGAAATTCTGGGTGGAATTCTATTTATTTTTTCCTCTAGTATCATTAAAGTCATGCTTCCGTGTATATGAGAGCCATGCCCTGGGAAAAGCCATTCACCAGTTTGTCCTGCGTTCCCTCGGAGTATTCAATGACAAGATCACAGATGGTTCATGGTCCTGTGACAAAAATCAAGCCAAGATTTATGTAATCATTGCTACGTACAAGGTAGATCTAAATGCTAGCCTCTCTTCCACCTTTAAATCCCTGCAAGATAATGAGTCAAGTTAATTACACTTCCTATACGGCAACCACAAGATGGAGGTATTAATAGCTATCCTCCTACCTGCTGAACATTTTAACAAAATTGAATAAGCTAGTGGAACATAAATATGTTGACAAAGTATAAAGTGGTCTTTGACAAATTGTCACTGAGTTGCTGGAAGACATCTAGTCATTCACCGAGGTTTACGCCAGGTTTACGTCACTCTCTTCCCCCAAATGCACAGTGCTCTAAAATGTTCCCTCTTTCCAGGGCCTGAAAAAGAAGCTGAATTGATTCTGGCAAATAAGATCAGGTAAGGTGCTGTTGACCAATACAACGGGATCATATCTGACCCTCTTAATGTACACCCCACCCCCATCCATCTTAGCTCACATTTTTATTTTAGCTGGGTAAATTTTCTTTTTACCAGGGAAAAAATTAATTTTATGAATGAGAGTCTTTACAAGGCCTTTAGAATCCTACCCTTCAGGTAAATGTCTAAACTTCCTTCCTGTGAGAATGACCCTGACCCAGGTCCAAGCAGTAATGAACAAAACACATGAGAGTTTGGATGACTTGTTATGTGATGATTTCTGAGTGGGAGGAAGGTTTGTCTGTGTGACAAAGCACCTGAAACAAGACCCTTGTTGTTTTAAATTCTCTAGTTTCCCTTTGAGAGTCTATTCTAGCCTAATCTACTCCCAGTAGTCTAGAAAATGCCGTACATTCAGTGTTCAGTCCCTTTTAGTGGTGCAGCCCAGAGCAGGGCAGTGCCCAGACCAGAAATGCACATCAGCCTGATTTCCTTCAAGCAGAGATTCAGGGAGATGGAGAGGGCGGTTATTTTCCTCATACAGGAAAACAGTTGGAGCTTTGAGCACTAAATTATTTAAAGTCTAACTAATGAGTGCTAATAAGATGGGCACATTTTTAGTGACCATATTTTCTAAACACAAAGGAATTAAGCTGTAGCAGGCTTGTAAAAGGAAGGTTTTCCATCCATGAACACTAGGTCACACTTAACAAGACCGTGTGCTCTGCCTAAATAAAAAACTACCCAGGCCGTGAAAAAGACATGAATTACTTATGCATTCAACAAACATTTATTAGTCACCATAGTAGGCATTAGAGGGGGAGGAACAAGATACAGTCCTTATCCTGCAGGAGATTATATATCTAGGAGAAATAAGACATATATAAAACAAATTATCATAAAAATAGAATGAGTTTGTTTTAGAAAGATGTACAAGACATTGTACTTGATTTACCATCTAGAAGAATGTGGGCATTGTCCAGTTGTGATGGGGAGAAGAATTTTTAGAAACTCCCCAAAGCTAGAAGTCTGTATTGGTGCTGTTTCCAAAACTGCTGTACTTTGCTTTACTCTTGGTGAGAAGCATGAAGAAAGTTTATAAAAGCTATGGGAGTGTTATGCCTATAGTTAAGGGCCAATGTACTAGAAGGCTCAGAGCTTTCTCTGAAACCACAAAACAATAATGAAGCCATCATGCTCAGTGCTGCTGAATTGGCACAAGCTGACCTCTTTTTCTCTCTAGGAAAATAATCCTTCAGAGAAAAATGAAGCATCTTTTATACGGGACAATATGACCCTGATGTATATTATAGGTCTTGGAATCAAGATCATTACGACCTTATATTTGATGGCCAGTATATTAATGCTAGGCAATGTATACGTTTAGAGGCTCAGTGTTTTTAGCTCAGCTTGTCCTTGCAAAACAAAAATGAAGTCAAAATCCTGAGCTCAATTGCCACATGGGGCAAATTAACTTGACTCTTATTCATAGTGATAGACTTTACAGTTAACTTCAGCCAACTCTCTTGAAAATGTGAGCTGACCAACACAAGCAAAGATAGAGAGTGGCCTGCCCAGCATAAACTCATCTTCAAAATTATTAAAGCTTTTTGAACTTCTCTGGTGGCGCAGTGGTTAAGAATCCACCTGCCAATGCAGGGGATACGGGTTAGATCCCTGGTCTGGGAAGATCCCACATGCTGTGGAGCAACTAAGCCTGTGCACCACAACTACTGAGTCTGCGCTCTGGAGCCCGCGAGCTACAACTACTGAAGCCCGCACACCTAGAGCCCATGTTCCACAACAAGAGAAGCCACCGCAATGAGAAGCCCGTACACCACAACGAAGAGAGCCCCTGCTCGCCGCAACTAGAGAAAGCCCGTGTGCAGCAACGAAGACCCAACGCAGCCAAAAATAAATAAATTTTTTTAAAATTATTAAAGCTTTAGGATAAATTAGGAGTTTGGGGTTAAAATATACACACTACTATATATAAAATAGATGACCAACAAGGACTTACTGTATAGCACAGGGAACTATACTCAATATCTTATAATAACCTACAATATAATGGAAGAGAATGTAAAAGAAGAATATATAGATATAGAGAGATATATAGAGAGATATATCTATATATATCTGAATCACTTTGCTGTACACCTAACACAACACTGAAAATCAACTATATTTCAATAAAATTTTTTTAAAATTATTAAAGCTTTAGGTGCTGAAACAGTATCATCGCCGTCATCCTAAAGCACACAGCACTTTCCTTCCTAATATATTTCTTTCTTTTGTCCTAGAAAACCCAATGTGCCACTTTTATGGGGGATGAAAACCAAACCATAGAGATCCAGTTCCACTTTCACCCATTTTCACCCATCCTGGAGGTGCAAATGTTAATTTCTGTGGCTTTCTTGCTAATATATATTGGAAGTCTCATTGGTAACACCACCATCTTTCTCACTGTCTGAGCAGAGCATTTGCTCCACACACCCATGTACTTCTTTCTGGCCAATCTGGCAGTTCTGGAGACCTTTTACTCTTCCACTGTTGCCCCTCTGGCTTTGGTCAGCTTCCTGACCTTGGGGAGAATACTCATCTCTTTCACTGGCTGTGGCACACAGATGTTCTTCTTTGTCTTTCTGGGCAGTGCTGACTGCATCCTCTTGGGGATCATGGCTTATGATCGGTTTGTAGCTATCCGGGATCCCTTCTGTTACTCCTTCCTCAGGAGATGGCAGCTGTGCACCCAGCTGGCTATGGGAGCCCTGGTCCTTGGTTTCATTCCAGCCTTACAACTGACAATTCTGATCTTCCTTCTGCCGTTTTGTGGCCACAGTAGAATCCCTCACTTCTATTGTGACGTATTCCCGATCTTGCGGTTGGCATGTGGAGATACTCGAATGCAGGAAGCCATGATCTTCATTGTCAGTGTCATCATCCTTACCATTCCCTTTTCCCTGAGCTCCATCTCATACCTCTTCATCGTGGCTGCCATCCTGCAGATCTACTCAGCAGAGGGACGGCCCAAGACCTTCCCCACCTGCTCTTCTCATCTGACTGTGGTTCTCCTCCAATACAGCTGCTGCAGCCTTATCTATTTACGCCCCAGCTCCAGCTACAACCCAGAAATGGGCTGGGTGGTGTCTGTTGTCTACATCTTTGTCACCCCTGTCTTGAATCCCTTGATCTACAGTATAAGAAACAAGGAGCTGAAAGATGCACTGAATAAGGTAATGTAGAGACATTTACTGAAGTTGGAAACGTGGGAGTTTCTGGGCTCATGTAAATGGCAGGAAATAATTCTTCAGAAAATGATAAACTCAGGGATTAGATGACATAAACATTTGGGGAACTGGATTTACTACTTACTTTCCTTTACTACTAGGAAATAGAATAGTTCCTATATCTAGCTCCCAAGTATAGTGTAAGCTCCTGAAAGTAAGATAGTATCATTTAAAATAAGAGTGAGTAGGGGAATTCCCTGGCAGTCCAGTGGTTAGGACTCAGTGCTTTCACTGCTGAGGGCCTGGGTTCAATCTAAGATCCCTCAAGCCACGTGGTGTGGCTAAAAAAATAATAATAATAATAAGAGAGAGTAAACTCTTGATGGGCAGGTATTTCTGTTTTGTTCACTGATCTATCCCCAGGGCCTAAAACAGTGCCTAGCTAAACACTCAATATATATTTATTGAATTAATGAATTCATTCAAGTGATGGCAAATAATGTCTCTATTTCCTTGTATCTCCCCACAATGTTATTCAGAGATTTGCATACACTGGGTATTCAATAAATATTTGTGGAGTAACTAAAAAGAGATTCCCTCTAAGAGCAATAATGATTCTTCAAGTTTCCACTCATAAACTCTTATTTTTCTCCTTTCTATTGACTGAGTCTTGGGAAATGTTTATTGTGAGACCAATCAGTGTTGAGAAGTTGTAAAAATATAAGACATATATATCTGGTATGTATTGTAATTTTAAAAAGTGTAAATGGTGACTTTAAAATTAGAAACAATATCTCCATTCCACTTTCTTCTCATTACAAATGGGAAATTTCAAGAAGGGGATGAAGGGACCAATGGTTGTTTGGGAGAACTGATATGAGACCTTCCTTTCTCCATTCTTGCCAATCTGTCTTCTTATAGTTCTACTTTTAAAATAACATTTTTCCATTTCTAAATATAGTGACATCTATTTTAGAAAAACTGGAAAACATAAAAGTAGACAGAAAAAAAATTAAAAATCATTTCTAACCCCACCAATTAAAACAAACCTCAGGGGGCTTCCTGGTGGCGCAGTGGTTGAGAATCTGCCTGCCAATGCAGGGGACACGGGTTCGAGCCCTGGTCTGGGAAGATCCCACATGCCACGGAACAACTGGGCCTGTGAGCCACAACTACTGAGCCTGCTGCGCGTCTGGAGCTTGTGCTCCGCAACAAGAGAGGCCGCGACAGTGAGAGGCCCGCGCACCGCAATGAAGAGTGGCCCCCGCTTGCCACAACTAGAGAAAGCCCTTGCACAGAAATGAAGACCCAACACAGCCAAAAATAAATAAATAAAAATTTTAAAAAAAAAGTCCTAGGCTGATTCCAATAAAAAAAAAAAAACCACCTCAGGTAATATTTGGGTACTTTATACATTTCATATATTATATTATGAGGAGCTTTTATACCCTGCTTCATTCTCTAACTTGTAACACAAACATCTGCCATGCTGAAGTAGCCTTCTAAAACATGGCTCTCATAACATATCTATTTATTTGTATTGGCATTTAGATGGCTACCAATTCTTCACTATTCTAAGTATCACTGTGATAAACAGCCTTATATCGTGCGTAATAAATTGTGCGTAACTCTGATTACTTCCTTAAGGTTAAAATATTTTAACCCCCTACTTACACATCACCAAATTGCATTCCAGAAAGACTACTAATTTGTACTCCCACAGACTATTCACAAAAGTACTGGCCTTATAATTTTATGGTCAACACTGGACTGGTTTCCTTCATTCTTTCCTTCCTTCCTTCCCTCTCTTCTTTCCTCCTTCCCTCCTTCCCTCTTTCCTTCTCTTTCTTTTTCTTTCTCTCTTATCATTTGTCAACTTGATGGTTTTACAATAGCAACTATCTAGTTTACATTTGTTTATGAATTGATCTTTTTATATATTTATAGCCATTTAAATTTTTGTGAGTTTTTCTAAGATTCTTAAAGAATTTTAAGATTTATTTTTAAGTCTTTGTATTCTATGTCAACACTTTATCATATGTGTGGAAAATATTTCAAAATTTTGTTAATGCTTATATATATACATATACATATATAGATTTATTATTATGGAGTTCAGTATTCAAATTTTGCTTTGTGATTTTTCCATTTTTATAGTAAATCCTGAAATTATACAAATGTTCACTCATATTTTGTTCTTGCTGCCTTTTGTTTAAAATTTCACATGGAACTTATTTATTATTCCATCGTGTGCTGTGTATTTATTCTGCTTTACACTGTGCATTAACTTTTCTCCCCAAATAAGTAACCAGTTGCTTTAGCATAATTTTCAGACCCTTTACCCACAGAATTGAGATGTCATCTTTATCACATACTAAAGGCATGTTTATGCTAAGTTCTTGGCTGTTTACTCTGTTCCATAAATCAGTCTGTATATTCCTGCACCAATATCACCTTATTTGCATCATTGGTATTTTATAATCATTTACATCATAATATTAGAATCTGTTGATCTTTCCAGAAAAGTACCATGGTTAAAAGGTCTGGAGTTTGCCTTCACCTAGGCTGTGGTGGTTTTAAAATATATCCATAAATTCATAATATATCTCCCTTTACAAGGTGGGGCTTAATCCTGCTCCCTTTGAGTGTGGACTGTACTCAATAACTTATTTCTAGCAAATAGAATGTGGCAGAATTGATGACATATGACTTCTGAGGCTGGGTCATAAAAGATATCGTGGCTGCAGCCTTGCCCTCAGATTACTCACTCTGGGAGGAGCTGCCATGTCCTGAGGACAATCAGGAAGCCCCATAGAGATGAACATCCACACGGCAAGGAACCACAGCCTCCTATGAACAGCCAGGGAGGAACTGATGCCTTTTGCCAACAGCCATGTAAGTGAACAATCTTGGGCCCAGATCCTCCAGCCCCAGTCAAGCTTCAGATGACTGGAGCCCCAGTCAAGCTTCAGATGACTGGAGCCCCAGCCAACACTTTGACTGCAACCTCCTGAGACACTCTGAGCCAGAGCCACCCAGCTAAGCTGCTCCCAGATTCCTGACCCGCAAAAGCTCTGTGAGATGGTAAATGATTTTTGTTTTAAGCTGCTACATTTGGGGGTAATTTTTATCCAGCAATACATAACTAACACACCATGTTAGTGAACATAGCCCCCATTGTCTTGGAAGTGATTGCAATGAACACAGCAGCCACTGACAAGTTGAATTTTAGGGGGATTTTACATGCACTTTGCCTACACTCCACCGTGGAAATCAGGGCATGTCCTTACCAGAGATTTAATAAGCCCCCAAATTACAAAGATTTCCCAAGCCTCCTCCAACTCTATCCCATCCTCATACACCATTATAATAAACACAGGTAGTGGTCATGGTGGTGATGACTTCTTAAGGGGAGAAAAATATTTACCTTGTGAGATTTGACTTTTGTTTCCAGAGGTTTCTGAGCCTTTCTTATCCTAAAAGCCTTATCTCCTACTCCTTAGCCGTCGTGACAGACTGTATTTTCCAAAACGATCTTGATGTCATATTCCTTCCCATATGGTCTCCTCACATTATGATGCTGACACTCTTCCCATCCAGAGGTGAGGTCCATCTTTCTTTCCCTCGAATCTGGATGGGCCTATAACTAGAGCAGAAGTGATGCTTTGTGACTTTCTAGGCTAGGTCATAAAAAAGAGACACCCAACTGACCCTTCTGGGACACTTGCTCTTGGAACCCAGCCATCATGCTGTGAAGAAAGTAAGAAACCACATAGAAAGCCCACATGTAAGTGCTCTGGTTGAAAACCCCACTGGGGTCCCAGCTGGCAGCTAGCACCAACTGTCAGATAGTGAGTGAAATGTCAAATGCTTCCAGCACCCAACCGTTGATTCACTCCCAGCCTTCAAGCAGTGCCAACTGATGCCATCTGGAACAGAGGTGAGCTGCTCTCATTATGTCCTAGCCAAACTGCAGATTCAAGAGCAAAATAAATCATTAGTGTTGTTTTAACCCACTAAATCTGGAATGGTTTGCTATACACATTATTTAATCCCAACTTCACCCTCAAAGTCCTAAATCTCTTGTGTTTTATGTTATAAATATCCTAACTCACTTAATAGGGAAGAAACAAAAGAAAAACATAATGCAGGCATCACCCTGATCAAAATTTTCCTGTCTTCAATGTCAGCTAATAGGTGAGGAAAGCAAGTGTGCCTGAGTGCTTAAGCACCCTTGTAATTTCATCAGGCTTCTACATGATTGTTAATAGAATACCTCCAGACTTTCAATAGTGTTCATGGAATACTGACAAATTTTCAGACTTTATTGAACAAGCCTCTCTTCCTTTTGTGAGTTTTGCCCCAAGAAACAGATACAGCCAAGGTCCCTCCAGTACAACAGGCTCATGAAAGCATCTGAATCTCTCTTTGCTTCTCCCAATTGCCCCAGAAAAAGGCCAGAAACTAGAAGCCAACCTATCCTCCCTCACTTAGGTGTGAGTATGGGAGTCTGACTAATGCCAGAAACATAGTACCATTAAGCCTTAGGGATAGGGAATGCCAAGGTATTGGACAAAGAGTTAGGCAGTAGGAGCTGATTAAGCTTTCATAGGATTTCCTTCCTTACTCCTGATCCTTCCCATCCTCATTCTGTTAGCACCAGCTATTGCCAGTAAAATGGGCAAAGATGTATTTTGAATGGGATGCTGCCATCCAACCCTGTTCTGATGATTCTACAGCAACCACAAGAAATCAAGGTAAGGATATATACTAAGAGGTATTTGAAGAGGACCTGGACCTATAAGGTATAGCACGTGAAGACATTGCTTATGAACCAGTAGATAGAGTTATTTTCCCGTTTCTTTTCTATACATTGGTTTGTAATTAAAAGAAGAACTCAGAAATGTTTGAACAATTACTATTGAGTGCTGAAGTAGGTGTTGCGGAAAGAATGAAATGCTGAATAAGAAATAGTTTCTGAGCCAAAGCAATCTTGAGAAAGAAAAATGGAGCTGGAGGACTCAGGCACCCTGACTTTAGACTATACTACAAAGCTATAGTCATAAAAACAGTATGGTACTGGCACAAAAACAAAAATATAGATCAATGGAACAGGATAGAAAGCACAAAAACAAAAATATAGATTGATGGAACAGGATAGAAAGCCCAGAAATAAACCCACGCACCTATGGTCAATTAATCTACAACAAAGAAGGCAAGACTACACAATGGTGGAAAGACAGTCTCTTCAACAAATGGTGCTGGGAAAACTAGACAACCACATGTGGAAAAATGAAATTAGATCACTCTTTAACACCATACACAAAAATAAGCTCAATATGGATTAAAGACCTAAATGTGAGACCAGACAGTATAAAACTCCTAGAGGAAAACATAGGGAGAACACCCTCTGACATAAATCGCAGCAATATCTTTTCTGATCCATCTCCCAGAATAATGGAAATAAAACCAAAAATGAATAAATGGAACCTAATTAAACTCAAAAGCTTTTGCACAGCAAGGGAAAGCATAAAAAACAAAACGAAAAGACAGCCCACAGATAGGGAGAAAATATTTGCAAATGATGTGAATGACAAGGGATTAGTCTCCAAAATTTACAAACAGCTCATGAGGCCTAATATCATCAAAACAAACAACTCAATCAAAAAATGGGCAGAAGACCTAAACAGACATTTATCCAAAGAAGATATGCAGATGGCCAAGAGGTACATGAAAAGATGTTCAACATCGCTTATTATTAGAGAAATGCAAATCAAAACTACAATGAGATATCACCTCACACCAGTCAAAATGGCTATCATCAAAAAATCCACAAACAATAAATGCTGGAGAGGGTGTGGAGAGAAGGGAAACCTCCTACACTGTTGGTGGGAATGTAAATTGGTACAGCCACTATGGAGAACAGTATGGAGGTTCCTTAAAAAACTAAAAATAGAGCTACCTTATGACCCTGCAATCCCACTTCTGAGCATATATCCGGAGAAAAACATGGTCCAAAAGGATACATGCAACCCAATGTTCACTGCAACACTGTTTACAATGGCCAAAGCATAGAAGCAACCTAAATGTCCATCAATAGAGGAATGGATAAAGAAGATGTGGTATATATGTACAATGGACTATTACTCAGCCATTAAAAAGAATGAAATAATGTCATTTGCAGCAACATGGATGGACCTAGAGATTGTCATACTGTGAAAAGTAAGTCAGACAGAGAAAGAGAAATATCGTATGATATCCCTTATATGCGGAATCTAAAAACAAATGATACAAATGAACTTATTTACAAAACAGAAACAGACTCACAGACTTAGAGAACGAACTTACGGTTACCAGGGGGTAAGGGTGGGGGGAAGGGATAGTTAGGGAGTTTAGGATTGACATGGACACACTGCTGTATTTAAAATGGATAACCAACAAGGACCCACTCTATAGCACAAGGAACTCTGCTCAATGTTATGTGGCAGCCTGGATGGGAGGGGAGTTTGGGGGAGAATGGTTACATGTATATGTATGGCTGAGTCACTTTGCTGTGCACTTGAAACTTTCACAACATTGTTAACTGGCTATATTCCAATATAAAATAAAAAGTTAAAAAAAAATAAAGTTCCCCAAATGAGTTCATTGTGCGGCCAAAAAAAAAAGAAAGAAAGAAAGAAAGAAAGAAATAGCTTCTGGGGAAGAAGAACTACAATCCTGCAGCCTGTGGAACAAAAACCCCATTCACAGAAAGATAGACAAGATGAAAAGGCAGAGAGCTATGTACCAGTTGAAGGAACAAGATAAAACCCCAGAAAAACAACTAAATGAAGTGGAGACAGGCAACCTTCCAGAAACAGAATTCAGAATACTGATAGTGAAGATGATCCAGGACCTCGGAAAAAGAATGGAGGCAAAGATCGAGACGATGCAAGAAATGTTGAACAAAGACCTAGAAGAATTAAAGAACAAACAAACAGAGATGAACAATACAATAACTGAAATGAAAACTACACTAGAAGAAATCAATAGCAGAATAACTGAGGCAGAAGAACGGATAAGTGACCTGGAAGACAGAATGGTGGAATTCACTGCGGAGGAACAGAATAAATAAAAAAGAATGAAAAGAAATGAAGACAGCCTAAGAACCTCTGGGACAACTTTAAACGCAACAACATTCGCATTATAGGGGTCCCAGAAGAAGAGAGAGAGAAAGGACCCGAGAAAATATTTGAAGAGATTATAGTCGAAAACTTCCCTAACATGGGAAAGGAAATAGCCACCCAAGTCCAGGAAGCGCAGCGAGTCCCATACAGGTTAAACCCAAGAAGAAACACACCGAGACACATAGTAATCAAACTGGCAAAAAATAAGACAAAGAAAAATTACTGAAAGCAGCAAGGGAAAAACGACACATAACATACAAGGGAACTCCCAGAAGGTTAACAGCTGATTTCTCAGCAAAAACTCTACAAGCCAGAAGGGAGTGGCATGATATACTTAAAGTGATGAAAGGGAAGAACCTACAATCAAGATCACTCTACCCGGCAAGGATCTCATTCACATTCGATGGAGAAATCAAAAGCTTTACAGACAAGCAAAAACTAAGAGAATTCAGCACCACCAAACCAGCTCTACAACAAATGCTAAAGGAACTTCTCTAAGTGGGAAACACAAGAGAAGAAAAGGACCTACAAAAACAAACCCAAAACAATTAAGAAAATGGTCATAGGAACATACATATCGATAATTACCTTAAATGTGAATGGATTAAATGCTCCAACCAAAAGACACAGGTTCGCTGAATGGATACAAAAAAAAAAAAGACCCATATATATGCTATCTACAAGAGACCCACTTCAGACCTAGGGACACATACAGACTGAAAGTCAGGGGATGGAAAAAGATATTCCATGCACATGGAAATCAAAAGAAAGCTGGAGTAGCTATACTCATATCAGATAAAATAGACTTTAAAATAAAGAATGTTACAAGAGACAAGGAAGGACACTACATAATGATCAAGGGATCAATCCAAGAAGAAGATATAACAATTATAAATATATATGCACCCAACATAGGAGCACCTCAATACGTAAGGCAGCTGCTAACAGCTATAAAAGAGGAAATCGACAGTAACACAATAATAGTGGGGGACTTTAACACCTCACTTACACCAATGGACAGATCATCCAAACTGAAAATAAATAAGGAAACAGAAGCTTTAAATAACACAATAGACCAGATAGATTTAATTGATATTTATAGGACATTCCATCCAAAAACAGCAAATTACACTTTCTTCTCAAGTGCGCATGGAACATTCTCCAGGACAGATCACATCTTGGGTCACAAATCAAGCCTCAGTAAATTTAAGAAAATTGAAATCATATCAAGCATCTTTTCTGACCACAACGCTATGAGATAAGAAATAAATTACAGGGAAAAAAATGTAAAAAACACAAACACATGGAGGCTAAACAATATGTTACTAAATAACCAAGAGATCACTAAAGAAATCAAAGAGGAAATCAAAAAATACCTAGAGTCAAATGACAATGAAAACACGATGATCCAAAACCTATGGGATGCAGCAAAAGCAGTTCTAATAGGGAAGTTTATAGCTATACAAGCCTACCTTAAGAAACAAAAAAAATCTCAAAAAAAAATCTAACCTTACACCTGAAGGAACTAGAGAAAGAAGAACAAACAAAATCCAAAGTTAACAGAAGGAAAGAAATCATAAAGATCAGAGCAGAAACAAATGAAATAGAAACAAAGAAAACAATAGCCAAGATCAATAAAACTAAAAGCTGGTTCTTTGAGAAGATAAACAAAATTGATAAACCATTAGCCAGACTCATCAAGAAAAAGAGGGAGAGGACTCAAATCAATAAAATTAGAAATGAAAAAGGAGAAGCTACAACAGACACCGCAGAAATACAAAGCATCCTAAGAGACTACTACAAGCAACTCTATGCCAATAAAATGGACAACCTGGAAGAAATGCACAAATTCTTGGAAAGGTATAACCTTCCAAGACTGAACGAGGAAGAAATAGAAAATATGAACAGACCAATCACAAGTAATGAAATTGAAACTGTGACTTGAAATATTCCAACAAACAAAAGTCCAGGACCGGGCTTCCCTGGTGGCGCAGTGGTTGGGGGTCTGCCTGCCAGTGCAGGGGACACGGGTTCGAGCCCTGGTCTGGGAGGATCCCACGTGCCGCGGAGCGACTGGGCCCGTGAGCCACAATTGCTGAGCCTGCGCGTCTGGAGCCTGTGCTCCGCAACGGAAGAGGCCGCGATGGTGAGAGGCCCGCACACCGCGATGGGGGGTGGCCCCCGCTTGCCGCAGCTGGAGGAAGCCCTCGCGCAGAGACCAAGACCCAACACAGCCATAAATAAATAAATAAATAAATAAAATATTAAAAAAAAAAAAAAAAAGTCCAGGACCAGATGGCTTCACAGGTGAATTCTATCAAACATTCAGAGACGAGCTAACACCCATCCTTCTCAAACTCTTCCAAAAAATTGCAGAGGAAGAAACACTCCCAAACTCATTCTATGAGGCCACCATCACCCTGATACCAAAACCAGACAAAGATACTATAAAAAAAGAAAATTACAGACCAATATCACTGATGAATATAGATGCAAAAATCCTCAACAAAATACCAGCAAACAGAATCCAACAACACATTAAAAGGATCATACACAATGATCAAGTGGGATTTATCCCAGGGATGCAAGGATTCTTCAATATATGCAAATCAATCAATGGGATACACCATATTAACAAATTGAAGAAGAAAAACCATATGATCCTCTCAATAGATGCAGAAAAAGCTTTTGACAAAATTCAACACCCATTTATGATAAAAACTCTCCAGAAAGTGGGAATAGAGGAAACCTACCTCAACATAATAAAGGCCATATACAACAAACTCACAGCAAACATCATTTTCAATGGTGAAAAACTGAAAGCATTTCCTCTAAGATCAGGAAAAAGACAAGGATGTCCACTCTCACCACTATTATTCAACATAGTTTTGGAAGTCCTAGCCACGGCAATCAGAGAAGAAAAAGAAATAAAAGGAATACAAATTGGAAAAGAAGAAGTAAAACTGTCACTGTTTGCAGAGGACATGATACTATACATAGAGAATCCTAAAAGTGCCACCAGAAAACTACTAGAGCTAATCAATGAATTTGGTAAAGCTGTAGGATACAAAATTAATGCACAGAAATCTCTTGCATTCCTGTACACTAATGATGAAAATTCTGAAAGAGAAATTAAGGAAACACTCCCATTTACCATTGCAACAAAAAGAATAAAATACCGAGGAATAAACCTACCTAGGGAGACAAAAGACCTGTATTTAGAAAGCTCTAAGACACTGATGAAAGAAATTAAAGATGATACCAACAGATGGAGAGATATACCATGTTCTTGCATTGGAAGAATCAATATTCTGAAAATGACTATACTACCCAAAGCAATCTACAGATTCAAAGCCATCCCTATCAAATTACCAATGGCATTTTTTACGGAACTAGAACAAAAAAATCTTAAAATTTGTATGGAGACACAAAAGACCCCGAATAGCCAAAGCAGTCTTGAGGGAAAAAAACGGAGCTGGAGGAATCAGACTCCCTGACTTCAGACTATACTACAAAGCTACAGTAATCAAGACAATATGGCTCTGGCACAAAAACAGAAACATAGATCAATGGAACAAGATAGAAAGCCCAGAGATAAACCCACACACCTATGGTCAACTAATCTATGACAAAGGAGGCAAGGACATACTATGGAGAAAAGACAGTGTCTTCAATAAGTGGTGCTGGGTAAACTGGACAGCTACATGTAAAAGAATGAAATTAGAACACTCCCTAACACCAAACACAAAAATAAACTCAAAATGGATTAGAGACCTAAATGTAAGACCAGACACTATAAAACTCTTAGAGGAAAACATAGGAAGAACACTCTTTGACATCAATCACAGCAAGATCTTTTTTGATCCACCTCCTAGAGTAATGGAAATAAAAACAAAAATAAACAAATGGGACCTAATGAAACTTCAAAGCTTTTGCACAGTAAAGGAAACCATAAACGAGACGAAAAGACAACCCTCAGAATGGGAGAAAATATTTGCAAATGAATCAACAGACAAAGGATTAATCTCCAAAACATATAAACAGCTAATGCAGCTCAATATTAAAGAAACAAACAACCCAATCCAAAAATGGTCAGAAGACCTAAACAGACATTTCTCCGAAGAAAACATACAGATTGCCAAGAAGCACGTGAAAAGCTGCTCAACATCACTAATTATGAGAGAAATGCAAATCAAAACTACAATGAGGTACCACCTCACACCAGTTAGAAAGGGCATCATCAGAAAATCTACAAACAACAAATGCTGGAGAAAAGGGAACCCTCTTGCACTGTTGGTGGGAATGTAAATTGATACAGCCACTATGGAGAACAGTATGGAGGTTCCTTAAAAAACTAAAAATAGAATTACCATATGACCCAGCAATCCCACTACTGGGCATATACCCAGAGAAAACCATAATTCAAAAAGACACATGCACCCCAATGTTCATTGCAGCACTATTTACAGTAGTTAGGTCATGGAAGCAACCTAAATGCCCATCCACGGACGAATGGATAAAGAAGATGTGGTACATATATACAATGGAATATTACTCAGCCATAAAAAGGAACGAAATTGGGTCATTTGTTGAGACGTGGATGGATCTAGAGACTGTCATACAGAGTGAAGTAAGTCAGAAAGAGAAAAACAAATATCGTATATTAACACATGTATGTGGACCCTAGAAAAATGGTACAGATGAACCAGTTTGCAGGGCAGAAGTTGAGACAGAGATGTAGAGAACAAACGTATGGACACCAAGGGGGAAAGCCACGGGGGGGTGGGGATGGTGGTGTGATGAATTGGGAGATTGGGATTGAGATGTATACACTGATGTGTATAAAGTGATGACTAATAAGAAATGTATAAAAAAGTAAATAAAATAAAATTTAAAAATTAAAAAAAAAAAAAAGTGTGGGACACATAGCCGAGGCTCAGGTACACGTGCTGGTGTATAGTCAGATGATTACAGGGAGAAGTAACATGGATATTGGGGTTTGTAGGCACAAGCAGAATCTGAAATAAGTTTAGAAGGGAATATTGAAGGTTTTTTACATCTTGCTCTTAAAAATATATTCATTTCTTGAGAAACTGAAGAAGTTTTTTTGTCTTTTTCCATTAATAATCAAAATAAGATTATATTTAAATATATTTTTATATATAGTCCATGCATTTAAACTCCAGTGAGTTAGCTGTCTGTTTTGATAAACTGAATAATCTGTTGTAACTTGTCTGGTGTTCTGTTAATTTGGTGTGAAGATGCAGACAGTCTTCTGTTCTTTTGTTTACAGGGTCCCTTTAATTTTGTGGCTCCCCTGGCAGTAATTCATATTTTTTGCTAAAAGGTAACAGAGTTACAAGTGCAAAACATTTACTTAATTTGTTTAGATTTATTACACCATGCCCATTCTCTAGGCCTTTGGGGCATGATCTAGATAAGAACATATGGCATAATTTATTATTTTCTCAACTCTAGTTATGTGGTAAAGCATTGTTTAACTGTCAATGAGAAAATCTCAGATTGCTCTCCTTGGAAAAGTGATTTTTTGGATAATGTTCAATTAAATTTAACAAAGGAACATTTTGTTTTCTTTAAAAAAAAAAAAAGCTACAAACAATAAATGCTGGAAAGGGTGTGGTGAAAAGCGAACCCTCCTGCACTGTTGGTGGGAATGTAAATTGATACAGTCATGATGGAGAACAGTACGGAGGTTCCTTAAAAAACTAAAAATAGAACTACCATATGACCCAGCAATCCCACTACTGGGCATATACCCTGAGAAAACCATAATTCAAAAAGATATATGTAAAACAATGTTCATTGCAGCACTATTTACAATAGCCAAGACATGGAAGCAACCTAAATGTCCATCAACAGATGGCACATATATACAATGGAATATTACTCAGCCATAAAAAGAAACAAAACTGAGTTATTTGTAGTGAGGTGGATGGTCCGTCATACACAGTGAAGTAAGTCAGAAAGAGAAAAACAAATACTGTATACTAACACATATATATGGAATCTAAAAAAAAAAAAAAAAAAAGGTACTGATAAACCTAGTGGCAGGGCAGGAATAAAGACACAGACATAGAGAATGGACTTGAGGACACGGGGTGGTGGGGCAGGGGGAAGGTGGGGGGAAGTGAGAGTAGCATCGACACATATACACTACTGAATGTAAAATAGATAGCTAGTGGGAAGCAGCCGCATAGCACAGGGAGATCAGCTCGGTGCTTTGCGATGACCTGGAGGGGTAGGATAGGGAGGGTGGGAGGGAGGCTCAAGAGGGAGGGGATATGGGGACATACGTACGCATATGACTGATTCACTTTGTTGTACAACAGAAACTAACACAGTATTGTGAAGCAATTATACTCCAATAAAGATCTAAAAAAAAAAAAAGTAAACCCGAAAAAGAAAAAAAGAAAAGGAAAGTAGTACTTGGAGAATTAATGGAAAGAAACAAAGTATCACTGGTTGAAAACATTTTCCTTGATATCCTAGCTTCCTTGATGCTATCATTAAATTTTTATTCGTAATTAAAAATAGCAATTTTTAATTACTTAATATTTATTCCTAGTTTTTTTCCATTTCCATGTGAATAAAAGTATTCCATATTATGTGCAAAAAAAAAAAAAAAGAAATAGTTTCTGGGAATTCCCTGGCAGTCCAGGGGTTAGGACCTGGTGCTTTCACTGCTGAGGACCTGGGTTCAATCCCTGGTCAGGGAACTAAGATACCACAAGCTGCACAGCCAAAAATAATCACTATCATCATCATCATCATCCCTTTCCCAGATTGTGTAAATGATGAGGGGAATAGCTCCCAATGCCCCCACCCCCGCTCTGCAATGCTCAGAGAGTCAAAAGGAAATAAGGGGGGCAATGGCGCTGTAAGCTCCCCGTTCTCTCACCAGTTCAGTAATAGAAAAATGTGCAACAAAACTGGCTTTCTGCTCTTATCTTCCAATGCCATGATCTAACCCAACAAACCATCGTATTTCCTCACCTCTAACTGACATCCAATCACATACTCATACAGGAGAGATGTCCCTACAACCTGTTCTTACTGTCAAGGCCTGGTCAGCACGGAGCTGCCCCTTCTGGGATCCATGGCAGGAGTGGGGGGCCTGCATGTTCTCTTACTCATTCGTTTTTTTTTTTTTAAATCTCATTAACAGCTTTTTAATATGATTTTTTAAAATTTATTTATTTATTTTTGGCTGTGTTGGGTCTTTGTTGCTGCATGCGGACTTTTTCTAGTTGAGGCGAGCGGGGTCTACTCTTCGTTGCAGTGCGCGGGCTTCCCATTGCGGTGGCTTCTCTTGTTGCGGATCATGGGCTGTAGGGCACGCAGGCTTCAGTAGTTGCGGCATGCGGCCTCAGTAGTTGTGGCTCGCGGGCTCTAGAGCACAGGCTCAGTAGTTGTGGCGCACGGGCTTAGTTGTTCCGCGGCATGTGGGATCTTCCCGGACCAGGACTCGAACCTTTGTCCCCTGCATTGGCAGACGGATTCTTAACCACTGCGCCAACAGGGAAGCCCTCTCACTCCTTCTTGATTCTCCTTTTAATGGCCCTTCATAGTTTCACCTAGTAAATCTTTTTTCACCTTTAAATAGTATAGGGATGTCCCTGGCAGTCCAGTGGTTAAGACTCTGCACTTCCACTGTAGGGGCGTGGGTTCCATCCCTGGTTTGGGAACTAAGATCCCACATGCCACACAGTACAGCCAAAAAAAAAAAAAAAAGTATACAAAACAAACACTTAAACTTTAAAATGTTTTCTCATTATACTATCAAAAATCATTTTGGATACCCCCAATGGTTACCACATACCACATGTGATAGGCTGAAAAATGGTCCCCCAAGTCCTAATCCCCAGAAACTGTATGTTCCTTTATATGGTAAAAGGGACTTTGCAGATGAGATAAGGGTCCTGAGATGAGGAGATTATCCTGGATTATGCAGTTGCCCCCACTGTTATCACAGATTATTTATAAGAAGGAGGAAGGAGGATAGGAGAGAAAAATGTGACAACAGAAGGAGGGTGAGAGAGGGAGAGCTTGGGAGATGCTATGCTGCTGGCTTTGAAGATGGAGGATGAGGCCATAAGCCAAGGAATGGAAGCAACCTCTAGAAACTAAAAAAAAGAAAGAAAACAGATTCTCGCCTAGTGCTTCCCTAAGGAACACAGTACTAGAACCCATTTTGGATTCTGACCTCCAGAACTATAAGAGAATAAATTTGTGTTGTTTTAACCCACTAAGTTTGTGGTAATTTGTTACAGTAGCAATAGTAAACTAATATACTACCATTCAGCACTTAACTCATACCTAATAAACTACCCCCATCCTGCTCAAGACATTTTACACAACAGATTCTCAACTTTTTACATAATAGACTCTAAAATATATTATTAGCTGTTGGAGGCTGTCATTGAAAGGACATGATCGGGACTTCCCTGGTGGTCCAGTGGTAAAGAATCCACCTTCCAATGCAGGGGACGAGGGTTCAATCCCTGGTCGGGGAACTAAGATCCCACATGCTGAGGGGAAACTAGCTCCATATGCTGCAACTACTGAGCTCGCGCACCTCAACAAGAGAGCCCGCCGCAAACTACAGAGCCCATGCGCCCTGGAGTCCATGCCACAACTAGAGAGAGAAAACCCGCACACCACAATGAAAGATCCCGCATGCCTCAGCGAAGATCCCAAGGGCCATAACTAAGACCCGAGGCAGCCAAAAAAAAAAAAAGAAAAGAAAGAAAGAAAAGATAAACAAATAAATAAATAAATAAATAAAAAATTTAAAAAAGGACATGATCATCCATGGAGCCATGAGCTGGACCCTGGCAATTGGACACTCCACACCCCCTCCTCTGTCCTTGTAATGTACACTTTGCCCACCATTCCCACAGTGGGAGCTATTTTCAAGGACAAGAGAGTAGGATGTTGTTGAGACTACCTGGATGGTAAACGTGACTGGCCCTGTTCTGGGCTCCACATAAACTTTTAAGATTCTGGCAGGCGGGTAAGGAGACCTACTTGCTTGCGGCTGTCCAAGACAAGCCCGTGTGTAAGTTCTCTTGCTCTGTAGGTACTTCTTACCACCTACCAATCTGGAGTGGCTGCCTCTTTCTTCAGTCTCTCCTTGCCCTCTATGTATGGGGGGCCAGTTTGTGAACCAGCATGAGCACGGGCCATTTATTTATCTTGTTAATGACAGAATCGGCAGGATGTTAAGGCTGATTCAAAAGAGATATAAGAAACTATGAACTATAACTAGTGTGGAGAAGAATGCTGGAGTGGGCTTCCCCGGTGGTGCAGTGGTTAAGAATCCGCCTGCCAATGCAGGGGACACAGGTTCGAGCCCTGGTCCGGGAAGATCCCACATGCCGTGGAGCAGCTAAGCCCGTGCACCACAACTACTGAGCCTGTGCTCTAGAGCCCGCGAGCCACAACTACTGAAGCCCACACGCCTAGAGCCCGTGCTCCGCAACAAGAGAAGCCACCGCCATGAGAAGACTGAGCACCGCAACGAAGAGTAGCCCCCGCTCGCCACAACTAGAGAAAAGCCCGCACGCAGCAACAAAGACCCAACTCAGCCAAAAATAAATAAATAAATAAATAAATAAATAAATTTATTTAAAAAAAAAAAAAAAGAATGCTGAAGTAAGACTCAAATGTTAAATATCATACCAGTTAATATCCGGCAAGGCAATAAAACTGTCCCCTGTGGGATTATCTTTTCTATCAAAATGAAATCATCTCAACTGGACAAAATTAATTTGCAATTTAGCAATCTTCTACAAATTAACATCTAACTTCACTGAGTCTGGTACCTCACTAATAGTAAATACTAAGTCAAATAAAGTTGCCTCCCCTAGAACTTCAAATTATCCTGAAGCAGGCTCGTTAGACAACGTTCTTGTTATAACATAGAAAGGGCACACAAAAACCTTTTTTCCTTATTTCCCAGTTTTGTACAATTTTTCTAAACACACTTGTCCCACTTACCTATTAGTGAGTAATAAACTACTCCAAAATTCTGTGGTTTAAAACCACAACCATTTGATTATAATACCACAACCATTTGATTATAATACCACAACCATTTGATTATAATACCACAACCATTTGATCATAATACCACAATGTTATGGGTCAGGTATCTGGGAAAGGCTCAGCTGAGTGATTCTCCTGCTCCCCATGGTGTTGAATGGGGTCACTTGATGACATTCAGTTGCTAGCTGAGCTGGTCTGGACAGCTTCATTCACGTGTCTGGTGTGGCTGGTAAGCTGGGTATAGCTGGACCCCTCTTCCTCTTCACGTAGCCTCAGGGCCTTTCCATATGATCTCTTCAGCAAGGTAACTGGACATCTTACACGGACTTACACCATCAATCTTCTTAAAGACCAGACACAGAACTGCCATAGCATCACCCACCCCGACCCCTACTCCATTGGTCAAAGCCATCATAATCCAGTCCAGATTCAAGGAATAATGGAAGTAGAACCCACCTCTTATTTATTTATTTTTATTTTTGGCTGTGTTGGGTCTTCGTTTCTGTGCGAGGGCTTTCTCCAGTTGCGGCAAGCGGGGGCCACTCTTCATCGTGGTGCGTGGGCCTCTCACTATCGTGGCCTCTCTTGTTGTGGAGCACAGGCTCCAGATGCGCAGGCTCAGTAATTGTGGCTCACGGGCCTAGCTGCTCCGCGGCATGTGGGATCTTCCCAGACCAGGGCTCGAACCCGTGTCCCCTGCATTGGCAGGCAGATTCTCAACCACTGCGCCACCAGGGAAGCCCCAGAACCCACCTCCTGATGAGAGAACAAAGAATTTGTAGCCTTGTTTAATCTACCACAAGTTTCGTCTTATACATTTTTATTTTCATTATATTGCTAATCCTTTTGTCTAAAGTCTGCTGCACCAAGAGTTCCCATAGCTTTCTGGGATGTCCGTCACAACTTTGTTGGCTACATGAGAAATGACCCTCTGGGCAGCCCACCACTCTTTTTCTCCCTCTCTGTAACCCTTTGCAAGCACTCATGGACAATATCTTAAAGCAGCGGTACGCACTTGAAGGTCCTAGAACCAACAGCATCAGCGTCACCTGGGAACTTGGCATAAATGCAATTCTCAGGTCCCACTTCAGACCTACTGAACCAGAAACTCCAGGGATGGGGTCCAGCAGTCTGTTATAACAAGCCCTCTTGGCGAGGCTGGGAACCACTGTTGCAGAGCTGTACGTTACTTAATGAAAATGAATACAACATCTGAAACTAGTCTCACAAGAAAGTACATTTTATGTTCTTTTACCATGATCTAAAAAAAAAGAAGCATGTATAGAATCTGTAAATACCACAGTGGATTATTTACAGCCTCTGGAGAAAGGACAGACAATGCCAAAGCACGGTGGCTTTCACTAACTGATGTTCTCTCTCAGCTGTGAAGAGCCTTTTCCGTATGCCCGGGCTCGCAGGAAAGACTTTTCTTCCACCCACTCAAGGGACACTCTCCAGAGGCCTCGTATCTTATTTCTACAGAATTACTTGTGAAAAGAATTTGTATGCTCTCCATCTTAATAATGGGCCTATTACACAGCTCAAAAAAATACATTATTCACCTAAAGGGACTCTCATTAATCTCCTTCAAAGACAGTTGGTGCATGAGAAAAACAGGTAATTTTATTGATTGTCTATATGACACCTTGTTTTCTGTTTCCTTCTCTGCTCTGTATTATTTCTTTCCTTATCTTTTCTTCAAAATTTTCCTATAGTTCATTTATATTCAAGCTTTCCTATTTTCTTATATAAACTGCTTTAGCTGTATCCTAAAAGTCTTTATATGTTAATAAGTTTATCATTCAGTTCTAAGTATTTTCTACTTCCCATTATGTTTTCTCAAGTAGTCCATTAATTAGAGGCATGGAATTTTTTTTTTTTTTTTAATTTCTGATCTCTAACATAATGATCAGAAAACAGTATCTGCAACATCAGGAATCAGCAAACTCTTTGTGTAAAGGGCCAGACAGTAAATATTTCAGGCTTTGCTAGCCAAATGGCCTCCATTGTAAGTATACAACTCTGCCTTGGTTGCCCTAAAGCAACCAAAGACAATATGCAAATAAATGACGGTGGTTGTATTCCAACAAAACTTTACTTACAAAAACAGGCAGCTGGCCAGATCTGGCTGTGGGTCACAACTCGCCAACCCTTGGCCTACATGGCACCAATTCTTTGGTCATTGTGCTGTTACCTGTACTACAGGAAGTTTCGTAATGTTCCATGAATGCTTGAAAACTAATTATCATCTTATCCTTGGCCTGCTCCACTTTAAGCTTTAGGCCTGGCCCATGCAAACATTCGCTTTTGTAAAACCATCACAGTGATTAAGAGATTGGATTTTTGGAATCAGAGAGAACTGGTTGCCACTTTCCACTGGGTGGTTTAGGATAAATGAATTAACATCTCTAATCCTCAGGTTCCACATCTCTAGGGAAAATAACAGTACCTACCTCACAGGGTTGGCATAAGGCAGACTTCAGTCATTAGTAGAAGTAGTATTAGAATCATCACTGAACCACTACTCTGTGAGGCAGGTTTCATTAAACCCATTTTACAAAGAGATTAAGCCTCAGACGTGTTTAGATAACCTGCTCCACATCTGACAGCCAGTGACAAAGTACTGATTCCCACCCATAACTTCTAGTTCCAAATCCAAAGTTTCCACTACTCAGACTCTGATTAATCAATCTGGTCATACTAACATGTAAGGAATTTATGCCACTCCTAGGCGAGGCTGTATTTTAAGACACCGGGAGAAAGGAGTTGAGAAACCCACTCCTTAATTCTTCGAATTAATTCTTTGTGGTCCAAGTTTAGTCCTTACGGGGAAAGAAAGAGTTCTCCAGGGCCGAAAGGGCATGCAAGGCGCTAGCGGAGGTATACCTCCCAAACAGACTTCTGGAAGCAGGCTGCCGAGGCTTACACCCAGGACAAACGTTTTTCTGGGCTTGATCCTCTAAGCAGGTGGTGTCACCCAGCGGCGCACTCAGCCTCGATGACCTTGCTGCCCATGGCTGTGCTGCCCTTCTTCACCTGCCTGGAGCGCCTGGGACCTAAAAATACCTCCCTGGTGGAACCTCCCGGAACATGCATTCGGCTTTTTTTTTTTTTAATCGCCCTCATCACTTTGAGACACATAAATCACAGCCCTGACCCGCTGTCGACTCAGCAGATGACGTGCCGCCGAAAGTGGCGACGAATTCAGCCCTTTTCAATGATCTGAACTTTTATTTTCTTCCCTCCACTCGGCGCATATTGTATGTCGTGAGGACTGCCAAGCAAAACCCGCGAAGACCGTGTTGGACGCTGGCAAAACAGTCTAGAAATCTCCATTTCTCCCAGTCCAGGCTAATCCTGGGACTCTTCAAAGCCTTACCCTGTGACAATCACAAGGCTTTTCTCCGCCCCGTCGGTGACGGAAAACTCGTGACTCAAACCTGAGCGCCGGGCGGGCGCAGAGAAGCCAGGGGCGGAGCTACAAGTCCAGATCGCGAGGAAGCCCCCGACGGGCGGCGCGTGCGCAGTGTCTCGCCATGGGACCTCCTTCCCGCCGCGGAGACTAGGAAGCGGGACGCCAAATCTGTCCCCGCGCAGCCGCCGCCGCCGGGCGCCGAACGGGGCGGCCGCCCTCCCCGAGGCGCGCCTGCGCACGTTCCCACGCACGCTCCGGCGTACGGCGGCGGCCAGGGGTCGCGAGCCGGTGGAGGACCCGCGCGCGGAGGAGCGCGGAGAGTCAGCGCTTCTTCCCTCCCTCCCCCATTCCCCTCCCCGCTCCCTCCCCCCCCTCCCCAAGAATGTTCCGCTACGAGGTGAGTTGTTGCGACCGGAAGTGACCCCTCCCTCCCTCCCTCCGTCCCGCACGCGCCCCTCTTTCTCTCTCACCCCCCGCGCGTCTGTCCAGCGCTCCTGGGGGGAGGGGGCGGGCGGCGGGACCCGCGGGACCGAGCGGAGTGCGTCGGGTCTGGGGTCGCGGGTTTAATCTGAGGGCTGAGAGCTGGCTTCGGGGGGCGGGACTGTCCTATCAGTTGCCACCGAGGAGAGCTGATCTCTGTTTTGGGGTGGGGAGGGCCCCTTACGTGCCTTAACCAGACCACTCCCCCACCCCCGGAGGAGCGAGGAGTAGAGAGCGTTGCAGCCACCCTCGGTGGCTCTTGAGGAAGCGTCACTCGAGAAAGCCCAGAGACGCGTTTCCCGCCCTGGACCCGGAACCATCTCCCCTCCAATTACTTATACACACCCCCTTACAAACCGGCGACCGTCAGGTCCCGGGGGCGTGGACTCGCCCTTTGACTGGGGCCGAAGACCGTTTACTAAAGAGGACTCCGAGTTGGGAAGGGGCGTGTCCAGCAGAAGTTCCTTCTGGGAGAGTGGAGGGGGACGTGGGTTTGGTGACGGTCCGGGTATGTAGCAACAGTCGAGAGCCCTGACAGTGTCACTGGTTCGCTCTATGACCTTTAGCGACTCCTAATCATTGGACAGGGTTTCTGGATTTGTAGAACCAAAGGGTTGGTTTAGATGACCCCTAAGAGTCTTTCCAATGTAAAAAGCAGTGATTTGGTTAAGTAGATCTTTGTGATTTGGGAGTGCTTCTGGAAGTTGCCTGTGATGGGGAGGCAGTTGCATGCTTGCTTTGTGTAAGTTTGGGAGACTTAAGATGGGTAGGATGGCCCTTTGACCTAACCTTTCATTTGGGAACAGCCTGGCTAAGAGGTAGCCAGTCAGGGTGTATCAGAAATGTGACTGCAGAGAGAGTGTGGAATTCCGATCCTGAGTCTTTGAAAACTGGGGACACATATACTTGGTATTTGATAGGAATGGTTCAAGATCAAACTGCCTTTATGTAAACATGGAGAGAGATGATGAGATGCAGTAGGCAAAGTTTCCAAAAGAAAAGAAAACTTGGAAAATAAATCAGTTGAAAACTGAAATGGGGGTGGGGGGGGTATGTTTAAGATAGTACACACCTAAGTTGTTAAACTGGTGATATCTAGCATTGTTTAGCAATACCCAATGTTTGCCTAAATCTTTGCCTCATTTGATCCTCACAACAACTTTCTGAGGTAGGTGGTATTGTCCCTGCATTACCACTTAAGAGATTGTGGCTTAGAGGCTAACACAACCTGAGACAAAATAGATGCTCAGGGGGTATTCATGAATTAATCAGAAAGGATGTGACTTGCCCAAGTTGGTATCACTTGTAAGAGTAGAGACACAACTTAAACCTGTCACATCACAGCTTTTCAAAAGTCCACTTAATTGTGATTGAACACTTAGCTTTCTCCTTTATCACCAGAGTTTGGGCCTGTAGGAAAACAGAAGGGGAAAAGGAAAATGAAGAGAAAGCTTTAAAAGGGAATAATAAAATAGTTGAAAAGGTGACATGAATATGGGGAAGATGAGAATTTCATTGGAAAATATGGGTAGAACTCAAGCAAAATAATAAAGTGTTCATTTTCAGTTGTCATTATTATTGTAACCAGTGATGGAAAGGAAGTTGGCAGGCCTCATTTCTTGGTTGCATGAGGAAATGCTATTATTAGATTCCTGATAAATAGAGAAATGGAAGTTTGGGGGAAGAGGTTAAATAAGGAATAGGAACGAGAAACTGAAAGAAAAGGTACTGAAGTCTTCCAGTGTCAGGGAAATTGGGGGATAGAAAAAATGCCATCTGCACAAAAAGTCATAATGAAGCTATTGTGTTGATCGGGAAGATAAAAACATTTTTTTAGAACGAGGTTGTGAACTTCATGAATAGCTGATCTCTTTTTTCTCTTTTTTTAGTCTTTGGAGGATTGTCCTCTGGATGAAGATGAAGATGCATTTCAGGGCCTGGGAGAGGAAGATGAAGAGATTGATCAATTCAATGATGATACATTTGGGTCAGGTGCAGTTGGTAAGTGACGTCTTTCTTTTATAATGTCATCTTGGTCTCTTGCTGTTTTCAAATGCTCTCTTTTATAAGTACTTTTGTCTAAGTAGGCGTAACCTCATTCACAAAGTTGGCAAACTGTTCTGTTCTTCACTCCAAGCATCTACCCTCCTCCTCTGGGCTTCCTTTTTGCCTCACTTACAAAACCAGGTGTTTTCTAAGCCCTGTCCCTTCCAGCTTTATGATCTATGGCTCTAAGTTGACACTATAAGGAATTCAAATGATTAAAGAAGTGGACATTTTACAAAGGTTTAAAATAATCCTAAAAGAAGGAAATTTTTATTTGTGGAACATGGAACTTAAGGAAAACTAGTGGACTAGGAGAAAACTCAGATTCAGGTGTATATGTTTTAAAATTCAGTTGATCAATAATATATTGCATGACCCTGCTATTGCCCTATAGTATATTCAATAAATAAAGCTTTTCATTCCAAGAATTTTGGTGATAGAAAGTCTTCATAAGTTAAAAAAGTGTTGTGCACAGATGAAATTTTCTCATCCTTGGGTATAGATAAATATTCCTGGTGTTGGAAGTGGTTAAAAAATTAAAGAGCCAAACTAAACTAGAGGCCACAGTTGTAATTACTGAGATGAAAGGTTTAGGGAGCAAGCTTACATAATAAAGTTTGAGAGTTAGAGATCCTGGAACAAGTATACTAATAAGTTAAAATTAAACTGTACTTTGGAAAGATGAATAGGTAAGGGAAGTCCCTGGCGGTCCAGTGGTTAGGACTCTTCGCTCTCACTGCCAAGGGCCCAGGTTCATCCCTGGTTGGGGAAGTAAGATCCTGCATACCCTGTGCAGCCAAAAAAAAAAAAAAAAAAGAATACGTAAGGCCAGAAACTATAAAACTCTTAGAGGAAAACATAGGCAGAACACTCTATGACATACATCACAGCAAGATCCTTTTTGACCCATCTCCTAGAGAAATGGAAATAAAAACAAAAATAAACAAATGGGACCTAATGAAACTTAAAAGCTTTGCACAGCAAAGGAAACCATAAACAAGACAAAAAGACAACCCTCAGAATGGGAGAAAATATTTGCAAATGAAGCAACTGACAAAGGATTAATCTCCAAAATATACAAGCAGCTCACGCAGCTCAATAGCAAAAAAACAAACAACCCAATCCAAAAATGGGCAGAAGACCTAAACAGACATTTCTCCAAAGAAGACATACAGATTGCCAAGAAACACATGAAAGGATGCTCAACATCACTAACTAATCATTAGAGAAATACAAATCAAAACCACAATGAGGTATCACCTCACACTGGTCAGAATGGCCATCATCAAAAAATCTACAAATAAATGCCGGAGAGGGTGTGGAGAAAAGGGCACACTCTTGCACTGCTGGTGGGAATGTAAATTGATACAGCCACTATGGAGAGCAGTATGGAGGTTCCTTAAAAATCTAAAAATAGAACTACCATATGACCCAGCAATCCCACTACTGGGCATATACTCTGAGAAAACCATAATTCAAAAAGAGTACCACAGTGTTCATTGCAGCTCTGTTTACAATAGCCAGGACATGGAAGCAACCTAAGTGTCCATCGACAGATGAATGGATAAAGAAGATGTGGCACATATATACAATGGACTATTACTCAGCCATAAAAAGAAATGAAATTGACTTATATGTAGTGAGGTGGATGGACCTAGAGACTCATACAGAGTGAAGTAAGTCAGAAAGAGAAAAACAAATACCATATGCTAACACATATATATGGAATCTAAAAAAAAAATCATGGTGCTAAAGAACCTAGGGGCAGGACAGGAATAATAAACGCAGACGTAGAGAATGGACTTGACACAGGGAAGGGGAAGTTGGGATGAAGTGAGAGAGTGGCATGGACATATATACACTACCAAATGTAAAACCGATGGCTAGTGGGAAGCAGCCACATAGCACAGGGAGATCAGCTTGGTGCTTTGTGACCACCTAGAGGGGTGGGGTAGGGAGGGTGGGAGAGACACGCAAGAGAGAGGAGATATGGGGAAATGTGTTTATGTATAGCTGATTCACTTTGTTATACAGCAGAAACTAACATATCATTGTAAAGCAATTATACTCCAATAAAGATGTTAAGAAAAAAACCAAAACATTGTATAGAGGTAACATTTTAACCACAATTCTGTCAGTATTGTGGTTTTTTGTTTTAGTATTGTTTTAAAATCATTTCTGTAATTGCTTTAAAATATTATCTCGTAGTTTTAATTTTGTCCATTCCATTTCAATAAGATTTGACAAACACATTTGAAAAAAAAAAAAGATGAATAGGTAAGAGTCCATGCAACTCTCTTTGCTTTGACTGTTGGTGTTGAAAAGCAGCAATGACCACATTTATGTTGGGATGTGTGAATATGTGGGATTTCAAATATTCAAGTTAAGTAATAAGAGGAAATTTATCAGTAGTGGGTAACCCCAAAATGTTCAATATCAAAAACAAATAAGAGGTCTTAAAAATGTTGTATTAGGACTTCCCTGGTGGTGCAGGGGTTAAGAATCCAACTGCCAATGCAGGGGATGGGATCAATCCCTGGTTGGGGAAGATCCCACATGCCGGTGAGCAGCTAAGCCCATGCTCCACAACTACTGAGCCTGCACTCTAGAGCCCGCGTGCCACAACTACTGAAGCTTTCCCGCCTAGAGCCCGTGCTCCGCAACAAGAGAAGCCACCGCAGTGAGAAGCCCGCGCACCGCAACAAAGAGTAACCCCTGCTCGCCTCTACTAGAGGAAGCCCGCGTGCAGCAACAAAGACCCAACACAGCCAAAAATAAAATAAAATAGTTGTATGGGTTACTGGTTTTGCACTGACCTAAACAGCTTAAGTTTATTTAAGCTTAGACTGAGTTGAATGAACTGGCAAAAATGAAAGAGCATACTATTTTCAATCAGGGTTTACAAAATTCCTTGGAGAGCTAAAACTGCTGCTGTTGGAAGCAGCAAGAGAAGCATTTAAGGTAGAAGCTAGGCTTATTACAGAAGGGAACCAAAGACCTTTTGGATTACAGCCATAGTTTAGGGGATGAGATTGTCCAAGAGGATGACGTGATCTCAGATGCTGTTCTCTCTCCATGGAGATCACAGGGAAAGGGACATAGAACAGAATGACGAAAGCAGGGAACTGATGTGAATTGCAAATTATATTTGAAACTTTAGTAAAAACCTATAGAATACAATAGAAGCTACAAACAGTGTGTGCTTGTTTCTGGAACTCTTTTTCTCTTAAAATATTGTACTGAATGTTACCATTTTTTAGCAAATTCATCTGTATTAAAATGAAATTTATTAAAATGAAGTATGTTGAGGTTAGCCAGCATAGTAAATGTCCTCAGTTTTTAACCTGGACAGAAGAGGAATAGTTTTGCCTTCTCATTGACTTCCAGAGTGCTAGTCTTTTTTTCTGAGTTTTCTATGTTTCTCACAAGATGAGGAAAGTATTGCCTTAAAAGAATTTTAGTGTGTGCAGAACTGCATTTTATGTGGTGGAAAATGAAAAAGCCCCTGGGGTTACACAGTAAAAGAACAGGTGATAAAAAGTAAAGGCAGTGAAGTAGCATATGGTTAGCCCATTTTGTACCCTGAGGCACAAGGATGATTAAGGACTTCTTGGTCAACAAAGTTTATAATGGAGAAGAGATTTCCCAGTGTGAGCCCTTTCCATTGAGAGTATAATATACTTGAATTGTGAAGTTAAAACCTTAGTTCCTCATCTTGATATAAATACTATACGGGTTTATAAAAAGAAAATTGCTTTCTAAGTCGACCTGTGACTTGTTTAATATACTTCTAAAGGTGGATATACAGCTGGTGTAGAGAATTTAAACCAGGAGGTAAAATGTCAGACCTATGACATACATTTTGGTTTGTTGGTTTTTAACTCAAGGAGTATCTTGAGTAATACCTGTTAGTACAGTAGTTATTTTAAGTCACTGGCTACAGATGCTCTGATGTCACCTTTCCTTAAGAAACTAGTCACTGTCTTCTGCATGGAAAAATGTTTGCATCATCTTTGAGCAATAAATGGGCCACAATAATCTCAACTCGTTCTCTAAAAATAAAAGCTTACACTTAAAAGGTGCTTATTACATGCTAGGGACCGTTCTAAGTGTTTCACGTATATTGTTAATCCTCATAGCAACCTTGCAAGGTAGGTACTATTATTATCCTCATGTTAACAAATGAAGAAGGAAAATGCCAGAGATGTTAAGTAACTATAAATACAATCAATGTAAGCTACCAGTTATGTTTTAACAGTCTTTGGGGGCTCTTTGGGGATCTCCTGCCTCCACATGGAAGGGCTCCCCATTCTTTCTACTTCCTTTTTATTGATAGCTGCTGAAATCTTTAGGGACTGAGATTGCTCTACAATTAAATCACATCTACTTCCTGTTCATTTTGTTTTTATTCAAAAACAAATATCCCTGAGACAGACTTGAGGGGAATTACCACAACAAGCATACATTTATAAAAGCAACCAGGAATTCAGTAACCCACATCAGGGTATAGGTTAATTAGTTGAAGGAAAACAGTTACCTCTTTCCCTTCATTTCTCTGTTATTTTTTTCCCCTACCCTTTATCATTTTGACCAATGTGGGTTGAGGTCAAGCATTGGCATAACTAAGTATGTTTCTAGGTCATTTGAAAAAGATACAGAGTGAAGTATCCTTTTATACTAAGGACCTGTGATCTCTGACACACTGTTTCAGATGATTTTTCGCAAGAGCAAGAAATACCTAAAATGAACATGATGGTGTTCTGTGGCATAGGTTTCTTTGCTTACATGTTTGAAAAAGTAACAATTCACAGCAGAGCTTTTCTCACAGAATATGGCTACTTAACCAGCATTTTTTAAATTAATTATTAAGGACAAATAGATTATCATCTTTGGTGGGACCTAGTAAAGTTAGTAAATAGGATTATGAGAAGTGAATGAAAGCAATGCAAATTAGAACTCTTTTGCATTAGAATCAATCTTAACAAATCAGTTTCTTAAATTTGGGAAATGTTTAAAAAAATCCCTTAATTCAGGATTATAGACTCCCTTTTTTTTTTCTGGCATTGTTGAGTCAGTAAAATTGCAAAAAGCAGTTAGTCCTTCAAAACATGCTTAGCTTACTCTTCCTTAGCAAAGATGATACAAATATTAATATCACAATGGATTTTTAATTACACTGTTCTTTAAGCATATTTTTTAAATAACTGATAACTTAAATTAGTGCTGTAATTTTCATCTAAAGTAGACTTTTCCCTTTACCACAAGTAGTACATTCACATCTACCACAGTGCTCAAAGACTAGACAGTGGTTCTGATCACTAGACAGTGGTTCTGATAATTATAAATTTGGGAGTGTCACTTACCTCGTTTTTTTTGTTTTTTGGCCGTGGCATGCGGGATCTTAGTTCCCTGACCAGGGACCGAACCCGTGCCCCCTGCATTGGGAGCATGGAGTCTTAACCACTGGACCGCCAGGGAAATCCCTTACCTTGTTTTTTTTTTGGATCACCAGTGTTATATGATACATTGTTATGTAATAAATGTAGCAATTTTAAATGTTTATGATCTGACCCTGAAAGGGACTTAGGCTACTTAAATTTGTTATACACCTGAAACTAATGTAATGTTGCACGTCAACTATACTTCAATAAAAAAATTAAAAGTTGCAAATAATCCAAATTTCCATCAGTAAGGGATAAGTTAAATTAGTTTATTAGTAGAGTAGAATCTTATATAGGTATGAAAAAGAATGAGATGATATTATCAGTAGTTATGTGTTCCCACTTTAAAAAATTTAACATTCCTGAAGAATTATGGGGAACTTTTACTTTCTAAGTTACATATTTGTGTAATGTTTAAATTTTTTTTAACAAACATGTATTTTAACAAGTTGCATATGAGCCCCTCAGAAAGTCTAAATCTTTTTTTTAAGTGGCTACCATTAATTACACCCTTAGTATATACCAGGCACTTTTTTTTTTTTCTTGTCATGGTGCTTCCACTTTTTCCTTCTCCTTTCTTTAAATGAGGTATATAGAAAAATTATATGGGGAGGATTGTCATTAAGGACACTTTTTCAGAATTCTGTGTTTTTATGTTAGTCATTACCTGTTATCTCTGTTTTGAATTTTGCAGGACATACAAAACAAAACTAAAATAAGAATAAAAATATATAACATTTACAAAAGAATACATGGGGTTTTGGTGGGTTAGAAAGTAGTGCATGTTCAGATGAGGTGAAGGTAGAATTAAAATGAAAAGATTATTTAAGGAAAGCTTCAGTGAGGGGGTAAAGGTATCTGAATTTGAATGCTGAAAGGAGCAAAATAGTAGAGCTTTTATGCTGGAGTCAGAAGGGAATGATGAGTGATGAGGTTGAGGAGCACTGGAATGAGAGAAGCGATGGAAGTAAGGTCTGGTCCTAGAGGAGCTGATAAAAGGTTCTGAAGATTTTCATCTGTGCTGTAGCTGGACTCAAAAATAATGCTGTGTCTGCATAAAAAACAAAAAACAACAAAATAACCTAGTGTCAGTGCCACAGATTATATAGTAGTATGTAGAAATAGACAGTTAAAGCAGGAGAGGACTGACGCGGGTCCAAGTCACCATCACCTTTCCTGTGGCATACTTGTAGTAGCCTCCTAACAGGCCTCCATGCTTCTAATAGTGCTGCCCCCTTCTCTGCAAATCTGTTTTCAAGACAGCAGCCAGAGTGATTCTTTCAGTCAAGCCACATCCAAACCTGCAGCAGCCCCCCTTTCAGAGTGGCTCTAAAGGCCCTGCAGGAGCCCTCCCACTTTGACCTCATTTTTCTTCTGCTCTTCACCCCTGTTCATTCCAGTCCAAGCACAGTCCTTGCTGCTTCTCAGAATCGTCAGTCTCTCATCTTAAGGCCTTTGTACTGACTGTCCCTCTGCCTGAGACACTCTTCTCCTAGATATCCACATGGCTAACTTATTCTTGATATTTTGCTCAAATGTCACCTTCTCAATGAGACATACCTCTGACCATCCTATTTAAAGTTTTCAATTTGTTTCTCTTCCCCCGTATTCCTGTAGCATATCATCTTCTAATACAGTATCTAATTTACTTATTCATTATGTTCATTATCTATTATCTGTCTCTTCCCTGCTTAAAAAGCCACAGGAGGGCAGGGATCCTTGTCTATTTTGTACACCAATGTACCCCATGCACCTAAAACAATGCCTGTCACATAATAGATGCTCAAAAAATACCAATTGAATGACACGAATGGATTTAAAAGCTTGTAAAGAAGATGACAGTTACCTAAGAGAAAGTTGTACGCTAGCGCGAGTTTTTGCCTGAAATGTCACAGAATCTCAAACCAACGGGTTGTACTATATCACCAACTTAGAGATTGGTTTCAGAATGTAGTTTGCACATCGTTGCTAATGTATTAAGCTATTAGTCTAAAAGTTTGAGTTTATTCCTGGTAGGATGTTAGTTGTTCTCAGTGGTGAAAAGCCCACTTTAAATGTGCCCCTTAGTTTAAACCTTATTTCATGTCTCTAGATGGATAACAGAAGAATTTTATAAAACTTTTTTATTCCAGTATGAACTCTGTTTCTTTTTTATGATTTCCTTATAGATGATGATTGGCAGGAAGCACATGAGCGCCTGGCTGAATTGGAAGAGAAGCTGCCTGTGGTAGTTAATGAACAAACAGGCAATGGAGAAAGGGATGAGATGGACTTGTTGGGTGATCATGAGGAGAATCTGGCAGAAAGGCTCAGTAAGATGGTGATTGAAAATGAACTAGAGGATCCAGCTATCATGAGGGCAGTACAGACCAGGCCAGTGTTGCAAGTAAGTTACTGTGATCTGAGAGCTATAGCAGACTGATAATTAAAGCAAAGTATTGGGCTTGGCTATTGTATTTCATCTACTATACTGAGAGAATTACATGTGTTATAGAAATTTGGTAGTATAATTCCTGATGATAGCAATTCTAGACATGAAGTTGGGAAATAAGGTATATTCTAGAACACTGTAGTTTCTATTCTCAAGCAGTTGAGGCTCTTTGGGAGCTTTGCTCACCGAAAGCTGGTAAGTTGCCCAGCGAGCCCGCACTCTTCTAGACTTTGTGTGTATGTTTTCCTTTTTTGTTAGCCCCGACCAGGAAGTCTCAATTCCAGCATCTGGGATGGATCTGAAGTTCTGAGGCGAATCCGAGGACCACTGCTTGCTCAGGTATTAAACGTTTTCTCGTTATATAAAAATCCTAATACCCGAAAGCTGGCTCCTGTTGCTATCCTTTCCTTACTGGAACGATGTATGGATGTATATCCTTTGCCAGTCTTACGTTGATTATGTCATCCAGCACCCATAGCTGGCTGGACCTGTTGACTGTACCCTCCCCCAGACTCTATGGTCATGCTCACTTGACTGTGCTTTCTTTGAAATGGTTGAAAGGGAGCCATTGGAACTCAAATTTGACAGCTTATGATTTGAATTACTTAAAGTCATTTTTAGGCAAAACTATAGGGACAGAGAACAGATCAGTGTTGGCCAGTGGTTGGGGGTGGTAGGAGAGGTTGACTACAAAGGAACAATACAAAGGAAGTTTGGGGAGTAATAAAACTTCTGTGTCTTGATTTTGGTGTTAGATCCAGGACTCTCTGCATTTATCAAAATTTACTGCTATACACTAAAGAGGGTAACATTTTTACTGGATGTGAAATAAAACTAAATAAAAATTTTTAAAATAATTTCTCAAGATATCTGGCATCTGTAAAGGTTATTAAAACATTTCAAGGTAGCTAATTTTTTTAACACTACTTCCTCAATTAGGAAATGCCTACAGTGTCTGTGTTAGAATATGCCTTGCCTCAGAGGCCCCCACAGGGCCCAGAAGATGATCGGGACGTTTCTGAGCGTGCATTACCGAGGCGGTCAACGTCGCCTATCATTGGGAGTCCTCCTGTTAGAGCTGTCCCCATAGGCACCCCACCTAAGCAGATGGCTGTACCCAGCTTCAACCAACAGGTACCTCTCATTAACAGGCACTCAGCCCAGGATATTGGGAATCTGGGCAAAATTATTTGGGAAATTGGTGATGCTGGGAGGAGGGTGGAAGTTTGGGGTAGGCATTAGATTAGAGAGAAAAGTAGCCAATTAGAGGAAAAGTTAGTACAAATAAGAGACACATTCCCCAATGCCCATTGCTGGTGCTACTACTGTTGCTGCTGCCTTTTAATTGGGGGAGAAAAAGGGTAGTTAACCACATTTAGTGTAAATGTCCTTTTTAAAGTGTTTTGCTGGCTGCCCAAAACATTGGCAGAGAGGTAACTGAAAGCTGGGGGGAGTGGGAACACACAGCATTGTCCACATCCCTTTTTACCTTTAAGATATCCCTGCTTTCCCTAGAGCCTGTGCAGTCCTGTTCCATAGACTTTCCTCCTCCTGAAACCAGCAGCTGAAAAGGAAGGCCAATTTGGAAGGTATGGGGGGAGGGTGGTATTGGTATGGCCTAGTTAGGCTCAATATCCTATGAAATGGTGGAGTCACAACGTACACGACAGAGCTGAGCATGGCGGCCATATCATAGGGGCTTCAGAATAGGACTTAGTTAATCCTCCAGCTTTCTTATCATTCCATCTCCCTCACTGCTACCAAAATATATCCTCTTGGAGAGAATTTGCAAGTCAGAATATCTGCTGGTACCTCCCTCAGATAGCATGGAAGGGTGGGGATAACTGGAGAATTAGCTAAATCTTCCTCACTTAAAAGTGGCACATTGCTTGATATTTGTGAGAGGAAGTGACCAAAGGTTCTGTATGTGGACCAAAGCCATAGCAATTTGCTTAGAAGTAGGGCTTTGCATTGAGTTCTGTGTCTCTGCCGGTACTCGAGGGGAGGAAGAATAGGTAGAGGAAAAACTGACTTCACTGAGTGTAGTTGTATATATGTTTGTCCTGATAGATTCTGTGTCCGAAGCCTGTCCATGTTCGACCCCCAATGCCACCACGCTATCCTGCTCCCTACGGTGAGAGGATGTCTCCAAACCAGCTCTGCAGTGTCCCGGTATGTCACTTTACAATCTAGTGAAAATATTTTCTGATCACTGCCTAGTATATAGACATCTCCTAAATCTTACATGTTCTTTATAATCTCCATACTTGAATTTCTGGATCTTATAGTCCCCGGGTCAGAAGACATAGTTCATCATGTTCAGCTATTTCTTACCTCAACTCTTTTCTTATCTTAAAAATCTAAACTTGACATGATCTGGTTTCTTGCTATTATAGTCCCTCATTCTACTTTCTCTTTCATGTTGAATGATCATAGTGCTTTCTCACTTCTAGCATTACTCTTTCGTGTTCCTTCAGTGGACCGCTCAGCTCTACAATTTGAGAATTTTTCTATCCAAGTTAATTCTGTATTTCTGTTGAGTTCCCCTGTTATTTACCTGTTTTCATGGTATAAATATATATATATATTTTTTTTTTTTTTTAGAACTCTTCCCTACTGGGTCACCCTTTCCCTCCTAGTGTTCCTCCTGTTCTCAGCCCCCTGCAGAGAGCACAGCTTCTTGGAGGAGCACAGGTAAGCCTAGGGTTAGCTCAGCCCTTATTAAAGAGCTTTCTCACTTTCCTAAGGTTCACTAGCTGATATCCCCCTTTTTTGCTGTTAATCAATCACTGCCGCCTCTTATTTTTTCCTTTACTTTCTCAACCAAAGTTACTGATGGAAGCAGTATTCACTTTTCTGTGGATAAAAGTAAGGGGACTTGCTGACCAACTAAATCTAAGATCTTGTCCCTCTTGTAGCTACAGCCTGGACGGATGTCTCCCAGCCAGTTTGCACGGGTCCCTGGATTTGTTGGTAGTCCACTTGCTGCCATGAATCCCAAGTTGCTGCAAGGGCGAGTTGGGCAGATGCTTCCCCCAGCACCAGGCTTCCGTGCCTTCTTTAGTGCTCCAGCCCCCGCTACACCGCCACCTCCTCAGCAGCACCCTCCTGGCCCAGGGCCTCACCTGCAAAACCTAAGGTACGCAAAACAAATGCCTCCGTTTATCCGTTGTCATCTAAGTCTCTTGATCATTGACGTTTAGTGATATAACACAGAAGTCTGTTGATATTTGCAAGTGATACATTTTGAGATGTTATTTGATCCTCAAGTTGCCAAACACAGAAATGTTTGACAGTCTCCAGGCTTTCTTATGAATCACATTTCCCTCCAGTCATATGCTTCCTGTGTACATTTGCACATTACTAATCACCTTTTTTATTTCTCCTGAAGTTTCTTATGTCTCACTTATTTTACAAACACACACATACTTACGTATGCACAAAGTGTTTGTCATTTAACAAGAAATATCATATACTAAGGAACAGAGAGGAAGTTCCCTGGCGGTCCAATGGTTAGGATTCGGTGCTTTCACTGCCATGACCAGGGTTCAGTGCCTGATCGGGGAACTAAGATCCTGCAAGCTGCACGGCTCAGCCAAAAAAAAAAACAAAAAGGGAACAGAGATATAGATGTTGAGTTGTCAGCTAATCTCAGTGCTGGCTAGTTGCTTGCTTCCACTGTGATTTTATAACAAGAGGGGTTTTAAGTTCCTGCTTCAGTGAAATTGTGTTTTATTACATATCGTATTGTATCAGTTAGGATTCTCCAGAGCAGCAGAACCAGTAGGATATAGATAAATAAGTAAAGAAGAGATTTACTGTAAGGAATTGGCTTGCATGATTGTGGGGCTGGCAAGTCCAAAATTCATAGGGCAGGCCAGCAGGCTGGACATTTTGGTAGGAGTTGAGGTTGCAACCTTGAGTCTGAATTTATAGGGCAGGTGGGCAGGCTGGAAATTCAATCAGGACTTCCGTGTTCTAGTCTTGAGGCAAAATTCCTTCCCTGGGAAACATGTTTTCCTTTCAACTGGTTGGGCAAGGCCCAACCACATTATCGAGGGCCATCTCTTTTTTTCTTAAGGTCAACTAATTGTAAATGTTAATCGCATCTACAAAATACCTTCACAGCAACATCTAGATGAGTGATTGTCCAAACAACTGGCTAGCTTAGCCAAGTTGACATATAAAATTAACCATCACACATATATGTTTCAATGTCATTCCCAAATAGTTGAAACTAAGTACATTAAATATATTAGAGACTTCTCTTTAACAGTAGCAAAAAGAAAAAGAATTAAACTGCTTTACTGCTGATTCGTTCTAATTTTATGATTGTCCTCTTAGGAGTTGAGAATTGGCTTTTGTGGGAGACATAAAAATACAGTGGTGTCTTCCTTCTGAAAGATCTTAGAATAGACTTTAGCATTCCCTTGGGTGAACCTGTATGAAGTTATCCTGTACTGACCACATTGTTAAAAACTTCAAGTCATCCGGATGACAGAATTGCACATCTTTTCCCTTTTTGCTTAGATCACAGGCCCCAATGTTTAGACCAGACACAACCCACCTTCATCCACAGCACCGTCGACTCTTGCATCAGAGACAGCAACAGAATAGAAAGTAAGTACTTATCCTACTCCTTTGTGGTTTCTTAA
The DNA here is from genome assembly GCF_965194805.1 of Balaenoptera borealis. Lineage (NCBI taxonomy): Eukaryota > Metazoa > Chordata > Mammalia > Artiodactyla > Balaenopteridae > Balaenoptera > Balaenoptera borealis. The sequence goes on from NC_138868.1 coordinate 11,316,836, forward strand.
TTTAGCATTCATTTTTGACTGATTTAGTTTACTTTTTAAGTAAATCTGATCAGTATTGCACTTATTTTAACTGGTTAAGTCAGATCATATATGCTGTTATTTTATGTTTTCAATGCACAAATTTTTTTTTTTGAATTTTTGAATTTTACTTATTTTTTATACAGCAGGTTCTTATTAGGTATCTATTTTATACATATTAGTATGTACATGTCAATCCCAATCTCCCAATTCATCCTGCCACCACCACCCCCCCCCGCCACCTTCCCCCCTTGGTGTCCCTGTCCATATGTTTGTTCTCTACATCTGTGTGTCTATTTCTGCCCTGCAAACCGGTTCATCTGTACCATTTTTCTAGGTTCCACATATATGCATTAATATACGATGCTTGTTTTTCTCTTTCTGACTTACTTCACTCTGTATGACAGTCTCTAGATCCATCCACGTCTCTACAAATGACCCAATTTCGTTCCTTTTTATGGCTGAGTAATATTCCGTTGTATATATGTACCACATCTTCTTTATCCATTCATCTGTCGATGGGCATTTAGGTTGCTTCCATGACCTGACTATTGTAAATAGTGCTGCACTGAACATTGCGGTGCATGTGTCTTTTTGAATTATGGTTTTCTCTGGGTATATGCCCAGTAGTGGGATTGCTGGGTCATATGGTAATTCTATTTTTAGTTTTTTAAGGAAACTCCATACTGTTCTCCATAGTGGCTGTATCAATTTACATTCCCACCAACAGTGCAAGAGGGTTCCCTTTTCTCCAGCATTTGTTGGTTGTAGATTTTCTGATGATGCCCTTTCTAACTGGTGTGAGGTGATACCTCATTGTAGTTTTGATTTGCATTTCTCTTATAATTAGTGATGTTGAGCAGCTTTTCATGTGCTTCTTGGCAATCTGTATGTCTTCTTTGGAGAAATGTCTATTTAGGTCTTCTGCCCATTTTTGGATTGGGTTTTTTGTTTTTTTAATATTGAGCTGCATGAGCTGTTTATATATTTTGGAGATTAATCCTTTGTCCATTGATTCGTTTGCAAATATTTTCTCCCATTCTGAGGGTTATCTTTTCGTCTTGTTTGTAGTTTCCTTTGCTTTGCAAAAGCTTGTAAGTTTCATTAGGTCCCATTTGTGAATTTTTGTTTTTATTAACATTAGGAGGCGGATCAGAAAAGATCTTGCTGTGATTCATGTCAAAGAGTGTTCTTCCTACGTTTTCCTCTAAGAGTTTTATAGTGTCCAGTCTTACATTTAGGTGTCTAATCCATTTTGAGTTTGTTTTTGTGTATGGTGTTAGGGAATGTTCTAATTTCATTCTTTTACATGTAGCTGTCCAGTTTTCCAAGCACCACATATTGAAGGGACTGTCTTTTGTCCATTGTCATAGATTAGTGTGTGGGTTTATCTCTGGGCTTTCTATCCTGTTCCATTGATCTATGTGTCTGTTTTTGTGCCAGTACCATATTGTCTTGATTACTGTAGCTTTGTAGTATAGTCTGAAGTCAGGGAGCCTGATTCCTCCAGTTCCATTTTTCTTTCTCAAGATTGATTTGGCTATTCGGGGTCTTTTGTGTTTACGTACAACTTGTGAAATTTTTTGTTCTAGTTCTGTGAAAGATGCCATTGGTAATTTGATAGGGATTGCATTGAATCTGTAGATTGCTTTGAGTATTATAGTCATTTTCACAATATTGATTCTTCCAATCCAAGAACATGGTATATCTCTCCATCTGTTTGTGTCATCTTTGATTTCTTTCATCAGTGTCTTACAGTTTTCTGAGTACAGGTCTTTTACCTCCTTAGGTAGGTTTATTCCTAGGTATTTTATTCTTTTTGTGTGATGGTAAATGGGATTGTTTCCTTAATTTCTCTTTCTGATCTTTCATTATTAGTGTATAGGAATGCAAGAGGTTTCTGTGCATTAATTTTGTATCCTGCAACCTTACCAAATTCATTGATTAGTTCTAGTAGTTTTCTGGTCGGGTCTTTAGGATTTTCTATGTATAGTATCATGTCATTGGCACCAGTGACAGTTTTACTTCTTCTTTTCCAATTTGTATTCCTTTTATTTCTTTTTCTTCCCTGATTGCTGTGGCTAGGACTTCCAATACTGTTGAATAATAGTGGCGAGAGTGGACATCCTTGTCTTGTTCCTGATCTTAGAGGAAATGCTTTCAGATTTTCACCATTGAGAATGATGTTTGCTGTGGGTTTGTCGTATATGGCTTTTGTTATGTTGGGGTAGGTTCCTTCTGTGCCCACTTTCTAGAGACTTTTTATCATAAATGGGTGTTGAATTTTGTCAGACGCTTTTTCTGCATCTATTGAGATGAGCATATGGTTTTTATTCTTTAATTTGTTAATATGGTGTATCACATTGATTGTTTCGCGTATGTTGAAGAATCCTGCATCCTGGGGATAAATCCCACTTGATCATGGTGTATGATCCTTTTACTGTGTTGTTGGATTCTGTTTGCTAGTATTTTGTTGAGGATTTTTGCATCTATATTCATCAGTGATATTGGTCTGTAATTTTCTTTTTTTGTAGTATCTTTGGTTTTGGTATCAGGGTGATGGTGGCCTCATAGAATGAGTTCGGGAGTGTTCCTTCCTCTGCAGTTTTTTGGAAGAGTTTGAGAAGGATGCGTGTTAGGTCTTCTCTAAATGTTTGATAGAATTCACCTGTGAAGCCATCTGGTCCTGGATTTTTGTTTGTTGGAAGATTTTTAAACACAGTTTCAATTTCATTACTTGTGATTGGTCTGTTCATATTTTCTATTTCTTCCTGGTTCAGTCTTGGAAGGTTATACCTTTCTAAGAATTTGTCCATTTCTTCCAGGTTGTCCATTTTATTGGCATGGAGTTGCTTGTAGTAGTCTCTAGGACGCTTTGTATTTCTGTGGTGTCTGTTGTAACTTCTCCTTTTTCATTTCTAATTTTATTGATTTGAGTCCTCTCCCTCTTTTTCTTGATGAGTCTGGCTAAAAGTTTGTCAATTTTGTTTATCTTCTCAAAGAACCAGCTTTTAGTTTTATTGATCTTTGCTATTGTTTTCTTTGTTTCTATTTCATTTATTTCTGCTCTGATCTTTATGATTTCTTTCCTTCTGCTAACTTTGGGTTTTGTTTGTTCTTCTTTCTCTAGTTCCTTTAGGTGTAAGGTTAGATTGTTTATTTGATATTTTTCTTGTTTCTTGAGGTAGGTTTATTGTATTGCTATAAACTTCCCTATTAGAACTGCTTTTGTTGCATCCCATAGGTTTTGGATCGTTGTGTTTTCATTGTAATTTGTCTCTAGGTATTTTTTTATTTCCTCTTTGATTTCTTTAGTGATCTCTTGGTTATTTAGTAACGTATTGTTTAGCCTCCATGTGTTTGTGTTTTTTATGTTTTTTTTTCCTGTAATTGATTTCTAATCTAATAGGGTTGTGGTCGGAAAAGATGTTTGACATGATTTCAATTTTCTTAAATTTACCGAGGCTTCAGTTGTGACCCAAGATGTGATCTATCCTGGATACTGTTCCATGTGCACTTGAGAAGAAAGTGTAATCTGCTGTTTTTGGATGGATTGTCCTATAAATATTAATTAAATCTATCTGGTTTGTTGTGTCATTTAAAGCTTGTGTTTCCTTATTAATTTTCTGTCTGGATGGTCTGTCCATTGGTGTAAGTGAGGTGTTAAAGTCCCCCACTATTACTGTGTTACTGTCGATTTCCTCTTTTATAGCTGTTAGCATTTGCCTTATGTATTGAGGTGCTCCTATGTTGGGTGCATATATATTTATAATTGATACATCTTCTTCTTGGATTGATCACGTGATCAATATGTAGCGTCCTTCTCTTTTGTAACATTCTTTATTTTAAAGTCTATTTTATCTGATATGAGTATTGCTACTCCAGCTTTCTTTTGATTTCCATTTGCATGGAATATCTTTTTCCATCCCCTCACTTTCAGTCTGTATGTGTCCCTAGGTCTGAAGTGGGTCTCTTGTAGACAGCATACATATGGGTCTTGTTTTTGTATCCATTCAACGAGCCTGTGTCTTTTGGTTGGAGCATTTAATCCATTCACGTTTAAGGTAATTACTGATATGTATGTTCCTATTACCATTTTCTTAATTGTTATGGGTTTGTTTTTGTAGGTCCTTTTGTTCTCTTGTGTTTCCCACTTAGAGAAGTTCCTTTAGCATTTGTTGTAGAGCTGGTTTGGTGGTGCTGAATTCTCTTAGCTTTTGCTTGTCTGTAAAGCTTTTGATTTCTCCATCGAATGTGAATGAGATCCTTGCCGGGTAGAGTAATCTTGGTTGTAGGTTCTTCTCTTTCATCACTTGATATATTCGGCCACTCCCTTCTGGCTTGTAGATTTTCTGCTGAGAAGTCAGCTGTTAACCTTATGGGCATTCCCTTATATGTTATTTGTCGTTTTTCCCTTGCTGCTTTCAATAATTTTTCTTTGTCTTTAATTTTTGCCATTTTGATTACTATGTGTCTCGGCATGTTTCTCCTTGGGTTTATTCTGTATGGGACTCTCTGCGCTTCCCGGACTTGGGTGGCTATTTCGTTTCCCATGTTAGGGATGTTTTCGACTATAATCTTTTCAAATAATCTCTTCATCTCGGGTCCTTTCTCTCTCTCTTCTTCTGGGACCCCTAATGCGATTGTTGGTGCATTTAATGTTGTCCCAGAGGTCTCTTAGGCTGTCTTCATTTCTTTTCATTCTTTTTTCTTTATTCTGTTCCACGGCAGTGAATTCCACCATTCTGTCTTCCAGGTCACTTATCCTTTCTTCTGCCTCAGTTATTCTGCTATTGATTCCTTCTGTTGTATTTTTCATTTCAGTTATTGTATTGTTCATGTCTGTTTGTTTGTTCTTTAATTCTTCCGGGTGTTTGTTCTTTAATGCTTCTAGATCTGTGTTAAACATTTCTTGCATCTTCTCAATCTTTGCCTCCATTCTTTTTCCGAGGTCCTGGATCATCTTCACTATCATTATTCTGACTTCTTTTTCTGGAGTTGCCTATCTCCACTTCATTTAGTTGTTTTTCTGGGGTTTTATCTTGTTCCTTCATCTGGTACAAAGTCCTCTGCCTTTTCATTTTATCTTTCTGTGAATGTGGTTTTCCTTCCACAGGTTGCAGAATTGTAGTTCTTGCTTCTGCTGTCTGCCTTCTGGTGGATGAGGCTGTCTAAGAGGCTTTTGCAAGTTCCCTGATGGGAGGGACTGGTGGTGGGTAGAGCTGGCTGTTGCTCTGGTGGGCAGAGCTCAGTAAAACTTTAATCCACTTGTCTGCTGATGGGTGGGGCTGGGTTCCCTCCCTGTTGGTTGTTTGGCTTGAGGCGACCCAGCACTGGAGCCTACCCGGCTCTTTGGTGTGGCTAATGGTGGACTCTGGGAGGGCTCACACCAAAGAGTACTTCCCAGAACTTCTGCTGTCAGTGTCCTTGTCCCCACGGTGAGCCACAGCCACCCCCATCCTCTGCAGGAGACCCTCCCACACTAGCAGGTAGGTCTGGTTCAGTCTCCTATGGGGTCACTGCTCCTTCCCCTGGGCCCCAATGCACACACTACTTTGTGTGTGCCCTCCAAGAGTGGAGTCTCTGTTTCCCCCAGTCCTGTTGAAGTCCTGCAGTCAAATCCCACTAGCCTTCAAAGTCTGATTCTCTGGGAATTCCCCCTCCCGTTGCTGGACCCCCAGGTTGGGAAGCCTGACGTGGGGCTCAGAACCTTCACTCCAGTGGGTGGACTTCTGTGGTATAAGTGTTCTCCAGTCTGTGAGTCACCCACCCAGCACTTACGGGATTTGATTGTATTGTGATTGTGCCCCTCCTGCCGTCTCATTGCAGCGTCTGCTTTGTCTTTGGATGTGGGGTATCTTTTTTGGTGAGTTCCAGTGTCTTCCTGTCGATGATTGTTCAGCAGTTAGTTGTGATTTCGGTGCTCTCACAAGAGGGAGTGTCCTCCATCCATTTCCACCTTCCAAAACCCGGAGCCCTGAACTTTATGTTATTAGATTCAATACCTGCCTGCATACCAATGCACAGGCTTTAAATGACAAGAGCTTATCAACTTATTTCCAAGTTACTATAATTCTGAAATACAATTTAGATCTGGGGGGTGGGGAATCAACATTTTATATTCACTGCTTACCAAGTTCTTACCGTACTTTTAACTACCTTTTGTTGACCATCTCAGCTCAGACATAATCTTGAATATAGTCTCTAGCATTACATTTGGGTCTTATGTAAAGCCAACAGTCACTCTTTATCTTTGCCTCTGTTTAATCCTCATTCAAATATATATTTATATATGTGACCTCAGCTGTGTACCAGGCACTGTAGTCAGTTTTGGGGATTGAAAGAAGAACAAGACATATCAAACCCTTGCCTTCATGGAGCTTATATTCTATCACCATTCTTATATATAAAATAAGAGAATTAAACATAATTTTGAGGGGTTTTTTCAACCTTCCATTTTATGGTTCTTTGTGTGTAATTTATTTTTTCTTTCAAAAAAGTTCCAGAATATTTTTTTCAGGGGGAAAAAAACCAATATGGGCTCTTAAGACACAAAAAGTACAAACCATAAAGGAAAAGATTAATACATTTGACTGTTAAAATATGAAACTTCTTGTGCCTGCAGTTAACATTATGGTATTGTGTACTTCAGAATTTAAGAGTGTAGATCTCATGTTAAGTGTTCTTACCACCACCAAAAAAAGAGAAAGAAAGGGACACAAGGAGTAGGTGTTGGATATGTCTATTACTTTATTTATGGTGATGATATCACAAATGTTTGCATATGTCCAAACTTACCAATTTGTACACATTAAATATGTGCAGTTCTTTGTATATCAGTTATCACTTAATAAAGCAGTTTAAAAATATTTTAATAAAATTGCAAAAATATATTAAACTTCTGTGTAACAAAAGGCATCAAACACATGTAATTTTCAATAGAGGAAACCTACATGGCTCATAAAAATGAAGAGATTTTTCAGATTCACTTGTAATCAGAAGAGTGCAAATTAGATAGCCATTTTATATCCTCAGGCAAAACGTGAAGTGCCTCAAGTGTCATTGTCGGCAGGAATGGCGTGCACAGCCTTTCGAGAGAGAATTTGGCAATAAATAATAATGTCGACAATGTGGATACACTGCACCCTAGGAGTTCTGCTTTCCAGTATATACCTGTGTATGTTATCGTCAACATGGAGAAATATGAAAGGCGTAATGTTGAATAAGAAACAAGGAGCAGACCTGTATAGACAGTACCAGTTATGTAAAATGGAATAATACTGTATAATATTTAAAGGTGGATGTACAGGAAATAAAAGTATAACAACATTTCATGGAGGTTGCATAACAAAGTCAGGATAGTGGTTCCTATAGGAAGGAAGGGAAGATGGAAACCGTGATCCGGAGGGGTATAGGTGGGCCTTCAACTGTAAATGTAACACTGTATTACTTCAATATTACTTTTTAAAAGTCTGAAGCAAATTTGACCAAATAATTTTTTTTTCATTAAGTCTAGATGGTGAGTAAATGGATTTTTTTTTAAATAGTATTTGCTGGGCTTTTCTGTATGTTTGAAGTATGTCATGATTTTCATCAAGTTTTTTTTAAAGTATATAGACTTGGGGTCAAATTGGCGTGTGTTCAAAATCTCTCACTCTGCTGCCTGGTGTCCTGCTTTAGGCAAGCTACTTGATCTCTTTTGGCCTCGGCTTGTTGTCTTAAGTGGAGAAAATAAATCTACCTTATTACCTCATAGGGTTATTGTGGGGCTTATACAAAAGTCCATAGGTGAAAGTGCTTAGCTTATGGTAAGGCACTTGGATCTTAGTTTTATTTCCTTAATTATGTATTGCACAGCTCTTTCCTTTCACATTCTGTTAAGGTTCGATTCTTTCTCACTCCTCTTTTAACAAAAGCAAAGGGGAACCTTTTTTTCAGTTGGCCTGGTTTACTCCAGTGCTGTTACAAGGCATGATGCATGTATCCACTTGGAGTGAATGTGGCGTATATTTCTTTCTCAGTCAGCATCGGAATCTCAATGGTGCAGGAGACAGAGGAAGTCACCGGAGCAGTCATCAGGATCATCTCCGAAAGGATCCGTACGCCAATCTCATGTTGCAGCGAGAAAAAGATTGGGTCTCTAAAATCCAGATGATGCAGCTGCAAAGCACTGATCCCTACCTGGATGATTTTTATTACCAGGTGAGTACTCTGTGCTAGTTTTGAGGATAATAGTTTAGTCCCTTACCCTGGTGAAGGTACTCATTTAAATATTGGTAGAATTAAATATTGATAGAATTTTCTTTTGAGGTAGTCTTCAAGTGGATAAGAATTGACTAAGCAAATTCTGTCCTCTTTTCAAGCTGAAGAACCTGTCACACTATTCACTCAAAGGTTTGCATATATGCCTTTTATTTCTTACCTACGGAGGCTCTCAGACCAATATTTTCAAATCTTTTCGGCATCAATAATCTGGTTCTTTCAATGAAGAATATTGGCAGTCTAACTTTAAAGATATTTCCACTGATGATTATTTTGAAGGCTGGGATTTTTTGATAAAGTAAATTCATAGCAATCTAACAAAAGTTAAAGATCAATATATTTATAGAGTACGAGTAGTGTTGCTACCACTAGTATAAGTTAATTATTTCATGATAAAGAAAGACCATATTCTGTGCTTGTTGCAACTGAAATCATCTTCTCATGTGGTAGAATTATTTTGAAAAACTGGAGAAACTGTCAGCTGCTGAAGAAGTGCAAGGTGATGGCCCAAAAAAGGAGCGCACCAAGCTCATTACCCCTCAGGTGGCCAAACTGGAGCACACCTATAAGCCAGGTGAGGTCCTGGAGACCATAATGGAGAGATAATGGAGAGATGGGGTGCTGCTGATAGGATAGAATAAAAATAACTGTATAGATGATTGGATAGAGATGTTTGAAACTGACGTATAAAGTATCATTGTCCTTGACAAACGCACAGGTCAGCCTTATTCAAGCATGGAGTGAATGGTTTGACAGATGGCCTTTTAGATCCTTTTCTACTTGAGAGTCCATGACTTTTTAAAACCTGTTATAATTTCTAGTATCCATAAAATAGATAAGGGGGAAATACTTCAGATTTTTATTTATTATTACAACCAAAAAAATGGGAAAGGATAGATGTTGATAAGAGATTGCTTTAGATAATACATAGATTTTTGTAGTAAATTGTTAGGCTCTGAGTAAAGAATAGACAATATAAGGATCTTCTTTGAAAGCTGTCTGCCTGCATTGCTGAGTTTTTATTTGTTGGAAATTTTTTGTCCCTGCAGTGCAGTTTGAGGGCTCTTTGGGAAAGCTTACTGTCTCTAGTGTGAATAATCCCCGAAAAATGATTGATGCTGTTGTGACGTCTCGGAGTGAGGATGATGTAAGTGTCTGTAGAATTGTGTGTTTAAAAAAGTCTGGGTCATCACTACTTCTTTGGGGGTCAGTGGATTGGAATCCTAAGGCAGCCAGGCAGGACCTGGGTGGCAGGAGTCTTTGAACTAGGTAACTCTGGCTGCAGACAGCATCAGCTCTTTACTCCAGTTTTTAAAACTATGATTTTCTCTGTCTTTTAAGATTTTCCTATGATATCTTCATCTTCCACTGCATTGTGCAATTACCTTTTGCCTATCTATGAATTCAGTTTATGTGTGGGTTGATTCAGTCAACTCTATGACCTTTGTCCACATTAGTTTTGTTTTAGAGTATTAACTTTCAAAGAGTCAGTATTCTCAAAGTATTGTTACAAATGGAATTACCTATGTGCCAGTAAATTATTTTTAACATGGGTAAAGAGTTCACATTGAATAGTCTTGTCTTTTTTTAGGAGACAAAAGAAAAACAGGTTCGGGACAAAAGACGAAAAACCCTTGTCATAATTGAGAAGGTAAGTTTTAGAATTTGTTACTGTCGTTAGTTTCAAATAAGGAACTATTTAATGTATGTGTACTCAACAATGGGAAAGTAAACAATCAGTGTTCCATGATTTTAATTAATGGATATATTTGTGTAAAGTGCCTATTGTGTACAGGGCACACTAGAAAGGAATGTGGTATACCTCACCTATGGCCTCATGAAAAGAACACTGCAATTAGAAGTCCTGGGTTTTTGTCCAAGCTTGTTCAGTTAACAACTGAGTGTTTTGGGGCAGGTCATCTTCCTAAGAAAATGAGAATAAAAATTACACTGTTCTGCCTATGAATTAATTCAGGTCTATTCAATCAGCTCACATATATTTATTGGACATTCCCTGGGTGCTGAGCACTGTCCTGGGTTCTAAGGAAAATCAGGTAATATATAAGCAGTTAGTGTTAAAGCATAAATACATATTGCAAGGCATAGAGCATAGGGGTTAGGAGCACAGACTCTGGAAACAGTCTACAAATCATGTCTCTTCCGCTTCTCAGAGCTGTGACTTGAGGCAAGTTATTTAACCTTTCTATGCTGTCCTCAGTTTCTTTGTCTTTAAAAATGAAAACGATAAGAGTCTCTTTCTCACTGGGCTGTGGTGAGTGAGTATTCAGTAAATGAGTACTTGCAGAGTGATATGCCTGGCACCCAGTAGTAAAATTAGCTGTGACCATTTTTATTAATATAAGGCATTACTTGGAGCAGTGGTACACATTGTTTATCTTACAGTGCTGTTGCTGCTGCTGGAGAATTTGGAAAGTGTGTAATCATTTCACTGTCTGCCTTCTGGATTAGAGGTCAAGGAGGTACAGGGAATGATGTTCGAAGAATTTTTTAAGTTATTTCACTATGTTTTTCTGGGTTTAAAAGAGCACTTTTTTCCTCTCAGTCTTATTACAATGTGCTCTCACTCTTTTTTCTTTATCTGGTATTCCTAAACTGTGAAGTTGTTTATCTAATACTCTGAGCTTGCTGAGGCCTGCTTTGTCTCTCACTTAGACCTATAGTTTACTCCTTGATGTGGAGGATTATGAAAGGCGTTACCTCCTAAGTCTGGAAGAAGAGCGACCTGCCCTGATGGATGAAAGAAAGCACAAAATTTGTAGCATGTATGACAACTTAAGGGGGAAATTGCCTGGACAGGAGAGGTAAGAGTAGTGTACTTTGGTAAAAACATAGACTAGCTAGACTCCTTCCTCTGCTACGTTGAACTTTATACGTTCTACCCTTTGGATATCCTTCTTACCCTCTCAGTAAGCTCAAAATCTTTCCTTTTGGCCTCAAATGCCACTTCATATAAAACATTTCATAATTCTTTCCAGCCAGGAAAAAAAATCTATTTATCCGGAATTCATTTTTCAGCAAGTACCTCTTCAGGTATCAGCTGGGAACTGTGCTGGGCACTGGAGACACAGTGGGGAGCGTCACTTAGCCTGTGTTGTTGAGCTTACAGGTTGCATCTGGCTTATGCTTACCAATGGTCAGCCTTGTGATCTTTATGTATTTTCTTTCCTACTAGGAGGGAGAGTATTAACACTTACACTTCCTTGGGATTTCCATACAATACTTACTTGCTATGGAAACCAGTTGGTTTTCCAGTGGAGACTAAGCTCCTTAATATAACTTCTCTATATCTCTCTCATCTCTCTCCCACCCAGTATCTGGAACAGAATCTTGCTAATGGTAAATGTTCTATAAATCACAATATTTATTTGATGAATGCAAGAGGACTGTGTCTCCTAATCACTCCCTTTCTCTTTGCCCATTCAAGAGAAATGATGATTCTTCTAAGCCAGGACATGCGCAAAACAGAACTTCAAAAAAGGACCTTCTTTTCGACACACCTTTTCTGGAGTCGGGCTGACAGGGAACTGGTTGAATAAATTTGGGTTTATCCATAGATTTGACTGTTATGCAGCCATTAAAATGTATGTAGTTAAAGTATTATTTACTGCCGTAGAAAAGTGTTCACAAGAAGTTGTTCAGTGAAAAAAGTCAAGTAACAAAGCCATATAAATTATATGGACCCTTTCTTTTAAATGAAAGATAAAAATATACAATAGACAGCAAAAATGTCTTCAAAATGGTAACACTAATAAATTGTCTCTGAGATTATGAATATTTTATTTCTTTTTTCTTATATATATTCAGATTTTGCTGTTTTAACCATGTCATTTGTGTAGTTACTTAAAAGTTAATAAAGGAAATTAACGCATATAGTTTGATCAATTCTTTAACGTAGTTTTTGAAATGATGATTTTCAGTATTTATGAAATGAAGAATTACTTTTTTTTATTTTTTTATTTTTTTATTCTTTGAGACTATACCAAAACTCCACAGTAGCTTCTTTATTTATTTATTTTTGGCTGCATTGGGTCTTCGTTGCTGCGTGCAGGCTTTCTCTAGTTGCGGCGAGCAGGGCTACTCTGTTGCAGTGCGCGGGCTTCTCATTGCGGTGGCTTCTCTTGTTGCGGAGCATGGGCTCTAGGCGCGCGGGCTTCAGTAGTTGTGGCGCACGGACTTAGTTACTCCGTGGCATGTGTGATCTTTCCAGAGCAGGGCTCGAGCCCATGTCCCCTGCATTGGCAGGTGGATTCTTAACCACTGCGCCACCAAGGAAGCCCCGAAGAATTACTTTTTATTATTTGGTTGAGAGTTGGAAAAGTAATTCTATTTTGTAGTACAGATAATTGTAGAGTGAAAATAAATGCAGTGTATTCACTCAGTAACATGTAAGAGGAAAAAAGGGATTTTTTACATTGTTCTTGCTGACCTAAGTTAGCATTTTTCTTTCCCTGCAGGCCCAGTGATGACCACTTTGTACAGATCATGTGCATCAGAAAAGGGAAGAGAATGGTTGCCCGTATTCTTCCTTTCCTCTCCACAGAGCAAGCAGCTGACATTCTCATGACAACAGCCAGGAACCTCCCTTTTCTTATCAAGAAGGATGCACAAGATGAGGTGATCCACTTTATGTGGGACATCTTTCCTTTGGGTTCATAGTTGATAAGATTTCTAGAGTCCAGATTTCTTTTTGTCCCCTTTTCCCTTTTGTATTCTTTTATCTTTGGCAGAGTGATATGATTATTTAAAGCAAAACTTTACTCCAGGCCTGTATTTTTAATGTCACTTTTTATCCAACAGACCATGTTCCTAAACAGGAGGAAAGCAGTAATTCCGTCTTACTTGACGTAGTTGTAAAAGCTGTGGTCTATATCAGAATTGCTTGGGAAGCAGATAATTCAGCCCTACGCCAATCTCGCTGAATCAGAATTTACAGAGAGATGATCAGGGCTTCTGGGTTTATAACAACATGCCCAGCTGAATCTGATGCTCACTAAATTTGCAACTTATGATCTTGGTTACTTTGTTGGATATAAAGTATCATTCATTGGGCTGTTATTAGTAGCTAACATTGACCTGTAGACTTAGTTGAATGGTGTCCCACAGGAATTGGGCCAGTGCTTTTAAATAATTTTATCTAACCTAAACTGGGCTGGAATTTGAAACATGATTATCAAGTTTATAAGTTAACTCTTGGTAAGAATTGCTCTCTGCTTATGCCTGTCGTAATACTTGAAAGATTAGCACAATTGAAAATAGTCTTAGAATTTCAAAACAAGGAATTGATAAGGTTAGCACAAAGGGCTAGTATTACTAAATGTGAGATTCAGAATATATGTACCAGGCACTGTTTAGGTCCTAGAAATATAGAACCTAGTTCTAGGTGCTGAGAGTTAGGAATCCAAAGATGCCTGCTTTGGTAGAGCTTATCTGCTAGTGGGGAAAACTTGTAGATGTAAATGTAGAGGCTAAGTTTTTACCTGTATGCATTGAAGAGTAATAGACCACATCTCTAAACACCATTTCTTTGAAGTAATAGCGTGTTCCAGGTCCTGAGGCATAAAATGTACAAGATAATTCTGGAATATCTTGTATCAGAAAGCAAGGAAGCTAAAAGATTACTAGGGTCCTGTGTAAAAGATGCACAGACCAATTTGAAGGGGTCTCTTTTTGGTCAAAATGGGATAATTTGCATCAGAAAGAAAAATTATAGGAGTGGATTGAAGTAAATCAAATATATTTAATTTAATGAGTTCATAATGGTATGAAAAAAATATACTAATCACCTTCAGAGATTGCTAGGCTATCAACTCATTATTCTGAAAAGTGGTAAATAAAGGAAAAGAAGCATTTATCCTGCCGCATTACAACCAGATGTCATGGTGACCAGAGAGTGATAATAGAAAAGTTCTTCTTTATAGAAGATATATCAGCTAATAAATTCAAAAGAAATGATAAAATTAGAAAATTGCAGTTTTACAGCTCCTAATGGAAAAGCAATCAATCTGGGCAGCAACCATTACTGGTGCTACAAAAGCATTAGGTAAAAGGTGGATGGGGACCTTTACGGTGGTTGGAGCAGGCTGGCGACACCTGAACCCACTGATGACTGTTTTTGGTTTTATTTATGTATGTATGTATTTATTTATGGCTGCGTTGGGTCTTCACTGCTGCGCGCGGGCTTTCTATAGTTGCAGCGAGTTGGGGCTACTCTTCATTGCGGTGCACGGGCTTCTCATCGCAGTGGCTTCTCTTGTTGCGGAGCACGGGCTCTAGGCACGCGGGCTTCAGTAGTTGTGGCACGTGGGCTCAGTAGTTGTGGCTCATGGGCCCTAGAGCGCAGGCTCAGTAGTTGTGGCGCACGGGCTTAGCTGCTCCGCCGCATGTGGGATCTTCCTGGACCAGGGCTCGAACCCGTGTCCCCTGCATTGGCAGGCAGATTCTTAACCACTGTGCCACCAGGGAAGTCCCCCACTGTTTACTGTTAACACCACTAAGGGGAACAACCGGACACTATGTGCACCTTGATGTGATGCAGTAGAAAACACACAGTTCTCTCCATGAAGTTTCCTTGCCATGCACCACCCTGACCCCTCCATTGAACTTAAATTGAACCAAACCTCTAATTATCAGTTTTTATGGGAAAAAACAGAGGATGGTGAAACCTGTTAAGTGACACCACAGAGGTGCAATTAGCCAGATCCAAACTATGGGACAGATGACCCAGTTTCTTCAACAAATAAATGACATTAGAAAAGGAGATGGACAGTGACAAAGGAGCTATTAACAGATTTTAAAAGCCTTGCCAGCCAAATGGCAGTGTGTGGATTTATTTGAATCGTGATTAAAATAAATCAGCTACTGGGACTTCCCTGATGGTCCAGTGGTTAAGACTCCACTCTCCCAACGCAGGGGGCCCGGGTTCGATCTCTGGTCAGGGAACGAGGTCCCACATGCTGCAACTAAGAGTTCGCATGCCGCAACTAACGATCCCGCCTGCTGTAACTAAGACCCAGCGCAACCAAATAGATAAATATTTAAAAAATAAAAATAATAATTCACATTGCTGGTTCTAGACTGAATGTCCTTCAAGCTAGGATGGGCATGTACCGTATTGGCCAAAGCATTGAGGAAAGCCTTTGCTGTGTTGGACTATATTAACTGATGGCATTTAAAAAAAAAAAAAAAAAAAGAATAAATCAGCTGTTAAAAGACATTTTTCAGACAGTTGGACAAACTGAATTTGGAATAAATATTGGATGATAATTAAGGAATTAAACTTTGTTAGGTGTGATAATATTGTGAGAGATTTTGTTCGCAATGCCAATTAAAGTATTTATGGATGGAATGATCTTATATGGGAAGAACATAGATTTAATAAGGTTGGCAACCTGTTGTTGGTTGAATTGTTGTTGAAGTTGGGTTATGGGTATGTGGACTTCACTATACTGGTCTCTGTACTTTTATACATTTTGTGTATGTTTAAGAATGGTTTCATTTTTAAAGCTCTGTTTATTTAGAGTAGTAGATCATGAAAAGGAGTCTTCTGCATCCTTGGATGCTGTTTAAAGTCGAACCAGCCATCACTTTTTATGCCATGGGCATTGAGTGCTGGAAGCACCCTCAATTTCCTTTCAAGTGTCATAGCCTAGTTATACCAGTAGCTCTGTATCTTAACTTCCCAGTCCGGGCTTTAAGGCACAACGGAATGAGTGGACAGCAGGCTGGAATCCAGCAGCCTTGGAGTCTGGTTGTAGCTCCTAGCTTTGTAACCGAACACTGAGTTTCTGATCGCTTAGCTTCTCTAATAATCTATAAACATTGGTTAATCATTTCTCCATTTCCTCATTGAGTTTTTATAAAAAGATAAAACAAGATACAGTTAACTCTGAAAATACTTCTCAATAACTCTGTAGCACTGAAAATTTTACCTGTGTTAGAGTCCCTCTCACAATATATTAAAGTTGCCAATTTACTCATGGCTTCTCCTCTATCCTTGAGACCCCTGAGGGTCTGTGCTGTTCACTATTTGTTTTTAGCTCACACGCCTGGAACACTGTAAGCATCTAAATATTTGTGGAGGGAACACTGATGTTTTATCCTGAATCTTGCTATGCATTTGAGAAGTGATTTCTACACCCTTGGTTCACACAAGGAATGCTGTTTCCTTTACAAGTTGAGTTGAAAAAGTTCTCAGTAGCTACCATAGAATCCGCTGTTAAGATGCTGGTAGTATCTGCTCGGCTTGTCAGCCCTTCTTGGTTAAATCTCGCCTCGGGAAGTTGAATGTACAGCTGAGCATCCTTCCATCCATGCCCACCGACGGGGTGTGACTGAAGTAACAGTTGCCAAGATGTAATGCCTTTTTTTTTTTTTTTTTTTTTTTTTTTTTTTTTTGGTAGGTGCTGCCATGCTTATTGAGTCCCTTCTCTCTTCTCCTCTATCATCTTCCATCAGTGACTGTCACCAGCCTTCTGCAACAGCTAATGAACCTACCTCAGAGTGCAGCTGCACCAGCACCCGCCAATCCTCACCTCACTGCTGTGCTCCAGAACAAGGTGGTCTTGCCCTTTTGTGTCCCTGAACTTTGAGAGGCGCATTTAAATTTGAGTTATGAGTAAAAATAATGACTGCTGTGGCAATTGTAAAAAAAAAAAAAAAAAAAAAAAAGGCTTCCTTCAGCCTTTTACATTAAGCTTATAGTGATAAAAACTAGAAATAACAGTGGTTTCAACACATGGCTGTATCTGTTCTGTATCTCATGTGGAATAAATGTGGTTTGGTGACTGCACGGTGTCAGGGGTGCAGGCTCCTTCAGTTTCCCTTCTTTGCCATCCTTAGCAGTGGCTGCCATGCTTGTGACCTCTAATGGTCCACGATGGTTGTGGAATTTAAGGTTCCACTTTGCATCAGGAAGAGAGGTGTGTTTAGAAGGCCAAGAGGTGTGGAGTAGCCGTCTGCCCTCCTTATTTGGACGTTTTCCAGGCCCTCTAACCACCAGCTTCTGCTTCATCTCAGTGGCCAGATCTTAGTCACACGCCTTGCCTAAACTGCAGGGAAGGCTGGAGAGCATCTCTTAGTTCACGCCATTGCCACCACAAATAAAATCAGATCTAACAGGAGAAGGAAAGCATACAGAATTAGGTAGGTAATTAATGGTCCCTGTCATAAGAGACCATTTCATATTTCATCTATATCAGGTTAAAGATCCAGAGACTCCTAGGGGAAGCAGGATACAGAAGAAGAACATGAGCTTTTAGAGAGAGCAGGTTTCCACTCCTTGTCTGCCACATCCTAGCTTTGTGACCCTGAACAGATTATTTCACTTTGCTGAGCCACACTTTCCTGATCTGTCATGTGGAGGCGATGAGGTCGATGTCAGAGCTGTCCTGTTTCTTAGATGAGAAAGCAGCCGTGAACGGTTCAGTATAATGCCTGGTACGCAGTGAGCACTCACGAAGGGCCGTCTGTTACAGTAGAGGGAAAAGGAGACCCAAGGCCTCTTTCTTCGTATACCTGAAAACCTGCCAAGCGTGGCTCGGAAGGGCCGTGAGTACCTCAGAGGCCGAGAGGGTGATGGCGCCTCAGGGGACCTAAGACAGGGGTTCTGGGGTAATCAGTTGTGTGCCTTCCATGTTATTTGGTCTCTTAGCTTTAATTTTGATAAAGACAGTAGAAAAGCATGAAGTCAGACAAGGTTATGTAACCCGTTGTTTTTCTGACAATGACATGAAGGGAGCTGTTGTGGAAAGGCAAGGTTATCCTGTGTGAGGTGAACTCAGAAAGGAGGGATGGAATCCCAGAATATCCCCAGCTTCTCTTTGTGGTCCATTATGGCTGTGATTCGTACACTTAACCTAGGACTTGGACGTCCTCTCTAAGCCTTTATATTCCCAGATATGTGTGTCCTTTTTAAGGAAATTTTCTCTTCCTACCCTGATCATCCCAGTTACCTTTCTTTGTATGTTTTCTCACAGGTCTTAACACCATTTTTCTTAATTCAGATTCTATTTAATGTTTTTTGTTCTATGAACTGTAATTTTCTGTATCAAAATTTGTCTTCATTTAACTCTTCTTTTTAATCCACTTCTGTTCTAGTAAACAGGAGAAAAGCTAAATCCCACATTACCCATGGCAAGGAGAAATTATCTTGTCCTTTCAGGGTGGGGTGGGGTGTAGAGGACTGCTGGGCCCTGGGGCTTCCTGTCCCCTTTGAGTGAGCTCGCTGCTGCTGTGCCAGGAGGACACAGCCTCTCGGCTCGGCCCGATTCCACAGAGCAGCACGGCAGTGGGGTTGTTGTGATCTGGCGCCGTCCCCCATCTAGTCCTGCGGTCCCCTCAGCGGTGGTCCAGGAGGACTGCGTGCAGTGTTGTTTGACACCCTCTGTCTCCTCTTGTAGTTCGGCCTGTCACTGCTCCTCGTCGTCCTGAGCCGTGGGGAAGACCTGCAGAGCTCAGACCCCACTTCAGAATCAACGCAAAGCAACCAGTGGTCAGTCTGCGCTGTGTTTCTTCTCTCATTTTAAGTTCTTTTAGGTCATCTTTTCATTCTTTTTCTTATATTGTTATTTTCGATTTTCCCTTTCAGGACGGAGGTGATGTTCATGGCAACCCGAGAACTTCTGCGGATTCCCCAGGCAGCCCTGGCCAAGCCAATCTCTATACCCACAAATCTAGTATCCCTGTTTTCTCGTTACGTTGACCGACAGAAACTGAACTTGCTGGAGACAAAACTGCAGTAAGTTGGAAACAGGAGAGTTCCACAGCTCACTGAAGTTGGCACTTTAGAAGTTATGTTGAGGAAGCTGGGGAGGGCATAAAACTGCATTTGGTGGAAGAGATTAAAGATTTCTGTCAAATACATGAGTATCTGCGAGATATAAAAGACTGTATTGGATGCAACAGAACCCTCATTGTTAAATAAATGATAAGGGTACAAATATCTTAGGTGTTTTGTTACGAGAGTTCATACAAGGATGTAACTCTAATACAAATGACTGACTTCTGTTTTAACTCATTTATACAGGTTTCCTTTCTCTCTTTCTTTGTACCGTAGGCTAGTTCAGGGGATACGATAAAAGATCTCCACATGTGTCCTGTACCTCCTTTTGGCTGCCACCTGCACTGCTGCCATCACCAATGGAGTGTTGTTTTTAATGAGGGAGGGAAGGTAGCTTATTCCCCAAAGCGTCTTGTGGGACCGATTCCTGTTCACAGGGGTTGTCTCTGAATGCCAGGTATTTCCCCACTGGTCTGTGAAATTTGGCTGGGTGATACTTCTGCTGGTTTCTTCTTACCTTCTATGTTACAATTCTGCATGTCCTACTTTTACTCAATTCTTCTCAATTTTGCATTTTCTTTGCCCTAGAAACACAAATATAATCTCTCCCTTTATCCCACCACCACTACTCCAGTTCAGAGTAGATTGTAGCTTGCCAAAGGATTCCTTCCCTCATCCTACTGAAGTCTTTTTTCATTGCCCCATATTAATATGACTGTAGGAGAGCCAATTAAGTAGATGTCTATATATATGCGCACACACACACCCCTATACACACACTTATGTGGTCTCCAAAGGATGCTTAAAGAACGAGTTTTAGATTGAGAAATATTTAGGTGACACATCCCTTCTTTAACCACAAACCAGTTGATGTATTTTTAATCTGTTTCTCGCCCCTCTTGTAATTAATTTGGTGGGTTCTACTTGTTTTAATATAAATATAGGGTATGGAGCACGTTTAATAAAATCTGAACTCTTGATTGGCTGACGCCCAGCTCTAAGCTGAGAAGTTCTTTATCTCCTCCCCACTTGTATTTCCTTTGGTTCTGTCCACCTCAGTGGAAACAGCCACAGTTAAGCCTTTTTCCTGCTACAACTGCAGTGTACTTGAGCCTGTGCCCTCAAGTGCATGGAAGATTGCCCAAGATGACCCTAACCTAGAGCCTGCTTCCACAGTGTAGCTTTTACACACTCAGTCTGTCTTCCTGAGACTACTTCAGTAAGCCATGCTTTTGCTTCTCTCTTTTCTGTTTTTATTTGGTGTCATGGGGAGAAACCCCCCACACCTATAACCATGGAAGCTGGGTCCAGCCTGTGCTGCTCTTCAGTCTCCTCCACGCTGTGGGCAGAACTGCTGTCCTTGCTGCTTCATCCCACCCAGGTCCCATTCCCAGGCAGCCAGGGGCCTGGGTCTGAATGCTAGCAGGGACAAGCCTGCTGTGACCCTAGTCACTTATCCCTCTCCCATTCAGCAGTCAACCAGGATAAGGGGTTTTGGTCCCTGGTGATGATAGCCCTCAAGAAAATTAAATCTGAATTAATTTCACATGACTGTCCTGATGCACATTTTGCTGTTCTCGCCTTTTCGAATGTAGTGGGGGGACAGGTTGTGATATTTAATGAGAGTAAACATTTTGCACATAGATGTACAACAGTAAGGTCCTCCGTTATATCCAGCTCTCCTTGTTCTCCACCTCCATTTCTTCCCATGCGGTGGCCCTAGGTTCCGCCAGCTGTTCCCCATGACATTCCCTAGCTTCCCCTCTGCCATCATTTTCCACTAGGCGCCTTTCCTACCTTCCCTTCACAACCGATCAAGTGAAGGCTTGATTATTATTTCTTCTTTTCTGTGCTTTATCTTTTTTGTTTGGTTTTAATTAATAAAAATTAAAGTTTCTAAATTTACATTTTTATAGGGTATTGTAAATAAAAACAAATTGTATACTTGAAAAAAAATGTGTGCCTCCATTTCTACTTATTGCTTCTGAACATGCTTTTTAATGTGTTTCTAGCATATTTAGATAGACCTCTTGGTGTTGGGGATTGGTAAGGATATTATTACCTAATTTTTTATCTTTTTTATTTTGTCATGAGGGAGACAACATAAAAAGATCTTATGTTTACATGATAACTTTCCTTTAAAAACCTAGGATACTTTCAGGACTTCCCTGGTGGCACAGTGGTTGAGAATCCGCCTGCCAATGCAGGGGACACGGGTTCGAGCCCTGGTCCGGGAAGATGCCACATGCCGCGGAGCACCTAAGCCTGTGCGCCACAACTACTGAGCCTGTGCACTACAGCCCAGGAGCCACAACTGCTGAGCCGATGTGCTGCAACTACTGAAGTCCGTGCACCTAGAGCCCATGTTCCACAACAAGAGAAGCCACCGCAGTGAGAAGCCCGCGCACCACAACGAAGAGTAGCCCCCACTCACCGCAACTAGAGAAAGCCCGTGCGCAGCAACAAAGACCCAACACAGCCTAAAATAAATAAATAAATAAATAAATTTATTAAAAAAACAAAAAGCCTTTAAAAAAAAAAAAAAAAACTAGGGTGCTTTCGGCCATTGTCGTTTGCCCGCAACTTTTTTTTTTTATAAATTTATTTGTTTGTTTGTTTTTGACTGCATTGGGTCTTCATTGCTGCTCACAGACTTTTCTCTAGTTGTGGTGAGCAGGGGCTACTCTTCATTGCAGTGCGTGGGCTTCTCATTATGGTGGCTTCTCTTTGTTGCGGAGCATGGGCTCTAGGCACGCGGGCTTCAGTAGTTGTGGCTCGCGGGCTCTAGAGCACAGGCTCAGCAATTGCAGCACACAGGCTTAGTTGCTCCGTGGCATGTGGGATCTTCCTGGACGAGGGCTCGAACCCGCGTCCCCTGCATTGGCAGGCAGATCCTAACCACTGCGCCACCAGGGACGTCCCTCTTCTCCAACTTTTAACTACAAAGCAGAATTATAAATTTCAGTAGATGGACTGCAGTTCATCTTCATCTCTAGGCATATGAGACTTTTTTTTAAAATTTTTGGCTGCGTTGTGTCTTCGTTGCTGTGTGCAGGCTTTCTCTAGTCGCAGCGAACGGGGGCTACTCTTCGTTGCGGTGGCTTCTCTTGTTGCTGAGCACGGGCTCTAGGCTCACAGGCTTCAGGAGTTGTGGCTCACGAGCTCTAGAGCACAGGCTCAGTAGTTGTGGCGCATGGACTTAGTTGCTCCGCGGCATGTGGGATCTTCCTGGACCAGGGATCAAACCCATGTCCCCTGCATTGGTAGGCAGATTCTTAACCACTGTGCCACCAGGGAAGTCCTGGCATATGAGACTTTTTAAAGAAACTTCACATGGCCCAGTTTGGCCTTAAGCTGCCCTCATGGTTAGTATTTCCTTAGCTCTCATTTATATCTCCTCAAAAGAGGTGGAAAAAAGTTGGTCATTCTTTATAGTATTTCATGTTAATTATTTCAAACTTATCACAGCATTATTCATAATAGAAAGATTAGAAATAGCCTAAATGCCCAAGATCACAATAATGGCTAAGTAAATGATAATCTGTGTCATGGACAATTAGAATATTCAACCATGGAAAGTGTTTATGATATAGTATGGGGGGAAAGCAGAAAGTATATATGCTTTGAATCCAATTCTTTTTTTAAGAAAATGTATATATGATGAGAAAAAAATTGGAAGGATATGCTCCTGCAGGTTACCCCTAAAGGTGTCCATCTGTAGATGGCGGGATTATGGGGAACTTTCCTGTCTTTTGCTTTCAGTATTTTCCAAATCTTCTATAGAGAAAATGCATTGCTTATATTCTTAGAGGAAATAATGTCTTTGAACAGCTTAGTTACATGGGAAAATACTTAAAAATATAATGTTAAGTATAAATAGTTTTTATATATGTATATGACTTAATCTGTGTGGGGAAAAAAAAATGGGAAAGGAATGCAATCAAGGGTGATCAGAGAGCAGTGGATGCCTTTAAGGGGAAGGGTTGTGGAGGATTTTGTGTGTAGTTGATTGTTCCTGCTTTTCCATTGTCCAAATTGTCTTCAATGAGCATGTATTGCTGTTACAACCAAAAGGGGGTTATTCTCTAAAAACAGCTAAAATTAGTAGCCCTCTACTTTCTGGTGAGAAAATAAGTTCTAGTGGGACAAAATTGTCTGATCTAGTTGTGCTTGATTTCAGAGCCAGTGCATTTGACTTTGTAGCAGATGAATGTGCTGAAAAAAATATGTGAAAGCAAGGCAATTATCCTGTGAGATGTGGTCAGGTATTCCACTGTTGAACATTTAAAATGATATACTAGGGACTTACCTGGCGGTCCTGTGGTTAAGACTCTGTGCTTCCACTGCAGGGGACATGGGTTCGATCCCTGATTGGGGAACTAAGATCCCACATGCCATTCAGCATGGTGAAAAAATAAAATGATGTACCAGTTGAGGGGGTCAAAGAACCACTCTGATAAGTCCAAGCCATATCTCCCAGTACGCTTCCATATGTACACGAAATTGCATTTTTTCCTGACTGCTAAATCAAGATGGATGGATCCCAGCTCCATCTCCAGAAAGATCTGCTCAAGTCCATTTTGGTCTAAGTGCCAGTCAGCTGGCTTTCACCAAACCTGCCCTATCAATCGTCAGGAAGGCCAGGACAATCTTCTGAATTTGATAGAGGTCACTGGATGCCCTCCACCATCTACTTTTGGAGAGCAATAATGTCCATTGTGTGAAAAGTCGAAGTGGGAGATTGGAAGGCATCTTATACTTTCCTTCACCCAGCTATGTTTAAATATATTGATACTGTGATCCTTAAGAAATTTATATATGGGTTTTTAGGCAACAAGTCTTTAATCTGAGGAATCCGTATCTTAAAATCACCATTTACCTTCTTGAAGCAGAGGCACAGTTGTGAATAGATTGCAGTTCTCATAACAGCCTCTACTTTGCCTTTTATTATGTGAATGTTGCATGTAAGGCTGTTCCAAGGAGCTTGTCATTTATTATTCAGCGTGACTCTCTAAGCTCCCCAATTTAGCCAAGTTCATTCTCCAAGGCAGTATTAACCTAAGTCAGACCTGAGAGCTGGGAAACATCTAGAAGGGGGCTAGGTAATCAGTGATGTGTGCACTTTGTCAGTTGTGAATAGAATCTCTCATAAGTTGCTTAGATTTTACCAATCTAAAAATAATTCCATCACCACCACCACCCCGGAAAAACCATGGCTAACAGTTTGGCATATTGTCCTCTAAGTGATTTTTCTATGCAATTGCATACATAGATAGAATGGTAGATATTTTTACTTTTTTTCTCAGTACATCATGGATATCTTTCTGTGTTAGTATATAGAGAGGTACCATGTTTGTTTTAATGGTTGTATGGTGTTCCACTGTGTGCCATAATTTATTTAACTGCTCCCCTATTAATAGATTCAATCTCCAAATACTTTTTGTCAGTCATTATTGTTCATCCAACAGTGAACAAAGGTAAACCCACAATATCGCCTTACATTTCTACAGTTTTTTTTTATAGTGTAAAAAGAACACTAACATTCATTTACTAATTCAGATCTTCTCTATAACTTTTTGAAATAGAATGGGCAACTGTAATTGTACAGTAACAAAACGAGATCAGCAAGACCATCCAGCTAGTAAGGGCTAACACTAGGATTTAACCCATAAAGTTTCAAGCTCCACATCTAGCGTCCTGGCTACAAGAAGGCTTCTGTTCCTGGACCCAAGTTTCATGTAAGAGCCACCTGAGAAGCTACAAGCATTTAAGGACACATCTGCAAACCCTTTTGATTGGGTTTTAATGCCTTCATTTTCAGTAGACAGATTAAATAATTCCCTCTCAGTAATGTCCAAAAAAGGTAATTCAGGTTTTAACTGTTGGAGCCAATTGCAATATAAAAGGATCTGAATTACAGAAAGGCAGCTGTCAGGCATCTGTATGATCCTTTTGGTTTAAGCATCTTGAAAAGGAGATTTAAGAAAAGATTTCCTTCCACACCACTTCATCCCAATATTTTGAAATGCATTTTTTATATTAGATATATTCGGTCACAGGTGGTTGGCTCACTCATTAGTTCACTGCGTTAATACGTGAACTCCACAAATGCAGCAATTGCCTTGTTCACAGCTGTGCCCCAATTCCCAGCACAAGGGCAACACCTAGCAGGCATCCAACAAATGTCTTGTTCATAAAATAGTTGGGCTGTGAAGAAACAGCTTATAAAGGGGTTATTCAGAGCACAGACCTTAATGGAATAAATTAATCTTGTGTGTGCAAGGCCCATTCCACACTACATTGTCACTCATTTTATCACAACCACCCCTAGGTCAGGAACAATTTGATAAGGTAAATCAGACAAACGTTTGTGAATGTCCAGCATTACTCCAGGTACAGTGGTGACAAAAACAAAGACTCTGCCCTGGGAGGATATTTGGTGATAAGTGCTAAGAAGAGAACAAACGAGGGTAAAGGAATGAAGAGTGATGGGGGGATTTGTACTTTAGACAGAGAGGCCAGGAAAGGCCTTGATGGGCATATGATATTTAAGCAGGTACATGAATAATGAGAAGAGGACGGCCATGCGAAGGTCTCAGAAGAGCATCCCAAGTAAAATGCAGGAGATGGCCTCTCCCTGAGATGAGAATGGGTGAGGAGTTCATGGGACCACGGCAGGTTAATGTCGCTAGAGTGAAGGGAGCTGGTAGAGTGACCACACTACCTTAAAGGGATTTATTCACATTGCAACGGGAAGCCTTTGCAGAGTTCTTAAGGAAAAAGTACAAAACATCTGATTTATGCTTTTAAAAGTCACTTAGCTGGCTGGGGGGTATAAATTAGGAGTTTGGGATTAACAGATACACACTACTGTATAAAATAGATAAACAAGGACCTACAGTATAGCACAGGGAACTATATTCAATATCTTGTAATTATAAGGGAAATAATCTGAGAACGATTAGATAGATAGATGTATAACTGAATCGCTTTGCTGTTCACCTGAAACTAACACAACATTGTAAATCAACTATACTTCAATTTTTTAAAAATCACTTTGCTGGAAATTCCCTGGGCTGTCCAGTGATTAGGACTCGGGTTCCAATCCCTGGTCGAGGAACTAAGATCCCGCAAGTCGCGCTGCATGGCCAAAAATAAAATAAATTTAAAATAAATAAAAAATAAAAATCACTTTGTTGTATGGAAAAGGAAATAGGCAAAAGAAAGGGCCACTTATGAGAAGGCCTCACAACACTGTTCCTGCTCTACAGGATGAGGAGAGTGAGCCTTTAAAAGGCAAAGTGACTGAGGGACTAATTTTTTTTAAGTAGATTTAGGATGGATGTTACCTTGAGGTGTGTGGGGGCTGTGGTTAAGAGAATGGGATTGGCATAAAGATGTAGGAAATTGGTCATTTATATTTCTTACATTGAGTTGTGGGTTGACAGGTATTCATTTTACTTTTGTGCTTCATCACTTTTATATATCATGTGTTCTGTGAATGTTATGGGCTGAATTTTGTCCCTCATAACTCAAGTTGAAATGCCATTTGCAGCAACATGGATGGACCTAGAGATTATCATACTAAGTGAAGTAAGTCAGACAGAGGAAGACAAATATCATGTGATATCCCTTATGTGTGGAATCTTAAAAAATGATACAAATGAACTTATTTACAAAACACAAATAGAGTCACAGATGTAGAAAACAAACTTACGGTTACCAGGTGGGAAGGGGGGAGGGATAAACTGGGAGATTGGGATTGACATAATCATACTACTATATATAAAATAGATAACTAATAAGGACCTACTGTATAGCACAGGGGACTCTACTCAGTACTCTGTAATGACCTATATGGGAAGAGAATCTAAAAAAGAGCAGATATATGTATATGTATAAGTGATTCACTTTGCTGTACAGCAGAAACTAACACAATGTTGTAAATCGACTATACTCCAATAAAAATTAAAAAAAAAAAAAAAAACTCAAGTTGAAGTCCTAACCCTTAGTACCTCAGCATGTGACCATATTTAGAGACAGCACATTTGAAGATGTATTAAGTTAAAATGAGGTCATTAGGGGAATTCCCTGGCAGTCCAGTGGTTAGGACTCTGAGCTTTCACTGCCGAGGGTGCGGGTTCAATCCCTGTTTGGGGAAGTAAGATCCTGCATGGCATGGCCAAAAAAAAAAAAAAAATGAGGTCATTAGGGTGAGTTCTAATCCAATATGACTGGTACTTACAAGAAGTGGTGGTGAGGACACAGGCACAGACAGGAGACCATGTGAAGATACAGGGAGAAGACAGCCATCTAAAAGTCAACAGCTCAAGACTTCCCTGGTGGTCCAGTGGTTAAGACTCGGCACTTCCACTGCAAGGGGCACAGCTTTGACCCCCTGTAGGTGAACTAGGATTCTGA
This sequence comes from Balaenoptera borealis, assembly GCF_965194805.1. Classification (NCBI taxonomy): domain Eukaryota; kingdom Metazoa; phylum Chordata; class Mammalia; order Artiodactyla; family Balaenopteridae; genus Balaenoptera; species Balaenoptera borealis. The sequence continues at coordinate 11,344,335 of NC_138868.1, forward strand.
ATGCCGCACAGCCAAAAAAAAAATTAAAAATAAATAAGTCAACACCTCAGAAGAAACCAACCCTGCCAACACCTTGATCTCAGACTTCTAGCCTCCAGAATTGTGAGAAAATAAATTTCCATTGTTTAAGCTACCCCATCTTTGGTACTTTGTTATGACAGTCCTGGAAAACTAGTAAGTTTAGGTGTCAAATATTTCATCATTTTTTTTTTTTAATTTTTAAAAATCCATAGGATAGTAGAAAAATATGTATCAAACTGTTAACAATGGTCATTTCTGGAAGGTGTGATTATGGGGAATTCTGATTTTCTATATTTACATTTCTGAACCCTTTATATCTTTTATAATGAGTATATTTTGGTTTGTATTTAAAGGAAGGAAGAAAAGGGAGAGAGAGCATGGACATGATTTGTCCAATATTGTAGTGAGTGAGTGGCAGAAAAGAAAAACTGGATTACATTTACAATCATTTTCCAACATTTCTCCATCTAACAGAGAAGCAGACATGTTGTATGGGACTTCCAAAAATGTTTCTTAAAAGAAAGGAAATTCCCTTTTGTCCTCGTTCCTTCCCTCTTCTTGCTGCCTAGAATGAAGCTGTAATGACTGGAGCTCCAGCAGCCATCTTGGGGCAAAAGATAATCTCAACAATAGTAACAATGCACAGTGGAGGAGAAAGACGGAGGCTGTGTTTCTGGAGACTTCAGTGAGCTACCATACCAACCCTGAGCTTCCTACCTCTGGATTTCTTTTCGATGTAAGAATAAACTCTTATGTGTTTAAACCAACATAAATTGGACCTCTGTTACTTGCAAATAAACCTAGTCCTAGTTATTACAAAGGATTTTTTTTAGTCATTCGATATTAGAGCTCATTAAGTGCTATTGGGGAAAAGTTCTTTGGGGTAATCTTTTAAAAAAATTATTACAAATTTGAGGGAATTCTCCACCCACAACCTCCATTTTCTCTGAAGTGCAATGCATGATTATCTGATGTGAAATAGGAGGGTTTGTGTAGCCTAAAGAGGGTGGTTAAAATGTTGGTACAAGTTCCTGGGAGGAACAAGAACAGGGGCAGGGCTAGTGACACTTTTTTTTTTTTTTTTTGGCTGTGTTGGGTCTTCGTTTCTGTGCAAGGGCTTTCTCTAGTTGCGGCAAGCGGGGGCCACTCTTCATCGCGGTGCGCGGGCCTCTCACCATCGCGGCCTCTCTTGTTGCGGAGCACAGGCTCCAGACGCGCAGGCTCAGCAATTGTGGCTCACGGGCCTAGTTGCTCCGCGGCATGTGGGATCCTCCCAGACCAGGGCTCGAACCCGTGTCCCCTGCATTGGCAGGCAGATTCTCAACCACTGCGCCACCAGGGAAGCCCGTGATACTTTTTAAAAATAAAAGAAACTAATTCTATTTTCTGTTATCAATTTTAACTAAACATCAGTTCATTGTGTGGATGACACATGACTTAACTATTTGAATAGTTTCTGTTATTAAGAAAAAAAAAAAGATTCCAAGCCACCAGCAGTAAGAAGCCTGCCAAGGCTGAAGGCCTATTCATATCTGTGTTTGAATGCTGGCTTTGCTTTTATAAGTTATTTTACTTGTTTGAGTCTCAATTTCCCCATCTGTAAAAGGGATGGCAAAACAACTGGATTGTGACAAAGAATAAATGAAATTACGTTTGTAAAAGTGCTTAACACTTAGTAAAAGCTATTCCCTCACTTTATTAATCCATTTGTGCCTCATATAAAGTTCCAGTATTTCTAGGCCTGTCATACCCTCAAGGAAGACCTGTGGGTCCCACCTTGATGAGTTATGTTGTGCTGCAAATATAATCTTAAATCATTAATAATTGCAGTTAGCGTTTATTGATTATTTACTATAGACCAGGCACATTTCATGCGTTTTTACTTAATCCTTCCCCAAAACCTTGAGAAATAGATGCTATTAATATGGTCATAAGGAAACTAGGAGAGGTCAAGTAAACAGTCCAAGATTTTTTTTTTTTTTGGCCATACGGCACAACTTGAGGGATTTTAGTTCCCCAACCAGGGATTGAACCCAGGTCTTCGGCAGTGAGAGCTCAGAGCCCTAACCACTGGACAGCCAGGGAATTCCCAACAGTCCAAGATTGCATTCACTTAGCAAAAGCAGGATTTGAACCATGGAGACAGTAAAAAGATAACTGGTCGCCAGGGGTTCAGGGAGAAGGAGGGAGGATTTTTAGAGCAGGGAAACTATTCTGCATGAGACTGTAATAGTGGATGCATGTTATTATACATTTGTAAAACTCACAGAATGTACAACATCAAGAGTGAACCCCAATGTAAACTATAGACTTTGGGTGATAATCAATTATAACAAATGTACTACTCTGGCTCTTGATGGTAGGGGAGGCCGTGCGTGTGTGGGGATGGGGGATATTAGAATTCTCTGTACTTTTGGCTCAATTTTTCTGTGTACCTAAAACTGCTCTTAAAAAGCCTATGTTTAAAAAGCATGAAAGCGAAAATGTCCAAAGCATTGGTGATTGGCAGGTAAACCAGTCTGGACTGAACAGAGGAGTAAAACAATGGGGTAGGAAAGGAAAGTTTGAACCAGTAGTGAAGGACCTTAGACAGTCAGGTGGGTAATTGGGACTTTAGCCTGTAAGTCAATGGGGGTTGTTGAGGATTACTGAGCAGGGAACTCAGGTAAAGAACAGACTTGTAGGAATAAAACTCTGGCTGCTATTGTGTGAGGAGAATTCGGGAAGATAGATTGGAGGCAAATAGAGTAGTGAAAAAGCAGGCAAAAAGCACAAGTGGGGGGATTTCCCTGGTGGTGCAATGGATAAGACTCTGCCCTCCCAATGCAGGGGGCCCGGGTTTGATCCCTGGTCAGGGAACTGGATCCCACATGCATGCCGTAACTAAGAGTTTGCATGCCACAACTAAGGAGCCTGCGAGCCACAACTAAGGAGCCTGCGAGGTGCAACGAAGACCTGGCGCAACCAAGTAAATGAATAAATAAATATTAAAATAAATAAGTAAAATAAAATAAAACACCAGACCATAGGGTAGAAATCTAAATGATATTTTTAAAAAAAGCACAAGTGGACCTGTAAAGAAAGGGGTGCATAGCTGTTGGTGGGAATGTAAATTGGTGCAGCCACTATAGAAAACAGTATAGAGGTTCCTTAAAAATTAAAAATCGAACTATCATGTGATCCAGCAATCCCACTTCTGGATATGTACCCCAAGGAAAGGAAATCAGTACATCAAAGAGATCTGCACCCCTCACTGCAACGTTATTCACAATGGCCAAGACATGGAAACAACCTAATTGTGTGTCAATGGATGAATGGATGAAGAAAATGTTATATATACATATGAATATTATTCAGCCATGAGGAAGAAGGAAATCCTGCCATTTGTAACAACATGGATGGACTAAGTGAAATAAGTCAGATAGAGAAAGACAAATACTGTATGATCTTACTTATATGTAGAATCTTTTTTTTTTTTTTTTGGCTGCGTTTGGTCTTCGTTGCTGTGCAGGGGCTTTCTCTAGTTGCGGCAAGGTGGCGGTGTGCGGGCTTACTGCGGTGGCTTCTCTTGTTGCAGAGCACGGGCTCTAGGCACGTGGGCTTCAGTAGTTGTGGCTCGCGGGCTCTAGAGTGCAGGCTCAGTAGTTGTGGCGCACGGGCTTAGTTGCTCCGCGGCATGTGGGATCTTCCCGGACCAGGGCTCAAACCCATGTCCCCTGCATTGGCAGGCGGATTCTCAACCACTGCGCCACCAGGGAAGCCCCTTACTTATATGTAGAATCTTAAAAACCCAAATTCACAGACTTTCCTGGCGGTCCAGTGGTTAAGACTCCACGCTTCCACTGCAGGGGGTGCAGGTTGGATCCCTGGTCGGGGAACTAAGGTCCCACATGCCACATGGTGGGTCCAAAAAAAAACAGGCTCACTCTCCTAATCCCTTCAATTGCTTCCTGTTGTACCTATAATAAAACCCACGCTCCTCAGGAGGACTTGTAGGCCTTTCACATCTACACTCTCCACCTCTAATCCCTCTACCTCAGGTACTGCCTCTCTTTTCCCCCTCAGGTCTTCACACAAGAAAGACTATCTCCATCCTTTCTTTTTTTTTCTAACTCCTCCCCAGTTGCTTAAAGTGAGTTTAATCCCTATTTGAAACAGTTTACACCGTCATTCTCTTTCATAGCACCTTGGTTGTTCTCCATGTTACCTTAGGTATATCATTACTGTACATATTTTCTCTATGCAAATACTGTATATATTCGTTTGTATGCTTCTAGTTTAATACCTGCCTGTCCCCAAGATCCTTTACGTTCCATGAGGAAATAGAGCCTATCTGTACATTCACTACTCTGCCCCCAACACTTGGCAAAAGCCTGGAGATTGTATAGGAGATGCTCAATTCATATTTGTGAAATGAATGAATATGCTAGGCTGTGTGCTGTCATGAGGGAACCAAAGATGAAACAGGTATGGATCACACACTGGAGGAACTCACCCTCGAGTAGGGGTGATATGGCAGGAACATAAATAACTATAGAGCAAGACAATGAACATCACAGGAAATTCTATGAATCGCGAGGAAGGGGCATTATTCTAGGCAGGGAATTCAGAGCAGACTCTACGGAGGGAGAGTATTATGTTGGGCCAGAAAGGAGGGAAAGTGGAGGGCAAATGTGGATAAGACATAGGGATCAACTTAATTGGAGAGTGGAGTATATCAAGACAAAAGAGTCAGAGAAGCTGGGAAAGAAGTGACACCAGACTGTCAAAGGGCTCACTTGCCAGGCTAAGAAATCGGGACTGTATTCTGGAGGCAGCGGTGGGCAACAACATTAACTCAACTCAGCCTTTGACAACCTTTTAAAAATGTTTTCAGGTATACAGTAAAAGTAGAGATACTAGTACAAAAAATACCTGCATGCTTCTCACCAACATTCAACAACTAACATTTTGCCTATTTGCTTTATATATAGATATACAGTTACGCAGATGTAGATATATAGATATGTGTGTGTGAGCATTTCAAAGTTTGTATTACTTTTCTCTTTCTTCCTGTCTTTCCTCCTTCCTCCCTCCCTCCCTTCCTCCCTCCCTTCTTTCCTTCCTTCCTTCCTTCTTTCTTTCATTTTCTGAACATTGCAAAAGAAATCAACAGACTCCTAACATTTCTTCGAATTTTTTTTTTGTTTTTGTCTTTGTTTTTATTTATTTATTTTCTTCCAGGTTTATTGAGATATAATTGACATACAGCACTGTGTAAGTTTAAGGTGTACAGCATAATGATTCGACTTACATACATCATGAAATGATGACCACCATAAACCCATTTGTCATCTCATATAGATACAAAAGGAAAGAACTAGAACAAAAATATTTTCTTTCCTGTGATGAGAACTCTTAGGAATTACTCTTAACTTTCATGTATAATACAGTATTAATTATATTGATTATGTTGTGCATTACAGTTTCTAGTACTTATCTATCTTGTAGCTAATCGTTTGTAACTTTTGGCTGCCTTCACCCAAGTGCTCCTCCCCCACCCCTGCCTCTGGTGACCTCAAATCTGATCTCTTTTTCTACGAATTTGTTTATTCATTTGTTTGTTTTTGAAGTATAACTGACCTACAACACTATGTTAGTTCCTGTTACACAAGATAGTGATTCGATATTTCTGTATATTTCAAAATGTTCACCACACTAAGTCTAGTTACCATTTGTCACCATACAAAGATATTACATAATTATTTATTCCCCACACTGTACATACATTTCATACCCATGACTAATTGATTTTGCAACTGGAAGCTTGTACCTCTTAACCTCCCTCATCTATTTCTCTCCTTCCCCCAGCCCCCTCCCCTCTGGCAACTGCCTGTTTGTTTTCTATCTATGACTCTGTTTTTGTTTAGTTATGTTTGTTCTTTTTTTTTTTTTTTTTTTTAGATTCCACGTATAAGTGATAACATACTTTCTTTCCTGCCTTTCTCTGTCTGACTTATTTCACTAAGCACAATACCCTCCAGGTCCATCCATTTTGTTGCAAATTCAAATTTTCATCCTTTTTTTTTAAGGCTGAGTAGTATTCCATCGTGTGTGTATACCATATTTTCTTTAGCCATTCATCCATCAGAAGACACTTAGGCTGTTTCCATGTCTTAGCTGTTGTAAACAATACTGCAGTGAACACAGGGGTGCAGATATCTTTTTGAATTCGTGTTTTCATCTTCTTCAGATAAATACCCAGAAGTGGGATTGCTGGATCATATGGCAGTTCTATTTTTAATTTTTTGAGAAACCTCCATACTGTTTTCCATAGTGGCTACACCAATTTACATTCCCACTAACACTGCACAAAGGTTCCCTTTTCTCCATATCCTCGTCAACACTCGCTATTTTTTTGGTAACGGCCATTCTGACAGGTGTGAGGTGACATAACATTGTGGTTTTGATTTGCATTTCCCTGATGATTAGTGATTTTGAGGATCTTTTCACGTGTCTGTTGGCCATCTGTATGTCTTTTTTGGAAAAATTTCTATTCAGATCCTCTGCCCATTTTTTAATCGGGTTGTTTGGCTTTTTGATGTTGAGTTGTACGAGTTCTTTGTATATTTGATATTAACCTCTTATCAAATATATTGTTTGCAAATACCTTCTCCCACTCAGTAGGCTGCCTTTTCATTTTGTTGATAATTTCCTTCCTTGCGCAAAAGCTTTTAAGTTTGATTAGGTCCCATTTGTTTATTTTTTCTTTGTTTCTCTTGCCTGAGGAGACATAGCCCAAAAAATATTGCTAAGACTTATGTCAAAGAGCATACTGCCAATGTTTCCTTCTAGAAGTTTTATGGCTTCAGGCCTTACATTTAAGTCTTTAATCCATTTTGAATTTATTTTTCAGTATGGTGTGAGAGGGTAGTCCAGTTTGATTATTTTGCAGGTAGCTGTCCAGTTTCCCCAATACCACTTATTTTTTACCACTTATTTTTTATAGTACTCTTTTATTTATTTATTTATTTTTATATTTATTTTTGGCTGTGTTGGGTCTTCGTTTCTGTGCGAGGGCTTTCTCTAGCTGCGGCGAGCGGGGGCCACTCTTCATCGCGGTGCGCGGGCCTCTCGCTATCGCGGCCTCTCTTGTTGCGGAGCACCAGCTCCAGACGCGCAGGCTCAGTAGTTGTGGCTCACGGCCCCAGTTGCTCCGCGGCATGTGGGATCTTCCCAGACCAGGGCTCGAACCCGTGTCCCCTGCATTGGCAGGCAGATTCTCAACCACTGCGCCACCAGGGAAGCCCCCCAATACCACTTATTAAAGAGGCTGACATTTCTCCAGATTCTAAAGATGCTTTCATTCATATACATCATACCAATATTACATTGAACAAATGTAATAACTGCTTTTTACTGGTATTAGGTTATCTAATACCAGTCCATTTTCAAATTTCCCCAGTTATCCCCCAAATGTCTGAAAAGCAGTTTTTTGGGGGTTTTTTTGTTTGTTTGTTTGTTCAGAACCAGAATCCAGTCAAACATTTGATTGTGTGGGTTTCTTTTTGAAATTAAAAAAAAAAAAAAAAGTTACAACAATCACCACGTGACTCTGTTATGATATCACTTTTCCTTAATCTTTATATCTTATCTTCTGTAAAACCAGTTGTCTTATAGAATATCTCACATTTTTTATTTACTTGATTGTCTCCTTGGGGGTGTTGTTTATCTGGTTCCTCCAGCCCCTGTAACAACTTACGTTTTTGTAGCTGTTTAGTTTATCAAACACGTTCGTATGCATTTAATCACAACAGTATCGCTGTAAGGCTTTATTCCTATTTAACAAAAATGAACACTGAGGCTTGGAGTGCTTAAATGACTTTTCCAAAGCCAGAGAGCCAGTAAGTAGCAAAGGCAGGACTCAAGCATAAAGGAATTCACTTTAGTTGAGTTAAAACAACAATTAATCCCAAATAGCCTACATCTAACTGCAGATTTTCGAAGTGCATTGTCTCTCCAGAATTCAATAGATATTTCTCTTCTTTTAAAAACGTTTTCAGAAAAAGGATCTTTCAAGAAATATTTTATTTTCCTGATACCGTGAAGCACATTGCCAAGAAAAAGCAATTTGTTTTACAACTTCTAACAGCTATTTCTCTTGTCCAGCAAAACTAGCAAAATGTAACAGATACCGGGTTCCCCTCAAAGCTGCGTTTGTAACAACAGTTCACAACGTCTAAATGTTAAATGAGTTACTGAATTTATGACTTTCATAAATGTGTGAACAAAGTCAATTTATCTAAAATAACTATTTTCTGTGCAAAGTTAAGCATACACATGTGCGCTTATGATGCTAATACCAACAAGGGCCTTTCGGACTGTTAAGAGACGCCGGTCGGAAGTACATGTAAACTCAGGTCTTCGCCAGTCTATTTTCTCCTCACAGCTGGGTCAGCAACTCGTGGAACAGAATTAGGAGAAGCTTATGACAGTCTACAATCAAGAGATAAGGGGTGTGGTGCGACGATGAGCAAACCAGGCAAAGGAATTAGGACGGTGGATTCAGGAGGAAACTGGGGAAGACATTTCTGGGCTCCCCAGGAATTCAGGCCTCCAGCTTGGAGCCAGCTGCTAGAAGGGGGCCCTAGAAGGGAGACTTAGGCAGGGGCTGACTACTGAGAAGTACTCTTCTCAGCAAGAAACTATGGAAATCTAACTCAGAGAGAGGGACTCCCAACACTGCGCGTACATCAAAAAACGCTTTTAAGAAGCTGACTCGCTTTTGCCTCTCACAAACTTCCCCGAAGGTGGAAGCAGACGGGCACGCCCCGCAAGTGCCCTTCCCTGGTTTTATTGGCTGCCCTGGCCTGCCCCTTTCTCAATCTGTTTCTTTCATTGGTTAGCATTGCTACGCTCCTGCTTGCACAGACAATTCCCGGAACCAATCATCTCCAACCACCGCTCCGTCTCTCCGCCGACTTGTGAGTGGCATCCATTCCAACCAATAAAAAATGAAAGTGAGGCTGTAAAGACTACACTCCTCCCCTTTCTCCTCAACTCGTTCAGCAAATGGTAGAAAAGGTTGAGCAGCTGATACGAACCACCAATCCGTAAGGGCGGAAGAGGGGCGAGGAGAAGAGTGATGGGAGGGGGTGACGTGGCGGTGACGGGGGCATAAACTAAAATGAGTGGCAGAAATACTAGCCAATCGACAATCAGACTGGCTGGGTAGTCTGCATTCTCGAGTCCTCCCTGAGCGCCGGAGACTTCGGGAAAGCACCAATGAGCTTTTCATGAGTCTGATTGGCCTTCACCTGCACCAATCAACGGCGTTCCTGGCGGAAGCGTCCCACCACGGGCTCTCACTGGGCGCTGGTGGAATGACAGGCCCAAGAGAAATGCCAATGTCCGAGGGGTCTTCCGCAAGTGACACTCAGCGGCACCAATCGACTTCCTCCTTCCCGGCGGCAGAGCCCTCCTCCCCGCGGCCGGCCTGGCTGGGCGGGGACGCTGCGCGGCGGCGGCTGATGCGCTAGCCAAGTGGGGCCCTCCGGGCGGCGACGGCGGCTCTCGTAGGCGGTTCCGGTCCTGTATCTCCGGGCGGCGGCGGCTCATGGCGGCGACGGAGCTGAGAGGAGTAGTGGGCCCGGGCCCGGCAGCCATTGCGGCCCCGGGCGGCGGTGGCGGCGCCGGTCCCCCCATGGTGGGAGGAGGCGGCGCCGGCGGCCGCGGAGACTCGGGGCCGGGCTCCGGGATCGCCCCGGGCACGGTGGCCGCGGTGGCTGCGGGCGGCCCGGGCCCCGGGGCCGGGGGAGTGGCGGCGGCGGGCCCGGCTCCTGCGCCGCCGGCGGGGGGCTCGGGCGCTGGGGGTTCGGGCTCTGCTCGCGAGGGCTGGCTCTTCAAATGGACCAATTATATCAAAGGCTACCAGCGGCGGTGGTTCGTGCTGAGCAACGGGCTCCTGAGCTACTACAGGTAACTGCTTCCGGGGCGCCGTCCCCCACTGCAGCCCATAGCCCCCGCGCCGTCACCCTCTCCAGCCCGCACAGCAGCCAAGGTCGCCCCAGGCCCCTTTTCATCACTTGCGCGCGTTGACAGCCCGCGACACGAGTCCACCATCACGAAAGTGAACGCTCCAGGACTTACCGCTCCACCTGGGTGACCCACCCTTGGTGCCATACCTTCCCCTCGGTCCCTGGCCCTTCCAGTTGTTCGGAGAGCATCTTCTCTTCCATTGTGTTTCCAACAGCGTATGGGTGCAATGATTAATTCTGCAAGGAAGGCGCTGTTGTAGGTGTTTAAGGGACACGTATGGGAGGGCAAAGTCCAGGCACCGCTCCCAAGGAACTTACTGTAAAAAGTCCCAAGGCTTAGCTCTCTGTGCCTGGTCTCCAGAATTCAAGGTTATTAGCAGCCCTTGATGTACCCGCCTTTGCTCTCTCCACATTCAGGCACAAGGACACCACGCGTAGGGTGGCCTCGGTATCTGTCCCCTCTCTTTATCTCTTCAAGATTTGCCTAGGCTTTCGCCTTCTGGACAGACCAGAATGGAGAAGTGCACTCCAGTGTTTCTTTTTGCCTGCCCCACCTCCTCCCATGGGAATCATTAAGTGTTCCATCCAGTATTTCTGGGGTCTCTCTGGTCAGTGAGGTTTAAGTTTCATTAAGGGAAGAGTCCATGTCTTTTGTATGACTACTTCTGTTCAGAAATGCTTGTTTTGGGATGTTTAATATATGTTTACGGTGACCCACAATCTTCCCACAGCATAACATGCTTTTGGCTACTCATGTTACTATAGATAGAGAGGTTAGGACACTGGATTTGGAGACAGGACATAAACATTTCCTGAGTGCTGGACAGTTTGGATAGGTGTTTTACATATGGTATTCTTTGACTCCCCAAAACAATCTGGAAGTTAGGAGATATTCCCATCTTACCAGTGAGGAAACGGAGACTTAGCTTGGGCAGCTTTCCCAAGGTCTTGAGTCAGGATTTGAAACTAATTCTTTTCACACCAACACAACCTAAAACCCAGGTTAGTGTTACATGGATCAGTCAGATATAGAGATAACTACTTATCCATAGCTAGTACATTTATAGATCATGATACTATGTATATTTTATACAAAGTGTATAGAAGTTCCCTTTAAGGGAGATTTTGCTTAATATAATGGCATTTCTAAGTGAAATCTTTTTATAAAGACCATTCTATTTGGGCCCCAAAACAGTGTTGTTAAGAACGGCTCACTCTATATTTCTTTTCCTTTGCCAGTAGTCACTTTGCCACCAGGAGGGTTCGGGTGAACGAATCTCTTTTCCACCAACTCCATTGTTTTGGCTCTTAAAGAATTTTGAGAGGAAATTGAAGATGGGAGTTGGAGGTTGTTGAAATAGGAACACATGCTTATCTGGTCTCTAACACAGTGGAAGATACCTTAGCACATCCTCACTGCTTAAGCCACATTAATTGTGAATACTTGTGTATTTCATTTTTTTTTTTTTCACCATCTTTATTGGACTATAATTGCTTTATAATGTTGTGTTAGTTTCTGCTGTATAACAAAGTGAATCAGCTATACATAAACATATATCCCCATATCCCCTCCCTCTTGCATCTCCCTCCCACCCCTCTAGGTGGACACAAAGCACTGAGCTGATCTCCCTGTGCTATGCAGCTGCTTCCCACTAGCTATCTGTTTTACATTTGGTAGTCTATATATGTCAGTGCTACTTTCTCACTTCGTCCCAGCTTACCCTTTGCCCTCCCCGTGTCAAGTCCATTCTCTATGTCTGCGTCTTTACTCCTGTCCTCCCCCTAAGTTCATCAGAACAATTTTTTTTTAGATTCCATATCTCTGTGTTAGCACAGGGTATTTGTTTTTCTCTTTCTTACTTCACTCTGTATGACAGGCTCTAGGTCCATCCACCTCACTACAAAAACTCAGTTTCGTTTATTTTTATGGCTAATATTCCATTGTATATATGTGCCACATCTTCTTTATCCATTTATCTGTTGATGGACACTTAGGTTGCTTCCATGTCCTGGCTACTGTAAATAGAGCTGCAGTGAACATTGTGGTACATGACTCTTTTTGAGTTATGATTTTCTCAGGGTATATGCCCAGTAGTGGGATTGCTGGATTGTATGGTAGTTAAATTTTTAGTTTTTTAAGGAACCTCCATACTGTTCTCCATAGTGGCTGTATCAATTTACATTCCCACCAACAGTGCAAGAGGGTCCCCTTTTCTCCACACCCTCTCCAGCATTTATTGTTTGTAGATTTTTTGATGATGGCCATTCTGACCGGTATGAGGTGATACCTCATTGTGGTTTTAATTTGCATTTCTCTAATGATTAGTGATGTTGAGCATCCTTTCACGTGTCTGTTGGCCATCTGTATGTCTTCTTTGGAGAAATGTCTGTTCAGGTCTTCTGCCCATTTTTGGATTGGGTCGTTTGTTTTTTTGATATTGAGCTGCATGAGCTGCTTGTATATTTTGGAGATTAATCCTTTGTCAGTTGCTTCGTTTGCAAATATTTTCTCCCATTCTTTCGCCTTGTTTATGGTTTCCTTTGCTGTGCAAAAGCTTTTAAGTTTCATTAGGTCCCATTTGTTTATTTTTGTTTTTATTTCCATTTCTCTAGGAAGTGGGTCAAAAAGGATCTTGCTGTGATTTATGTCATAGAGTGTTCTGCCTATGTTTTCCTCTAAGAGTTTTATAGTGTCTGGCCTTACATTTAGGTCTTTAATCCATTTGAGTTTATTTTTATGTATGGTGTTAGGGAGTGTTCTAATTTCCTTCTTTTACATGTAGCTGTCCAGTCTTCCCAGCACCACTTATTGAAGAGGCTGTCCTTTCTCCATTGTATATTCTTGCCTCCTTTATCAAAGATAAGGTGACCATATGTGTGTGGATTTATCTCTGAGCTTTCGATCCTGTTCCATTGATCTATATTTCTGTATTTGTGCCAGTACCATACTGTCTTGATCGCTGTAGCTCCGTAGTATAGTCTGAAGTCAGGGAGCCTGATTCCTCCAGCTCCGTTTTTCTTTCTCAGGATTGCTTTGGCTTATGTATATTGTTTGCATTATTATATTCAGAATTGATTTTCATTTTAACCCTTTCTAATTACTCATACAGGACTATCAGTTTAAGGTTAAATCACAAATCTAAAATTTTAGTCTGCTCCAAAGTTTTTCCCCTACTCAGGTTCATGTTTTCCTGTTACACTGGCCATCATTCTAATGTTCAATTGATTCATGTCCTAACTTGGCTTGTAAGTCACTGTTAACACTGATTCCCCATTTTCAAAAGTTGTGTATCAGCTGAGGGCCTTAATGTGTGGTCATTTTTCCTCATCCAAGTTCCTAATCAAATCTACTTTCTAGCCCAGTTAAGTCTTTGATCGGTACCAGTCTTGATCAGTATTGATCTTGGTTGGCCAGTAATAACCTATATGTTGCTATCTTTTAAGTACTTGTAACCACTTTTCACTTCTCTCTTACAATAGCTAGTGGTACCTGTCTGACTACAGCTAAAACTACTCCCAAAACATATCAAACCACATATTGGGAAATATACCACATGCCTGTCCTTGCCAGCTAAGATGGTTCCACCCACACACCAACCAAGCAGCAGGATCCAAAGTTATCAAATCTACGCACTACCCTCAAAATCACATTGAAGTACTTCCTATCAACGAATTGGTAGTTTATTCTTTCAAACAGGTTCTTTGGGTCCCCATCTCCTTATTTAGCTAACTTGTCTTTCCTCCTGCTTTTCATGCCTCCAAAACCAATCGTATCCTGTATATACCTTTTACAAAATACTGTTTTCTTTTTAACTGAGTACTTCCTAGACCCGTGCTCTGATGAACTGTCCTAATAGGCTTTGGCATGCCTTCTTTTTACCTATCCTGTTCTTCCTCACAAAGTTACACAGATGTCTGGTTACTTAAAACCATATGTAGAACCCCAGCTCTCCTAGACACATCGTGACAAGCCCATAGTATTAGTTTTCCTGGCTAGCTTCTAGAGACTGAGTTACTATTTCTGCTGGCCTTTTCAGGGAAGACCTTACTAACCAGAAAATACCACCTAATACTGAGGTGCCTAAAGAACTCATCTTGCACTCTGAAAAGCATGTCTTTCTCGCTTCTGCACTAATCATTTATAAGCATAGGTGTACCTGCTTGAACCCAAAAGCTCCGAAGTTAAGCCCGCCCTACTTCCAGAGTTCTTTGGTATTTTAAAAACTGCTACAGACGTTATGTGATTTGAGAAACTTCTTTAGTTCATGAAGATGACCGAAGCAGAAGAAATTCCTAGGAAGTGGCTTGTGGAAAATACCAACACGTTGTGAGGAATGTGGTAGACGGTCCAAGTAACACCTTTGGAGTAGAAAGCAAGGGTGAGCTGGCCTGTCAGCTGTGGGTCTGTAATTCAGCCTGCATTATTCATAATGTAACTGAAGCTTGGGGGCAGGGGAGGGGAGGTAAGAATAGAAAAACCAGGGATTCACGTTACAGTGTGGCAGGTGCGGGCGCGATGGAAAGTGGCCTGGTTTATTGAGGACCCGTTCCCCCCCCCGCCCCCATCCCGGCCATCCCATACTGCTCATTTGTGCATCTGAGGAAGAAAAACCAGTTTCATGGGACAAACCGAACGATAGCAAATCTGTCTTCCTAAACACAGCACACAGACTTTCTCAAAGCCACCAAATCTTAGTTTCCAGAGCTGGAGTGTGTGTCATCTCTGGCATGCAGGAATTCTGGATGTGCCAGGTATGTTTGGCCGCTTGGCACTCGTGAAAGAGAAATGGCTCTGCTTTGCACTGTGGCAGTTGGCAAAGGACTTTGACCTCTTTATGTTCCAAGTTGGTCAGGGGAAAACTGCAGTCTCAACATGCAGGTCCCTGGGCATAATCGGCGGGTGGGGGAAATTAGCACAGTTTGCCCTGTACACTCAATTGTGCTGGCAGCTTGATCTTTTATGCCAGGTCTCTTGTAGCTTGTTGTCACCAACCAGTGCTGTAAAGTTCAAAAGTTAGTCTATTAATAGAACTGTCAGTCAGTAGAAATGGGGAAAATTTTTATACCCAGTCCTCTGAGAACAGATTTGCTGAATCTCTCCTAGCTATTAATAGGATGGCTTAGGAGTTCCCACCAATAGAGGTCAGTGGACCCTAGGAAAGAATATATTCCAGAAAGATTATACCACCTGGTGATTCTTTAATGATTATTCTTTCTTTACTCCCACAGAAAGCTAGTTATTCCTATTTCATATCATTTGAGCTGTAGTCAGTATTTAATACTCTAAACGTCTAAGGGTGCCTTACACTTCTGCAAGATAGTTGTTAAGAGTAGTATGAGAATTTCATTTGGGCTGAGTTATAGTTGGGGGAATGGGTTGTTCAATACGTGTAAAATGGAGCTATTCTTAGAGAATAAGATTATTATACAGAATTTTGTTGCATAAGTTTATAAAGCACTATTTCATAATTATATCTTGCTAAGTAAAAGGTAATTCCTGACTGCAAAAGGGCATGAGGGAACTTTCTGGGGTGATGGAAATGTTCTACATCTTGATTGTGGAGGTGGTAGCACAAGTGTATACATTTGTCAAAACTTACTAAATTGTACTCTTAAAATTGCTGGATTAATACTGTATGTAGTTATCCTTCAGTGAAGCCTATTTTTTAAAAGCTAAGGGTGAGAGGGACAGCAGAGCAATAACATCTTATAGGCTCTGAAAGGAAATCCCTACTGATTGTTTTTTGAATTTTAGGGAGCCATTTGAGGGAAATATTACAACTGGCTAATTCCTAAGACTGCTGTATTTTCGAAAGGCTTAGAGTTATGAAATGGAATGTGAGGAAGGATAAACCACGCATCAGCTTTCTACTTAGCTTGTCTTTGGCTCGTTATTGCAGGTCAAAGGCAGAAATGAGACATACCTGCCGTGGTACCATCAACCTCGCCACAGCCAACATCACGGTGGAGGACTCCTGCAACTTCATCATTTCCAACGGGGGTGCTCAGACCTACCATCTGAAGGCGAGCTCGGAAGTAGAGCGGCAGCGCTGGGTCACAGCCCTGGAGCTGGCCAAGGCCAAGGCTGTGAAGATGCTGGCAGAGTCAGGTAGGGAGCAAAGAGTATTGTGTCTGGGGAACATTCTGTTTGCCCCTCTTATGCGCACATCTTATTTTGTCCCTCATTGTCATTGTCATTTAACTATCAGCTGTCTCCTGGATGTCTCAGGCTTCTGCTCATCCGGCAGAATTTCTCCTGGAGTGCTGGTTTTCAGCTGGGGGCAGTTCTGCCCCAAAGGGGACATTTGGTGAAGGCTGAGGAGTGGTGGTGTTGGTGGCATCTAGGGAGTAGAGGCCAGGGACGCTGCTAACCTCCTGCCAGTGCACAGGGCAGCCCCACAGCAGAGAGGTGGCTGGCTCAAAATGTCAGCGTTGTTAAGGTTGGGAAACTCTGCCTTAGGAGCCTATCAGTTATCCTTTTGGCTTTTAATGCCAACTGACTACCTTAAAATTTTGAGAAATAATTATTTTATTGATAGATCAGTCAGGATTATTACAACTCACAGTTTGAATCTGTCCTGACTTTTTTCTTTTCTCCTGGCATCTTCTTACTTAACTCTTTTCTGGTGGAATTGAAACCAACAATCTTCGTAGATTGCCAAAAACATTATATGTGAAACCCCCTGGCAGTGGGCAAAGAGACACCTGATGGGTGGTGTTGCTCTTATATCAGTCGGGGCAGAGGGGCGTACAGCCCTTTGTTCAACCCAGCTTGGTGCCTGCGTTGGTGGCCAGAGCTGTTTCATGCTTGAGGCACATGAAAAAAATAATAATTATATGTGATATTTTCTGTGAAAAATCTTTATTTTGCTACCATAGACTCACTAAAAAGAACAATCTAATTATGTTTTGATTTTTCTTAAAGGAAAATGGTAGGATTTCCCCGCAGATGTTGATAGTTTAGTCATGCTGAGCTTGGTCATCATAGAGCTGACCAAGATGCTCACCTGCTAACTTCTGGTTGTTCATCTCTTGTGTTTCTTATCCCTTGTTCTTTCCCGTGCTGTGTTTACTATCTCTTAAGCAATGAAAGGAAAGTTTACTGCTTTGTTAGTTTCCGGGTAACAGCGAATATTTTGACTCTGGCCCTGCTGTCTGCCTAACAGATAGGGCAGGTCCTTCCTTGTTTCTTTTGTTTTGATTTTAGTGCTGATTTCAGCACCCCCAAAGGAAGTGACACTGCTGGAAAAGAACTTTGCAGTTGCAAAGTGTTAAGGACAAAACTGATAGCAAGAGGCACAACACAGCTCTCTGCTTGACTTATTATTTGAAAGTCATTTAACAGAAGACCTTGCACAGCTTTCAGTGCAGGGGTGGCTTTAGTGTCAGATGAGCTCATCATGAAGTTCCCGAGTTCTCCTTTAGAAAAGATAAGTTGGGCTTCCCTGGTGGTGCAGTGGTTGAGAATCTGCCTGCCAGTGCAGGGGACACGGGTTCATGCCCTGGTCTGGGAAGATCCCGCATGCCACGGAGCGACTAGGCCCGTGAGCCACAACTACTGAGCCTGTGCGTCTGGAGCCTGTGCTCCGCAACAAGAGAGGCCGCGACAGTGAGAGGGCCGCGCACCGCGATGAAGAGTGGCCCCCCGCTTGCCGCAACTAGAGAAAGCCCTCGCAGAGAAAGAGACCCAACACAGTCAAAAATAAATAAATTAATTAATTAATTTTTAAAAAAAAAGATAAGTTAATGAGTCTTTTGATGATGTGGACATGGTTTACAGAGAGCAGCTAGACTGCAGTTCTCAACCCATGTCATAACAGGCCCACTGATCACCCAACAGATGATAGTGGATTTGCACTAATAATCAGTGTGACTGGATTGGGCCCCTCAAGCTAGGGTTAAAAGGCTCAATAATTCATTCCCAGCCCCAAGAGCCATTTAGCTTCTCCATCCTATCCTCTAGGTCACTGGTTTGCAAACCTCAATGTGCATCACAATTACCCAGACACCTTATTCGAAATACAGATTCCTGGACCTTGCCTCACACCAGCCAAATCAAAGTTTTTCTGGGGGTGGGGCCAGAGACTGCACCTTTAAGAAGAACCCCAGGGTTGGGACATGAGGGGATGGAGGAGGGTGGTCAAAAAGTACAAGCTTCCAAGGACTTCCCTGGTGGCGCAGTGGTTAAGAATCCGCCTGCCAGTGAAGGGGACATGGGATCAATCCCTGGTCCGGGAAGATCCCACATGCCACGGAGCAACTAAGCCTGTGCGCCACAACTACTGAGCCCACGTGCTGCAACTACTGAAGCCTGTGTGCCTAGAACCCGTGCTCTGCAACAAGAGAAGCCACCACAATGAGAAGCCCGTGCACCGCAACGAAGAGTGGCCCCCGCTCGCCGCAACTAGAGAAAGCCCACTCACAGCAACGAAGACCCAACACAGCCAAAAAAAAAAAAAGATTACAAAAAACAGATTAAAAAAAAAGGTACAAGCTTCCAGTTATAAGATAAATAAGTCCTGGGGATGTAAATACAACATGATGACTGTAGTTAACACTGCCGTTCAGTGTATTTGGAAGTTGTTAAGAGAGTAGATCCTAAAAGTCTCATCACAAGGAAAAAAGAAACTTCTTTTTGTATCTATATGAGATGGTGGAGGTTAACTTCTTTTAATCATTTCACAATATTAGTAAGGTGTGTATGCTGTACACCTTAAACTTACAGCAGTGCTCTATGTCAATTATATGTCAATAAAACTAGGAGGAAAGAAAAGCATGAGCAGAAAAAATGCTTATTGTTGTCTGCCCCGGGAAGAAAAAGTAGTAGTACCCCAGGTGTTTGTGACACAGGTGGGCTGTGGACCACGCTGTAGGCGAGTCATCTGGCAGTGGCGAGCTCTCAGTCGGTCAGAACGCACAGCCTGAGGAGTGTCGGTTTGGTTGTGGGCAGAGTGGGTAGGGTTCCGACTCTCAGCCCTGGGCTTGGAGTCCTATCACTCACCTTTCCGCCCGTACAGATGAGTCGGGAGATGAAGAGTCCGTCTCACAAACCGACAAGACCGAGCTGCAGAACACCCTGCGGACCCTGTCCAGCAAAGTGGAGGACCTGAGCACGTGCAACGACCTGATCGCCAAGCACGGCACGGCACTGCAGCGCTCGCTCAGCGAGCTGGAGTCCCTGCGGCTGCCGGCCGAGAGCAACGAGAAGATCAAACAGGTCAACGAGCGGGCCACGCTCTTCAGGATAACGTCCAACGCCATGATCAACGTAAGCGCGCACATGTCTGCCTTTTTGCTTCTTTCCCTCTTTGAAATGTAATTCTCCCCAAATGCTGGAAAATCGTAGTTGGTAAAGCATAGGACGTTAGGTCCAGCTTAATCGTTCAAGGGATTTGAGTTACATTTTTTTTGTTGCGTGAAATGGAACAGGGTGCACAGATGGAATGACTTTCCCGCTCTGCTTGAATGGCAGGAGGACACTGCTCCAGCCCTGCGTCTGCCACCAGCAGGGCATCTGATGGTGACGTTCGTTGAGTCCCTTCACCTCTCTGGGTTGTGGTTCTTTCTATCTATCTATCTATCTGTCTGTCTGTTTATCTATCTACCTATCTATTTATTTTTCTCTAACTTTATCTATTGGAACTAAAAGGTCTTCATGGGCCCTTTCCACTTCCATGTTCCTTGAGATTTTGGTTGGAGTCTGACCCCCTACTTTGCTAACGCGCCCTGGCCTACAGTGTGGTAAGTGGGGGCTGGATTAAGTACTAGTGAGAACCTTGTAATCCTGGTTAGTCCCATCTTTAGTCTTGGATTTGTCGGTTCTGGGTGTAATTCTGGGTGATAAGACAAAATATTCAACCTTGGGTACTTTTCTTTTCAAAAGAAGGGGCCAGTGCTTCTGCCGCCTTATGACTCCTGGCTCGGGTGCTGTCGTTGGTTTAGGGAATGCTTTGGCTGCTTGGGTGCAGGGCTCCAGGTAAACCCAGAGTGCCACTGGCGTTGGTGATGTGTGTCCGATACTGGGTGATAGGTGTGGAATGAGCGCACAGTTTAAACAGCGCTCTTTCTCCCCTGCTGGTGGCTGATCCTCACCCGGCAGCTTATTTTAGTCAGCTTCCACATAGGAGCACGGGAGGATAGTTCATGAGGCACGTGAGAAAGGGCTTCTGCACGTGGTGGTTTCGTTTTTGTTTTTGTTTTCCTATCTAATTAAATGGGATGAACTTACTTCACTAGGGTCAGATTTTTCCTTGTTTGAGGAGTGATAATAAGGCATCTGCTTAGAACTTGTGTTCACGTGGCTCTTAGAGATCGAAGGTCTTTTCCTATGACCAAGGGAAATTTTGGTTTTTCGCATTTAAAACCCCTTTATTTCTTAATAGAAAGTTGTAGTAACTTTTACTTTCGTGTCATTTTCTGAAGCGTTGAACACTCCTCAGTGCTCCGACTCCCACAAAGTAGAGGAGAGAAATTATTTTGTCCTCTTAAGGACTGCAGGCAGATCAGTGTCTCCCAGCACCATTCTGCAGACCAGCACTGGCGCTTGTGTTTCTGATGTTTGGTCGTGTGCTCTCTTTCCAAACTCCCGTACTTCTTGGTGCCTGTGTGCCTGTTTTTCTGGTCCTCCTGTGATCAGGAAGACCTCATAAATCATACAGGTCATTTAATCAATAGTAAATAAGTACACTTTTGAAATAGAACAGCTCAGGGCACAACCTTCTGTTACCTTTTATCCATGTCAGGTGAACGCCCTGCTCCATGACAATTTTTTTCCTACTCTGATAGGAAAAATTTGCTACATAAAACACCTCTCGATTTAAAAATGTCTCATAAAACTGGAACTTTATTTTGGACTTTTCTCTTGAAAATATGCTTATCTTTGTTCCTGGGGACAGTTCTTTTTCCCTGAGTTCTAGGTATCCAGAGTTTGTGTCAGTTCTCATTCTGTTCTCCCTGGGTGCACTGTCTTTGCCCCTTTTATAGCCAGTTACTGCAGGAAATGCATTTTTTAGCCCTGTGTTGTTTCCTTTGTACCTTTTAGGGGATGATGGCAAGGCCTTAAAACTGACATGCTAGCACAGCACATCTCTAAACAGGCAGTGTTACAGCAAAGGAAGAATGCACTCATTTCACTCAGTTGCTTGCTTGCTTAGGATATAGCTTTTCTTATTATCGGAGTGAATCTAAGCAGGGGAGTGCATTTGACACTGTTAGTGTATGCATTTGCCAATGCACTGAACACCCGTTGAGCACCTTCTGTGTTCTAGGCACTGTGCTGGGGATATAAAACTCATGTGGCTGTGGTCCCTGCCCTCAGGGAGATTACTGTCCAGTGAGGGGCCTGAGAAGTGAACAGATCATTATGGAGTGTGCTGCGTGCCAGGAGGGATGTGAGCACAGGCTGCTGTGCTGTGGAACCGCGGGAGTGTCTAGCTCAGACCAGGAGGATCTGAGAAGTTAACACCTCAGATAAATTCTGAAAGACCCGAGAGAGTCTTCTTACGAAAAAAAAGCAACAAAGAGTGTGGGGTCCTGAAGTCCAACTGCCCCAGTTAACCATCTCTGTAACCTGGGGCACCCTAGTTCCTCGGTGACCCCAGTTCCTTTTCTGTAAATGGTGATGATCCTAGTAGCTGCTCTCAGGGTGTGGAGAGGCTTTTATTAGATAATGGGTGTCGAGTGTTCAGTAAAGTGCCTGGCATATAATCTTCTCTCACTAACTTTGAGTTATGACCCCTGTTCTTCAAAGGAAGTGAGGGAGGAGAGTTGATCCAGGTGTGGTGTGTGTGGATCCCCCCCTCTCTCCCAGAGTCTGGGAACCACTTGCAATTGACTGTTAGCCAAGCAAGGAAGTAGCTAGAGATAAGGCTGAAGAGGAGTTAAGTATGGGGGGTGGGGGGCTGTGTGCAGATCCTACTAAATGGGCTTGGTAGTAGTGGATTAGAAGAGGATAAGACCGATTTTGATGCAGGCTTAACTCTTAATAGCTAACACCTTATTGAATGATTACTGTGAGCCCGGTCTAAGTGCTTTACATGTTAAGCAACAACTTTTGAGATAGCGACTGTTGTCACTCTTTGTTTACAGGTGAGGAAGATGAGGCACCATGAGGTTAAGTAACTTGCTAAAAATTCTGTAGTTAGATAGTGAGAGGGAGCTGTGACAATTCCAGAGTATGTCCTCTGTACTGCTTCTGAGTGTGCAGGATGGAAAGAAATGTACAGATTCCAGAAATATCGAAGAAAAATCAGGATTTGATCATTGGATGTGGGGAGGGAAGAAAACTAAGACTCAAGGATGCCTTTTAGTTTTCTGGCTTGGGCAGGTGGAAGGGCCCTGGAACTGTTCTTGGGATGGAGATGCAGAGTCAGAAAGGGAACATGGTGAGTTCAATATGGGACCCACTGATTCTGAGATTACTTTGAGCCATTGAGCAGGCAGTTGGATAGTCTGGTCTGCAGCTCCTTGAGCGCAGAGCTGGAATTACTGATTTAGTAGGCATCAGCCCATAGGCAAAGGTTGAAACCATGGGAGTAGATGTTCTGTTTACCTTTTAGTTTCTCTTTAACAGGTTATAGACTTTTAAGCTTACATTGCTCCCTTCCTTCATTTATTTATTAAGCAAACTGTACCAGGCTCCCACTATGTACAAAGCAGCTAAGTTAGGAGCTGGAGATAAGTATGTGAATAAGCTATAAATGGTGTCTTCAAGTGGCTCATAATCCATCTGGAGAGAAAGTCACGATATTGCTGTGGATGGTGTAAAATAGAAATATGTGCAAAGTGCTGTGGAAAGTAGAGGAGAGACTGGCTACTTATGAGATGGGGGTTGGGGGGGAGTGTCACAGAGGAAGTGACATCGGCCATAGATCCTAAAGAATGAAGAGGACTTGGCCAAGCAGAGGAAGGGGGTAGGAAGGCATTCTAGGCCAAGCAAATAGCACATTCTCCGATGGGCAGGCCTGAAAGAAATCTGCATGTCTGAGAAAGGGCGAGCGGTTCAGGGTGCCTCCATGGCAGGGTGCAGGGGTGGCTCCAGCTGCCTGGACAGGAGGACACAAGGGCCGTTTATGTCCATGACCAATAGTTAGGATTTGGTCCTGATGTCGATGGGGAGCCAGTGAAGGGACTAATATGGTCAGGTTTGTGTTTTGTCTCTAGATCTCTTCCTCGATTCCTCAGGTAGGCTTCTAATTTTTAAGATCAGTTATTATCTTAGTGACCAAAATAAAAACCAATTAAATTTCCCCATATTTGGTTTAATTCAGTGCAGACTCTCTGTTCTCAGTGTCTGAATTCCTCAGTTTTAGGTGACTTGAGTTCAGTTGAGAATGTATTGAAAGCAATACATACGTATCTCATGCTTTTCCTCACCTTTTAGTCAGTAGGTTTCTTCTTTGGAGCGGTTCACATAGCTGCCCTTTGTGATGTTGCACGAATACTTTGTCTAGGTTTGTTGCTCACTTGGCATTTGTTTGGTCCTCGTGACCAGGAAAATATGAAAGAACTGTGACAACCACATTCAATTTTTTTTTTCTGGAGTTGACCTTGATTGTATCATGGAGCTGGCTGTCCCTGATACTGTGGAATAACAGGGAAGGCCTTTCATTGTAATTTGCTAGTTCACGTTCCCAGAATAAGGTTGCTTACTGGGCTTACAGAGGCCTGAGGGGAATCTCTGACCAGCTGAGTTGAGGTGACCTATATCGGCTCTTTCTCCATACAGGCTTGCAGAGATTTCCTTGTGTTAGCGCAGACCCACAGCAAAAAGTGGCAGAAGTCCCTGCAGTATGAAAGGGACCAGCGCATCCGCCTGGAGGAGACCCTGGAGCAGCTGGCAAAGCAGCACAATCACCTGGAGAGAGCCTTCCGCGGAGCCACGGTGCTGCCGGCAAACGCCCCTGGCAGCGCTGGGTCTGGTAAAGGTGAGCTGCTTGCTTGGCTCTTGGATGGCCTGTTCTCATCCAAGCCAGATGCTTTTCTGCAGCTGATAGAGAGAGCTCCAGATTCTCCAGAATCAGCGACTCATGTGAGATGGGATTCGAGCCCTTTATTTCTTCTGACTTCCCCATTGCTTTCTACCATTTGTTACTCTGTTTGTGGTTAATATTTGAAAGCTCCAGCTGTGCCAGGTTTTGATCAATGCAGCCAAAGGAAACAAATGCGGCTTTCCTCCTTGTAGGTCAGTGCTGCTCTGGCAAAGGAGATGTGAGTGATGAGGATGACGAGAATGAGTTCTTTGATGCTCCTGAGATCATCACCGTGCCTGAAAATTTGGGCCACAAGTAAGTCATTCTTGATTCCCACCCCCCGCAAGATGAGCATATCTGGCCATGGAAAGGTTAGAAATGTTTCAGTGGGAGTGTCATAGTTGTTTACTAAGATGTGGACTCTTTTCCTTACGTAAGTGGAAGACTGTCAGCGTTTTTACATGAACAGGTTCTCCAGAGATGTCTATTCATACGTACTGTTTTCTAAGTGTCGTCGTTTGATCACTCATCGATAAGTTTGTGCAGTGTCCTTAGCATTCTACTTTGTAAAGACATGCTGAGGACCAAACTCTAGTTCTGACGTTTATGCTAATTCTCATACGCTTCCCATCTGTGTAGACGTACTGGCAGCAACATCAGCGGAACCAGCAGTGACATCAGCCTTGATGAACAGGTAACTCTTATTTGGGAATTACCAAGACTGAGGGACTTAGGTGTCATTCCCAAGGATTTGCTTATACATTACTAAGAGAAACAGAAAATGCTGATTTTTTTTTTTTTTTAATTTTAGCATGGGGGAAGGGAAGCTTATAAATACTGGGTTTTCTGTTCTTTGTGGGTGATTGAATGGCTTTGTTTCTGCGCTTAGTACAAGCATCAGCTGGAAGAGACCAAGAAGGAAAAGAGAACGCGGATACCGTACAAGCCAAACTACAGCCTCAATTTGTGGAGCATCATGAAGAACTGCATCGGAAAAGAACTCTCCAAGATCCCCATGCCGGTGAGGGTCTTGCACGACCAGGCTCCGCCCGGAAGGCCTCTCAGGCCCCGGTCAGAAGGGTGCTGCCGGGACAGCCTCCGCCCACTCCTGTGGCAGTTTGTGGCATGGTCCTTGTTACCCTTACAGTTATAAACGATCCCTTAAAACTAGCTGCTTCAGTTTTCGCTAGGGATCTGGTATGTTTCCAAATCACCTAGGATCAGATGCATTTGTTCAGTAACGGTTATTTATGAGCAAATTCCTATGCCAGATGTGCTGAGGACCTGCAAAGATAAATTCAGCATCGTTTCTGTTTTCAAGAAGCATGTAGTTCAAGAGACAGACATGAAAACAGGTAGAAAATATTCCTTTCTATGATGGGAAGTACTGTGCTTACAAAGGTTTGGGGAGACAAAAGCAGAACCAATTCATTCCAACCAGGAAGCTGTGGACCACCTCCCTGGTGAAGGAGGTGTTTGGACTGACCTCCCTGCCTCCTGTCATGCCCTCCTCCAGTCTGTCCACACTGTTTTAAAAAGGGATCTTTTTAATATTGCAAGTGTAGTCATGTCATTCCTTAGCTTAACATCCTTTACTAGCGCCTTACTGCTTTGAGATCCCTTAGTGGGCTTGATACTTCCTCCCCGAGGACAAGGCTCCACCCGTACACGTGCCGTGTTCTGGTCTTTGGGAGTTACCTTCAGGGACTCACCGGCATCTTTCCCCCCCCCCCTCAGGGCATTTGCACACACTGCTCTTTCTGCCCAAACTTTCATCAGCTTCCCACCCACCTATGCCACTTTTCTTTTGCCCTGGCTGATACCCTTTTTTTCAGGATTCGACTATGGTGTCGTCTCTTTCAGCAGACCTTCACCCATGCATCTGGTCAGGGTGAGCCGTCTCTTCCCTGTGTTCCAACAAGTGCCACTGTGTATTTCTGGGCAGTGGGTTTAACTTACTGGTTCCCTCCCCAGGAGTTTAATGACTGCCTAGCTGCCTGGGGTTGTATCAGTGTATCAGGTATAGGTTCAATTTAAAGAATCCAAAATATGTTGGTTTAGACCAGGGGTCAGCAAACTGTGGCCCTGGGGCCAAATCTGGCTGCCATCTGTACAGCCTACAACCTAAGCATAGTTTTTATGTTTTTAAATGGTTGAAAAATATCAAAAGGATAATATTTTGTGATGTGAAAATTATATACAGTTTAGATGTTAGTGTCCATGAAGCTTATTGGAACACAGTAAATGCTCATTCACTTACAGATTGTCTGTGGCTGCTTTCATCCTAGAACAGCAGTGTTGAGTAGGTGTGACAGAGGCCATATGGCCCTGGAAGCCTAAATATTTACTATCTAACCTTTCACAGAAAAAGTTGGCCAACAAATATTAGCCTAACTCACTCTCACGTTAAAGTCCAGAAGTAGGTGGTCCAGGGCTGGTACGATACTCCACACTGTCACGACCGGGCTCCTTTCTGTCCTGTTGTTCTGCTGCCTGTGGCCTCAGTTCCTAGGTGTTAAGTGGCTGCTCCAACTCGGGCCGTCAGGATCGTGTTCCAGTCAGCAGGAAGAGGGAAAGAGGAGAAGGGCATGTCCTGCCTTTTAAGGGTGTTTCCTGGAAATTTCATGAACCATTTTCCCTTCAGTCTCTTTGGCCAGAACTTAGTTACATGGCCTCAGCTAGCTGGAGAGGAGACTAGAAATGAAGACTTCTATTCTTGGTGGCATGACCTAGTTAAAAATTGGGGATTCAACTACTTGTAGAAGAAGGCAAGAACGGAGAGTGGGGGATGGCTACAGGCTCTGCCCATAGCCGGTTGCACGGCATACAGACAGCATTCTCGTAGCCTCTTGGGGCTTATGGACCAGTGAGTGGTTTCTGCCTCTCCGTGGACTGTTCTTCACGGGCAGAGGCTGCTCTTTATATCCTTGATGCTTAGCCGGTGCCTGGCACATATGCATCCCTCAGCAAATGTTAAAGTAATTAATTAACTGAGTCTTGGAAAACAAATAGATTTGTACGTAAGTGCATATAGGATTTCTGTTAGAAAAATGTTGACCTCCAGACAGGGAAAGGCCGTGAGTAAGCACACTGGAGAAGCATAAAATAAGTGGTTGACTAGGGGCCTGAAAAGAAGCCCCGCTTCTTTGCCTAGTGCCTTGAAGGAAGTGGTGGAGAGGCAGGCTGGAAAGGCAAGTCATTGCAGCCTCAGAAATGCAGTTCCTGCTTAGAGACAGGTTCTGAGTCCAGGTGACCTCTCTGGCCTACTTTACCATTAGTTCCGTGTTGACACTGTTGCGGGGAACGTGCAGTCCTGTATCTGCTGGCCTGTGGCTCTAGTCCTCACCCTTCCCCTGCTCTGTGCTGTGTCACAGGAAAGCTGATCCCTCCAAGCTGTGTTTCTCAGGCTTCCATGTCTGCTGGCTCTGGCTGGGCTCCACCAGTGCGAGGCACCAGAAGGAGTTTGGAGCGGGAGGAAGGGAGAAACCCCAGGGTACTCCCCGCCCCGGCTACATTCTCTTGGGCAATGCTCTGGCAGCGGCTGTGTGGCTCTAGTTTCCACTGGACAGGCCCCCCTGAGGTTTTAGCTTCTGCGCACGCCTCCGGCCTCTGTGCTGCAGCAATACCACTGCTGCGCTTTGCTCCTCCTGCCTGTCAACAGTTACGGCTTCCTGCTGCTGCTGCTAATCTCTAGGCTGTCATTTTATGCTGCCCAGCTCTCCATCAGCCGTATAACTAATGCCCTGCTTCTTTCCACTGTAAATTCTCAGATTGGTTTGTTTCCCTGTTAGCCCTCTGAGGGATAAAATGACCGGTATAAAAAGCTTGGCACTTTCAGAGAAACTGTGGTTCCTGGAACAGCTGTTGGGGGGCAGGGCTGTGTGTGTGTGTGATAAGCGGTGATGGGCTAAGTAAGGATAGACTGATTCTAGGCCCAGGTGGTGCTCATCTGTCCTATAGCCACCGGCGGAGCCCATCACCTGTCCCATTTTCCTCGAAGCGTATGGAAATGTTACTACTGCGTGTTGCCTGCAGTTCTGCCACGGAGAGATTTTGTTGGCATAGTTAATAAGTACTGTCTTTTAAAAAGACACTTGAGGATTTGAGTTCTGTCCATCCATTTCCCCTCGGTGTGCATTCTTCTTATCATAATGCTTTTCTCTGTGCGGACAGCATGGCTTTGGAGTGTGGTACACTGTTTTTAGTTGAAGCAGGGTAGATCCTGCTTCCCCATTGGGAAATTTTCACAGAGAGATGCTTAGTATATTTCTCAGAAAAAGCAGGCTCTAGTATATATATTTTTTTAATGTATAAATGCACAGAAACAAATACAAAACTACTAACAGTGGTTATCTTTGGGTGATGGTATTTCAAGTAGATGTTTTCCTTTATACTTTGTTTCCAAAGTTTGTTATAGTGGAAATTACAAGATGTTTCATAATTGGGAAGACAGTAAGCATGAAGGTAGTATGTGAGTCAGAGATTGGGGGTAGGAGGCTGGATAAAAATGCAGAAAAAGAAAAAGAGGTAGGACTGTAGGAAAGAAAAGTGTTGTTTTATTAACTGAAATTTTGCATTAGGTCAGCTCCATTCAATACAAAGGACATTTTTTTTCTTCCTTCCTCTCTTCTTTGGACTCAACTCAGGCTAGTGATATTCAGGCTTATTTAGCTGTATTGCTGGTTAAATAAGCTTTATGGACTAGCCTGGGAACCTAACCTCTTTTTATAGTAATTTTTTAAAGTAGGAAAGTCATCATAAATTCCAGTCAACTTAGAAGCTAATTCTTTGGGGGATGAGGGGACAATGTCTGTTTTGTTCACTTCTCTGTACCCGCTGAGTTGTACAGGGTCTGGCACACATGAGGGCTCAATAAATATTTGTGGCATGAATGGACATCTTCTGCCCGACAGAGGTACACAGACACACACTTGCTTCACCTGTGGCTGAGTGCCCTAAGTTGGCTCTAAAACTTGAAAGGTAGAAGCACTCAGAGCCCTCTCTTAGCCCCCAGCATGAATACTCCAGGTGCAGAAACGCAACTGTCCAGCCTCAGAGAAGAAAGCAGAATCCTGGCCTGATGTAGAACTGACCTGAGACTCGGCGATGGTCTAGTCTGGGAGTGAAGCTAACTGCTGTAATGTTTTGTCCACTAGTCAGGACACGACTGCACTTAGAATCTACTACCCTTTCTCTCCTCCCTCAAAAATGTTAAATACCTAACTTCTTCTCTGCGTATACTTGTGCTGAAGTCCATTTCCCCTTTTATTCATTCATTCAACACCTATTTCATGGTCTCTCATGGGCCACGCATCAGTGGCTCTTGGATACGCAGTGGTGAGCAGAGGAGGCATGGTTCCCATCTCAGAATGCTTCCAGTTAGTGAAATAAATGAAAATGGAGATTTCCACCACTCATTGACATGAACAGTTGACCAAGGAGAATGGGCTGCTTTCAGGCTAGATCTTGGAGTTGCTCTGCTGAGCAAAGGCCTCTTCTTTTCCCAGTGATTTGCTTTTTTTTTTTTTTTAATTAATTAATTAATTAATTAATTTTTATTTTTGGCTGTGTTGGGTCTTCGTTTCTGTGCGAGGGCTTTCTCCAGTTGCGGCAAGCGGGGGCCACTCTTCATCGCGGTGCGCGGGCCTCTCACCATCGTGGCCTCTCTTGTTGCGGAGCACAGGCTCCAGACGTGCAGGCTCAGTAGTTGTGGCTCACGGGCCCAGTTGCTCCGTGGCATGTGGGATCTTCCCAGAGCAGGGCTCGAACCCGTGTCCCCTGCATTGGCAGACAGATTCTCAACCACTGCGCCACCAGGGAAGCCCCAGTGATTTGCTTTTTCATCTTGACGTCTCAGTATGTGTCTGCCTCCGACCGCAAAAAGAAAAAAAAAAAAGAAAGAAATTGTCTCATTTGGATGTGTGGACAAAGTTTTTATATCTGCTCTTTTCCTGACAGGTAAACTTTAATGAGCCCTTATCCATGCTTCAGCGCCTTACTGAAGATCTGGAATACCATGAGCTGTTAGACCGAGCTGCAAAGTGTGAGAACTCTCTAGAACAGCTCTGTTATGTTGCAGCTTTCACCGTGTCCTCCTACTCCACTACTGTCTTCCGTACCAGCAAGCCATTCAACCCACTCCTTGGGGAGACCTTTGAGCTAGACCGATTAGAGGAGAATGGCTACCGATCCCTCTGTGAGCAGGTAAAGGAGCCTCAGGACTGTGACACGTTGCCTTTTTGAAGGAAGGGATGATTTTTTTTGTTTGCTACCCCTGGGTGTTCACGTTTGCAGAAATTCCAGACCCCGTCATCCCAAACTGCCTTCTTTTCCTTCAGGACTTCAACACTGGAGGCCCTGGTATTCATCTACTGCTATGGGTATAGACATGTCAAGTGTGAATTTGGGGTGTTTATCGCCAGTGAACAGGCAGTATCTTTTTTTTCTCCTTTCTTCCGTCTAACTTGAACCACTGATTTCTTCAAGGTGAGTCATCATCCCCCTGCGGCTGCACACCACGCTGAGTCCAGAAATGGCTGGACGTTGCGTCAGGAAATCAAAATCACCAGCAAGTTTCGAGGCAAATACCTCTCCATTATGCCCCTTGGTAAGGCCACCATCTTTGTAAGAATTTGTGCACCAGAAAGGAAAGCTTTTCTGGCAGGATGGAGGAGGTTACTGGTTCAGTAGTCAGGAACCTGGAGGTCTGATTCAGGCGCTGAAACTTATGAGCTAGCTTTGTGCAGGTCATTTAACTTCTCAGCTGCTGGGTGGGTGAGGGGGTGTGAGACTCTTGAAGGACCCATCCGGTCATAAGTTCTTTGTCTTCTTAGCTATATTTAATGCATCTTTAAGTACTATTTTAGAATACACATTTTAGCATGCATTTTAAAAATTCTATCTTTTAGTTGGTGTTGTTTACCCCATTACGCTAGCAATCAGGTTCTCTCTATAGATCAGAACTCTTGTGACTGCAAGGTTAGGTTTCCTGGGTAGCCCCTCCTCCTCCTCCTCTCCTTTCTCCCCTCTCTCTTCCTCCACCGGAGGGGTTAGGTATCATTTATGTAACAGCTGAACTCCAGGTAAAATGAAACTTTATTTTAAAAGATCTTATTGGATGACAAGTTAATTTTGCACCAAGATCAAAAAGATCAGACCTGGGAATAGGAATCCTAGCATGCAGTGTTTGTGTGTCTGTACTTTAGGGGAAATGAGATTATTCAGAAAGGGTAGTAGATTCTTGACGTTCTTTTGAACTAGAGCCAGCCACATTTGGCCATGTGTGTACTGAAGAGTGAATGTTGGTCTGCAGAAAAAGAAACACAAAGCAGGTAGAGAGAAAGCAAGTAGCTCCCTAGAGACAGAGCTGATAGTAACTGCCTGAGCTCTCGATGGCTTTCCATTTCCTGGTTCTAGTCTTTCATGTGGCAGAGCTGCAGTGCTGGGTTATTGCAGTACAGTCTTCTGCTTTAATAAATCCCCCTTTCTCTCAGAAACACACAATGTAGCAGGTACAGTGCAAACTAGAAATTAGCCAGAAAAAAATCCAGGGATGTTTGTAACATATTAAAAGACAAGAAACTGAAATGTTAACTCTGTTGCTTCATGGTTAATATGCAAGAGGCCCTTAGATGAAAAGGAGACTAAGTGATTTTGGTCTTGATCTTTACTGAGAACCTTTGAAAAGGTTCTAATTGCTTAACTGTCTTTGAAGCTGATGGTTTCCGAAGTGTGTTAGGTTAAGAGTAGTAAACACCTGAGATGTTCACACTTAATCTGCAGAACTAGGGTGTCAGTGGTCATATTGCAGTATAACTTTCATCCATGGAGAAGAGTTTCAGAGGCCCCCTGAGGGTTGCTGAAGGGATCGGTTATATGTATTTAATTCTAAGGAAGGTTATATACATTTTAAAAATGGCAGTAAACCTAAATTACCAGTGATGTGCTGTACATTTTCTCTGTAATTTGACTAATCTAGAATTCTTTGAGGGGTAAATAACTATAGGAACATGATATAAGTGGTAGATCTAATTTTTTAGAGTTAAAAAAATCTTGGATAGGATTTCATTCCTTTGGTTGTTTAAAGATTCATCAGGATGTATTATCTTAAGTCACCCCATCTATTAGATACTGAGTATATCTACCACGTACTAGGTATGGTTCTAAGGTGTTCAGGAAATGTAAGTGAACAAAACAAAGATCCCAGCCTTTGTAGGGAGATTGAACAAGAATTGACATAGTGGGACTTTCCAGTTGGTGCAGTGGTTAAGAATCCGCCTGCTAATGCAGGGGACGTGGGTTCGATCCATTTCCAGTGGTGTTCAATTCTCAGAGGGTAAATTGTTAAGCCAAGAGATGTCATTGAAGAAAGACAAATGGACAGGGGTGTGAGTGAGTAGGCAGATGGATGGTTTTTTGAGGTGGTGGAAGGGAGTCTGAGTCTTCCAGTAAAATAGACTGAAAAGGTTAGAATTCTTGCAATCTGGAAAAAAGAATGCTTCTAGGAAATATAATTGAAGTTTGCAAAATTATGAAGACTGCAGTAGAGGATAAATCTGAGTTTGCTCATCCACGCATTTTGGAATTGGGTGGTAGCTTCAAGTTTAAAGAGATATATTTAAATAGAGGATTATTTTATAGTTTGGAGTTCTTGAACCCAAGAAGAATCACAATTTGATATTATGAATGAAACAACCACTCAGCCTGTTGATCTCTGTATCAGTGACACTGCTGGGCTCCATGCACCTTGAATTTGCCCCAGCAGCACTTCAGTCAGAAAGTCCTCCTTATATATTTTATCCGTTTTTCCAATTTCTACTTTTTGATTAGAGTAATTAATCCATTTATATTTATTATAATTACTGATCAGTTAGGATTTACATCTGCCATTTTGGTATTTTGTTTCTGTACATCTTATGTCCTTTTTGTTCCTCCTCTACTCCTCCGTTGTTCCTTCTTTTGTGTTAAATAGATATTTTTCTAGTTTACCATTTTAATTCCCTTGTTATTTCTTTTACTATATTTTTAAAGGTATTTTTGTGGTGGTTATCCTGGGTATTAAAATTAACACCTTCTAATAATCTAGTTCAGATTAATACCAGCTGAATTTCAACAGGATATAAAAACTTTGCACTTATATGGATCTATTACCTTTTCCCTCCTTTGTGCTTTTATTTTCATACAAACTATTTTTCTACATTATAAGTCCATCAACATTGTTTTATAACTGTTGCTTTATGTAGTTGTCTTATACATCATATAGGAGAAAAAAGTTATAAGCAAAAAATACACTTATGCTGTCTTTTATATAGTTTAATTGCTGTTACCTTTACTGGTCTCGTAATTTCTTAAGGTAGATTTAAGTTACTGCCTAGTGTCCTTTCATTTCAGCCTGAAGGACTTCCTTTAGCATTTCTTGAAGAGCAGATCTGCTAGCTAGGAATTCTTTCAGTTTTTGTTCTTCTGGGAATGTCTTCATTCTCCTTGTTTATGAAGGATAATTTTGCTGGACATAGAATTCTGGGTTTGATGGTCTTTTTCTTTCAGCATTTTGAATATGTCATCCGACGGCCTTCTGGCCTTCATGGTTTCTGAGGATCGCTTGTGTATGATGCATCACTTCTCTCTTACTGCTTTCAGGATTCTCTCTTTGTCTTTGTCTTTCTAGCGTGCTTATGATTGGTTTCAGTGTGGTGCTCTTTGAGTTGATCCTACTTGGAGTTCATTGGACTTCTTGGAAGTGGAGATTAGTGTTTTTCGTCAAATCTGGGGAATTTGGGGCCATTATTTCTTCAAGTGCTCCAACTGTTATCACCACCTCTGGCAGCTGTTGTGTTAAATAATTGCCACGGATTGTTTTGATAATTGCCCCAGGAAAAAGGCTGAGGTGAGCGGGTGCTGAATCAGATCAAATGAAGATAAGCCCAGCGAGTGGGAGTTTACAGGGAGCCACCAGATAGGTCAGACAAGACAGAACTTTGGAGCTGGGCTTTGGGAGCTTCACACTGTTCTACTCCCTGCAGTGTTTGCTAGACTGCTTGCTGGTGTTCACGGCTACCATGACTGTGAGGCTGCCAGTTTTCAAGGCTACTGCTGAGCTGGGGAGAGAAGGATAGGAATGGGGCAGGTTAAAATGCCACAAAGCTCATTTTGCTTACTGAGATTCAGCCATTTTTCTTGAATAAATGTTTCTTGGAGTATTGTAAGCCTTTGGTTAATTTCCAGAGTTATGAAAAAGTTGATTCTGATCACTTTTGTTAGTGTGTTCATGTTGATCTTACTGGGGAGCTGATACATGGAAGTTCTTACTCTACCATTCTGCAAGTGGCTGTCTTCCCCTTTATACATTTTAAATGGCTCAGTTTTTGGATCTTTGACTTATTGCCAAGTTTTCAACACACAAATAATATATAAACGAAGGTAGTCATAGGGTGTTCTTTATTTTTCCACTATCCCAGTGAACTGGAAGGGCCACTCTGCAGAACAGCAGGTACATCAGGGTGGGATATAGGGTTGTGGTATTGGACTGTACACGTGTTCTGCTCTTATTTTGAACTTCAGCTCTAGCTGTCACTAGCTCTGGGACCTTGGGAAAATTATTTGACCTCTCTAAGCTCAGAGTCTTCATTTGGTAAAATGAGGATGTGGTAGGTTGAATAATGCTCCCAAATATATCCACATCCTAATCTCTGGAACCTATGAATTTATCACTTTACACAGTGAAAGGAACTTTGGATGTGTGGTGAAGGATCTGGAAATGGGGACATAATCCTGGATTATTCTATGGGCCTAGTGTAATCAACAAGGGTATTTATAAGAGGGAGGCCGGAGGTTCAGAGTCAGTGACAACAGAAGCAAGAGGTTTGAGTGATGCTAGGAAGGGTCCACAAACCAAAGAATGCAGGTGGCTTGTAGTAGCTGGGAAAAGCAAGAAAATGGATTCTCCCCTTGAGCCTTCAGAAGGAACACACACCTGCCGACACCTTGATTTTAGACTTCTGACTTCTAGAACTGTAAGAGAATAAGTTGTGTTATTTTTTTTAATTTATTTATTATTTGTTTGTTTTGGGCTGCATTGGGTCCTCATTGCTGCGAGCGGGGGCTACTCTTCGTTGCAGTGCGAGGGCTTCTCATTGCGGTGGCTTCTCTTGCTGTGGAGCATGGGCTCTAGGCACACGGGGTTCAGTACTTGTGGCACGCGGGCTCAGTAGTTGTGGCTCGCGGGCTCTAGAGCGCAGGCTCAGTAGTTGTGGCGCACGGCCTTAGTTGCTCCACGACGTGTGGGATCTTCCTGGACCAGGTCTTGAACCCGTGTCCCCTGAATTGGCAGGCGGATTCTTAACCACTGCGCCACCAGGGAAGTCCCAAGTTGTGTTATTTTAAGCCACAAAGTTTGTCATAGCTGGTTTCAGCAGCAGTAGGATACAAATGTAGCCTGCAGCTAAGGTATCAACAAATATTTGAGTGCCCACTATATGCTGGTAACTATTCTAGTTGGGTACATAATGGTGAACAAGAGGTACTTTGCCCTCATTTAGCTTGCATTCTTAAGTAGACACAAAAGTAAATAAAACAAGTACTTTGATTTCATATAGTGGTGGTTCAGTGAAGAAAATAGAGCAAGCGGAGATGGGGTTAATGGTGGAGGAAGGAGAGTGTTGTGTGTTCCCTTGTAGCGGAGTCAGGAACTTCTCTGAAAAGGTTACATTTGAGCAGAGACCTGAGAACAAAAAGAAACAAAACCAAAAGATGACTGGCACAGAGAACCCCAAAGATAAGGGCCCTGGGGATGGAGCAAGCATAGCACGCATGAGAAACAGCAAGGCCACAGCAGCTGGTTCAGAGTGAGGAGGGGGACGCGGTGGATGAGACCAGAGGGTAGGCGGGGGCCTGATCTTATAGCGTCTTGTACACCGTGGAAAGGAGTTGAGTTTTATTCTAACTACAGTGGGGAGTAATGGAGAGATTTTATGGTGTGGAAAGTTGATATGGCATGTTTTAAACAGATCGTTTTGACTAGAGACTTGAAGGGGGCCAGAGTGGAAGCTGGGAGGCCGAAAAGAGGTTCGGGCAAGAGCTGCTGGTGGCTTAGACTGCAGTGGTGAAGGACAAGCGATTTAGGCCATAATTAGGCAGAGCAAATGTTTCTGAAGATGGCTGTGAAGAGTAAATGAGTGAGGAGAGCCTAGCACAGTGTCTGGTACACAGCAGGTGTTCTCAGCAGAGCTGCCATTGCTGCTGTCAGGGTCATTGTCACCATTGTTATCCTCATCAGCGTGACTGCTGCTGCAGCCACCGGGGCTACTTTAACCTTTTGTACAAGAAAGACACGCC
Source organism: Balaenoptera borealis (assembly GCF_965194805.1). Classification (NCBI taxonomy): domain Eukaryota; kingdom Metazoa; phylum Chordata; class Mammalia; order Artiodactyla; family Balaenopteridae; genus Balaenoptera; species Balaenoptera borealis. The sequence goes on from NC_138868.1 coordinate 11,380,675, forward strand.
TCAGCCACATTCAGTGTTCTTTTCTTTAGTGGTTACAGAGGGAGCTTAGAGTTATACCATTACTGGAATTAACTGTGTTATTTAATGTATGTACCTTCTGAAATTTTTTGATTATTTTGAATCTCCACTCACCTCTGTTGAAGCCACTGATTTTGGTTTGGTATTCATTTGAGATTATAGGAACAGGAGAAGACCTTACGTACTGAGTGCTATCAAGGGTACAAATCAGGACCAGCCCCATGGAGAGGCACATAGCAGAGGGTGTGGGAGGATCCTGGACATGAGTTTCCATGCCCTCTCCCCATGAAATCAGGGCCCAGCACCTTCCTGGCACATTGATGTGTTTAACATCCTAGAAGCTCCACCAGGCTTCCTTGTCCAGAGATTTTATTGGGGTTTCATCGTGTGGGCACAGTTGATCAAACCCTTGGCCACGTAACTGAACTCAATATCCCGGCCTCCTTCCCTCCCTGGAAGGAAGGAAATATCATTCCCAGGAGGTCAGGAGGCCAGGTCTAGCCCATATCAGGTGACCCGCAGCCGCTGCTCTCTAATGACATGGTTGGTCTTTCTGGCCCACCCTTGTCCTAAGTCATCTTGTTGGCATAAGCTATCTAGGGGCCCACCTGAGGCACCTCCTTGGCATATATCACCAGGGCCTCCATGAGTAACAAAGACACTACTGTCGCTTGAGAAATTGCAAGGGTTTAGAGGTTGGACAAAGACCAGACAAGTTCTTTATTATACATCACATGCTCACAAGTTCTTTATTATACAGCACATGCTCACAAGTTCTTTATTATACAGCACATGCTCACACGTTCTTTATTATACAGCACATGCTCACACGTTCTTTATTATACAGCACATGCTCACACGTTCTTTATTATACAGCACATGCTCACACGTCTGATGAGTGGTGGAGCCAGTGCCCCTGCTCTATCCACTACTCCCTAATTTTTTTTTTTTTTTTTTACTATTAAGGCCCTTAGGTAGACAAGTGATTTGCTTAAAGTCACACAGCTAGTTACTCACAATAGAGCTTGTCCCCAGTACTGACTACCAGTGTGTGCTCTTTTCCATAATGCCGCTTTATTTTTTCATGTTGGGGCAGATGTGACCTGTTCCTGTAAATTTTGCAGCTAGTATGGCAGGTGCAGTTAGTGAAAAGATTGGGGTTTTTGCTTTCATTTTTATTTCTACATTTGCAGAATATTACTTCCCAGCTAAGCTGTATCAGCTGTCAGTGTTTGTCCTCATTAGTTATATTTTATTCATAAATTTTAAAATCACGTGAAAAATTCAATCAGTGCTTCCAACATGTATAAAGGTTATAAGTCCTTTCTGACTTACTGTTTTCTTTTTAAAAGTAAGAAATATTGATAAAGTAAAATCAATCCATCATTGTTTCTAGCCAGCATGGTGCTGTTTTTCTAATATTTGGCTTAATTTGTGTACCGCTCTGTGCCTCTAGGTAGCATCCACTGTATCTTCCATGCAACTGGGCACCACTACACTTGGAAAAAAGTTACCACGACAGTGCACAACATTATCGTGGGCAAATTGTGGATCGATCAGGTGAGTAAAGGGACTCAACGTGCTTCTGAAGTTCAGAAGAATACCTCCCTACGTCCATCTTTGTAGTATTTAGGACATGTGAACTGGCCCCAGACTGCTGTTACTGGTTTATCAGTTTTGCCTAAGGAATTTCTCTCAGGCAGTAATCCCACCCCCAAACTCCCCGAGTTTCTATACCACAAACTATTACCTATAAATGACCAGATTGCAACATTCATTCAGTGACTACTCTACTAGGGCTGTTTTAGGTACTACGAAGAATACAAGAAAATAATAAACATGGCTCCCATCCTTCATCCTTTCATTATTCATCAAACATTTGTTGCCAGGCTGAGTGCTAGGTCTTGGGAATACGAAGTCATATGAGGCATTGTCCTGCCAAGAGTTATTTTATCATTGGAGATATATGACAGATATGTGTAGGATGAAAAGTATTTGACAAAATAGACTAGTGTAAGAGCTGTACTAAAATACTATCTAGGGGCTTCCCTGGTGGCACAGTGGTTAAGAATCCACCTGCTGATGCAGGGGACACGGGTTCGAGCCCTGGTCCAGGAAGATCCCACATGCCGCAGATTAGCTAACCCCGTGCGCCATAACTACTGAGCCTGCGCTCTAGAGCCCTCGAGCCACAACTACGGACCCTGTGTGCCACAATTACTGAAGCCCGCGTGCCTAGAGCCCGTGCTCTGCAACAAGAGATGCCACTGCAATGAGAAGCCCGCATACCACAACGAAGAGTAGCCCCCGCTCGCCGCAACTAGAGAAAGCCCACACTTAGCAACAAAGACCCAACGCAGCCATAAATAAATAAACAAACAAACAATCTAATTCATTGTCAATTTGCTCTTAAGACAGTGGTTGCAGTAAATTCAGAAAAGAGAGGGAATACTGTCTGAGCAGTCAGGAAAGCCTTCACGGTAGATGTGGGAATGAAGCTGAGTCTTAAACAGCTTTTTGGGATTTACAAGATAGAAAGGAGGAGAAAATGCAATGAATAAAGTGTAGAAAGGCCCACCATATGTAGGCCTGAAACCGTGAGTAGAATACTTTAAGCACAGAGTTCATGAAGGGTACGAGTGGAGGATTGGTTTGGGAAGGTAAATTATTGTGTGAATATCAATGTGTGTGCTGAAGGTCGAATTATGCCACTGAACATGTGACACACAGTTTTTTTAAAAAAAGGTCATTTGGCCTTGATTCCAACCTGGAATACCAGGATTACAAAGGGATTCCACAGCATCTCAGGGTTGGCTAAGACCTGAATCTTAAGCACGGGAAAGCTAGAATGTAAGATTGAAAGGAATTATGAGGCATGGGGCTTAGCATATATTCAAGTCATCCAGTCTTAATAAAACCAATCTATGATTCTTTTCTTTTTATAGTCTGGTGAAATTGATATTGTGAATCACAAGACAGGAGACAAGTGCAATCTTAAATTTGTTCCTTACAGCTACTTCTCTCGGGATGTAGCAAGAAAGGTAAGAGAAGTTGAAATTAAATTGTTTTTCACTTAGTGTGTATCCCATAGAAAGTCTGCTCCTTTGGAGCTGGTGTAGATGGATGGATTGTGTGTGTTCAAAAGAAAGGAGAGGTAAAGCAGAAAGCAAAAGACAACAAGTTAGAGAGTAAAAGTCAAGAGCAATGAGGGATTGGCATTTCCTGGCGGTCCAGTCATTAGGGTGCTTTCACTGCCGTGGGCCCGGGTTCAATCCCTGGTCGGGGAACTAAGATTCTGCAAGCTGCGCAGGCGTGGCCAGAAAAAAAAAGAGCAATGAGATTTGAAAATGGGAAACACTGAGGAAGGACGAAGGAAAGGGTTACCGGAAGAAGGCATGGGTACTTTGACCCCTGTGAAGTCTGAGTGAGAGTTCTGGTACCACCGCAGTGGAATTGTGCCGTGAGTTTTGATGGGAGAGTGAAGAAATCTGTTTGTGGCTCTCTCTGATTTCTGGAGAGAAGAATATAACATAATTCTGAGTACAGTCAGATCCTTTTCCTATGTATATCATTACAACAAAAACCTATACAACAAAATGGTAATGAAACCTCCAACTCATGACTCAGTTATTTTAAGCAGCTCAAGAAAACATAACAAAATAATTTGAATGGCTCCATGGAGTTTGTCATAACAGGATTTAACCAGTATTTACCCTGGGACTTTGGTTTCCAGAGTAGTCAGGTAAGCTAACACAGCGAATGCCGTACTCCAGGGCCCTGCTTTCCCTCCTTGTAGGTGACAGGGGAAGTGACAGATCCATCAGGAAAAGTTCACTTTGCCCTTCTGGGCACGTGGGATGAGAAAATGGAGTGTTTCAAAGTACAGCCAGTCATCGGGGAAAATGGGGGTGACGCTCGGCAGCGAGGCCACGAAGCAGAGGAAAGCAGGGTCATGCTGTGGAAGCGGAATCCTTTACCGTGAGTATCGGTGTGGGTCCCGCCTGGGTCCTGCTGTGACCTCAGCCTTGGAGCAGTGTTGTGGCATGTCTGCCTTCCTTCCCACTTAATTCTGTGAGGGACTGAGCGTGGGAAATCGGAACCTGGAGAGATGACCGGAAGGCTGTCCCTGTGTGGTTGGGTTGTAGCGTGCCTTGTCCCAGGAAAGTTCAAACTACTCAAACCACGTCTGCCAAAAATATTTGGTGTTTCCTAAAGGTCCCTTGGATTGTGATTCAGAAGGATGTTTTTCTATAATTTAGAGTAAAACTATTCAGAAGTGGCTAGAGGAGAAAGATGCCTACCACCTGTGGCCCAAAGGCCTAGCAGCAGTGTAAAGGTCCCTGAGATAATGTGCAGGACTTTGGAAATAAATTAAGATGGAGGCCATTTGTCTCCTCTCATGATTTAATATGTTCAGTCCTCAGTAATAGCCAAGATTATCCCAGAAAGAGGTTAAAAAGAAAGCAAAGGAAACAGGAAGAAAGAAGTTTTATTTAGTAGAATGTTTCATCCTTCCTAATTTCACCTGAGCATAGCACAAGCCCAGAAAACTATCCAACTGAGTGATCCTGGGGAGGCGATGGGGAATGGTCCAGTCGGGTCTCTTAATTAGGTGAACCTGATGTGGTCCTAGAGTCTTTCCATCTGTAGAGCCGCCTGGATGATGTAGCCCTTGGAGTGAACTTAGTTGGTGCTCTGTAACTAACAAGGGTCTCAGCTCTGGCATTACCCTTCCTCTTTCTCACCCTTTACTTTTAGGAAGAATGCAGAAAACATGTACTACTTCTCAGAGCTAGCTCTAACTCTCAACGCCTGGGAAGCTGGCACGGCCCCCACAGACAGCCGATTACGGCCTGACCAGAGACTGATGGAGAATGGGCGCTGGGATGAAGCAAATGCTGAGAAGCAGCGCCTGGAGGAAAAACAGAGACTTTCCAGAAAGAAGAGAGAAGCCGAAGCTATGAAAGCCACGGAGGATGGTAGTGGACGCCTTCTACTCTGTTTCCCAATCCCGATGCGTGGCAAATGCCCATGTGTTTTCGGCTCTAATTCTGTTTTTCTTTACCCTCTTTCCCTTTTAGGCACGCCCTACGATCCCTACAAGGCACTGTGGTTCGAGCGGAAGAAGGACCCCGTTACCAAGGAGTTAACCCATATATATAGGGGAGGATACTGGGAGTGTAAAGAGAAACAGGACTGGAGCTCGTGCCCGGACATTTTCTGAACCGGCCGTGACGAAAGGAGGAGGATCGCAAGGAGAAGAAGACAGGATGCGCGGGAAAGCTGGCAGTTGTGACTCTCTTACGGAGAGCTTTCCTCAAGTTTGTCTGTCTTAACCAATCATTTTTTCCGAATCAATCACCAGAAGCAGACACCGTTGGTGGTGATTGGCTGGTTGCCTTAGCTGATTGAAACTGAAATCGACATTCTAGATACTGTGTGTGTGAGGGAGAGGCGTCATGGCCGAGTGTTAGTGTCGCCCCACCTCCGCAGAGTCTCGTGCTCCTGACTCTTCCCTCTCCCTCTGCCCCGGTTTGAGATGCTGTCCCTCACACGCCCCTGACAGAGCCTGCCCAGCCAAGACCTGCGGAAGAGGATGGTGCGGGGGCGTTCCGGTGCTGTTCAGAGCGAGAGCTGATTCTAGAGCTTCCCTTTAAAAAGAAACACGTAAGACTTACCAACAGAGGCATTGTGAATGCTCGTGGTGGAGCTCAGGCGTGACGTTATGAAGTGTTCACAAATGGGGTCAATGTAACGGGCTGTCCGTGCAGAGAACACCGTGGCACTGGAACACTTGCGAGAGGGACTGTTTTGCAAGGCCGGGACGTTCAGAGTTAAATTCTTGGAAGTTTCGATCTTCACTCGCGTAAAACACCCTGCTGCTGTTCTCCATCTTCTTTGACAGCAACCAGGGCCACTTGGGTGGTCGGTAGGAGGGTTGCGTTATCCTCACAAAGGGGTTTTACGGACTTGCTCAGGCGGAGAACTTCTGAGAACACCAGGCAGGATGGAAGAAGACTGCTGGCCACTTTCGCTTTCCCCGTTCCTCCTCACCCCCATCCTTCATTGCCTTTCCTCTCTTCTCCCTCCGCACAATACTGATGCGGGTTTGTGCCCTGTGGAGCGAAGCATTACCTGTCCCATTCTGATATACTTCAGAATCTGAGAGAAGGAGTTTATCTGGAATAAGTTTTCACCATCTCTCAAGCCCCAAGGACTGGAGCCACCTCTGGAATAATGCGTTAAGTATCTGTATATTATATATATGTAGAGAAAAATCTAATTTTTCTTTGGTTTGATTTTCCTTCTTCCCATTAAGAATCTTGATTTTTGATATCACTTGTCTCCCTGGGACTCTCTCTTGGACACACTGATGTGGATCGGAGCCCCCTCTGCTTTCCCTCTTTCAGGGGCAGACAGATTCCAAACCTGAGCAGGACCCCACCCAGCGGTTGCTGAGCAGGGACTTTGTCCATGGTTTGTATCATGAGGTGCCCACTGCTGTCTAGACTCTGCTCTTCTAATTACCTGACTCTTGAAAATGAAATCCATAACCTCTTTCCTACCTTTTTTCCTTCTCTTACTAGGAAGAGTATGGGTAGAAAGTCAGGAGGGTAATTTCCAGTTTCAGCCTGCCTCTGTCCAATTCTCAGCACACAGAGCTGATCCCCAGAAGAGCCTTCTTCCTAGGAATCGGAGCTAAAAGCGCTGTCCCGTGGGGTGGGTAAGAGAACTGCTCCTGCTGGGCCCTGGTTTCCTTCATTTTTTTGTTCTGTATTTGTTTAAGTTGTCTTGTTCAGAAATCTAACCCCTGTGCCACCCACCCTTGGTTGAGGATCACAAATCGAGGTGCCTTCCTTGTATGCTTTTTGTTAGTGTTTTTTGTTCCTGTTCCTTAACTGCCGAGCCTCAGCCAGTGTGGGTGCTAGGGGGGAGAATCATTCCAGAGGAAGCCATCCCTGCGGGGAAATTGGATTTATACTGGGTAAATAGTACTCTTATTCCTTCCCCACCATCCCTCCCTTCCTAGCTGTGATGAACTTGAGAGAGGGACAACTCCTGGGGAATTTCCTCCTACGAACTCGATTCCCAGCATAAGCAAGGGATTATTCCAGGGCTGCTTCTTTCAAGGAGGCCCATAAAAGCGTTGACGTAACTGGGGTGGGGGGCGGAGCTTTAGACAGCGGGAACTCCCCAAACAGACGGAACTTCCCTGCTCTGTCTCCTGCCCCCCCTTCCCCGTTCTTCCGCCACCATCTGCACTACATTTCCAGCCTGATCCCCAGTGAGGTTCCTGCTAATGGAAGAGGCTTCGAGTCCTTCAGGTGAAATAAAGTCACATGAAAACAAAACAAAACTATATATATTTTCGGTTTTTTTGCCTTATTGTTTTTTTCCAAGAAAACTACTAAATTAAATAATTTTTAAAAAGTCATATTGTTTGTCTGATTCACTTCTACTTAAGGAGGAGACAGTGGGAAGAGGTGGAGAAGTGGTCCCTCGGTGATTTGTTCTTGGCAGTCTGGGAACTTGATCGTCATGGGAGATGGAAAGAAAAACTGGGCGCGGATTTCCAGATGTTTCGACTATTCAACAACATTCCGGAGGACCTAATGACCACATGAGTAGTTTTAACAGCCCCTGATGCTTCAGTGCCATGTCACTGTCAGGGTCCCACCTTGCCATAGGGGAACGGTTTCTAGTGTTTTTGATACTGGGCCTGTTTCACCTCAAAAAATAAAAGTTTTCTTGAATTTAATTTCTCTTGCCCATTTAGGTTTTCAGGATCTTAGCTGTTCCATGTAAGGATTCAAATTCTATATTTTGAAACATAAGCAATTGAGTATTGATTTGAAGACCTTGGAGAGAAGTAAAAGACAGTGAAAATGCTTGTTTTTCTCTGCACAGTTCAGGGAGGGGAGAAGGTGGGCAAAGTGAACGAAGGGGCATGGAGTGGCCTCCGATGAGGGTGAGCGCCAATTCCTGCCCGGAGGGGGCGCTGCACCTCACTGATCATCTGTTTCTTCGCCCAGAGTGCTGAGACTGGAGCTCTCAACTTTGCCAGGCTTCCACTTAAACACTTTCAAGAAGTATATGTTACAATTGTCATGTTGAATATGAGGAAAGGCTCAAAAAAGAAACTGAATAAATCTATTCAAGGTCACATAGCTGATTGGTTAGTCACAGTACTGGAATTCAAAGCTGGGTTGGTTTAACCCCAGAGTTTGTGACCTTTACAAACTTGTGCTCTGTGAGAAACTGGGTTGGAAGGCGGCTGGTAGTTAAGTCATTTCCTCCTGGATTATACATCGTGCAGAAATGCATATCTCTGTTTCCAGAAGCTTCTTAATGTGGATAATACCATTTTGGGAGTCCCACGTGAAGGAAGGGGCATTGGAGCATTCTTTTTTTTTTTTGGCCATGCCATGCAGCATGTGGAATCTTAGTTCCCCGACCAGGGATTGAACCCACCACGCCCCCTGCATTGGAAGCATGAAGTCTTAACCACTGGACCGCCAGGGATGTCCCGGAAGGAGCATTCTTGAAGTTCAGCCTTCTGGCTCCTTGATTTCTCAAGGCTCTCATGCCCACAAAATCAGCTATGTTGTCAGGGATTGTCTTTTCTAGCCTGGTTCTTGGGAAGGCCACTTAGCCTTGATGTTAAGTATCGGCAACGTTTTTTTTCTGGCAAGCTAAAAACCGTGGTAGTCGACCCTTGACACTTGGTGAGAGCTGCATCCTGCGATCTTGAATACCGTATGGTATGTAATTTCCTCCAATAGGGGCAGTCAATGTACCTGAAACATTTGAATAATCCCTCCTTCAGTCCTTTAATGGGCTACTGTGACATGATGGGTTGGGATGTGGATCCCGAGGAGTGTAGCTTACTCATGATTCAAAATTACACCTGTCAGGGACCTCTGAACTCCCACAAAAATGTTAAACCTATAAATTTCAAGGGTCTGCTCTACTTTCTGCAAGATAAGTGAAAATCAACCTATAGTATAGTCCTAAAAGGAAGTGTAGAAAAATCTTTAGAATTTATTCACTATAAGGTATATACCTTGTGAAACCCTAAGATTATCAAAATTTAGAGCTTGCTTCTAAAAGTTTATAAAGCTTTTGCCCAGTACTGTGCCCTGCCCTGTGGGACGCATCCCTCAAGCCTTCCCTGGCTTTCCCTTCTGAAGCTCATAAAATTATCTGTGGTTATGTTCTCCTCAGTCTTTCCTCCCTACTGTCTTTTCAAGTAGAGTGCTCCTTTTGGGGTTCACAATGATGCCCCAGGGGAAGGAAGCAAGCTGGTCAGATGAGGCATCTTTAAAGGCAAGAACTAAAGAGCTCAGAATCTTCTATAAGTAGCCTTGCAGAGGTCACACCTGAGTGACCAGGTGATTTAAGAAGTTAGTAAAGAACCAGTTGGCCCTGAGATAGGTATGGCTAGGAATGTCTCCATTCGTTCATTCATTCATTCAACATTGACTTCCAGCTTGTTACATAACATAACATTAGAGATACAAATGGGAAGAAAGAGCTCAGATAAACGGGCAATTACAATCTAGTTTGATAAATGGCATGAAAGCACTGTAGAGGGGCAACAAGCCTATAGGGAGTGGGAGGGAGGGGATAAAGACATGTCAGGGAAGCCTTCTATTCAATACAACTAGGAGAATGTATCTGAGTTGAGAGTTGCAGGTTTAATAGGGGTTAGGGGAAGGGCAACGTATAAGATGCTGCATGGATAAAGATGGAGAGCAAAGTCGAGGAAAGCATCCTGCGTTTGGATGGCTGCACGAATGGCTGGAGTTTAAGGTCAAGGAGAGGGCACTGATACAGTGATGGAGAGAGGTAAGGCCCAAGTCACGGAAGTCTTCATATACCACATAAAGAAACCTTGGGGGCTTCCCTGGTGGCGCAGTGGTTGAGAGTCTGCCTGCCAATCCAGGGGACGCGGGTTCGAGCCCTGGTCTGGGAAGATTCCCACATGCCGCGGAGCAAATGGGCCCGTGAGCCACAATTGCTGAGCCTGCGCGTCTGGAGCCTGTGCTCCGCAACGGGAGAGGCCGCGATGGTGAGAGGCCCGCGCATCATGATGAAGAGTGGCCCCCGCTTGCCGCAACTAGGGAAGGCCCTCGCACAGAAACGAATATCCAACACAGCCATAAATAAATAAATAAAGCACACTTAGTATAGTGTAATAAAAAAAAAAAAATTGATTAAAAAAAAAAAAAAAGAAACCTTGGTTTTCGTTTTCAGCAAGGGAGCCAGTGAAAGATTTGTAAGCAGGGTGATGGGTTCCAGTGTGGAAAATGATTGACAATTAAGAGATTGGAGAAGTTGTGAGAATGAAGAGAAGTGCAGGGATTCCAGTATTGCCTGGAATGAACAGCACTTGAGTATGATCATTGGTGGAGAGCAGAGGGAGGGAGGGAGGGAGGGAGGAACGTGTATTTTTCTGGCTCAGGAAACTTAGAAGGAAGGTGGTAGCAAGCTAAACAAGTCTAGAGGGAAAGATGGGTTCATTTGGGGGCATTCTGAGTTGGAGGAGCCTGAGGAGAGGTTGAGGAAGCGATTTAAAACATGGGTCCAAATGTAATGGCTACATTTTTGTGAGAACTGAGGAATGAGATGCTGAGAGGGGCTGCACAGTAAAATCACCTGCAAGTTAAAAAATATATAATCCTGAGCCCCATCTGCAGAGATTCTGATTCAATTAGGGTTAGGGCTAGTGCAATTATATATATATATATATATATATATATATATATATATATATATAAAAGCAAGGGTCACAAAATTATGAAATGGGAGGAGGAGGTGGGATAAATCAGCATATTAGGGGATATTATTAAACCACAGCTTGCTTCTCAGAGTTTGAGAGGTCTGAGCCAATTCCACATTTTGACAATGTCTGTATGTTTCAAATTTTTTAAACGCTAAGATGAGATTACAGAAATTGAGGTATACTTTAGTTAGGTTTAGCAAATCAGTGCTTTTAACATACAATGACTCTATATATACTTCATCAGGAGGTAACATTGAAAATTTACATTTGAAATCTTTACAAATGGCCTTCCTGTCTGTCCTCTTGCATACATTTCTTGAGACCACTTTGACAATATCTGAAAAATTCAAAATGTTCATGTCTTTGGGACTTGCGAAATCTGCCTTCTCACAAGAAAAACAAATACAAAAGGATAGTCATTGCAGTATTGTTTTTAATAATGAAACCTAGGGGAAAAAAGTCAAAATGTCCATCATTAGGAATCTGATTACATGGATTGTGTTATATCCATACAATCCAATACTGTGCATGGGTTAAAAAGAATGAAATAGGTCTACATAGCTGACATGAAAAAAAAAAAAGTCCATGATTTAGTTTTAAGTGAGAAAAGCAAATTTAAGGGTAGTTAAAAAACAGAGAAAAGTAAAATTATTTATCACATCTAGCTTATAAACAGAGGCCTTGCCTCATCACCTCTAATATTCGTTAAGTGCCTACCTCCAGCTGAACCTATAACCGAATCCTTTTTTGCTGCAATGGAACAGATATTATTTCATTACAGATATAAGGAAAACTTTTTCCAATGGAAGTCGAAATAGCTCAGTTGGGAGACCATTAGACTGAAAATCTAAAGGTTCCTGGTTCGATCCCAGGTTTCGGCAACGGTTCTGTGACTCTCCTCTTCTCAATAGTATGCGTACTTGTCTCCGCCTCTGTAAGGAGGGGATCTCAGGCTGCCACCCAGGTCTCACTTGGGCATGGATGATAATGAGCTTGGGTGGACCCGGAAGCACGGGCAGGTTTTCTTTCTTTTCTCTGGGAAGGAGGAAACCGTAAAGGGATTTATGTCTTTGCTTTTAAGCTGCTCTGTGTGGCCGGCCGGCTCTCCCCACACACCGTGCGCCGTTCGCTTTCTAATTCATCCCAGCCCGCCGACTTCTTTCCGACCACGTTCCAGGAGCTGCCGGCGTTGGACTGTCTCTCCGCTGGGACGGGCGCGCCGGGGCTCCGCAGGGGGATTTGGCGGTCACGGAGCCACCACGTGCGGGGCGCGGGGCTGCACAGAAAGAAATCCTCGATTTCAGCTTGGGGTTTAACAATAACAAGGACAGCTTTTGCTGATGGTGGCGGTGGCGGGGTGGGGTAGGGTTGGAATTCCTTTCTGGTTTATGTCTACACTAGCGTTACCAAATCAAATACAGGACGCCCAATTAAATTTGAATTTCGGAGAAACAATGACTATTTCTAGTATAAGCCTCCCAAAGATTGGCATGGGGACATAATACACATTCGTTATTTTTCTGAAATTCAAATTTAACTGTATTTTTATTCGCTAAATCGCAAACCACTATTGTACATCATATCCCCACACATCTCTCTGGGTGCGCCCCTCCACCCCACACCGCGCCCCCGGAAAGATACTCAGAAACTATAGTCAGGACGAAGTGGATTTCAGAAGAGACTGGTAATTTCTTATTCTCATCTCTCAGGTTTCAAAATGCATTTGCGTCCATCAGCTGATTTGTTCTTATCACCACCGGACAAGACCTTGGTGGGAATCACCAGGAAACACCCCAGGAATCAGCCATCTCACCTGGTCCCAGGCTTCCAGAGCTGTCCGCTCTCGCCTGGGATGGGGGTGGAGGAAAGGGAGATTTGGAAGCTGGAATGAATCTTAAAAAAAAAAAAAAAAAATCGTGTTAAGATGATGAGCCACTCCATTCAAGGCAGTGCAATGAAACACACGCTCAGGGAATGCCTTCTTTTCTGCCAGCTCCCAGGCTGGGACATGGAGAGAGAGGAATGAGACCTAGTCCTCACATAAAAGGCAACATGGAGAGCTATTGCTTTTGGACCTATTATTTGTCCTCCCCTTTCTGTTAATCTGTGCCAAGATGCCTGCTGATGAGGGGCTTCAGCCCCCAAAACTTTGCGCTCTTGGGTGGAAGGATGCATTTTGCTTAAGGGACTCTTTGAAAAATTCAATGATCATCAAAAGGAAGGAAAACAAAATGGTGGATGAATAGATCGGGCAGTTCAAACTTTGCATGATGTATGCCGCCATGTGTGATGGTGAATTTTATGTGTCAGTTTGGCTAGCTATGGTGCCCAAATGCCAGTCTAGGTGGTGCTGTGAAGGTATTCTTTGGATGTGATTAACATTTAAATCAGTAGACTCTGAGTAAAGCACATTACCCTCCATAACGTGGGTGTGCCTCGTCCAATGAGGTGAAGGTTTAAGAACAAAGACTGGGGTTTCCTGATGAAGAAGGAATTCTCCTCAAGACTGTAACACAGAAGGCCTGCCTGAGCCTCCAGCTGGCTGCCCTGCTGAAGCTGGACTCAAGATGCAACATCAACTCTTACCTGAATTTCCAGCTTGTTGGCCAACCCAACAGATTCTAGACTTGACGGCCCCCACAATGCCCTGAGCCAATTAAAAAAAAAACCAATAAATAATTCTCTATCCACCCAGACAGCATGCTTTAAAGTGTTACACACAGGTGGGCACCATACTCCTAGGAAATGTTGGGCCTTTGCCCTGAAAGGGCAAACCCTTCCCAGTTTCCAGCCTGAGGAATCCCTTTGGGAAGTATTTGGATACAAGCAAGAAGCTCTGAGAAGAAGACAGGTGTGTCTGCCTGCATCTCCAAGCTCGCAAGCCTGGCATACCCCTACTCACCTTTCAAGGCACAGTTCTAATGTCTTTTTTCCTGCCAGGTTCTGCTCTACCCACATTCTAGTCATTCCTCGGTGTTACCAAAGTATATATTCCTCTATTAAAGCATTGATTACACGGTCCCAAAGGTCTGCTACCAGCTCTATAGTAGCTCCCCAGTGCAAGGGAGGAGACCAGGGATGGTGCGGGTCAGCAAGAGCTTCCCCGGTGGGATGGCGGTTAAGCTGAGTCCTCAAAAGTGCTTTGGGCGGACGAGGGGGAAGAAGTGAAAGGGAGGTGGCATTCCAGTTAGAGGGAACACCGTGAGCCAAGGCCCAGAGGATTGAAAAGGTATAGCGGGATCTGTAGAACGAAAACAGTGGCGTGTACGCTTGAGAAGTGGAGGGAGGGGGGTTCAGCCTACCCAGAGTGGGGTGAGCGCGCGTGCGCAAAGGCCAGGCCCGTGAGGGCGGGGCGGGCGAGTGTGGCAAGAGGGGGGCGGGCGAGGGGGGCGAGCGGGGCGCGGGCGCGCTCTCAGAGCCCAGGGCGGTGGCGGCTGCCACCACTTCTGGCTGGATCCCAGATCGTCTCTTTCAGCTCATCCGTTTCGTGGGCGCCTAGGATGGGAACAGGGAACTGCGAAGTGGCGCTTCTCGGGAGAAGTAGCAGCTTGGTACCTGTAACACTGAACTGTGGTCTCCGACCCTGTGCGCTTTGGGTTTAGGGCAAGGAATCGCGGAGGGGCGGAGACAGTGAGTAAGCGGCTTCTCCTCCCTCCGCAGGGTTTTGCAGAAATCAGGATTCACGTTTGCCAAGGGGTCTCTATATAAAAGAGGACGTGTTCTGTTTTATTTGAGAAATCTGTATTCATCTGCCAGAGAACGACTTAATCACCTTCTTTCCATACTCCCCACTTCGCCTGCCCGGCGCCGTGGGATCTCTGGACTGGAATTGGATTGAATCACACACAAAGGAGGAGTCCGGAAACTCACCCGGTATTCCGCCCACTAGCTGCAGCGCAAACGATTACATGGCTTTCATTCACCGGAGTGCACCATTTCTGCATGAGCCCGGATAGCTCAGTCGGTAGAGCATCAGACTTTTAATCTGAGGGTCCAGGGTTCAAGTCCCTGTTCGGGCGGAGTTTTTATTTTTTACCAGGTATTTTAAAAGTGAGAACCAGCTTTAGGGGCCTCTGAGTTTTAGCCGGTTGACTTTGGAAAAGGGAGTAAAATGTGGAGCGTGTACCCTGCGTTTCCAACGACTTCCCGGGGGTAAAAGCAAGGCAGACACCACGGGCCTTTGTGCAAAGGCCTTCGGGAGATTCGCAGTGCATAGCTGTAGGGTCTAAATAAGCTGGCTTACTCGGCAGCCGCCGCCTGGGCTGCTTGGTCTCAACTACTGCTGCAATTAAAGAAAGGGGGACGAAGCCTTCAGGAAGTCGCTGGGGCTCCCGCAGTCGCCGCCTCCCTTCGCTCTCCGTGAGCGAGCCCTGCAGACCCTCTCTCTCGGGTTCCCTCCCTCTGGGTGCCTGAGGATTGTGGGACGGATCCTGCACCCTTCCACTCCACCTTGCTACCCTTCTAGAGAATATTTTTTGCGCTCTGAAAAGGAAGAGGTGCCATCTAGAAACTGAAGCACCAAGCAGGACAGCTCCCCCTCTCTACCGAGGTCCAGTCTCACAGCTAACCCCCAAAGTGTGACCCTGAATCCAGGGAGAAGTTGAGGTTGAGATGGCAGCTTCTGCTGGTGGGAGAAGGAGGGTGCCTGCTGGGAAAGAGTGCGTTTGAGGGGCTGGAACGTGAAGTGTCCTGGAGTTCGAAAAACAAAAATGTTAGCTCCCCCTGACTACAAATTAATAAGGACAGCATTTGGCTCCTGAGAAGTTTTGAGGAAGTCGGGTTGTGGACACAAGAGCTCAGGCATGGATTCACCAAGACTAAACTAATCTTCCCTGTGAGGTGAAGGGAGCAGGTACATCCTTGCTTACCTGGAGACTGAGCCTTTCTTGCTTCTGCCAGGCAGCAGAAGAAAGTCGATCTTGAACTCATTAACAGGATGGGGATGTGGGCTGATTGAGTCAGCTGCCCTCTTAGGTGATGGACTATGTTACCTAACGTACCCAAAGAACGCTGATTGGTGGGGCAGGGCGAAGGTGGACGTCGAACTCAAGTGGGAGGCAGGGCCTTCACACCTTCACCCTCCAAGCTGAATGCCTTACCCTGTGCCTACACAGACCCACAATTTTCTTCTCTCCAAAACACAGCTTCCTCATCAGGAGAAAGGGAATAATAGTAATAACATCCCTCTCATAAACCTGTGCTGATTAAATGAGGTAACAATGCACATGCAATAGTGCTCAGTAGAGTCTTTGCCCCAAAGCGAGCATGCAGTACACTGCAGCTATTATTATTAAAGAGCTTTCAGTCGAGGGAGGGAACAAAGGACACACTGAAACAGGTAAGAAACCATTTCAAAGAAATATGTTCCCAATATGTGAAGATCATGAACCCGTATTCATGTGACTTGTGTTGGTTGGTATGTGCTGAGGCGACAGCAATGGTCGCCGACCCAAGGAAGAGTGGGCTTCTCTCTTGAAGAAAGTGAATCATGGCGTTCAGGTGGTGTTCCAGGGAAACAAAGTAAGGGAGCTGAGGCAAACACTCGGATTTTGCCTCTTCTTCCTGAGGAAGTCCCCTGGAAAGTGATCAAGTCCATTTCTGGCAACCTTGAAAAGTGGAGTCTCTTTGCTCCGACCATTTCCTGACTGAACAAGAACACACCAGGTGGGGGAAAGGAGAGGACAAGGGGAGGAGAGCACTGAGACCTCCTGGCTCTTTCCTCCTTCCTGTCCTCAAGTTCACTCCCTCTCCCTTTCACCAAGGGGTGAAAAGTGAGAAAAAAGCAAAACAAAACAAAACACCAAAAATAAAAAGGAAAAGACAAATCAAAGTCTCTCTCTACCAAGACCTTTCGAGCTTTGGAGCTGAATAGCTCTGCTTGGGTTCTGGATGATTTGAGGAAAAATTAGTTATTTCATTTAAAAATTATCATACTATATCAGCCTTAAGGCAGGTGTGGGGGGGGTGGGGACTGAACTGACACCACGTAGATGACGTGCTGGGCACACAGTAGGCACTTAGTAGGTGGCTGTCTTTCCTCTTATTAGGGTCCTGGGGAGACGTAGAAAAAGCCTTAGGAAGACAATAATATGTAGCCTGGGACAATTTCCCCACATGACAGAAATTCTTTTTCTCACTCACTGCCCTCGAAATCTCAGAGCTAAAATAAGATGCAATTTGGAAGGTGAAATTGGGAATTGGAAAGGTAGTGATGAAAGACTTTCTTAGTTATTTTTCTTTTTTTCTTTTAAGTTTCCTTAACAGGGTTGGAAGGCCCGTCATCCTCGCCGAAATAGCTCAGTTGGGAGAGCGTTAGACTGAAGATCTAAAGGTCCCTGGTTCGATCCCGGGTTTCGGCAGGGCTTTTGCTGACTCATCATTAGACGGGACTGGAGTCTGGAGTACCTTCCTTTCCTTACAGTGTCTCCCCTGAAGGCTCACCTCCCTCCCCGATCCCACACACCGCGAGGATCCTAAGAGCTTAAACCTCTTAAAGATATCACAAATCATGGAATGACCCGGACCCAGTCTACTTAGACTATGTGTCCGATGTTTCATCGTGTGATGGCCACCATTCTGGTCTACACGTAGAAGGTCTTGAGTTTGATGCCAAGTATAGTTACGCTGGGCTTGCAAGTGTTTCTCATTGACGACAGACATGAAGACTTCAAAAACGTTTGTCTATACACGCAAGTCAGGGTCCTATCAGCGTGTTAGAAATTTGGTCAACAATGGTTCTCGGCTGAAGATGTGATTTATAAGCACGTGTGTTGACCTGAAATATTTCTTGGAACCCCAGTTTTCTCACCGCGCTTTTAATAAACAGTGCATGAACTATTATCACTTAGTGCCAAAATTTGCACATTTACTGCCAGGAGCATTACCATCCGTGACTCTGACGACAGGGGTGCAATTTTCTTGGTTATGTGTTTATTGACGTTTTCTATATAAAATGATACATGTTAGTTTTAAGGAAAAAATATCTGAAGACAAAGTATCTATCATACAAGGTTGGAAGAGAAAAGACTGAGGTTGGAAGAGAAAGTTATCAGTCGCTTTCCTCACCGTTCACTTTTTCGGCAAAATCCACCGTTGGTCTGGCCTGGGTTGTAAACTCCAGGAGGGCCGAATCAAGTGTGTTCTGCATAACCTCACACCTGCTCAGCGAGAGTGGTGTGGACGCACACTCAAATTTGTTTTAGGAGTTTAAAATAACCGCCTGCACAGGGACTTGAACCCTGGACCCTCAGATTAAAAGTCTGATGTTTTACCGACTGAGCTAATCGGGCTCGGAAAGGCAACGTGACTCCTAGTCTATCCGCAGAAAATAGACCACGTGGCCCTATTCTTTTCCCATTCGATTAAAATCCCGAGTCTTTTTGTTGATTACGTGAGTGGTGAAACTGCAAACTCAGGGTCGGAAGGCGTTTGGCGAAAGAATCTTTTCTGATCCCGTTACAGAAAGACTATAAAGAAAATAACTGCCTGCCAGACCATGCTTCCACCCCAGCAGCGCCCCCGCCCCTCGCATCCTAAAGGGAGCATCCCAGGAGGAATTCTCCAGATTTAGGACGTCTGGATTTCTAAATCCAATCTTGGTCTGTGAAGAGTCCCGGAGGGTCTTGCGGGTGGAATCTTATGAGTAATTGATTAGGTCTCCAATCTTTATTAGTCAGAACCCATCCAGGACCAAGACCCGGTCCTGGTCCTCAGTGGGGCGGGAAGGCACGCAAAACAGAAGTCAAGCGCTTTGATGGTGGGAAGCAGGTCAACACCAGAAGTAAGCGTCCTGCCAAGTATTCCAGCGGGAGGTGATGCCCAGATGAGCTACCAATGGTGACTGGGGCCCTGAAGCCTTGGGAAGAGAATTTTGAGCAGAGGAAACAGCAAAAGGAAAAGGACCTTCGCCAGGGAATCTGAACATTTTCCTTGAAGCTCCCATTGAAAGGTTTGGATCAGGCTGGATTTTATATTTTTAGGAAGTCCCATTACCCTGGCAGCTGTGTCCTGAATATAACTAATGTGGACACACAAAAAAACAAAAAGTTTCCCGCCATTTCAGGAAACAACCCATGTTGCCTACCATTCCACTAAACAACGAATGTTGCAGCCATCAAGCCACCAGCCACTGCAGCTTCCCTGGTGGTGCGCCCAGAGGGGAATTCAGGATGGAGAAAAACAGGATACTGGCCCTAGATAGTTAAGATGCATGTCAAAGGAATAATTTCAATGAACCCAGACCCTTGCATCTTCCCATACTTAGAAAAGCACTAAAACAATTAACTTGAGATGTCTGCTTTTTTTGTGTGTGTGTTTGGCAGTAATCATTTGATGTTCAACTACATGTTTTTTTTTTCCCAGCAAAAAATCCTAAATATCCTGGCCCCTCCCTTACCTTCCTGGAACAGTTCCTCAGAGCTGAGAGGCCGATTCCCTGGCTATAGTAAGGTCCCTGAATAAAACGGAACTCTCAAGTTTCAGGTTGTGTATTTTTTCAGTTGTCACCAATAGGCACATTTTTTCATTACTCCTGTTTCTTCATTGCCACGTTACTCATTGAGGCATTGGATAAGATCCCTTGAAAGGGAAGGGGAGGGAATCCTATGGGGTAGAGGCTCATAACCATTATAGCTGTCCTCGGATTTCAGAGACACTCTGAACTCTGTGGGGGAAGGATGACGTCTGCAGTCTTTTATGGAGAAATGTATCCGTGTAACCGAGCAGGACCCTAGGGGGCCTTCCTGGGACAGACACCCCGAACTCCACCTGGTGTGCTCCACCTGCCTCTTGTTTGTAGAAAAGCGTTAGTCTCCCAGACCTCCCAAGAGTCAGAAGAAGCTAGCTCAAGAGGTAAGGATTGGAAGAATGTGAACATATAGTAACAAAAGCTAGCAGTTGGGCCAGGAGAACTGGTAACAATGTAAACAGATCAGCCATATAGGAGTCACAGAATCTTTAGTTCTTCCCTGAAGGACATAGACAACAGTGTCTGATGCACATTCCTGAGTTGTTTTGCAGATACTAAAACCACCACCAGAGGGAAAAAGCTAACTGCATGATGACCAGACTGTAGCCTTGACACAAGCTGCTCCATCTTGGGCAGTACTGAATCTATGACTTGCATACTTCCGGAAATTCGCCTCAAGGAAGTGGAACCAAACCGACCCTGGAGTTGAAGATTAACTGTGCTTGAAACAAGGTGATTCCGACCAGACCACCGCATGAACCATTTTGAGATGATTATCGGAGCCGTCTGTGCTGTTCTGCACATAGCCCGCACCTGCACACCCCTGAAACTTCCTGGTTTTTCCCTATAAAACCCTTTTCCCTCTAACTGGCAACTTGGAGATGGTTTTGGGGACACTAGTTTGCTATCTTCCCAGGTTGCCAGCTTCCTGAATAAAGCACCAACCCTTGTGTCTCTTGAACACTGACTTTTGCATGAGATCAGCTGAACCTGAGCTCGGTTCCGGCTCCGGTTGGTAACCTCAGGAACTATGAACAAAGTTTAAAAAGTAATCCACTAGGGAAAGATAGTCACGTTATGTTAAACAAAAATGACAGAAGGTGCTAAACCATACGTATGATATAGTATTTGTGGAAAAGTCAAACGATGTGTATATGAATATATATCCTTTAATTATATATATAATTAATTATATATATTTGTATATTTGTTGTTTGCATATACATAAGAGATGTTTAAGGGTAGAAAACAATCTGATAAAAATGACCACCTTTTGAGGAACAGCAATGAAGTGTGTGAGAAGAGTCTCTCACTGTTTCCTTTACGTACATCTGTATCATTGCATTAAAAAAGCATGTATTGTTTTCAATAATAAAATAAATGAAGAAGAAAAATATTGTCAGTTAGATTATTCCATCCTTCTGAGATCACGTAGGCAGCCCTTTAGATCAAAGCATCCCTGATCCTGTGTTTTCTACAGATTCCAGCAGAGGAAGGTGAAAAGCAAATTTCCTTCCCAGTAGAGGCTCCCTCCATGCTTCAGGGTTTTGGAGGGTAGTATCTGGTGTAGGGGAGGAAGGACTTTTTCCTCTATCCTTCTTAGTTCTGGCTGGTCTAACAATTAAATTGACAAGACAGATTAACAGAAGAAAATTAAACAAAAGTTTAATAATATGTGTACATGGAAGGGACCCAGGAAAATTAAGTAACTCGCCGAAATGTCTGAAAACCTCACGTTAAATATTATGTTCAGCTAAAGCCAAAAGAGGATGTTGGGAATAGTGATTTGGAACCTCAAAGGGGAAGAAGGCAATTGGCATGAAGATGGAAAAGCAAATGTTTGGTAAACCACGGTTTGCTGGGCCATGCAGAGACCATGGGACACAGAGAGGAATTTGAACACTTTTAGACTTTGCTAGGTTTCTCCCTATCTACCCACCTGGTTCGTACTATAGTAATCTACGGTGATAACTCCTTTCCTGGAACAGATCCTTCATCTACATTCTTTAGGCAGTTAGGGAGAAGGTCAAAAGTCAAACTTTCTTCTTGAGTCTTTTGGGCCTTGATTGTTTTCAGCTCTAAACAATCCGCATGCCAGAGAGACATTTTGGGGTGGTAAATTTTGCTCCCCTACACTGGTATTGAAAAATCACCAGTGAATTAGGTGCGCTTTTCACAAATGAAGATGTAGATCCCTAAGAATCATATGACAAGGCTGGATTTAGCCAAGAAAAATAAAAAGAGCCTCCCCCTCGGGAAAAAAAAAAAAGCCTGTAAGATGAAGCCAATTCTCTGGGGGAGTTAGTGAGCCTTTGGTCTAACCTCAGCTTCCTACAACAGTTCTGTACTCAGCTTTGAATGTAACGCAGGAGAGCGTGAAGATTTGTTTCCTGTTCCCCTAAGGCAGACTAGACTGACAGGCATTGAACCCTGAGAACAAAAGTCTCAAACTGTGTATAATCAAGTGTTAATGGTGTGGAACTGGGCTGCTTAGCGTAGAGACAGTTAACTGGAGCTGTGTGTAATTTCATTTAACAAACTATCCTGTTTTTTTTCTTACGCACCACCCCTCCATCCCTCCGTCCGCCATCTTGAAATGCCCCCTCTTCCCACTTTCTAAGTTCTTTGGTTTGGGAAGTTCCCTCCGATCCTTAAAGACAGGGATGAGAACTTGCCGCAGAGATCTCTGCTTGATCCTCTCCAGAGGGGGTTGGGTCCCGAGGACTCAGACTGTCCGTATGGCTGCTCCCACCACAACCTGCCTTCAACACCTGTTTAATGGTCTGTCTTTCCTCCTAGAATGTTTCTGCTGTGAGGACAGGACCTCTCTGTACATCTCCGCTGTTATCCAAGTAAGCTCTCAAAAACTGCTGAATGAATGAATGGACAGTTGACTGAGGGCCAGGGGTCAGGGAAGGCTTTTCGTGGGGGAGGAGGGGGCAGAACTGGTCCTTGGAAGTTTTTGTTTGGTAAAGAGAGGGAAGAACATACCTGTCGAGGTGAATGATTTCCATAATCAAATGGAATAAGTTTGTCCTGAAAAAGTTCTATGCCACTGTATTGTGCCACCCCACTTAATTCTTTGTAAGAGCTTATCGCCATCTGAAATTCTCCTATTTATTTGCTTGTTTATGGACCATCTCTTACCTCTGTCGCTCTGTCCTGTAAGTGCTTCTGGACAAAAACCTTGTCGGTTAAGGACCTTCTATTTTTCTTTTCTTTTCTTAATGTTATTTTCTGTTTGGTTTACTTTCTTTTCTTTTAAATCTTTGCATTCCCACAACCTCAGCGTTTAGAACGGTATTTGGCACATAGCATGATCTTAGATAATCGCTATTTCAAAAAATGAACGTTTTTACTGAGCAATGTCCCTCTCGCCCCCTCCCCTACAAAGTAGTATAGTTTCACGCAGACGTTTACTTTTTACCTTCCAAACCATCGGTTCTGAAGCTATTGCTACACTTTCTACGTCTGCTATAAACTTTCAGATTAAAAGGTCACTGCCACTTAACCACTCAGGCTGCAAAATGGACGGCTCACAATCCTTAAATCCTCAGGAATTCGGAAAAAATGATTCAAGTTCATGTTCAGAAAAGCAGGCTTACATGTACCAGAAGTGGGGTTCGAACCCACGAGGATATAAATCCATTGGATCTTAAGTCCAACGCCTTAACCACTCGGCCATTCTGGTATTCGCCAGATCTGTGCTTATTTTTACATAACCTGAGTAATAATGAGCTACGAAAAGTTGCACAATTTAAAAATTTTATGCCTTATGTAAAAGAACAATACGGGGATGGGGGGGATGGGAAACTCAGTAACTTTCATCACATCCTGCTAATTTCCTCATGTCCAGTCACCAGGAACTGGAGCCACACGAAAGCGATGAAGACTCAAGTAGCAGGATTCCTAACACAGTCACGTCTGAGGACACCACAGGGAACTGGAATAGGCTCCTTTTCAAAGTGGGCGAATCTCATCGGAAATCGTAGGTAATGTGTTTGTCTTCCTCCTAGCTCTTTCTTTATCAAAACAAAAGCGACTCTGGTGGGACTCGAACCCACAACCTTTGAATGCCTCCATCTAATCTAGAAGTCCAATGCGCTATCCATTGCGCCACAGAGCCCGACGCATAAGAGTTCTCCGCGTTGCTTACATCAAGGGAGGAGCGGCGTCTGTCTGGGGGACGGTCGCCTGCACGTCGGGCCACGCTTTCTTTCTCGGACAAACGGGGGAGCCCGCGTCGCCAAGGAGAAGCGTGGATGGGCATTGCGCTTGAAAGTCTGAAATCTGAAAGTTTCTTCTCGCGAGCGATCGCCAGGCATCAACTCTCAACCTCATTGCACATCGGGAGGAAAAAGTCTTTGTGTGCTGTTATTCTATCCTGGTACAACCATACACCGCGCGGTTCCATAGTGTAGCGGTTATCACGTCTGCTTTACACGCAGAAGGTCCTGGGTTCGAGCCCCAGTGGAACCAGAGCATGATGTTCTCCTTTTTCATGGATACTTTAAGGTTTCTTTTTGCCAGCCGGAACTTGAGTTTTACTCCAGGAAGTCGGAGACGCTGCCGTTTCCAACCGGGCTCAGCGCTGCGTCCCGAAGCACCCGCTAGGCTCCAGAGGTGTCCGCGCACATCGGCCACCACGGCTGCCCCCTCGTGGCACCACTAGGGAGGTGCAAGCGGCCCCGCCCTGCTCAGGTCATCGCGCGTCTCTGCGCCTGCGCGCTCCCGACTACCCCCCGCAGTTCTGCCTCCAGGTGCCTGGGTAGAAGTCCGGATCCCGCTCCTTCTAAACCGTGCATTGCCATCTTTCAGTGTTTCTGCCACCACTCAGTTAAGGGTTATCCCGAAGGTCACCTCTCTCCTTTGTTGATTACTTCTAAGTCCACTGACCTCGTACTTTTATTTAATGTAAAAAAACTTTTTGAAAAATTATATGCTCATGGTGGAGAATTCAAACAGCCCCACGTGTTTTACGGTGCTGTTTCCCTCTGGCAAAGAATTTCCCTTTGACCAAACTCTAGCTGGGCTCCTCTGAGCCCTCTTCTCAACTAGGCGGCCTATAAGACTTGAAAAAACAGTTAACACTAACATTGTTTTTAGCAGCTCAAGGCTGCATGCCTAAAGTGACTCTAGTTTCAGTGAAAGTGTCAGCCTGAGAAAACTGAATGCTGCCGCCGCCCCAGCCCCATTTACTGTTTGTTCCAGCCAACAGCTGAACCTGGGGGGCCCCGGATCAGCAGTATAACTAAACATTTTCTTTATAAATCACTTATGATTAGTGTACAAAGGTAGCGTTGCCAGACGTACTGCTCGACCCCAACAATATTCTAGAAATCTTTCTATTTCCTTCTTAAGTCTTCACTCATCTTTTCACTTCCGGTGTTTGGATATATCCTAATTCTTTAGTCTGTGCTTTTTGATGAGCGATTAAATTGTATTCGGTCTTACAGATGATACCGTAGTGGAATTCCTTGGTCATTGGTTTTGGGGTGGATCACTATGTAGAACAATAATAGCGGAAATCTTGAATAGTCATTATTATCTAACCCATTTTACAAACGACTAAGAGGAAGCACAGAGAAGTTACGTAATGGCCCAAGGTCACACACTGGCCCTAGAAGATTAAGGTGCAGATCAAAGGAATGATTTCAGTAAGCCCAGACTCTTGCATTTTCTCATACATAGAAAGGTGCTAAATTCATTAACTTGAGATGTCTATTTCTTTAATCACCAGTACTCTTTTGATGTTTGACTATGTTTTTTTGTTTTTGTTTTGTTTTTTTGCAAAAACTCCAATATATCCTGGCTCTCTCTTACCTCTTCAGAACAGTCCCTCAGATCTGAGAGGCTGTATCTCAGGCTTAAGTCCTCGGTAAGTCCGCTGAATAAAACATAATTCTCCACTTTTAGGTTGTGTTTTTTTATTTTCTTTTTTTTCATTCGACATAGGTTTTGAGGCTTCGTCTTTTTGGAAATAAAAATCTCAGCTAAATTCTTAAACGTCTGCCAAAGGGAGAATCATGGAAAAGGAATAGGCCCCTCTAGTGGTGAGAAGACATTATGAAACATTTTGCTCTGTAGACACTGCTCCTAAATTTAAGAGGTTCTTTAGAAATACAGCTTCCCAACATCTCCCAAGGTGGGAGATGTTGAACGATTTAGCCAAAACGCAAATACCCTGTGTTAGAACCCATATGTTAAAAGATTGTTGTCAAGCAACACGTTCTCATTACATGGAAGGAGAAGGAACACATTTTCATGGGAAATAGATTTTAATGTATACTGCTTCTCTCCAAAGTACTGTGGTCTTTTAGGAACCCAGTAATCAATTAATTGTCTCTTAAAAGTAAGTGTGTGTGTGTGTTTGTGCGTGTGTATGTGTGTGTATCCTGGGATAGTCTCAAAGTAAAAAGTGTGTATACATGTGTGTGTATGTATTTTTTTTTTTTTTCCTGGAACTAGTCTCTTGTGAATCCTCAATTCACTATTTGCCTCTAGAAAGTAAAGACTAAACGCTAAAAAAGGTATGTGGAAGGGAAGTTTTTTGGTTTTGTTTTTTGGTAATAAAAAATTATTCACAAGGAAGAAAGTAGTTGCTACTGTTGATAAAGGAACATAGTAGTTATGGCAGAATATGATTCTGTATTCTTTGGTTCCAAGGGAAGCTTGAATTGTTTTTGACGTTTTTGTTACATGGGTAATTAGGTACAAAATTCAAGGCTGAAGTCAAAAGTGTGGTGAATGATTTTAATTCTAGGTAGGAAGTAACAGCCACCCAAAAGAAGCAAATGGAGATTTTTAAGAGATCTTCCAACTTTAGTAAAGCATCCGTGAGTCCAGGATCACACATGAGCAAATGTGAATTTTGTCAATAGCGTCTGCCTTGTGTTGCCCCTGACACCTTGCTGAAGTGTTCCATCCTTCCGTACCTGGGTCTCTGGGCTACCTTTACACCCCGGACTTGGATTTACCTCCCTCACATGCACCCAATGCAGCTTTCGTGTCCTACATCTCTTCCACTCTGGGATGACACCTGGTGCCTTTGGCTGCGCCAGTAGACCACCTGAAATTAATCCCTAGTGAGATAATACTGAGAATGGATTTAGAGATTTGACTTCCAGTGGACCTTGAGCCTCATTATATGCTCATTGTAATACATTAGCATCTAAATGACATGCCCACAGGCACCATGACAGTTCTGAGGCCGACTATGAAAGGCCAAAAAGTGGACAGTGGCCCAATTCCTGGAAGTCCCTGCCCCTTCCCCAAAACAGTTAGAAAAATCCTCCCACTCATTAGCCTATGAAATTACCCAGCCAAGGAACTCCCTGGTGGTCCAGTGATTAGGATTCCATGCTTCCACTGCAGGGGGCATGGGTTTGATCCCTGGTCAGGGAACTAAGATCCTGTATGCCAAGGCCAAAAAAAAAAAAGGAAAAAATATTACCCTGCCCATAAAAACTAGCGACCCCATATTTGGGTCCTTTCGCCTTCTGAGATGGCCCACACTCTGTCTATGGAGTGTATATTTCTCTAAGTAAATCCACTTCTTACCTATCACTTTGCCTCTCACTGAATTTTTTCTGCGCTGAGACATAAAGAACCTGAACTTCAGCAAGTCCTGAAGCCAGGTGTGTGATCTCAATTAAAAGATAGTGGGTTCAAGACCCATCTGAGTTTTGGCAGGGTTCAAGTCCTGGTGTGAGTTGTGTGCTTTCAGTGGCGTTGTATCTAGCTTGAACCCCATGAACTGTGTCTAATTTATGAAATATCCCACGAGCAGGAATTTCAGGGCAACACCAAGGGAGCAACAGTACGCAGCGATAGAGCTGGTTGGGAGGGGCTGGATTTTGGAGCAAGTTTCCCTTGTTTGTGTTTCCCTCCTGAACCCCTCTGTGCAAATGGCTCTTTACTTCCCTTACATCTGTCCATCAGACATGGCTGGGAGATTAGACTGGGATATAACAGGCCAGTCAGTACTTCCAGTCCAAATTTCAGTTGACTACAGTTTTCATCTATTTACTCGACAAAAATAATAGGTTGCCAGGAGACCCACTGGAATTTATTATTGTTTCTATTCTCTTAATGCGGAGGCTCTAAAGAAAATGCTAGAAAGAGGAACGAGGAAGAATTTAGAATGGGCTGATTTGTAATCTTCTAGACAATCAGTCCCTGAATAATGGAAAGTCAGTTTATTCTTAAACCTTTGCTTCTTGCGAACCTGTGACTCAGGCACATTCTAGCGAAGCAGACAGGGTTGGGTTCCTTTCTCCCTTGAGGGCTGGCCCAGAATAAATGGCAGGAAAATGATGTTGAAATTCTTAGAGGTACGGAAGACTTACCATACGTACTCCTCGGTCAGATAAAGACAGCAAAGTGCCTTTCATAACATTACAATAGAGGATAAATTTTCATAGACGAGCTTGTTTCAGATGCCCTCAAATCCTGCCTGAGGCAACAGGAGTAGTCAGACATGCATTTAGCTGATGGTCAGAGATCTCAGATCTAGCCTTGCCTGAGCCATTTATTAGCTATGAAAACTTTGGAAAAATATGAAAGTTATCTCAGCTTCTGTAAGGGAAACCCAAAGGTTTCCTTAGAAAAACAGAACTCATATCCTCCACGGTGGGCAATGGCAAACTTCCACAAAGGGAGGGGTGGCTGGATTTTATAGCCTGGACTCCTGGTCCCTGGAGATCATTTTACTAATTATTGCTTGGGCTGTACACGTGGTACAGCCACAACTCAAGAACTGAGAGGTAATTTTCTCTCAGACTTCATTTCCTCACCTGTAAAATGAGGTGTTTGAGTGATATAAGTTTTAGAGTCCCTTTCAGAGCTGACAACTTACAGATCTGAGACTCTAAGTTGCTAACAACCACGCCATGAGAAATTCTTACAGAGACGATTATTTCAGACCATCCTTATTAGAGGATTCTGCTGTAGGGCAAAGGGAAAACTCTGGCCTCACCATGGTCTGTTGATTGGGGTCTTCTATTGTGTTGTGAGAAAATACTTTTCAGTTCTGACTCTTCCAGTCTGGCCTTCATGGCATCTATTTCTTTTTTTTTAAATAAATTTATTTATTTTTGGCTGCATTGGGCCTTCGTTGCTGTGCACGGGCTTTCTCTAGTTATGGAGAGTGGGGTCTCCTCTTCGTGTGGTGCACGGGCTGCTCATTGCGGTGGCTTCTCTTGTTGCGGAGCATGGGCTCTAGGCATACGGGCTTCAGTAGTTGTGGCACGTGGGCTCAGTAGTTGTGGCGCATGGGCTTAGTTGCTCTGGGGCATGTGGGATCTTCCCGGACCAGGGCTCTAACCCGTGTCCCCTGCATTGGCAGGTGGATTCTTAACCACTGCACCACCAGGGAAGTCCCCTATGGCATCTATTTCTTTTCGTAAGTTCCAAATCTCCTCTTCAATCTTTTCATGGCTGACTTCATCTCCTGGTTCCTCAGGGTGTAGATCATGGGGTTCAGGACAGGAATGATGACAGTGAAGGTAATGGAGACAGCTCTGTCCATGGGGAGGGCAGTGAAGGGCCGGGCGTAGACATAGATGCAGGGCACAAAGTGCAAGGTCACCACCGTGATGTGGGCTGTGCAAGTGGAGATGGCTTTTCTCCTGCCCTCCCCAGTGTGAGACCTCAGCATTGTCAAGATGACTGTGTAGGACACAAGGAGGAAGATGAACCACAGTGTAGAGATCAAGCCATTATTGGAAATCATTAAGACCTCAAGGGCAAAGGTGTCGGTGCAGGCGAGTTTGAGGACCTGGGGAACATCGCAGTAGAAACCATCCACAACATTAGGTCCACAGAAGGGGACTGGGAGCAAGAGGGAAATCTGCACGATGGAGTGGACGAAGCCCCCCACCCAGGAGGCCACAATGAGGGCAGTACATCGTGCCCTACTCATGATGGTCACGTAGTGCAAGGGCTTGGAGATGGCCATGTAGCGATCAAAGGCCATCACAGAGAGAGAGAAAATATCTGCCCCACCGAGGAGGTGGAAGAAAAACATCTGAGTGGTGCAGCCATTGAAGGAGATGACCTTTCTCCTTGTAAGAAGGTCTACTAGGACCTTCGGAGCAGTGATGGAGGAGAAGCAAATGTCCAAGACAGAGAGATTGCGGAGCAGGAAGTACATGGGGGTGTGAAGGCGAGACTCACAGGTCACGGTGACAATGATGAGGAGGTTTCCCATCACGGTAGCTGTGTACACCAAGGATAACAAAAGAAATAAGACCAGGCTCAGCTCTTGGGACTGGGTCAGTCCTTGAAAAATAAATTCTTTCACTCTGGTGTAATTTCCCTGCTCCATCGGGTCATGTTTCTTCTTCTTCTTCAATTACCTGGAGAGAAAACAGAAAATAGAATATAGAAAAGATATCATTAAAAACAAAAGGAGTGTGAGTTATATGACCAGACTGCCTTGGGGTTATTTGTATGGTTATTTTTCTTTTGGGCAGGGATGCCTACAATTCTATCTCTAGTAGATGGCATTTTCTGAGCTCTCTCAGAGCAAACCAAAGAGTGAGTTTCCAACGGGTGTAATTAATAGAAGCTCCTAAATCAGTACATTATTAAATTCTTATTAAAAATTTTACAGGCTTATCATTTTATAGATTCTATATGCCTCTTAAAAAGTCACTGAATGCTCTGAGAAGTGAAGAGACTAGCTTTGCTTTTGTTTTCATGCACACTCATGTATCTAATTGTTAGGAAGTGGGAAACACACGCAGGGGAAAAATATAAAACACGGTCTGTGGCTCTAATGGAAGCTTGTACTTTCTTCTCTCATCTTCTTCCACAGGAGACCATCTGCTTGGCATAGTCTGGCCAGATTTTCATGATACCGGTGATCTGCACTAAATTAGGCCAAAAAACCAGTTTACGGTTTACTGTCTCCCTAGGATAAATAGCTTTGCAGCAGCTAAGACAATTTAATTGAGTAAATCACTGTTTCTTTCTTCTTCTTCTTCTTTTTTTTTTTTCAGTCTCCCTTCTTTTGGTGTCTTGTTTTCCTCTGATTTCCATGGCCCAAGATTGGGACTTGACAACTGATAGCTATAGCCCCTGCTCCCCATAATGCTCTTGGCAAGGACTTTGCCCTCCAGGACACTGGACAAATGGTTTTCCTTTCTCAGGCTCCCTTCCTTTCATCACTTACATTTGTACGTCACTCCTTGCCGCCTCAGTTTATCATCAGTAAAAATGCGTATTAATCATGTTTGTTTTACAGGATTGTGAAGCTTAAAGAAACTTGTTTAATTCACTTAAACTGAGTTCGGCACAGATCACATTTCCGCTGCGTATATCACAGTTAACATTTTGCAGAGCCAATCTTTTATACACATTATTTCAGAAACGCTGACAAAAATACACTTTTTTATTCTTTTCTTATAAAATATGATTCTTTGAAATAATTGCAACTATTATCAAATCTAGCTTCAAAAGCAGATACGTTTCATACAATGGGATATTATTCAGTGATAAAAGGAAATGAGCTCTCAAACCAAGAAAAGACATAGAGGAAACTTTAGTTACATTACTAAGTGAGAGAAGCTGATCTGAAAATGTCCATACTGTATGATCCCAACTATATGACGTTCTGGAAAAGATAAAATTATAATGAAAAGATTAACGGTTGCCGGGGGCTGGGTGTGGAGGTGGGGAGGGATGAATAGGTGAGACACGGGATTTTTAGGGCATTGAAACTATTCTATATGATACTCTGATTGTGGATACATGACATTATGCATTTACTAAAACCCATAGAATGTACAACACGAAGAGTGAGACCTCATGCAAACTGTGGACTGCAGTTAATAACAATGTATCAATATTGGTTCCTCAATTGGTACCTAATGTAGCACACTAATGCAAGATGAATTAATAATACGTGCATTACTAATAAGGGAAACTGGGGTGGTAGTGGGGAGAGGGAACGCTCTGTAGGTTCTAATTTTTATGTAAACCTAAAACTGCTCTAAGTAATAAAATCTGTTACTCTAAAAACAAACAAAAGTATACCAAAGGATAAAACAATTTAGAACATTTCTAGTTTGCAAAGGAGCACAATTTTTTAAAAACTTTTATTACCAAGCTTCATTTCCTATAAATCCTACTTGATGCTTTTCTCCTGTTTCCCACCCTGTTTTAAAGAGAACATTTAGATTAAATTCTAGTTTGGGTGTTGACAGGCATCAGGCTATTGTGATTTTGCCAACTGCTTAAAACAAAACTGTCTTTTGTAGCTTTTTTTTTTTTTAAATCGGCTTTGTTGCGGTGTAGCTTCCATACAATGAACTGCACACATTTAAAGGTACAGTTTGATGAGATTTGACATACATGTACACCCATGAAGCCATCACCACAATTAGGATAAGGAACATCTCCATCACCCCAAAGTTTCCTTGTGCCCCTGAGAACTGCGCAATCTCGGCACCTAATGACTCTGTCCAAACCTGCACCAAGAGATGACCAGACTGTATCATGGCCTCTGGCGGCACAAGGCTGTGTCCTTAGGATGACCCCAAACCCCCATTAAAATGCCTTCCCGGGAAAGCACAAAGCTGCCGGGAGAATTTACTGTTTGTTCCAGCCAACCTCTGAGATAGGCCGCTGACCTCCTTTACTTAGAGCATTTATGGGAAAGGCCTTGTAATTGTCAATATGTATCTCTTGCGACTAACAAGTGTCTCTCTCAAGGACTGAGAGCCTTTCCTTTAAATATCATCAACAGGAAGGAAGGGGCCTCTGTCTCCCAATCTCCGTAGGGGGGTTACTTCCAGCTCCCAGACACAACCAGCCTAATCGCACTGACACTGACTAACTCTTTGCAATTTTTCACTTTTCTGGCTCTACTGAGCCCCAGCTTGTCCCCCTCACTCTCCCTTTAAAGCACCCATCGCTTTGGGCAAATAGGCTTGGAGCTTAGCCTTTTCACTACTGTTTTCACTAACACTGGGCTGTGTTCACCTCTGACACTTCTTTGTACCACTTCCCTCTGTATTCTGTCCGTACTGAAGCCAGCCTCTCGTCCTGCTGTTCATGACTCAGCTCTCCGGATCCCACTGTACTTTATGTTTCATTTTCTCATCAGAACAGAACTTCTATGTTACTAACTTTCCTCCTATTCCCTTTCCTTTGAAGCCCAAGCAGCACAAAGCTAATTTTCTTGGCTCACTCACAGTGATCTATGAATCCATCAATAACTCCCAGAAGATTACATCCTTTTCAAATATTTTTAGTTTTTAAAAGGGCCAGTTAGGGACTTCCCTGGTGGCACGGTGGTTAAGAATACGCCTGCCAATGTAGGGGACATGGGTTTGAGCCCTGGTCCGGGAAGATCCCACATGCCGCGGAGCAACTAAGCCCGTGGGCCACAGCTACTGAGCCTGCGCTCTAGAGCCCGTGAGCCACAACTACTGAGCCCACGTGCCACAACTACTGAAGCCCACGTGCCACAACTACTGAAGCCCGCGCGCCTAGAGCCCGTGCTCCACAAAGAGAGAATCCACCGCAATGAGAAGCCCGTGCACCACAAAAAGAGTAGCCCCTGCTCGCCGCAACCAGAAAAAGCCCGCGTGCAGCAGTGAAGACCCAGTGCAGCAACAAATAAATAAATAAACAAATTTATTTTTTTTAAAAAATGGCCATTATTTTCTTCAGAGTAAATGCTTTTTACAGATTTTTAAAAGAAAATGATCAGAACACATGAAGTTTTTAAGATAATGCACAGAGGATTTTTCTTTTTCTTTCTTTTTTTTTTTTAATGTTGGACTGCGGTGGGAAGTATTGTGGCACAGAGAAAAGATACCAGCTTGGGAGATCTGAGCTCTGAGGCCTCCATGGAACAATAGTGGAATCTTTAAAGGCATGTAAACTCCAAGATGTTCAGTCTTATCATGAGTGAAATGGGGGCCTTCACTGCCTTGAATCCCTTTACAAGTAGGCAAGTTCTGCACAATATTAAACAATACTAAATGGATTCATTGATCTAGGTGATTTCTAGACCTTTGGAGCTTTTTTTTTTTTAATTTTTAAATTAAAAAATTTTTTCTTGTTGGAGTATAGTTGCTTTACAATGTTGTGTTAGTTTATACTGTACAGCAAAGTGAATCAGCTACACGTATATACACATCCCCTCCTTTTCAGATTTCCTTCTCATTTAGGTCACCACGGAGCTTTTTAAAAAATATATACATTTTGGAGGACTTTCCTGGCGGTCCAGTGGTTAGGACTCCGCACTTCTACTGAAGGGGGCCCCGGGTTAAATCCCTGGTTGGGGAATTAAGATCCCACGTGCTGTGTGGTGTGGCAAAAAAAAAAAAAAAAAAAAAAAAAAATATATATATATATATATATATATTTAAAAATTTTTTTATTGGAGTATAGTTGATTTACAATATTGTGTTTGTTTCAGGTATATAGCAAAGTGATTAGGAGATATGTATGTATGTATATATCTATATTCATTTTTTCTATTCTTTTCCATTATAGGTTATTACAAGATATTGAATATAGTTCCCTGTGCTATACAGTAAATCCTTGTTTTTTAAATCTATTTTATATATGGTAGTGTGCATCTGTTAATTCCACATTCCCAATTTATGACCCCCCCACCTTTGGAGTTTTAATACTCAATTGTTTTAAATAATGTTGCCCTCAATTACCTTGTGACGAGTCTAAGACTGTGTTCCGTCCATTGCTTTTACCAACATTTGAACCTCAATTAACTGTAAACCTCAACTGTTTCTTGATAGTTAACTGATGGCTTATTAGTGGTGGCAAGAAAAACGGCTGCGATCAAGAATTTCCAGGGGCGGTCTACCGTAGTGGTTAGGAGAATGGGCTTTGAAACCCAAATGCACGAGGTTCTGTGCACAAATGAGTCGTGAAAGTAATCAAGTCACCAATGCAACTGAAAAATGCTGAAAAATGGGTACACTTCCCTGTGCAAAATACATGCACAACTAAGAAAGTAAAGATGGAGGGTGGGAGGACAAATGAGAATCCCTCTGTATGTGTGTCTGCAACAGGAAGGAAGGAGAGAAAACAGAGAACTATTGTTTATAAGTTTGCTTTTGTCCTTGCTTTTGGCAAGAACGAGTTCAAGATCTCAAGAACTTCTTTAGAAATAGGCCCAGGTAAACCCATTCTAATAAAACAGGCTTGGGAGTTTCCTGACGGTCCAGTGGTTAGGACTCGGGGCTCTCACTGCCAGGCCAGGTTTGATCCCTGGTCAGGGAAATAAGATCCTGCAAACCACACAGCTGGCCAAACAAACAACCAGAAAAAACCTCCAAAACCCCCCAAAACCGGCTTATTGAATTTCATAGAGTCCCCAACTTGAGGGAATCCCCACCACAATAGTCCACCAAGCATATGTTCCCCCATCCCTCTTGACAAGCTGACCTTCTCTCTATGCTCTTCAAGTCCCCTTCCTAATACTGAAGGACTAATTATTCTGCTCTGCATCACTGAAGTTTTTAGCTTTAATATACAGCATCCTCTACCTTTCAGGAGCATTATTAACCTTCAAAATATTTCTGAAATCCACAATAATATTTCAAAACTGGTAGTGCATGGGCACACATGCTCAGACATATAGTCAGACACACAAGCACGCACTCAAAAGCCCCCACTTAAAGCTCCCGACCTCTAATCCTTACCCAAGAAGTAGTGCTAGCCATTCGGTTGCATACACTGACCTTAGGAATGATTGATTATCAAGGAATACTCCTCTTTAAGGTAGACATGCCTCTGGGGGCTGGTTGGTACAGTGCCTTCTCTCCTGATACAGGGGGCAAAGGGTAGGCTCCGAGAATTGCCTCTGAGTGGTCCCAACACGCTGCCCCACGGTGCCGCTGCCGTGAGCACCAGTCTCTGAGCCCCAGCCCCAATGGAAGGATCACCGGAGGGAACACTTTTGGAAGTGAGTGTTGAACCTGAGTAGCCAGACTTTCCTATTGGGATGCAGTTCCCTAGAGTGTTATTAAGAAATTGAACACACACTGGAAGGAGTACGCAAACATGCACATTTTGGTTTTGAAATCCTCCTAATGCAGGGGAGGAGATGTATCCTCATAGACCTTGGGATTAGAACCCAAATATCTTTGCCTGAAGGGCTCATAGGGGACAAACAGAAGAGTCTGTCTCCTTCAGAGGTGGGAACTCAGGGAAAATAAATAGAACTCCCAGGAGGGTGTGTCTCAGTCTATTTCATTTCTTTCTTTCTTACTTTTTTTTTTTTTTTTAGGCAGATGGTTTGCTTGTTGTCCTAATAATATACATAATCAGATGCATCATAAAGACTGGGAAATGCATTTTCTCCTTGTTTTCCACCAAACTTCTCACACAAAGAGGGAATAAAAGCAGACGAAGGATGGGTTGGTACCATTCATCCATTAAATATTTAATTATAAAATATTTACTGAGTACCTTCCATGTTCCAGGCCCTATAATCCCAAAGATTTCCATTTTCTCTCTCCTCTCATTTCTTTTTTCCTTTCTTTCCTTTTTTTTTTCCATACCGTGCAGCACGTGGGATCTTAGTTCCCCTACCAGGGATTGAACCCGCTCCCTCTGCAGTGGGAGCTCAGAATCTTAACCACTGGACTGCCAGGGAAGTCCGTCTACCTCCCCTCCCCACGCCCGCATTTCCAATATCATTTTTGAAAACTCATCTCTCAACATAGATCCATGGATTGTCTCGCTTGGATATAGTGCACACCTTCAACTCAAAATGTCTAAAATTGATCTGATCGTTGCAATCGAGAACTAAATACTTCCCTCTCTGTAGCTGACACTATTATTCTCCTTGTCACAAGGGCTCAGTATCTCTGAAATACCGCTGACACTTCCCCTTACCTTTTTTTTTTTTTTGGTCTTTTGTAATCCTTCCTGAATAAATTAGTTTTAGGTTTCTTTCATCATTTGCAATCAGTTTTCATAGTTTACTTGGAGAACTTGTCAGTTCCTTCTGATATTCACACTCTTGTGCAATCCCCTCCCCTTGTGTGTGGATTGGATTTAGTGACTTGCTTCTACTGAAGAGAATACAGCAAAAATGATAGGATGTCACTTTCCAGATTAGACTATAAGAGACCGTGACTTCTATCTTGCTGACACACTCTTTTCTGCCTTGATTGCTCGCTCTGATGAAGTAAGCTGCCCTGTGGGAGAAGCCCACAAGGCTAGAACCTGGGGATGACCTCCAGCGAACAGCCAGGAAGGAACTGAAGCTCTCAGGCCAATAGCTCATGATTCTGGCTCATATGAGTGAGCTTGGAAGCCAATCCTTCCCCAGTCGAACCTTGAGATGAGACTGCTGCTCCCAGCTGATGCCTTGACTGCAGCCTTGTGAGAGATTCTAGGCAGGAGACTTAGCTAAGCTGTGCCTGGATTCCCAACTCACACAAACCGTGACTTAAGAAATGTGTGTTGCTTTAAGCCACTAAGTTTTGGGGTAATGTGTTATACAGCAATAAATCACTAATATCGTACTGAACTAATAGTCTGCTATTAAGTAAAAGCT
Source organism: Balaenoptera borealis (assembly GCF_965194805.1). NCBI lineage: Eukaryota > Metazoa > Chordata > Mammalia > Artiodactyla > Balaenopteridae > Balaenoptera > Balaenoptera borealis. The sequence goes on from NC_138868.1 coordinate 11,417,494, forward strand.
ATGTGGATGATATTCTCTTTCAGACTGGAGAGGCAAGTCATGCAACAGTAACAAAAAAAAGAACTCTGCAGATCCCTCCAGGGTAGTGTTTTGTGGCTGGAATTTCATGGATGCTTCAATATAGTTTATGTGGTACTGACTACACTAGCATCTTGGAAACTAAGCTGAAACAACCTGAATCTTCTTTGAATTTTTCAAAGAAGTACAGAATGACAGGATCACTCCTAAACCAGCCCGTCTGTGTTTATAGATATATTTATTTGCTTATGAAAAATATTGTGGAAGTTTAAAATCAATGTTCTTTATGTAGGACCAAATATATGGGATCTGTGCAGGATAAGCTAGAATCATTTCATTATCTGATAGTTCCCTAAGAAAATGTTCCTACCTGGAGAAAAAAAATATGTGTATATATTAATCCAAGTAATTATTTCATGTCATGGTGAAAGAGAAGTAAATTTAATGGCATTCTGAATTCAATTTCTTTTCCTCACCGTGTTTTTTTTTAAAATTAATTAATTTATTTGTCTTTATTTTTGGCTGTGTTGGGTCCTTGTTGCTGTGTGCGGGCTTTCTCTAGTTGCGGCGAGAGGGGGCTACTCTTTGTTGCGGTGCACAAGCTTCTCGTTGCCGTGTCTTCTCTTGTTACAGTTGCAGAGCACAGGCTATAGACGTACAGGCTTCAGTAGTTGTGGCACGTGGGCTCAGTAGTTGTAGCTCACCGGCTCTAGAGTAGCTATGGTACACAGGCTTAGCTGCTCCACGGCATGTGGGATCTTCCCAGACCAGGGCTCGAACCTGTGTCCCCTGAATTGGCAGGTGGATTCTTAACCTCTGTGCCACTAAGGAAGCCCCGAAGCCTGTCTCTTTAAATGTCTTCCTGGAACAGCTCTTTCTAAAGACCAGCATTGGCCTGTGACATGAGCAGGAAATATATTTTTATTGTGGTTAACTACTTTGATTTTGGATGTTTTTAACACAGTATTTAATCTACTTTGATTACACATGAGTGTCAGCTTCTGTGGCTTGAACTTTATCACAACTGGAGACATAGTACAGTCAGTAGGTCCCAGCAAAATATCAGCTGCATTGTTAGATAAACCTTCTCCTGGCATCGTTCTCATTCCTTTCATTACAGATACTAGCAAAATCTCAGATTCACTGATTGAAACTTCATGCTTTTGATTCGTCTTTCTTTCACTTCTAATGGATTGAGTGGAAAGTGTAAAGGAGTTATAAGGTCCCATGTGCAGAAACAAGGAGAAATTTGGGTCTGGCTAGTCTGTGATTGAGATAATCCTGCTATACAATGGGGAGTCAGTTCCTTCCCATGGGAATGCTTAATATCTGTCTTTGCTTAAGCCTTTCACAAATCCAGGTGAGCTGTCTACAGCCTCTACCCATCAGTGTTATTTCTGTATGAATACTCCCATGTACAGCATTACCTCCTTCTTCCCAGGAAGAAACCACAGCTTTGGAGTGATTTGGGGATCCTCTCTCCCCAGTAGAAAACATGGATTTGCGTTGCTCAGGGGGCCACAAATGGAGTTCTCCTTTCCCAGTTTTCCTTTTAAATGTCAAATACAGGTCTTCCCTCCAGGAGTGTACTGTGTTGTGGGTGCAATGAGCTCACTGCCACACTAATGTGGCACACTCTTACACCATTCTCTCCCTCTGCACATACTGAGTTATTTGCTTGGATTGTCCCTCTCTGCCTTATGACCTTTGGAAAGGTCGACTCGCTGTTAAATGTCTTTTGAAACTTTCAAGTGCCTACAATATTTCCACTACACTTTATTCATACCTTCATGAAAGCATCTTGGGGGATGCCTCTAACAGTGACTATTTTTAATCTTTTTGCAGCAGTTTGAATCCTAGCAATGTTGGGCCCATAAGAAGCGCCCTGTAAATACTCGTGGAATGAATGATTGAAAGTGGGTAGTGGAAGACATGAATGGGACTCACCTTAAAGCCGTATCATCCATAGGTCCCCAGCACATACTATAGGACCAACCTCTTTTAGGACTCCATGGTTATCTATAGATGTTAATTGCTTTTGGCATTAAGGTGATTGAAACCGAGCAGGACCCTGTGGGGCTCTTGGACATGGAAGCCTTTCTGTGTCCCCTGTTTCTTGTTTGTAGAGAATAGACTCCAGCCTCCATGACTTTCTCTGAGTTCCAAAGGGCAGATTCGTACAGTTGCTAATCAGGGAAGGGAGGGGATGTAGAGATAAGGGAGGAGCAGTCAAGTAATAGTAGTGTAACCTTGGGGCAGGGTCCGGGTTCTGCCTCAAGGGATAGAGATAACAGTGTATTTTGAGCTCTTTACAGAATTAAAACCCCCAACAAATGGAAGATGTTAGCATTCTTCATTCCAGATTAAAGGAACCAGAGAAGCTCTTTAAGAGACCACCTGTGGCCAGATTAAATGAGTGCAGAAACTGCACACACCCTAATCTTATCAGCAACCCGGCCCTTGAACCATTGCTATAAAACTCCTCACCAAACCCTCCTGGGTTGAGGACACACGGTTTTGGGGGGCACGAGCCCGTTGTGTCCCCCTTTGCCTGACAAAGCAATAAAGCTGTTCTTTTCTACTTCATCCAAAACCGTGTCTCTGAAATTCGATTCGGCACCAGTGCACAGAGGCTGAGTTTTCAGCATCATGATTTCTTCCCATTTTGAGAAAGCAAAATTTAATATTTATCTTTATTTAAAAAAATTTTTTTTTGGCTGTGCAGGATCTTAGTTCCCTGACCAGCGATCGAACCTGCACCCCATACAATGGAAGTGTGGATTCTTAACTGCTGGACCGCCAGGGAAATCTTTAATATTTATCTTTAAATTTTGGGATTATCTGGTCCTCATAGAATTTAAATCCTTTCCGAACACCCTAGTTGTTTCTTTAGTTTCCTCATGGCTGACTTCATTTCCTGATTTCTCAGGGTGTAGATCATAGGATTGAACAGAGGGGAGATGACAGTGAAGGTGACAGAAATGGCGGTACCTGTCAGGAGGGCAGTGAAGGGCCTGGCGTAGACATAGATGCATGGCACAAAGTGCAGGGTCACTACCATGATGTGGGAAGGGGGAGATGGCTTTCCTCCTGCCCTCCCCTGCCTGAGACCTCAGCATCATGAGGATGACTGTGTAAGAGACGAGGAAAAGGAAGAATGTAAACCAACTGAGTAATCCATTATTGGAAATCATCAGGAGCTCCAGAGTGACGGTATCAGTACAGGCGAGTTTGAGGACCTGGGGGACATCGCAGTAGAAAGTGTCAAGAACATTGGGTCCATAGAAGGGCAGGGGGAGCAACAAGGAAATCTGCACGATGGAGTGGACAAAGCCCCCAACCCAGGAGGCCACCACCAGGCTAGTGCATCGTTCCTTACTCATGATAGTCAGATAGTGGAGGGGTCTTGAGATGGCTACGTAGTGATCAAGTGCCATCACAGAGAGAAAAAAGACATCTGCTCCCCCCAGAAGGTGGAAGAAGAACATTTGTGTGACACAGCCATTGAAGGAGATGGTCTTTCTCTCTGACAGAAGATCAACCAGGACCTTCGGAGCTGTGATGGAGGAAAAGCAGAGGTCAAGAGCAAACAGATTACAGAGCAGGAAGTACTTGGGCGTGTGAAGACGAGATTCCCAGGTAACAGTAACCATGATGAGGAGGTTTCCCATCAGAGTGGTCATGTACACCAAAAACGAAAAGGCAAATAAGACCCAGCTTAGCTCTCAAGACTGGGTAATTCCCAGGCAAATAAATTCTTTCACTCTGGTATAATTTCCCTGATCCATTGGGTCACAGATTCTTTTTCAAGTATATCTCTGGAAGATATAACAGCACAGTTAAAGAATGTGTTATGAAGTCTACTGTTGTCTTTTCTGTCACTTGAATTTTGGTGCTGGCCTGGGAAGTTCTTTTTCCATGCAGGCGCTGTACCTGCAATTCTGTATGCCACGGTTAGGTAGAATGACCCAGGTTTCTGACACGAGTCATGTAAACAGATAGGTTCCATCACTGTGGCCACTGAAACACAGGTGACAGGTCTGTGAACCTATTCAATTCTACTTTTACTACAACATATGATACAAAATAATAAATAATAAGCATAAATTTTATGACATCAAGAATTTGTGTTCACAAAGGACATCATTATGAGAATTAAAAGAGAACCCTCAAATGGGAGAAGATATTTACAATACGTATATCTGAGAAAAGGTTCTCATCCAGAATATGTAAAGAACTTCTACAAATCAGTAAAACAAGATAGATGACCAAACCAGAAAATGGCAAAAGACGTGAACCAAACTTCACAAAAAAGAATATCCAAATGCCAATTCAACTTCATGAATTACCAGGGAAATGCAAATTAAAATCACAGCACATTAAAATCACAGCACATTAAAATCACAGCACAGGCTCTACTGCACACACACCTAAATGGTGGAAAAAGATGAAAAATATCAAGTGATGGTGAGGATGTGGGACAGTTGGAACACTGCTGGTGGGGTGTGTAAAATAACCACTTTGTTGTTTGATTATATCTGCTAATACTAATATATATATCTTTATTAAATATTATCTTAAGCTGAAGATCTATCTATGTATCTATGTATCTATCATCTATCATCTATCTGTCATTCTATCTATCTGCCCATCTCCATCTTAAGAACAATCTATTCCACTCCTAGGAAGTATGGACATATGTTATATCCACCAAAAGATATATCCTAGAGTATTCATAGCACTGTTTGTAATTGCTTCAAACTGGAGAATGACACAAATGCCCATTAACGGTAGAAAAGCTAAATACTGTTAAATTCACACATGACTACATAGCAATGGAAATGACCTACACTACACGTAACGATATACACCAATCTCACAAACAGGATGTTGAGCCAAATGACCCATGCACAGAAGAGTGCACACGCTCTTATTTTGTTCATATAAAGAATCAAAATGTACAAAACTAAAGGGAACATGAGGGAGGCTTTTGAGGTGCTGATAACGGTCTCTTTTCTTGATCAGGGGGCTTGTTGCAAAGATATATTCAGCTTGTGTGAAAATCCATTGAGATGTAGGCTTCTGTGCGTTTTTCTATATGTATGTACTGTAGGCTTATGTACTTCAGTAAAATGTTAAAAAAATAAACATACAGTGATTACTTTATAACATTTTAATCTCATGTGTAAAGAATGAATTTCATTTCAAGTAAAATTTAATTGACCACTAACTTTCATAACAGTTATTTTATAATAAATGAAGTTAAAGCCTTTACCAGCTACAATCTGAGAGTTTTTTTATCTTTCTCTCATTTACCCACTTTAGGTCCTCCCAAATTCTTGTCTTATGCAGTTGCCCTGCTGTAGTTCTTTCTCTGATTCTGCTTTTAATTACTCTATTTTTTTTCCCCCGCATTTTGCTCTTTGAACCTTAGAAAAAAATCCTTTAAAGACCACAGTTCCCCAGGCAACACTTTCCTTTTTATTCATACAGAAGAATAAGAGCCCCTTTTTCATTTTGTTGTCATTAATTTTTGGTGTCTATGTCAACAACATGGAGTGATAAGAATACATGTTCAGAATAATGATCACAGAAGATTTCAGCTCTCCAGAATCCTAAAATTCCCCACACTAACTACTTACCATAACTAGAAAGTGGAGAAATCATTCCCAAAGGAGTCTTTGGTTAAGCTGGAACATAGAAATATTTTAATTGATGACAGCATCTTATTCTAGAATCTTTCTTTTGGATATTGGAATGAAAAGTGAATGGTTTTCAAATCTTCTGCTCAGGAAACCACGTGACAAGATTAAGAGCTTCTGTGTCACCTGTTCTCTTTCTCCCTCCCTTCTTTCTTTCTCATGTTTTTCTTTACTATTTCTATTTTCTTTCCTTCCTCTATATACCATTTCCATGACAGTATTAGGGTTCTCCAGAAACAGAACTAATAGGATCTATGTCTATATCTACATCAGCTATATCCATCATATATATGTATATATGCACATATATATATAGAGAGAGAATTATCATGCAGAATTGGCTCACTCTATTATGGAGGCCGAGAAGTCCCACAATCTGCCTTCTGCAAGCTGGAGACCCAGGAAACCTGAGAGTGTAATTCAGTCATAATTCAATGATCTGAGAACCAGGGGAGCCACTGGTGTAAATGATGAGATGAGATGTCCCAACTCAAGCTGTGAGACAAGAATAAGGGGGTACATTTCTCCTTCCTCCACCTCTTTTGTTCTATTCAGGTTTTTAATAGATCAGTTGGTGTCCACCTATTGGGGGAGAGGCAACTAATCTGCTTTACTGAGTCCATCGATCCAAATACTAATCTCATCTGGAAACACCCTCACAGACACACCCAAAAGCAATGTTTAATCTGAATCCCTGTGGCCAGTTCAGTTGACACATAAAATTAATCATCATAATGACTTGGAGAGAACAGTGACTCAAACACAGGTTCTATCCTTAAGGAATTGATAGTTAAGACATTAAGAGTGTTGTAGCTTGTGGAATCCGCAGAAAGAAAAGGGAGGCAGTACAAAATCGTGGGGCTCTATACGAAAAACGGTCCCACTTGGTCATATAATGTTTGTAAACCTTGTCCGGGAGGGCTGCTGGGACAGTATCACATCCCACACTTGTATCTTGGACACACATATGTGGATCATCTAGAACATTTATTAAATTTGGGTTTTCCTACTTCCTGGTTTGACCTTGGGCAAATTACTCAATAACAGTACCAAACTCATGAGAAATATATGTGAGGTTCACAGGACATGGGTTAGAGTCAGTTCTTAGCCTGCACCGTTATGATTTCTGCGATATGATGATAATAAGACCTACCTCATGAGCAGGGTTCTTCTAAGGAGTAGGCGAGATTGCATGTCTGTTTTGCAAACTGAAAGCATCTGAGGATCCTGAGTTTGCCAGTGGCTACCCAGTCTCACCAGCTCCAGGTGAGTGCTGCTTCCTTACACAAGCCAGGTCCCTTTAGGGGGACTTGACTGAGAGTGGCTCATCTTGCTACTGACCCTGTGGTTCAAAGCCCTCTTTCCAACACTTGGGATAAGTGTAAAATGCCATTTATCCCATAGGGGTAGTTTTCTTTTTTGCTTAGGGATTTGAACTAAAGCATATGCAAAAAATTAGACGATTGTATCACACTCCTGCTTATAAACATAGATAAATTTATTTCTGTATGCAGTTGTAAATATAGGCATTTATATTAAAAAAAACATTTCCAGAAAGAAAATAAACTATAATCGTCCCTTTGAAACCCTGTCATCTGGATATATGGCTTCAGCCTACAGTAGGGTGGGGTCCAGGCAACTTTCAAGGTCTCAGCATTATAGAAATGTGGGCAGAATAATGGAGCTCTGTTTTGCTTATTTTTTTTCTTGCTTTTAAAGAACACTTCTGTTCATTTTATCACTTCCAAAACCCGCCATATCCATGTGAAATAGATATTATTATCCTGATTTTATAGATGAAGAAACCAAGGCACAGAAAGATTAAGTAACTTGGTCAAGGTCTCACCGCTGGTAGAGCCATGTCTCAAACCAACATTTGTCTTATTCCAAAGACTGACGCTCTTAACTACTTTAACTATACTTCTTCCCGGTGTTGATCAGCCCTTCCAGAAAACCCTGCAAAGAAAAAAAATCCTCTGTAAAACAAGTGAAAGTAGACTGTGGGTGTAAGATCGTGGTGGTAGAGGCCGGCACGCAGTGAGTGAAAGGTTTGGCTGAGAGAAACTTACATGAGAGGATGTCAGAAGTGACTTGGAAAAAAAATCAGAGTTTGAAAAGTAGACTTTGCAGTCCTCAGAGCTACCTTCACCAGGAACCTGCATCAATCACATAGTGTTCCAATGCCAGGTGCAGAAATGAGTTCCGAGAAGCATGACCTCTAACACAAATTCCTCCTGCAGATCATGGATCTTGTGGGTTCCTACGATGCTGTCTTTGTATGGAGTGGGAAGGATACTTTGAAACTGCAAGATTACGTACATTGCGTCAAAACACAGGCACATAGAGAGGGAGGGGGAAGGGATAAAGAAATACAATTTGGGGAGGGGGGATAAATTCAGAGTCTGGGAGTAACATATACACACTACTATATATAAAATAGATAACCAACAAAGACCTACCGTATTGTACAGGGAACTATACTCAAGATTTGTAATAACCTATAAAGGAAAAGAATCTGAAAAAGAATATATATATGTATAACTGAATCACTTTGCTGTACACCTGAAACTAACACAACATTGTAAATCAACTATACTTCAATTTAAAAAAAAAAGAAATACAATTTTATGTGTTTTTGAGAGGTCAAAAGAAGGATCAAGAGGGCTTCTTAGAAATCACCCCAAAGGGGACCGTCCTTTAGAAACAAGCTTACTAAACATCTTTGAAAGAGCCTGCAAACTCAAGGTTACACCCATACCCCGGCTTCCTACAAAGAATGCTGCTTCATTCTCTACACTGGGTTGAATCTCTGAGAGATCTCCCAGGTCACATTTTTCTCTTTCCCAATACTGAAAAGTCTCTACTCTTGATTGAATCTCTAAAAGTTTTAGGAGCATTTTTCATATTCAGTAGCACATGAGTGCACAGATTAGCTAGCTATGAAAACCCCTTACTCAAAGCCCCGCAAATTCCATTCCCAGCTAAGAAGCAAAGCTGGCCAGACTGTATATACTGAGTTCAGGAATTGCTGTCTTTAAGAGCTGTTTTTCTAAGGTAGTCACCTTCTGAGAGCTGGGGTATCGGCACTTTCTCAACTCCCTTCAAAACAACTCAAACCTCAACATCCTACCAACTAAAATGCATCATACCTCCTGGGGCCAACTGACCTTCTTCTTCTATGTTGCAAGGCACAATTCCCCTCTTCCTAATCATGAAAAACTACCACTTTTCTTTGCTGCATTAAGACTTCTGGTTTCAGTAGGAACATCCTATACACTTGCAGCATTTCTGAAAAATCAACACTACCAGATTTTCAGTTTCAGAAGTTCGCATACCAGCACTTAACTGACTCAGTCTCCAAGTGAAAAATCAATCCTCTTACGATGCTCCAATGCCTCTTAGAAGTAGGTTCTGGGAAAATTCTGTGCTTCATGGACAGCCTACCTCAAGGCTAGTGATTTTGTTATGCTTTTCCTTCAGGTGGGAAAAGGCGACCTCAGGGAATCACATCCTTCTGACTCTTCCACATTGCCTTATGGTGTCTTGGCCACCACTGTTAGTCCCTCAGCCACAAGCCTAATAAAGGAATTAGCAAAGGGAATATTGTTGAATATGAATGTGGAGGCTGAGTGGCCAATTCAATTGTGTTCTCTTGGGAGTCATTAAAATGTCATCAAGCCCTCCTTCTTCTCTCTCTTCCCCTCCATCACCCCCTCTCTGCCCCATCTCACACGTATCTGCAGAGACACTAGTGCACATTCAGGACATATCCTTTTCTCTAGAGGAAGCACATGAGACAGTGCGCTATCCTCCTTGGCTTAGGAAGAAAATATATTGTTAAACCGCACCATGGACCATGCAATTTTCCTCCTCACTAAAATTGCTTTGCTTGCAATCAGCTGGGAAATGAACCTTAAATAAAAGGGCAACAATAGAAAAATCAAAGCTCTGGGGCTACTGTCAGGGTAGCTCTCAGAGACTGGATGGTGCAGATTTATACATGCAATTTCTGTTTAATGTGACATGTATATTGCCCCTATGCAATTATTTTAATCTACATCTCTGAGATCCATGGCTCACTTAGAACCTAGGGAGGCAGCATGGTAACAGTTTTTGATATTTATCAATTTAATTACTTCAGAATTATTTTATGTTATTAGGTTCATGGGTACCCAGAGATGTTTACAGTTAAAATGTTTGATTCAAGGGAGTGAGGTAGGAAAGGGTAGTTTGAAAGCTATGTTTACTCCCAGAGTCTGTTGAATTTTCTATGGCTCTTAGCAGCAGAGCTTAAACAACAACAAAAAAAACTGATTTAAAAGGGAAAAATGCAGCCCAGCTTGTGATTTTATGTCATCCAGAGAAATGATACATCTTTGTGTAATGAGATGCAATTGCTTTCCCCTTCTCCTGAATTACTGAATCAGGTTATACTGTGTGTTTATACATAGTTTGAGGAAGTGTCAGGGACAGTGGTGTGGCAGGGGTTCATGAGTTCCTGCTCCCTTGGGACTATGCTTCTGAGATACAGTGATCCAGACTCCATAGGTCTTCGGTGCCATCCAGTTTCAACATAGCGATAAAACTGATTTGAGTGAGTCTCGAGAGATGGGAAGGAAAGGAAAGGAATAGTCCATTTGCATGAAATGGACTATGAAGTGGCTTGTGGTATGCATTTTTCATAGGCAGTTTCATAAAGAAAAGCTTAGAGAGTCTAGAGACCAGAGCTACCCGAGCAAATGTAGCAGGACCCTATGAGTGGTGACTTGACAAGTGAGGATTATTCTTAGAATTTGCAAGCTGGATTAATATTGTAAAAAGTTATCAATAGAATTGATTGATCAGGTGGCAGGAAATGACAAGCAAGTGAGCTGATTAGTTAATGGATCCTTATGAGGCTAGCCCAGATCCAATGAGGGACGTAAGTGAAGTTTGTCTTCAACACTCACTATCTTTTGGCTGACTCCCCTGGGACTCTATTCCATCCACCCTGAGTCTGCTTTCTTGGTCTGATCCCTCATCTCTACGCTCAAAGCCAAGGTTTATCCTTGACCCATTATATTCTTTTGCTATGAAACTCTCCTGTGTTGTACCTTATCAGCTTCAGGGTGACCCTTCAACCTGTATAAATAACAGGAAAACCTATTGTCATGTTTTAATGACAGAAAGCTAGAAATTTTAAGATGATAGGGGCTTTGAATTCAATGTACATTCCCATCATTTCCACACCTGTTTTTTTTTTTTTTCTAATAATGATGAATATGCGCCATATAGGAGAAGAGTATAACAGGATGATGGGGGATCGAATGTGTCTTAGGCAGAGCAAAAAGGATCATATTAAAATGGATGCATTTGTGGTTTTTACCATGAGATGTAGAAAGCAGTTAGCCCTAGGAGATTTTTTAACTTTTTATTTTTTTATAGAGGAGCTTGTTAACCCAGTGAATTTCTTTTTTTTTTTTTTTTAAGCAGATATTCATTTTTAGTTATTTATTTATTTATTTTTGGCTGTGTTGGGTCTTCGTTTCTGTGCGAGGGCTTTCTCTAGTTGCGGCGAGCGGGGGCCACTCTTCATCGCGGTGCGCGGGCCTCTCACTATTGTGGCCTCTCTTGTTGCGGAGCACAGGCTCCAGACGCGCAGGCTCAGTAGTTGTGGCTCACGGGCCTAGTTGCTCCGCGGCATGTGGGATCTTCCCAGACCAGGGCTTGAACCCGTGTTCCCTGCACCGGCAGGTAGATTCTCAACCACTGCGCCACCAGGGAAGCCCCCTAGGAGATTTTTAACTAACTGCTTTATACTTTCTAAACTTTCTGCATTTTAGATAAGAAATATGTAATAAGCATAATTTTAAAATAAAGGTATTTTCATTTTGGAAAAGAGAGAAATACAAACACTAATATAAAAAAATTAAATGGACCCATTTGCCTTTGACAGAGCATTTACTATCTGCCTGGCATTGTATATTTCATATATACCATCTCATCGTAACCTTCACAACAACTCCATAAGATGGATCGTATAAGTACATTTGTATAGGTGAACTCTGACCTGTGAAGAGTTTAACTAACTCAAGATCACACAGCTGATGGATGGCAGAGATGGGATTTGCACCCAGGTCTGTATAACTCTGAAGTTAGAGCTTTCAGCCACAATGCTTTACTTTTGACTTTAATTTTAATCATATTTTCCCAGACAAAAACACTAACTTATACTCCCTCTTCACAAACACTAGCAGAGTGCAAAATAGACAGCATGGTTAGAGTTTTACCTTCTTTAACACCTCCTCTCTCTCTCTCTCCAGTGGGAAAAACGTAAATCGTCAACAGTGAAGCCAATCTGAGATTGGCCCTGGTAAGGCTGCAACTGAAAACCAGTTCTTGAATAATGAGAATGGATTTCTCTTTGTGTAGGATCCCTGAGGTTCTGTCTGCCTTTGTCTAAACTTATCATGAGAACGTGAATCTGGCATGTCTAGTTCTGCATAAGATAAATCCCTGGAGGCCATTATGGGAAATCTTCCCAAGCTTCTTCATTCCTGATAGGAATGCAGGAGTACAACAATTTGTACCTTTGAGATTCTCACTAGGTTACGAGCCCATAAGGAGTTTAAGCAGGAAGAAATTTCTTAATCTGTGATAGGCCACATGTATTCATATATGTGTATTTCAGAGGCACTGACCATGAGATCCTCCTAGAACAAGATTGCAGTTTGGCATGGACAGGTCCAGTAATGAAATAAATTACATTCATAAGGTGAGAGCAATTGACTGAGTATCTGAAGACTTATCTCTGTAACTAAGTTGATATGACATGGGGAAAACCACTATATTCTTCTATTTACTTACCTCTTGAAAAAGGGGTTAGATTCAGTCAGTCTCTTTACCTGCCATATACCTTTCATGATTGACACGTTGTTATTTTGGTCTTTGAGTGGAAATACATCCAATCAACTCAATCCTATAACACTGATACATTGTGCTCACCAGAAGCTTGGGTTATCATCAACCTATTAACTTAAAGTGCAAAATAAATTGTTACCTAGTAAGTGTAGTTGGTTTATTGACAATATATCTGAGTATATAAATATGACTCCATGGGAAAAATAATGAAAGGGGTCCTTGCTGATGAAGAGGTTGGAGAGTCTTACTCTATTCCATTACAGGAGGCATGAGTCTTCCCTTCAGTCTCCTCATGGCTGACTTCATCTCCTGGTTCCTCAGAGTGTAGATCAAGGGGTTCAGCAGAGGGGAGATGACAGTGAAGGTGACAGAGATGGCCTTATCCATGGGGAGGGCAGTGAAGGGCCGAGCATAGACATAGATGCAGGGTACAAAGTGTAGGCTCACCACGGTGATGTGGGAAGTACAGGTGGAGATGGCTTTCCTCCTGCCCTCCCCTGCCTGAGACCTCAACATCATGAGGATGACTGTGTAGGACACAAGCAAGAAGATAAACCACAGGGTAGTGACTAAGCCATTGTTGGAAATCATCAGGAGCTCAAGTGCAAAAGTGTCAGTACAGGCGAGTTTGAGGACCTGGGGGACATCGCAGTAGAAAGTGTCAAGAACATTAGGTCCACAGAAGGGGAGTGGGAGCAAGAGGGAAATCTGCACAATGGAGTGGACAAAGCCGCCCATCCAGGAGGCCACAATGAGGGCAGTGCATCGCCCCCTACTCATGATGGTCACATAGCGCAGGGGCTTGGAGATGGCCATGTAGCGGTCAAAGGCCATCACAGAGAGAGAGAAAATATCTGCCCCACCGAGGAGGTGGAAGAAAAACAACTGTGTCATGCAGCTTGTGTATGATATGGTCTTTATCTTTGTCAGAAGGTCTACTAGGGCCTTCGGAGCGGTGATGGAGGAGAAGCAGATATCAAGGATGGCTAGATTACGGAGCAGGAAGTACATGGGGGTGTGAAGACGAGACTCACAGGTCACAGTGACCATGATGAGGAGGTTTCCCAGAAGAGTAGTCATGTACACAAAGCACAAAAAAGGAAATAAGGCCAAGCTTAGGTCTTGCGACTCAGTAAGTCCAAGAAATATAAATTCATTTACTCTGGTGCCGTTTCCCAACTCCATTGAATCATGTTTCTTCTTCTTCTGTAGCTTGGAAAAAATTTCAAGTGTTGTTTCAGTAAGAGTTTACTCTCCCTTAATAGATTCACGTTTATAAAATCAGGTATTAGGTCTAAAAACTAGTGAGGTATTTTCCCCACTGGATAGCTGTTCTGGGGTTATTGCTAATGTGTGCAAAGTGATATCTTATGACACAAGCATGCATTTAATTATTATTTCTTCTGTAAATTATAAATATTTTAGAAAATGCATAAAAATAATGTTCTAAGAATGTGAGTTCTAAATATTCAAGATATACAGGTGGATGTTAAATATTTGTAAAGGGACTATTGTGGCATGAGTGATATAAAAATGGAATCAGTTTGGTGTGTGGGTAAAACAGTGCCTATTTGATAGGACTGAGTTCCCATGAGTTCCACAGGGGTGTGCTTGCTTCTTTTTTTTTTTTTCCAGACTGGTGCCTCATTTAAATGGTTTAATAACTACAATCTTTAGAATTCTCTTTGGACTGAATTCTACAGAAGCACTCCTTTCTTTTTTACACCACAAATTTAATTCTATGAAAACTTAGAAAATTTTAAGGCCATAAAATTCTTCTCTATTGCTCTATTCTTCCTTAAGGGGATTTCTTGTTTCTACCTTTACTTTAAACTACTTTAGGTACCAAAACCCCTGTGTGTCAAAATAACAGCTATGGAAAAAAAAGCTGTAACTCAGAATCTCTCTTCTATTCATTGTTCTGATTTATTTCTTAAAATTTATTTTTTTAATTGAGCTATTATTGACACATAGACTCACCTACTTGAAGTGTACACTTTGATAAGTTTTGACATAAGCATATACCCATGACATCATCACTACATTTAAGATAGTTAACATGTCTATCATCCCCAAAGTGTCCTTGTGACCCTTTGTAATCTGTTCCCTCTGCCCCTCCTTCTTCAGGCAACCACTGAGCTGCTTGCTTTCTGTCACTATACATTAGTTTGTATTTTCTAAAATTTTCTGTGAATGGAATCTTACAATGTGTACTCTCTTTTTGTTTGGCTTCTTTTACTCATAAAAATTATCCATGTTTTGGTGTGGACCAAGATTTTGTTCCTTTTTATTGTATGGATATACTACAGTTTATTTATCCACTCACTTGTTGATGAACATTTGGGTTGTTTTAATTTTTGGCTATTACACATAAAGAACAGGTGTCCAAAAACCATAATTCAAAAAGAGTCATGTACCACAATGTTCATTGCAGCTCTATTTACAATAGCCAGGACATGGAAGCAACCTAAGTGTCCATTGACAGATGAATGGATAAAGAAGATGTGGCACATATATAAAATGGAATATTACTCAGCCATAAAAGGAAACGAAATTGAGTTATTTGTATTGAGGTGGATGGACCTAGAGTCTGTCATACAGAGTGAAGTAAGTCAGAAAGAGAAAAACAAATACCGTATGCTAACACATATATATGAAATCTAACAAAAAAAGAAAAAGGTCATGAAGAACCTAGGGGCAAGACGGGAATAAAGACACAGACCTACTAGAGAATGGACTTGAGGACACGGGGAGGGGGAAGGGTAAGCTGGGACAAAGTGAGAGAGTGGCGTGGCCATATATACACTACCAAACATAAAATAGATAGCTAGTGGGAAGCAATCGCATAGCACAGGGAGATCAGCTTCGTGCTTTGTGACCAGCTAGAAGGTTGGGGTAGGGAGGGTGGGAGCGAGGGAGACGCAAGAGGGAAGAGATATGGGGATATATGTATATGTATAACTGATTCACTTTGTTATAAAGCGGAAACTAACACACCATTGTAAAGCAATTATACTCTAATAAAAATGTTTAAAAAAAAAATAAAGACTGGGTTAAGCAAAAAAAAAACCCAAAAAAACACAAAAAAGCAAATAATACTATGTGTACTTACCATATTATATTTTATGTGTATATAAAAACAAGAAATTGAAAATAAATATGTTCAATATAAATATGAACATGATTAAACTTCAGCGTGTTAAAATTAAAAAAAAAAAAAAGAACAGGTCTCCATGTGGACATATATTTTCATTTCACTTGGGTAAGTATCTAGGAGTGAATGGCTGTAACTCTTAAAATTCAATAATAAAAAACCAAACAACTCAATTAAAATAAAAAGAACAAATGGTTTGAACAGATACTTCAACAAGAAGATATAGGGGTAACAAATAAACACATGAAAAGATGCTGAATGTCATTTATCACTGGGGAAATGTAAGCTAAAACCACAGTGAGATAATAGTACACACCTGTTAGAATAGCTAAAATTAAAAAGATGGATATATCAAGAGTGAGTGGGACTTCCCTGGTGGTCCAGTGGGTAAGACTCCTCACTCCCAGTGCAGGGGACCTGGGTTCCATCCCTGGTTGGGCAGTGAGATCCTGCATGCGTGCCACAACTAAGAGTTCACATGCTGCAACTAAGACCCGGAGCAGCCTAAATAAAATAAAATAAAATAAAATATTTAAAAAAAAAAAGAGTGGGCAAAAATGAGATGAATTGGAACTCTGGTGGGAACATAAAATGGTACAACCACTTTAAAAAATAATTCGGTAGTTTCTTAAAATGTTAAACATATACTTACCATATACTCTTATGGCTTTTGAATTCCTTTTTTGTTTTTTGGTGAGTCCTTGAAATGGGGCTTAACTTCTTTCTTTGCAGTTTATCTCCCTTTTTTTGCTGTAATCAGAAACAGAGGAAAGGGGAAAGCTACTTCCCTCCCACTTTCTGGGTGTATTTTTTGCTTCACCACTTTGGCCCCAAGCTCTGCACTGGTGTTTAGAAACAATAGCATCTCCTTCACATAATTTTTTTAAGGGTTAAATGAATTCATCTATGTAAAGCATCAGTACTGGAAGCACTGCCTAATCCACAATAAGTGTGATTATACGTGTGTTACCTAAAAGAAAAGCTCTAGGTCAGTAACTCTCACAGACACACAGCTTCTTTAAATACACTGACAATCTTTTGGAGGAGCTGAATATTTCCCAGAACATGTATTCTACAACTTCATCAGACTAACCTGTTTTGAGGAAAATAGAAGGTATTTTTCTTTAAGTGGCAACCACTGAGGGTGGTGACACTGTATGGCAGTAAGAAGGGAGTTTGCTTATTTTGGCTTCTTGTCTGATGTCATCTTAGCAGATCAGAGAAGGCTAGTGCGTGGTCTCTGCAGGAGAACTGTCTGGGCTCAAGTCCTGGTTTTGCCCCTGTGTGATTTGGGGGAGTGGGTCTCCATTTATCAGAAAGGAATAGGTCCCATGTTCACAAACTATCTTTGATAATTCAGACAACATCCTCCAGATTTTGCTGCTTCTTTCAGCTATTTTGAATCTATCTAATTATTTAGCGAATATTGATGGAAAAGTGGCATAATTCTAAGTTATTTGAGAGAAAGGAATATAATCCTAAACCAGTGGAAAAACAATTGAAATCTAATAGTAATATGGGAGTGATGGGGACCCTCTAAGGACAGATGAAAAGCTGTGTGTGAGAAAAGGATGATTTCTCCTTAAGAGGCTCAGAGAATCCTGCCTGGAGGAGGTGGCATTTACATTGGGGCACGTGGGAATGGAGAGAAAGGGAGCTCTGGCTTTAGGGGGCCATTTGAATATATAAAAGTTGCTTGTGAGTGGGAAGTTTGGCGGGAATGAAGAGATGCAAACATGTAGGCATGGAAAGACATAGGAAAGAAAGTCATTGCTATATATATATATTTTTTTGGTTAGGCTAAGGAAGAGTATATAGGTGTTCATTGTACAATTCTTTCAGTTTTTTTGAAGGTTTGCAATATTTTATTTTTCTCTCTAGTTTTATTAAATTTAACTTAAGAAATACCTCTGTAGATGTCAGTCTGAGGGGGTCCATCTAGACGAAATAAGCCTGAGAAAAATCTCTCCTTTGTGCAAATCCAGGGGTGCCAGAAAACAAAAACTGCCTTCTCCCAGTTCCAAACTGAACTCATTTTTATGTCTCTCCTCTTGCAATGTCTTCTTTGTTAATATTTCTTATCCATGCTGTCTGTCCCTGAAGGTTCGTACTGGGATGCATTATCTTGTGTACTTATTACATTATTTGCAGTCAAAATATATTTATAAATATTAACAATTACACCTAGATTTCAAAATTTCTCACTTGTACACATACACACCCAGACACCACAGACGTACATACCCAGGTAGAGTTATACATCTTACCTAAAGTCTCCAGTCTTCTTTCCAGGACTCCAACATCTTACATAATCTTCACATGAATCATTCAGCTTCAGAAAATTCTGTTAAATACCCCTCTGAAGGCCAGTGATTTCAATGGCTTCTCTTCCATGTTTATGTGGAAAGGTCAGACACAGGGAATCATATTTTCTTGGCTCTTCCATGCTGATACAGAGTGCCCCATTGTATTTACCAATTCCTTAATCCCCAAACCGGTGTGAGAATTATCAGAGGGAATGTAGTTGGACGTGGCTCTGGAAAAATTCTGCTGATGGAAAGGTTGTTTCAGTGGGGATAATTAAAGCACACATATACTATGTGCTATTTAGATACACACACTTCGGAGCACACATTTTTGTTTTGGGTCTAAAATTTTCTAGCAGTAGTAAAGATTCTCTCCTTGACCAAACACTGCTTAGCCGCCCCTGAATTTTTCAACAAAGTCTAGACTTTTGGACCTCCATGTTTGTCTCTGCATTGTCCAATTTTAGCAAAAATCCTGCTGTCACTTTAGCCAGAATTCCCCGCCCTCCTCATTTGATCACCTTCCACATCTAATCAGGTTTCTCTTCCTCCAGCACCTCCCAGGTGATGTCTGATCTCCCTGGTCTGCCTTCAGCAAGAATCCTGTTAGGTCACTTTAGCCAGGATGCTTCCTTCCCCCTGTTTCCCTTTGTAATTTTCCTATTGGGAAATAAATGTTCTTAAGGATTGTGAACAATGTCCTTAGGCAACTTCACCCTTGCAGGGAGATTCCTGAAGTGTGACACAGAGGTGTTGGCAGGAGCCCTTGGATCTGAAGGGTTATGTAGGTGAGAGTGAAAGAGATCTCAGTGGGGTGCCAACCAAAGTGGGTAATGGAGTTTTCATGAGATCCACACTGGCTCCACCAGCAAATTCTACTCGCTGGACCTTCAGAGTTTTTCAACATTCTCACCACCTCTACCATGACTACCCGAAGTCATGGCTTCATTATTTCTGCTGTAGTAACTTCTTAATTGGTCTCCGTGTTTTCGTCCTCAGCCTTCTTCAGTCTATTCATAACAGTAGCTCCTGCAATTCTCTTTAAAACATGCATAATGAGTCCACTTTTCAAAGCCCTCCAAGTGCATCCCACCTTACTTAATGTGAAAGTCGAAATCTTTCCAATGGTTTAAAAAAGTCCTAATGACCTGGACCCATGGCCCGGTTATCTCTCTGACCTCAACTACTACCCCTCTCTTCCTTGCTTCCTCTCATCTAATTACAAAGTCCTCCTTGCTGTTTCTTGGATGCTCTGGGCACATCCCCACCTCAGGGCCTTTGCATGTCTGATTTGTGGGCTGAGGTTTGCACCACGACATGAACATTTTTATAATTAAAAAAAAATTAAGATCTATTCAGCTCGCTGCTTTGTGACCACCTAGAGGGGTGGGAGGGAGGCGCAAGAGGGAGGGGATATGGGGATACATGCATACATATAGCTGATTCACTTTGTTATACAGCAGAAACTAACACAACATTGTAAAGCAGTTATACTCCAATAAAGATGTTAAATTAAAAAAAAAAATTAAGATCTATTATCTACCTCCAGAAATGGAGGGAAAAAACCTCCCAGCAGTTGTAAATAGCATAGTAAGTAAACAAATAAAAGCTGAGTTGATATATAGAATAATGTTTTCCACTTCATTCCGACCCTTTTGAGTGTATATGCATCGTCTGAAGCAGCTGTAGAGGTTTCTGTTCATTTTAAGGAGTCAGGTTGTCGGAGAATAAAAACGAATCGGTTGTTTTCTTAACCATATTCTCCAAGGGTTTTAGCAGCAAAAATGAGTGAGAGGCAATATTCATTCATCGACATTTTAAATTTTTTTTTTCCAGAACATATAAGATTTTTAGAAATTTCATGTAATGTCTGAAACATTTATATTAACATATTTCCATACAAATAACCCAATGAAAGTTTAGTATTAGTTGTTTTATTTGTTGTTTTATACTGCAGGTTCTTATTAGGCATCAATTTTATACACATCAGTGTATACATGTCAATCCCAATCGCCCAATTCAGCACACCACCATCCCCACCCCACCACAGTTTTCCCCCCTTGGTGTCCATATGTCCATTCTCTACATCTGTGTCTCAACTTCTGCCCTGCAAACTGGCTCATCTGTACCATTTTTCTAGGTTCCACATACATGCATTAATATACGATATTTGTTTTTCTCTTTCTGACTTACTTCACTCTGTATGACAGTCTCTAGATCCATCCACGTCTCAACAAATGACTCAATTTCGTTCCTTTTTATGGCTGAGTAATATTCCATTGTATATATGTACCACATCTTCTTTATCCATTCGTCTGTTGATGGGCATTTAGGTTGCTTCCATGACCTGGCTATTGTAAATAGTGCTGCAACGAACATTCGGGTGCATATGTCTTTTTGAATTACGGTTTTCTCTGGGTATATGCCCAGTAGTGGGATTGCTGGGTCATATGGTAATTCTATTTTTAGTTTTTTAAGGAACCTCCATATTGTTCTCCATAGTGGCTGTATCAATTTACATTCCCACCAACAGTGCAAGAGGGTTCCCTTTTCTCCACACCCTCTCCAGCATTTGTTGTTTGTAGATTTTCTGATGATGCCCATTCTAACAGGAGTGAGGTGATACCTCATTGTAGTTTTGATTTGCATTTCTCTAATAATTAGTGATGTTGAGCATCTTTTCATGTGCTTCGTGGCCGTCTGTATGTCTTCTTTGGAGAAATGTCTATTTAGGTCTTCTGCCCATTTTTGGATTGGGGTGTTTGTTTCTTTAATATTGAGCTGAATGAGCTGTTTATATATTTTGGAGAACAATCCTTTGTCCGTTGATTCATTTGCAAATATTTTCTCCCATTCTGAGGGTTGTCTTTTCGTCTTGTTTATGATTTCCTTTGCTGTGCAAAAGCTTTGAAGTTTCATTAGGTCCCACTTGTT
Source organism: Balaenoptera borealis (assembly GCF_965194805.1). NCBI lineage: Eukaryota > Metazoa > Chordata > Mammalia > Artiodactyla > Balaenopteridae > Balaenoptera > Balaenoptera borealis. The sequence goes on from NC_138868.1 coordinate 11,438,508, forward strand.
TATTTTTGTTTTTATTTCCATTACTCTAGGAGGTGGATCAAAAAAGATCTTGCTGTGATTTATGTCAAAGAGTGTTCTTCCTATGTTTTCCTCTAAGAGTTTTATAGTGTCCAGTCTTATATTTAGGTCTCTAATCCATTTTGAGTTTATTTTTGTGTATGGTGTTAGGGAGTATTCTAATTTCATTCTTTTACATGTAGCTGTCCAGTTTTCCCAGCACCACTTATTGAAGAGACTGTCTTTTCTCCATTGTATATCTTTGCCTCCTTTGTCATAGATTAGTTGACCATAGGTGCGTGGGTTAATCTCTGGGCTTTCTATCTTGTTCCATTGATCTATGTTTCTGTTTTTGTGCCAGTACCATATTGTCTTAATTACTGTAGCTTTGTAGTATAGTCTGAAGTCAGGGAGTCTGATTCCTCCAGCTCCATTTTTTTGCCTCAAGACTGCTTTGGCTGTTCGGGGTCTTTTGTGTCTCCATACAAATTTTAAGATGATTTGTTCTAGCTCTGTAAAAAATGCCATTGGTAATTTGATAGGGATTGCATTGAATCTGTAGATTGCTTTGGGTAGTATAGTCATTTTCACAATGTTGATTCTTCCAATCCAAGAACATGGTATATCTCTCCATCTGTTGGTATCATCTTTAATTTCTTTCATCAGTGTCTTATAGTTTTCTGCATACAGGTCTTTTGTCTCCCTAGGTAGGTTTATTCCTAGGTATTTTATTCTTTTTGTTGCAATGGTAAATGGGAGTGTTTCCATAATTTCTCTTTCAGATTTTTCATCATTAGTGTATAGGAATGCAAGAGATTCCTGTGCATTAATTTTGTATCCTGCAACTTTACCATATTCATTAATTAGCTCTAGCAGTTTTCTGGTGGCAGTTTTAGGATTCTCTATGTATAGTATCATGTCATCCGCAAACAGTGACAGTTTTACTTCTTCTTTTCCAATTTGTATTCCTTTTATTTCTTTTTCTTCTCTGATTGCCGTGGCTAGGACTTCCAGAACTATGTTGAATAATAGTGGTGAGAGTGGACATCCTTGTCTCGTTCCTGATCTTAGAGGAAATGCTTTCAGTTTTTCACCATTGAGAATGATGTTTGCTGTGGGTTTGTCATATATGGCCTTTATTATGTGGAGGTAGGTTCCCTCTATGCCCACTTTCTGGAGAGTTTTTATCAGAAATGGGTGTTGAATTTTGTCAAAAGCTTTTTCTGCATCTATTGAGATGATCATATGGTTTTTATTCTTCAATTTGTTAACATGGTGTATCACATTGATTGATTTGCGTATATTGAAGAATCCTTGCATCCCTGGGATAAATCCCACTTGATCGTGGTGTATAATCCTTTTAATGTGTTGTTGGATTCTGTTTGCTAGTATTTTGTTGAGCATTTTTGCATCTATATTCATCAGTGATATTGGTCTGTAATTTTCTTTTTTTGTAGTGTCTTTGTCTGGTTTTGGTATCAGGGTGATGGTGGCCTCATAGAATGAGTTTGGGAGTGTTCCTTCCTCTGCAATTTTTTGGAAGAGTTTGAGAAGGATGGGTGTTAGCTCTTCTCTAAATGTTTGATAGAATTCACCTGTGAAGCCATCTGGTCCTGGACTTTTGTTTGTTGGAAGATTTTTAATCACAGTTTTAATTTCATTACTTGTGATTGGTCTGTTCATATTTTCTGTTTCTTCCTGGTTCAGTCTTGGAAGGTTATACCTTTCTAAAAATTTGTCCATTTCTTCCAGGTTGTCCATTTTATTGGCATAGAGTTGCTTGTAGTAGTCTCTTAGGATGCTTTGTATTTCTGCGGTGTCTGTTGTAACTTCTCCTTTTTCATTTCTGATTTTATTGATTTGAGTCCTCTCTCTCTTTTTCTTGATGAGTCTGGCTAATGGCTTATCAATCTTGTTTATCTTCTCAAAGAACCAGCTTTTAGTTTTATTGATCTTTGCTATTGTTTTCTTTGTTTCTATTTCATTTACTTGTGCTCTGATCTTTATGATTTCTTTCCTTCTGCTAACTTTGGGTTTTGTTTGTTCTTCTTTCTCTAGTTTCTTTAGGTGTAAGGCTAGATTGTTTACTTGAAATTTTTCTTGTTTCTTGAGGTAGGCTTGTATAGCTATAAACTTCCCTCTTAGAACTGCTTTTGCTGCATCCCATAGGTTTTGGGTCGTCGTGTTTTCATTGTCATTTGTCTCTAGGTATTTTTTGATTTCCTCTGTGATTTCTTCAGTGATCTCTTGGTTATTTAGTAACGTATTGTTTAGCCTCCATGTGTTTGTCTTTTTTACGTGTTTTTCCCTGTAATTCATTTCTAATCTCATAGCGTTGTGGTCAGAAAAGATGCTTGATATAATTTCAATTTTCTTAAATTTACTGAGGCTTGATTTGTGACCCAAGATGTGATCTATCCTGGAGAATGTTCCGTGCGCACTTGAGAAGAACGTGTAATCTACTGTTTTTGGATGGAATGCCCTATATATATCAATTAAATCTATCTGGTCTATTGTGTCATTTAAAGCTTCTGTTTCCTTATTTATTTTCATTTTGGATGATCTGTCCATTGGTGTAAGTGAGGTGTTAAAGTCTCCCACTATTATTGTGTTACTGTCGATTTCCTCCTTTATAGCTGTTAGCAGTTGCCTTATGTATTGAGGTGCTCCTATGTTGGGTGCATATATATTTATAATTGCTATATCTTCTTCTTGGATTGATCCCTGGATCATTATGTAGTGTCCTTCCTTGTCTCTTGTAACATTCTTTATTTTAAAGTCTATTTTATCTGATATGAGTATAGCTACTCCAGCTTTCTTTTGATTTCCATTTGCATGGAATATCTTTTTCCATCCCCTCACTTTCAGTCTGTATGTGTCCCTAGGTCTAAAGTGGGTCTCTTGTAGACAGCATATATATGGGTCTTGTTTTTGTATCCATTCAGCCAGTCTATGTCTTTTGGTTGGGGCATTTAATCCATTCACGTTTAAGGTAATTATCGATATGTATGTTCCTATGACCATTTTCTTAATTGTTTTGGGTTTGTTTTTGTAGGTCCTTTTCTTCTCTTGTGATTCCCACTTAGAGAAGTTCCTTTAGCATTTGTTGTAGAGCTGGTTTGGTGGTGCTGAATTCTCTTAGCTTTTGCTTGTCTGCAAAGCTTTTGATTTCTCCATCAAATCTAAATGAGATCCTTGCCGGGTAGAGTAATCTTGGTTGTAGGTTCTTCCCTTTCATCACTTTAAGTATATCATGCCACTCTCTTCTGGCTTGTAGAGTTTCTGCTGAGAAATCAGCTGCTAACCTTATGGGAGTTCCCTTGTATGTTATTTGTCGTTTTTCCCTTGCTGCTTTCAATAATTTTTCTTTGTCTTTAATTTTTGCCATTTTGATTACTATGTGTCTCGGCATGTTTCTCCTTGGGTTTATTCTGTATGGGACTCTCTGCGCTTCCTGGACTTGGGTGGCTATTTCCTTTCCCATGTTAGGGAAGTTTTCGACTATAATCTCTTCAAATATTTTCTCTGGTCCTTTCTCTCTCTCTTCTCCTTCTGGGACCCCTATAATGCGAATGTTGTTGCATTTAATGTTGTCTCAGAGGTCTCTTAGGCTGTCTTCATTTCTTTTCATTCTTTTTTCTTTAGTCTGTTCCGCAGCAGTGAATTCCACCATTCTGTCTTCCAGGTCACTTATCCGTTCTTCTGCCCCAGTTATTCTGCTATTGATTCCTTCTAGTGTAGTTTTCATTTCAGTTATTGTATTGTTCATCTCTGTTTGTTTGTTCTTTAATTCTTCTAGGTCTTTGTTAATCATTTCTTGCATCTTCTCAATCTTTGCCTCCATTCTTATTCCGAGGTCCTGGATCATCTTCACTATCATTATTCTGAATTCTTTTTCTGCAAGGTTGCCAACCTCCACTTCATTTAGTTGTTTTTCTGGGGTTTTTTCTTGTTCCTTCATCTGGTACATAGCCCTCTGCCTTTTCATCTTGTCTATCTTTCTGTAACTGTGGTTTTTGGTCCACAGGCTGCAGGATTGTAGTTTTTCTTTGACATTTTAAATTTTTATGAGTGTTTTCTATGTTCCGCTTGCTCTGCCAGGTGCTGGGGATAAAACTATAAACAAAGCATAAAGAGAACAAGGAATGGGAAACAGGGTCCTGAGTGCTGTGCTGGAGCCAAGCGCAGGGCGCTGAGGGAGAGCAGTGGCCAGTGGCCAGTGGGCCAGGGCTTCAGAGGAAGGTGAACATGAGGACCTGCGTGAGGTCACAGAACTCATAAATGCGGAGGTCCATATTCTAATTCAAGCTGTGCTGGCTTCAAGGCACCTGCTCTCAACTGCTGGTGTGTGGGCTTTGGAAGGGAAAACCTTCAGGAAATAGATATATAATTTATTCATATTCTAGAGTCAGAGCAGGTGCTTCGCTTGGATGTGTTTACTTCCTTATGATGTGATCACTTCATGAAAAATCTTATAGAATCCAAATGCCCAAACTGTGTTATTTGCTAATGTGTCTCAGCTCCCTTCCTGTGAACATCGTAGAAATGTAGAGGGAATGTCTGGGTATATATATTTTTTTGTTTTTTCTTAATTAAAAAATTTATTTAGATAAGTGTAGACTCCCATGTGGTCGTAAGAAATAACAAGAGAGACCCCACCTTAACTCATTTTCCCCTAGTGACCATTTCACAATATCTATGTATATCAAAACATCAAGTTGTACATCTTAGATATATGCCATTTGTATTTGTTAATTATAACTCAATAGAGCTGAAAAAAAACCCCACAACTATCCAGTGTGATAAAATTGTCTGAGTGTATTGGATTCCATTTTCTTTATTTCTTTCAAGGCTGTATTGCCAAGTGACATACACTTCTCTGGCTAACTATCTGATTTCTCTACTTCTTTTGTAACATAAACCCCATTTATTTACATTATTATTGCATGCTGACCAGAATATTTGTAAGTCATATGTATATTAGTAGAAATATAAAAATTAATCAGAAATCTTTTAGTAAATATAGTTTATTTGATGCAGAAACATTTTGAAAGGTGGTGAGACAGTGAGCTATCAGTCTACACCCTGTCAGAAGGCATGAATTTTCCCTTCAGTCTTCTCATGGCAGACTTCATCTCCTGGTTCCTCAGAGTGTAGATCAGGGGGTTCAGCAGAGGGGAGATGACAGTGAAGATGAAAGAGATGGCCTTATCCGTGGGGAGGGTGGTGAAGGGCCGGGCGTAGACATAGATGCAGGGTACAAAGTGTAGGCTCACCACGGTGATGTGGGAAGTACAGGTGGCGATGGCTTTCCTCCTACCCTCCCCTGCCTGAGACCTTAGTAATAATAATATGACCATATAGGACACCAGGAGGAAAGCGAACCACAGTGTGGTGAGCAGTCCATTATTGGAGATCATCAGCAGCTCAAGCATAAGAATGTCAGTACAGGCGAGTTTGAGGACCTGGGGGACATCACAGTAAAATGTGTCAAGAACATTGGGTCCACAGAAGGGGACTGGTAACAAGAGGGAAATCTGCACGATGGAGTGGACAAAGCCCCCCACCCAGGAAGCCACTATTAACCCAATGCATCGGCCTCTACTCATGATGGGCACATAGCGCAGGGGCTTAGAGATGGCCACATACCGATCTAATGCCATAACTGACAAAGAAAATACATCCACACCGCCAATAAGATGGAAGAAAAACATCTGCGTGAAGCAGCCATTGAAGGAGATGGTCTTTCTCTGGGACAGAAGGTCCACCAGAACTTTGGGAGCTGTGATGGAGGAAAAGCAGATGTCGGCAATAGACAAATTACGGAGCAAAAGATACATGGGGGTGTGGAGGCGAGATTCACAGGTCACTGTGACCATGATGAGGAGGTTTCCCAGCAGAGTTGTCACATACACCAAAAGCAGGAAAAGGAATAAGACCAAGCTCAGTCCTTGATTCTGGGTTAGGCCGAGGAAAATAAATTCCTTTACCCTGGTGCAGTTTCCCAGCTCCATGGACTCATCGTCTTTTTCTCTGTTTTCTTTGAAGCTACTTCATATGAAAGCGCTCAACCATTTATTTTGTTTTCTTCTTAAACACTGTGAATGCAGTTCAGGTGTTCCTCATGTGGCCGCAGTGTTTGCAATGTGTTGAATTGTCCACATTTTTAAGATTGCAATCAGTTTGGGGATCCAATCAAATCATCACATGTGAAATCACTCAATACTTCTTTTCCTATAAATCTGTTTTTGGAAAGAAGAAGCGTTCGTGTTAAGTAGCGACATTTACATTTGCAGTCTGTTTTATTTAATTAATTTATTTTGGTTTTTTAAATGTTACTATTATTTTTAATTTCACACAAATTTATTGATGTCAAGAGCTGTCTGAAGCAGTTTTTTTGTACTCAAACCATATCTTTGTATTCAAAGATAAGTAAGACACGGCTCCAGCCATTGTGGACTTATAGTCTACAAGTTTAATATTCCTATTAGCAAATATTCTGTTGACTTACTAAAAAAAGTTGTCTTCTGTTTCTGATTATAGTGTTGCTGTGCATGAGTCAGTTTCCTTGCTCTTGGCTGTTTTATGTCGAATTTCTTAAAATTGCAGTCTCTTATTTTGTGTAGGTAACTTGTCATTGTGGTTACTTTATACTAATGAGATAATTTACTTAATAATTTTTTAAAAATACTTAAAAGTTGATATTGGAAAACAGATTGAAACAGTGTGTAAATCCAAATCTCAAAGGCTATCATAACTTTTCTTATTGTGGTAAAAACACAAACGTGAGAGCTACCCTCTTAAAAATTTTAAGTGCACAATACAGTATTGTTCACTGTGGCCACAGTTATGTACAAAAAATCTCTAGAACATATTCATCTTGTATAACTGACGTGATCCTTGCTTGAGTCTGGGGGAGAGAAGAAAGATAGTGAGCCACTTCTGAGAGGCGGTCCGTACTGTATCAGGCACGCTCTTCTCTGCCTCTTTCCTTTTGTGGATCAAAGAGAAAAGAGTGGAGGGATCACACAGCAGGAAGAGACATTGGTATTATTAGAATAATGCCCAATTTTACGTAAGCTGTTATAAAGCATTCTCAGGAGATTTTATAATTATTATTTTAAAATTAATTTATTTATTTTTGGCTCCATTGGGTCTTCGTTGTTGTGTGCGGGCCTTCTCTAGTTGCAGAGAGCGGGGGCTACTCTTTGTTGTGGTGCACGGGCTTCTCACTGTGGTTGCTTCTCTTGTTGTGGAGCTCGGGCTCTAGGCACGTGGGCTTCAGTAGTTGTGGCTCACAGGCTCTAGAGTGCAGGCTCAGTAGTTGTGGCACACTGGCTTAGTTGCCCTGCGGCATGTGGGATCTTCCCAGACCAGGGCTTGAACCCGTGTCCCCTGCATTGGCAGGCAGATTCTCAATCACTGCGCCACCAGGGAAGTCCCCTATAATCATTATTTGTTTCTCCTTATACTTAGCAAATGACCGTTTATTGCAATCTTCAAATGCATGTAGATAAATTGGACCACATTGTCAAAGTGTTTTCAGGCTAATGAAATGAATGATTGTGTAAATTGATGAATGTAATACATGATCAAATGTGAAATGTGTTATGAGAAGAGAAGAAGTAGAATTGAGTGGAGCAGGACATATGATAGGAGATGATAGGAGATGTCATGATTTTCAACAGTAACAAAAGCTACTATTTTTTGAGCTTACTCTATGTGGAAAGGTATTAAAAGTATTTAACTTTACCACTATCCTTTAGTAAGGGATAATGTTATTCTTGGCTTTCATATGGAATATACTATGAATTTATGTTTGGTTGAAGGGAAGGAAGAGATGGAAATAGGATGAAAATAAACAAAGAAACAGTCTTTTTTTAAACCTTCAATCATATATATATATATGTGATTATATCTATGACTATATATATGTATATATATAGTCTAATTTTGTATAACAAAAATGTTATACAAAAATAAAAAAATCTGAAGATAAGCATTTGGCAGAAAGGGCTTTGAGAATCACACTGAATGGACCACAGTTCTGCATTCCTCTTAACACGACATCTTTCTTCCCAATGGTAACACCCACCTTTGCTGTCTCTGTCACTGAGAAGACCATCTTGGCTCTGAAACATTTAATACAACTGAGAAGTATTAAAGTCAAACTATTTTTACAAAATCAATAAGGACATCTCAATTTCACTATGCGTAACCTTAACCTTAGCTAGAAGTTGAATGTCTTTACCTAATTCCTTTGATCCTGAAACTCCAAGTACAAATTGTATGTCCTTAGGTTGAGTGCAGAACAAAACACGGGTGACGTTAATTCTTGGAAATTTTGTTCCTGCAGGTAAAGCCCTTTGGAGGACTAAATATCTTAGTGTCTTTTCTCCCCTTTCAAGAAAAAAAGGGTAGATTCAAAGAATCACATCTTCAAGGTTCTTTCACTGTGCCTTATGCACAAATCCCTCAGCCTCAGGTCTCATATAAGAATTGAAAAGGGAATATTATTGGACAGGGAGGGAAGTCAAGTGCCTGATTGTGCCGTTTGTGACGAATTTTCAATGGGAGTTATTAAAAAGTCACCAAGATACACACACACACACACACACACACACACACACACACACAGACACACGAACATAATTTGGTTGGTGTCCAAATTATTTAGAGGCAATAGATGAAACCTATACCTTTATCGACAGCTCAATCAGAACTTAGTTAACACATGCCAATTGCTGTTCCTGCAATAATAAAAGGGTCCAATTTTGTTGGTGTGCAAGACTCAGAGGACACCAGAGACAAGTGAGTTTTAATTATATTGCCAAAAAACTAGAAGAAGAGAACTGACCCCCAAATCCTTTGCTATTAGTCCAGTTTCTGATTATACACAGGATACTTATAGTCTCATGAGTCCCCTCAGGTAGGGAAATATGACTTAGATGGTGTTTGGGGAACACACGATTTTCTTGTTTTCCAACACTCTACTCACGTGGAATCTCTCAATTTCCATACAGCTAGATAAGTACATTAGTAAAGCTGTCCACACAATTGCTGTAGTTATTTAAGATTAATTCAATTATTAAATGGTTTCATCTCATATGCAAGGTACTTTGTTTCTAGAATGATGATGGGTTTGGATTTACTTGCTTTTCGATTTTGTTTTAGTATATTCAACTAGTCTACAAAAATAAAAACTGCATGGGTTAGGGTGTTTGAGATGGGTATTTTTTCCACCTTTATTGAGATATAATTGACATATATGTTGTGTATGTTTAAGGTATAGACAATGTTGTGATTTAATACATTTATATACTGCAAAAATGGTTATCCTAGTAGTGTTAACTAAAAACTCCATTATCTCACATATATACTAATTCTTTTTTGAGGTGAGATCACTTAAGACATACTCTCTTCCGTATTCTAGAGTGAACATGTATTACTTTTGAAACATACTAAAATCAATATCTAAACACACTTAGAGGGCATGTCTTACTTCCTATGCTTCATGACTGTGAACATACATAAAATTCCTTTTTAAAGCTGCAAAGGTCAATATGAAGAGCCAGTAGATGTCACAGTAGGTGTCACATTGAACCTCCTGATGTGAAAAATAGAAACAAAGTGAACAGAATTCAGATTTCTAAAGGTTCCTACCAGTGAAATTTCTGATGTTTTTTTAATCTATTCAATAAATACCCACTGAGCACCATGTTAATGAGGATTCTTGGGTCGCATGTGACAGAATCCCAAATCAAAACACAAAGAAGAAAATAAAAATTATGTAACTACTCATAAATAAATAACTTGGCATGCCAGTTTCTTTTCTGCATCCATGTTTTTGAAATAAAATTGGAGTTATACTAAAAATAAAAGATGTAATCTCTTAGCAACTTTCAAGTCTATAATACAGTATTGTGAACTATAATCACCGCTTTGGACATTAGATCCCCCAAACTTTTATTTATATTATAACTGGGAGTTTATACCCTTTGACCAACATCTCCCCATTTCTTTCACCCCCAGCACCTGGTGACCAACTCTGTTTCTATAAATTCAGATTTTTAGATCCCACATATAAATGAGATCATACAGTATTTATCTTTCTCTGTCTGACTTATTTCACTTATTTCATTAGGACTTATTTCACAAGGTCCATCCATGTTGTTGCAAGTGGCAGGATTTCCTTCTTTTTTATGGCTGATAATATATACGTATTTATCCACATATTTATCCATTCATCCACTGATAAACACTTAGGTTGTTTCCATTTCTTGGATATTGTGAATAATGCTACAAGGACCATGGGAGTTCTGACACCTCTTCTAGATCCTGATTTCGTTTCCTTTGGATATATACCCAGAGGTGGAATTGCTGGATCATTTGTAGTTCTGTTTTTAATTTGAGGAAACTCTATATTGTTTTTCATAGTGGCTGTACCAGTTTATATTTCCACCAACAGTGTACAAGGATTTCCTCTTCTGCACATCCTTGCTGACACTTGTTATCTCTTGTCTTTTTGATTATAGTCATTCTAATAGGTGTTGAAAGATATCTCATTGTGATTTTGATTGGCATTTCTCTGATATTTAGTGATGTTGAGCACCTTTTCATGTATCTATTGACCATTTGTATGTCTTGTTTGGAAAAATACCTATTCAGTTCCTCTGCCCATTTTAAAATTGGATTTTTTTCCTGCTATTGAGTTGTATGAGTTCTTTATATATTTTGGATATTAACCCCTTATCTGATATATGATTTACAAATATCTTCTTCCATTCTGTAGGTTGTCCTTTCATTTGTTGATTATGTCTTTTGCTGTGCAGAGCTTTTCAGTTTGATGTAGTTTCATTTATTAATTTTTGCTTTGTTGCTTGTGTTTTTGGTGTCAGATCCAAAAAATCACTGCCAAGACCAATGCCAAGGAGGTTTCCCCCAGCTTTTCTTCTAGGAGTTTTATGGTTTCATGTCTTATATTTAAATATTTAATCCATTCAATTTAATTTTTGTGAGTGGTATAGGATAGGGGTCCAATTTCATTATTATGCATGTGGTTATCCAGTTTTCCCAAAAATATTCATTGAAGAGACTATCCTTTCTCCATTGTATATTCTTGGCTTTTTTCCCATAAATTAATTGATTGTAATTGTATGGATTTATTTCTGGGCTCTCAGTTCTGTTCCATTGGTCTATATGTCTGTTTTTATGCTAGTACTATGTAGCTTTGATTTCTACAGGTTTGTAGTATGGTTTCAAATGATAAGTGTGATGCCTCTAGTTTTGTTCTTTCTCAAGATCACTTTGGCTATGGAGGGTCTTTTGTGGTACCACACAATTTTAAGGATTGCTTTTCTATTTCTGTGAAAATTGCCTTTGGAATTTTGATGGGGATTGCATAGAATCTGTAGCTATCTTTGGGTAGAATGGAAATTTTGTAATAAGAATTCTTCCAAACCATGAGCATGGAATATCTTCCCATTTATTTGTATTTTCTTGAATTTCTTTCATCAGTATTGTATGGTTTTCAGTGAACAGATCTTTCACCTCCTTGGTTAAATTTATTCCTAGGTATTTTATTCTCTTGATGCAATTGTAGATGAGACTGTTTTCTTAATTTATCTTTCTGATAGTTTGTTGTTAGTGTACAGAAATGATGTGCTTTTTGACTTTGGTGGTTTACAGTTTTGCCACAATGTGACTATATGTGGACTACTTCTTATGTATTCTAGGATGATATGTTATGAATATGGGAATTTGTATTTTTCATCAATTATAGAAATTTCCCAGTTATATCCCATAAAATAGTGACCCTTCCTCATTCATATTATTTTTTCATTCTGGAACTCATGCAGATATATTACTTATTAGATTTGTTCATTTTCTTTACTAAGTCTCCTAACCATACTTCTGTGTATATATGTGACCAATTTCAGGGAGTTATTCAGTTGGTTATAGCTTTCATTTCTAGAAGTTCTATTTCATTCTTTTTACAAACCTACTTTTTTTCTTTTATTATCTTTTTTTCTTGCTCATTTAAAACACTCCTTTAAGGGACTTCCCTGGTGGTCCAGTGCAGAAGAATCCACCTTCCAATGCAGGGGACGTGGGTTCGATCTCTGGTCGGGGAACTAAGATTCCACATGCCGCGGGGCAACTAAGCAACTACTGAGCTTGTGCTCCTCAACAGGAGAGCCCGCGTGCCACAAACTACAGAGCCCACGTGCCCTGGAGCCCGCATGCCACAACTAGAGAGAAACCCACATGTAGCAACTAGAGAGAAGCCCACTCGCTGCAACAAAGATCTGACACAGCCGAAAAACAAACAAACAAACAAACCAAAAACTCCTTTAATTTTTTTAGCTTCTTATTCACATTACATTCTGTATATGATTACTCCAGTGTTCAGGTCCTTGAGAGTCTGTTATGCTTTGGTTGTTTCTTTTGATTCTTGCTAATAATGGCTAGTTTCTTCATGAATTTTTAATTTTGAATTATGAATTTATGTTCAGCTACTTACATGGAAAACTTGGAAGGCTCAGGTTCAGTGTGCATTCCTTCAGAGAAGGCAAATATTTGTTTCTTCCAGCCATCATAAGTCATTATTAACCCTGAATTACTCTTAGTTAATTTTTCCCTTTGGAGTTTCCCATTTCATGTAGGCAATGCAAACTTGAATCCAAGACTCCAGTCAGGGTTTTGAATTCTCAGAAGAGATGATTTTTTTCCACTCAAAGCTCAGGTTGAGGCAAACAATTTCATTGTGATCTTTGCTGTGGGATGATTTTTATCCAGTTTACCCTTCCACTGATGGAGGAGTATTCAATTCTCTGGTTTTCTGCTTTATGTTTATTTTTGGTCCTGAGCCTTTCCCGTCCCTTCTTGTGAGTTCAGATATGCACTGAAGTGTATGTTTGCAAGAAGCAATGCATGTGCATGTTTAAATCAGGACTTTATTTCATGATATGTGGTCTTTCATTTTGCCTAAAATAGCTCTTATTATATTTTCTCCATGGATATTGGTGGTGTATAGAAAAAAATGATGCATGTAATTTGATTTTATATGTTATCACCAAGTTGAATTATTTTACTATTTTCAATAATGTTTCAGTGAATTCCTTATAGCATTTTGGGTATATCTTCTCAATATCTGAGAATAATGACTTTTTTTCCTCCAGTTTTCCCACCTTGATATACTTTCTCATTTTTGTAGTGTTTTTGAATTGTAAGTGAATTCAAGTTCAATAATTAATATTAGTGGTGATAGTGGGCATTATTGTCTATTTATGAACAGTATTAAAATTGTTTTAATGTTTAATCATTAAATATAATGTTTGCTATATAGTTCTTGTTGATATTCTTTTTTTTTTTTTAAAGAAAGTTGGCAACTACATGTTCTTTTTTTAAAAAATTAATTAGTTAATTAATTTATGGCTGTGTTGGGTCTTCGTTTCTGTGCGAGGGCTTTCTCTAGTTGTGGCAAGTGGGGGCCACTCTTCATCGCGGTGTGCGGGCCTCTCACTATCGCGGCCTCTCTTGTGCGGAGCACATCCACCTCACTACAAATAACTCAATTTCGTTTCTTTTTATGGCTGAGTAATATTCCATTGTATATATGTGCCACATTTCTTTATCCATTCATCTGCTGATGGACACTTAGGTTGCTTCCATGTCCTGGCTATTGTAAATAGAGCTGCAGTGAACACTGTGGTACATGTCATTTATGAATTATGGTTTTCTCAGAGTATATGCCCAGTAGTGGGATTCCTGGGTCCTATGGTAGTTCTATTTTTAGTTTTTTAAGGAACCTCCATATTGTTCTCCATAGTGTCTGTATCAATTTATATTCCCACCAACAGTGCAAGAGGGTTCCCTTTTCTCCACACCCTCTCCAGCATTTATTGTTTGTAGATTTTTTCATGATGGCCATTCTGACCAGTGTGAGGTGATACTTCATTGTGGTTTTGATTTGCTTTTCTCTAATGATTAGTGATGTTGAACATCCTTTCATGTGTTTGTTGGCAATCTGTATGTCTTCTTTGGAGAAATGTCTGCTTAAATCTTCCACCGATTTTTGGATTGCATTGTTTGTTTTATTGATATTGAGCTGCATGAGTTGCTTGTATGTTTTGGAGATTAATCCTTTGTCAGTTGCTTCATTTGCAAATATTATCTCCCATTCTGAGGGTTGTCTTTTCATCTTGTTTATGGTTTCCTTTGCTGTGCAAAAGCTTTTAAGTTTCATTAGGTCCCCTTTTTTAATTTTTGTTTTTATTTTCATTTCTCTAGGAGGTGGATCAAAAAGGATCTTGCTGTGATTTATGTCATAGAATGTTCTGCCTATGTTTTCCTCTAAGAGTTTGATGGTGTCTGGCCTTACATTTAGGTCTTTAATCCATTTTGAGTTTATTTTTTATTTTTTTATTTTTTTTAAAATTTATTTATTTATTTTTGGCCGTGTTGGGTCCTCGTTTCTGTGCCAGGGCTTTCTCCAGTTGTGGCAAGTGGGGGCCACTCTTCATCGTGGTGCGCGGGCCTCTCACCATCGTGGCCTCTCTTCTTGCGGAGCACAGGCTCCAGACGTGCAGGCTCAGTAATGGTGGCTCAGGCCCAGTTGCTCCACGGCATGTGGGATCCTCCCAGACCAGGGCTCGAACCCGTGTTCCCTGCATTGTCAGGCAGACTCTCAACCACTGCGCCACCAGGGAAGCCCCTTGAGTTTATTTTTGTGTATGGTGTTAGGGAGTGTTCTAATTTCACTCTTTTACATGTAGCTGTCCAGTTTTCCCAGCACCACTTACTGAAGAGACTGTCTTTTCTCCATTGTATGTTCTTGCCTCCTTTATCAAAAATAAGGTGACCATATGTGCGTGGGTTTATCTCTGGGCTTTCTATCCTGTTCCATTGATCTATATTTCTGTTTTTGTGCCAGTACCATACTGTCTTGATTACTGTAGCTTTGTAGTATAGCCTGGGGTCAGGGTGCCTGATTCCTCCAGCTCCATTTTTCATTCTCAAGATTGCTTTGGCTATTCGGGGTCTTCTGTGTTTCCATACAAGTTGTGAAGTTTTTTGTTCTAGTTCTGTGAAAAGGAAGGACACTACATAATGATCAAGGGATCAATCCAAGAAAAAGATATAACAATTATAAATATTTATGCACCCAACATAGGAGCATCTCAATACATAAGGCAAATACTAACAGCCATAAAAGGGGAAATTGACAGTAACACAATCATAGTAGGGGACTTTAACACCTCCCTTTCACCAATGGACAGATCATCCAAAATGAAAATAAATAAGGAAACACAAGCTTTCAATGATACATTAAACAAGATGGACTTAATTGATGTTTATAGGACATTCCACCCAAAAACAACAGAATACACATTCTTCTCAAGTGCTCATGGAACATTCTCCAGGATAGATCATATCTTAGGTCACAATTCAAGCCTTGGTAAATTTAAGAAAATTGAAATCGTATCAACTATCTTTTCTGACCACAATGCTATGAGACTAGATATCAATTACAGGAAAAAATCTGTAAAAAATACAAACACATGGAGGATAAACAATACACTACTTAATAACCAAGAGATCACTGAAGAAATCAAAGAGGAAATCAAAAAATACCTAGAAACAAATGACAATGAAAACACGATGACCCAAAACCTATGGGATGCAGCAAAAGCAGTTCTAAGAGGGAAGTTCATAGCAATACAATCCTACCTTAAGAAACAAGAAACATCTCAAATAAACAACTTAACCTTACACCTAAAGCAATTAGAGAAAGAAGAACAAAAACCCCCTAAGTTAGCAGAAGGAAAGAAATCATAAAGATCAGATCAGAAGTAAATGAAAAAGAAATGAAGGAAATGATAGCAAAAATCAATAAAACTAAAAGGTGGTTCTTTGAGAAGATAAACAAAATTGATAAACCATTAGCCAGACTCATCAGGAAAAAAAGGGAGAAGACTCAAGTCAATAGAATTAGAAATGAAAGAGGAGAAGTAACAACTGACACTGCAGAAATACAAAGGATCATGAGAGATTACTACAAGCAACTCTATGCCAATAAAATGGACAACGTGGAAGAAATGGACAATTCTTAGAAATGCACAACCTTCCGAGACTGAACCAGGAAGAAATAAAAAATATGAACAGACCAATCACGAGGACTGAAATTGAAACTGTGATTAAAAATCTTCGAACAAACAAAAGCCCAGGACCAGACGGCTTCACAGGCGAATTCTATCAAACATTTAGAGAAGAGATAACACCCATCCTTCTCAAACTATTCCAAAATATAGCAGAGGGAGGAACACTCCCAAACTCATTCTACGAGGCCACCACCACCCTGATACCAAAACCAGACAAAGATGTCAGAAAGAAAGAAAACTACAGGCCAATATTACTGATGACCATAGATGCAAAAATCCTCAACAAAATACTAGCAAACAGAATCCAACAACACATTAAAAGGATCATACACCATGATCAAGTGGGGTTTATCCCAGGAATGCAAGGATTCTTCAATATACACAAATCAATCAATGTGATACACCATATTAACAAATTGAAGGAGAAAAACCATATGATCATCTCAATAGATGCAGAGAAAGCTTTTGACAAAATTCAACACCCATTTATGGTAAAAAACCCTGCAGAAAGTAGGCATAGAGGGAACTTTCCTCAAATAATAAAGGTCATATATGACAAACTCACAGCCAACATCGTCCTCAATGGTGAAAAACTGAAACCATTTCCACTAAGATCAGGAACAAGACAAGGTTGCCCACTCTCACCACTATTATTCAACATAGTTTTGGAAGTGTTAGCCACAGCACTCAGAGAAGAAAAAGAAATAAAAGGAATCCAAATCGGAAAAGAAGAAGTAAAGCTGTCACTGTTTGCAGATGACATGATACTATACATAGAGAATCCTAAAGATGCCACCAGAAAACTACTAGAGCTAATCAATGAATTTGGTAAAGTAGCAGGATACAAAATTAATGCACAGAAATCTCTTGCATTCCTATACACTAATGATGAAAAATCTGAAAAAGAAATTAAGGAAACACCCCCATTTACCATTGCAACAAAAAGAATAAAATACCTAGGAATAAAGCTACCTAGGGAGACAAAAGACCTGTATGCAGAAAACTATAAGACACTGATGAAAGAAATTAAAGATGATACCAACAGATGGAGAGATATACCATGTTCTTGGATTGGAAGAATCAACATTGTGAAAATGACTATACTACCCAAAGCAATCTACAGATTCAATGCAATCCCTATCAAACTACCACTGGCATTTTTCACAGAACTAGAACAAAAAATTTCACAATTTGTATGGAAACACAAAAAACCCCAAATAGCCAAAGCAATCTTGAGAAAGAAAAATGGAGCTGGAGGAATCAGACTCCCTGACTTCAGACTGTACTACAAAGCTACAGTAATCAATAGAGTATGGTACTGGCACAAAAACACAAATATAGATCAGTGGAACAGTATAGAAAGCCCAGAGATAAACCCACACACATATGGTCGCCTTATCTTTGATAAAGGAGGCAAGAATATACAATGCAGAAAAGACAGCCTCCTCAAAAAGTGGTGCTGGGCAAACTGGACAGCTACATGAAGAGAATGAAATTAGAACACTCCCTAACACCATACACAAAAATAAACTCAAAATGGATTAAAGACCTAAATGTAAGGCCAGAGAGTATAAAACTCTTAGAGGAAAACATAGGCAGAACACTCTATGACATAAATCACAGCAAGATCCTTTTTGACCCACCTCCTACAGAAATGGACATAAAAACAAAAATAAACAAATGGGACCTAATGAAAATTAAAAGCTTTTGCACGGGAAAGGAAACCATAAACAAGATGAAAAGACCACCCTCAGAATGCAAGAAAATATTTGCAAACGAAGCAACTGACAAAGGATTAATCATCCAAATTTACAAGCAGCTCAATATCAAAAAAACAAACAACCCAATCCAAAAATGGACAGAAGACCTAAATAGACATTTCTCCAAAGAAGATACACAGGTTGCCAACAAACACATGAAAGGATGCTCAACATCATTAATCATTAGAGAAATGCAAATCAAAACTATAAAGAGATATCATCTCATACCAGTCAGAATGGCCATCATCAAAAAATCTACAAACAATAAATGCTGGAGAGGGTGTGGAGAAAAGGGAACCCTCTTGCACTGTTGGTGGGAATGTAAATTGATACAGACACCATGGAGAACAGTATGGAGGTTCCTTAAAAAACTAAAAATAGAACTACCATACGACCCAGCAATCCCACTACTGGGCATATACTCTGAGAAAACCATAATTCAAAAAGAGTCATGTACCACAGTGTTCACTGCAGCTCTATTTACAGTAGCCAGGACATGGAAGCAACCTAAGTGTCCATCAACAGATGAATGAATAAAGAAGATGTGGCACATATATACAATGGAATATTACTCAGCCATAAAAAGAAACGAAATTGAGTTATTTGTAGTGAGGTGGATGGACCTAGAGTCTGTCATACAGAGTGAAATAAGCCAGAAAGAGAAAAACAAATACCGTATGCTAACACATATATATGGAATCTAAAAAGAAATAAAATGGTTCTGAAGAACCTAGGGGCTGGACGTGAATAAAGATGCAGACCTACTAGAGAATGGACTTGAGGACACGGGGAGGGGGAAGGGTAAGCTGGGACAAAGTGAGAGAGTGGCATGGACATATATACACTACCAAACGTAAAATCGATAGCTAGTGGGAAGCAGCCGCATAGCACAGGGAGATCAGCTCCATGCTTTGAGACCACCTAGAGGGGTGGAATAGGGAGGGTGGGAGGGAGGGAGACTCAAGAGGGAAGAGATATAGGGATATATGTATATGTATAGCTGATTCACTTTGTTATAAAGCAGAAACTAACACACCATTGTAAAGCAATTATACTCCAATAAAGGTGTTTAAAAAAAAAAAAAAGAATCTGCCTGCCAGTGCACGGGACACGGTTTCGAGCCCTGGTCCGGGAAGATCCCACGTGCCGTGGAGCAACTAAGCCCGTGTGCCACAACTGCTGAGCCTGTGCTCTAGAGCCCGCGTGCCACAAATACTGAAGCCCGCGTGCCTAGACCCCGTGCTCCTCAACAAGAGAAGCCACCGCAATGAGAAGCCCTTGCACCGCAACGAAGAGTAGCCCCCACTCTGTGCAACTAGAGAAAGCCAGCACTCAGTAACGAAGACCCAACTCAGCCAAAACTAAAATAAATTAGTTAAAAAAAAAGAATGAAGCCATTTGTTTAAAGGAAATAATATAAAAGTCAAAAAATAAATTGAAATATTAGAATAGAGTTTAACTAAATGTTTTTTTGTAATTTTGGGGGAGGAGGAGAACTTTGTAAGCATTACACAGATGATGATTAGATTTGGCTAAATAAAAATATGAAACTTCCATGTTTCAAAAGTGTTTAAAATAAGTTTAAAACTAAAAATAAATGAAAAACTTGAGAAAACATATGGAAAAAATACAAAATAGGCTTAATGTTTTTGATATATAGAGCTCTAATCATTCAGTAAGAAATAGATACTT
The DNA here is from genome assembly GCF_965194805.1 of Balaenoptera borealis. Classification (NCBI taxonomy): domain Eukaryota; kingdom Metazoa; phylum Chordata; class Mammalia; order Artiodactyla; family Balaenopteridae; genus Balaenoptera; species Balaenoptera borealis. The sequence goes on from NC_138868.1 coordinate 11,458,120, forward strand.
TAAAAGATGATTCACTTTGTTATAAAGCAGAAACTAACACACTATTGTAAAGCAATTACACTCCAATAAAGACGTAAAAATAAATAAATAAATAAATAAACAAACAAATAAATAAATAAATAAAAGAAAAGAAAAATGGGCCATGATTCGCAGAGAAATAGAGTTGGTCAGCCCACAAATGAAAAGATGGTAAATCACACTGTCAATCAAATAAGCGCAAATTAAAATTGTAATGAGATATCACTTCTCATCTAGAAGATTGGTCAACGATGAGAAGATCCATTACTGGCATGGATATGGGGAAACAGACACTTCCATATGTGGTTAATAGGAGTGTATACAGTGACAACTTTCTGAGGTCATTCTGGAAACGTGTCAGAACTTAAAATGTGCAAATTCTTTGAGTCAAAAATTCTACTGTAGGCATTTATGCTAAAAAGCTAATAAACCAAATGCTTAATGTCATAAGTACAAAGAAAGGTCATCACAGTAGAGAAATTATAATTTAAATTAATATCTGATTTATGAAATTGGTTCAATAAGTTAATGTATAGTAGAATAATTCAATACTTGCAGCCATTCAAATTTATGATGTAGAATTTTATTCTTAGACATGGTAAGATTCCCTTTTAGGAAAAGGCTCAAGCACTGAATGTATCACATAATGTTATTTTTGGAAAAAAACTACATGTCTAGAAGAAATCTCAAAAAATGTATACCATTATCTGTGGGTAATTGGATTTTGGTAGTTTTATTTTAAAAAGATATTCTTTGTTTCCTATTTTAAAAATGACTGTAAATGGCTTCTAATCTTGAAAATCAGAAAAAAATCATACACATCTTTACAACTTGAAGTAAAAGATTTTCCCCATTAATTTGAGCTCTGATGTTATGCTTCTTTTATTTTTCTTTTCCTTTGCTGTAAAATTGTCCTAAGAAAGCTAATTTATTAAGGAGAGAGGGATGGGAGGAAGACAGTTCTAATTATTCTTTTGGTGTGTTTTGGTTCCCTAAGCCATTGGCTGAAGGCATCCAGGAGAGAGTCTGGGACCAGCCAAGTCAGATCTCTGGAAAATGAGCTCAAAGACACTGTTGGCTTCTCTTTTGGATTAATATGATTCCCCTTGCTCTTCTGGCCAATCACCTTAGAAGGTTTGGGACAATCAGGTCCAATGTCAGGTCAGGATCAAATGGTGGCCTTTCTATCTTGTAACCTCATGGTTTCACTGCAGGGGGCATGGGTTCGATCCCTGGTCTGGGAAGTAAGATCCCACATGCTGCGTGGCTTGGTCAAAAAAAATAAACTTTCTCCTCTCACCCCCTATTCACTTTTGTTGCTGTGTAAATCCATTAAATGACAATTCACATGAGAGCACGTTGTAAGCTTCAAACCATTATACCACACCGTCATAATGCTTATGTCATTATATCACTGTGTTTCTCTCCCTGCTCCCAGCTAGCTTTTAATCTCTTTTTTTAAGAAAGGGACTGTGCGGGGTACTTTCCTACACATGGTAGGTGCTCAGTAAATGTTCATAGAATAAGTTTTAATATAAAAAAAAACTTCTAATTTGAATGTGTCTTGAGAAACCTAATATTTGACATGAGAGTCAGCAGATTTTAATCAGCCTAAGGCTTTTAGTTCTAAATGACATCTACTTCAAGAATTGCACATGGATATTTTACTTTTCAGGGGCTGAAGATGGAACACTATCGAAATCATGAAATTATACGTGTGCTAAGCTGAAGTTGCCTGCAATTGTGTCCTCCGGATGCCCTCACCTACCTCTGCCTTAGAAAGGTGAGCCTGCTGGGTTCCCCATCTTCACTTCTCTGCTCTTCACCCAAACACAGGCACAGTCTACACTGCTCCCTGAGACACTGGGTTGGAAGTCTAATGATATAAGAGTCAGCATAGGGAATAGTGTCACATCTTTGTAGGAAAAGTAATTTTCACTGGAGAAGCTGGCAGTTGCAGATGCAATGGGAGTTACTAAAAAGTTACTAAGCAAAAGGAATCTATATTGGAATTTTCCAATCTAGCTTTCTGTTATTGCCTTCTCATTTAATTCCAGTGTGGTCTTAGACCATACTTTGGGGGCTTCCCTGGTGGTCCCTCTGTGCTCCGCGCAGTCCCTCTGCGCTCCCAATGCAGGGGGCCTGGGTTCGATCCTTGGTCGGGGAAATAGATCCCGCATGCAGGCCGCAACTAAGAAGCCCGCGTGCCGCAATGAAGATCCTGCCTGCCGCAACTAAGACCTGGTGCAGCCAGAATAAAAATAAAGACATAAATAAATAAATTGAAAACCCCCCATACTTTGTGTGATTTATGAATAAAATGTTTTATTTTATTATCTTATTTTTTAAAAAATATTTATTTAATTTTAATTTTTTTGGCTCCGTCAGGTCTTAGTGGCGGCACACGGGATCTTCGTTGTGGCATGTGGGATCTTTTGTTGTGGTGTGTGGGCTTCTCTCTAGTTGAGGCACATGAGCTCAGTAGTTGTGGCACGCAGGCTTAGTTGCCCTGTGGCAGGTAGGGCCTTAGTTCCCCGACCAGGGATTGAACCTGCATCCCCTGCATTGGAAGGCAGATTCTTTACCACTGGACCGCCAGGGAAATCCCAATAAAATGTTTTATAGTCCAGAATGTGGTCTGTCCGGGTAAATGTTCCATGTGATCTTAAGAAGAATGTGTATTATGCTAATGTTGGATGAAATATTTTATAAATATTAGTTAGATCCAGTTGATTAGTGGTGCTATTCAATTCAACTGTATCCTTACTGATTTTCTGCCTGTTGGATCTGCCAGTTACTGATAGAGGGATGTTGATGTCTCCAGCTATGTAGTGGATTTGTCTTTTTCCTTGTATTTCTATCAGTTTTTGCCTCATGTATTTTGACACTCTGTTGCCAAGTACATACACATTAAGGGTTGTTAGGTATTCTCTGAGAATTGACCCCTTTATCATTATCATTATAAAGACTCTCTCCTTATCTCTGATAAGTTTCCTTGTTGCAAAGTCTGCTTTATCTCAAATTAGTATGTCTACTCCAGCTTTCTTTTGGTGTATCTTTCTCCTTCGCATTACTTTTAATCTATCTCTGTCTTTGTACTTAAAGCTGGTTTCTGACAGAATATGTATAGTTGGGTCTTTTAAAAAAAAATCCACTCTACAGTCTTTTATTTTTATTTTGGATATTATTTTATTTTAATGAGATATGATTGACACTTTATATTAGTTTCAGGTGTACAAAATAATGGTCTTGATACTTGTATGTATTGTGAAATGATGGCCACAGTAAGTCTAGTTAACACCCATCACCATACATAGCTGCAATTTTTTTTGGTGTGTGATGAGAAACTTTTTGTCTTTTTTTTTTTTTTTTTGTCTGTGTTGGGTCTTCGTTTCTGTGCGAGGACTTTCTCTAGTTGCGGTGATGGGGGCCACTCTTCACAGCGGTGCGCGGGCCTCTCATTATCGCGGCCTCTCTTGTTGCGGAGCACAGGCTCCAGACGCGCAGGCTCAGTAATTGTGGCTCACGGGCCTAGTTGCTCCGTGGCATGTGGGATCTTCCCAGACCAGGGCTCGAACCCGTGTCCCCTGCATCGGCAGGCAGCTTCTCAACCACTGCGCCACCAGGAAAGCCCAGCTTTTTGTCTTCTAATTGTCATAGTTAGACTATTTACATGATAAGGTGGTTTAAAAAACCTTTTTATTGCAAACTATAGCTCACTTTCAGTAAAGTAAGGCATAATTACAGAACATACCACTGTGTAACCTTCACCCAGATCAAGAAATGAAACACTGAAGGAAGCCCTAGAGTGTTACATACTGACCACCTCCCCCACCCCCATCACTAGAGCTCATCACAATCCCCACTTTTGTGATAATCGCTTGCTTGTTTTTTTTAAAAAATTATTTTAACAACTTATGCACCCATAAACAATATAGTTAATTTGTCTGTTTTCGAACTTTATATGTATTAGATCATATTATAGGTATTATTTTGTGTTTGGCGTCTTTTACTTAAGGTCAATCCCTGTTGTTGCACGTAGCTATAATTTGTTCACACTTATCACTGCATGATATTACATTGAATAATATAGCCCAATTATCCATCCACATCTTTTGAACATAATATATATATAAATATATATATATATTTATAGTTTATAATACAGTTCTAGGCACAGAGTGAGTGCTCATTAAAAGGGGCATATTAATAATGGTAACTTTGGGGCATGGATGGATTATATCTCATGGAACTCCATGTTGACATATGCTAAATACAGAAAAATTGAGTCTACCCTGAGAGATACACAAGTTCATAGGAAGGTGGTTTTTGAGGTGATGTTGGGGATTTAGTCTTGAGGTTGAAAAGTCAGTTCAAGGGGCTCTTTTTAATCATTATTTTATTTTGTCCTTAAAAATTCAAAGAGTAGCCTTGAGAAAGAACATTAAAGTTTAAGGGTAAGATTTCTTAGCACCATAAATTTTTTTCTTTTAGACAAGTTGACACCAGAAGAAAAGGAGTAGGTATACGCTTCCCTGAATGTTACTTTAGAAACAAATCAGAATGATTTATCATCATGAGGGATTTTTGGCCTAATTTGCATCCCTGGAAGATGTGAAAGATGTAGAGGCTCCTTGAACCTAGGGGAGGGGATTCTTTCCTTTAGACAGAGGGGAAAGCCCCTGCCCTCAACGTAAAACAGAGAATTCAGTTTGCACACAGAACCACACAGAGATGGAAACCTAACACAAATTACACAAATTACATATATGTATAGAATTTAATTCTCACATCTATTTTGCAAAATAGATGTGATAATTAAATATTAATCAACTTTAAATGAGTAGTACTGCCTAGGTAGACTTAGAGAATAAGGATTTGAGAGCATAAGTGACATCCACAAATTGTCAGAGTCGGCAACTTTTGCATCTGAAATTCGAACCTTGATCATCTGAGAAATATTCACCTTGCAGGTTATTGTGCTGATTACATCCAAAGAGCAACTGTGAAGTGTCTGGCACAATGCTCCAGGAAGAGTAGACAGTCAGGAAACGTTAATTCTTTAATGTACATTGTGGGCGAGTGGTGGAAGGCATCTTGGGAATCAATCCTCCTTCAATTAGATAATAATACCTAAACCAATAAAACAGATAAGATTTTATCGGTGTGCAAGACCCAGAATGTTTTACACATATTACCTTATTTAATTAGCTTTTGCCAGCTTCAAATGTCTTAAAATATGCGGCTAAGTTTGAGCCTGACCATTTGGGTTGCTAGTTTTGGTTTGACAGGTGTCTTGGCTGTGAGAGTGAAATGGCATAAATTGATACCAATGTCTGTAATCGGAGCTGAGTCAGACTGTGAGGTTCGCGAGTTCGTCTGTGAGTGCGCCCTCTTCTGGTCTGGAACTCGTCTTCTTTCAGCGCTGCCTCTCCTTTTAACTTCTCAGGTGCTTAGAGACCTGCTCAGTTTTCTCTTTCAGATCCTTACCGTACAAATGACTATGAATCTTAAACAGTAACTTCCTTTTAAAAAAATGCTTCTTTTAAATTTATTAAATTAAAAATAAGAACGGTTTTGAAAGACAATCACAAATCACTCAATGTGTGACAAGTGTATTTGTAAATAATGGGAGATGAAAAGTGATTGGTATAATGAAAAAGGGTTCATCATGAAGGACTAGCTTCTTTTAAAAGGGAAAGGTTGGCATTTTAAAAGGGGACAAACCTTAAACTAATAGATGAGTTTCAGAATTCTAGGTATCAAGATGATAATAAGGGAAAGTTTGGATGTTAAGGACCTCCCTGGTACCTAGAATATATCTCACTTCTTAATTCTTTGGATAGAGGTGGTCTAGAGCAAGCAACCTCCTCAGAAACTTTTTCTTTTTAAATTTTTATTCCTAGGAGTAAAGTTTCAAACATGGGTCACGATGCCCATCAGAGGATGTCATCAGAGGAGCAGGAGAGGAAAGGGAAGAATTTGGGTTGAGTTTATAGAAAGGCCGAAAAACTAGAGTCATGCATGGAGAGGAAATATGAAAGAAGTTCCTTCATCTGGCTGAGACTTACAGTTCCAGGGGGCTCATAAATAAGCCTGGATAGTACATACACACACAGAGAAAATGCCAACTGACTATGGGCACCCGTTCCCTCTCTGTCCCTCCTGCCAGTCTGTTCCCTAACTACTTTATATTTGGATTTATTCTGCTTTGGAGACAGTCTAATCAGGCACATGTAGCTCCTTCCAGACCTCAAGCTGCTCTCTAATGAGACGAGAACTTGAAGCTTATTCATCCATACTCCTGGTGCTGGAAGTGTGTGTTTGTGGGCAGATACTTGAAGTTGAGAAGATAAAAGGAGATTGGAGAGAGACTGTAACCTCTAAGATCTCTTTACTAGGTCCTGTTAATATCCACAGCTCTGGACAGTAGAGAAGGAATTTTCAAAGCCCATGGTTAGGGGTGAATTTGGGGAGCTGGTTCTCTACATCCTTGCAAATGATTCACTACATTTACCACTTGAGTGTCTCTACAAAGGAAGGATTTGCAAAATCCAAAATCCACAGCTTCATAAATTATCACTCTCTGGGGTGTAAAGGACACATTCTCATTTAAATTTTCTAAAAACAGAGGTAATTAATCGTCATCCCAGTGGTCAGACCCTGAGATACCCTAGGGTTGATTCAACTTGGGATTTTCTTTTGTAGTCCATGAAGAAAACACAGAGGAGGGTCTGGAAGACACAGCAAAGGATAAATATTGATAAATAAATACTTGATTATCTTAAATCTTGCCCTCTTCACCTCCAAATAACCTGCCAGCATAGAGAAGCTCAAAATTATTGAGTTTCCATTGTTTGCCAAGCATTGTGCTGGGCTTTTTGCATGTGTTAACATGTTAAATCCTGCAAACAACCCATTTACAGATGATTTGCTGGACACTAACACTCATAAATTAGAGGGACACTTTGCGCCATAGTACTCACATCATGAGCCCATACCCTCTTCACAGCACACATGTGACCTTTCCCTCAGGTGAGGGAGCACAAAATACACAGATTTTTCCTATAAAGGTCTAGTTTTATTTTATTAAAATGTGCACTTATGTAACACTATTTAGGGCAGGAGTGGAGAATATCTTTTCTAAGGAGAAATCACATGCATATAAAAAGCAGTAGAGGGGGGATTGGATAGAGGTGGTCAAAAGGTACAAACTTCCAGTTATAAGATAAATAAGTACTGGGGATGTAATGTACAGCATGATGACTATAATTAACACTGCTGTATGGTACACTTGAAAGATGCTAAGAGAGTATATCCTAAAATTTTTATCACACAAAATCCCACATTTTCTCTTTCTTTTCTTGTATCTCTGTGAGATGATGGATGCTAACTAAACTTATTGTGGTCATCATTTCACAATATATATATGTCAAGTCAATATATGCTGTACATCTTAAACTTATACAGTGTAGTATGTCAATTGCATCTCAATAAAACTGAAAGAAACAAAATAGACACAGAGGATGACAAGCTCATGAAAAGTAGTTTACAAAAAAAAAAAAAAAGTAGTTTACCAGTTAGATGTACCATTAACATTTTTATATAAAAATTCAATAAAAAAATTTATTTTATAATATTTAAATAAAAATGTTAATACAAATTTAATGATATTAATTAAATATTTAACTTTAATTTAATTTACATTTTAATTTAACATAAATATAAACATTTTAATTCACTTGCTTCGTGAACGGAACATAGATTTGAACTTTTATTAAATAGCTAGAACGAATAATGAAAAGGTAGAGAGAAGTTGATTCTTGATTCATGTTCGACCCATGAAGGGAAAGAAAGGCATTTAGGTTAGAAAACAAGGTATGAATTTCAGGGGTCATGGGATAGCATGCTGTCCAGATCCCATGGTACTGGGGGAGACGTAGTGAGGAGTGAAGGATGGAGAGGTATAGCAAAAAGTAAAATGGACTTTGCAGTGCCTGGTAAGGACCTTAACTTGGACGCAAAGGGGAGCTCATGAATGTTCTTGAGAGCTGGCCTCAGAAACTCAAATCAATAAAGTGACAAGTGTTAAAAGAACTAAGAATGCAGGATAGTCTCCCCACCCCGCTCCACCGCACCCAGCCCCCCGCCCCCCGCCCCGCCGCCCAAGATGCCTAGGTCCTAATTCCAGGAAATCGCGAATAGATTACCTCTCAGGCAAAAGGGACTTTTCAAATGTGATTGTCAGTCTTTTTTTTTTTTTAAAGTATTTTAATTTTATTGGAGTATAGTTGACTTACAAGAGTTATCAACCTTGAAATGGGGAGATTGTTCTGGATTATCTGGGTGGGCTCAGTCTAATCACAAGAGTCTTTAAAAGCAGAGAATGTTTCAGATGAGAGTAGGTGTGACATTGCTGGCTTTGAAGAGGGAGGAAGGGGACAATAAACCAAGGAATGTGGGTGGCCTCTAAAGAAGCTGGAAAAACCAAGGAAATGGATTCTATCCCAGAGTCTCCAGAAAGGAAGGCGGCCCTGCTGATACCTTGATTTCAGCCCAGTGAGACCCCTGTCAAACTTCTAACCTACAGAACTGTGAGATAATAAATTTATGTTGTTTTAAGCCACTAAGTTTGTGGTAATTAGTTACAGCAGTGATAGTAAATTCACACACTCAGCTTCTTCACATAGAACTATGTAGAGGCCACGTTTTATTCTGCTTCCATGTAAGGCTCTCTCATGAGATCAGATGGAGAGTCTAGGGTATACGAACTGAGACGGGTTGGCAAGTAAGGCAGATGAGGAAGAGCAAAGATGTGCGTGTGTGTGTGTGTGTGTGTGTGTGTGTTTTAACTTAAAGGAGGAGAAGAAGGTAAAATGACTTGATATTGAATAACTTGTAGATTTCCTTTAAGGTAAACTCATTCCAAAATTTTCATAAATTGAATCACTTCCTTTAGGGAGAAAGACTAATTATACTTAATCAGAAGTATTCATTTGGATTGATATGTACCAGAATTCTAGCAGGTCAATTCAAAACTTCAAAGGAATAATCTATCCCTATGTCTCTAAATCTGCTCTGCTTGGTCAGTGTGGTCCCTCCATTCCATATTACTTTGAAATAATCGCAAAGACTTCCTCACATTACACTCAGCCAGCTGAGGAAACATAAAACTAGAAGGGTCCTGGGCATAGCATCCATCCATCGAGATGATTCCCAGAATTTCCAATACAATGCCATATAGGTCCTTCCTAATGTTCAAAAGGGTAACTGATAAAGGAATTTCAGGAAAAATTGCCTCTTGGGTAATACCTTTGGGTATTATCTGTATGAGTCATTTTAAACTTGCTTGACCTTGAATGGGAATGGATTTAGGAGACTGAAAAACCCAGGAGACCTGAACAGAGGTCTTTCCTCTGCCATGAGTCATTTATGCTCCTCCAGATATGAAGGAAATAGTTAATCCACTTATATGAACAATGATGTAAAGTCAAATCCATATCCAATATACAACAGAGGGGAGAGGACAGAGCCACAAAGCAATGAGAGAGGGGTTTATCAGCAGAAATTTTTGTCCCTGACAATTCCACTGTAAGTGTCTTCTACGAAGGAGTAATGATAGCCTGGGATATACCTCCCAGAGATAAAGGCAAATAATACTGAATGTGGGGCTTCAAGGGCTAATCCATTTGGGAACAGAAACAATTTATAGGAGCAATAGGCTCAAATAGAAAAGAGGAACTCAGAGTGTGGTGATCAAAAGGGGGATGGAGCTGTGACATGAAGTCCTGTGGTGGTAAAGGAATGATAGGGTTGAAATCAAGGAGATAGAAAAGTAGGCAGTTCAGGTGACTGAGACTGAGAAGAGAAGAGTATTGCTGTGATACCGCTGGACTCAAATTTTCCAGGTCCCTCCATAGGTGACATAGAAACGGCAGCAATGGGTAATGTCCTTCAGTATTTGCTTAAATAATTTTCCAGTAGCCACAATGGGAGTCCAACAGGGGTAGCTCAGAGAGAGTGTTTAATGGGGTAGGCATCTTGTTTTGCAGTTTTTCTCAACTACACATAGTGTATCTTTTCGGATTCTTCCATGTTCTAATAATAAGAGCTATACTCTTGTAAAAATTCAGGGCTGTTTGTTGTTGAACGTGGAAGGCAACATTTGGGTAGAGCATGGGCTCTGGAGTCAGGAAGACCTGGGTCTGAATGGGAGTTCTGCCCCTTACTTCCTGTATGACCCTGGGCATGTCAGGTTTTGTTTTTTGCTTTTTGTTTGCTGGGACTTCGTTTCCTCATTTGTAACATAGGGATAGTGTCATGTATATCGTAGCACTGCAATGTGTATTTAATTAAATAACTTTTATGCCTGGTACATAGTAAGTACTTAATAAAAGGTGTTTGTAATACCAATTGTGAGAATAAGTTACCCTGGGGAATTTTTTTGTTTGTTTGTTTGTTTTACTGAAGTAATCTCTTTCTCCTTTTGACTATCCATGTTGGGATCAGTAGACAGATGACCATAAGGAACAGTGAGAGAATCTGGCAGGAGCCTCCATTTTCAAAATGCACACAAAACATATCACTTACCTAAGCCAGAGGTGGAGGTAGGTGTCATGGATCATTTAAGTCTCTAGCAGTTCGGAGAAATATGTTTTCAATCATGAACTAGGAAAACACTTTCTTCTTCTCCAACACCTTCCACAGGGCGTCTTTGATCTCTTTGCTCCTCAAACTGTAAATGACAAGGTTTAGCATGGGGATCACCAGCGAACAGAACACAGATACCACCTTGTCTCTGCCGAGTAAGTAGCTGGAGTTGGGTCGCAGGTACATGAAAAGGGCCATCCCAAACAACAGAGTCACTGCCATCAGATGCGAGGCACATGTGTTGAAGGCTTTCCTTCGACCTTCCGCTGAGCAGATCTTCAAGGCAGCAGCCACTATGTAACTGTAGGAGATGAGGAGGATGAGGAATGATGTGCCCCCGCCAGGAAATTCACCACTTGACTGAAGAAAGTGTTAGAGCAAGAAAGTGCGAGGACTCAAAAACAGAAATATAGATCAATGGAACAGGATAGAAAGCCCAGAGATAAACCCACGCACATATGGTCACCTTATCTTTGATAAAGGAGGCAAGAATATATAGTGGAGAAAAGACAGCCTCTTTAATAAGTGGTGCTGGGAAAACTGGACAGCTACACGTAAGAGAATGAAATTAGAACACTCCCTAACACCATACACAAAAATAAACTCAAAATGGATTAAAGACCTAAATGTTAGGCCAGAGAGTATAAAACTCTTAGAGGAAAACATAGGCAGAACACTCTATGACATAAATCACAGCAAGATCCTTTTTGACCCACCTCCTAGAGAAATGGAAATAAAAACAAAAATAAAAAAATCGGACCTAATGAAAATTAAAAGCTTTTGCACAGCAAAGGAAACCATAAACAAGATGAAAAGACCACCCTCAGAATGCAAGAAAATATTTGCAAACGAAGCAACTGACAAAGGATTAATCTCCAAAATTTGCAAGCAGTTCAATATCAAAAAAAACAAACAACCCAATCCAAAAATGGACAGAAGACCTAAATAGACATTTCTCCAAAGAAGATATACAGATTGCCAACAAACACATGAAAGGATGCTCAACATCATTAATCATTAGAGAAATGCAAATCAAAACTACAATGAGGTATCATCTCACACTGGTCAGAATGGTCATCATCAAAAAATCTACAAACAATAAATGCTGGAGAGGGTGTGGAGAAAAGGGAACACTCTTGCACTGTTGGTGGGAATGTAAATTGATACAGCCACTATTGAGAACAGTATGGAGGTTCCTTAAAAAACTAAAAACAGAACTACCATGTGACCCAGCAATCCCACTACTGGGCATATACCCTGAGAAAACCATAATTCAAAAAGAGTCATGTACCAAAATGTTCACTGCAGCTCTATTTACAATAGCCAGGACATGGAAGCAACGTAAGTGTCCATCAACAGATGAATGGGTAAAGAAGATGTGGCACATATATACAATGGAATATTACTCAGCCATAAAAAGAAATGAAACTGAGTTATTTGTAGCGATGTGGATGGACCTAGAGACTGTCATACAGAGTGAAGTAAGTCAGAAAGAGAAAAACAAATACCGTATGCTAACACATATATATGGAATCTAAGAAAAAAAAAAAAAGAAAAAGAAAAAAAAATAGTCAGAAGAACTTAGGGGCAAGACAGGAATAAAGATGTAGACCTACTAGATAATGGACTTGAGGATACGGGGAGGGGGAAGGGTAAGCTGAGACAAAGTGAGAGAGTGGTATGGACATATATACACTACCAAATGTAAAATAGATAGCTAGTGGGAAGCAGCCGCATAGCACAGGGAGATCAGCTCGGTGCTTTGTGACCGCCTAGAGGGGTGGGATAGGGAGGGTGGGAGGAGGTGCAAGAGGGAGGGGATATGGGGATATATGTATATGTATGACTGATTCACTTTGTTATAAAGCAGAAACTAACACACCATTGTAAAGCAATTATACTCCAATAAAGATGTTAGAAAAAAATAAATAAATAAAGATGGTTTCACTCACATGAGGAAAAAAAAAAAAAAAAGTGCCCGGACTGGTGGAAGGTCACAGAAGAAATGGTTGACGATGTTGGGTCCGCAGAAGTGGAGCCGAAACATGGAGCTGGCTTGAACCAGGGAGCTCAGGAAGCCACCGACATAGGCCCCAACCACCATGCGTGTACAGAGGCCCTGGGACATGACAGCAGTGTACAGCAGGGGGGCTGGAAATGGTGGCGTATCGGTTGTACGCCATAGAAGTCAGGAGGAAGCACTCAGTTAGACATATGCCGACAAAAAAAAAGAACTGAGCAGCACAGCCCAAGAATGATATGGTCTTCTGCTCCTGGAAGAAGTCAATGAGCATTTTGGGAGCCCTCACCCAATTCTGAGTAGGGTCCACCATTTAGCAAGTTAGGGACCTGAGGTCCGTGATGTGGTTCAGGTTGTTTGGGGCAGCTGTTCAGGTTAGCAGAAAAGGGATAAGGTAGTGGTTATGATTCTGGGTAGGCTTCAGGACAAGCCGGGTTCTAATCCTGACTCTGCCACTTGCCAGTGGTGGGATATTGAACAACTCATTCCTCTGTTCTGAGTCTCAATTTCTCTATTTGCAAAACAGGGATAACAGTGACTACGGAGTTGTTTGAGGATCAGTTAACAGAGTTGTTAGAGGATCGCGTGAGACAATGTGTGAAATGTTCGTGGGTCCTGAGATAGAATGTTTGCTTAATAAATTGGCACTGTGATTGCTATCAGCAGTGAATATTCCTTAAATAATTATTTATGAAACTGAGCCTTTTTTGAAAACAATTCCTCCTCATGTGATAGGTTAAAGTATGCTTTTATTACAGAAATAAGGAGTTTACTGATGGACCATATAGGATTATAAGACATGTACAGGAGTGAGGTTGCAGAATTTGATGATCTGGAGGTTGATGTGTCAACTGAAAGCCTGTTTGAATGTTGCCATTAGGAGGGAAAACTTTCATATTTAAGAATGAAATTTCCCATCCCCAGAAACAGAAAGTGAGGCTGGGCATATTGAAACAAGAAGAGAAGCTTATCCAGGGTTTTATTCTCACATATGGATGCCCTGAATGTTATTCTAGACCCTTAAATGGAAGTTATCTTAAGGGTTTATGAAGCACTTTACATCGCTGAACTCTGCTCACAAAGAGGTGCTTCTTCCCTTGAGAGAGAAAGGAAATCTCCTTCATTCTTGCAGCAAACTCTGGGAGGTTCAGTTTGGTCTGAATCTGGACTCCCTGTGATCCTGTGGTGTAGATATAATCAACACCAAGCCTATTTTACAGAGCTGAAGAGAGTTTGAGGGGCTCAGTGACTTTGTTGGATTTATAGGTGCTGGAGCTGCATCTTTGTGAATAACACTAGCCTTCAAAGCCATGGTGAAGAGATGACAATGCAGTAAAATGAACAATCTAGCACGTGGAAGACAGGCAGAAACTGATGGGATCTGGTAGCACTGATTTATAACTCAACTCATCTGTTATGAAAGATCTTTAAGAAAGTGTTAAATTTTATAACTAAATATGCCTAATCTGAGTTTAACAGATGCAGTTGGGAATGCAAGGAAAAAAAAAATGCAATAATGACAAGGAGAACCTCAGCCAAACTGGTTTTCTGTGATCTTTCCGTCCTTCCTGACCATGATGCCTCCTCCCCTCCCTGGGCAAGAGCCCGGTGCCCTCAAGGTCTTGCTCTTCTAGGTCTGTCTATCATCTGGATGTACAAATGATTGATGGGACTGAATGAGTCCCTCTCCATGTAAAGTGAGAATTCAAATGTGCCAAGACATTAAGATTCAGATGGCAAAATTCAAGTCATCAGTCAGAAGAGAGAAGAAGTGTTTCGGAGGTTAGAGGTCTCTGCATTGTTTGGAAAATCTGCTATGTAAAGTCTGCCCCCATTACAGCCTTTCCAAATTGCTTTTCAGACAACTTGTTAATAATTGGGGCCATGTTCAGGGGCATAGAAATTCCTTCAGAAATTTTATGTCTGCTTAATTCTATTCCTAGTTGCAAGGATTTAACATGGTTCCAGATGCCCATCAAAGGAGCACCAAGGTAGAACCAAGATTGGGGCTGAATTTGGGCAAAACAGGTAGAATTGAGAGGTTCGTGGGGAAAAAACTGAAAACCAAATAACTCTTTCATCATCTACATAGGCTCCTAGATCTAGGGTGCTCTATAAGGTAAGATTAATATGGACATGAACATGAAAAGTAAAAGATGAATGACTGCACTTACCCCACCCTCTTGTTGCGTCTGTCATTTAGCTTCTACTTGTCTTGCGTTCTGCTTTGGAAGGAGTCTAATCATGCTTCAGTACCTGCTTCCGGTGCCCAAAGTGCTAACAAGTTTGAAGAGCAAGTTTGAGGTTGGTTTGTTCACCAAAGATAAAAATATCCACTTGTAGCATAGAATGTGTGTTTGTGGGCAGAGAAGTAGAGGGAAAAGATGTATCGGGAGAAGAAGGAGAGGATGTAATCTTTAAGAATCTCTTCTGGTATCAACTAATGTCTGCATTTGAGGTCATTTTGGAAGTTTTAAAAGCTGGGGTTGGGGGTGAATTTGAGAAAGGGCTTTTTCTCTCTCCTTGGAGATGTTTTATTACATTTGCCCTGGAGGGTTTTTTCTTTTTGAAAGAGAAAGGAATGTATCACCCAAACTTCACAGATTTGTAGTTAATTGGTCTCTGGGGTGGCATGGAGAACACATATTCACGTAAATGCTCTGAAGACAATGCTTATTAAGCTCTATCCCAGTGGCCAGGTCCTCCGATCCCCCAAGGCTAATCAAGATCTCTTCTGGTACTTCCTGAACAAACTCAGGATAGCAGCGGAACACAAAGGATAAGATAAACACTTACTCTGTAGAAGAAAACACGATTGTATATATATATACATATATATATATATATATATATATATATATATATATATATATGTATATATATATATATATATTTTTTTAAGAAAGTTACTTCTGTTTATATCTATATAATATATACCCCCAGAAATAATTGTATTGTATATACACATTGCATATAATTATGCAATGTGTATATACACATGTATTCACATTTACTTTCTTCCACTCCTTCATAGAACCTCTTTGGCCTGAAATATGTTAGATGAAGGGGAACTCAATCTTACCAAGTTCCTACTATGTGCTAAGCTATGCGCTAACTGTACTGGGTGCTTTATGTGTGTTAACTTACTAAATACTCCAAAATCCCCCTTGAAGAGGAGGAAACTGAAATTTGGAGAAGCTAAATAAATTGCTCAAAATCTTACAGTTAGTTAGGGATTGGTTAAATATTTGAACCCATGACTATGTGACACCAAATCCTGCATATGAATATATGGTATATGCTGTTGTTTTCTTTATTATATTTGTTGTGATGATTGTGATCAGTGGTCTTTTTTAAAAATAAATTTATTTATTATTTATTTTTGGCTGCATTGGGTCTTCGTTGCTACACGTGGGCTTTCTCTAGTTGCGGCGAGCGGGGTCTACTCTTTGTTGCAGAGCATGGGCTCCAAGCACGCGGGCTTCAGTAGTTGTGGCACAGGGGCTCAGTAGGTGTGGCTCACGGGCCCTAGAGCACAGGCTCAGTAGTTGTGTCGCACGGGCTTAGTTGCTCTGTGGCATGTGGGATCTTCCCAGGCCAGGGCTCGAACACATGTCCCTTGCATTGGCAGGCGGATTCTTAACCACTGTGCAAACCAGGGAAGTCCCGTGATCAGTGGTCTTTGATGTTACTACCATGACTCACTGAAGACCCAGATGATGGTTGTCATTTTTTAGTAATAAAATATTTTTATTTTTAAAAATTAATTAATTTTTTAATTTTATTTTTTTGTATCTTTTAAAATGTTTTCGTTTTTATTTTTTTATTTAAAAAAATTTTTTTAACATCTTTATTGGAGTATAATTGCTTTACAGTGTTGTTAGTTTCTGCTGTATAACAGAGTGAATCAGCTATATGTATACATATATCTCCATATCTCCTCCCTCTTGTGTCTCCCTCCCATTCTCCCTCCCACACCTCTAGGTGGTCGCAAAGTACGGAGCTGATCTCCCTGTGCTATGCAGCTGCTTCCTACTAGCTATCTATTTAACATTTGGTAGTGTATATATGTCAATGCTACTCTCACTTCGTCCTAGCTTACACTTTCCCCCCTCCCCCCGCACCATGTCCTCAAGTCCATTCTCTACGTCTGTGTCTTTATTCATGTCCTGCCCCTAGGTTCATCAGAACCATTTCTTTTTAGATTCCATATATATGTGTTAGCATACAGTATTTGTTTTTCTCTTTCTGACTTACTTTACTCTATATGACAGACTCTAGGTCCATCCACCTCACTACAAATAACTCAATTTTTAAAAAGTTGTTAATTTAATTAAAAATTTTAATTAAGGGCTTCCCTGGTGGCGCAGTGGTTGGGAGTCTGCCTGCAAATGCAGGGGACACGGGTTCGAGCCCTGGCCTGGGAAGATCCCACATGCCGCGGAGCAACTGGGCCCGTGAGCCACAATTACTGAGCCTGCGCGTCTGGAGCCTGTGCTCCGCAACGGGAGAGGCCGCGACAATGAGAAGTCCGTGCACCGCGATGAAGAGTGGCCCCCACTCGCCGCAACTGGAGAAAGCCCTCGCACAGAAACGAAGACCCAACACAGCCAAAAAAATAAATTAATTAATTTTAAAAATTTTAATTAAATTAGTTTAAATTTAAATTAAATTTAACTTAAATTAAATTTAAATTAATTTTAATACATTTTTTAATTTTTTAAAATTAAAAATATTTTTATATCTTTTAAAATATTTTTAAATTAAGGCATGTACGTAGCTTTTTTAGACATGATGCTATTGAACACTTATACACTACAGAATAGTGTAAACATAAATTTTATGTGCACTGGGAAACCAAAAAATTCTTGAGACTCCCTTTACTGTGATTTCCACTTTATTGCAGTGGTCTGGAATCAAACCCACAATATCTCCGAGGTATTCCTGTATTCCCCCAGGATTTTCCCCAAATAAATCGACAATATCTTTCAAGCTTGGGAGGAATAATTTCTCTTCTAAAAGGTTATAGTTTGCACTTATTCTCCTGGAGTATGCTGATTTTGAATCTAATAACAGGCTGGTAGCAATAAAGCCTGGTTTGGTAGGTCTTGACATAAATAGGCATCCTCTTGCAAGGCAATTGCTTCACATGAGGTTAAGAAATGTCACTGAGCAAGGAATGGCTAGTCTCTTCAGACAGGTTAAGAGGGATAGTCTCATGGCTAGGGAAGCTCAGGGTAATTCGGGAGTTCAAGATTATCAGCTTCATTTGAGCCTACTAATAAGTACCTGGTCCGAATCTCAGGGTCTTGTTCTTTTTCAAACACGTCATTACATTAACTAAAGAGGATCTGCAACCCACACAGTTAAACTTGGTCCTGCTTTTAAGTCTTATCAACCCTGAATCTACAATAAATAAAATATTATTTTAGTTGGAGAGGGTGTGGGGAAAATGGAACCCACCTACACTGTTGGTGGGAATGTAAATTGGTGCAGCCACTATGGAAAACAGTATGGAGGTTCCTTAAAAAACTAAAAATAGAGTTACCATATGATCCAGCAATCCCACTCTTGGGCATATATCTGGAAAAGACAAAAACTCTAACTTGAAAAGATACACGCACCGCAATGTTCATAGTGGCATTAGTTATAGTAACCAAGACATGGAAGCAACCTAAGAGCCCATCAACAGATGATTGGTTTAAGAAGATGTCACACACACAAACACACACACACACACACACACATGCTGGAATATTAATCAACCATAAAAAAGAATGAAATATTGCCATTTGCAGCAACATGAATGGACCTAGAGAATATCAAACTAAGTGAAGTCAGTCAGAAAGAGAAAGGCAAATATATGATATCACTTATATGCGGAATCTAAAAAATAATACACGTGAATAATACAAATGAATCTATATACAAAGCAGAAACAGACTCACAGGTATAGAATACAAACTTATGTTTACCAAAGGGGAAAGGGATGAGGGAGGGGCAAATTAGGAGTATGGGATAAACAGATACAAACTACTGTACATAAAATAGATAAGCAACAAGGATTTACTGTATAGTACAGGGAACTATATTCAATATCTTGTAATAATCTATAATGGAAAAGAATATGAATATATAAATATATAACTGAAAAAAAGAATTAAAATAGCCTGTATTGCTAGCTTTATATATATAGCTGGCTATATATATATATATATATATGCATAAAATAGAGGCACTCCAGTTGTCTGGGAAGTGAGCTGAGGGTTTAAAACCCCAAGCGTATCATTTTTTTGCTGTAAGCTCTCTAGTGGAGTCAAAAACAAACAGGCCATCTAATAGTCATAGTAGTCGTCATTACTAACATAATGATCAAGT
Organism: Balaenoptera borealis; assembly: GCF_965194805.1. NCBI lineage: Eukaryota > Metazoa > Chordata > Mammalia > Artiodactyla > Balaenopteridae > Balaenoptera > Balaenoptera borealis. Next base: position 11,477,186 of record NC_138868.1, read on the forward strand.
GCAGCAGTTGCTTGGTTTTCCAAAGTTTGCCTTCAGTGAAAACTTCATCTGAAGCAATTTCATTATTATATAAGCAACATATGAGCAAAGTCCTTATCTTGTCTTCTGTTATGTGTGTTTCTAGCTTCATCAACTGGAATACTAAAGAATGCACCGCATAGATCAATTACAGTAAAGAATTTACTCCAGTGGGAATGGTGTTAGTAACGTATGAAGGTAGGAAAAACAGGATGTTGAGAGATAACAACTTTGTTTATTGCTTGAAGGTTGTTTATTGCTTGAAGGTCCTGGACAAACCTCCACCCTTGGCCCTTAGGTTTTCTCACTGGTAAAATGAGGTTGTTACAGGGACTAGAGCAAGAGATAATGAGGCCTTGAATCTTGTAATCTTCTATTATGGGCTTTATGCCTTGAAGGGCTTCTTGACTTATAGGGTATTGATTAATTCTGAGAAGACGTTTTGAAGGATCTATTTGAACCTTGATTGGGAGATGCACTGTGAATTTTGCCAACATCAGTTGGAGATTTTGCCCGTAAGGAGAATGGTAGTTAATTCGATAAGGACAAATGATCAGTGTTTCCAGAATCAGCTCTAGTACTGTCACAGATGGAACAAATAAAAGATGTCAAAGTTTCATTTAATTTACATGGTTGGTTAGTTTGATGACTACTGTCAAATTCTAGGATTATTTCCCCCTTTTGGGAGAAAGAAATTCGAGCGTGATACTTCTCTAAGAACTCTCAGACTAATAAATGGGTGGGGTGGAGGAACTAAGGAAAAGAGGGTGTGTATCTCTCAAAGGGCTTAAACAATAGGGGATAGGTTCAGAGACAGGAACCTCTTGAGGTTCATTAGAGATCTCCACTATTTGAACTGTTTTAGGACTCCAAGGCAGGGGCTGTTTTGTAATAGCAGGGTTGAGCACCAAGAATGTGGCTCTGGGTCAGTTAGGACTGGAAGAGATTCATCTCCAATCTGGAGAAATGTTTCTCCAAACAGATTAAGAGGGAGGATTGGGAAGAGCCCCTGTAGTTCCTTGGAGCCTCATCATTGAGAATTGGGAGGATGCTGGAAAGATTTGTTAGAGAGCTGAAAGTACTTAGATTTATAACAATATTTTTTCCAATGTCCTGGCTCTTTGCAATAACAGAAACTAGGAGGGTTTGGCTTCATTTACTAGAGTTGAAGGTTAAAAATTATGGTGGTCTTTCTCTTAGGTGACTCATCTAGTGTATGAGAGAGCTGGTTTGCCAGATTAACTAAATCTGGGGTGGACATAGTTTCTCATTCCATCCTGGTCCTTTTTACTAGAAGAGAAAGGTCCCAGTTCAACCCATAAATAAACATAGAGTTAGGGACTTCCCTGGTGGCACAGTGGTTAAGAATCCACCTGCCAATGCAGGGGACACGGGTTCAAGCCCTGGTCCGGGAAGATCTCACATGCCACGGAGCAACTAAGCCCGTGCGCTACAACCACTGAGCCTGCGCTCTAGAGCCCGCGAGCCACAACTACTGAGCTCGCGTGCTGCAACTACTGAAGCCCGCGCGCCTAGAGCCTGTGCTCTGCAACAAGAGAAGCCACCTCAATGAGAAGCCCACGCACCACAATGAAGAGTAGCCCCCGCCCACCGCAACTAGAGAAAGCCCGCGCACAGCAACAAAGACCCAGTGCAGCCAAAAATAAATAAATTAATTTAAAAAAACCCAAAAACATAGAGTTAAAGCTACCCAAGTGGAATTAACATCTGAAGGAAGACCAGAATTTTCTTTAAAAATAATCTGAAGTTGATTGTAATAGTTATGAACAGGCTCAGCAGATTTTTGTGTGGAAACCTGAATTTCACTCCAACCAACAGGTTGCTATTTAAAATTTTTGCTGCAATTTTCAGTATATCAATGGTTAAGAAATTTTCATTTCATTTGTTAATCAACACATAATTTCCTAATGACTCATTTTGAGTTGAAGTCTTATCTAGTAATTCCAAAGAGTCTAATATACTCTAATGCTTTCCAGAAGTATAATGTTCACATTATTCATAAGTAATTAGTGTTCCTAATAATATTAATCTCATAATAATAAAAAATTGACACTGACAGCAAAGGTAATTGTTTATAAAAAAATCACTATGCCAAGATTTTCTGAAAATGAAAGTCTTTTTAAAACTATGTCCAGGGGCTTCCCTGGTAGCGCAGTGGTTGAGAATCTGCCTGCCGATGCAGGGGACACGGGTTTGAGCCCTGGTCTGGGAAGATCCCACATGCCGCGGAGCAACTGGGCCCGTGAGCCACAATTACTGAGCCTGCGCGTCTGGAGCCTGTGCTCCGCAACAAGAGAGGCCGCGATAGTGAGAGGCCCACGCACCGCGATGAAGAGTGGCCCCCACTTGCCGCAGCTAGAGAAAGCCCTCGCACAGTAAACGAAGACCCAACACAGCCATAAATAAATAAATAAATAATTCCCATAAAAAAAAAACCAAACAAACAAAAACTAAGACCCAGCACAGCCAGAAATAAATAAATAAATAAATAAATTTATTTAAAAAAAAAAAAACTATGTCCAAATTAGTTGGCATTTTAATTAAAACATATAGTTAGCTTGTGTTTAATGAAAACATATAGTTAGCTGGGAACAATAATAATATACATTACCATGCATTTCTAATAAACTGGTATCAGAATATTATAGTTGGAGGTATTTCTTCACAGACAAATTGGAATTTAAAAATCAAAATGATAATCTGTCCTATTTGAATAGTTCTTATATAATGGTTTTCGTATGGGTTGTATATCATAGGATCCTCCCACAAATATACAATGTTGACATATTTAGGTGCATCTCACAGATGAATGAAGGGCTTATGTGAGATCATTTGAGGGTCACAAGACCACACGGATGAAAATAGGCAGGATTCAATCCTGTGCCATGTGATAACATTACCACTTTTTTTTTTTGAAACTATGATGCCTACTCTTTGAGACTGTTCTTTCATTATGTCTTGATGCCTCTTTTTAAGAATTAAACAGTATGATTTGTGTAAAATGGTACTGTGAGTGTGAATTTGTAACTTAACTGTTCTCAATTACATTATCCTTCTCAGAATATATTTGTTTATTAATGTTATTCAACACTTACAATATGCTCAGTAAATTCCCCATCTCCCTGGTCTGGTTTCTTTCCCAGAATTAAACTGCATGAAAGTATCAAGCTCAGGTACTTGAGGAGCTCATGGTAGAGTGCTTAGAGCATGATGAGCATATAATGTTTTTGAGGAAGGTCAATTACTACTGCAATGCTGGGTTCTCTTGTGGATTTTAGTCCCCCAGTCACCTCTTAAAACTCACCCTACAATTTAGGCATACTTCTACCAGGTGGTAGCAACATTTCATAGTGGGGCTAAACTAGCAGGCATCTCTGAAGATAATGGTTTGTTAATAGTTATCTCAGTTGTAACCATGCTGTTTGGGTTCTTAAGGTCTTCTACATTAGCTCTTTTGTTTCAGAGTTAAAAACAGGTCCACAGAGGCCAAGAGCCTAATCCCCCACAGTAGGATGAGAAATGGAACTTAGTTTCTATGACTTCTAGCTTAGTACTTTCCTCTTGCATATATATTTTAAAGACCTCCTAGAGCTCTACCCACCACCAGACCCTCCCATCAAGCCTCTTAGATAGCCTCAACCACCAGAGGGCAGACAGCAGAAGCAAGAAAAATTACAATCCTGCAGCCTGTGGAACAAAAACCACATTCACAGAAAGATAGACAAGATGAAAAGGCAGAGGGCTATATACCAGATGAAGGAACAAGATAAAACCCCAGAAAAACAACTAAATGAAGTGGAGATAGGCAACCTTCCAGAAAAAGAATTCAGAATAATGATAGTGAAGATGATCCAGGACCTCGGAATAAGAATGGAGGCAAAGATCGAGAAGATGCAAGAAATGTTTAACAAAGACCTAGAAGAATTAAAGAACAAACAAACAGAGATGAACAATACAATAACTGAAATGAAAACTACACTAGAAGGAATCAATAGCAGAATAACTGAGGCAGAAGAACGGATAAGTGACCTGGAAGACAGAATGGTGGAATTCACTGCTGTGGAACAGTCTAAAGAAAAAAGAATGAAAAGAAATGAAGACAGCCTAAGAGACCTCTGGGACAACTTTAAACGCAACAACATTCGCATTATAGGGGTCCCAGAAGGAGAAGAGAGAGAGAAAGGACCAGAGAAAATATTTGAAGAGATTATAGTCGAAAACTTCCCTAACATGGGAAAGGAAATAACCACCCAAGTCCAGGAAGCACAGCGTGTCCCATACAGGATAAACCCAAGGAGAAACACGCTGAGACACATAGTAATCAAATTGGCAAAAATTAAAGACAAAGAAAAATTATTGAAAGCAGCAAGGGAAAAACGACAAATAACATACAAGGGAACTCCCATAAGGTTAACAGCTGATTTCTCAGCAGAAACTCTACAAGCCAGAAGGGAGTGGCCGAATATATCAAGTGATGAAAGAGAAGAACCTACAACCAAGATTACTCTACCCGGCAAGGATCTCATTTAGATTTGATGGGGAAATCAAAAGCTTTACAGACAAGCAAAAGCTAAGAGAATTCAGCACCACCAAACCAACTCTACAACAAATGCTAAAGCAACTTCTCTAAGTGGAAAACACAAGAGAAGAAAAGGACCTACAAAAACAAACCCAAAACAATTAAGAAAATGGTCATAGGAACATACATATCGATAATTACCTTAAACGTGAATGGATTACATGCTCCAACCAAAAGACACAGGCTTGCTGAATGGATACAAAAAAAAGACCCAAATATATGTTATCTACAAGAGACCCACTTCAGACCTAGGGAGGCATACAGACTGAAAGTGAGGGGATGGAAAAAGATATTCCATGCAAATGGAAATCAAAAGAAAGCTGGAGTAGCAATACTCATATCAGATAAAATAGACTTTAAAATAAAGAATGTTACAAGAGATAAGGAAGGACACTACATAATGATCAAGGGATCAATCCAAGAAGAAGATATAACAATTATAAATATATATGCACCCAACATAGGAGCACCTCAGTACATAAGGCAACTGCTAACAGCTATAAAAGAGGAAATCGACAGTAACACAATAATAGTGGGGGACTTTAACACCTCACTTACACCAATGGACAGATCATCCAAAATGAAAATAAATAAGGAAACAGAAGCTTTAAATGACACAATAGACCAGATAGATTTAATTGATATTTATAGGACATTCCATCCAAAAACAGCAGATTACACTTTCTTCTCAAGTGCGCACGGAAAATTCTCCAGGAAAGATCACATCTTGGGTCACAAATCAAGACTCAGTAAATTTAAGAAAATTGAAATCATATCAAGCATCTTTTTGGACCAAAATGCTATGAGATTAGAAATGAATTACAGGGAAAAACACGTAAAAAACACAAACACATGGAGGCTAAACAATATGTTACTAAATAACCAAGACATCACTGAAGAAGTCAAAGAGGAAATCAAAAAATACCAAGAGACAAATGACAATAAAAACACGGTGATCCAAAACCTATGGGATGCAGCAAAAGCAATTCTAAGAGGGAAGTTTATAGCTATACAAGCCTACCTCAAGAAACAAGAAAAATCTCAAGTAAACAATCTAACATTACACCTAAAGCAACTAGAGAAAAAAGAACAAACAAAACCCAAAGCTAGCAGAAGGAAAGAAATCATAAAGATCAGAGCAGAAATAAATGAAATAGAAACAAAGAAAACAATAGCAAAGATCAATAAAACTAAAAGCTGGTTCTTTGAAAAGATAAATAAAATTGATAAAATATTAGCCAGACTCATCAAGAAAAAGAGGGAGAGGACTCAAATCAATAAAATTAGAAATGAAAAAGAAGAAGTTACAACAGACACTGCAGAAATACAAAGCATCCTAAGAGACTACTACAAGCAACTCTATGCCAATAAAATGGACAACCTGGAAGAAATGGACAAGTTCTTAGAAAGGTATAACCTTCCAAGATTGAACCAGGAAGAAACAGAAAATATGAACAGACCAATCACAAGTAATGAAATTGAAACTGTGATTAAAAATCTTCCAACAAACAAAAGTCCAGGACCAGATGGCTTCACAGGTGAATTCTATCAAACATTTAGAGAAGAGCTAACACCCATCCTTTTCAAACTCTTCCAAAAAATTGCAGAAGAAGGAACACTCCCGAACTCATTCTATGAGGCCACCATCACCCTGATACCGAAACCAAAGATACTACAAAAAAAGAAAATTACAGACCAATATCACTGATGAATATAGATGCAAAAATCCTCAATAAAATACTAGCAAACAGAATCCAACAACACATTAAAAGGATCATACACCACGGTCAAGTGGGATTTATCCCAGGGATGCAAGGATTCTTCAATATACGCAAATCAATCAATGATACACCATATTAACAAATTGAAGAATAAAAAACATATGATCATCTTAATAGATGCAGAAAAAGCTTTTGACAAAATTCAACACCCATTTATGATAAAAACGCTCGAGAAAGTTGGCATAGAGGGAACCTACCTCAACATAATAAAGGCCATATACGACAAACCCACAGCAAACATCATTCTCAATGGTGAAAAACTGAAAGCATTTCCTCTAGGAACAGGAACGAGACAAGGATGTCCACTCTCACCACTATTATTCAACATAGTTTTGGAAGTTTTAGCCATGGCAATCAGAGAAGAAAAAGAAATAAAAGGAATACAAGTTGGAAAAGAAGAAGTAAAACTGTCACTGTTTGCAGATGACATGATACTATACATAGAGAATCCTAAAAATGCCACCAGAAAACTGCTAGAGCTAATCAATGCATTTGGTAAAGTTGCAGGATACAAAATTAATGTACAGAAATCTCTTGCATTCCTATACACTAATGATGAAAAATCTGAAAGAGAAATTAAGGAAACACTTCCATTTACCACTGTAACAAAAAGAATAAAATACCTAGGAATAAAGCTACCTAGGGAGACAAAAGACCTGTATGCAGAAAACTATAAGACACTGATGAAAGAAATTAAAGATGATACCAACAGATGGAGAGATATACCATGTTCTTGGATTGGAAGAATCAATATTGTGAAAATGACTATACTACCCAAAGCAATCTACAGATGCAATGCCATCCCTATCAAATTACCAATGGCATTTTTTACGGAACTAGAACAAATAATCTTAAAATTTTTATGGAGACACAAAAGACCCCGAATAGCCAAATCAGTCTTGAGGGAAAAAAACGGAGCTAGAGGAATCAGACTCCCTGACTTCAGACTATACTACAAAGCTACAGTAATCAAGACAATATGGTACTGGCACAAAAACAGAAACATAGATCAATGGAACAAGGTAGAAAGCCCAGAGGTAAACCCACGCACCTATGGTCAACTAATCTATGACAAAGGAGGCAAAGATATACAATGGAGAAAAGACAGTCTCTTCAATAAGTGGTGCTGGGAAAACTGGACAGCTACATGTAAAAGAATGAAATTAGAACAGTCCCTAACACCATACACAAAAATAAACTCAAAATGGATTCGAGACCTAAATGTAAGACTGGACACTATAAAACTCTTAGAGGAAAACATAGGAAGAACACTCTTTGACATAAATCACAGCAAGATCTTTTTTGATCCACCTCCTAGAGTAATGGAAATAAAAACAAAAATAAACAAATGGGACCTAATGAAACTTCAAAGCTTTTGCACAGCAAAGGAAACCATAAACAAGACCAAAAGACAAACCTCAGAATGGGAGAAAATATTTGCAAATGAATCAACGGACAAAGGATTGATCTCCAAAATATATAAACAGCTCATTCAGCTCAATATTAAAGAAACAAACACCCCAATCCAAAAATGGACAGAAGACCTAAATAGACATTTCTCCAAAGAAGACATACAGATGGCCAAGAAGTGCATGAAAAGCTGCTCAACATCACTAATTATTAGAGAAATGCAAATCAAAACTACAATGAGGTATCACCTCACACCAGTTAGAATGGGCATCATCAGAAAATCTACAAACAACAAATGCTGGAGAGGGTGCGGAGAAAAGGCAACCCTCTTGTACTGTTGGTGGGAATGTAAATTGATACAGCCACTATGGAGAACAGTATGGAGGTTCCGTAAAAAACTAAAAATAGATTTACCATATGATTCAGCAATCCCACTGCTGGGCATATACCCTGAGAAAGCCATAGTTCAAAAAGACACATGCACCCCAATGTTCATTGCAGCACTATTTACAATAGCCAGGTCATGGAAGCAACCTAAATGCCCATCAAGAAACGAATGGATAAAGAAGTTGTGGTACATACATACAATGGAATATTACTCAGCCATAAAAAGGAACAAAACTGAGTCATTTGTTGAGATGTGGCTGGACCTAGAGACTGTCATACAGAGTGAAGTAAGTCAGAAGGAGAAAAACAAATATCGTATATTAATGCATATATGTGGAACCTAGAAAAATGGTACAGATGAGCCGGTTTGCAGGGCAGAAGTTGAGACACAGATGTAGAGAACAAATGTATGGACACCAAGGAGGGGAAACCGCGGTGGGGTGGGGATGGTGGTGTTCTGAATTGGGCGATTGGGATTGACATGTATACACTGATGTGTATAAAATTGATGACTAATAAGAACCTGCAGTAGAGACAAACACACAAACAAACAAAAACAACTAATACTAAACTTTGTTTGGGTTATTTGTATGGAAATATGTTAATATAAATGTTTCAGACATTGCATGAAATTTCTAAAAATCTTATATGTTCTGGTATAATGTTATAAGTCATAATTCTAGTTATTACTTTAAAATATATATCTCAGAAATAAAAAAAACAAACAAACATACAAACAAAAAGACTAGTCTACAGTGATACCAGGTATTTAATTTGCTTGATTTCCTTTTCCTGAATAGACTGATCATCTAGTTTTTAGAAGAATGACTTCACAGTCACGTTGTTTTCATCAACCCTATTCAGACTTCAGAAAATGCTGGTGAATTTTTATTGGAAGCATTTGATTCTCAGTGGATGCCTAGAGAGAACGAGACTTCTAAACTCACCCATTAACAGTAGAAGTGAGAATAGAAATGAAATATTTGTTGATGGACACATAAGATTTTCATACTCAAAAAAAGATAGTGCCTAATTCATTTGAAATACTTAAGTACATTTTATGAGTTTAAAATATTTTGATCATTGTATCATAAAATAGTAGAAAAATTCAACTACATCAATTTCTGTGGGTTCAGTGTTGTTGTTTAGGGGCCAGTATTCATGGTTAGGGAGCAGAGAACTTAACCAGAGGTGCATGAAAATATCTCTGGCTTTCAGGAAATTAAAACCTAGCTTGGGAAATCATTGTGTATTATCTATTTGTCATAAGAACAAAACAAGATAAAAATTCCCTGGAGTTTTAATATAAATTGAGTCATGAGGAGGTAGAAAAATGGAAATTTGATAATTTAATAATAATATTAGAAACAAAAATAGAGCAACCTTCTACCCTGTTCCAAGAATTATGTAAGGTCCCATAGGTGTAAGATTTCATGCTATCTTTACCATGACCCTACCACCAATCTTGATATCCCTATTTCACAAATGAAGAAATTGAGCTTCAGAAAGATTAAAGTAGCTTGGTCAAGTCATGCAGTAAGTGCTATTGGCCCAAGACTCTAATGCCCATGTTCTTCCTCCTCTTCCAAGTCTATGAAGTTCATATTCATTCAGGATTATACCTAGAATCCCTTTCTGAAAAAGTCCTTTTCAGTTTATTAAGAGTTTTCGGTAATTGGTGTTATCTCTCAATGAACAAATACATTCTTGCCATTAGTTTATGACTGGAGTTGAAAATGCAATCAATATCCTTCTATAGTCAGGATAACCATGCAGGATACTAGAGTTATGTTTCTAAGTACATTGTTGTGACATAATCTTAGGAAATACTTTTGCAAACTTATAATGTGGTAGAGAATCAAAAATAATATGAGGAAGTTACTAGCATTGTGACCATTTCACAGATGAAGAAACAGAGACTTGAAAGAGTTGAGTAGCTTGTTCAGGAGCACACAGGTAGCAGAGATGGGATTTGAAACCATATCTATTTGACTTGAACATCATTAAGCTATACTGTCTGTAAAATAGTAACCTCTCTCCCTTAATTCCCACATCCATTAATAAACAATCCTGAATAGCATGTACTTGGAGATCTTTAGATGAAAACCTTATTTTGATGTTCATACTATTAACACATCTCCCTTCATAGTAATTATTTATTTAGGCGTCTGCCTTCCCTGAGAGACTGCAAGCTCTTTGATGATAAAGTCTATGTGCTATTCTCACTATAGTCTCAGTAGTCCAGTATTTGCACATACTGGACACTTAGTGTTTGGGGAAAGAAGAGAGAAAAGGAGGGGGGAAGGAAGGGGAGAGGGAGGGAGACACATAAGTCAGAGAGTATCCACTGTGTTCCTCTCTTATGATGTCATGTAAAAGTGAGGGGCCCAGATTATGCTGTTGAAGTTGGGTATGCTTCAGATACATTCTACAAATTGTTTGTAGGTAATCATTCACAGCATCCTTATTCCTGGTTTGGGACCCTACAAAGGAAATATATATGATCAACCTGCCAGAGGATGCAGAAGAAATTTTCAACAGATGCACTTGGTAGAATTTTGAAAGATTTGTGTTCAACCAAAATGCTGAACTTTTACCTGAATATGTGTGGAATTCAAGAAGTTCAGGTTTTAGCCTCAATTTCTATACTGTCATATATATTCAGAAGCAAATGCAAAATTTTCTAACACCTTTAGCTTCTTCACCTGAACTATATTATTTTTGTTAGCATATTACTAGACCCTAATGAATGACCAATTTTATATTCATTGTTAATAATAAAAATGGTTTAACTATAATTTGTTGTACATTTACCAAGACTTTATACAGAACCAGACATTTCTCTAAATGTTCAAAATTATCCTTCAAGACTGCATTTAGCAATAAGAGAATAGATGCTTAAAGAGAGTAAGTAACTTGCCCAAAGTCACACAATTAGTGAGAGCAAATCTGAAATCTGAACCCCTGATTTGTCTGCTCTTAAAGCCTGTACTCTGTGACCTTCTACTTTTTTGACTTCATGATATTATTTTCAAGTTTAAAACCTAAACAAAGACTATTTTTTGACATCTGTTGTAGGCTGAAAGTGCCTCCATCCCCCCCAGATAACAGCTCTTAATCCCTGGAACCTGTAAATGTTACCTTTTATGGCAAAATCTTTGCAGATGTGATTTTTTTTTTAAATTAATTTATTTATTTATTTTTGGGTGTGTTGGGTCTTCGTTTCTGTGCGAGGGCTTTCTCTAGTTGCGGCAAGCGGGGGCCACTCTTCATCGCGGTGCGCGGGCCTCTCACTGTCGCGGCCTCTCTTGCTGCGGCGCACAGGCTCCAGACTCGCAGGCTCAGTAGTTGTGGCTCACGGGCCCAGTTGCTCCGCGGCATGTGGGATCCTCCCAGACCAGGGCTCGAACCCGTGTGCCCTGCATTAGCAGGCAGATTCTCAACCACTGCGCCACCAGGGAAGCCCCAGATGTGATTTTTAAAACTCTTGAGATTGGGAGATTCCCCTGGGTGGACCCTAAATGCAATCACACATATCACACAAAGAGAGATTCTATACAGCCACAGAGGAGAAGGTGATGTGAGGAAGAACATAGAGAAAACGAAAGTGCGGCCTTTGAAGACTGGCGTGATGTGTCCACAGCCAAGAAATGCCAGCAGCCATAAGAAGCTGAAAAAGGCAAGGAACCGATTCTCCCCTGGAGCTCTCTGTAGGGAGTGTACTCTGCTGACACCTTGCTTTAAGCTCAGCGACTCTGATTTTGGACTTCTAGCTTCCAAAACTATGATAGAATAATTTTTTGTTTTAAAGCACTGAGTTTGTGGTACATTTGTCCCTTAGTATACATGGGGATTGGTTCCAGGAGCCCCTGAAGATACCAAAAACTGTGGTTGCTCAAGTCCCTTGTGTAAAATGGGCGGTACTGTTGGCCCTCTGTATCTGCGGTTCCACATCTATGACGGTGACTGAGCTTGTTACAGTTGCCTTAGGAAATTAATACAATGTCAGAACAACTAGATACAAAGGGAAAATGAAGTTATTCCTCCAGGTTTCCAGGCTTTGTGAGTGCCAGACTGATATTATCCAAGACAGATTTTTTTGTTTTTGTTTTGTTTTAATTATCAAGTATCAGATCATTTTTTACCAAAATCTGAAAATCAAAATACAAAAATTTGGTATTTTGGTACTTAAATCAGGATTTTGGTTCCATACTGACACACCTTCTATGTCCAAAGATTAGACTGAGGAGCAATTGGACATGGATAGATACTGATATTTTGATATGTAAAGTCCTTGTTTAAATTTTTATTTTCGGTTTATTGTTATATAATTAAATCTACCCTTTAAAAAGAAACTTTGGGAAAAAAATGAACGTTACATTCAAAAAAGAAGACTGTAAAAATAGGGTGTCTATCTGCATTCTTCCAAATTCTTATTCCAGTTACCAACAGAATATATACCTAGGAAGACACCCGCATCAGTATTTGAAACTAGCATGTGTGTCATCTACATTAAAACCTTGAAGAATTTATGCTAGTTAGTATGTGGAAGAGATCAGGTTTAAAGAAGTTGTTAATGTGATTTGAGGTCTCTCTTGAGAGAGAAACGGGTGCTTGAGAAAGGCCCTGGGAGATCTTTACTTATGGTCCTCAAATTGCTGAGCAAGGTCTGGAGCTGAGGACAGGTAAAAGATTCTTAGGGAGCTTATTTCTGGAGCTTTACCTTGGACTCAGCTCTCAGTAATGAGGTGCCTTAGAGTTTACTTCTCCTTTGTAGGATTTCCGTTAAGTACTTTTAAATTAAAATTTTAACTTCAAATCATTGTAAATTCACATGTAGCTCTAAGATAATAATACAATAACAGCTGGTGTACCTTTTACTCAGTTTCCCCCAGTGGTAGCATGTTTAAAAACTATAGTACATCACAACCAAGATATCCACCGTGATACCGTCAAGATATAGTAAGCACTTTTTCTATACTGTTCCAGAAGAGATAGTTGAATAAACTACAATTCCACAAATATTTGTTACATACCTACATTTTCTGGTTCAGCCACTAAACTAAACCTCATTGTGGTACATTGTTAGTTTAATGGACACCAATGAATCACATCTCCTTATTTCCATGTCCCTGTATAGTCCCCTACCACACTGATTCTTTGCTTGGTCATGTGACTGACTTCGGTCAATGAAACATCAGCACATTTGACACAAGCAGGGGCCTGATGAGCATTTGTTGTTGGAGCTGGCTCTCTTGGAACCCTGAGATCACACTTAGAAGACTCTAGGATGAAAGGCCATGTGGAGAGAGAATTTCAGCCATCCCAGCCATTTCAGCCATCCCAGGTGAGACCTAAAACAGATGAGGTCATCTCAGACCATCCAAACCATCAGATAAATACAGCTATGTCAAGGATCCAAGTGTGACCAGCAGATGCACCAAGAAAAACATGAGAAATGATAAATTGTTGGTGTTTTAAGTCAATAAGTTTGAAGTAGTTTGTTACACATCAATATATAACTGATATATTAGGTGTTAAAGAAATATTAAAAATATATTTATTCTTGCCTAAAAGCACAGGTTAAAGTCTAATGGGAAAACTCATAAAAATAAAATAAGAACAGTGAGATTCTGGGACTTCCCTGGTGGCGCAGTAATTAAAAATCTGCCTGCTAATGCAGGGGACATGGGTTCAAATCCTGGCCCAGGAAGATCCCACATGCTGCGGAGCAACTAAGCCCGTGTGCCACAACTACTGAGACTGCGCTCTAGAGCCTCCGAGCCACAACTACTGAAACCCGACTGCCACAACTACTGAGCCCACGTACCACAACTACTGAAGCCCGCACACCTAGAGCTTGTGCTCCACAACAAGAGAAGTCATCGTAATGAGAAGCCCAGGCACTGCAACAAAGAGCAGCCCCTGCTCCCCAGAACTAGAGAAAGCCTGCGCGACACAGCCATAAATAAATAAATAAATAAATAAACTTATGTATAAAAAAACAGTGAGATTCTTACTGTACTAGAAAAATATACAGATGCTGAGGGAGCATAGAAGAAGGAGCCCATATTCATAAGAGGGACAGATTTCCAGTGTAGGCAGGAAAATATGCTTACCTTTGTACATTGTGTATTTCCCTCTTCATATTAAATCACCTATTTTCTTCACCTTCCTTTCTGAAAATATATGAATGACAATAGTGAACTGGTCCAGGAGCCATTTGAAATACTTATTTAATCTTCCTTCCCAAATGATAGTCTTACTTGGCGCCTGGCAGATGTTAGATATTCAATAACATCAAATTACTTGCTGAACAGAGAAACATTTTCTGTGACTTATAAATAGTGATTTGATTTGGGCTTTATTATTAAAAAGAAATAAATGTAAAATATTTATCTCATGGGATGTAAAATTTTATTTTGGAAATATAACATTTTGTTGTATTAAGTTAAGAGGGAAAGATAGAAAGCAAGGATAGGAGAATGACTTTATTTCTTAACTGAGTGTTAAACTACTCTTGGTAACTTGTGCTGTTGGAAGCATATGAATAATTTATTATGCCGTTTGTTAGTTCTCCAAAATCTTAGAAATGGCATTTCCATGTTGAGCAACTGCTCATCCGCTTTTATTTTCAAACTTCGAAAGCTACTTTTCCATAAATTTTATTTTTATATGGGATTCTGAGAACACTGTATATGCAATGAATTTCCATAATAAAAAAATTCTAGAATAATGGTAAGTTTGCTCCTTAAAAGATTCACTCTGTTTACTGCTCTCGATGTCATCCTTTTGACATCACAGGTGACAGGATTGCACTATTTCTGCTTGGCCTGTCCATGCATTTCACATGCCTGAAGGAAAGTGAGGAAGCAGTATGTATTCTACTCTTCTGGACCTCTTATTTTTAATCACAACCAATGATTTTGATTGCTATATGTTTGGTCTTGAATGAACGGTGGGGAGTGATAACAGATAACGAAAGGAAACAACATAAAAATAATTGAGGAATAAATATGAAATATTCTATTTATTTTTCTAGTTATGTAACCTTTCTCTACTACTGGGAGTTTTAATCATTATCATCATCATCATCATTATCTAAATACTTTATTTCATTTTCTCTTATTTTTGAATTAGCAAATGTACTTTATGATGAATATTTTACCATTTCTGCCTTGTCATTAAAAAAAAACCGTTTTGTTTAAAATGTGTCAAAGGTATAAGGATCAAAAACGAATCAACTTCACTGAAAGCATTTTCTAAAATTTCAAAAATAATCTTATGGCTTCAGGATCTCCAGAGCACAGGTATTTTCAGGACAGACATGACAAAACATACTGTAGAAACACCACAGCAACTGGTGTTTCCAAAGAAACCTTTGTTTAACTTCTTGAAATATAACTACATTATAAATGTAGCTGATAGACTCTTTCTATCTATACTGAAGGTGTTCTAAGTCCATAAACGTGTGATTCAGATCTTACTGTAGGGACATAGTCTGAATCCTGTGGCCTCACTGGGGACACTGATGGATGGTATTGAGTCAGTACAGTTTTTCCTTTTCTAGTAGTCAAATGATCGTCTTTTGGGGGTATTAAAATAATATCTTAAAATATTAGGTTACCTTTCTTTCAGTGTGTTTTCCTACCATGACTACTGTTCCCTTATTTGTAAAAAAAGGTCCCTATGATATAAGGAGAATAGCCACAATTATCTCGTTTTACGATGAGGAGACTGAAGACACAGAGAAGCTATAACAATGTAGGGACAGAGCTTGGAATCAACCCAGGTGCTCAGTCAAGTTTGATAGTCTCAATATTATAATATTTATTACAATTGTTAGTGTTTTTTTTTGTTATTTATAGAACAACTTAGCAAACAAAAATCGTCTGTTATTTCCCCCCCAAATTAATGTAAGAATGAAATGCAATAAAAAATGCCTTTTTATTTACCTGAGTTCATCATAAAGATCTTTTGAAGACATAAATATGAGGACCATCAAAATGATCTCAGGGACTTCCCTGATGGCATAGTGGTTAAGAATCCGCCTGCCAATGCAGGGGACACAGGTTCGAGCCCTGGTCCGGGAAGATCCCACATGCCGCGGAGCAACTAAGCCTGTGCATCACAACTACTGAAGCCCACGCGCCACAACTACTGAAACTTGTGTGCCTAGAGCCCGTGCTCCGCAACAAGAGAAGCCACCGCAATGAGAAGCATGTGCACTGCAACAAAGAGTAGCCCTGGCTCACTGCAACCAGACAAAGCCCGCCCGCAGCAGTGAAGACCCAACACAGCCAAAAATAAATAAATAAAATAAAATTAATAAATTTATTACAAAAAAAGTGATTTCAGACTGAAAAAGTGAAGGAATGTTTTTCTTACCACTCATCAAAATATTCTATTATTTTAAATAAAATATAGTCATAAGTAGTTATAAAATGTGCAGGACTGGACACATGGTACATGGACTGTTAGATTAAAAATTGGGCAGAATAGGGAATCCATAAACAATTTCATCATAGAAGTGACTTTAATCAGTGGAGAAATCATTCAATTAATTGTGTTGGGAGAGTTTGGAAAAACAAAACCAAAATAATCTCATACTTATGCTTCATGCTGTGTACTAAAATGCTCCAGAAATTTTAAATGTAAATATAAAAATACAAGTGAATTAAAAGAGAATATTAAAAAGACTTTTGGATTGTGTAAAGAAATATTTTTCAGTATAATACCAAGGCCAGGAACCATAAATATCATAGAAAATTGAGTACCTAAAAATAAAAGAAATCCATGTAGAAAACCCAACATAAACAATATTGGTATTATTTAAATGATAAACTTGGAAAAGATTTAGCAAAATATATGAGGGAGAAAGAGTTATGATCCTTGGTATGTTAAGAGCTCCTACAAATCAATAATAAACAACCTACTAAACAAATGGGTGAAAAAATATATAAGTAAATCAATAAAGTAAGTGCAAATAAAAAATAATGAAAAAAAAATTTTTTTTTTACGTGTAAGATTGTCAAAGAGTAAAGCTAAATAATTATGGGTAGTGTTGAATGGAATGGTAAGATATATTATCATAAAATCTTGAACTTGTGTAAACTAGTACCAATTTTTAGACAGCAGTTTGGCAACATCTGTGTGTTTATGTGTGCACACGTGTGTGTGCAGAAAAATTTGCCACAAACTATCAAGTATAACTGAGAAACGGGATTCCCAATGTTTTTTAAATAATTTTTATAATTTCTTACATTGTTTAAAAAAGTTATCTTGACTATGGATAATTTTTGTCCAAAAACATGAGACTATATCCAAAACAAGTATGCTTCATAATATTAAAAATAGACAATCATTAACCCAAACTTCTTCTGCAGTTTGAAGAGACTTCAAGACAAGGGCTGGAGGAAGGAACAATACAACAGTCACCAAATTTATCTTCTTGGGATTCTCAGATTCTCCCAAGCTCAAGATTGTTCTCTTTTCAGTGTTCTTGGGGACTTACCTCTTGACAGTGGCCTGGAACCTGGGTTTCATCATCCTGGTTAGGATGGACTCCTACATACATACACCCATGTACTTCTTCCTCAGCAGCTTATCTTTATCCTTCTTAGATTTCTGCTATGTTACTTCTACAACACCCAAAATGCTCTCAGACTAGTTCCGGAAGCCTGAATTCATCTCCTTTATGGGATGCACCATGCAATACTTCTTTTTCGCTAGCCTGGGTCTGACTGAATGCTGTCTCCTGGCAGCCATGGCTTATGATCGCTATGTTGCTGTCTGTAATCCTCTGCTCTACACAGATATCATGTCCCCCACCCTGTGTGTGCAGGTGGTGGTTGGAGCCTATATAGTTGGATTCTTTGGCTCATTGATCCAACTGTGTGCTTTACTTCAGCTCAATTTCTGTAGACCAAATGGTATCAATCACTTCTGTGACCTGCCTCAAT
Organism: Balaenoptera borealis; assembly: GCF_965194805.1. Classification (NCBI taxonomy): domain Eukaryota; kingdom Metazoa; phylum Chordata; class Mammalia; order Artiodactyla; family Balaenopteridae; genus Balaenoptera; species Balaenoptera borealis. Next base: position 11,495,344 of record NC_138868.1, read on the forward strand.
TATTAGTCCTCTCCTGCTCTGAAACCTTTTTCTTACAAGAGATAAAGTTTGTGATAGGAGTGATTTTTGGTGTGACATCCGTCTTAATCATCATGATATCTTATGGTTATATCACTGCCACCATCCTGAAGATCAGCTCAGTTGAAGGCAGGGCCAAGGCCTTCAACACCTGTGCTTCTCACCTGACAGCAGTGACCTTTTTGTTTGGATCAGGACTCTTTGTCTGTATGCATCCCAGCACTGATAATTCTCTGGGCTATGACAAGATGGCATCGGTCTTCTATACAGTGGTGATCCCCATGTTGAATCCTTTGATTTACAGTCTAAGGAACAAGGAAATCAAAGATACCCTTACGTGGTGTAAGAAGAAGAGAATGTTTTCCCATTGTCTCAGTTAAATGTGTGGTAGATTAGTGACCCTGTTGACTGGAAGCTTCTAGACTATGTAAGAGAAATGCATTTAACATTATTCCTGGTGCTCTGGCAGGATTTCAAGTGAGTCAACCCATCTAAATCCAGCACTGGCTCAGTGTCAGGCAAATCCTGTGGCTTCTTTGAGTCTTGACAGTTGACTCTCCCTCTTACGCCAGCAATGACTTCACAAATTAATATATTAATTTTTATGTCAATATAACCTTCAGTTTCTCAGTGTTTGACCCTAACATACCCTTTCAGAATTTCAGACTGCAGGCTGGAGAGAATGGGACTAAACACAGGTCAGTAAATGATCTTTCTCATACACAACATCACAAGTAGAAAAACAACCACTTTGTCATAGACTTCAAACTCTCTGGGCTCCTAGGCAAATTCCAGTTGATGAAAACGGGATGTGGAGAGAAGCATAACTTTAGACTTTGACCTAACCTCCTTGCCATGGAAAATACCACATGGAGTTTCATATAGAGTTTGTTTTCTGAGTTTCTATTTTTAGAACCTAAAACACCAATAGGAGAATGAACAAGGGACTTCTATGATACTATCCTGACCTGGGAGAGCTAAAATACAAAGAAAAGAAGTGATCATTTGAATTCTGAAATATATTGAAAAGATTACATTTCTGTTATTAAGGCAGATTGAATAGCATAGATGCACCCACCACTGAAAAACTACTAAAGATGCTGGACAAAATATTTTTTAGAAAATATTTAAAAATACACTTCTGAGCAAACAAGAAAAGAAAAGGAAATCTCCAACCTCCAAATGTAAAGAAAAATCATGAATCCTGAGAGTAAAGGCAGCTCTGAAGACGACTTTCACATTGGGGGGATCTGCTGCACTCTGGTAATATTTGGCCTGTATTGTGACAAGCACGTGAAGCTCGGGGAGAGGGAGACCAAACCCAAACTCTCGGGGAGAGTTTGATAGGAGACCCAGACATACATATGAGAGTCCAGTGGACTAGACTTTGATATGAAAGGAAATTAAGGAAAAAAAAGTCCTATCTCACAAAAAAGAAACCTCAACTCTCTCAGGCTTCGTGCTGGGTATGGGGAAAAGTAAACTGAAAATTTGTAACCACGCATCCTCATGGAGGTTTGTGGTCTGAATTCACACAACCTGTGCAGATAAAGGAATCTTAGGTGAGCATTAATTTTAAAACAGCCCCAGGTTGGTAGTACCCTCAAGTACCAATCAAAAGCAAATGCAAATCCTTAAGAGAAAATCTTAAACCCAAGCTGAAATAATTCCCCCATATAACTTTCTGAAGAAAATCAAGTTGTACAAATCTTAAAGTACACAAGGAAACAAGACCTGATAGATGAAAGCTAGAAAGACCTGTCATGTCAAACCTATAAAGACATCAGGAATGGCAATTGTCTTAATACAAATAAAAATTAGATATGACTGATATGGTCAAAGTTAAGAAGGGGAATTGAAAATATCTTTAAAGACCAGGACAATGAAGGATTTCTGCATCTGGAGGTGTGGTGAATTGTATACTCTACCTGAATGACTCTCGTAACTGAGACACCTGAAATGCTAAATTTGAAGTAAAATCATCTTTTAAATGAACTTCCAATTAACTTAATGAAAAGGAGTAATAAGCTAAACCCTCAAAAGTAGTGAAACCAGGAACCCAGGAGAGTAAACAAATGCTAAAAATGGCTATCAGTTGGAGAGTCTTGCTACAGGCTAGAGCCCCTGACTTCTTCTATGTGGACTGCATGGGTGGTGAAAGCTCAGAAGACAAGACTTAGGACATGCCCCAGGTGAAGTGGAAGGCTATAACCTCAGTATAAATTAGCAAGAATTCCCACAGATTATGTTCAAGAACAAAAAGAGCAGTTCATCGTAAAAACTAAAATAAAAGCGCAAACCTCTATCTAGAGTCAAACCCCCATAATTGAGAACTGGCAGGGGAAAAATAGTCCCTATAAACAGACCTGAAAAATCTTAAGATATTGGCATTATTGGTAAAGAGGATAAGGCAGTGAGGACTAGCTATGGTGAAACACAGATTAAATCTCCCCTCAAAAGAGATGCTCCCTCCTCAAAGGGAGAAATACTAAAAATAGGTGAGAGACCTGGTGAATCAGAGCGCTAAAAACTGTAGAACCAAAAGGAAGACGGTTGCCATTTGCCACAATGTGGATGGAACATAGAGGTATATGCTGAGCCAATAAACTGGACAGAGAAAGACAAATACATATGATCTCACATGTATGTGGAAGATAAACAAACAAACAATCTCATGGACACAGAGAACAGATTGGTGGTTGCCTGAGGCAGGGAGTAGGGAGGAGGCAAGTGGGTAAAGAGAATCAAAAAGTACAAACTTCCAGTTATAAAATAAATAAATCATGGGGACATAATGTACAGCATGGAGACTATATATACCGTACTGTATATTTGAAAGTATTGTTAAGAGAATAACTCTTAAAAGTTCTCATCACAAGAAAAATAATCTGTAGCTCTGTGGCGATAGATGTTAACTAGACATTGTGGTGACTCACCTCACAATGTACACAAATATTGAATCATTATGTTGTACCGCTGAAACTAATATAATGTTATATGTCAATTATATCTCAAAAAAAAAAAAGCAAAAGGAAGAGGGTTGGTATATCCATGCAGTGGAATGTTATTGGGCCATAAAAAGGAGTGAAGTGCTGACATGTGCTACAATATGGCTGAACCTTGAAAACATCATGCCAAGTGAAAGAACCAGTCACAAAGGACCACATGTTGTATGATTCCATTTTAATGAAATCTTCAGAATAGGCAGATCTATACAGACAGAAAGTAGATTAGTAATTGCATAGGGATAAGGGGGTGGGAAGGAAAGGGGAGTGGCTGCTAGTGAATATGGATGAAAATATTTAATGAAAATATTCTAAAATTAGATTGTGGTAATCATTGAAAAACTCTGTGAATATACTGAAAGTCACTGAATTGCACACTTTAAAAGGCTGAATTTTATAATACGTGAACTATATCTCAGTAAAGCTGTATTTTTTGTTTTGTTTTGTTTTTTAATGAAAGAGGCTGGAAAGTGCATAAGACAAAAGGCAATGTTCTTGGGAAGGCACAATTTCTGTGGTGGGTATTCCTTAAAGATTTGGTGATGAAAGAGAAAAAGGAAGTGAGCAGGGAAATTAAAGGCCCTAAGAAAAATTTTAAAATCAAGCAAAACACTAACCCATCTCTCTTCCTGAGTAAAGTGACTATACAAAAGAAATTGCTCTTCTCTATACCAACAGAAGAGGACACACTTAAGCTAAGAAACCCAGTTTAACGTTCAAGCCCCATTCCCTGTTTGATCCTCATAGAACCCTGCACAGTCTCAGACCTCAGGCCCTGGTAGAAACATGATTGAGCAATACTTCCAGGATCTAGCAATTCCCCCACCTGTCGTGCTGTGGCGTGGTCCAGATACATCATTCACCAACAAGACATATACCGAACAACTCAATGTTGTTGGGACAATGTTACCTAACTCAGGTCTGGCTGCTCGCTGCTCAAAAATCAATACGTGAGAGAGAGACAAATGTTGGTAGAAGGGAAAGTTGCTTTTAATCAGAATACCGGCAATCTGGGCAGATGGTGGACTCAGGGTCCCCCAAAAACCATCTCCGAAGATTCTGCTTGGCCATGAAAGTTTTTAAAGGGAAAAAGGGAAGCAATCTCAGTTAATCATTGAGATATGGGGTCAAAGTCATCGGCATACCCCGCTGTGTGTAGGCTTGTGTACAGGCTTGCTGACTTCTTGTGATTTTTCTTTAGATGCTATCTTTTTCACGCAGCCTGTGAAACGGGAAGTTAGGGAAGAGATCTGGTCATCTGTTAATTACTTATTCTTCATTTCTACTTCTTTGATCTACAGAAGGAACCAACAGCTTAGGCAAGGTATTGTGTGGCCAAAATATTTGAAATATGTGTGATGGCCGGAGATGAGTAGAGCACGGGGGCACCTGGTTTAAGGTTAGTGACAAGACAACAGGGTCTCCTGCAGAGAGCTCTTTCCTGCAGAAAAACCGCTTACAACAGAACTGAGACAAATGAAAGAGCAGGAGGGCGTAGGGAGCCTCAGAAGTAGAAATGAAGAGATTCACCATAGGTTTCCTTGAAATAGCCATTTCTCTTTATGCATTTAAAATATGCCTTGACTTGTATAGTTTAGTTACATATAGATTGTCAAGAATGTATTACATAGCCATGAAGATGACCAAGTTAACCAATGAATTTGAAGAGGCAAGTAAAATGGAACAAAGTCTTATATACGTATGATATATTGGTTATGAGACACCAAAATGTGATATCCTGTTAGACTTTCATTAACCAGTAGAGGGAGATCCATCAGAAGACTCTACTGTAGCTGAGGAGTTAACACAAGACTAGGAGAGCAGTGGACGGATTTGACTAGTGACAGTGATGATACTGACTTTAATGTAACTGTTTACAGTTGTAGCCACAAATACTTGGTCTTCATGACAGCTTGGCTTTGAGACCTTCACCTTATAGATGAGGAAGCAGAACCTCAGCTCACATTTGTAAAGGTGACCTAGCAAACGAGCAGCAGATGAGAGACAAGGCATGCATGTGCAACTACGTCATCCAAGGGGACAGAATATTAACACCTCTCCCACCTCTCCCACAGTGGTCCAAATAGGATACTCTTTTCTCCCAATAGTTGCCACTTTAGCTGGAATTATCCCATCAAATATCTTGGCATGGTTGTCTGAGAAAGGCTAAAGGCATTCACCTCTGCTTTGTGCCTAGGAGACATGAGTACTTATCTTCAGTACTTCTCTTCACCCCAAGGGTTCACAACCTTTTAGTCCCTTATAACTGTGGATTAAGATAAGAAAATTCTCACTGTAAGAAAACTCCTCCTTGAACTAAACAACAAGCTCTTTCCAAGTAACTTCAACCTGGTTTCATCTGCAAAAGGGACGTGGAAATATCCTCCCTCCCAACTTCATAAGATGCAAGATGTGACACTCTCCTTGAAGAGGTGAGTAGAGCTAAAAAACCCCATTATCTTCTCTTACCCTGTTCAGGAGGAAGACAGTAAGCAGAGAACCCAGCCACACTGTGCTCAGAATTCTGACCTACAGAACTGAGAGATAATATACGCCTATTGTTTTTTTTTAAGGTTGGCATTCTTTTTTTTAAAAAAAAAAATTTATTTATTTATTTGTAGCTGCGTTGGGTCTTCATTGCTGTGCATGGGCTTTCTCTAGTTGCGCCGAGTGGGGCCTACTCTTCATTGCGGTGCACAGGCTTCTCATTGTGGTGGCTTCTCTTGTTGTGAAGCATGGACTCTAGGCGCGTTGGCTTCAGTAGTTGTGGCACACGGGCTTCAGTAGTTGTGGCTCGAGGGCTCTAGAGCGCGGGCTTAGTAGTTGTGGCGCACAGGCTTACTTGTTCCACGGCATGTGGGATCTTCCTGGACCAGGGCTCAAACCTGTGTCCCCTGCATTGGCAGGCAGATTCTTAACCACTGCGCCACCAGGGAAGCCCATGCCTATTGTTTTAAGCTGCTAAATGTGTGTTAATTCATTATGCAACAATGGGAAATTAATATTCTCATTTACATTTTAATTTGCTTCTCTGTAAAACTACCCTCCTCTGAACTTTGCAGTTGATGCCCTGATGAAGTTTTAAAAGTTCCTGTATAGAAAAATTGTCCTATTCAGTTCAAGAAACAGTCACCGAGCATCTGCTTGATGCCTGGAATACAAAGATGAATAAGAAGTTGAAGCCCTAAAAGAACTCAAAGAGAAATAATACAAGTAGACACATAACTATTGTCTGAGTCAGAAAGTGATAGATGCCATGAGAGAGTAACAAGTACAAGTTATGAGAGTTTAGAACAGGGAGAATTCATATCCAGTTGAGGGTGTCAAGAAAGGTCATCTTGGGCTGGCTGTGGGGAATATGATAGGGAGACAACAGAAGGCTCAGGAAGGATTTTATGCAGCAGTGAATTTCTTTGTGGGGTTGTAGACCTCATTTAAATAGCTGATCTCATCAGCAACCTAAGTCTGGGAATAGTACCGGGAAAAAGAAGAAAATCATGAGGGGTGGTAGTAGGAATAACTTAGGGCCAGTAGACTCATGAACATGGGAGGGTTTGAGGAGCAAAAAGTCACCAAGAATAGGTTCACTGACAGTTGCACAGTAGAAAAAGAAGAAGTTTTGATAAAGGGAAATTTTAGGGTTTGAGATTTTAAAATTTAGCAGTCTCCCATTATGGTGAGGTCTGGGATTGGGCTGTCACATTGTGTTACTGGGGTGGCATAGAGGTTGAAGTTGGTGGAGGTATAGAGGTCAAGACAGTGTACAGCTAGGGAATTTCAAGGCGTCAACCTTGAAACCATCTGATTTATCTTTCCAGTTGCCCTTAATCATAGAGAGCTAAATAAATGTTGACTTGAGGAGCATACAGAAGAATGAAAGAATCAGAATGAGGTGAAGTCAATCCAGAAACATTTCCAGCATTACTGAGTTCAAAATTTGGTCTTGAGGAGAGGTAACAAATGGGTGAGTAATAGGCTCTTTCTTGCCATTCCTAGCCATGTGTGGTTGCTCTTAAGCTGACTGCCCAAACACATTGGTGATCAAGAGTGACGTGTTGAGACCTCAATCAGAGATATAATAGAGGCAGGGCACAGAGGGAATCTGTTGGGTTTTCCCTCTATCTTTCTATCTGCCACATCTGATAGAGAGAATTTCAAGACCATTTTCCGATTTTCAGCTCATTAATGATTCAGTAAAATAAACAGATACTTGATACCCGACAGCTGCTCTCTTCTCTCTTCCTCTCTTGCCTTTCCAAGACATCAACATCCAAGTAGACTAAAATGTTCCTTATTCATCTGGCTTTTTATGGCCTCATAGACAAGGCCTTTCCCACCATCTGGGATCCAGCTGGATAGCGCTCTCCAGCGAACATTTATCAACCTGACTGCCTGTATCCAATCACAGCTGCCTTTTCTCCTTGAAATTCAGCCCACTGAAAAATGCTACTTTTAAGATCAAGCAGATTCAGAGTGGTTGTACATTTCCCAAGCAACATCAGCTCTGGGTCATTTTAAGGTCTATTTTAAGGGACAACTCAGCGTTGCAATACACAGTTAATTGGATGCATGATTCCTACTGGCTCCATGCCTGTCCGTGTTCTGTGTCCCAGAAAGGCTTCTTTAGGAACGTCTGGGGTGGGCTCTATCAGCAGGGGATACCACAGCAGTGTGGCTTCCCAGAAGAGCCTCAACCCTTCCCATCACTCCAAACAGCACTGAAGGATCAGAGTCTCTTAAAGAATAGACAACAGACGCTGTGTGTGAAGGGCGACATCTGCCTGACACGTGTGGTTGAGCAACTATTTTCTAGGTTTTACAGTGCTGGTTTATAGATCTATTCTAAGACTGAGAATGGATTTCAGAGAATACCTTCTCCATTTACCCTGGATCCAGAAAAGTAAATAAACTTCTATGTAATTTTCAATGAGCTAAAACAATTACTGGCAAAGGCAGACGAGACCAGCTTTAAGCAAAAGCATAACGTCCTATAATTTTGTCCTCTGTGCCGCCTCCTCCCTTTTTAGGCCCCTCCCTTCCTGATTCTGGGTTCCCTGATTCACTGATTACCATTTGCCTCGATTGTTCTCATCCAACCTTCCTTCATCTCTCATGATTGGAGGCACAAGCTTAAATTCTGGCTCTGCCAATGACTGGCTGTGATCTGTGAGCAGCCATGACTGAGAACCACTGCAGCAGAATATCCATCTCCAAGGCCTTTCCTTCAGTCTCCAGATCTGTTCCAAGTTCCCTAGTTTTGAGAATTCTTTCCCTTGACATTGCCAGCCATGATACCTGCTTTCCCATTTCCTTCTCTTCTTTTACTGCTAAACTGGGATCTCATTTTTCTCCACACCTGGCTTTACTCAAACCCTCTCTGATCCCCACTCCAGATATTCCATCTGAGATTGATGGGCTCCTATTGAAACTGTGCTGGGCAGATCACCACTTCCTTTTTGCCACATCCAATGGCTTTTTTTTTTTTTAATTTATTAATTTATTTATTTTTGGCTGTGTTGGGTCTTCGTTTCTGTGCGAGGGCTTTCTCTAGTTGCGGCAAGCGGGGCCCACTCTTCATCGCGGTGCGCGGGCCTCTCACTGTCGCGGCCTCTCTTGTTGCAGAGCACAGGCTCCAGACGCGCAGGCTCAGTAGTTGTGGCTCACGGGCCCAGTTGCTCCGCGGCATGTGGGATCTTCCCAGACCAGGGCTCGAACCCGTGTCCCCTGCATTGGCAGGCAGATTCTCAACCACTGCGCCACCAGGGAAGCCCCACTGGCTTTTTATTCATATTTTTCTGTCTTTGATTTCCATGCCAGGTTCACCAAGCGTCACTGGGTGGTAAGGGCTTTGAGGATCAGGATAAGAAACTTGGGTGTCATCAGGCTATTAATGAACAACACTAACGAATATTCTTGAGCAAGGAAAGACACGGTTGGACCTGTGTTTAGGGAGGTCTTCCTGCAGGTTAAGGAGGAAAGATTGAATTGGAGAGAGTCTGAAGGCAAAAAGAAAGCAGTTGGAAGACTTTGGCAGATTATGACCAATCAGGTTAAAACTGCCTGACAAAAAGGGACTGGGATGGAGACGCCACGAAAGGCGGACTTCATTCTATTGAGGATATTCTTATTCTGCAAATATCAAAGAAAGAGAGTCCTTTCTGAAATTTTGCCTTGGGAAGAAGGGAAGGAGAGAGGCAGGAATTTTTAAAAACACCACAGTCTTCCAGTAATTCCATCCTTACACCCTTCACTCTGCAATGAGGAGTAAGAAACTAGAGGGTTTTTTGGGTTTTATTCACATAATTTTTTAAATCTAGAAAATATTAATTACATACAAACTACTGCATTGACCATGGTGACCCTTTCCCCAATGTCAAGCCTTAGAGGGATCCCAAGAATGTAGGCCTAAGGCCAAGAGCTGGGAATTTGGGGAAGCGGTATAATTTTTTTAGCTTCACAGTAAGAGATTATGACCCTGATAGAAGAGAAGTGGATGGGGTTTGGGGGTGGAGAAGGGAAGAGGCAGAAGATTTTTCTCATCTGGCTGCAGCTTGAAGAGCTGCCAACAGAAGCAGGGTGTGGCTGCCATTTCACAAATCCTCGAAAGAAGCCGCAGAGTCCTGTGGGTTTGCACAATACCCACTTCCTTCTGTTCCTTGCATGTCCTTTCGCCAGACACACAAATAGATTTCAAGTCTTTTCAAGTTGGATATTTGATAAATCATAAACAAAACATGGACATGAAGGAAATCTGGCCTTAGTCAAACACCAAAAGTTATTTTTCTTTTAAACTCCCGACACATAGTTTTTTTTTTTTTTTTAAATGAGGCCCATCAAGTGATTTTTTTTCCCCCATTGCCATCCGTTTTTCATGTCCTTATGGGGGTGGGGGACGTGGGGTATAGAGGACTGAACATGGATTTTGGATTCTGGAAGACCTTAGTACAAATGCCAGCTTTATCACAACCTCTCTGCATGACCTTTGGCAAACACTTCTCCAAAATTCCTTTTTCTCACCTGAAAATGCATTTAAGAATGCTTTCCATTGGGAGCTACTGTGAGGCTATTGTGAAATAAAGGATACAAAAGGCCCAATCTATACAGCTAAAAATAGTAGTATCTGTCAGTCTTCTTTCCTCTTTCTCCTCATTGTACAAAATCATAGAATCTTAGAATTTTGAAGAACGTATTAGGTCAACTAATTCAGTCTCTCTGTCTCTCTCTCAGATAGCCTATTTATTTTACTTTCTTCCAGTTTTATTGAGATACAAATGACATAACATTGTATCAGTTTAAGGTGTACAACATAACAATTTGGTACAGGTATATACTGTGAAATGATTACCACATAGGTTTATGTAGTTAAGGTATATCACCTCACGTAGTTACAATGTTTTTTCTTGTGAGGAGAACTTTTAAGATCAGCTCTCTTAGCAACTTTTAAATATATGATGCACTATTGTTAACTCTAGTCACCATGCTGTACATTACATCTCCAGAACTTATTTCTCTTATAACTGGAAATTTGTTTTGGTCACCTTCACCCATTGCCTCTGGCAACCACCAATCTGTTCTCTGTTTCTATGACTTTGTTTGTTTGTTTGTTTTTAGATTCCACATAGAAGTGAGATCATCACTGTCAACTGTACTATCTTCTCCTCACTTACTTCCAGTGATGGAGAATTCACTCCTTTCCAGAACATCCATTCTACCTTTGGACTGTCCTATTGTTTCCTTATAATCTCTCTGTCTCTTGTCTCTTTCTCTCTCTCAATTTTACCCATTCAGTCCTAGCTCCAACCCTTGGAGTCATTCAAGATATTTTTACATTGAAGAAGTTCTGTAAAATATCTGGTGCTTTACAAAGGTAACTGCCGTTGATGATATAGTTACCTATTTTGAAGCCGAAAGCCACTCTTGGCTTTCACTGCCTCTAGGGATACCTTATTGGAACCAGACCAGGGACTAGAAATATAATGGAAGTAGGGTCAATGGAAATCAACTCCACCCAACCAAAGCTGGCATCCTTTTTCCCTCCGAGCCCAGATGGGCAGCCAAGCTGCCAGTAGGTTCTCTCTGGGATATGTCATACCCCACAACTAGAGAGATCCAATGGTACGTTGGAGGAAATGGGACTTGCTTTAAAACCCCATCACGTCCTTCCTTTGGTGGCCAATTTAAAGTAGCTACACATAAATTTTGTTTATCCTTCTGGCCAACACCAGTGCTCCAGGTGCAAGCAGAGATGGGTTTCATTCTTGTTACAAGCGTCTGGTCTTAGCCATCTGACCGAAACCCAGAGTTTAGGGAGTTGTAGGTGAGTTTGCCTTTTGCCCTTCTTTAGATATGGTTCATAGTGAATTCTAGAATCACAGAATGAGAGAGTTAGAAAGACCCTTGAAAATGAGGAAGGTGGAGCAGGCAATATGCTGGCGTCCCCTTCCCTACTGCTCTGACTTTAACCAGAGGAGCTGGACCTGACCTATTTTATATTCTGGAATTCTGCAGAAGCTCTCATTTTTAAAAAGTTTCTGCTATTTACAAATGGAAATAAGGAAGGAAAGAAAGAAGGAAGGGAAGTGGACTAGAAAACAATGATCTAAGCTGATTTTTTTCTAGTATAGACAGGAGATAAGAAGATTAAGATTCAGAAAGGCAAATATTTTTTCCCAAGGTCACACAGCAGAAAGGTAGGAGAAACAGGACTTGAATCAGTACTTTTTTTTTTTTCTTTCTTTTTTTTTTTAAGGTTTCAGTCCAGGGCTTTTTACGCTATTCTAGACTCATGAATATGTGCATGTGTGTGTCTGCAATTTTTAAAAAAACATACAATTTCCTTGGATTCTCTCTAGTGACCATTGAAACTCCAGGTTTTAGAATAAGGTAAAGCAGAAAGAGCTAATCTTGGAGAATGAGATTTAGGTCCTAATTTCACCTCTGGTAACCAACCAATAGTACAGACAATAACTCTCTCTCTTTGGCTTCAGTTTTATTATTTATAATGGACAAAGGCTAGGCTAACTGGTTTCTATCTCTGATATTTTATTATTTTAGGCACATCACCAGAATTTTCTGGATATTCAGGGAGTATTTAAAATAGGGCAGATCCAATAGTCTTGGAATTAGGGAAAGTTTATAATGTCTATATAGTAACTATTTTATAGCCCTTTATTCAGCCAGATGACATATATTCATTGGACATCTATAATCTGCTATGCACTGTAACAGATAAGGAGAAAGAATTGAGGAAAGCAGAAAACACATTTCTTTTCCTGCACGTTATTCTCTCTAAGTTTTCTTCATCATAACCTACAAAGTCATCTGAAATACAAATACGCTCTGTACCTCAACTATATCGTTTATTTGGGAATTACCACATTAGAACCTCATTCCTCTTTATTTTGGTAGTGGCTTAATTTTGTTAAAATGTAAAGGGACTTGCTCAGGTTGAGGAGAAGAAAACTCTTTACAATGATTTTCAGAATTCAAGTTCCACGTAACCAGTCTTGTCCAGTCAGTTGGGATGGGGAAAGTATCACCTCTATTGCAGTTCCATCTATACTATGGTCCTATGGATTGCCCAGACCCATGGCCAAATTCTTTCATAGCACTCAGGAAAAAGAACAGGCTCTAGAGTCAAAGAATCAAGGGTTTAAATATTGGTTTAGTCATTTAATATCTCTTTGAGCTGTCATAACTTCTTGTCTGTAATACATGTATTTTGGAATTGTTGTAAATTGAACTCATTCAGCAAATACTATTTAATGTCCACTATGTTCCAGGCACAGTGCAAGGAATTAAGGTTATAATGCCCTCCCAGACTTCACAGTTAAGGATATAGACAGAACAAGTCAGCAAACAAAGAGTAAATACAGAGTGAGGTAAGTGTTATCAAATAACCCAACACGTTGCTATAAATATTGGCAATAACAAAGTTTTTATTACTTCCTACATCATGAAGGGCGTATGGTTGATGTAGCAATTATTGTGTACAAGTACATGCACCTGGGGTTAGTCAGCCGGTGCAGTGGAGAGCAGACCCTGGATTAGGGATGAAGTACATCTGGGTTCAAACCCTGACAGTGTGGATCCTTTGTTAAATAATAAAAATATTTATTTTTCTCTCCAAAACATGATGTAATTTATTTCATTTAATATTCACAATCTAGGAGGTAGTCCTAGTATTGCACCCCCTTTACAGTAGAGGGAAATCAAAAGAGATGTGAGAATCCTGTGTCAGTTTGAGCAAGGCCACATAGCTAGTGAGTAGTGACGCAAGGATTGGAGACTAGCTGTGTCTGACGTCAAGGCCATGCTTTGGAGGACCACCAATACCATGATGGATGTGAAAATTTTGTAGAAACTTAAAAACACTAAAAAATAAGTGATGGTCATTCTCAGACCATGCAAACTAATTTATATATAGTTATTATTATAAGGAAATTTAATGTATGTCTCATACTCTATTTCTATATCTTTACCTTCAGATAATTCAGGTCCAAATGACCAGGTTAACGATGTAGTAATCAGGTAAAATAATTGGCAATTAGCTTTCATCACACTCTAAAAATGTAATAGACTAGTTATCATAGAACCTTGAGGTTGAAGTAGCAAGAATCATGATGAATCTTACTAAAATATACCTTTGACAATAACTGTAAATGTGAAAAATGAAGGGGGAGGGATGAGTTGTCTGGCCATATATGGTTTCTCTTCTCGGCTGCACTGCAGAATGAATGGTGCTGTTACATCTCAGGGAAGAATTTGTTTCTAAATCTACCTATTTTAATTCAAATCATCATCAGCTTTCTTCCTGGCCTTTGAAGCAACTTTCTCTTCTTGTAGCTTTCCAGTCTTCCTTCTCAGCCTTCTTTCACTCTGATTCATCTTTTACACTGCTGCTGCATTGCTCCCAGTTATATTGTTAAACATGTACTTGACAGCTAGTTCCTTGTTTACAAAAAAAAGTAAAATTTAAAAAACAAACAAAAATAAAATGTTCATGTTTTCCCGTTGGCCATAAGGGAAAGGTCAAACTCCTTAGCATGATATTTATTCAACAAATATGTATTGAGCATCTACTATGTGCCAAGCAATGGTCTAGGTGCTTGTGATACTTCAGTGAACAAAAGAGACAAAAACGCCTAAAAATCTTGGTCTTCATTGAGCTTACATTCTTGTTGAGGGAGAGAGAATATAATCAACAAACCAATGAATTATATGCAGTAGTAAGAGGTGATAAGTCCTATCAAAAGAAGAGGGCAGGGCAAAGGGGGCAGAAGTCCAGAAGTGGAGAGAAGGTTGAAATTAAATATGAATATGTAAACACATATATGCAATTATAAATATATATATATATATATAGTATGTGCAATTATATATACAGTAAATGCAGTTACATATATGAAACATTTCAACAAATGTCCTCACCATCTTTGCTTTTGAAGATCTTTCACAATTTGTTCGGCCCCTGCTGTCTCTCAAAAGTAGCCTTATGTTATCTTCTCTTAATTCTGTTTAGCCTGTGCTCCTGCCATGCTAATGTTTTTAAGGTTCCTCAAACACTATGGTCTCCTGTGCTTTTACAAATGCTTTTCCCATTTTTAATATAAAGCTCTTGAGCCAACCACCTGTCAACCACTCACACCCACAATTTTCATTCTGGTAACCCCTTCCTCATTGTTGGAATCCTCCTCAAACACATCTCCTCTCAGAAGCTATGTCCAGGACCCAGGGCACTGTACAAATACTGCTCTTAGAGCAACTGTCACACTGTGCTGTGATTTGTCTGTTTCCTGACTATCCCACGCAGTATGTTGAATATTTTCAACTTAATAGTAATGTTTTATTACTTTGTACATCATCCGCATTTCTCTATCAAACACATGGGGCAAGGTCAGTTGATAATATTTGTGTGAAATGAGCATAAGCGTTTCACAGTGTTGAACTTTTTTTTCCTTATCCCTTTCTTTAATCTCTAAAGGGGATGCCAGTTTTTCACATCTCTAAGTGCTTCATTCCTCTGCTTTAAGGAAAAACAAACCCTTGACCCCATAAAACCTGGTCAGAACAGACTATGATGATAAGAAACACAAAATTGCCTCTCTAGGCATTTCTTCTCAAAAAAGAAAAAAAATCTAGTATAAATCTGAGTGGCCCATTAATCCAATCACAATGCTTGGATCAACTGGAAAAAAAGTGGGGGTAGTTAGTCCAAGTGCTATTAATAACTTCCTTTGATAAAGTCGTGACATTGACAGTGAAGGTGATGAATCAGATAATGCAAAAATGCCAGTCTGTTCTGGGACCGGTCACTTTTGCATAAACAAATGAATCAGATCAGGATGACAACGATCTCTTTGAAAGACCCAGTAAGTGCTGTAGAGGGGATTTCTGCATTGGATGGAGGTAGGACATTTGCCTTCCCCTGTCTCTTCTGGCTCTGGGGCGTCTATGTTTCCATGACAGAACAAAATGGTTTCTTCACCTGGATTTTCATTGCCCCAGGAATCTCATTTTGGGGCTCTGAAGGCAGCAGAGAGAAGAAGATGGCCCTGGGAAGGAATAGCAGCATGATGACCAGTTTCATCCTTTTGGGATTTTCAGAGCATCCAGAGCTGCAGGTTACCCTCTTTGTACTGTTTCTGGGGATCTACTTCAGGACTCTGGCTTGGAACCTGGGCCTTATTGTCTTGATTGCCATGGATTCACACCTCCACTCCTCCACGTATTTCTTCCTTGGTAACTGTCCTTCACTGATATTTCATACACCTCCTCTGTAGCCCTTAAGATGCTCTGTAACTTCTTCAAGGAGCAGAAGACCATCTCCTTTGTGGGCTGTGCTGCTCAATTTTTCTTATTCATGGGGATGGTAGGCACAGAGTGCTGTCTCCTGGCAGCCATGGCATACGACTGGTACACTGCCATCTCCAACCCTCTGCTCTACACCGCCCTCATGACACCCACCACCTAATGGGGATGGCCATTACAGTGCACGCTGGAGGATTCCTCACCGGATTGGTCCAAACCAGCTCTATATTCTGACTCCATTTCTGTGGGCCACGAATCATTAACCACTTTTTCTGTGACCTGCCACCACTGCTGGTCTCGTCTTGTTCTAGTACCTTCCTCAGCCAGGTAGTAAACTTTATTGTTGTGTGTACAGTTGGTGGGACTTCAGCTCTTGTTGTCCTGGTTTCCTATGGCTACATCATTGCTGCTGTCATGAAGATCCATTCAACCCAAGGGCCGATGAAGGTTTTCAACACCTGTTCCTTTCATCTGACGACAGTGATTCTCTTCTATGGCTCTGGTCTCTTCTCATATCTCCATTCTAGTGCTGGCTACTCATTAGACCAAGATAAGGTGGTGTCCATGCTCTATGGAGCTGTGATTCCCATGCTGAGCCCCATCATATATAGTTTGAGAAACAAGGAGATCAAAGATGCATTGAAAAAACTCAAGGAGAGAAAGAAGCAGATGTCCTCTCTGTGTCTTATAGTTCCTTGAGTTTAAAAGAAAAAACAAACAAAAAATACCTTAAGTTTTGGTATATGTAATCATAATAATAAGTGGCCCACTTACTATTAGTAATAATAGGGATCTGAGTAATAAATGAAAGAAACTCTTTCAAATAAGATCCCCAACCTACATGTCTACTGTGTAATTAGGCTCTACAAAGGTTTGTTTCTTCCTTTTACTTTTCTTGTCATAGACTGGTAGGGTTTCAATTTTGATTGCTTGCAATAGAAAATAAATATGCTTTTCTATGATATTCCTTAGCTTTATGGCCTCAGGTGCTGTGTCCAGGATGCCTTAGAGCAAGTTGGGGCATGACCTAGGACCATGAGCATTGATTAGAGACCTGTTTACAAAACACCATTCATACCAGTCCATTCACTATTTGGGACAAATATTTTGTTCCCCTTGCCTTGGATACCTACCTATCCAAAGGTTAATACTGACCAGGAAGGCTGACCTGAGAGCCCTCACTGAATTGGGTTCAGCAGTGGTTACTTGGAGCCAGCAAAGCAATAGGGTACCTGTAAATCGTGTGTGAAAAGAGACCAGGGTCACATCTGTGGGGTCATGGTGTCCCCTGGGGTCAGAAATAGGGACCTAAACCAGCAGATTCAAAGATGTGAAATCACAGTGAGCAAAGAGCAGAGATAAGGGTAAGGGAGAAGCCCTAAAGGAGAGCAGAGTGCCATACGGTTAATTTTCTTGGCTGAAACTGCCTAGTGACTGGATGGGACCTGATTTAAGGAACAGTGTCAGAGAAGAGAGACTTCCTCTGGCAGCTCTGATTCCATATCTGTTCCCTAGACCAGCTCTCACTCTTGGTCTTGTGTGGATATTTGACTTACTCTCTGTTCTCACTTCATCCCCAATTTACTTTCACTCCATATACTAGAGTTTGTATCTTTTCTACTGTTGCTCCGGAATTTGAACGCAGCCTGTTCCATGATTCTGACACCCCTGCTTTCATTTTCATGCATTATCTCAGAAGGTGTCCCTTCTACGTCCTATCTCAGATCTCTATGACATGATCTGAGATAGGACAACCAAGTCAGTGAGTTTGCAGCAGAATTGAATGTGGATTTTAATTTGTCTTTGATCCTATTTTACAAGATGGTTCTTGAGCAAAGGGCAAACATTAATGAAGTCTTGCTTCTTTAGTGGTTGTGTATATAAATCATGGTGAATCATGACAGCCTTCCCTAAGTTGCATCAACTTTGGCTGTAACTCTTCTACTTCAGTCCTTCTTTCAGTTCATGCTGGTATTTGATCCATTCTCTGACCACTTGGATTACTGGCAGTCTATGTGTAGGAGGGGTATGACTTTGAAGTTTGTCTGTAAAGCCTTCCTTGGTCCTTGACTCCTCCAGACATACTAAAGAGTTACTGCAGTATATTCCCATAGCATCCTCTAGTTCATCCATCAGCTCCTACAAAACTACTATTTTTTTCTTGTTTATTTATCAAATTGTAAACTTTCTTGTTTATTTATCAAATTGTAAACTACTCTCTGCTGTTTCCCTGAAGCATAGGCTATGACTGGGCCAAGCTCTGTGTTAATAAATATTTGTTAAGTAAATGAATAAATAAATCCAAATTCACTTGGTAGATGATTTAGAGATTTTATGCCAAATGAAGGAATTAACACTTATTAGAAGCTTATTATATGCCAGACATTGTTCTCAGAAGCTTTTAAAAACTGCATTTCAACTCTATAACATACAGACAAATTCCCTATTAAAAAAGAAATTAAAACACCATAGGTAAAGGAATGTTTAAACCAGAACCCTCAATTTTAATCCCTTCCTGGTCTCCCCAAGAGGTAACTATGGTTTTTTGTTTTTTTTTTTAAATATATTACTTTATTTATTTATTTATTTATTTTTATTTTTGGCTGTGTTGGGTCTTCGTTTCTGTGCGAGGGCTTTCTCTAGTTGCGGCAAGCAGAGGCCACTCTTCATCGCGGTGCGCGGGCCTCTCACCATCGTGGCCTCTCTTGTTGCGGAGCACAGGCTCCAGACGCGCAGGCTCAGCAATTGTGGCTCACGGGCCCAGTTGCTCCGCGGCACGTGGGATCTTCCCAGACCAGGGCTCGAACCCGTGTCCCCTGCATTGGCAGGCAGATTTCCAACCACTGCGCCATCAGGGAAGCCCCGTAACTATGGTTTATGTTGGCAGACATGTAAATTTATACTTTTTCTGCTTAATAACATTCATATATGTACCAATCAAAAATATATAGTACTGCTTTATGTGGCTCTCTCTGTATTCACATAAATGAAATCATATTGAATGATCATTCTATACCTTGATTTTTAAAAATTCAATCATTATTTCCTGGACCTCTTTCCATGTTATACGTATAAATCTACCTTAGTCTTTTTCATTGTTTCGCAGAATTGATGTGCCAAAATTTATGTACCTATTCCTCCCTGATGGACATTTAAGTAGCGTCCAGTTGTTGCTAGTTTATTACAAACAGTGTTGCAACATGCATGTTTGAACATACACTTCCTGCTAATATGCACTTTTATGGTAGAAACTGAGAAGTTGAATTGCTGCTTATAGGACATGTATATTTTTAAATTTTAATAGACACTGCCAAGTTCTCTCTAGAGCGGCTACCAATGGACCCTCCTGCCAGCAATGTAATAGGGCAGCTATCTCTTCATACCCTTGGTGAAGGATGATACTATCAAACTGATTTTTTTTTCCTCCCTGATGCCTCTTTAAATGTATTCTTTTAATCCTTGAAATGACCCTATTAGATAGGATCGTTTATTGTTCTCATTTACTTACTACAGAAAGTCTCTAATATACACAATTTTTTTTTCTTTAGTTCTTACAACCACACTATGAGATAGGGGTGTTAATCATCTTTATCTAAGAGATGAGATATGTAAGGCTCGGGAAGGAGGTTACATAACATACACAAAGGCACACACTAACAAGCTAAGGAGATCCTAAGTGCATGTCTACATGACACCAAGGCCATTAATTGAAAATATGTCTTCTTACACGTATGCTTGGCAACATCCAGAGATGAAGAAGGAAATATTAAAGCAAATTCTGTAAAAAAAAAAACAAAAAAACAAAAAACGACTAATTTTTCAAGTCAGGTGTGATTTCAGTGCATAAAGAGAAAGGAGGACTGACTGACCTCTGTTAAATAGTTAGGATTAGTTTCAATAAGATCACCACTTAAGTTCTATACCAGGAGCTTTATTTAAAACAATAATTTAAAAAGCATGTTTCAAAAATGGATTTGTTAATGGAACAATCTTATGAATGGTTTTATTCCCAAATAGCTATGAAACAAGGAGAAACCAAAATGTTAAAACAAAACCAAAATTGAATTAATAATGAATGAATAATGTTCTTGAAAGGTAACAATAGTAATGAAGCTCCAACCCAACTTATAGCATCTGTTTCTATATTCAGATAAAGAAATGACCAGTTGTGCTGTAGGCTCTGGTGAAGGAAAAGTCTTGAGAGGCAATGTATCAAGATATCAGGGTTAGGGGGATAATAAGAGTCAGGGCAGGTTGATGCTTTGAAGTTTCCCTCTGGATTACGCCAGATAAAAAAGATTTTAGCAGACAACATTGGATCAGCATCCATAGTGAATGGTTTATAGTGGAGGACCCCAGAAGAATTTTACTCTCTAACTGCTTTCCTATCAACAATTTTTCCATATTTGTCCCATTAACACTGTGAATTGCATCATTGAATATGGAAACACGAGCTCTTTCTACATTGATTGCTGAGAAGTTTTGAGTAAAATTTGTGACTCATCTGTAGCAAGAATTTAGGTAACTCTGATGAGCACTTCTATTCTTATTCCTGGCTCTACTCTGCAACTCTACTTTTTTCTTTCACCACTCTTTTAATCTGTTATTTTGTACATTTTTATATATCTTTGCAAGCTGCTTGCTCAAACATTTTGGAGCCAAGTAGAATATAAAGATAACCAAAGAGTTTGCTTTACCCACCAGGTCGGTTCATTAGAAAGTGAATCTATTTTGGTTCTTTGGGTCACCTATATCTCTAACCTTAGCTGAAATCAAACTTATCTCCCTAATCTGTAGTCATCCAAGACGCCTTTTCCATCACTCTCCTCATTCTCTCTCTGTTTCTTTCTCTCTGCTTCTCTCATCTGTCTCTGTCTCTCTGTGTCTATCTCCTTCTACCTCTGTGTCTCTCTGTGTCTCTGTCTGTCTCTATCTCTGTCTGTCTTGGAGGACCACCCTGACCCGCTGGTCCAGGTTGAGACCTTCCTCTCTGGTCATTTATAACCCTGTACTTCCTTTTCCATATAAAACATCATTGTTCAGTGTCTGTCTTCCCATTAGACTATAATCTCCATGCAGAGCAAGTGGTGCCTGACATGTAGTATTTGCACAATAAATTTTTGTGAGTACATTAATAATTTGCTCTATCTCAGAACACTTTTAGTTGTCAGTGATCTCCTAGTGACTAGTCGATTCCACTCCCCTCTTTCACAAATAAAGAACTGAGCCTCTGTGTGGTGAAATAATTTGCAAATGACTCACAGCTGGCTACTGAAAGCACTTTTTCCCAGCCCAGCAATCTTCCCATGTCTACACAACAGCTGGCCATTACCATCAAAAACTTACCCAGACTGAGGTGAAAGGTTCTATAAGAAAGAATGCAATATGGTCTAAAAAACCATATTGCTTCACGGTTTGGCAGCTTTGACTTCCTGTTTTCAGGGAAATCTTGCCACTTCAGCTCTGTCTCATGAATTTTATGGAAATGAATTTTTAGGGAAAGTTTTCTCCTTCTCATCATAATTATAATACCCCAGCTGGAAGAAACTGTACATAGACCGGCAGTTTTCAAACTGTATTCCAGGGACCCTGGTGATCTGCCTCCTCCAAGTGGGGAGAAGGAAATGAAGCCATTGGGTTTTGGGGCTCTGGCCCTTGTTCATCGGAGGCAGCTCTTCTTTTACATGAAAGTTTCTATGAAAGACTGCATTTGAAAATAAGTGTTCCACAGCTAAAATCATGTTTATAATCTACAAATTTAATACAGTCCTCTAATTTGGGGAATTAGAATTAGGAAATAAAAGCCCAGAGGAGAGAAGCAATTTGCAAGAGAACAACGAGGCTGGGATTCAAACTGAGTTCTCCCGACTCCCTGTGTCTTGACCAAGCATTTTTTGCCACACACACACACACACACACACACACAGACACACAGACACACACACAGACACAAACACACACAGACACAGACACACACACTACAGACACATACACACACATACACAGACACATATGCACACACTACACACATACACACACACTACACACACATACACACACATACACAGACACATATGCACACACTACACACATACACACACAGACACATACACACACACTACACAATACACAGACACACACACAGACACACACATAAACATACACACATACACACACAACACACACATACACACACATACACACACAACACACAGACACACACAATACATGCATACACACACATACACACACAGACACATACACTCACGTATACACACACAATACACGCATACACACACAGACATGCACACACACATACCCACATACACACACACATACACACACACACCACACAGACACACACACAGACACATACACACACACTACACACATATACACACACTACACACACATACACACACATACACAGACACATACACACAGACACATGTTCACACACATACACTCTCACAGATACACACACACTCACAAACACATACACACTCACACATACACACTCATAAACATACACTCACACATACACGCACTCACACAGTACACACTCTCACACACACACATAAGTGTGGAAATGAAGGGGAAGGAGGAAACGAAACGGTTCTCGTTGACATCTTCCTGTCTGTAAAATTGGTCCAAGATCTTTCTCCACCAAAGGGCCTCGGCTTTCTCCATCCTCCCTCCGGCCGTCTCACTTACGTGGTAACCAGCTGCTCTCCGCGCCTCCGTGCCTCATGAAACATTCTGTCCTCGTCACTTCCTGAGGAAGCCGTTCAAGATGTTCTCCATCTTTCTCCAGGGGACGCAGGGAGAGGGAGAGCAGGCCACATTAGAAGCCCCACTCTCCCTGCACAAGGTGATCTGTCCCCTCTGGAGACAGGGTCTCAGACTTCAGTGAAGGTGTTCTTTTACTGGGAGGAAGGGACGTGACAGCAGGAAAGTTTGTTCTCCAAAGCCCTTGTGCCGCAATGTATGTGCCCGCACCCCCATTATACCTATGAAAAAGTTAACTGTACAAAATAATCATAACAAGAGAGGATTTGGCTGGTTGAGCTGACGCAGGGGAAACTCCCACACCTTAGACACACAGGCACAGACCCATTTCCGCAAACACAAAGATTCAAGCTCAAAACCAAGAAAGGGAAACCTGTGGGTGCTAGAAAGAGAGAACTCACAATCAGAGCAGTGAGAGGGTACTTAAGCCTGTGGCTGAGGGACATTCAGAGCCAGATGCTGACCTCAGAGCAGGTTATTGGGGCTTTAAGGGCTGTGGGAGACCACCCAGGCCACTGGTCCTGTGTACAATGTTCAAGGGAGGCTGGAACCATCCTGGGAGTCAAGAAGCACTGCCTCTGCCACCACCTGCGGATGAGGAAAACTCCACCCACGCGCCCGTGGAAAATGGCTAGGATTCCTGCCATCTTACCAGAGATCAGAGAACCCCAGGCCTGTGTTGACACAGATGGAAGATCTTAGTTCACATCGACTCCAAACCAAGAAATTAACACAAACTCTGGTCCAGTATGATTATAAGGCCTCAGCAGGGACAAAATGAAAATCACCTTGGAGGAACAGCTGAACAAACCGGTGCAAACCAGTCTTGCACAGCAAACCGCAGTGGAAAAGGAGCTCGAGTCACAAATGACAAACCACACAGGGAAATAAGTCACTAAGAGGAAGTATCAGCAGGAACAACATGGGAGAACATACACGCCATGACCTGCACGAAACAGAATCTTCTAAAACTTTTAAAATAAAAGATCGCAGCCATAGCTTTCCAATTGAGGCAGGTTGTAACTGGAATGCAGACTCGTGCATCATGAAGATGCTGGAAAGGACCTCAACACACCTTCTTATTTTACAGATTGAGAAACAGAGACTCAGAGGGAGGAAATGACTTGTCTAAGGTCACCAGCAGGTTAGTATAGAATGCGGAATAGAATCCAAGTCTCCATATTTCTAACCCTGTGCTACTTTTACTGCCCCACGATGCCCTAATTTCCCAAGATAGAAATGAAAAACCTAGCTTCAAGAGAAGACCAGGAGGAAAGGGGGACAGAAAAGCCTACTTAAGACCCAGGAAAACCCCAAATCAGGGCTCTGACTCTTATTAGCAAAGCTCAGGTTTGGTGTTCGAATAACTAGATTTTTTTTTTTTTTTTTTTGGCCACGCTGCACGACATGTGGGATCTTTGTTCCCCGACCAAGGATCGAACCCGCACCACCTGCATAGGAAGCATGGAGTCCTAACTACTGGACCACAAGGGAGGTCCTCTAGAATTTTTTCATAAACCCCTCCTATCACCATTTTGCATTATACTGACCTGTTTTTCTTTCCTATTCTTCCCCTATTTTCCTTAGTCCTTCTCTTTTCTTTTTTTTTAAATTTTTACACTTTATTTATTTATTTATTTATGGCTGTGTTGGGTCTTCGTTTCTGTGCGAGGGCTTTCTCTAGTTGCGGCGAGCGGGGGCCACTCTTCATCGCGGTCCGCGGGCCTCTCACTGTCGCGGCCTCTCTTGTTGCGGAGCACAGGCTCCAGACGCGCAAGGCCAGCTTCACTAGATGCAGACACTTGGCAGGGATGGGGACCAAGGTGGGTATGCAAGTAGGTGTGGGTTCAGTCCTGCAGGATCAAAGCTTTAAATACCAGATCAGATGTAAATAAGGCAGAAGGAGTTGGCACATAGGAACATTCCGTCTGGGCTCTTATGATGCATGTATTCTATAAGACACTAGGCTTACGCCCTCCCAAATTCACGAAGACACAATTACAGACCAGAAAACCAAATTAAATTTTGTAATAAGAAATACAAGTCACACAAGCTAGGCTCAGAGTAAGTGCTCAAAGATACTAATGTAAGTTGAAACAAAAATCCTATAATAATTTTGCTTCCGCTCAAGTATTCATTCCCAACCACTCAAGACCTGATTTACTGAGGACATGTTGTAGAAATATTATCAGCTTTGTTGGCTTTATTCACTTGTTTATTCATTCAATAGTAACATATATTGATTGGGTATCTGCTATGTACCGGATATAGCACCAGCCTCGGGTAATACAATGATGAACCGAAAAAACATGATCTCTTCCCATTAGGAGCTTACAGTTTACTAGGGGAGAGAGTTAAACAAAAAGTCCATTAAAATAGTGATAAATGCAAGGGATACTATAGAACACATAGAGGAACATTATAATATTAATTAATACTCTACATTAATTAATGTTTCATTGGGAGGTACAATCCCAGGGCAGCAAATGTAAAAGGAAAAGGGAGGTAAGGCAGCAAAGGACACAAAGGAAGTCTAAGGGGGTGCATTACTGAGCTGATCACAGTTTAAGGAAAGACACAGACAATTGTTTAGTCATGCAAATGTCTTCAGACAGAGCACACGAAACCACCAGTCCTCAAAATAGTCCACTGGAGGGAGAAACGAAGAGCAAATTATGTGCCAGATGCCTCCTATCTCTCACTGTTCACTAGCACAAGGAATTAAGTCCTCTGTATTTCTGGGTTGCATTACCCAGTATTCTCTTACCAACTACTGGAGAAGCCACATCCCACATCTGGTGGCCCAGTGCTTCACCTGAGCTCAAAAGTGAGACGGAGCCAAAGTCTCTTTCGGTCCAGTAGTGTTTAGGGTCTCCAGATACAATATAGGATGCTCAGTTAAATTTGAATTTTATTTATTGTTGGGTTTTTTTTAGTAATTTTATTTATTTTTTATTATTTTATTTTTTTTTGGCCGCACGGCTTGTGGGACCTTAGTTCTCCAACCAGGGATCGAACCCCAGTCCATGTCAGTGAAAGCGCAAGTCTTAACCACTGGACCACTGAGGAATTCCCAAATTTGAATTTTAGATAAACAATGAATATTTTTCTGAGTGTAAGTATGCCCCCAGTGTTGCATGGGACATACTTTGACTAAAAAAGTTATTTGTTGTTTAACTGGAATTGAAATGTAATTGGGCATCCCACATTCGTATCTGCTAAATCAAGCAACCTTCCCCTTGCTGTGGAGCAGGTGGAGACTATGCCAGATCCCAGACCTCCTCCTGGGAGAGGTCAAGTGGTCTTTGCAGGTGAGGGGCTGGAGGACCAGCCAGAACTCTTCGCAGGGGAAGTATCTGAGGGTTTGGGAGGCTACTGCAGCTGAAGAAAGATTTAGCCTGGAGAATCTGGGGAGTAGTTCAATCTGAATAAACAGCATGCTCTGCTCAGCACCCAGAGAGAGGACTTCAAGTTTGTGTCACTGCCTTTAGCTGTGTTTTTGCCTGCATCTCAAAAGGCAGCTCTTCAATTCGAGTTTGCCTCTGCAACACCCCAAATAAATACACATTGTCAAAATGTTCTTGCATTTTCACACCCCTCATTCTTCTCTGCCCCAACCCCTTTCTACGTTCTGTCTTTATGAATTTGCTGCTTCTAGGTACTGATGCTGAAACTCGGCCTCTGTGCACCAGTGCCAAATTGCATCTCAGAGACAGTTTTGGGTGAAGTAGAAAAGAATAGCTTTATTGTTTTGTCATGCAAAGGGGGACACAGCAGACTAATGCCCTCAAAACTGTGTGACCCAACCTGGCGGGATTTGGTGAGGAGTTTTATAGCAATGGTTCAAGGGCAGGATTGCTGTATAAAGGGCCTGCATTCCTTTAATCTGGCCTCAGGTGCCCTCCTGATGATATTCTGTGGTTCTCGAGGTTATCAGACTGCGCCCTTCTCTCTAGAATGAAGAATGTTTCATCAAGTAGTTATCTTCCATTGGTTGGGGGTTTTAGTTCTGCAGAAGAGCTCAAAGAGGAACTTCCCTGGTGGTCCAGAGGTTAAGACTTCACCTTCCAATGCAGGGGGTGCAGGTTCGATCCCTGGTCGGGGAGCTAAGATCTCACATGCCTCGAGACCAAAAATCAAAACACAAAACAGAAGCAATATTGTAACAAATTCAATAAAGACTTTAAAATTGGCCCACATCTGGGCTTCCCTGGTGGCGCAGTGGTTGAGAATCTGCCTGCCAATGCAGGGGACACGGGTTCGAGCCCTGGTCTGGGAAGATCCCACATGCCGCGGAGCAACTGGGCCCGTGAGCCACAATTACTGAGCCTGCGCGTCTGGAGCCTGTGCTCCGCAACAAGAGAGGCCGCGATAATGAGAGGCCCGCGCACCATGATGAAGAGTGGCCTCCGCTTGCCGCAACTTGAGAAAGCCCTCACACAGAAACGAAGACCGAACACAGCCATAAATAAAAAAAAAAAAAAAAAAAAAAAAAATTGGTCCACATCAAAAAAAAAGAAGAGCTCAAAGATATTGTTATGTGTATCCCTTGAGGTTGAACCAGGATCCTGTCCCAAGGCTGCACTATTGTTTCTTGACTGTGCCTCCCTTGTCTCTGCATTCCCTCCCTTCCTTGATTAGCAGCTCAGGGAAGGTCATGGAGGCTGAAGCCTATTCCCTACAAACAAGAAATGGGGGACAAAGAAAGGTTTTCGTGCCCAGGAGCCCCACAGGGTCCTGCTCGGTTTCAGTACCTCATATAAGTTGGAACCACATAATGTTTGTCCTTTGGTGTCTCTCCAGTCCCAGTCTTGAGAGGCCTCAGAATGTTGGCATAAAATAATTTCTGGGATGTGGATTCTTGTCAGCTTCAAATATAAACTAAACGCCTTTCCTAAATGGGATGTCTTGTCCTTTTGTTCCTATTACCTCGGGGCTTGTAGCTGTTTACCACTGACTATTTTTGAATCTCATTAATAGAGTTCTAGAATTGCAAAGTTTTTGCATTCATTCATTTATTCAGTTAATCTTTCCAGCAAATATTTATTGACTACCTAGTGGGTGCCAGATGCTCTTCTAGGGAAGGCTGGTATTCATGTGACTAAGTTGTGAGAATATTGAAATAATTTCTCCTTCTAAGTGAACATGTGCTTCTCTAAGCTCACCCTATCCACCCTGGTCCTTGCCCTGGAAACACCTGAAGTTCCCCCCTGATCCACCAATGAAGGAATAATTGTCCCAGGAGGAGGCCCCTAGGACCTTCACACTGCGGTCTTTATCCATTCTCATTAGGCATTAAACAAGATAGACGTAGTCATACTCTCCAGGAGTTCCAGGCTGGTGGGCATCTAAGCCAACAACCTTCTCTTGCTTGCATCTAGAATACAACATCACTGTCAAGACGGCCACAGCACAGAAATATTATTTCAGCCACCAGAGATCACACAGACAATTTGGGCTCAGCTGAAGCAACAGGTTTCTAAGAATCAGAACTGCCACAAATTGTAGGTAGGGGGGCCACCCTGCCATGGAGACATCCAAACAGAGGGTGGGTGACGGCTTTGTAAGACAGTATTGGAGGAGGCTCAAGCACTGGGCGGAGAGAGAGGGTCCTTTCCAATCATGGGATTCCATAATTCTACGATTCTAAATTGGATGTCAGTAAACTGCAGACCCCAGGCAAAACTCAGCCCCCACTTGTTTTTGTAAAGATTTATTGGAACACAGTCATGCCCATGCATTTACATATCATCTACTTTTTTTTTTTTATTCATTTATCTTGGCTGTGCCGGGTCTTAGTTGTGGCACGTGGGATCTTTGTTGCGGCATGCCGACTTCTTAGCTGCGGCATTTGGACTTCTAGCTGTGGCATGCGGATTCTTAGTTGTGGCATGCGGATTCTTAGTTGTAGCATGCGGATTCTTAGTTGTGGCATGTATGCAGGATCTAGTTCCCCAACCAGGGATCGAACCTGGGTCCCCTGCATTGGGAGCATGGAGTCTTCCTCACTGGACCACTAGGGAAGTCCCACGTGTCATCAACTTTTGCACTACAATGGCAGAGTTGAGTAGTTACCACAGAGACCATTTGGTTGCAAAGCCTGAAAAATTTACCAGCTGGCCGTTTACATAAAAAGTTCGTTAGTCCCATTCTAAGAGACTCCTGAAATGAATTCTTTGATAATGCATCCAGTCATTTCTGATTTACCTGTGTTGTTAATCTAGATGGCATGGCTACTATATTGTTTTCCTTAAAGATATGCATATCTTTGTTCAGGATATTAATAAAAAATGTTCAGGTGGTCTCTCTGAGTCAGTAGGACTTCCCATGCTATCAAATGGATGAGCAGAAAAAAGTCAAGCTCCTGAGATGCTCTAATACGGCTTTTCTCCCATTCCCCTCCTGTGAGGACTGAACTACAGAGTCAGTCTGAAACCTGCAGCAACAAGTCCAGCAAAGCTAAAAGGTGATATGCAGTGAGCTCCTGCTTGGGTCATACAGAGCCTTACATGGATGGCTTCTGTTAATCCTCTCAACAACTTCATCTACTGCATAGAGGTAGATGCTATTTGTGTGTCACACTTGAGGAGATGGGGGCTTAGGGAGACTCTAGAACTTGCCCTAAGTCACATATGGAGCCAGGATATTACCTATATTTCAATTCTGAAACCTCTATTTCACATCTATGCACATCAGTCTAGCTGCTGAGATATTTTGAGTGACTGTACAAAGCAGAACAAAGTCTAGACATTGAATAGACTCACAACCCTGCCCATGCTTTTAATTTCATATTTAGATCACAAAAAAGTAGTAAAGACAATGGGAATATTTCAGTGGAGGACCCAAAGCTCCCAATTCCACATAATTCCATGATGGAAGAACCACCTCCCCTAACTCACTTGTTTCCATGGTTATTTCAGGTAGAAAGAAAAATGGTGGCAATTTTTACTTCATCTCTGCTTGAAGTCCCTCTGAAGATCCTGCAGTAAAAGAGGAGAAGATTGAACGTTAGATTGGTTTTGTGTTACCCAATAATGAAACAAGTATAGAAATGTGAACTCTGCCAGTAGTCCAGAGTCCAGATGCCACCCAATCACTTCTTTTGCTCAAGTCTTCCTCCAAAGAGGAGTTACATGACAGGAAATGCTCGGGGACTAAGAAACGAGGGAATGAGAGAAATCCCACTGTGTTTCCACTCCTGTTGTGGGCAAAGCTCTCTGTGTTCAGTTGCTTTCAGCTGAAGGAGAATATAAGAGGCACTCTTCATATTAGACTGGTGTCATTAGGAAACCTGAAAGCTGATGGGGAAGGGGAATGGGTTGGTCCTAACTGCTCAATCCAGTGGAGCTTAACTTGGAGAGTAGAGGAAAAGGAAGCAGTGGTTCCAAGGGTACACCTGCTCAGCCAGACTCTTAAAAGAGCATTAAATTTGACATTGGCTACTGCAAAAACGGTACCTACAATGGTTGCCTGAGTAATAGGTGCTCAATAAGTATTTATTTAAGGGGTGGGTGAAATAGGCTTCCTTTAGAATGTTCTGTGGAACTGTGCTAAGAATGATAATGAAGCAGCCTCAGAGTTCAGTGGAATTAATGGTGTGAGTGATTAGTGATGTCTGCCATGACGTGCAATAGGCAAGTGGTAGCTTAAAGAGGAAGTCTCTGCCACATTAAGATTTCCTTCTTCTTTAGTGCAGTGGAAGTATCGCCTTAAATCACGGACTTGTGTCCTCCAAACCTAAATAGGGAAATGGCAAAGAGAATAAAAAGAGCAGAAGGGGAAAAGTTGATGAGGAGGAAAAGAATTAGAAACAACATGAGGGACAAATATTAATAGAGAAAAGAAATAAAATGGTCGAGGTGGCCAAATTCTGGCATATTTATTGGGAATATGCAGAATTTCACATGGGCCTTCTGTTTATTTTCTCACAAGATGAAAAGAAATCAAGAAACCACTGTGTTCGGATTTTTGTGGTCAGGACACAAACAGTCCTGATGGGAAGAATAGTCTCTGAGGAGAAGGAGCTGACAGAGCAATTCTCAAAGCATTAGGTTAGCAATCAAGTGTTCAGAAAAGAAAATATTGTCCCGCTGTTACTGATTCCTCCTGGATTTGCCAGAACCAAGTTTATTCCAGAGTCTTTAAGAGTCATAGTTCTTTGATACATTTAGGGACTATTTGACTGTCAGATTTCAGACTCCTGCTAAATCCAGTTTCCTAGATTCCTGCTAAAAATAAGAAAGGGGATGGTCCCTGCAAACACAGCCAAACTTTCCTCCCTATTTCAGACCACAGGTGAAATGCAGAAGTAGGGAACACCTGGACCAGCTCCAAGCCCACACAGAACTGAACCTCAGACATGAATCATGGTTTGGCTCTGCATGAGCTGGTGTCAGAAAGCACGTGCTCAAACTGAGAAAGAAAGCAGATGTGGGACTTCCCTCTTGCCTCTTTTTGGAGGAAGTGAAATCACTCTCCTGCAACGCAGATGCATAACTTTTGTAGAAAAGTTGCCTTTTTCTTTTTAGAGACCAATGTTTAGCTTTCAGACACAAGCCCTTGAGAGTGGCCATTTGGAGAGTTTATGCGGTTGCCTGTGCCTTTCAGGACAAGAAAAAGTGGAAGAAATTGCTGGTGAGCAGAGTAAAGCAAGACAAGAATGGGTGAAATGCTCTGGTCAAACTCTTGGAGGTCGATTCCTCCTATGTGACCTTTACGAGCTGCAATTGCTGCTGGTGGCATGCAAATTTAAGTTGAGCCGAAATTCCCACTTGCATTTCTTCTTTCATTTTTTCCCCATGAATTGAAAAGAGAACTTCCTTGAGCACAGCAAACACAGTCATAGGCTTTGGATCATCTCAGGTATATGGAAATTCCAGAAATATTTGGTTTCTTTTGTTTTTTAAATGTATATTTGCTGCTTACTTTTCTGAGTACAAAAGTGATGGTTACCCATCCCTGTGTTTGGTACTTGGTAGATTCTCAATAAAAATTTGTTAAATGAGTAAAAACATGCTTATTGTTGAAAACTCAAAATGTAGAGAAGAGTGGAAAAAATTTAAATAATTCATAAAACCTACGTACTAGATATAATTACTGTCAATGGGTCAGTTGGTGTATATTCCTCTAGTTATATTTGTACATGGTTGAGGTCATACTGAATGTATGTCATGCCTTTTTCATATAACATTATGGCATAAGAATTTCTCATGTTATTAAAATTGTTTGAAAATATAACTATGATGGCTGTAAAATGTTTTGTCATATGGATGCAATATAACTTCACTCTTTTTGGCTCTTTTAGTCATTTTCAAGTTTCTCTTGCTATGATAAAAGTGAAGAGGAAGGCTGTCCAAAAGTAAATGACAATGACTAAGTGTTTAGAGATATAGGAACACCTGAATATAGAATTATCTATATTCACCTTGCTTGTATTTTCACTGAAGAAGAGTGAAGTCTCATCAGGATCTATTAAAGCCAAAACAAAAAGTAAGAAGTTGTCAGCATGTCTTCATAACAATGTAAGTGAGTTTTCTAATTCTGATGAACTAGCCCTGAAACAGTTTGAAGAGAATTATTTGGATATTTCAACAGACTTATTGGAAGTACTCAAGGGCTTTCTAATTTTTCTAATTCTAGGATCACTCTACTGAGCTATAAATTTATAACTAACTGATTTATAAATTAACCAGGACCTCCTGTACAGAGGCTTGCTTCTCTAGCCAAGCAGAAAATGGATACTGGTTCATAAATTAATCCCTCTTGAGTGTAAGTGAATTCCCCAGAGCATGATAACTGAGGCATGAATAGACCCAGAATGTGGTATTTCTGGGTTCACAGAATACTATCAAGGTTTTTTAAAAATTTTATTTTATTCAAGTATAGTTGATTTACAATTTTGTGTTAATTTCTACTATACAGCAAAGTGATTCAGATATATATATATATATATATATATATATATATATATATATATATATTCTTTTCCAATATGGTTTATCACAGGATACTGAATATAGTTCCCTGTGCTATACAGTAGGACCTTGTTGTTTATCCATCCTATATATAATAATTTGCACCTGCTAATCCCAAACTCCCAATCCATCCTTCCCCCACTCCCCCTCCCCCTTGGGAACCACAAGTCTGTTCTCTATGTCTGTGAATCTGTGTCTGTTTCATAGATAAGTTCATTTGTGTCATATATTAGATTCCACATATGTGATATCATATGGTATTTATCATTCTCTGTCTGACTTACTTCACTTAGTATGATAATCTCTAGGTCCATCCATGTTGATGCAAATAGCATTATTTCATTCTTTTTATGGCTGAGTAGTATTCCATTGTATGTATGTTCCACATCTTCTTTACCCATTCATCTGTCCATGGACATTTAGGCTGTTTCCATGTCTTGGCTATTGTGAATAGTGCTGCAATGAACATTGGGGTGCATGTATCTTTTTGAATTAGAGTTTTCTCCAGATATATGCCTAGGAGTGGGATTGCAGGATCATATGGCAGCTCTACATCAAGGTTTTAATAACTAGTGATGCTCAGCCTGTGAAGCTAGGCAACTGGCCTCATTATTTCTGAAAACACTTGTCAGCTGCATCAGTGACAATCTGTGGTAATTCAGTTCCTTGAAACCTTCTTTCCAGAATGCATACAGGTGACCTGTAAATTGAAACATGACTTTTTCAGTCTCAGCACTGCATCTGTTTCATGGTATGATTTGGGGAGCCATAAGGGTGAAATTGGGAGTCTCCATTAACTCCTCTGGATTTCCTGGCTTCCACTAAGTGTACTAGTTGTCCCAAAGAATTGACAGAGCTGGGCTTCAGTGAAACCTGGTTCGAGATCAATGGGCCTGGAAACACTGCTCTAAATTATGAGGTTTAACAGACTTAGCATTAGCATACAAAAGCAAATTCAGGAAATTATCTTCTCCTAATAATATAATAAATGAATTGTTGCTTTAAAAAATTGAGTAATGGGGCTTCCCTGGTGGCGCAGTGGTTGAGAATCTGCCTGCTAGTGCAGGGGACACGGGTTCAAACCCTGGTCTGGGAAGATCCCACATGCCGCGGAGCAACTGGGCCCGTGAGCCACAACTGCTGAGCCTGCGCGTCTGGAGCCTGTGCCCCGCAGCGGGAGGGGCCACGATAGTGAGAGGCCCGGGCACCGCGATGAAGAGTGGCCCCCGCACCACGATGAAGAGTGGCCCCCACTTGCCGCAACTAGAGAAAGCCCTCGCACGAAACGAAGACCCAACACAGCTAGAAATAAATAAATAAATAAATAAATAAATAAATAAATAAGCTATTAATTAAAAAAAAAAAATTGAGTAATGAAGAGCCCCATTCATTTTTACGCACCTATCCTGGTTACATGCACTTAACAATGGAATGAAAAAATTAAAGTTATAATAGTAGGTACCAACTTATTGCCAACTGTACACACCGGAAAAGGAAACTGGTATTGAAGTCCCAGAAGAGAGTAGTCAGGGAAAAGCTGAAACATCAAGAGAGTGAACAAAAAACAAAACCAAAGCTTTCTTTCAAAGCTGGAAAACTCTCCTGGGGGTAACAGCAAAGTGTGTGGCTGCACTTTTTCTGAGTGCCCAGTACTGCTGCAGAGTAACCAGTCCTGGGGGAGGTGGGGGGCAGTTAGGGTAGTTAACTGGTAAGGGTATAGGGCTAAGTTTGCATATCTAGTACAACACAACTTTTTCAAAGTCCTGATGGACCTTAATATTCCAATCGACTCTCATTTCCCCATTTTGCAATTAGATTAGCCTAAAGAGGAACTAGTGGCTTTAGGAGAACTGCTGAACTTTTTGTTTCAGCAACGGCTTTCTTTCCCATCAGTTCAGTCTGCCCCAAGCTTGCTGGCTGCTACTTGGGGCTAGTGTGTCAGGCTGGGGCTGTCTGAACCATGAACAGCTTGAGAGGTGCCATCCTTATCTGGGCAGTGGCAGCATGGGCTAAAATGAACAAATCTCTGGGAGACACAGATGAGGATGGATTTCAAAAATGCAAGAATGCCTTAAAACTACCTGTTCTGGCAGTCTTACCTGGAGGCGGCTGGGATAATCTGCGGAATGTGGACATGGGACGGGTGATGAGCTTGACTTACACCCACTGTAGGACCACAGAGGATGGACAGTACATCGTCCCTGATGAGGTCTTTACCATTCCCCAGAAAGAGAGCAACCTGGAGATGAACTCAAAAATCCTGGAGTCCTGGGAGAATTACCAGAGTAGCACCTCCTACTCCATCAACATGGAGCTCTCCCTTTTTTCCAAAGTCAACGGCAAGTTCTCCCCTGAGTTCCAGAGGATGAAGACCCTTCAGGTGAAGGACCAAGCTGTAACTACCCAGGTTCAGGTAAGAAACCTGGTCTACACAGTCAAAATCAACCCAGATGCAGAGCTAAGCTGGGGGTTTAAGAAGGATCTCATGGACATCGTTGAGCGTCTGGAGAACAACCAGACACGGATGGCCACCTACTTGGCGGAACTCCTGGTCCTCAACTACGGTACCCATGTCATCACCAGTGTGGATGCAGGGGCTGCTCTCATTCAGGAGGACCACATCAGATCTTCCTTGCTCCAGGACAGCCAGAGCAGCCGCAGTGCAGTGACAGCGTCCGCTGGAATCACCTTCCTAAACATCGTGAACTTCAAATTTGAGGAGAACTACACCTCACAGGACGCCTTCACCAAGAGCTACCTCTCCAACAGAACCAACTCCAGGGTGCAAAGCATTGGAGGGCTTCCTTTTTACCCAGGCATCACCCTCCAGACTTGGCAGCAGGGTATCACCAACCACCTGGTGGCCATGGACCGAGCTGGCCTGCCTCTGTATTTCTTCATCAACCCTGACAGGCTGCCTGACTTGCCAGGACCCTTGGTGAAAAAGCTGTCTAAGACAGTGGAAACTGCCGTGAGACGCTATTACGCATTCAACACCTACCCCGGCTGCACAGATATCAAGTCGCCCAACTTCAATTTCCAGGCCAACATGGATGATGGCTCTTGCGAGGGAAAAATGACCAATTTCTCCTTTGGCGGAGTTTACCAGGAATGCACCCAGTTCTCAGGGAATGAGGTTGTCCAACTCTGCCAAAACTTGGAGCAGAAGAATCCACTCACTGGCGATTTCTCCTGCCCCTCTGGCTACACCCCAGTCCAGCTGCTATCCCAGACCCATGAGGAGGGTTACAACCACCTGGAGTGTTCACGGAAGTGTACCCTCCTCATCTTCTGCAAGAGGGTGTGTGAAGATGTCTTCCGGGTGGCCAAGGCAGAATTTAGGGCTTTCTGGTGCGTGGCCAGTGGCCAAGTACCTGAAAACTCGGGACTACTTTTTGGTGGCCTCTTCAGCGATAAGAGCATCAACCCTTTGACAAATGCACAGTCATGCCCAGCTGGCTATTTTCCACTGAGACTTTTTGAAAACCTCAAGGTATGTGCCTCTCAGGACTATGAGTTGGGATATAGGTTTTCCGTCCCATTTGGTGGGTTCTTCAGCTGTGCAGTCGGGAACCCCTTGGTGGATTCTGCCATGTACAAAGATTTAGGGGCACCTTCTCTAAAAAAGTGTCCAGGGGGTTTCAGCCAACACCTAGCCCTCATCAGTGACGGGTGCCAAGTGTCTTACTGCGTCAAAGCCGGGCTTTTTACAGGAGGGTCTCT
Source organism: Balaenoptera borealis (assembly GCF_965194805.1). NCBI lineage: Eukaryota > Metazoa > Chordata > Mammalia > Artiodactyla > Balaenopteridae > Balaenoptera > Balaenoptera borealis. Next base: position 11,531,663 of record NC_138868.1, read on the forward strand.
GCCTCCCGTCAGGCTCCCACCTTACACCCAACCACCCCTCATGAGTCAGGCTGCCACCAACACTGTCCTAGTGACTAATCTTGAGACTGCAAGCTCCTGGGTTAAAGATTCCCAGAGCCACCAGTGGAGGCTGGGAGAGCCTCTCGAGCTTCGCAGGGCCATGAAGGTCATCCATGGGGACGGTAGTGGTCTGTCTGGGGGGGCCGCAGCCGGGGTCACACTGGGGGTCACCACCGTCCTGGCAGCTGTCATTGCCCTGGTTATCTACGGCACCCGGAAGTACAAGAAGAGGGGATACCAGACGGTCCAAGACGAGAGGCAGAGTTTGGTTACAGGCACGGCCGTGAATGGAGACGCCCTTGACCAAGAACAGGTGCAGAGCCCAGCCTAAACTCTCCCAGGAAACTACTTCTCTCGTCTCCAGCCAGAGCTTCAAGCATGTCTTTCATTTTTTCTTTCCACTTCTGCCTTCCTAAGTATTGATGTGGCAAATGCAACAAAAGGCAGGTATAACTTTGTGACTTTCTTAGGTCTTTGGGCCAGGAAATGAATAGAGCTACATGGACAAAGTTGGGGGAGGGGTTGGAGAACAGTTGTGACTTTTTAAGCAAAAGTCCTCCTGGAGCCTAAAACACGAGGGAGGTGTCTTTTCTCTACCTGCGTCATTAAGTATCTTCACCTCAATGCCCACGTGTAAAAAGAGAGGAGGGAGAATGTTGATATTTGAATTTGAAGACGCATTTAATCTGAGGTCAGCCATGGTTTCCAATTCATGAGCTCTAAGAATTTATGCCTTTACGTGTTACCCTCCCACTATTTTGTGTTTTTAAAAAGCTGTCTGTGTTTCATGCTCCTGGAGGCGGACAGAGCCCCCAGAAGACACAGGAGGTCCTGCTTGGCTATTGCTTTTCAGCTTTGAGGGCTCTGAATTGATAAACTGTGTCATCTCCTCCGGGTCCTCTCAACATCATCTGAACCGAGACATGGTGCCTATACTAGGCCCACGTTCTCCAACTTCACCACAGTTAAGACTTACTGAGACCAGGCCACTCTTGGACTTCAGACTAGTGTCATAAAGTCCTCAGAAAACATTTTAACATATAAACTTCTATTAGGAGGTCAAGGGAGAAGGGACGGTTTGGAGACAAGGAGTGAGTGAAGAAAGGGTAAAAACTAGAAAAGATTCTGGTGCTCATGGGAAATTGAAATTCTTACCCACAGCCAACTACTTGGTTTCGTCCTCTTAGCTCATCATAAATGGGCAAAGAAAGGAGCTGCAGGAATGGATAGATCAAGCATTACCATCTCATTTTCTGTTACCAAGGTACAATCCCTTTCTCTTCCATGGATGGCCATCCCCCCTTCAGGTCCTCCCATCACATGCACACACACCCTTGAACACACACACACACACACACACACACACACCACATTCCAACAAGAAGTCTGCATTATTCTGGGGGTGGGAGACAAGAAAAACGCAACAAGTCAAAGTAAGCCCACACCTAAGTATCACTTCATCCCTAAAACCTAAACAGAGTAAAAAATACCAATTATGTACCCTACTCTTATTTTTTTTTTCCAGCAGAAAGGGGCTTGACATGATCAAATCAATTCTTTTAAATGAAACGAAAAAGGCATCCAACGTCATTTGTGACGCATTTATTTCAGTTCCAGGCTGACTTCCCTGGGACATCTAGCATGACACATGATTGTTACTTGGCAGTTGGGGCTTTGCCCAATTTTAATAAGAGTATCACCTAATTGTAATTATTAGGGTGAATCTGTTAATATTCTTCTGCAACATTTTTTAGAGTTACATATTTCTTCACCAAATCAAATGTCATTGGTGAGTTATCTTTTATGAAGGATAATTTGTCCTGACCTCATTAACATTCACAGTCAAGAGTTTAGGCTTATATTAGGTCCTTCTTCTGAGGAGCTTGAAGCATCCCAGACTGTGGGGAGATGGGAGGGGGGGGGGGTCACACATTCATCTCCCACTGTGATACAGGGAAGTGATTCACAGAATTCGAGTCGTGCTCTCAGCCAGAGACACTGATTTCTACAGCCTCTCTACCAAACCCCTGCTTCTTAAGCATTAAAATGTTCTCCTTAAGCTCTGGGTGTTTTGTGGGTATGTTTCAGCCAAGCTAACCACTTTCCTGCCAATACTGACTTCCCCGTGAATTCTTTGAAGATTACTGAGTCAGAGAGACCAAGTATAGCTAGAGCCTCCCAGACTTTTAATGCACTAACTGCCGGTTGAAATTAAAAGTTCTCCACCAACTTATATTTCTAACAACGTTGCACATAAATATGCATTAAAATGTGTTCTTAAGGAGTACTCTGCTCGACTGTTCATCCACAGGAAATCAGAATGAGGGAGTCGGCGGCTTACATTCATCGGTTCACTTTACAAAATCAGAACCTCCATGAGGGGTTCACAGGCTCTGCTTTCAGAATCCTGCTTTCCTGACTGGCTAGCTCAGGCTGGCATCTGTGGAAAGACTAACCACACTCCACAGACTATCAGAAATAGAGGCACATTTGGGTGACAAAGCTGGCTTTGCAATTGCATTTTATTTTTGGAATCTCACTAGTATCGAGATGATCAATACTAAACATGTATTTGAAAAACAACAGCCTGTAAACTATTGAAAAATACACGATATTGTAGTCAGGGGAAGGGCACTTTAAGAAGCAAACGTTCATGGCTTTTAAGACGGTCTTTCCCCCACAGTTTCATTTACTTACTTCCCCTGCCACATGGTCTGTTCCTTTAGAGGAACAAGAAGTCAAGCTAGGTAACTTGGTCAAACATGTGGGTAGAAAAGACGTGAAAAAGTTAGAAAAAGGGACTCTCCCATTCAGTGGAAGGGTTTGTGGTTGCTTACGGACTTGGGGAGGTACCCCAAATGCCTCACAGGTCGGTGCACTGGTCTACAGAAAGCAGGTTGACGGCAATTTTGTGGTTGTTGATTTACCATTTATTGTTCTGCACATACACCTCATGAGCACCAGGTGGCGATGTCCTCTCACAGAGCAACACCAAGGACTTCAAAACACGCTGGTTCCAAACAATGATTTGCAATAGGACATTCACCTGCCCTCTCCCAGAACCACCATCTCCCCACTCCCCATCAATGCCAGTGACCACAAACAAGGAAAGAGGACAGGGTCCTTTCTTGTACCACACGGGACCTTCCCCCAATCCTCCCATGCCCACAACAGTGCAATACCAGGACGAGCACTTTTGACCAAGTATAAAACCACAGAGAAGTCCAAGCTTTACAAAAGGGAGATGAAAACACAAGGGCACACACAACTACACATACACAATTCATCTTTTAAGGGATGAGCATATAACAAGGTTCGTCTCCAATCCCATGCGTCATCCCTGGAGATTCAGGAAGGGAGAATCTAGGCTGCTGGTGCTAAGACGATGAAAGGAAAGGCATGAGATTCCCTGCACGGGGCAGGGAACACAGCAGGGCTTCCGGTGGGAGAACTTCCTGTGTCAAAGCGATGGATGCACAGGGCCTCTGCTGGCGGGGGTTCTCACCGAACCCGAGACTGTACCTTTCCAGGTTGGCACGAGAGAGAGGGCAAAGGAATGCCTCCCGCCTTGCCTGACACAGTGTTAGAGAGGAAGTTTAAGATTCCTTCTTCTGAGAAGGTCCCACAAAAAGAGCAGCATGAGGATGAGGTAGCCCCTACTGAGCATCCTTAGAGAGCAAGAGACACGGGGCACCAATACTATCAGCGCCCTGGGGGGGGAAAGGCTTGAAGGTACGAAGATGAACTCTCAAAGGGGTATTGCCCCTGGCACACCGCCTGCCTTGCATGTTCCCTGCATCGTCTTCTTTCTGCTCTTGGCCGCCCCCTTCTCCACCCACACCTTCTTCTGCCTGACCCAGGGAAATCAATCTCTCCCCACTGCCCTCTGCCAGTTGCCAAAACATTCTTCTTGCTTTCCCACCTCCTACTGCACAGCTCTATCTACCCGCTGACGCTCAGTCTGTTTCCTCATCCCCTGTGGGTGAGGAACCCGGTGGACACTTGACAAGGGTGCTGAATGAAGGTAGGGATGGTACTAGGCTTTTATAATGAGGCTCATCTCTGGCACGGCGTAGCCTTAGCCTGGCAAAGGGCATGGACGTGACATCAAAAGCTGCAGGGTTGTCTCTTCCGTTGAGTTCAGATGTTTCCTTCCCCACTGTGGCAGGAAACTGCCCCATGGTGCGGTGAACTCAGGCCCTGGTCTGCTGGTGAGATAAATGACTGATGGGCGAGACTGAAACTCAGCCAGCAGGAACAATTCCTCCTGTCAGAGCTCCCTCTGCTGGAGCCGATGAACACCCCTAGAGCCATTCGGAAAAGGAGGGGAGCGTGACCCAGAAGCTGGGTGACACCTAGGTGAACCCACTGGCCACCCTACAGTCAAAACGTCTGCAGGCCTAAGAGCAAGCAGCTCGGAGCCCGCTCTCAGAAAAGCTTGGCTTCTGCTTCTAACTTAAATACCATTTTTCAAGGTTCTTCCATTTCCATCTTTCTAGCATCGAAAACCTTCCAAATACTATGAAATATATATGCATATATATACGTCAAACCCCCCAAACATGAGGTATATAAATTCAAATTAGTATCCAGAGGAACTTCCCCCAAACACGTAGTTCAAAGAACCCACTTTCAAAGGGAGGATTGGGTTTCCCTTCTTGGTCCCCCTTCTCTCCTCCCTGACGCACAATTCCTTCCTTAATGGGAGCTGAAGGGAACGTCAGGGAGGGGATAGACAGGGTCTTGGGACACAACCCAGACGCAGGTTGGACTGCACCCTAATGTGGCCCCAATCCTGCTGGGAATGGACTAGAGTCTCCCTCACGCTCTGGGTCACCCTGTAATCGATGAGGGAGGTGAGGGGCCCAGCACCACCTCCGGGCTCTGATTAGCAAATGTGCACGGAGACAGATTGAAGCCCTCGTAGTCTGGCTCAGATCTCGTCTTGAAAGAGATACACAAAGGGGTCAGTCCAGCCCTCACCTTACACATCGTCCCAGGCATAGTTCTGTCTTCTTCTGCGTCCAAGTTTACTATGGGCTGGGCTGGCAAAGGGTGAGGCAAGTCAAGGGCGCACAGCCTAGCTGTTTCATCCCCATCAGAATGGGGGTTTGACATCTTGCAAAACAGAGTGTGAGAACTCGATGGGACCCTCCACCAACCTGGCCCAGCAGCGCACACACGCGCACACACGCACATGCACATACACACGTATGCACGCACACAGATGGCACAGAGCCCAGCCTGGGCTCCACTCACAGTGACTGGATGAAACTCATGGAATCTTTGAGCTGGTCTGGGATGAGTTGGGAAGAAGGCTATGGGCTCCTCTCCCTGAGGACTGTTCAGAGGCTAAGTGGGATGCAGGCTCGGGTCTGATCAAAGAGGGGCCGGAGACATCGTGGGATGCCGATGTGTGGAGAGAGGAATCCCAGAGCCTATCCATCTGGATGCCTCTTTGGACAGGTCACAGGTGGGAGGAGGAGGGAGGGCCCAGAGAGGCCAGGGCGATGATGAGAGCTGAGCCTGCTCCCCGGAGCCTGTGCCACCCTGACCCTCTTGGCAAGAAGCGCTTCCTTGCTGCGCACCGAGGGACGGATTTCTGACCTCACAGCAGTTCCGCGGTTCACCACTTTGCCCCCCAGTCCTGCACAGTGAGAGCTCCTCACCTCCCGTGGAGGAGAGAAAAGCGGAAACTCCGCTCTCAAAGCAGAGTGGGAGCAGCAAGAAGCCGGCTGAGGCATGAACCTCCGGCTTCACAAGGCCAGGATAAGGAGTGCCCCTACCCTAAGTGTGCTGCCCGTGCCCCCTGCTTAGGGGGGGTGAGGGGGGGTCCCTGCCTACCCAGCACCGAAAACTCCATGGGAACAGACTGAGGATGGCCCTCATCCCACGTCCCCTTTGCGCTGGATGAGGTTTGTGGATGACACCACCTTATTCATTCTGGCTGCTGCCCCCAGCCTGGGGCTGGGAGGGATGGGGGGATGGAGACAGGACAGGAGCGGAGACAGGGAGTTGGGAGGGCATGGCGCCAGCTTCCACCTTGACTCTCCCCACTTCCTGACCTGTGGTCCCATGGCCTCTCCCACCCCAGGGCCCCTCCGGTTCAGTCCTTCTCCTGGGCAGCACTGTCCTCAGAAATGCCCTGAGCAGCCAGTTCAGCAAGCACATTATCCAGGTAGTGGGCATCTGGGTAGCCGTGGCCAGTGAGGTTCGAGCCAAACTCTGTCTTGTGATGGACCTCATTCCAGATGACGGTATCGGACTCGCCCGTGGTGCTGGACGTACCGATGGCAAAGATGAGACGGCGATCCCAGGCCACAAGCAGCAGCTTCAGGACCTAAGAGAAGAGGCAGGAGATCAGGGTCAGGCTTTCAGTGGTGGTCAAAGACTATCCCTTGGGAAGTGGAGAGTCCTCCCAAGGGTCCTAGCCCCTCCTGCATCGTGATGCCCTAAACAGCACAGTGAATAGAAAGGGGTTTGGAAATGGAGTCAGGGACCTGCAGGTTAAGTCTTGACTCTGTCATTGACTAACTGTGTGACCTTGGACAAGTTACATCACCTCTCTGAGCTTTAATCTCCTTACTTATAAAATGGCAATGGTACACTTTACCCCTGAAGGTTGTGCGCAACTTAGGGAGCACTGTGTGAAAAGCACTTTCACAGTAGCGCCTGGCACGTCTACTCAGCAGATGTTAGGTGCGAGCATCGTAGCTGCATTTTAAAAGCTGGGATCTAGGTATCCAAGGCACTTATGATCTGAGATCTTCTGAGCTATGCCCTCCCCCGCCATCACCACCACCTGAATGTGGTATTAATTGATCCACAGCTAAAGTTGTGGAATATTTCTCCAGGGACATGGTGGAAGCGTTTTGACCTCTTCCAGGCTATTTCATATTTATTTTCTCATCTGATCCTCACAGCCACCCTTTGAGGCAGGCCTGGCAGGTACTAATATTATCTCTATTTTCTTGGTGAGGCTCAGAGAGGTGTTAGGGCTTGCAGAATGTTCTAATTCAGCTACATTAGAAAAATCTTTGTTAAGATGAATGCCTGACACCCTGACCAGCATGAAGAAGGCACCCGATAAAAGTGCATTGGGTTCAAAACTGAATGACTGTAACCATGGTGTGAGCTGGAGGTGGGGAATCTTAATAGTAATAGTAATAAGAGTAGCTGGTGTTGAAACTAAGAGTTACCATTTCCTGAGTGTTTACTTACTAAGTGCCAGGCACTGGGTCATGTAATGGTTATAATAATTGGCCGAGGCAGGATGCTCATTATCCCTTCTCTGCAGAAGAGGAAACAGGCTCAGAAGACAAAAGATTTGCCTTGGTCATGCAGCTAGAAAGTGCCAGAGGGGGGCCTTGACTTCAGGACTGCTTGACTTTACCGTCCCTGGTCTCAGTCATGACTCTGTTGACTCTCAGGTGGGGATCAGTATAGATTTCATGGAGGAGGCTGCTTCTGAGCTGAGTCTCAGAGAGAGGGGAGGATATGAGGTATATTAATAGGGTAGGACGTATAGACACTGGAAAAACATATCATCCAAGGCATGGATAATTAAGATTGCTGCCACCATGCTGGGTATTTTACAAACGCTACCTTCATTTAATTCTTACAATATCCTGTCCATACAGCTAGAAATAATCACCATTCTTTTATAGATTAAGTCAACTTTATGTCAGTTCCCACAGCTGGTAAATGGCAGAACTAGGATTTGAACCCAGGCTCGTCTGGCCCCAAAGCCCATGCTCTTATTACTTTGCTCTGCAAAGGAGCCCAAGGTTAGCACCTGCGAACAGCAGACAGGAGGGATAAGGCTGAGGAACTGGTGAGAGGGGACCCACGCTGCAGTAGGTCTTGTATATCAAGCAGAGAAGATTGTCCTTGTAAAGAAGGAAGGGAAAGCCATCCTAACAATTTTGTATTGTTTCCTCTCACTTTATTTCTGTTAAGCAAGGAGAGTGATGCCAGAAACTGTGTTTCAGGATTACTATTCTGGTGACAGATAACTAGGTTGGCGGTGGCAGGATTAGAAAAGGATTCAAGCGGTTTGGAGGGCAGTGCAGGGAGAAATGTGTGGTTCAGAGCCAGAGTCCAAGATGTTCATGTGTCCAATTTGGTCCCAGGGATACAGAGTATGTCATTAACATGAAGAGGGAGGCCTGGCAGAGGAGCAGCTCTTGGCTAGAGGATTCTAATTTTAACTGTGGGACTTGATGGTGGAGATGTTTAGCCGGCAGTTGGAGCTGTAGATCTCGAGCGTAGAGACATGGCTGTTCAGGGCAAACGGGTATCAGGACTGGCCCTGACTCCTAATCTGGGAACACTGAACTGGGCACCTCTTCAGGATGATGTGGTTGATTCTCTTATTGTCCCGAACTATCTGATTCTTCCCCTCTGAGAGACTATAGCCACACTCTTTGCTATGAGCCACACTCTTTGCCAAGGGGCCTCCCTGTAGGCAGGGCACCAGCTCCTTGTCTGGCTTGTCCACGACTTGCTGGGGCCTATGAAAGGTGGGTGGAAGTAACAAGCTTCCAGGAGCAGCTTTAATGGGACTGTACACTCCTGCTTGGATTCTCTCTTGGTCCTCTGCCTCATTCCATGGGAAGGGGATGGACCACGGAAGGGCTGCTCCTTTGACCTGGATTCCAGAACAGGAAGCCACATGGAGCAGATGAAAGCTGACCCATAGCAGCAACTGAGACACAGCCACTAACATGCAAAGTACATGAGAAATAAACAGTGGTTGAAGGAAGCCATTGAGATTTAGAGGTTGTTTGTTACGCAGCATGACCTAGAGAAAGCTAACAAAGGCACACCTCTTGTTCAATAAATCAACGGTTCTTTTCACTTTTGAGATCAGGGAATGCTTTGAAACTCCAATGATTTTCTGGCCTTATCCACAGGAAAATGAACACGAAATTTTAATTCTAATTTTAGAGTTCATAGAACCACTGAAGCCTCACTGGGAATCACTAAGAATCCAGAAACCCAGTGATTTTTCCCTCTACTCTTTTGGGGAAAGGCAAAGTATTCATTAAAAAATAAATAAACAAATAAAATTCCACAAATTAAGATCCCTGCCCCAGAGCAGTGCTTCTCAAGCTTTAATATGCTGTCAGATCACTTGGGATCTTGTTAAAATGAAGTAGGTTCTAAGGTTCTGCATTTATATCAAACTCTTAGGTGTTGCCACTGGTGCTGGTCCCAGGACCTGCCATTAGGCAGCAAAGCTCTAGAGGAAGGATCCTAAAATAGATGAATTATTGCCAGTAAAATCCAGGAGAGGAAAAAGCCAAAAGCCCAGGCCCCACCACCCTGTAAAAATAAAATTCTAAACATATCCATCCTACCTCTAGTTGACTTGACTATGACTTTGCTACATGGGCATCTAGAGTTCCAAGAGACCCAGTTCTGTTTAGCATCGTAGGGAGCAAACTTGTGGCCCTAAGAGACAAGTAAATTCCCCAGCCCTACGCTGAAACCTGCTCTCTCACCTTTCTCCCCTTCTCGCTGTCTGGAAGGTAACAGTGTCGTGGGAAGCCACGGGCGCTGAAACTTTTCCCAGGATTTGGGTGTTCTGGCCCCTGAAAGCAGAAAAAAAAGAGAGGAAAGAGCATTTTTCAAAATCTTTTGGATGCAGGGGGTGCAGGCTGTGATTGATTCAAATAATGATGAATACTAATGGCCACAGAGTCTAGACAGAGAACAGACCCAAACAGCAGTGAGAGTAGTGGTTTAACACATACTCGAGTCATTGGACCTGGCTCTGGACCCAGAGCTGCTGCCTCCCAGCTGTGTTAGCTGGAGCTGCTCTCTCTTGGGGTGTTAATTCCCCACCCCTTAAATAAGGAAGATGTGGGATTCGCACCTTGTGGGACGTTATGAATGTTAAGGCGCACATTCAGAACTCAGCAGCTGTTGATCACCTTCATCATCATCTATTCTGGCTCTTTTGTTTTACAAAAGAGGAAAACTGCAGCCCCAGAGGTTAAATGACTTCCTTTATGTTAATGGCTTTGCCAAAACTTAAGCCCAGGTTTCCTGAAGCATACTCTGGACTTTTTTAACCTCTAAACTACTCAGAATAATGTAAGTGCCTGTGAGCTTTGAGCCAAGAGCCATGCGATCAGAATTATCTGAATGATTCTTGGGGATTTTCTCCGTTGTCCTCAAGGGTTTTGGTTTGTTTTCTTATTTAACAATATACATTGACATATTCACGACTAAAAATCTTCTGACAATTCAACTGTCATCATCCAACACCCCTATTAAGCTAGCGGTCTCAAGCCACCAGGTGGGAAAGAAACTGAAGCAGAATTTAGTCAAAAACAAGGCTTCCTAATCAGGGTTCAGAATGGTTTACAGGTCCCTTTGAGAAGCTCATGGAAAACGAGGGATTTTCTCCCAGTAACAATGCACATATTTTCCCCCTACACACAAACGTTTGGCTATAATTTCTGAGCACCCCTAGCCCCCCTCAGAGTCTGTGAAACCCTGTTTTAAAATCCCTTCTAGATGAAGCCAATATGATATTGATAATTCCACACAGTTCCTGGTACAAGCTCTCACACAGTAGATCAGTAACCGTATCCTGGCTGAACAAATGAATGAGGAGTGAATGCAGGAATGAATGAAAGAGTGACAAAACTTCAAGAAAACACAGATTTTCCATTTTCTCTTACTATGGACGACAGTTCCAAAATGATTTAAAAATTATGTGATTAAAACAATTTTTTTTAATAGCCTGTCCAGGATCATGTATGATTTTGCAAACTGAACAGCATGATGAGTACAGTGGAGTCTCAGAGAAGGGAAAGATCACAGGGAACGGAAAGAGGCAACAGTGTCTTCTGGGAGACGCGAGACCTGAGGTGTCTGAATTTCACATTCTTATGAAATCACGTTGACAACATTCCCACGGCCATGGCTGTTTCTAAGCCAGGCTGGACAACTGATGGCCGATTCTCACCACGGTTCTGCTCGCTCCTCTCCTGCCCGGGACTTGCCTGTTATGCGGCCAACACAGACACCTGCCTGGCACCAGCCCAGCAAGGCTGTGTGCTCCTTGCACGGTGCTAAGCTCAGCAGTCACGACTCTGCCTTGGCCCCGCTCAGAGTCTCTCCCCCAGAGGATCATTGTCTGCAGTGAAGGCAGAGCTTAAAGGACCTCACTCGTCATGAAAGCCCAAGCCTGTGTGGTCCCTGGAGTCTCCAGGAATGGACTTTGCCCTGAGGGTTCTGCTACCGACTCTCAGGGGTGGTCTACGGAGTGGCTGTAAGGACAGTGCACAGATGCATTGCCTTTGACACAAGCTTGGGTTTTCCTAGGGGAGCCACGGCACCTCCAGAGGCAGCAGGCGGGCACCTCTATACCCGAGTGCAGGCTCCCCATTCTTTGGTCCTGGAGTCCGGGAAAAAAGAACATCCTCCAAAGTGGTGGCCCCACCCCGACTTTGCCCACGTCAGTCTGTCCTACTTCCCACCAAGGCCATTGGCTGTTCCTCAGGACTCCCGTATTCTCATTCTTGTCCTTATTATACCCCCCTGGCAGCCCCAGAATCATTCCAGAAGTCTCACTTGCCCTCACATCCAACCATATCTCCCTGGTCCCGGCCCCTCCCTTTTTCATTACTGGAAGCTAAATCATCGCTGTGGTCTCCTAATTGGTCTGTCAGGTCACCCCCAACTCTTTGCCAGACTGGCCTTCCTAAAGCATCTTCCCAATCACACGACTTTCCATAATCCTAACCAACGCCCAACAACCTTCAGGGACCGCCGCCCCCCCCCCCCCGCCCTGCCCCACCACCAGCCTGTCAAGGAGAATCTATAGCCTTCACCCTGGTGTTGAAGGCCTTCCCCGACCTGGCCACAGTCTCCCTTCTCTGCCTGCCCTTTCACATCCTTCTTACTCCCTCCTCCTGTCCCCTACTTTGGCAAATCTTAACCCAAATTAAACACTTCCTTATGGGCCTTCCACACCCCCTCTTTCTCTCCCTTGACCACTCTGTTGTGTCCTCCAACTAAAAACTCTCTCCTCCATTTCTTCATGTCTTTCCTCTACTAGTGAGTACCCTGCCCCCAGAAAGTCTCCTCCAACCCTCCCAGACAGACAGACGTAGGCCCTCTTCCTTACCCTGACATGTAAGATACTCATTAATGATGGAGACCAGGTACTGAGCACCTTGGTTCTGTACCCTGGACCACAATATGCGCATATAAACATTATCACCCATCTTTACAAAACCCCTGCACATTAGCTTCCTGGCTGTGCACATAAAGAAACAGGGCTCAGGAAGGTCAGGTGGTCAAGGTCCAAAATCACCAGCTAAGGAGGAATCAGCCAGGAATTGGAAGCCAGGTCTTGTCAGACTTTGAAGGTCTTGTGCTGTCTTTGTCCACCCTGCTTCCCACAGCTTGGATCAGTGGTTGTATCACTGTAGCACATCATGGTTGTATCAGTAGCACATCGATTTTTACTCTGTAGTTTAGTGATGTATATTTATTTCTGCCTGACTGGTTGATACGTCCTTCTAAGAAGAACCATGTTTTTTTATTCAATTTTTTACAGACTATTACATCTCCCTGTTTTATTTCTTCCTTATCTCACTAGAAGGGGGACTTCAGGGAAGCAAGGACTGTGTCTGGTTAGCTCACCATTCTTTCCCTAGCATCTAGAACACGTCTGGCCCTCTGTCCACACTCAAATGTTTGTTAAACAAAAGACAAAATGGAGGAAGGCAAGGAGGAAGGAGGAAAGGAGGGTAAACTAATAAATATTTGTTAAATAAATGAGTCCAGTGAACACCCTAGAACATTTAGAAAAAGCTTCAGTGTGTGAAGGAAGGGACACATTTGTATTTACTGCCAGGAAAATTGTTCAATTTGTTCCTTAGGGCTGTCTTTTGAAGAATCAAAAGAAATGTCCACAAAAGTCAAGGACTATCTATCAAATTACAAATGCAAATACCATTTGACAAAAAAAAAAAAAAATCCACTTCTAGAAAATTATTCTGCGGATATACTCACATGCGTGCAAGGTTATTCATGACAGCATTTTGTTGTAGCAAAAGATTGGAAACAATCCATATGCCCATCAAATGGAGATGGCTGAATATAAATTATGGTACATTTATACAAGGGATGATTATGCAAAGCTAAGAAAGAATGTGGAAGTTCTCTCTATACTGACATGGAAAGATCTACAGACTATATTGTTCATTGAAAATTCAGGGTGCGTCCATGTCCTGGCTATTGTAAATAGTGCTTCAGTGAACATTGTGGTCCATGTGGGAAGCAGCAACATAGCACAGGGAGATCAGCTCGGTGCTTCCACGACCTAGAGGGGTGGGCTGGGGAGGGTGGAAGGGAGGCTCAAGAGGGAGGGGATATGGGGACATATGTATGCATATGGCTGATTCACTTTGTTGTACAACAGAAACTAACACAGCATTGTGAAGCAGTTATACTCCAATAAAGATCTATAAAAAAAAAAAGAAAGAAAGTGCAGGGTGCAGAACAATATGTCTGATATGTCACCCTTTGTGTAAAGATGGGAGGAGTGGATGAAGCCTTTGTTGCAAATGCACAAAGAACCCTGAAAGGATACATAAGAAAGTGAGAACAGTGGCGGAGAGTCGGGGAGGGTGAGACTGGGTAGATGGGGGACCCGAGTGGGGAGGAGGCTTTTCATAGCGTAACATTGTCTTAGCAGCTCTGGCTGCTATAACAAAATAACATAAACTGGGTGGCTTGTAAACAACAGAAATTCATTTTTCACAGTTCTAGAGTCTGGGAAGTTCAAGATCAAGGTGTCGGCTGATTCAGTGTCTGGTGAGACATCACCACATAAATTGTTTGGTTTCACAGGTTCACAGCTGGAGAGGAATTGGCCTCAGGATGAATTCTACCTTGAGTCTCACCCCATCTAATGTAGATGATATTTAGATAAGACTTTGGACTTAAACTTTAAAGTGGGTGCTGGAATGTGTTAAGACTTGGGGGCTATTGGGATGGAATGAATGTGTTTTGTGTGCAGGAAGGACATGAATTTGGGGAGGCCACGGGTGGAGAGCTGTAGATTGAAAGTCTGGGTCCCACCCATAAATTATTATGTTGAAATCTAATCCCCAATGTGATGGTATTAGGAGGTGTGGGGGTCCCTTGGTGGGTGATTAGCTTATGAAGGTGAAGCTATCATGAATGGGATTAGTACCCTTATAAAAGAGATGCCAGATAGGCTCCTCATCCCTTCTGCCACGTGAGGACACAGTAAGAAGGCGGTGCACAAACCAGGAAGCGGGCTGCCACCAGACACTGAATCTGAACTTCTCAGCCTCCAGAACAGTGAGAAATAAATTTCTGTTGTTTAAAAGTCATCCAGTCTGTGGTTTTTTTTGTTTGTTTGTTACAGTAGCTTGAATGGACTGAAGACAAACATTTACTTGCAAACATTTGAACTTCAAATGATAAAAGCCAGTGGCTAAGGACGGGCTCACCTGAATGCCAGGGGGGATGCTGTAGATGATCCGGATGGTTTTGCAGTCTGGGTGGCCAGGCAGAGAGTGGGGAATGAGGTGGTACTCCATCTTCCCTGGAGGCTGGGTACCTGTCTTCACCCCATAAATGGTCTTACAGGTTGGACACTGCAAACTCCCATCCTTAAGAGACAAGGTCAGAATAGGAAACAGTTTTAGTAATGACCTCCCCACCCAACCCCAAAAGGTACCAGAGATAAAGGGCTAGGGTCGGGGGCAAAATGCACCCAAATGAGTAACAGACCTGCGTTACCCCCCTGCCTGGCTACTGAGGCCATTGAAAACTAAAGCTTTCTCCAAAATAAGAGGAGGAAAATTCCACACCAACCCCATGCTCCATGCTAAGGGACATGTAAGAGAGACCCCATCCTTCATAAGGAGACCGGGCTTTGCCCTGTATCTCAGGACTCTGATGGGGGGATGGTGGGGGACTCTGAGTACAGTGACGTGAGGGGTCATGGTTTCACAGCGGAACCTGGTGACGTGTCTTCTGGAAGGATAGGAGGAGAGCTTGGGAGAGAGCCTGGACAGTAAATCCTGTTCCCAGCTTGAAAAAAGAAAGGGAGTGAGGAGAAGGAAAGCGTGGGCAGGGAACAACGTGTGTACAAAGTTCTGTCACACAGCGGGGACCAGAGTTCTCCAGGACTTCCAGATCTCCTCGGGGAAGACTGGGATCTTCTGCAGGGCTATTTAAGGACGTTTCCATTCAAACTCTACTCATTTAAAGGAACAGCTTGTATTCAGGGCAATGGAAGTTACTCCGTGTGATCAAAGGATGGGAATCCAAGGCCAGGGTCCCACTCTCTGTTCTGGCCTTAACTTGCTTCGTGACCTTGGATGAATCTCTC
Organism: Balaenoptera borealis; assembly: GCF_965194805.1. NCBI lineage: Eukaryota > Metazoa > Chordata > Mammalia > Artiodactyla > Balaenopteridae > Balaenoptera > Balaenoptera borealis. The sequence goes on from NC_138868.1 coordinate 11,547,117, forward strand.
GATACAATAAATTCTCTCTGGGCCTTTTCACCCCTCTTCTCTGTAAAGAAGATAAAAACTGCGTGCTTCAAAGTATTAGTGCAAAAGAGAATAAAGGATAGCGTCTTCAACATTTTTGAAGCACCATGGAAATAAACGCAAAAGTACTTGATTATTCTTGAATACAGTTATCAAAAAAGGGAATAAATGTTCTAAGAAACCCCTTTAAACCCAAAATAACCTCTTCAAATGCCAAGTCCTGATGAAACCTTTCTTCTTAGGGTCAGGAAATTGGGCAAGGGATACAGACACACATCGTTCACAAATAATTGAGCTCCCTGAGACAAAGAAAGATCCCAAGATTGGCACTTCGGGAATTTCAACCACAGGGCTATATTAGGATGAAGGGAAAAAACATACAGCCATAATACAAAGGAGATACTAATTTGAATAACAATGCTAACAGCACCCTATAAAGTAGGGATTGTTTTATCTCCATTTTCCAGACGGAAAATGAAATGTCTGAGAGGTTGAAAATCTTGCCCAACGTCATTTGGCTACTAAGCCAGGGTTTGAGCTTAGGTCTGCTGCCTTTACTCTTTTCCCACAGCAAGAGAAGTACAGAGCAGCCCCTGAAAGCCAAACATTTTTTTGGATGAATAAGAGGTTGGAGGATATCACAAAAATCCCAGACTCTGAGGCAATCCAAGCTGGGCCTGGAGAAATGAGTAGAATTCTAATTCATGCAGATGGGGAATGAAGGTTATTCCAGGCACGGGAGAGAACATGAGAAAACTCAGTGGCTTAGGCATTGTAAGGAGAGGGTTATCGTCTGAGGACGCTCCCAGATTCCTGGAAACCAGCTCTAATGGGGGAATACCACTCCTCTGTCATTAGTGGGCAAGACAAGCATCACAGACAGTCTTCCTCTCCTCGAACAGTAGGACCCTAAGGGACTTCCGGTTATACTTTGATGAAATCTTTAGTGCTTTTAAAGGGGCAGTGAAAGGTGTTTTGAAGCTGTCCACAGAAAATGAATTGTAACTGAAAATCACTAGCCCTGGGAGAAGGAAGGGTGATGGGAAATCCATCCATGCCAGTATGAGTGAACACTAACCACTGGCCCATCATCATGGACCACTCCCCCTCGGGACTCTCAGGGACAGAAGTCTACACCTTTCAGACCACCACTCAGTGTGGATACAGGGGGAGAGTTGGGTAGCATAGACCAAAAGGAAGGTAAAGACAGATTTTACCAACATAATAATTTCGTGGAAAACTGATCCTGCTGAGAACAACCAAGTTCATCACTCCTGCTGCCCTGGGATGCCTTTGAGACTCCCCAGACCACCTGCGTGCCGCTCCAATAAGGCCTCCATGCTCTTGCACCCCAGGGCCCACGTGGGAGGTGGCAGCAGCCCCGTGGGCTGGCACTAACCTTGTTGCCGTTGTTGTACATGGCGACCAGGCAGTAGATGTGGTAGATGTGGCCGCATCTGGACAGCTTACCCACTAGGTCAGGCTTGACCGTCGGCTGTGGACCCTTGTAGCCCGAGGGGGCCGTGAGGCGCTCCATGCAGATAGTGCAGTCCTGGGGGTGGGAGGGGACAGAGGAAAGAGGACATCAGCTCTCAATCAGCCTATGAGGCCAAAGCATCTCCAAGGTGGTCCCCGAGTGATCTCAGAGGTCAGGTGCGCTATTTCTGCTCCTCTTCTAGAAAGCCCACAAACCAGGGTAAACATGCCTTTGGGAATCTAAATAGAATCCTGCCTTGCTTTGCACAACAGAGAAATTCCTGAAATAATACCTGATGGTAGAACATGTTCATTTAGGCTGGCCAACAGAATGATAACCTCCTTGGGGGCTGTGACCGACCGTCCTTCCTTGGTATCCTTCAGTGGCTTGTGGAGGAAACCAATGCTTGCAGATAGACTCACTGACAAGCTTTATCTAAATGGAACGTCTGTAAAGGAATTGTATTTGAAGTGTCCTGGAGAGGCTGCTGTTTAAATAAGTCTACAACAGGATTTCTCAACCTTGGCACCATTGGCATTTGGGGCCGGATAATTCTTTGCTGTGGGTGCTGTCCTGGGCCTTCCTGGGCATCGTAGGGTGTTTAGCAGCACCCTTGGCCTTTGCCTACTAGATACTATCAGTATTCCCTCTCCCCCTCCAGTCATGTAAAATCACCTCTGGTTGAGAACTGCTGATGGACATCAAGCCCACTTTAAAGTCAGTGCCCATAGCTTATCATACTGCCTTTCTTAAATTCAGACTCTCATGTTAAGGCAGTTTAGAATCAGTCAGCAGTTTGCTGAATGGGGAGGTGGGAGAGGTTAAGCTGCAGCTGTCGCTCAGGACCATGAACCTTGGAGCCTGGGCGTCCGCTCTGACCAGCTCTGCACCAGTCAGGACTTAGAAAGCAGCTCCTGCCGCATCCTGCGGAAAACCCTAGCAGAGGAGATGCCTGTGGGTGACGGCGAAGGTGAGCCCCGCCCCGTCTCCCCTGCACTCACCTCGTCTGGTGGATGCCGGACTTTCTGCAGATACTTCTTCAGCACTTCTTCTGGGGTTTTACCTGTGGGGACAAGATGTTCAGTGGGCCACCAAGACAAGCTGGATGTGCCAGAGAGAGGGGAGTTATTAGCCAGGCTCAAAGCAGAAAAGGCAAGCAATTCATTGCGCAATTGGATTTAAGAACTGAAAGGGAACAGAGTGGTAGAAGATGGAGGGAGGTGGTCTGAGGAGGTGGGAGGTGCTCACATCCACCTTCATCTCCTTAGGTCACTTCCCTGACAGCCCCCTGCCTAATTTCAACAAACCCAGTTGAGTTGAGTGGGTTTCTCTTCCACATCATCGAAGAGCCTGGACCCGCCCAAACGATGCAATGAGATGACGAATGAAAGCACTCTGTAAACTGTTACACATTTAAAAGCATTAGGTAGGCTTATGGCATTCCTTTTACAATGTGCTAAGTACTGTCTCAATCGGTAACGTGGAGTCAAAGTGTTATTATTTTTATGGGAAACCAGGAATTTATGACCACAGCTTCAGGACGGTCTTCTCTGGCTGTTGATGGCATGATCACTGCCAGCAGAGTTAGCCCAGCAGTAGGGAAAGGGTGATGCTCTGGGAAGCAATCACCTGACAGGTGCATTGATTCTGGAATTTTGGGGAGGGGGGGAACTGGACCCCTAAGAGGCAGCCTAGCCTAAAGGCAGGGGATGGGATGATACAGACTCACAAAGAGGCATAGAAGTTTGAAAAAAGGGTCAGTGCCTCCCTGGGTGACTTTCTTAACTTCTCTAAGCTTCTGTTTCCTCACCTAGGAAATAGGCAAAAGCAACCACTAGCACCTACTGAGAGCGATGCTTTGACAATTAAATGAGCTAATGGATGTACAGTTCTTTGGCACTTTACCTGCTAAGAGTCTGATATATGCTGTTAGTAATAACAGGAAGAGTGGGAAAGTGCAAAATCCTGCCGTTTCCTATGAGACTACAAGCAAGGCAATCAAGTTTATTTAAGCAGAGAGATTTTGATAGACTGGAAAAGTAGGACAAGGGTTTGAGGAAGTGGATCCTGCAACATTCAAAAGCTGGGATGCAGGCCCTTCCTTCCCACTGCCCTGCTCCTCTTAGAAGAATCAAGCTTCTATTAACTGAAAGCCTATTGCTTGCCGGGCTAAGTCACAATATACATATGATCCCATTGAAACTTCATAACAAATTTGCAAGGTGGGGACTTAGGGGTGACGGTGAAATCATTTAACAACCAATACCAGAGGCTAGAAAGACCAGCCACCGAGCTGAAGTGGGGTCCTTGGTGCCCGGATAAGCACAGGTATTTGACCTCCTAGTTGTGGGATGTGAAAAGGGAGAATGGAGCTCCTAAAGGGGAGTTCGAGGGGCCAGAGTGTCTGGACTCTCCAGAGGGACACAAGACAGTGGTTACTTCCCCAGTGACATGGATGCATTACAGGACATACCTGCCGGGTACCGGTTGTGCCCATTGTAAAGGTGAGAAAATAGAGGCTGCCTGGGGTCACAAGACTGCAAGGGACAAAGTTGGGGTATGAGTCGAGTCTGTTCGCATTCCAATGTCAAAGTGATCTTTCCCTCTAATGTATTGATATTTTATCTGTGTCACGCATCCTATTTTTATGTGTCTATAGTTTTGCGCTGCATTTTTATATTTCTCAAGGTGTCGCCATCTGATCCATACCTCATCCACTTTGGTGTAATCATCAGAACAGGTACTAGGTAGGCCCATTTAGCAGATGCAGAAATTAAGGCATAGAGGGTGAAGGCATGGGTGTGACCCTCAGTGGTGGAGGCAGAGCCACGGCTGGGAGCCAAGTCTGTGACCTCCCCGTCAGGACCCCTTTCGATAAAGAGGCCGATACCTTTCCTGGCTTGTTTCTTGGTGGTCTTGCGGCTCGTGTTGGAAACCCCTGGGATGGATTTTATTTCGCTCTTGCTGACGGGGGGCGGGTGGAGAACCAGCTTTGGTGGCCTGGTGAGACACACAGGCAGCCCTGCCGCACTCATGAGGATCCCAGTGATTCCTGGAAGGGCAAGAGCATGAGAGAAGAAGGACTGGAGAGTCAGCCCCCCAAACCCCCCCCAACCCCCCCCTCCCCAGTAACCTACTCGCCTCCTTTCCACCGGCGTTCCCATAACTCATGGATTCTCTACGTAGCCTCTACTTTTCTCGGAAACGTATCCATTCCCTCATTTTCAACAGCAAGCTTTGCTTTTCACAATCAATTCTCCCCAAACTCTTCCTGCCCTTCCAACCCAACTCCTCACACCCTCATTTGTCTTAATCAACATCCGAATTGTCTCTCTTTTTACAAATGCTCACTATACCTATTTCATTGCTTTTGTTTTTCTACCTTCAGCCGGGGGCTTCTCTTACCTGCCAAGGCAGGGTTGACAGGACTGGACCCACTTAGGTTCTTCACTGGGACGGTGGGGACCCTGAAGAAGGAAAGAGCAGACGCATCATGCTTTTGACAAGTGGGACAAAATGGGCCAGTGGAGGGGACCCCAAAACTTCACCCACTGAGGGGTTCCCCTTTCTTATTACTACTAAAGAGGCAGTAAGTTCTTAGCCCCTCAGCCAGAGCTGGTACCTTCAAACCTTGTCAGTCCACATCATGCCTCCACTCAGAACCTCAAAACTCAGAAGGGCTCTGCAGTTCCCTCAGAGTCCCAGGAAGGCCTACACAGCCCTGCATGAGCTGCCAAAATCCCCCACCCCAATCCCCCCAGCTCTCTGGCCTCTCCTCACGTCACTCGCCTCTTTACTGCACTCTAGCTGTTCCTCCTACTGGCCAAGAACAGTCCTGCCTCAGAGCCTTTGCATAGGCTGTTCCCTCTGTCTGAAATGCTGTTCCACCTGACACCTACTTGGTTCCCTCCTACAACTTCTTCAGCCTTGGCTCAAATGTTCCCTTCTCAGTGATGTTCCTGAGGCCATCTTATTTAATACTGCTAACCACCCCTCCATCCCACCCTGAGACCCCCCAAGCCCTCTTTCCCTGGCCTTTTTTTTTTTTTTTGGCCACGTCCCACAGTTTGTGGGATATTAGTTCCCCAACCACGGATTGAACCTGGGCCCACGGCAGTGAAAGTGCTGAGTCCTAACCCGTGGACCGCCAGGGAATTCCCACGTATGATCTTTGAAAATAAGTTGTTGCTTCTTATCTTCCCTCCTAAAATCTAAGCTCTACCAGGGCAAATATCTTTGTCTGTTTCGTTCAGAGCCTGACACTAGTAGGCATTCAACAAATATTGGTTGAAGAAATGAAAAAAACATAAAGAAGCAAGTTCAAACTTGGGTGTACAGTCACCTCAGAAGCTTTTGAAAAGGCAAAGCCCCTTGCCTGCCTCAGAAGCTCTACCTGTGGGCCAAGAGAATCTGCATTTTTACAAGCTTCTGCTGAGAGGATGCAAAGGCAGCCGATCCCTAGTCTAACATCTGGAAATCACTGCTCTAACAGCTGTCACTTCTCCTTTTCCCTGAGAAACATAAATATCAGGCAAGGCCTCCTCCCTTTTCTGTCCTTCTCCCCAGCAACTTGAGCCAGGATGGAGAGAACACAGCACAGCTGCCTGGGAAAGTTGAGGCCTCCCACGGTGCTGAGTAGAAAAATATGAGACACATGGGGCTGGGTCTTGCACCATCCCCCTTGCCACCCAGGCCTCCACAGCTGGGTTTGGGAGGGGATGTGGGCTTGGAGAGCCTGATGGACGGGGTCACCGATGACTCCAGGAGCCAGAGTTTCTGCTATGGGGGAAGGGTGGTGCTGGGAAAGTAGGGGGAGGGGAAAGAGTACTTTTGTTTATTTGTTTATTAATTTATTTGTCCATTCCTACTGAGCCCACTTTGTGTTGGATACTCTGCTGGTTGCCAGGGACACAGCAGTGAACAAGACGGCCCACAGCCCTTCATCCATGTGTTAAAATCGCTAACAGGAGTAGAGTCAGGCACTTAATCCCAGGCACCATTCTACCTGCTCACCATATATACATCCATCTAACCCTTCCAACAACCTATGCAAGAGGTGTTATTATTATTAGCTCCGTTTTAATAGGCAGGGAAGGTGAGACACAGAGAGGTTAAGCAAACTTGACGAAGGTCACACAGCGAAGGATTTGAACCCAGGAAATCTGTCTCCGGAGCCCATTGTTTTAGCCACTCACTAGGCTGTGCTCTTGTGTCTGTGTAATCCTCCTAACACCCCCATGCTGCAGACAGAAAACACGAAGCTTCAGGTTTAAGGAATAAACCCACAACTCAGAGGGGAGGTTGGAATGTCACCTCAAGGCTGAGCCCTGGGTCTGTCTGTCCCCCACGTGCCCAGAAGGATGGGTGCTTGCCTGGCCATGCCGAGTCTTCTGGGGCCTCTGTCCCTTCCCAGGAATGATGACGTGTGCACCGGGGTTGTGAGAAGGATGTGGAAATAACAAATGTGGGTGTGTTTGTGTCTCAGCAGGCCACCAAAGGCTACTTGTCCTCAGAAACTGTCCCCAGGGTAAATCAAATCCCGATGGGAGGAGGGGAAAGCTGAATTCAACACAGAAGAAAGACACCAAGAAAGAGAGGCACAGACTCGATTCCGGACTCTGTAACCTGCCCCACAAGGCCAGGCATGGTATTGTGGATCGGGGGGGGGGGGGGGGGCGGTCAGAGAAATCAGGTTAAAGACCCCGTCCTGCCAGTAACAATGCCCATCAACTTTTCTGAGCCTCAATTTCCTTATCTGTAAAACTGTGAAAGTCTTGGGTTAGAAGCTGCCAAGGAGACTTCCTGATGATTTCCCACCCCACTACCTGGGGACCCAAGGTGCCGTCTCTGCCCTGGGTCCCCCACCTGGAGCTGATTCTCCTCCTGCCTCTCTCTGGGGAGGGTGGGGTGGGCAGGGTCCCGCCTCTGCGCCTGTTCTCTGGATCCGCACCAGGGGGCAGTGGGCAGTGGGCGCCACCCAGCCCAGCACCTGCCTTCCCCCCTCACCATCTCCAAGGCCCCCACTTCAGCTGATAAGTAGCTGTGATCTGGGTGACAAAAGCCACCTTTGTTGCCACAAACTGGACTGGCAGGTTTCCACACCCAACCTGGTTAACCAGGAAACAGTCCGTCCCCAGCGCGCACATCCGGGCAGCCCGAGAACTCAGGGTCGGGGGCAAGGTCTGGGGAGAGGGAGGGTCTGCTGGTGAATACTGCGGAACAGGTGGGTGTCCCTGCCAGGCCAGGAAAGGGACAACATGGTGGAAGGGCTTGTCAGGAGGCTCTGGAGGCTTCCCCAGCAGGGCTTGGGGAAGAGGGGATATTTGCTTATGAAATACAGAAGGGTCCAGCGGAAGGGGCCCTGCAAGGGGGTCAGGATATCTGCTTCTAGCCCAGCTCTGCACTGACTTTGTGCCTTTGGGAGAACTGTGCAGCCTCTCTGCCATTCATGACCGCATCTGAGTTACCACGCAGTAAACAGGGCACCCTAAATCTCTGTCTCATGGGTTCCCAGGGAGGATTTAGGATCTAGGTCGAACACTTTGTAAATAGCCAAGCCCTATGCAAACTTGGGTGATTGTTTACATTTTTTGGTTCCCAAAGGTGAGAGGAAGTTGGGCTTGATATAAAGCCTTTTCCTGCTTAATATTCCAATTTTCTCAGATTATTGAGGATGTCAGGTGTAAAGTATTAATACAAAGTTGAGAGCTGGGCAGATTGTTGAGCTGGCAACACTTGATCACCCTTCCCCCACCGTTATTCGTTAAAATGAAAACCAAGAACAGCCTGTATGGTCCACACCGGTCACAGCCTGTTGGGGCCCCCAGGGTTACAGGTGCCTGACTCCTTTTCCTGGAAATCAGCAACCCAAAGGCAGGTGAGCGTTCACGTCCTCCAGGCAACTCAACTCAGCAAAAGCTGCCTGACCCAACTACTTGTTGGCCAATCAGCAGACACCCCCCTGCCCCCATGCTGTGGGGAAGTTCCCAGTTATGGAGGGTGCACGTTTTAATTTCTGTCTCTAAAATACAAAACTAAGAAAAGAGAAGAGCTGGCAAGGTGGCAGGGGAAGGGGGGTTGATGAGGGGAGAATAGCTCTGCAGATACCATGGTGAGAAGTGTTTTTCTGGGAGTTATGAGCCAACCCAGGAATCCTCGGCAGAACAATGGTCTTGTCTCTCCAGCAACCGAGGTCTCGCTGGAGATAGAGAAGCTTCCATTCTGGAAAAGAGGGCCAGAGGGGCGACTCCCGCCCTCCTCAGCACAGCCCTCCTCTCTCCTCTTTAGAAACCCCCTGCTTGTGTCTCTGAATAATTCACAGGATCTTTTGTTCCCCCCAAACCCTTCCCTCCATCCCACCTCTCCCGCCCTCCCTGGTCTTCCTTTTTTCCGTGGGAAAGTTACTGGAAGAGGTCATGGGCAGAGAGGGGAGGGGGAAGGGGCCGTTGGACGACAGAAGGTCGATGGCAATGGCAGACAAAGGGAATAAACACGCTAATTAAATGGCCAAGAAAGGCTGGAGGAGAAGATGGTAGTGGGGGTGAGGGAGGTGGTAAGAGGTGAAAAGGAGAGGGCTGGAAGACAGAGAGGGTAGGGAGGGGCCTCCCTTGTCAGGAAAACAGAGCAGAGAAAAAAACAACTTGTTTCTATAGCCCTTTTGAAATTGCACTGCCCAGACCTCCGCCCTACTCTGCTGCTCGGATTCTATTGGCAGGCAGATACTCAAGCAGAGAGATAAAGAGCTGCCGACTCCTTCATTGACATTTAAAGCAATCTGGGGTTCCTTTCCCTCAAGTATGGCATGGGGTCACTTGGCTTTTGTCTAGGGCGCCAGAAATGAAGTAGGGTGTTAGATTCTGCTCAGCTCGGACTTCAGTAACTACAGAGCGCATAGATACTGTTCGTAATAATAATAGCAGCTAATACTGAAAAGGCTCTTAATATGTGCCAAGCACTGTAGTAAATCCACACTGAATATTTCATTTAGTCCTCATGACAAACCCTATAAGCAAGGTACTATTCCTATCCCCATTTTACAGATGAGTAAACTGAAGATAGAGGATGCAAAACTTGCCCCAAGTTACGCAGCCAGAAACTTGGGTTCCAGCCCAGCCAGTCAGATTCTAAAGACTGAGTTCTTACCCACTATAGGAGCCTCCCTCTGCCATGCCAGCAGTCGCCCTGGAACTCCGTTAGAGGCCCCAGGATGCTTCTGTACGCCAGTGTGGAGAAATTGAGCAGCGGCATTGTGCGGGTACCCCTTCCCCTCTGCCAAATACTTCTGCAGGCTCAGAGGAAGTCATGAATATCCCAGGCATCTGACTAGCATCTGACCATTTCTAAATTGCCTTTGAATACAACGAGGAGCTGGGCTTTGGCCAAAAGAGCAGAAGACTAAGAGACGAAAATCTAGGTTCCAGTTCCCACTCAGTAACACATGGGCTGTGCATCTCTCCTTGGGGAGTTAATTCCTAGCTGAGTGCCCATGCCTGACACTTGCATCACGGTGTAAGGTCATGAGTTAATGCCGGCGAGTGCATCGGGTCAGCTGTTAAGGGGTGACTTCTCTTAGCTGAGGTTTTTACACTGACTCCATGGGGTAGGCAAGGCAAGCATGATGACCCCCATTCCACACAGGGGGAACATGGACCTTGCAAAGATTCGATGCCTCGCCCAGTGGCAGAGGCAGGAGTGAAGGCCCGGCCTCACAGTCTGCAATCTACCCTCCTTCCTGTGTCCTCCCAGCGCTGAGCCTCTATGTGCAGAGATCTGCCTCTGGGCAGCCTGACTTTCACACTCTCGTGTCCAACCTACCTGTGAACCATCCCGAATGTCTGGGGCTTGGGTGGCAGGCAGGGCCAGGCTCCTCCAGAGAAAGGGAAGATTGGACAGATACAAGAGGCCAGTCTCACAAGAAATCAGCGGCTGGCAGGCAAAGGCTACGGGTACCACATGGACCTGCGTCTCTCCCATTTTAGGATCAGGAAGGCCAAGAGGATGATAACAAGTAGTTATAACAGAATCCACAACGTCCCCAAGTTGTCACAGGAATGACTGAGACAGTGCATGGAAACTGCCTGGGAGGTAGTAAGCACTCATTAAACATGGGCTGTTATTCCAATCTGGAGGCACCAGAGGAAAGGGACTCACCCTCACTTGGCACCTACTGTATGCTGGACACCGTGGTATGTGATTGACAGGGAAGCAGCATGGCTGAGTGGGGAAGAGTCTGGGCTCAGACTTCCTAAAGTCTGAATCCCGTTCTCCGCTGATGATTAGGTATGTGCCCTGGAGCGAGTGAAACTCTCATGTCTTCAAGGGCAAAATGGGATCAAAAAATGCCTACTCCATCGACTTGTTGTAAGGATTAAGTAAAGCGATAAAGCCCCCAAACTAGAGCATGGTGGGAGCCCATGAATGTTGCCTGCTATTTCTTGGTAGGCATCACCTGCTTTAATCCTCACTGCAACCCTAACATGAATATTATGGCCAGCATTTACAGACGAGGAAGTTGGGGCTCTATGATGTTAGGGATCCGCCCCCATCACAGGGCTAGGAAGAGGCAAAGTCTCCATTAGAATCCAGATCTGCTGGACCCCAAAGGCCACATCCTTGCTTACCCACCACACCGTGCTGCCTTCCACCTGCAGCCAGGGGGTCAGGCGAAGACGAGGACGAGCTTAAGCCTTGGCAGCCCTTCCTTCATCTCTGACCCGGATGATCAGTGACGTCTGACGCCCCTGGTCAGTCGATGGCCAGAGGCAGCCATGGAAGCACCTACCCGGAGGCGATGAGAACCCGGGACTGGGCGATGGCCAGTCGCTGCAGGTTGGGCCGATTCAAGGTCGCCAGGGCCACCCTTCCGGTCTTGCCATTGGCTCCGGGGGCGCTAGCAGGGGAGCCCGCATTCGCCCCTGCCGGCGTGCTGGAGGCTTGTCGCCGGATCGCCTGCGATGGGACCGTCTTCACCGGGCCTCGCATGGTGCCCGTGCTGTCCAGTGGCTTGGCCCCAGGGCCCGGTGGGGGAGGCACCTTGACCGCTCCAGACTCGGGCATGTTCTTGCGGGCAGCCGGGGGCTGCAGGGGTCCAGCGCTCCCGTTGGCCACCGCGGCCTTGACGCTCATCACCAGGACGCACTGTGGGCAGGAGCAGGGCGGGGCGGGGGGCGCGGCGGCAGGCCCGGGGCTGGCTGGCCAGGACTGGGCCTTGGGCAAGGTGCCAGTGACCATGGGGTAGATAAGATCCAGCCGCCGGCGGACGCGGCGCTGGCGTTGGGTCTGCCGGTTGATCTGGCCCATGGTGCTGAAGTCAATGACGTAGCTGAAGCCGATGGAAGTGAGGTCGATCCAGGGGTGCTGCTTCTCGTAGGCGTGTTGGATGGTGATGCCCACTTCCATGTCGTAGGGCGTCCAAGAACCATTGTCGTTCTCCCACTCCCACACCACGCCCTTCCCAGGGGCCGAGGTCGGGTCGTAGTAGTTGCGGCGAACTGGGCGGAGGGTCCCTGCCAGAGTGGGACAGAGGAGAGGATCAGGGTCACCAAGGGATGAAACTGAATTGTGTTACATTAATAGGCAGACATTAAACGAGTCCTACAGTGTGCCGGCACTGGGCTGCCGGTTGAGATATCAGCTTTGAGTGAGGCTCATTCCTGCCATGTTGAAGTCCAGCAGTCACAGGGGGGTGAAAGCAGATGAGTTACAAGGGGAAGGATGTGGGAGACAGTACAGGGTACCAGAAAGAGCACTTCCTGGTTTGGAGTTGGGAGACCTTAGTTTGCAGCCAAATTTGATCACTTAATATAACACCCCACAACCTTCTTTTCTCCCCTCAAGAAACAAGATGATGACTCCTTTGCCTAGTTTTTGTGAAATTAAATGTGGCTCACTCACTCATCGAATATGTATTTGTCTGTGGCAGGACCTGGATTTCTCATGCGCCCTGTACTTTGCAATAAAATATATAAAGCCCTTGACACGTGCTAGGTGCTGAGAAATATCATTTCCCTTCTTCCTTGATTCTCCAAATGCCTCAGCCCCGAAGGCTACAGAGGAAAAGAACACAGGGTCATGGGACCCTAGAGGATAGAGGAAGACTCTGCCCCCACCCAGGAAGGCTGCCCAGGGCTGGGGGCGATGGAGCTGGCTCTCTGGACTTCTTTGGGCGTGGTAAAAAAAAAAAAAAAAAAAAAAAGGTCAGGTTGAAAGAACTCTCTCATATTTCCCAGCATTAAATCTTATATCAACAACTGTGATAGTGATCATAAGAATAACTTTCTATTTATCTAATGTCTTTTGTTCCAAGAAGCTCAACCCTCCTAAAGATAGGATAGTCTCAATTTTGATAGTCTCACAGTGGGTGGGGTGGGGGGTGGTGAGGGCAGGGAGGAGATTAGGGTTTATTGCAGGGGAATAGGACAGAAGAAATGAACCCGAAGGACTGGCAGGGAAAACTAAGCCTGTAACTGTTGCCTCTTTCTCCTCTATCTACCGGAACCTTGACTTCAGATCCATGCCCCACCAGGGCTCATTTCATGGATATTAACATCAAGGCTGAAGATGCCTGGTTCAAGGCCGGGTAGGGAGACTGGGGAGAGCTCCAAGGATGCTGGAATCTCTGCATCCGTCAGCTTAAGCTCTATCCATCAAAGTGGTGGGAAAAGGCTCCCCTTCCCTGGCCTCTGACCCACTCCCTCCTCCAACCCAGAGGGAGACACCAAGACTGGGGACAGAATCTCATTCAAGGGGGGAAGAAAAGGAACAATGACTATTCAGGCCTTTGCCAGGTCATAACCCCCCCCCACCCCATCTCCAAGCCCCTTAATGACCCAAAACATCAACATTCAGAGGCAGGAGGGAGAAGCAGAACAATCCCCTATTCAGCGCCAGGAGGTCTGCTGGATGTGGGGGGGAGCAGGAGAGGAGGAGGAAGAACGGGGTGGCCAGTAGGCCCCTGGTTTGCCGCCATTTCCTTCCTAAGGCGCCAGCTTGCTGGGGGACAAAGAGCACAGCCTTTGGATCCAACAGCAGAGCTTCCGTCCCTTCCAGCTGTGTGATTAAGCCTTAGTTTCCTCATCTGTTTGGGTCCTGGGTAGCTTCTTCAAAGGGTGGATTTGAGGATTAAATGCAGCAATGAATATAAATGCTAAGATAATACCTGTCACATGGCAAGGGCTCAATAAAAGTTGGTGATTATTATTGTAATTTATCTTCTATTTTATGTCTTAGCAGGATGGAGAAGTCACGGGGAAAGGTTAGTCCAGGGGATGTGAAGTGTGTGTGTATGTGTGTGTGTGTGTGTGAGAGTGAGAGAGAGAGAGACAGAGACAGAGACAGAGAGAGAAGAGGAGGACGAGAGAGAGAGTTTAAACTCCCTCTTTGCACAATCTTTATTACTTAGAAAGCACCTTCAGCTATCCTAACTCATTTGATCTTCCTGGCAATCCTATGAAACAACATTTAAAGGTGAGGACATTAAGTTTAGAGAGCTTAAATGACACTATTTTATTCTCTGTCCAGGGTAGCAGGGACAAACAATGCACTTGACCAATTCTCATAAATGTGCTTAAAAGGCATTTTTCACAATGGTGGTATCAGTCCCAGCTATGCCTGGGAGTTGCCCCAGAACTTCTGGGAACTCTGCCCTGCCTCTTTCCAGGTTTATCCTCCTCTCTGCCCTGGACAGATGCCCCCTTTTCCTCCTGCATTCCCTCAGTGTTCCCTGACTCCCCGCTGCCCCTACTATTCACCAGGTCCCGTCTATCAAAATGCCCTCCTTCGCTGTTTTGATCTACTGAAATTTTCCTTATCATTCAGGTCCTATGCCATTTGCCATCCATTTCTTGAAATGCTCTCCTAGTCCGGGCTCCATCTTCAAGGAGTCTGGGGCGCACAGCTGCTTATGTCTGATGGGTACAAGCATCTCGGCACTTTTCATATCAGTGCCTAAGGCAGAGTCGGCAGTAACGAGGGCTCCATAGACGTGCTGTGATGGGGTGAGGACTTCTGGCTACGTTGGCATTTGATCATTTATCCCATATTGCTGAGTATGCATTAGCTGCTGTGAGGAATGCAGATTCAGGCACTCCCGAAGCACCTCCCAGTCTAAAACAAGGCAACTGCCTAGTTATGAGGCAGAATATGCCACCAAAAAGGGTGTCAACAAATGCGGTGTTAGCAGAAAATGTAACCACAACCCCACCGTGCTTCAATCTCTTCCGTGACTTCCTTGTAGGTCAAGACCAAGATGCTCTCCACCCACAACCTCCGTGGTCTCCTCGAATCCTAATACACTCTGCCCACATTTCTGCCCCACTGGCCTCCTGCAGACTCTCGCCACTGCCTCTTCTCCTCTCTGGGTTGCTTCACAATCTTGGTCCCTCCCCACCCACACTCTGGCATCCTCTTGGTTACCCATCCTTCAGATTTCAGCTCATTTCCTCGAGGAAACCTCTCTGGGTTGTCCGACCAGGTAAAATTCCTGCTCCTATTTTTTACACCGTCTTGAGGTGCAGTTACACATTTATTTGTGTGATTCATTGGATGAATGTCCACCTACCTCATGGGACTCCCAGTCTCATGAGGGTGGGCATCCAGGAGTTTGCTTAAGGCTGTAGCCCCCATGCCTAGCATGTCCTGAGGGCTCAATAAATATCCACTGAAGAAAGGAAGTAATAATAATTTGGAGACCATTTCAAGAAATGGAGACCATAACAAAGAGCATAGGGCCTGAATGATAAGGAGAACTTCAACAGGTAAAAGTGATGAAGAAGGGTATCTCAGGAGAAGGAACCTTGTGAATAGTTGGGGGGAGGGTGTCTAAGGGAATGCCTGAGAATAAAAGGCACATCTATTTGGCAGGAGTAGAGGAAAATATGGGCATACAGGAAGATAAACTTGGAAAGGTGTGTGAGAGCCAGGGCATAGATGGTCTGGACTGCCAGGCTGTGAGGGCTTTTATTTACAGGCCACGAGGAACCACAAACCAGGTTTGTGACACAGAGAAGTGATGACACCAGAGCTGTTCCATTTATTAGTTCCAAATGAGAAGTAATGGGGGGGGGGGAGAGGGGGGAGGGTGCTGGCAGCAAAAATGAAAAGCAGGTGATAGATCAGAGGGACCCTACAGAGAGGTAATGGGTAGGACCTGACCACAAGTAGCTGAATGCATTCCAAGTGATCCAGGATCACGTGCTTTCGAATCTCCTGGGGAACAGATCAGCAACACCCTCCAGCACTGAGGGTCCGCATCCCTGGGAACTGGGCCCGGGAATCTGCACGTGAACAACTGCAGAATATTCATTCATCACAGATGCTCAAGTTTCAGCTTCTACATGCCCGTATATATGGGGCATCCAAAAAGAAGGACGAGACGAGTCAAAGACCCCTGAGGCTTTGTCCACGGGCGAGTGGTAAGGTAGTGACGCCATTTAACAAGAAGAGGGGTGTCACAAGGAAGAGCTGATTTTTGGAAGGAAAGATGCTGCGTTCAGTTCAGCCCTAGAGGGTTAGTTAAAAACAGAAGGCAGACCTCAGCGCGAAAGTTGTGGGACAAGAGAGGTGGTGGGATTACATTCTCTGATTATTTTGAGATCACTCCATCTGACATGGGCGAGTCCTGGACCTTTCTATTATCAGGACCCTGAATTAGATGATCTGAGGAAATCCACTGGGTCCTAAGGTGCAGTGTGACCCAAGGACAAGGCTTCTAATGGGACAGGGATAAAGGATTTCACAGACGAAGGAGGAAGAAAGAGGAAAAAAGTTTTTTCCAGCAACTCAGACACGTACATCCCAAAGCACCCAAGTTGTCCTGGCTCCTGGGAAATGAGAGACAACACCTTTCAGGCATGACCCTAGGACTCCAGGGCATTTCACCCACGTCCACACAACACGATGCTCCTGTACCCAGGAAATCCCAGGCCTCTCTTACCAGCACCCCTCACCCCCACTAGAATGTTCCATGAGGGCAAAGACTTGGATGGTTCGCTATCGCTATATCCCACAAGCCTGGAACAGTGCCTGCACAAGTAGGACATGGGCACTTGATTCAGAATCTCAGCTCTGCCGTGGACTAGCTGTACAACTTTGAGCAACTTCATCTTTTTCAACTTGTTTCCTTTCCTATGAAATGAGAACAATGGGTCCTTCATAAGATGGCCGAGGATGAAACCAGATAATGTGTGCAATGTGCTTGGCGCCTCCCTCGTACCATAGCTATCATGTGGTCATGACATTTGCTCCCACCACTCTTGTGCTCACACAGGGTGGGGAGTATAGTTGGGGGGGGGACTAAAAATCAGCTTCTATCAAACCCTTTAATCACTCTCCATCTGACTCTTGTCACTGCGTTAAAGACATGAAAGAGGCAAAAGTTGCACAGAAAACTGAGCTGGAGGGGCTTCCCTGGTGGCGCAGTGGTTGAGAATCCGCCTGCCAATGCAGGGGACACGGGTTCGAGCCCTGGTCTGGGAGGATCCCACATGCCGCGGAGCAACTAGGCCCGTGAGCCACAACTACTGAGCCTGCGCGTCTGGAGCCTGTGCTCCGCAACAAGAGAGACCGCGACAGTGAGAGGCCCGCGCACCGCGATGAAGAGTGGCCCCCGCTCGCCGCAACTAGAGAAAGCCCTCACACAGAAACGAAGACCCAACACAGCCAAAAATAAATAAATAAATAATAAAAAAAATAAAGGAATTCCAAAAAAAAAATAAGAAAACAGCTGGAAAGAACCCTCCCTCGTACCATGTTACTTCTAATTAGCGTCATCACTGGTGCAGAGTCCAAACCCATTCACCTGCCGATCTGCATGACGGGAGGAAAGGAGCCAGAAGGAACCCTAAGGCTGCTCTTCATTCTACGAAGGAGAATGAGGCCTGAGCAGTCAAGGGACTTGCTGAAGGTCACAGAGTAAGCCAGTGGGTCTGGAATGAGACCCTGAGTCACGTCTCCCACTGCCAGCCCGGGTCTTCCCCCATCCTGCTGCCAGGCCCTGAAAATGGCAGTGATCAGATATGTTGGAAGATACAGAGCACAGTGATGTTGGAAGTTACAGGGGACAGAGCTCCAGCCACTGTCCTACAACAGAAAAAGCTCAACCCAGTCAAGGTGAATGATCGTGGGTGGAGCGGACCCGACAGAGGCTTTTGGAAGCAGCCAAGACTCCTTCACCTCTATCTAGCCCTGTCTCTTCCCTTCTTCCCCATTCTCTAGCCCAAAATGCCTAGAGGAGACCAGCATAGAATGCAAACAAGCTCAGACTCAGAGATGGTCTGGGGAAGGAGAAGGGCCCAGGACAAACAGAGGTGGGCAGAGGGTATCTGCAACCTCCCAGCCATCTCCCTGGAGACAGGCTGGATGAGGTTGGAACCCAGGGGAGTGGAGAGTCTGAGGACTTCCTTGGCAGCAGGGCAGGCAACTTCTGAAAAAACACAGCTCCCATGTCAGGAAATGTCCCCACATAGAGAAGGCAACAAAAAAAAAGAGAGGAATCGCCTCTGGGCAGGGGACTTCCAGCTCTCCTTTGTTTATGGGGATGTTTCTGGTTCCCAGCTTCAAACTGTGGCTTGGGGATGGTGGGTAATTTAATTAAACATTGCCAGGGCTTGGCCGAGGTTGCCTGGGAGCCGGTGGTTTACAGTTCCTACCCTGTCACGGCTTCATCAATGAGCTATATTGAGAGGAACTGTGTGTCTGTTGATGGAGAAGACAGCGGAGGGGGCTGTGAGCCCAGAAACCCAGAGATTCTATTCTGCTTTGACAAGCTCCCTGACAGACCCAGCAATCCTGGGAATTCAGCCCAGTGCCTTATGCACCCAGCGCACCCAGCGCGGGGCCTGGCGCTGAGGATGGAGGCTCTCGGTCCACGGTGGCCGATCAACCATTAGAATGAGTGGATGATACCAAAGCAGTCTGAATCCCTCAAAGACAGACAAAAAATGTACAACACACCCTGAGGCAGTTTGAAAAATGATCCAGGGCCAGGTCGGGTCTAAAATCTGAGGAGCTCCAGCCTCCGACTTAACTGTGGACCACCAGGCAGTGGGCAGCCTGTCCTCAGGGAAGGGTGGTCAGACCCGGGGGAAGTAGCAACTGTCCTTCAACCCAGTTTTCTCCAGAACTTCATTTCTGTAGTAAGGGCCCTTCAGGCCATGACCCTTCCTAGGAACCATGCCCATCTCAGACATCCCTAAACACTGGTTAAACTTTCCCCCTTCTCAAATGTGGGACAAAGCCTGGGACCTTTATGTCACCAAGGTGTCTCTCCATCTGCTGCTGAGATTTAGTCTGAAATAGAAAAGCTAACACCTGCCCATTTATTCTGAGCAGGAGTGCAGTCCCCTGTCAGGTAAGTGTCTTGACTGTCAGACTCTCTGGCCCCACCTACAGGGCTAGTTTCCCCCTCCCCCCCAGTCTGATGCCTCCACCCTCACCTCTCTGACTTCTATCCAAAGTACACAGTTACCTTCTCCCCCTTCCCCCTTGGCCACTCTTAATCCTCTTTCTCAATCTCCCCGCATTCCTCCTTATTCCCTCCTCCTCCCAGTCTCTCTCAGCTCCACCCCCCTCCCTTTCCCACCAAGGTTTAAGCCCCTCCAGATGCTAACACTTCTGGAATCCTTTCCCCAGAAAGCTTCACTCAATCGGTCGGTGTCTACAAAGTCCTTGGCAAAGAGGTTATTAGGACTTATGACTAAAGATGAGGACACAAGAGTGGAAAGATACCCCTTTCCCATGACAATCCTAATTAGCGCACAGGATGCGGGGGCTTTCCAAGGAGGCGGAGATGCCTTTGCTCACACAGCTGTTCTCTGACCCTCTGGGACTCTCCCAGTCCTCCTCTCCGGTCCCTCCCCTCCACACCTGTCTCTCCAGGCTCCTCAGTCACACTCTCGAGAAAGCCGAGCCAGAATCCCCAAAACAACTGCTCACTTCCGTGAAGAGGCTACTGGAGAGACAGACCTGTCCCAGGTAAATTAAGCCTGGGCACCATGCGTGGGCCACGCAAAGAGATGCAGCCCCCTCTGCCCCTCACGCCAAGGACCCACCACCCTGACCTCCAGCCTGCAGGCTCTCTTCTTTGCTCTGACCTGGAAAGGCTGGCCAGCTGGGATGTGGGATTTGTGGTGGCCACAGTGGCAACTTGATTCTCACAAAAAGATAGGAGTTTAGTGTCCCCCATAGGGGACCTTTACGGGGCGAATCTTGGGGACAGTTTCTTTTTAGGAATCTTCCTCCTCCTCCTCCTCCTCCTCCTCCAAGGACAAAGCGATCAGCTTCCCAGCCAGGCATTCCGGAGCTGTGTCCCTCCCCCTCCTCTCTCCATCTGCTCTGGCCTGTTGCTTCAACACTTGGAGTGCCCAAGCAGAGGCACTCACCAATGCCACAGCAACCCGGGCGTTTCCTGCCCTGGAATCCCCCAAGTCCATCTCTGCTCCCAGAAAAGCCCCTCCCTTCCCATACTAGACTACAGTGAAAGCCTCCCGGGAATCCCTTCTTCCTCCCCCCCAGTTCCCACCCTCCAGGTTGCAGCTGTGGGAAGCCATCCCACCCCGAGGGGTAGAAGCAGCGAGGTGGTTGACCAGGGGAACGTGTGGCAGGCCCAAGGGTGCCTGAGGCACAGTAGGGTCAGTCAGCCAAGGTGATGTGTGAGGAATGAGAGCAGGAAGCCTTTCCTATCAGCTGGGATTGCTTGTGGACTGGTGAGCCCCTGAATTTCTACAAGAGCCACCAAGCGTTTAAAAGGGGGGCGTGAAAGGGGGTCTTTTAGGAGCTAGGTTGAAGCTCGGTTTGCATAACCAAACCACGGATACTATTTGCATGGACGTTTATTGCAGGGAGTATCTTAAGAGGATCGTGGGGCGTCAAGCGCTCCCCCCACGACCACCTCTCGGTGACACCAGTGTATGGAGATGCGGACAAAGGTGGGCCCCGGTGGGCTCGCGACGTGGGAGATCTCAGGGCAGGCAGGGGAGGAGGCGCGGGCGGGGCAGGGGCGGCCGGCTCACCGGTGTCCTGGCGAAACTGGTTCATGGACTGCAGGTCGATGATGTAGGGCGCGAGACGGCTGTCCACCTGGCCCAGCACCACGCTGCCCCCGGCGCGGGGCCCGGCGCGAACCACCGCCTCGATGTGGTGGCTCACGGCCGGGCTGTAGGGACGCCAGCGGCCGTGCTCGTTCAGCCATTCCCAGACCACCACGGCCGAGGCCAGGAGCATGGCGAGCCCGGGGCTGCGGCGGCGGCAGCGCTGCGATGCCTGCCTCCCGGGCCCGGCGCGCCCGCCCTCCTCCGCTTCCTCCTGCGCCGCCGCCTCCGGGCCTCGACCGCGCCCCCCGCCCCGCGCCCCGACACCCCGGGCAGCCTCAGCTCCGGCCCATGGGTCGCTCCCCAGCCGCGCATCCACCGGGGCCCGGAGACCAGGGCCGCCGGGCTCCGACCGCGCGCCGCCGCCGCCTGGGTGCTCCGCTGCTGCCGCTGCTCCGTGGGGTCGAGTCGCTTCATGCAAGTGTCCGGCTCTCTGCAAACTGGCCCCCGCCTAGCAAAGCCACCCGGCGGGCGCGAGCTGGGGCTGACGGCGAGGCGAGCATCGAGCCCTCGCACCAGTTGCGCCTCGGGCTCCGCAGACGCCGGGGTGGGATCTCGCCGCGCGATCGCGCTCGGACTGGCACGCCGAGTTCCCCACCCCTCCCTCCCCACCCTTTCACCGCACGTTCAGTTGTCGCCGCCTGGGAGAGAGCTCCCCCTCCCTGTGGCTCCGCTCAGCTGCTTCTAGAATGAATCGCCCCTCCCAAGCCCGGCGCTCGGGCAAACCCGCGCCTGTGGAGGGTTTCTCCGGTCCCTAGACGCGGAAAAGCGACCCCCCCAGGACAAAGCCCCGGGACTGCAGCTGTTGCCGGCCGTAACTTTGCAGTCTCCCTCCCAGAAATGGAATTTTCTTTTTTCTTTTCTTTCTTTCTCTTTAATGCAGTGTGATCGCTGTCCGTACCGCGAGCTCCGAGACACTTAGTGTCTTGCACACTCACGCTCGCACGCACACGCGCCCACATCCGCACTCTGTCCTTGATGTGGTTGTATTACCTCATCTTCGTCCGCATCCTCAGCTGTCCGTCAAGGATGCAGAGCCACGCCCCCTGACGACTGGAGCAGGTGCCCTGGAGCTCAGGCGCTCCCTGCTGGCCTAAAGAGACGCGTGCCGGCCACTGGCCACACACTAGTTAGCTCAACTAACTGGGCCTTTCTGCTTATGAGACCCAGTCCAAAGGGATGCAGCAACTTGAGAGGTGATGGATTAACACTGTCTATGTAGGGAGCAAATGTGTTTTTTTCTGGCCTGCTTAGACGTTACTAGAATCAAGAAGACACGTGCTAAATTGATTTATTTTTGCAGGATTTCTATGACCGAAATAATGAGACACTAAGACAGACACAAGCTAGACTTGGTTGTTTTGGTCATCAATAGTCAACGTGGAAAATAATCTAAAATGGGTGCGTTCTGACTAAAAAGGTAGATTGACATCGGGATTACATATTAATCTTGCCAGAAAACACAAACTTTGTTTTGCTAAAGTTGCAGCTACGTAAAACAATGAATTCATACGCTCAAGAGCCAGGATAGGATATAGAAAAATGAAAGTAGACTATGTGTTAGGAACCGGGATTATGAAACTTTCTGAAATAACCGTTTTCTTTCATAACATATGATCTCTTTTGCTTTGGAAGATTTGCTTTCCCTCTCTGTTTCTTGCTCTCTCTTGAATTATACCTGTCCTTTCTCCCATCACTAGTACTTTCCAAATCTTTTTCACCCCTCTACCTTTATTTACCTCCCTCCTCACTGAGTTCTAAGTACAAAATTAAAGAAAAAATATCAGCCATGCTCTTCTTCGGGCCTCCAAAAGCACCAGGCTTGAGGCTACCTCTGAGCTTTGTTCTTGCTGGTCCCCTTGCCCAGAAATCTCCCCTGGGTGACCTCCAGAATCTCCAGTAAGCCTCTTCCCTAAGACCAGTCTCCCAATCCAACTCAATCAACACCATTCATTAAAACATGGAATTTTAGGGTTTGAAGGACAAAAGGAAAAGGAGTTAAGGCTACCTCAGTTAATCTTAACAAGAGTCACTATTATTCCCATATTATAAATGACAAGGCTTAGGGAATTTGAGCAGTTCGCCCCAGTTACATGTTTAGCAGAGGGGAAACTGGTATCCAAAAATTAGTTGGGCAAAAAACCCAAACCAAGCCAAACAAACAAGCAAACAAAAAACTCACCTTGTTCCATAATACAAGTTATAGGATGAGGAGATGGTGCGATAAGAGGCAAGATATATGGCAATGTAAAAGTGCTTCAGTGTGAAAGAAAGGAAGGGAGAAAATGAGGATAGAGTGTCCTGAAAGGACACAAGTAGAATTGAAGAAAAGGTCATGTAAATTTGTATTGAGCTATTTTTACTTTCAATCATGAGACCAAGTGTATGAAGACCCTGGAAACTCTCTTGTGGTCTGTGAGGTACAGATCCAGAAACTATAAACTAACAGTAACAACTGAAGGGGAGGCTGGAAGTACCAGGGAGAAAACAGCATCTGACCAGCTAAACCAGAAATTCCCAAGTAGAAAAAGCCTCAGCCTGCTAAAAGGGGTATGTTCTATGTGCACTCAAAAGGTATGTGTATTCTGTTGTTGCGTGGAGTGTTCGATAAGTTTTCGTGAAATGCTATTGGTTGATGACTTTGTTTCGTTCTTCTTTAGCCAGGCTGACTGTCTGTATAGTTGTTCTATAAATTATTGAAAGAGGTGTATTGAAGTCTCTAACTACAATTGTGGATATGTCTACTTCTCCTTTTAGTTCTATCAGGTTTTGCTTCACGTATTTTGCCACTTTGTTGTTTGTGCTTTGCACATTTTAGATTGCTACATTGTCTTGGTGGCTTGATCCTTTTATCATTATATAGTATCCTTCTCTGTGGTAATTTTCTTTGATCTGAAGTCAACTTTATCTAGTATTAAGATAGACACTTATGTTTTCCTTTTATCCATGTCTTCGTGATGTGTATTTTTTCTATCCTTTCACCTTCAATCTGCCTATGATGTTCAATTTGAACTGAGTTTTTTTGTAGACAGTTTATAGCTGGGTCATGTTTTAATCTACTCTGCCAATCTCTGCCCTTTAATTGGTGTATTTAAACCATTTGCAATTAATGTAACTATTGATACGTTAGGGCTTAAGTCTGCCAGTTTATTTTTTGTCTTCTGCTTGCTCTGTCTGTTTTCTTTCTCCTGCAGGTTACTTGCACATTTTGAAGATTCCATTTTGACTTATGTATAGTATTTTTCAATGTTTCTCTTTGAATAGCTTGTTTAGAGGTTGCTCTAGGCATTACACTATATATTTACAACATCACAATCTACTAACGTAGTCATTTTGGCAGTTCAGGTGAAGTAGAGAAATCTTACTTCCCTTTAACTCTTTTTACCCTCCCCCATTTATAATTGCTCTATATACATGTAGGACCACATCAGTGTTACGTTCTGTCGACTGATTATTTTTTCCCAGTTAGTTGGCTCTCTTCTTTTTCTTACAGTGTTATGTAGTGCCTCCTCACAGTGATGTGAATAATCCTCTGAAGTTAAGGCAAATCAGGTGGGAGAGTCCTGATTTGATTACTGCTTCCAGATATGTAGTCAACTGAGTCACTGAGATGAGAAACAAATTTGGGTACTTTAACTGTAGTGCAGCTGTTCATCAGTTTCCCAAGGCAAAGAGCATGGTAGATTATATTTTCCAGAAATGGCCTCAACAATATTTCTGGTCCCATATGCTCTTCCAGAACATTGTCACTCCTTTATGAAGAGGTTCCATCTGTGGGATCCTTAGTTGCATTGTCTAATAGGGCACCACAATAGAACTGACATTATCTGACATTCATGGGTAGATTATAAAAGACAATAAAGTGTAAAAGTCAATATGGGATTTCAACTTCTGGGAAGAAGAAGAAGCAGCAGACATGTTTTCCCTATGCCTCTAGCTAAGTACAACTAAAAACCCTGGCAAGCCATGCGAAGACTCTGAAAGTTGGAGGAAAGACAGATCATTTAGGGACCTCGGGATCCAAGGAACAAAATGGTGGTGTTTCCCCAGTTTTCTTTTTGCCTCATATACCCAAGACTTGGATTGGAAGAAGCCAGCAACTTGGAAATGCCATGGGCATGGACCCAAAACAAAGCAAAACGAACAAACACAACATGAAAAGCCTACTCTCTCTAATCAAAAAAACAAAGAAAGGGGCAGCATAGCAAAGCTGAAAACTTTTAAATAGTAACCACTCTACTCTAGCCAAACAGCACAGAAAAACTGTGGTCCCATCGCCACCAGTGACCACAAAGGCTGAGTGGGGAAACTATGTCCTTGCCAGGCTGTCATGAGACACCCCAACGCCACCAGGTCCTTGCTGATTTTCTCCTTCTGTTTTGACAGCTGAGTGACACATACACGTTTTCACTTTCATCACTTTTAAGCTTGCCTTTACTTTTTCTGTGTTTCATGTAGTTTGGATCCAAAGCAGTGGTTAATTTCTCCTTTTAAGGAGTTGTCTGCCCTTTGGGATTTTCCTCAGATGAATATATTCCTTGAAGGTGGATGCCAGTCATCTTTCTTGAACTTTTCCTGAAGCCTCTCTGACCAGAAAAAAAAAAAAGATTTCTTTGAGAGTACCTGACTTACCTTAATTGTCTTTGGAGTCCTGAAAATAAAAAACTTCACAGATCTAAATTCCTAAAGCAACTGAAAACTTTTGCTTCTTTTTTGGTACACGATGTACAGTTTTTTCTGTGGAAAGTTCAGAATACATCTCAAAACCTGGTGAATAAAATCTGATCAGAGTTGGACGTGGGACCTAAACTACAGACTAAGTATCCCATCACAACCTCTGTTGCAGGTAGGGTTCTCTAGAAAGCCAACTCTGAGACAGAGCTTAGTGAGCAGAATATTTATAAAGGAGCATCCTTTGGCTTAACACCTGGGAAGGAAGGAAGGAAGGAAGGAAGGAAGGAAGGAAGGAAGGAAGGAAGGAAGGAAGGAAGGAAGGAAAGAAGGGAAACACCTGTTCTCTCCCTATCGTCTCTCCCTTTGATGATTTTTTAAAATTAATGCACTTTATTTTGGGGACAGTTTTAGGTTTATAAAAATGCTTAGTGGAAAATACATAGAATTCTCATGTATCCCATCAGTGCCCTACCCCTTCAGTTTCCCCTAATATTAATATCTTGGGTTAGTGTGGTACATTTGCTATAATTGCAGAGCGAATATTGATACATTATTATTCATTAAAGGCCACATTTTCCATTAGGGTTCACTCTGCGTGTTGTAAATTCTATGAGTTTTTATATAGAACCCATAGAACATAGGTAGTTGTAACTCATTACTGTTTTAAGTTGCAGTTTTCTAATGACGTGTGACATTGAGCATCTTTTAACCTGCTTATTTGCCATCTGTCTTTGGTGAGATGTCTGTTAAGATCTTTGCCCATCTTTTTAATAGGGTTATTTGCTTTCTCGTTGTTGAGTTTTAAAAGTTTTTGTGTATTTTAGGTAACAGTCTTTTCTCAGATGTGTCTTTCACAAATATTTTATCTTAATCTGTGACTTGTCTATTCATTCTTGCTCTTTCTCTCTGCCTCTCTTTAAAGTAACAGGAGCTTGCCCCAGCTGGCCTGCTGCAGCTGCCACAGGGCCCAAGAGTGACAGGAAGTACCTCGTGTCCCAGTGTTCAGGCGCACATGGACTTTCTCCAACCTTGCCAGCACTTACCTTTGCACTGCATGGTGGTGGGGGTGAAGTGTCTTTCACAAAGCAGAAGTTTTCAGTTTTAACCAAGTCTAGCATAACGTTTTTTTCTTTCCTTGGTTATGCTTTCGTGCCAAAACCAAGTTCACCTAGATTTTCCTTTGCTATCTTCTAGGAATGTTATAGTTACATATTTTACATTTAGGTCTATGATTCATTTTCAGTCTACTTTTTTGAAAGGTGTATAGTATATATCTAGATTCTTTTTCTTGTTGGATTTTTTGGCATGGAGATGTCTGGTTGTTCTAGCACCTTTCGTGGAACAAACCATTTTGCTCCATCATATTGCTTTTGTTCCTTCATGAAAGATCAGCTGACTATATTTTGGTGTGTCTATTTCTGGGCTATGTTCCACTGATTTTCTTCTTTATTCTTTGACCAACACAACCCTATCTTGATTAGTGCAGCTTTATAATAATAAGTAGTAAAATCAAGTAGTCACAGTCTTCCAACTTTGTTCTTCTCCTTTAATATTGTGTTAGCTATTCTGGGTCTTTTGCCTCTCCTTATAAACTTTAGTATCAGGTTGTCAATATTCACAAAATAACTTGCTGGGATGGTGATTGGGATTACATTGATGACAGATCAAGTGGGGAAGAACTGACAATGTGACAACACTGAGTCTTCTTATACATGTACATGGAATATATCTCCAGTTATTTAGATTTTCTTTGATTTCTTTCATCAGAGTTTTGTAGTTTTCATCATATAGATCTTGTACATATTTTGTTAGATTTATGCCTGAATATTTCTCTTTGCGGGGAGTGGTAAAGTAAATGGTATTATGTTTTAAACTCCAAATTCCAATTCCTCACTGCTGGTTCATACAGAAGCAACTGATTTTTGTATATTAATCATGTAACATGCAACCTTGCTGTAATTGCTTATTAGTTCCAGGAGTTTTTCTGTTGATTCTTTGGGATTTTCTGCAAAGTACATAGACAACTATATCATCTGTGAACAAAGATTAGTTTTATTTTTTCCTTCCCAAATAGTGTACCTTTTACTTCCTTTTCTTGTGTTATTGCATTAGCTAGGACTTTCAGTATGATATTGAATAGGTGTGGTGAAAGCCAACATTCTTGCCTTGTTTCTGATCTTAGCAAGAAAGCATCTAGTTTCTCATCATGAAGTATGATATTGGCTGTAAGATTTTTGTAGGTGTTCTTTATCAACTTGAGAAAGTTTCCCTCTATTTCTAGTTTGTTGATAGTTTTTATAAATGGGTATTGGATTTTGTCAAAATATTTTTTATTGGAGTATAATTGCTTTACAATGTTGTGTTAGTTTCTGCTGTACAATGAAGCGAGTCAGCTATATGTGTACTTATCCCCTCCCTCTTGGACCTCCCTCGCCCCCCACCATCCCACCCACCTAGGTAGTCACAGGGCACTGAGCTGAGCTCCCTGTGCTATACAGCAGGTTCCCACTAGCCATCTATTTTACACATGCGGTGTATTTATGTCAAACCTAATCTCCCATTTCGTCCCACCCTTCCCTTCCCCTCACCATGTCCACATGTCCATTCTCTACCTCTACATCTCTATTCCTGCCCTGTAAATAGGTTCATCTGTACCATTTTTCTAGATTCCACATATATGCGTTAATATACGATATTTGTTTTTCTCTTTCTGACTTACTGCACTCTTATGACAGTCTCTAGGTCCAACTATGTCTCCACAAGTGACCCAACTTCATTCCTATTTATGGCTGAGTAATATTCCATTGTATTTATATACCACATCTTCTTTATCCATTCATCTGTTGCTGGACACTTAGGTTGTTTCCATGTCCTGGTTATTGTAAATAGTGCTGCAATGAACATTGGGTACATGTGTCCTTTTGAATTATGGTTTTCTCAGGGTGTATGCCCAGTAGTGGGATTTTTGGGTCATATGGTAGTTCTATTTTTAGTTTTTTAAGGAACCTCCATACTGTTCTCCATCATGGCAGTATCAATTTACATTCCCACCAACAGTGCAAAAGGGTTCCCTTTTCTCCACACCCTCTCTAGCATTTACTGTTTGTAGATTTTTTGATGATGGCCATTTTGACTGGTGTGAGGTGATACCTCATTGTAGTTTTGATTTGCATTTCTCTAATGATTAGTGATGTCGAGCATCCTCTCATGTGTTTGTTGGCAATCTGTATATCTTCTTTGGAGAAATGTCTATTTAGGTCTTCTCCCCATTTTTGGATTGGGTTTTTTGTTTTTTTGATATTGAGCTGCATGAGCTTCTTGTATATTTTGGAGACTAATCCTTGGTCAGTTGCTTCATTTGCAAATATTTTCTCCCATTGTGAGGGTTGTCTTTTCGTCTTGTTTATGGTTTCCTTTGCTGTGCAAAAGCTTTTAACTTTCATTAGGTCCCATCTGTTTATTTTTGTTTTTATTTTCATTATTCTAGGTGGTGGGTCAAAAAAGATCTTGCTTTGGTTTATGTCAAAGAGTGTTTTTCTTATGTTTTGCTCTAAGAGTTTTATAGTGTCCAGTCTTACATTTAAGTCTTTAATCCATTTTGACTTTATTTTTGTGTATGGCGTTAAGGACTGTTCTAATTTCATTCTTTTACATGTAGCTGTCCAGTTTTCTCAGCACCACTTAGTGAAGAGGCTGTCTTTTCTCCATTGTATGTTCTTGCCTCCTTTGTTGTAAATTAGGTGACCATATGTGCATGGGTTTATCTCTGGACTTTCTATCCTGTTCCATTGATCTATATTTCTGTTTTTGTGCCAGTACCATATTGTCTTGATTACTGTAGCCTTGTAGTATAGTCTGAAGTCTGAGAGCCTGATTCCTCCAACTCTATTTTTCTTCCTCAAGATTGCTTTGGCTATTCGGGGTCTTCTGTGTTTCCATACAAACTGTGAAGTGTTTTTTTCTATTTCTGTGAAGAATGCCATTGCTAGTTTGATAGGGATTGCATTGAATCTGTATATTGCTTTGGGTAGTATAGTCATTTTCACAATATTGATTCTTCCAATCCAAGAACATGGTATATTTCTCTATCTGTTTATGTTATCTTTGTTTTTTTTGTTTGTTTGTTTATGTCATCTTTGATTTCTTTCATCAGTGTTTTATAGTTTTCTGAGTACAAGTCTTTTGCCTCCTTGGGTTTATTCCTAGGTATTTTATTCTTTTTCTTATGATGGTAAATGGAACGGTTTCCTTAATTTCTCTTTCTGATTTTTTGTTGTTAGTATATAGGAATGCCAGAGATTTCTGTGCACTAATTTTGTATCCTGCAAACTTACCAAATTCATTGATTAGTTCTAGTAGATTTTTGGTGACATCTTTAGGTTTCTCTGTGTATAGTATCATGTCTTGTTGAATGTTTTAATGTATCTATTGATATGATCATATGGCTTTTCTTCTTTAGCCATGTGAAGAATCACATCAATAAGTTTTTGAATGTTGACTCAGCCTTGTATGCCTAGAATAAATCTAACTCCTTTGCTGATTTTTATCTGTATCCTTTCACTGTAATAAACCATATCATGGGGGCTTCCCTGGTGGTGCAGTGGTTGAGAATCCACCTGCTAATGCAGGGGACACGGGTTTGAGCCCTGGTCTGGGAAGATCCCACATGCCGCGGAGCAACTGGGCCCATGAGCCACAGCTACTGAGCCTGCACGTCTGGAGCCTGTGCTCCGCAACAAGAGAGGCCGCGATAGTGAGAGGCCCGCGCACCGCCATGAAGAGTGGCCCCCCGCTTGCCGCAACTAGAGAAAGCACTCGCACAGAAACGAAGACCCAACACACCCAAAAATAAATAAATAAATAAATAAATAAATAAAAAAATTCAAAAAACAAAAAAAGATGACTACTATCTTAAAAAAACAAAAAAACCCATACCATGAGTATAATGGTTTTCTGAGCTCTACTAATCTTTTAGCAAATTATTGAACCTGAAGTTGGTCTTTGGGAAATTTGGAACTTGTACCCTGTAAGAATCTTGCCCAACAGGAAGCTCAGGAGCTAAAAGTGGTCAATCAGAGATGCCTCTCATTTGCCCTTTATCAAATAACTTAACATATTCATAGGTTCCAAGAATAAGGACATGGATGTCTTTGCAGGAATGCTCCCCACATTGCCCATGCAACTCACGTGTGATTTTTTTCTCACTCATGCTCAGTTCTGGGTGTACCACTTCCAAATTACAAGAGGATATTTTTGGCCACCCCTGAATTATGACTTGGCAAATCTGATAGAACTCACCGCACAATGGGCAGTTCTGGATGAATTGTCACATGACGTCTCATGGTCAGGTGCTCCATCTTTACCTGGGTTCACTTGCTAGTGAACCAACCAACCAAAAGTTGTTATTCCAAAGACATATAATTCTCCACTGCAAATGGCATGGCCTTGCTGCAGAACCACAGGAGTCTGCATTGTGATTCTCCCACATGTGCTGTAAACTCTACATGGTATCTTTTTTCCACATCTGATACTTCTAATACCATAGGGTCAGCTAGGCTGGATCATCCAAGCAGCAGCACTCTTTTCACCACAGACTGGATTTTCTGTAGAACCCTTTCCTAATCTAAGTCCCATTCAAAGCTGGCAGCCTGTAACTGGGCCGAAGCAGTATACCCAGGTGTGAAATATGCTACTGCCAGAAACCAGAGGCAGTGTTACCTCCTTCTTCATAGTGGGGTATATCATTTTCTTTAGATGAGATGTCCTGGCATGCCCCTGACTTAGTGGGTTCTCCATAGGAATTATCTCCCAATATCTGAAATGTGTGAGTGCCAGGGCCTCTAAGATGTTGACTACTTCTTGGTCATCTGGCTTGATTAGCAGTGTGATAGTCTGCTGAAAGTACACACCGTCCAGATTTTTCTCTCTCTATTGTAACAAAAGGAGAGTGTGTTAACACAGTCTTGGGGCAAAACTAAACAATATATACTATTGTCTCTTCTGTGTGAGTTCAACTACTTATGATCCCCTTTTTTTAATAGTAAAAGAAAAAAAAATCACATTCATCCAATCAATGACCACATACCATATACCTGAGACCGTGTTTCTTTGCTTTAGCAAGGATACCACATCTGGCACAGTGGCCACAACTGGACTTACCACTTGGCTGACTTTGTGGAAGTCAACTGTCATTCTCCAGGACTTACTAGATTTATGCAGGGGCCAGACTGATAAAGCAAATGCATATATGACAGAGATGGTTAATTCTGTGTTCTTCAGATCCTTAAGGGTGGCACTAATTTTCAGGCTTCCCCCACTCCAATGAGGGTAGGTAAGTCAATGAAAAGTGGAGCAGAGTTCCCTAAAGGCTTATGGTGCTGATGAGATAAAAATTGGAGTTCAGAATTTGATAAGGGAAGGGGTATTAGTAAATATCCCAAGCTCTCAGCTGGGACCCCTGGAGGGCAGAGCAGACCAGAGGTAGACAGAGTCCCAACATTTTGTAACTCCGTTTCAAGGCAGTTTCATCTCTGACTGGATTAAGATGATCTGATTTCTCTGTATCAGAAGGCAAGATGACTCCTCCTTGGAGGGAAAAAAAAGTCCTGGGGCGGGGTGGGGCGGGGATGAAGTAGGGTTTATGATTTCTCCCAGAAAGGCAGCTGCCACTTTTTCATGTAAAATCCAACAGGACGACTAGGCTGGGGGCTGACTGAGCTCCTGAATATACCATTTGCATTCGACTGCCAATGCCTTTCAATCCTTCCTTTGTTAGTCGGTGAGTGGGAGTTGAAAACCCCCCCAAAATGAGACGCCAGATGGAAATTCCCCTGGTCAGTTTCAACATCAGTTTAACTACCAGTGAAGGGCTGCTTTTGTTTAGAAAGTGTGCATTTTGTGGGCTCTATCCAGCAGGTGGCGATGTGGTACCAGGAAAAGGCCTCTCTGAGAGTGCAGGCCCCCTTTCGGTCTTTTAAGAAAAGCCCCGAATTCGCTTTCTCCTTCTGGGATTCTGTGTTATTTTTTTTTGCTGGAATATCCAGACGGGACAGGGAAATAGTTTGGGGAAAATCTACACATCCCACATGAAGCAGTTCCTAAACAGGAGAAATCCCCTCTGGTGCTTATGAGATGGGAGTGGAGGCATATATGGCATCAATTCCACAACAGCCGTACATTGAGTCCATCCAAAGGGTCTCATCCACAAGTTCACGTCATTTCTTTCCTCACCTCAAATCTTGCTTAAACCCCATCGACTGAATTAGGTACCTTTCCTCCTATAGAAGCACAATGTAAATCAGGGGTTACAACAAAAGCTGCCATCTAGGGGGCCCAGGGAAGTCCAGGGTGTTGGAGAAAGGCCAGCTAGGGTTGAAAAGGGAGGATAGTGGAGGTAGGAGAGAGAAAACTTGATTGTCAGTCTCTTTTCCTCCTTTGGCCCCTTGCTCCAAGGTCATTGCCCAAGTGCCAGTGCTAGTTCCTTTCCCATGTACCTCTCAGTGTCTGCTGAGAACCAAGTTCAGGGGCTTCCTTCTCCCTCCTCACACACTGCCTCAGCTCCATCCCTCAGGCCTTGGTGCCTTTGACCACTTGCTCCTGTGCCCAGAATCTTTTCCTCTTCCAGGGCAAGAAAGTGACTTGGGTGTCTGAGTAGCACAATGACTGACGCATGAATATGTTAACTTTTCCTTTCCTTCTTGGTAATGGTACTAATATTTTGGATCCAAAAAAAACAAAAAAGGAACAAAAGGTAATATAAAGGTACTCTGGGCATCCATACAGACTCTCAAAAAGTATCCCTTTGGCCTGATGCTTTCAGAAATGTCATACACCCCAATGGAACACTGTAATGGATTTCTGACTAGTTAAAAGATTCTTGGGCAGATATAGACACTTTCAAAAGGGGACAGGGGTAGTAGTACATAGTTGTCAGCTCACTGGATCATGGAGTAGGACAGGGAAAACCAGAACTATGTTGGTCTTGGCTTTTCTAGATACGGGGATGTTCTAGTTAGAACCGGATAAAAGAAAAGTTAAAGGTTTTTAACTTGCAGTCTAAAATGTTTACCATTTCTCAGCCTTCTTGTTGAAAAATTCTAGGAGGGTTTTAGACTCAGGAAAGGAGATGACGGTTTGATATGATAACAGAGCCCAGTTAGTAGGAAGAGACCTGAATTAATGTCAGTAAACTTAAGTCCAAGTCTTCATTCCACTTCTGCCTTAGGCAACAACTCACTCTTCTCTCTCCTCATCAACAAATTGAGGATAATAAAATCCTCCCTGCTTGCCTAACAAGGTTATGGTAAGAACAAACATTAAAAAAAATTGTTTTATAAACTGTAAAGCATTATACAAATGTAGGTTACTATTGTTATTGAATAGATCAGCCATGTTTGGGATGGTGTATATTTTCATGCTAGGAAATAGCATTCATTTTGTTTTCATTCCATAGTTTACTGTAATATGTTACATTTGATTTTTTGGTTGTTGTTCAGGAAGTGTTACAATAGCCTTTTATTGAAGGCTGCTTTGATATGGCCAAGATTCTTATTAAAACACCTCCCTACCACCATCCTACTAAAATAAGAAGAATAAAATAGACGAGACAGATTTTAACTTTTTTACTATTCCCTACATACAGTGAGGTCATTTCTTGGCAGGAAAACCTTTGAAGCCCAGTGTCAAGAATGGCTAAGTCTAATACTGGTATATTCCATAAATAGTATTTACAAACATACCTTATGAAAGCAGTGCTCAGTATTTGTCTTACTCTTTTTATCTGCGTCCTTCTGTGACTTGGGCTTCTCAGAGCTCATGATGGCTTGAAGATGAATAGACAATTCAGCTGAAACACTAATTTCAAAAAGGGTCCAGTTATAGCAGTGTCTTCATGGCTATCATTAATTGTACAGAGAGTAAGATTAACAGGGACCCCCTAACCCACCTTTCAACTCCACCCTCACTTTCCTTAGAGATGTTAATTTAGCATGTAGACAGTTTATCCACTAATTATAATGATCTGAACAATAACATCTCCTTTTTATAGAGCAGTATATCAAACACTTTACAAAAATTATCTCTAATTGCCAATGCCCACATATATATCATGTAGATATATCTTCATTTTGCAGATGGAGAAAGTGTAACTCAGAGAAAATAGGTGACCTGCCCAAGCCCAGAGCTACAAAGCAGAGATGGAATTCAAATGCAGGTATAAATACCCTACAGATGGATTTTCAGTTGGAGAATTCAAAAGTGTGTTCTAGATACACTGACGTTAAAATCTGGTCTCCATTTAAGATGAAGATGATACCGAGATGGTATAATTATAGGGAAACAGATGGGAAGAGAATTGTGTAGTACCATGAAGGCAAAATAAACGTAAAGTGAGAGTCCGCCTGGGAAGTTAGTGAGAAACTTTTGTTGCAGCTTTAGTTTTTAGTTTAAAGAGGGATTCTGTATTATTTTTCCCCATCTATCTTCCCTCTGATGTCTCCCCAGAAGGGAATGAACAATGTAAATAAAATAGTGAAATCTTCAAGAGTGATATATACCACTAGAATGAAAGCCATAGAGGGTAGCAGCCATCTGTCTTCAGAATTCCATCATCTAACACAAAGCCTGGCCCAGGGCAAGCCTTCAGCAAAGATATATTCAATGAATGAACGAAGTGTGCATGTGAGGAACTATGCCCTGTTCTAATTGCTTTTCATAAACTATCTCATATAATTCTTACAACCCTGTGAGATAGGTATTATTAGTCCCACTTCACTAATAAAGCCTTTGAACCCCCAGACAGATCAAACTATTTACTCAAGGTCTCAAAGCCCCAGAGGGTATATTTTTGGTGACTTTTGATTATGAACATTTTCAAATAGAAAAAAAAAGAGAATAGCATAATGAGCCTCCATATACTTGTAACATAGGGTAATGTGCTCATTTTATTTGCAAATTTACATCATCTTCTTATTTTACTACATTATTTTACAGTTAGAGACATCATGACATTTTAACCCTAATTACCACTTTCCGTCTGAAAAATGTTGGACTTTTTCTTATATCATCACAATACTAATTTATTCAGACCAAGATCCAATTGAGGCACATAAGTCATCTTTAATTATTATGTCTTTTGAGCTCTTCTATTCTAGAAAAAGCAATGATTTGTTGAAGAGAACAGAGGACAGAGAAATTGTTGGTAGAATGTTCACCTCCTGGGTTACTTCTTCACCTTGTTGTTTAGTTTAAGATCTAGCCCCTGCATTTCTGGTCAAGAAGCCCCTATGCTGGGGCTTCCCTGCTGGCGCAGTGGTTGAGAGTCTGCCTGCCAATGCAGGGGACACGGGTTCGAGCCCTGGTCTGGGAAGATCCCACATGCCGGTGGAGCAACTGGGCCCGTGAGCCACAGCTACTCAGCCTGCGCGTCTGGAGCCTGTGCTCCGCAACTGCGATAGTGAGTGGCCCCCGCTTGCCGCAACTAGAGAAAGCCCTCGTACAGAAACGAAGACCCAACACAGCCAAAAATAAATGGATAAATAAATAAATAATAAAAACAAGGAATTCCTTAAAAAAAAAAAAGCGTATGTCACTTTATAAAAAAAAAAAAGACTAAGCTTATCCACTTGACTATTTCACAACGGAGCAGGAGCGCTGGCTTCGTCATTTACTGGGAATGAGCTACTTAGGAAGCTCACTTCAGCCTCTCTGAGCCTTAGTTTTCTGTTTGTAAAATGAGAAATGATTCTCTCCCATCTCTCTCTCCTCCCTTTCCCCTCCCTCTTCCCTCTTCTCCTCCCTCCTTGGCCCCCTTCTTTCTCTTTCTCCTTCTCCCTCCTCTCCCACTCCTCCCCCCCTCCTTTTTCTCTCCCCCCTCCTCTCTCCCGCTCCCTCTCTCTTTTCTCTCTCTCTCTCCCCCCTCCTCTTCTTTCTCCTTTGCCCTCCTCTCTCTCTCTCTCTGTCTCCCTCCCTCCCTCCTTCCTTCCTTCCCTCTCCCCTCTTTCTACGCCTCCTCCTACCCCTCCCTTTTCCTTTTCTCTCTGCCCCCCTCCTCCCCTCCCTCTTCCCTACCCCCCTTCTCACTCTTCCCCGGCTCGGGTTCCCCAGAGCTGAGCCTGGCCATCGTCGAGAGGTAGGAATCAGATCACGGCTGACCCTAGGCTTCGTCCAAGCCCACCACCCCGCTCCCACCGGCACGGAGCATGACACGAAGCAGCCCCTGAAATAAAAACCGTGCTCCTACTTGGGTCCCCCAGGTGGGGGCCGCTGTCCGGCGCAGGCCCTGGGGCCCCAGTCCCTTCCCCTCCCAGCCCCGGGGGCTGGCGCGCACCTGTCTCCGCAGTGCTCACCTGCTCCGCGGCGCGCCTCGCCCGCCGCCAGCGCCCCCCGCACCCAGGTCGCTCCTTATCTGGCGGAGCGAAGGCCTCCCAGCTCCGTCCAAGGCTGGCGGAAGAGAGTTCTCCCTCTTCTGCTCGGACAGCTTTAAAGGAGGGAGGTGGGGCTAAGGCTGCCTGACTTTCGGGAGATGCTGCTCCGCTTGTCCCTTTGGAGGCTTTCGCCTCCCTTTCCTCCCGGCTTCTTCCAGCCTTCTCTGGGTTCTTCTGTTCTTTGGACAACCGGGGAAGCGGGAACCTGACTGTTGAGGGCTTCCAGAGGGAAGCGTTTGATGCCATGCTTGTTTCAGACGGTCCCTCCAGCCTGAAACAAAACCTCCTGAACTTCTTCGTCCCCGGGACCCGCTTGAGAAACAGATTTATCAGAGCCTATGCCTGTTCTCTTTCCTATGAGCTTTTCCTTTACACAAGTACACCGACATGTGACAAAGATAGAGACACGTTGTAGTATTGCTAATAAGGCAGATTTTCACCGAGTATAAGAGCTTTAAATATTTTGATCACATAAGCAAAACGATCCCTAAAAACGTTTCTTTGCTCCCACGGACAAAATAAACTCATCACTTGGGGGAATTCAACAAAGAGAAACTGGAGTTCAACTTAATATATGATTTACTTTCCCTACCTTTGAGTGCAGAGTGCCCGGAGAGAAAGTTCAAGGGACCTCAGAGGAACACAAGGATTCTGAGTCGGAGGTGTTGGGCTGCAGCAGCAGAAACTGAGTAGGTCTTGCTGGGACCTCCAAGAATGTCAACTGTCGGCTCCTAGAAAGATCCCCAAAGCAACCTGTTGCTAAGACAAAGCTACGTCATTTGCTTATAGAAGTCATGGAGAGCAATTACTTGACAGAATTTTGTTTGTGTCTCAGAGGGAGGAGAGCAAGATTGGGTTATTTATTAAAGTTTTGAAGTCTGGTTTAAGTTGTGTCTTTAACGTAGAGGATTGATTAGGATAAGATAAGGGTTGGGTAACAGTTTAGGATGTGGATATAACAAGGCAAGGACGTTGAG
Organism: Balaenoptera borealis; assembly: GCF_965194805.1. Lineage (NCBI taxonomy): Eukaryota > Metazoa > Chordata > Mammalia > Artiodactyla > Balaenopteridae > Balaenoptera > Balaenoptera borealis. The sequence continues at coordinate 11,584,771 of NC_138868.1, forward strand.
GCAAGGGTTCAAGAAGTCTTGGGATGTAAACTGTACTTTGAGCTTTTCTGTTGAAGAATGGTTGGGTCTTTGAGGAAGTTACTGGAATAAACAATGAAGATATTTGCAGCTTTCATGTCCCTGGGCAAAAGCTTGCTGGAATAGCAAATTTACGTTGATGAAAAGAGTGAATAGGTCATATAAATGTAGTCACATATAAATCTATGTGAATGTAGATGGCTTCAGTTCTCTCAATGGTGAACCTGCCTGTGAGAACATAATCAACATTTGTCACTTAGAGCATTTTATCCTGGAAAGAAGTTCACTCAGGAAAACACATTTGCCATGATTTGTTTGTTACTTACAGAATTCAGAGAGAGAGTGATCTTAGGAAACATTTTTTATGAAGTTAATGTTGGGTCTTAGAAGACCCATCCATTTTTAAAATAGACCGTGCTCCCCCCTTGGGCACTGCAAAAGAAATACACATCCTTTTACTTTATTCTGTTCTTTTTACGTTTCCAGGGACAGACCTCATTTCCCCTTTCAGAAACAACTGTAGCCAGGACTACGTTCCAGGCCCCCCACCAAACCTGAGGGTTTTTTCGAATTGTGTCCCAGCCAGTGAATTTCCCCCAAACTTCAGATCAGCCCCAGGATCAAAGGCGTAACTCAGGTAAGGGAAGAAGTGTCTTTCCCCAACCAAGCTCCCACTCATCTGCTCAGGTAACGTGGCGGGAACCTCCCTAATTCCGAGATCTGGGGAACTGCTCCTCTTGCCAATGGGCAGAGAGATCTTGGAGTCCTGCTCTCATTGGATAACAGCTCTGCTACTGAGGAAGCCGATTGGCTGAGCTCTAGCCTAGGTGTGGAGCGAGAGAAAAGGTGAGTGTGGGCTGGTCCACCTCCCTCCCCAAGAGCTCTTTCTCTTGGTTAAGATCGTGCTTCGCTACTCCGCTGCTCACTGCCCACAGGGCCTGCTTCAGCTCTCTAAGTCCTGAACAGGGGAAAGAGTCCGGGAAGGAAGAGGGGTCCGGGGGTGGGGAGGAGAGGAGGGGATGGGGCTAGAGAGGACTCGGGAGCGGGAGGCCCTGATCGCGGGAGGAGGGGCCCCTGGGGAGGCCCTAGCCCCAAGAGCCAGACCCGGCTGCAGAAGGCAGAGTGGGCGGGCGGAAAAGGGGCTCCCGGGTGCCCGGCAGGCCCCGCCTGGAGATCGTGGCGACACTAGCCTGGCGTCTGCAGCCCACATCTCCACCTGCTCAGGCGCGCAGAGGACACTGCGCGTGGGTGGGGAGGAGGGGGCTAGGGCGACTCGGGCACTTTCCAGGGGTGTCATTCCCATCAGCTGGGACAGGACCCACGACAAGGACAATTAGGAAGAAGCCGCGAATGCAGGCGGAGTGAACAACCTCGTCACAAACCGATTCTCCAAACGTGCCTCCTCCATACGTGCAGAAGTTTACCAACCGGAGGAGGGAAACATTATGAACTCCAGGACTGTGCATCTCAAAGCTGACAAAGATCTCGATCAGAGGCAGCCTGCTGTTTAAGAGTCTCCGTGGAGAGCAGGCATGCAAGTATTCCATGCTGTGCTCGGGAAGGGATCAGTGTCGCAACAGTGGCTACTTCTATGCAGTTTGACAGAGGAATATCCGATGTATATAAAGTCACAGGGTTGAAAAGTGTGTTGGTAATTACAATACGTGTGGTGATTTGGGAGAACTGGCCTTAATGTGCATACAATACACCTGAAGTGGCTAAAGTTCCTGCTTCCTCTTCTGTGGGTTCTCTGCTGTTTGGATAGAGGAACCTTTAAAAGGTCAAAAACAAACAAACAAACAAAAAAAAAGGCAACAACAACAACAAAAAACCCAGCATGTACAAAAGTTTCACCACTTACTATCATTCTCTGAATCATTGTAGGTTTCTACATCTCTGCAATTATCACCAGAGAATTAGTATCTGGCTGATATTTTTTTTTCATTGTGTATTCTCAAGCAGCAAACATTTCAGTGACAAGTAAAAGGAGTAAAGAACACTAGGGTTGAAATTGTTGAAAAATCTGAGCTATCCTGGTGACTTCCAAACATTGAACAGCATCCTGCCATTCGATCTGACTAATTAATATTTGATAGGCTTTTGAGATATTGCCTGAAAATTAAGAAACGGATCTCAGAAACCTATGAAGAAGAGTGAAGTCATCCTTTTTGGAATAAACACAGGTATTGTTGAAGCCACTACATGTACAGTGAGAAGAACTATGATGGTAATAAATACAACTGAGTCCACTGAGAATGTGTTTGTGCAGATGAGAATGATTTTCTGTGGTTTTTCCCTCCCTCCCTTTTTTTTTTTTTTTTTTTGCCTTTTGCCTTTTGCCTTTTGTATACTTCAATGTATAAACAAAGTGATTTAATAGACAATAGGCTTTAACACTTTCTAAGGCACGGATGTTAAGAATTCAACATACTCATAAATTTTGTTCACTGAAACATTAGTGCACAAGAAGATAATAAAACTTTACGATTACAGAGGGTATAAAATTTGTTCCTCTAATATCTATGCTACTAAACCTACTAGTGAGATATCTATCATTTTTTCCTGAATCTTTATGTAATTTTGTACAATTTAAATAATCTATATATAAAAAACATTTCTGGCTTGGTAAATTAGGTGTTGGTTTATTGGGAAAAGGGTGTAAAGTAAGTAATTCTTAAACCTTAAATATATTTTCAATAAAATACATTTTGGCTTAAGGTAATAGGAATATAAACTTTTTTGGATGAATGATTACTGTCACACTTTTTTCATCATCCCTACATCTTTTCCATTTTCTTGATTTATATTATTGAAGTTCTTGATTTATATTATTGAAGTTCCTTACCTTAAAAATAAAAAAGTCTAAGATTGACATTTCTTTTTCTATAGCAGACTTTGGTTATTGTTTTTTTCTTCAAATTTCAAACCAAGTGAAGTCTTAATTTCAAAGTTACAAAATATAGCTAGTGAGACTTAAACCAAATAAAATTCACATTTTCAAGAGTACAAACCGAACAAGTTCTTTTTTTTCAGAATGTTTTATCTCTCTTTAATTTTTTGATTCTTACAAAGGAGTCATGTTTAAAATAAGCCCTACCTCCCTGCAATCAACTACTTAGAGAATTTTTTTTAAACATCTTTATTGGAGTATAATTCCTTTACAATGTTGTGTTAGTTTCTGCTGTATACCAAAGTGAATCAGCTATATGTATACATATATCCCCATATCCCCTCCCTCTTGCGTCTCCCTCCCTCCCACCCTCCCTATCCCACCCCTCTAGGTGGTCACAAAGCACCAAGCTGATCTCCCTGTGCTATGTGGCTGCTTCCCACCAGCTATCTGTTTTACATTTGGTAGTGTATATATGTCCATGCCACTCTCTCACTTTGTCCCAGCTTATCCTTCCCCCTCCCCATGTCTTCAAGTCCATTCTCTACATCTGCGCCTTTATTCCTGTCCTGCACCTAGGTTCCTCAGAACCTTTTTTTTTTTTTTTTTTTTTTTTTGAATTCCGTATATGTGTGTTAGCATGCAGTATTTGTTTTTCTGTTTCTGACTTACTTCACTCTGTATGACTGACTCTAGGTCCATCCACCTCACTACAAATAACTCAATTTCGTTTCTTTGTATGGCTGAGTCATATTCCATTGTATATATGTGCCACATCTTCTTTATCCATTCATCTGTTGATGGACACTTAGGTTGCTTCCATGTCCTGGCTATTGTAAATAGTGCTGCAATGAACATTGTGGTACATAACTCTTTTTGAACTATGGTTTTCTCAGGGTATATGCCCAGTAGTGGGATTGCTGGGTCGTATGGTAGTTCTATTTTTAGTTTTTTAAGGAACCTCCATACTGTTCTACATAGCGGCTGTATCAATTTACATTCCCACCAACAGTGCAAGAGTGTTCCCTTTTCTCCACACCCTCTCCAGCACTTATGGTTTGTAGATTTTTTGATGATGGCCATTCTGACCGGTGTGAGGTGACACCTCATTGTGGTTTTGATTTGCATTTCTCTAATGATTAGTGATGTTGAGCATTCTTTCATGTGTTTGTGGGCAATCTGTATATCTTCTTTGGAGAAGTGTCTATTAAGGTCTTCTCCCCATTTTTGCATAAGGTTGTTTGTTGTTTTGATATTGAGCTGCATGAGCTGCTTGTAAATTATAGAGATTAAGCCTTTGTCAGTTGCTTCATTTGCAAATATTTTCTCCCATTCTGAGGGCTGTCTTTTCGTCTTGTTTATGGTTTCCTTTGCTGTGCAAAAGCTTTGAAGTGTCATTAGGTCCCATTTGTTTATTTTTGCTTTTATTTCCATTTCTCTAGGAGGTGGGTCAAAAAGGATCTTGCTGTGATTTATGTCACAGAGTGTTCTGCCTATATTTTCCTCTAAGGGTTTTATAGTGTCTGGCCTTACATTTAGGTCTTTAATCCATTTTGAGTTTATTTTTGTGTATGGTGTTAGGGAGTGTTCTAATTGCATTCTTTTACATGTAGCTGTCCAGTTTTCCCAGCACCACTTATTGAAGAGGCTGTCTTTTCTCCATTGTATATTCTTGCCTCCTTTATCAAATATAAGGTGACCATATGTGCGTGGGTTTATCTCTGGGCTTCCTACCCTGTTCCATTGATCTATATTTCTGTTTTTGTGCCAGTACCAAACTGTCTTGATTACTGTAGCTTTGTAATATAGTCTGAAGTCTGGGAGCCTGATTCCTCCAGCTGTGTTTTTGTTTCTCAAGGTTGCTTTGGTTATTCAGGGTCTTTTGTGTTTCCATACAAATTGTGAAATTTTTTGTTCTAGTTTTGTGAAAAATGCCATTGATAGTTTGATAGTGATTGCATTGAATCTGTAGATTGCTTTGGGTAGTAGAGTCATTTTCACAATGTTGATTCTTCCAGTCCAAGAACATGGTATATCTCTCCATCTGTTTGTATCATTTTAGTTTCTTTCATCAGTGTCTTATAGTTTTCTGCATACAGGTCTTTTGTCTCCTTAGGTAAGTTTATTCCTAGGTATTTTATTCTTTTTGTTGCAGTGGTAAATGAGAGTGTTTCCTTAATTTCTATTTCAGACTTTTCATCATTAGTGTATAGGAATGCAAGAGATTTCTGTGCATTTATTTTGTATCCTGATACTTTACCAAATTCATTGATTAGCTCTAGTAGAGTTCTGGTAGCATCTTTAGGATTCTCTAAACATGTATCGTATCAGGTCATCTGCAAATGGGTATTTTTTTGTTCTTCTTTCTCTAATTGCTTTAGGTGTTAAGTTAGGTTGTTAGATTGTTTATTTGAGATGTTTCTTGTTTCTTGAGGTAGGATTGTATTGCTATAAACTTCCCTCTTAGAACTGCTTTTGCTGCATCCCATAGGTTTTGCGTCATCGTGTTTTCATTGTCATTTGTTTCTAGGTATTTTTGATTTCCTCTTTGATTTCTGCAGTGATCTCTTGGTTATTTAGTGTATTGTTTAGACTCCATGTGTTTGTATTTTTTACAGATTTATTCCCTGTAATTGATATCGAGTCTCATAGCGTTGTGGTCAGAAAAGATACTTGATATGACTTCAATTTTCTTAAATTTACCAAAGCTTGATTTGTGACCCAAGATATGATCTATCCTGGAGAATATTCCATGAGCACTTGAGAAGAAAGTGTATTCTGTTATTTTTGGATGGAATGTCCTATAAATATCAATTAAGTCCATCTTGTTTAATGTATCATTTAAAGCTTGTGTTTCCTTATTTATATTCATCTTGGATGATCTGGCCATTGGTGAAAGTGGGGTGTTAAAGTCCCCTGCTATTATTGTGTTACTGTCGATTTCCCCTTTTATAGTTGTTAGCATTTGCCTTAGTATTGAGGTGCTCCGATGCTGGGTGCATAAATATTTACAATTGTTATATCTTCTTCTTGGATTGATCCCTTGATCGTTATGTAGTGTCCTTCCTTGTCTCTTGTAACATTCTTTATTTTAAAGTCTATTTTATCTGATATGAGTATTGCTACTCCAGCTTTCTTTTGATTTCCATTTGCATGGAATATCTTTTTCCATCCCCTCACTTTCAGTCTGTATGTGTCCCTAGGGCTGAAGTGGGTCTGTTTTAGACAGCATATATACAGGTCTTGTTTCTGTATCCATTCAGCCAGTCTATGTCTTTTGGTTGGAGCATTTAATCCATTTACATTAATGTAGTTATTGATATGTATGTTCCTATTACCATTTTCTCAATTGTTTTGGGTTTGTTATTGTAGTCTTTTATCCTTCTCCTGTGTTTCCTGCCTAGAGAAGTTCCTTTAGCATTTGTTGTAAAGTTGGTTTGGTGGTGCTGAATTCTCTTAGCTTTTGCTTGTCTGTAAAGGTTTTAATTTCTCCATCAAACCTGAATGAGATCCTTGTTGGGTAGAGTAATCTTGGTTGTAGATTTTTCCCTTTCATCACTTTAAATATGTTCTGCCACTCCCTTCTGGCTTGCAGAGTTTCTGCTGAGAGATCAGCTGTTAACCTTATGGTGATTCCCTTGTGTGTTATTTGTTGCTTTTCCCTTGCTGCTTTTAATATTTTTTCTTTGTATTTAATTTTTGATAGTTTGATTAATATGTGTCTTGGTGTGTTTCTCCTTGGATTTATCCTGTATGGGTCTCTCTGCACTTCCTGGACTTGATTGACTATTTCCTTTCCCATTTTAGGGAAGTTTTCAACTATAATCTCTTCAAATATTTTCTCAGTCCCTTTCTTTTTCTCTTCTTCTTCTGGGACCCCTATAATTCGAATGTTGGTGCATTTAATGTTGTTCCAGGGATCTCTGAGACTGTCCTCAATTCTTTTCATTCTTTTTTCTTTATTCCACTCTGTGGCAGTTATTTCCACTATTTTATCTTCCAGAGCACTTATCCGTTCTTCTGCCTCAGTTATCTGCTATTGATTCCTTCTAGAGAGTTTTAAATTTCATTTATTTTATTGTTCATCATTTTTTGTTTGCTCTTTAGTTCTCCTAGGTCCTTGTTAAACATTTCTTGTATTTTCTCCATTCTATTTCCAAGATCTTGGATCATCTTTACGATCATTACTCTGAATTCTTTTTCAGGTAGACTGCCTATTTCCTCTTCATTTGTTTGGTCCAGTGAGTTTCTACCTTGCTCCTTCATCTGCTGTGTGTTTCTCTGTCTTCTCATTTTGCTTAACTCACTGTGTTTGTGGTCTCCTTTTCACAGGCTGCAGGTTTGTAGTTCCCATTTTTTTTGGTGTCTGCCCCCAGTGGCTAAGGTTGGTTCAGTGGGTTGTGTAGGCTTCCTGGCGTAGGGGACTAGTGCCTGTGTTCTGGTGGATAAGGCTGGATCTTGTCTTTCTGGTGGGCAGGACCACGTCTGGTGGTGTATTTTGGGGTGTCTGTGACCTTATTATGATTTTAGGCAGCCTCTCTGCTAATGGGTGGGGTTGTGTTCCTGTCTTGCTAGTTGTTTGGCATAGGGTGTCCAGCACTGTAGGTTGCTGGTCATTGAGTGGAGCTGGGTCTTAGCATTGAGATGGAGATCTCTGGCAGAACTTTCACCGTTTGATATTACATGGAGCCGGGAGGTCTCTGGTGGACCAATATCCTGAACTCGGCTCTCCAACCTCAGAGGCACAGGCCTGACACCTGGCTGGAGCACCAAGACTCTGTCAGCCATATGGTGCAGAAAAAAAGAGAGGAAAAAAGGAAGAAAGAAAGAAAAAAATAAAATAAAGTTATTAAAATAAAAAATTTTTTAAATTATTAAAAATAAAAAATTTTTAAAGTAATAAAAGAAAGAAAAAAAGAAGAGAGCAACCAAACCAAAAAACAGATCCACCAATGATAACAAGTGCTAAAAACTATACTAAAAAAAACCAAAACACAAAAAATGGACAGACAGAACCCCAGGACAAATAGTAAAAGCAAAGCTATACACACAAAATCACACAAAGTCCACCGCCTTGATTTTGGGATGGTTTGTTGTCTATTCAGGTATTCCACAGATGCAGGGTACATCAAGTTGACTGTGGAGATTTAATCTGCTGCTCCTGAGGCTGCATGGAGAGATTTCCCTTTCTCTTCTTTGTTCGCACAGCTCCAGGGGTTCAGCTTTGGATTTGGCCCCGCCTCTGCATGTAGGTCGCCTGAGGGCGTCTGTTCTTCGCTCAGACAGGACGGGGTTAAAGGAGCAGCTGATTCAGGGGCTCTGGCTTACTCAGGCCGGGGGTAGGGAGGGGTACGGATGCGGGGCGAGCCTGTGGCGGCAGAGGCCTGCGTGATGTTGCACCAGCCTGAGGTACGCCATGTGTTCTCCTGGGGAAGTTGTCCCTGGATCACGGGACCCTGGCAGTGGCGGGCTGCACAGGCTCCCGGGAGGGGAGGTGTGGAGAGTGACCTGTGCTCGCACACAGGCTTCTTGGTGGCGGCAGCCACAGCCTTAGCGTCTCATGCCCGTCTCTGGGGTCCACGCTGATAGCCGCGGCTCACGTCTGTCTCTGGAGCTCGTTTAGGCGGTGCTCTGAATCCCCTCTCCTGGTGCACCCCGAAAAAATGGTCTCTTCCCTCTTTGGCAGGTCCAGACTTTCTCCCGGACTCCCTCCCGGCTAGCCGTGGCGCACTAGCTCCTTCAGGGTGTGTTCACGCTGCCAACCCCAGTCCTCTGCCTGCGATCCGACCAAAGCCCGAGCCTCAGCTCCCAGCCCCGCCCGCCCCAGCGGGTGAGCAGACAAGCCTCTCGGGCTGGTGAGTGCTGGTTGGCACCGCTCCTCTGTGCGGGAATCTCTCCGCTTTACCCTCTGCACCACTGTTGCTGAGCTCTCCTCCGCGGTTCCGAAGCTTCCTCCCTGCCTCCCCCCGTCTCCGCCCGCGAAGGGACTTCCTAGCGTGTGGAAACTTTTCCTCCTTCACAGCTCCCTCCCAGATGGGCAGGTCCCATCCCTATTCTTTTGTCTCTGTTTTTGCTTTTACCTTTTGCCCTACCAGGTACATGGGGAGTTTCTTGCCTTTTGGGCGGTCTGAGGTCTTCTGCCAGCGTTCAGTAGGTGTTCTGCAGGAGTTGTTCCACATGTAGATGTATTTCTGATGTATTTGTGGGGAGGAAGGTGATCTCCACGTCTTACTCCTCTGCCATCTTGAAGGTCTCTTCTTCTGCCATTTTTAAATCAGCAGAAGATCCTTTTTTGATATTGAGTTATATGAGTTGTTTATATATTTTGGGTGTTAATCCCTTATCAGTCATATCATTTGCAAATATTTTCTCCCATTCAGTAGGCTGTCTTTTCATTGTGTCCATGGTTTCTTTTGCTGTGGAAAAGCTTTTAAGCTTAATTAGGTCCCATTTGTTTATTTTTGCTTTTGTTTCCTTTGTTTTAGGAGACAGATCAAAAAAAATACTGCTACAATTTATGTGGGTTAGACCATCTTTAAAGCCTGTTGCTAATTAACAAACATTGCACTGCTGTCTATGCCAGGCACTTTCTATGCACTTTACAATTTTTAAATTATCACAACACCTTTGCAAAGTGGGGACAATTTTTAGCAACCCCATTTTGCAGCGGAAGAACTTGGTTCCAAGGCTTTAGCCTCTAGAATTTTCTTCCTATCCATCGTTAGATTAATCTCCAGGACACCACCCCACCTCAGCTCTTCCCCACCCTGCTCTATTCCATGTCCTGCAGTCCTACCTCCATGACCCTCTCCCAGGTGCTGACTCACAGCTCCTGGGAATGAGATCAGCGCCCACAGCCCCCTTCCAGGAAAGTCCCAGGCTGGCTGGAAGCGCTGGAAGCAAGGGCACTTCCTCACCATGGATGGAGTCCCCAGCACCGCCTGCAGATGGTGCTAGAGGTGAACTGGGAGGGTGGGCCGAGTTGGGGTGAGGATTGACCTCCATCACCCAATGGCAGTGCAACAGGGAGTTGGGTTTGCCAATCCTCAAGTTTCTGGGGCAGAGCTTGAAGCCTTCAGGAAACTGCTTTTCCCTCACTGGGTGTTGGAGGGGTTAGCAGAGTGTGAAGTTGGAGACCTGGGACGTTCTCTCACTTGCTCCCCTGTGATCTATCTATTGGTCTGAAGATGCTAGAACTGAGGTTGGCTTGGCCTCTTGGGGCTGCCTCACCATCCTTTCAGTTTACTCATGACCCACCTCACCCTCCTTGGGTAGAGAAGGTCTCAAATGTCCTCTTCTCTTTCACTAGTGATACCCTGGATTACTGTAAAAATGTAAAGGGATTCTTTGCTCAGGGTTAAGGGGTCTGCTTTTATTAACTGAGCTGCCAAGTATTTCTAGTCCTGAAAAGGAAAGAGTAGGCTGGATCCTTAAATATATTTTAAGTTACATATATTTCCCTTGTAATATATTACATATTAGGAAGTTTTGTTTGTTTGTTTGTTTGTTTCCTTCTTAAACTTTGTTTTAATGGGTCCCAAAATTCTGTGACAGATTTTTGGCCAAGTTTTTCCATTAAAAAAGTACTGATTTTAAAAACTAATAACTTAAAACTGCCATACACAAAGCAAATTTTCCACAAAACACTAACGTTAGCTTTCCTTCCTAGCCTTTTTATAGTAGCAACAACAGCAAAAGCACACTGCGGTGCCAAAACCAATTGCAGACACTTTCTGTGCCCTGAAGCCCAGCAATTAATGTATTTTACCCACCCTCTCCTCCTTTGCCGGCAGTAGTGGAAATAGTTGAACCACATGATTGGGCTGATAGAATCATTAGCCAGATTTCATGTTGAGTGGCTGTCTTTTAGTTCTATTTTAACTGTATAACTGACCTTCACAATAAACAAACAAACAAACAACAAACAGGGCTGAAGCCAATGTGCTCAATGAGGATGAATGGGCATGTATCTCACCAGCAAGAGGCGGGCCACCCTCTGGTTTTTCTTCTTGGCTGCCCTTTGCAAGGTTGGATGAAACCCACAAGGATTAAGCAGGAGAGACAGAAAGGAAAGTGCTGGAGGAGCTCCACCCTAGGGACCTCACCTTTAGCTGATTTGTATGGTTCCAGTACAATCATCTGTTGGGGTAGAATTCCCATGAGTATGCTTTATGGGCTAGCTGTTATTCATCTCTCATTGACCTGTATCTAAGAACTATCCCAGGATCTAAGTGTCTGATTCATATACATTCCAATGATAAGCTATACCTACAATTTCAGTAGAGAATGTTACTATAACCACTTAGAACCTCTGTTTGGCCCATCTGGTTGGACCCATCTTTGGTTCACAGGGATGGGGCAGTGATCATATTAGCAGGCAAGCTCAAGCAGTGGCATGTGACAAGGCCCTCAAGATGGACACTGAGAAAGGTAGGCTTCATTTGTGTACTATTAAAAAAAAATAATTTTGAAGATCTGATTCATTTAATTTGGAGCTTCCATGAATAATCTTCAGTGGAAATTTAGTTGCAGCATCAGGATCAAGTGATTTGAAATCTTTGAGTGTGGGTATAGCAGGAGGAGTACTGGGCTCCCAGGGTTTGACAAGAGGGCCCACAGCTTTATGCAAATGTCTAAAAGTATCCCTTTTGTTAAAGTTATAGCTTACTTTTTGTTGTGAAATTTTTCTTTTCAGTTTCAGTAAATACTAAAACAGGAAATGTCAATCCACATTGGTAGAGAAAGAATGAGTCAAATGTTGAGAGAAGAACCTAATTCCCTATTATTCAGGTAGTAGTTAAGAAAGAAGGCTTGTCTCTTGAATAAGGACTCTGGGCTTGTGGATTATAAATAATTATAATCCAGTAAATAATTATAATATAGTATATATCTCATATATTAGTATTGGATAGAAGAAGATTATCACATTGTTCTCATTAAGTCTACATCTCTGCCAATTTTCTTGATACACTTTGCCCAAAAAAGTTCTTTAACTTTCAAGTCTAAGATTTATTTTCATTTTTCTGTAGGAAATTTTGTCTTGTAGAAAACATTTGAGGCTCAGGATGATATAACCTTCCTCCAAAGAAACTTTACCATTCATTCCGGGAGGTGGCTGGGTGGGGGTCACTAGCCTAACCTAGGTTAGATCAACCTAAACTTAGTTGGGATTGAGAGTGTTTTCCAACTGACTTGTGTCCCTGTGAAGGCCAGGCTATTTGGGAGACATTCTTATACCTGATGGGCAATGTTTTGTTCCCATTCAAAATCCTGTGGTGTTTACTAGACCCCCTGCCACTTGATAGGCCTTAAACTCTAACTTTTGCCCCCGCCCCCCTAGCTTCATTATTCTTTTCAAATGTCTGGTCAGCTAGTCAGACTCTCAGCCATCTCCTCCAGAATTGGCAGGTTCCTCTAAGGTAAAAGTAGCACTAACTACAGAGCTCACTATTTGGGCTTCCCTCCTCACTTGGATGTTGGTCCTGCACTTCCTGACTGCTTTGGTAATGCTTTGATACCTTCACACAGATGTTTCCTAATTTTTGTTTATATTTTCAGGTTATTCAGTGTGTGTGTGTGTGTGTGTGTGTGTGTGTGTGTGTGTGTGTGTGTGTGTAGGGTGGGAAGGTTGGTTTGAAATACCCATTCCACCATTACCAGAAGGAGAATTCTGAGACTGACATTTTATGTTGCTAAATTCCAATGGCAATTGAATTCAAAACCTCTCCTGTCTCATATGTGAAATTTAGAACATTCATTTACAAAGGGTAAGTTTCCTAGAATTGGAGTTATGGTATTTGGGAGGTTTCTAAGACATGGAAAATATCAACCCCTAAACTTGAATGACACATTCTCTCTGCCGCTTCTCCTTTGTCTTCTGGCAGGAGAAAGACAACAAATTTCTCTCATGTTCCATGCCTCACTGTAGTGATCCTGTTACCAGATGTATTAGAGTTTTCCAGAAAAACAGAGCAAATAGGATATGTACATCCATCTATTTATTTATTTATTACAGGTAATTGGCTAATGCTATTATGTATGTTTGTATGTACGCATTTATTATAGGTTACTGGCTCACATAATTGAGGATGGAAAGCCCCAACATCTGCAGGGTGAGTCAGCAAACTAGAGACCCAGGAGAGTCCATGGTGAGTTCTGGTCAGCATCTGAAGTTCTGAGAACAAGGCAGGCTTGAGACCCAGGAAGAGTCAATATTTCAGTTCAAGTCCAAAGGCAGGAACAAGCTGGTGTCCCAGTTCAAAGACAGTCATACAGGAAGAATTCTCTCCTACTTGGGTGAGGGTCAGTCTTTTTGTGCTATTCATGATTGTGCCTTCAACTGATTGGACAAGGCCCACCCACATTAAGGAGGGCAATCTGCTTTAATGATAATCTTATGCAAAACCACCCTCACAGAAATACCTAGAATAATATTTGACCAACTATCCGGTCACCTGGTGGCTCAGTCAGGTTGACACATAACATTAACCATCACACCAGATTTAAAATTACTATGATCTGAGGGTGATTTGAAGAATATGTGAAAAAGAAGTTTTATGCAGAGAGAATTTTTAGAATTTGCTAAACTCCATCATCAGAAAACCAGGGAATACTTGTGGGAGTGGATTTTAAAGATGCTTAATAAAAAAGATGCAAAATGATTTGGCTTAGTTCTTTGACGTGGTGCATTTTCCTGAGATTCTGTATTCAACACTCTGTTATAGGATGCCAGTGGAATTTATACTAAATTTCATGATGCTAATGAAAACGAGGATCAGATACTGGCCCACAGTAAATGCAACAGGAAGGCCCAATATCCCTTGACACCACCTAGGAAGTATTTTTGGCAAAAAGTCCAGTCTGAATATAATCAACCCTCTAGATCTAACTGCCAGTTTACAGGAAATCCAGGGACTACAGCTACACATCCAATGACATCACAGAGATGAAACAGCAAAGTCCAGAATGTAGAATATTCTATAGGACAAATATGATGTACTTTCTCCAGTAAATAAATGACTGGAAAATATAGAGAGGAAGGGGAAATTTATACATTAAAAGTGACTTAAGAGACTCATACAACCAAATACAATGTGGAGACTGTTTGGATTCTGATTTGAACAATCCAGATGTAACATAAACAAAAATTAACAACAAATTAAGGAGAAGTCAGGGGAAGATATACACTGACTGAAACTATCAATAAATTTTTGTAAGCATGCTGATGGCAGTGTATTTATATTTTATAAAAAAATGCTGCTTAGCTTTTTGATTGGGTAGTAGTCACTTGAGTATATGCATTTGCCAGAATTCACTGACCTGTACACCAAAAAGGACATATTTTACTGTTCATAAATCCTAACTTAATAAAACTAGACATTACAAAGAGAAGGAAATGGCCACAGAGAACAATGGACAGAAAAGAACACCCTGAAAGACAAAATCTGGGGCTTTGAGAGACAATGGTCAAGGCTGTTCCAACTCGAATAAGCAGTAACCAAGAGTTGTAACGTGAACTAAGCATAAATTGAACTCCCTGCTGGAGCAAAGCATCCTGGCAATTCCTGAAAAACAGGACTTGATCATTGCTATGGAATTGTGACTGTCGAATTTTCCATTCTCCTCTTTTTTGAATAAAAATTTAAGTTATTGGATTCTCACCACACTCCACTCTGGTGTATCAGGTGTGTTAGCAGGATGAGCGGGAATGGGCAGATATATCTCCGGGCCATGAGGAGCTGCATTCAGATGTGATGGAGAGAAATGCACATTACCCAGAAATGCCGGACTATCTTGGAGAGTGGGTAGGTGTGCTTCATATGTGGAAGGAAGTGTATATAAGATACTAGAGGGGCTAGATGGGTGGGACTGTGGTTAAGACTTATAGTTTACCCAATATCTATTTTCTTTTTTATTCCACAGTAATAGAATTTAGGCTGGGCGTCTGGTCAACCAGAATAAACACTATGTTTCACAGCCTGATTTTCAGCTAACTGAGCTATGTGACCCAGTTGTAGACAATGGGTATGAGGATCTGTGATATGCAGTCTCTGGATGGCGTTCTTAAGAGAAAGAGGTGCACTCTCCTTGTGCAATCTCCCTCTTACCCCTGACTGTGGCATAGGTGTGTTGGCTGGAAGTTTAGCAGTCATCTTGGACCATGTTGCATGTTGAGGACTGTGGTGTAATAGAACCTGATTGAAGAAACCTAATACCTTGACAACCTGGAATTCCCACAACCACAGAGGACAGTATGTTCAGACTATTACACGAGAGAGAAGTAAACCTCTTTTATTTTTGAAATTCGACAGTTTCTAATAAACATACAAATCTAAAATTTCCGAAACAACAATTTTTCTGAGTCAGATTTCTGGCTTTTGCATGGCTGGAAGACTATCACATATTTGGACAGTTGCATCAACTGCTACTTAGTATGGAGGGTATGTCAGAGTTCAGTGCAGGTAAAAGAGATATAACTGAAGTGAGTAGTGCTGGCAAATCTTTAGTATGGTAAAAAGCAGTGGGATTCAGAAGGCCAATATTGGAATTATTGAGTTCAAGAACACACCTTCATAGCTGCAATCCAGGAATCAGGAAGCTGGACTAGGAAGCTGTTACAAATGCCTCTCCACACCATCTAAGTGAGTGACCAGACATTGCAATGCTGATTCTGGCTGCTGACACTGCCACAATTACTCCGGTACCCATGAAGCTGATGACTAAACACTGACACTGAATGTGGCCAACACTACTGTCTCTAGACACTCACTTTTCTGACTTAGTTTGCCAGAATATGGAGAAGAAAGATGGCCTCCATTTAATATCTGTCTTCCAAATTACATGCAAGTGCATCTATTTAGAGGAACCTGATTTATATCCAGAATCTTAGTTGCAAATTGTGGACTGACATATTTAGTTGTTAGCTTTCTAGACTGTGAACATGAGAGGGTGGAGATGGAGACTAGTCAAGTCACTCTTTATATCTGCCAGAGAAGGGCAGAACTAGAGAAAAGAACTGAAAAGCTGGGATTTTCTATTGGCAATTACAATAGAGGCTGACGTCACAGTGGCATAGAAGGGAAAAAATTAAGATCAAAGAATTTTGGGTTTTAGAGGAACAATATGTCTTTTTTCCTTAACTCTAAAGGTATATTTCCCTATTATCTTGTTACACAGAGAATAATAATCACTTCACCAGTTATAAAGATGGAATGGTTATACCATCCTAGGCATTTAGAATGGCAAACACCAAACTATTTGAGTAAGTGACCTAAGTTTTTAAAAAATTTTTTATATTTTTAAAAATTGTTATACAATTTTTAAAGGTTACACTCCATTTACAGTTATTACAAAATATTGGCTATATTCCCCATGTTGTACAATACATCCTTATAGCCTATCTTACGCCAGCAGTTACCACCCAACCTAAATATTTTAAGTGAGGCTTGAGGTTGTTTAAAAGAAAAAGCCAATGAGAAAAAAAATCAATATTCATTTGAGCTCTAATATCTGTTTTGTACATCCACATGATTCTCTGTAAGTTTTCTAACTGAGAAATAATATTCATTATACTTTAAAGAAACAGCTCCAAATACTTTAAATTATTGGCATATTTTTTTGGAAAGCAGCATCCTTTTCCTAATTTTCCATGGGTTCAATCTGATGATCTTGAAGTAACGACTCTTGTTTGTTATCTTTCTCTTCATGGTGGTTCTCATTTTTCTCTTCTGTTAATAATTTGTATAAGCTCTCATCTTTCTGTTTAATATCACAAAGAATTGAATCCATAGAATAGCCAAATTCAATAAAGGCGTAAACCTTAGCTCCACGTTTATAAAAATGCCCAAAGGAGTGCATAGCAACCAATTTGCCAGTTGCAGTAAACACTGGGGAGCCAGAGGCCCCACTAGAAAAACAAGTATCATAACTAAGTGTGTCAGGGTTCTTAACCTCTGATAGGAAACTTCTCTGGGTAAACATAGGGCAAGCATTATAAGTGGCAGCATAGGGTTCCGCTACCCCGTCTTGATGATGGTCTAGATACCTCTTTAACCGTTGTTCTAAAGAAATCACAGAACAACCATCTATTTTCTTGATCTGGCCTTCTGGGTGACCAATTAAATAAAGCAAACCACTAGATGGTTGAGGGGAAACTTGTCCACATAGGCCTGGAGGAAATCCATTTCCGTTTTCTCTTAGTTTTAAAATGGCATAATCTAGAGTTTCATCAGACACCACAAAACCAGGCTCCATGGAAAACCAATCAACATCAGTAGGGCAGAACTCATTATAAGTGAAAGTGACCTTTGCACATGTGCTTATTATATATGGCCACAAACCTGGATCTGTACCTTCTCCCACTATGAAATGTAAAACATGTCGACAGGTGAAAATAAAATTATTGTTGATGACAAAGCAAGTAGCATTGCCTGTGTTTCCATTATTGTCCCATTTCATGAACCCAACTGACTTACTAAGATGAACAAGACGTTCACAGACTGCAACTGAAGTCGAATTTTCAGTCACTTTTCCAAAGTACTTTTTATAGATGTTGAATTGTTGAAACGGTGGCAGTCGCGTTCTCTTCTGTTCTTCCATAAAATACTTTCGTATGCGAAGTGCCTCTTCATTAAAATGTGGATATTGATGCATCATAACTTTGCTCAACACCTGTAAATTCTTCACCCAGAGATTAGCTACCTCCCTCTGGAGATCCCAATTAATAGCATATTGCATAACCAGATGGGGCCTTTGCCTAACATTTGGGTTTTTCCCCCTATGATTTTTGAAGCAACTATTATTGTAATAACGTTTGGTTTTGGAAGTTGTCTGGTGTGTCTTATCTTCAATATCATCCCCTAGACTTTGAGGTGTGAGAATTTTTTCTCTGTTGTGTTCTCCATCTTCAGTCTTTCCATCTTTCTCTGGTTCATGGACTTTGCTCTTAGACTGTATCAAATCCCAGGGACCAATTTCATCAGTGGCATTTTCATCCTTCTGTTTAATTTGTTTATGGGTACCTTTCCTGACAAATGGTCTTTTAAAAATGTCCAATTCTAAGACTTTTCCAGATACTTCATCCACCATGGACTGTTTTCCATGAATTTTCCGGTGACCTTCCATTAATTTCCATTCAAATGTGTCTAGATCAGACCGAAATCGGCCATCCTTGCATAGGGCTTCTTTGATAGTCTCACCCTTCAAAGCATAGACACAAACCGTAGTTCCTTTTTCATGAAGTTCTTTGATCTTGAGAATCTTCTTTACGTTCCTCCCAACAGCAACAATGTGAAAAAGAATGCATTCAATGTTTGGATTTTCACATTGGCGTAACATCGGATCATCTTCTTCCTGGTCACCCTTTCTTTGACCAACCGTTATTTTAAAATGGGAACCTCTAGGTAGGCATCTGAGAGGCATTCCTAAATTTACATGTCCTTCTATTGTTTTTTCTTCATAAACAATAATGTTCCTTTTAAAATGATTCTCCACCCATCCACTAAAATGGTCATTAGCACTTAGAACTGAGGAGATATTCTCATTGAGTTCACCATATGCTGTAAATACACTACGGTCTGACTTCCTGGCGTGTTCATTCAAAGTAAAGGTGAAACAACATTCTCTACCGGTGCTCACATGTGGGTTCTGACTTTTAGCGGATGTTTCATGCTCACTGACTTCACTCTTAACTTCAATGGTGCTGTTACACTCTCGGATGTCAGATAGAGACTGATCAACAGGTGTGCCAGAACATGGCTGCTGCATGACAGTATCCTTAAAAAAGGAAAGATTAAAAATTTAATAAGAATCACCTTTAATAATAATGTTCCATGTTTTTCTAATTATAAAATTAAATTATACTATGCTGCATATGAGTTTATTTTTCACTAAGCAATCTGCCAGTGCTTTTGCATGTCATTAAACAACCTTTGAAAACACAATTTGAGGGGCTATATGATAGTTCACTGTACGATAGTTTCTGATCTATTCTTCTGTTGCTGGATGTTTAGATTGTTTCTAATTTTTTACTACTGCAAATATGACAAGCTTTTCTATACATAAAACGTTTTGTCTGAAGTCTTAATATTTCCCTAGGCAACCTGACCTTGGACTTTGAACCTCCAGAACTGTGAGACAACATATATCTGTGTTTAAGTCACCCAGTTTGTGGTATTTTGTTATGGAAGTCCCAACAAAGTAATATAAAGATATTTTCATATATCTTATGGGTTTGTCTCTGCTCTGTTTCAGTGGTATATTTTTCCATATCTGTGCTAAATATTGTTTTAATTACAACCTTATAATAAGCATTCATATCTGATAAAACAATTTCCCTCACTTTACTCTTTATCTTCAGAAATGTCTTGGATATTAGCCCTCTGCTCTTCTAATAAATTTTGATCATCTTGTTAAATGCCAGAAAATTAAATTTTTGGACTTTTAATTGGGCTTGTATTGAATCAATAAATGAATCTGGGAAGGACTGACATTCCAATAATATTGAGTTTTCCTACACATGAATATCTGATATCTTGACATTGATTTAGGTCTCCTTTCATGTCTTCCAACAAAGGTTTATAATACTATACACAAAGGACTTACAAATCATTTCTTACATTTATTCCTAGGCATCATGAAATAATTTTTCTAGACATCATAAAATAATTTTGTGATATTATGCAGAAAGCATAACAGAAATAATCAGAAAGATGATTTCCGATCAAGATAAATCCATCTTTTTGTAAATATCAATCTTAAATCTAGCCAACTGCTAAATTATAATCATTTCTAATATTTGGTCTATGGATCTTTATGGTTTTCAAAATAGGCAATCATATCATCTGTGGATGTTTCATGAATATGACTTGTTCCTTCCTTTTCAATTCTTAACTGTATTTTTACTTATTTTTCTTATCTTATTGTACTGGCTAGAATCACCAGTATAGTGTGATGTAATGATGATTATGTAATCACCAGCTAATAGTGAGTATTCCTCCATTCTCCCTGATTGTAAAGGAAATGCTTCTAATGATTATTTAACACAGTGTTTCCTGTAGAACTTTTGAAGATGCCCTTAATCAATATGCTGGTATGTCATTATTTATATTTTTAAGAATAACAGAAGAGAGCAGCTAAGATGAATTAATTCCGTTTTAGCCTATTATTCTTACTAATTATAACAAAAACCTCTGGAAAGAATACAAAAAGCAATGTCTCAAATTTTCACTCTGGCCAAGATGGAGAAATACAGACCTAATTTACATTCCTGCCTGAAACAACTGGAGAAAAGGACAAAATATATGAAATGGTTTTCAAGACACTGGTCATTAGGCAAGAAAGGACAGAGATCCTTGAAAAACAGGAAAAAAATGAAGCAAAGCATATAATTACCCCAGATTGTTCCCTGAAGATAGATTCTGGTTGCTAGGAGTGGGCTGTGGGTGGGGTGGAGGAAATGGGTGAAGTTGGTCAAGAGTACAAACTTCTAGTTATAAGACAAATAACTTCTGGGGATCTAAGGTACCACATGTTGACTACAGTTAACAATACTATATGGGATAACTGAAAGGTGCTAACTAAGAGGGTAGATCTTAAAACGTTCTCATCACAAGAAAAAAATTTAACTCTGTGAGGTGATGAATGTGGTGATCATTTCATAATATATACATATATCTAATCACTATGTCATACACCTTAAATTAATACAATGCTATATGTCAATTATATCTCAGTAAAACTGGGGGAAATTTTTAAAAAAGAAAAGCTATCAGTGTAATTAACTCTATTAGGAGAATAAAAAAGAAAAAACATACAGTCATCTCAACAGACAAAGAAAAGGCATTTTAGCAAACTCTGACATCTATTTTTGAGAAAAATGATTAGCAACCTAGGAATAGAAGGGAACTTCCTCAATCTCAAAAAGGGCATCTACAAAAAACTTACACGTAACAGCATACTTAATGATTAAAGACTGAATGTATTCCTCTTAAGGTTAGGGAAAAAGGAAAGGATGTCTGCCCTTGCCACTTGTATTCAGCATTATGCTGGAAATCCTAGCCAGACAAGAGAAAGAAAGAAAAGACTTTCAGATCATAAAGAAATAAGTAAGACTGTCTTAAATCACAGATGATGTGACCATCTATGTAGAAAATCCTATAGAATTTATGAAGAAGATACCAGAAAGAAGTGAGTTTAGCAAAGTTCCAGGCTACAAGCAACAAACAATCAGAAAGATAAACTTCTAAAAAGTTCTATTTACAATAACATCAAAAAATATGATATTCAAAGGGAAAAATGTGACAAAAAGATATTCAAGACATTTATCCTAAAAAAATATTGGAAGAAATTAATTAAGACCTAAATAGATAGAAAGATATACTGTGTTCAGGATTGGAAGATTGAATATTGTTAAGATGTCAATCATCTACTAGTGACCTATAGAGCCAATAAAATTCCTATAAAAATCTCAGCTGGCTTTATGAGGAAATTGACAAGTTGACTTTAAAGTTTACATAGAAATGGAAAGGACCTAGAAGAGCCAGAGCAACTTTGAAGAACAAAGTTGGAAGACTTCCACTAACTTATCTTATGAATTATTATGCTGCAGTGATCAAGATAGTGTGGTATTAGTAAAGAACACACAAATAGATCAATGGAATAGAACAGTGAGTCAGAAATAGACCCAGACATATATATTCAATTAATTTTTAACAAAGGTGTAAAGGCAGTTCAGTAGAGAAAGGGTAACATTTTCAAGAAACTGTGCTGGAACAACTAGATGCCATATGCAAAACAAATTAATTAATTAATTAACAAATGTTAACTATTGACATGTATACACTGATATGTAAAAAATGGATGACTAATAAGAAAATAAATAAATAAATAAATAAATAAACATTAAAAAAAAACAAATGCTAACTAATATGTGTTTACTATTATTATTGTTCTATCCACACATTGTATTGTAATAGAATATATTGTATTACTATTGCTCAATCGATACATTGCACCATAAAAAATGATAAACTCAAAACAGATCATAGACTTAAACCTAAAATTATAAAAACATCTAGATGAAAACCCAGTAGAAAATTTTTTGTGATCTTAGATTTGGAAAAGTGTTCTCTGACATAAACCCAAAAGCACGATAAAAAAATTGATAAAATGGGGGCTTCCCTGGTGGCGCAGTGGTTGAGAGTCTGCCTGCCAATGCAGGTGACACGGGTTCGAGCCCTGGTCTGGGAAGATCCCACATGCCGCAGAGCGGCTGGGCCCGTGAGCCACAATTACTGAGCCTGCGCGTCTGGAGCCTGTGCTCCGCAACAAGAGAGGCCGCGATAGTGAGAGGCCCGCGCACCGCGATGAAGAGTGGCCCCCGCTTGCCACAACTAGAGAAAGCCCTCACACAGAAACGAAGACCCAACACAGCCATAAATAAATAAATAAATAAATAAATTAATTAATTAATTAAAAAAAAAAAGAAAGTGATTATTAAAAGCTGAGAAATTAAAAAAAAAATTGATAAAATGGGCTTCATTAACATTGAAAACTTTTTTTCCCCAAAAGACAGTATGAAGAAAAAGAAAAAAAAAGAGAGAGAGAGAGAGAAAGGGAATGGAAAGACAAGCCACAGACTGAGATAAAGTATCTGCAAGTCTTTGTCAAATGAAGCAATCTTACAAAGGACTTGTTTCCAACAGATACAAAGCACTCTCAAAACTCAACAATATGAAATTAAACAAACCAATATCTTAATATGGGCAAAATATTTTAATAGACACTTGATCAAAGAAGATATATGGATGGCATCGGGGTGGGTGGAGGACAAGGGTGGGCAAAAGGGAACTATTTAAGGTAATGGAACTGTTTTGCATCTTTATTCTGGTCATGGTTACATGACTGTAAGCATTGGTCATAAGCCATAGAACCGTACACCAAAAATACTAAATTTTACTGTATATAAAATAAACGTATTAAAAAGTAATAGTAAAAGTTAAAGTCTTTCATGCAACCAGTAAGATAGCCAACTTTGTTTTTTGGCATTCATTTCTATAATTTATTTTGTGTGCATTCTATTTTCCCAGCTTTTTCTAGATTTACATTCTCCTTCTTTGTTGCCTCTTTTAGATCCATTTTCCCCCTCATCACCCCATATTCCCTCCAAACAGTTTGGAAATTTTACACTGTAGTTCTGTTCTGTAAGTGAGTGCCCCGGATTAGTACTGCCCAATAGAATTTTCTGAAGTGATGGAAATGTTCATCATCTTCACTGTTCAATATGGCAGCCACATGTGGCTATTGGGTACTTGAAATGTGGTTAATGCAAATGAGGATCTGAATTAGTTACTTGTTTCACTATTTAATTTTAGTTAAGTTGAAGTTAAATAGCCACATGTGGCTAGTGGTTACCATATTGAACAGCACAGCCCTAGACAGTTTAACATGAATATTCAACTTAAAGTTTAAGTTAAATCATTCTTCATAAATAATACAAGGATAAGAATGGTAAGTACTTCTCCTTTACTTACAGAATAAAATCCAAATACCTAAACATGGTATAAGTAAAAGATACCGCAGCTATTTTCCAAAAAGCTATTCTACCTCTCTCCAATTTTTTTTCAGCAGCCATAAAGGTGTATAGAAATGAATTCATGCCAGCTCAGGAATAGATCTTGATTCCCCTAAGTGCCTCTTTAGCCACAAGGTTTTGTGCAGGAAGGTTGAGCTACTTAGCTTGAGACAATTAGGCAAAGAGAAGTTGCCTCAGGGTAACAGAATAGACTCATTATCTGGATGGTAAAGAATGAACTTCGAAATTACTGCAGCTATATTGTCACTAGGCAGAAAGTCAGCCAGAGGAGTACATTAAAAGCAGAGTATAGGGAGTGAAAACATAAATAAGTCCTTGAAAATACTGTGTACTGCTAAATTAAAGCTCAGCTGACCTCCGGACTTTCCAGATGTGTGAACCAATGAATCCATTTATTTTTTTCCCTCAAGGGGCTAAAAAATGTCTCTTTTTGAAAAAAGGCTAAATAAATATTAGCAAATAATGCTGATAAGAATGATAGGTTTCACCACACAGAATCTTCCAGTAGAAGGGTATTTTAGAACAGTGTTTCTCAAATTTTAATGTGTATAGGAATCATCTGGGTACCTTGTTAAAATGCAGATCACACAGATCTAAGAAGCTGATCAGGTGATATCAGTGCTGCTTGTAAATGGACCACACTTTCAGTAGCAAGGCCACAGAGTCCCTTAATCTGGAGTAGCACTGTCCAGTGGAAGTTTGTGCAATGATGGAAATGTTCTATATCTGCTTTGTCCAATATGGCAGCCATGAACCACATATGGCTACTGAGCACTTGAAATGTGGCTAGTGCATAAAGAAAATTAATTTTAAATTTTATTTAATTTTAATCCAATGAATCAATTTTGTTATTTCACAATTAGAGGATTTTTTTCCCTGACAAAATAAAATGTTCTTACTGATATAAAGCCTACTGTGATCTTGTAGCAAACCATCTTATTATTTGCCTACTACATTCTTGAATTCTCCTTACATACCAACAAGTCTAGCTATACTGTTCCTCAAATACGTTTTCATGTGTACATGACTTTACCAAGACTATTCCCTTATGCTTGATACACCTACCTTGTGAAATTGTGTTCATTCTTTAAGATCTTTCTCATATGATATGACTTAAATTTCTTGAGTCTGAATTAAGGACTCTTCTTTCTGCACTTTAAAAGCACTTTATATCCTGATTTAGTATTATCATTTTGCATATTTTGAGTAAAACAGTGTGTTGGTCAAAAATCGGGCTCCGAAGCCTGATTGCCTGGGTTCAAATCCTTACTCTGAACTCCATTACTTTTGCAGTTTTAAGAAAATTGAGTGTCAGTTTCTTCATTTGTAAAATAGGGATGATAATATCTATTGCATAGAGCTTTACTAAATGTTAAAGGAGATAATCCATAGGAAGTGACAGCTTAATTCCAAGTACTCAGTAATTTCTCAGTACACATTAACTACATTATTATTTTTGCCCATCCATATTTCCAATGATACTAAGTGTCTATACTGTTTCTAAGTCATCTTGTTGTCTAACAAGGTACACTTTGCTTTGTTAATTAATACACTATCATTTTGCTTTTACACAAACACTTATATGTATGATCTCCCCAAATATATTTTAAACAACACAAGAGAAGGGGTTAAAACTGCCATTCTTTACGTACTTATCCCCTTCGGGGATCCTAAGATAGTGCTATGGTTAGAGTGTCACCCCAGCAGAGTTGTTTAAAAGTACACATACCTTTGAAACTTCAGGTCTGGTACTCTGGTGATTTCCTGTAGCAGTGAATGACGTGTTCTCTTCAGCCTTCATGAAATTCATGATGAGTTCCAAGAGAATATAACTCACTTCCACTATTGGCCAAGATAGAGAAACAAGGATTGGATTTACCCCCCTACTTGAAATGACTAAACAAATAAAACGCAAGATATATGAAATACTAAGTTTCAAACACTGGCTATCAGGCAGGGCAGAACAGTGATCTCTGATCCCTAAATCAAGGTAGGATCTGGGGATATCTAGCTTACTGCCTGGGGAGCGTTTCCAGGCTATATCTCAGGGAAGGGAAACACAGGCAGAGCCTGGCAGTTTCCCTCAGCTGAGAAGACAAGGTAAGAGCCCTGGGAGGCCCAGGTGGCTGGAGTTTTTAGGGCAGAGTACTAGAGAGCTACAACTACACAGATGGAGAGAGTGTCAGAGATCTGTAGTGGGTACCCCTGAAATTTCAGCTAAATATTGGTCAGTGCATGAATGTAATGAAACTGTTGGAAGTCAGGGGAAGAACCACCCAAAGGGAAAAAATGGAAAAATTCTGAGGCTCATACAGGGCTGAGAATAGTTTCTGTTTCTCATACAGGGATGAGAATAGTTTCTGTTCCCAAAAGTCGAACTTCATAATTCATAACGTATCAGGAGGAGTATTCAGAAAGGTATTGCCTCTACAGTGGGACAAAATTAGCCCTAGACTAAAGGCTGTTCTGGTCCCACCTGACAAAATTTAAAAGCAAGCTTTGGAAGGATAAAACTGTTTCCAAGTAACATAACTGTACACTAGAACGAAGCTCAAGAATATTGATAGGAATAAAAACATTTCTAGCACCCAAAAAAATGTTAAATTGACAAAGCTTGATATCCAGTCAAAAACTCTAAGGCATAAAACGGAGGAAAATATGACCCACAATGAGGACAGACATCGATGAATAGAAACAGATCCAGAAGAGACAGAGATGATAGAACTAGTAGACAAGAACATTAAAACCGTTATTACCTTGGATTTCTGGCCAAATAAAGTAACAGCGTCCAGATTTACCCTTCAGTCTGAAAGCAAAACAAGACAAAATAGGTAAAATAGATGAAACAGTAATTTGCAAGGAACTGGACACCATGCAATTAAGGGCAGTGACAAATGAGGTGCATCCTGTGATTATTCCAGCTGACTTCCTTGAGAGATTTCAGGCCAGGATGCAAGGAGGGGCAGCAAACCAGAGCCAGTTGGAACTCCTGATTTGAGGAGACAGAGCTGAGAGACCAAAGTGGCAGGAGTT
This sequence comes from Balaenoptera borealis, assembly GCF_965194805.1. Classification (NCBI taxonomy): domain Eukaryota; kingdom Metazoa; phylum Chordata; class Mammalia; order Artiodactyla; family Balaenopteridae; genus Balaenoptera; species Balaenoptera borealis. The sequence continues at coordinate 11,611,305 of NC_138868.1, forward strand.
CAAAGGACACAGAAGGGAGAGACCTGCACAGAGAGAGAACTCCAGATACATGAAGGATATATGAACTCTGGATATATGAATACCTCCAGGTATTCAGCTGAGGATTGATCAGAGCAGCAATGGAAGAACTACCCACGGCCAAGAAAGAACCTCTGCAAATTGTCAAACCCTCCCCAGATGACACCCCTCTTAGGAATCTCAGTTTCCTCATTTGTAAATGAAGGAGTTTGGTTCAGATCAAACTTGTATTGGTTCTGAGAATTCTCCCCTCTGAGTTTGTTAAAAAGAGGGAGGAGGAGGAGGAGGAGGGGGAGGGGGAGGAGGAGGGGGAGGGGGAGGGGGAGGGGGAGGAGGAGGAGGGGGAGGGGGAGGGGGAGGGGGAGGGGGAGGGGGAGGAGGGGGGAGGGGGAGGGGGAGGAGGAGGAGGAGGAGGGGGAGGGGGAGGAGGAGGAGGAGGAGGAGGAGGGGGAGGGGGAGGAGGAGGAGGGGGAGGAGGAGAAGAAGATACCAGAGTCCCATCCTCAAAAGATCATGATTCAGTACGCCTGGGGCGCAGTTATGGGATTTCCACTTTTATCATTACCGCCCCCGGTCCCCAACACCGAAGGCACACGACACGTTGGTTGGAACAGCTACTAGACGATCTCAAAGTGTCTTTCCAGGTGTGAAACCCTTGACCTCTGAAGCGGGGAGGGGGTTACCACAATGGGGAGCTGCTTATGCCCCCCTCCCTCCGAAACCTCCTTGGATCTGGGCTGAGATCCCTCGAACTAACTAGTGCCCTTAACAACCACCCCTAAAACTCCAGGTCCTTTTCGAGACCAGAGGAGCCGCTCACAGAAGCTGAGAATCTGTCCCAAAGGTGCCCGTGACTGCCGAACCGGGATCCGCAAGAGCTGCGAGGATGGCGCCTGGCTGGTCCTCTGCGGGAACTCTTTGAGAGGAAGAGTGGAAGCCCCGCATCCCCGCCTGGGATTTGACATCGCGTCTGGCCAATGGCGGCGAGCTTGCGGAGGCTGTCTGCCCTCATTGGACAGTAGCTCACCCACTTCGGAAGCAGAATGGCCGAGTCAGGCCACTGAAGGAGGCGGCGGGAAAGGATGGGCGTGGCCCCCATCGCGCGGGCTGAGCGGTTGAAAGGCGGTGCGCGGGAAGATGCGTGCCCAGCCCGCCTGCTCGTGCTGAAGATCCCGCCTCGATCCCATCCATCCACTCACTCCCCACGCTCGGGCCACAGTCAGCTTCCCTGTTCCGGGACAAACTTCAAACAACCATTTCCCTCCATTTCTTCCTGCTCACGCGCGTCAGCCGTCTTCAGGAGAGGAGCTGAGCGAGCGGGGCGCGGGAGTGGGAGGAGCCGGCAGATTCGCGCCTACCAGCGGCTCCGATGACACGGCGCCTGCGCGGAGCTGGAGCAACGCGCCCCGCTTCCGGAGCCGCAGCAGCTGGGACCGTCGGTTCCGGGAGCGCGGCCGTCACAGCCGCTTCAGCCGCTGCGGGGTGGGCGGCGGCGGTGGACGGAACCTCCCGGGAGAGGCTCCGGGCCCAGAACCTGCGGACGTGGGCGCGGTGGGTTTCACCAGCTTCCAGCGCACGGAATTACCCAAAGCAGGCAGTTGACTTGGTGTCCCCAGCAAAGGAGCCAACTTCGCCTAGAGGCTGTTGCACAGACTCTCCAACCAGCAGGAAGAGGCCGGCACCTGCACTCCCGGTTCCCAGGCCGTGCATTAGTATATGGAGGATTTTCCAGTCCTAAGGGAGGGCTCCAGAGTTAGGCATCTCCAAACTGACGACCAAAGAAGGGGCTTGTGAAAACATCTTACTGTTTAAGAAACTGAATAGAAGGAGATGCCTTTAGTATTGGGTGCTATTTTTGAAAAGCTGGTCAAAGAAGGGGAGAACATAATTGATATGTGATGATGGTGACAACTCTTTTGAAATAGAACAGATGTTTATGTAAAAGTCGATGGTGTTGGATAATATTGAAAGCTTTTCCTAGCTTGACTTGATGTAAAATATATACAGAGAAACTAGAATCACTGCTTAAATTCCAGGTGCTCAGTGGGGTTTGGAGAGAGTAAACCTTAGAAGTGTAATTGTAAAACTAACATTAAAAAGCTAGAGGAAAAGAAGAGAAAAACTATGATAGTTTTATCAAATCACTTAATTTACTCCTTAAATTATCTTAAAACGTACAGGTGACTGGTAGTAACATATATAGATGGAGAACAAATTATTGCACAAGGGGACTTGCTGATTCTCTTTTCTTTATGGACTCTGGAGATGTTAAAATGTTATGAAAAGGAAGAGGCAGTAGAGAATGGCGCTATTGAAGTTGCCTGACATTTCTGGGGACAGAGAATTTGCCCTGGAAAGGAACATACCTCAAGGAGCACATGTATTTGCCATTGCCGCTAAGCACCTTGTAGGCCATAGTAAGGCGGCTGGATTTTATTACAAGCGCAAGATTTATTCTAAACAGAGGGTTTGAAGCAAGGGAGTATATGACCTGATTGTTAAAAATCCCTGGCAGCTGTGTGGACCAAAACCTCTAGGGTATGAGAGTAGCTGCAGAGGGAGAAAGCGATTAGGCGGAGCTATTCCAGCTTTCCAAAGATGTGGAAGGCACAGCTTCCAGTGGTAGTGGTGGAGGTGTGAACACCGGTTGGATCCTGCATTTATTTTGAAAGGCATGCCCAGGAGCTTTGTTTACGAATGGGGAGTTCCAGAAACAAGAGAAAAAGAGGGCTCAGCGATGATTCCTGGGCTTTTGACTTGAGCGACTTGAGCAAAGATAAAGTCTTCCTTAAGGGGTATGGGAAATCCAAGGAAGGAGCGGTGTGTGTGTGTGTGTGATTTCTACTTTTGACATGTTGACTTAGAGATACTAATCCACTCCAACTGAATGACAAGGAGTGAAGTGAAAGGATTCACATTCAATACGTGATAGTGAATACCCAGGGAGGGTCAGGAAGGGACATAGGACTGGACATGGGAAGGAATAACATAGACCAAAGTGAAAGAGAGAGAGAGAGACAGAAAGACAGACAGAGAAGCTTGGACTTTATGATGGTAATGAGGTTGGCCATTAACTGAGAACTAAATTTGAGATGCAGTGAAAAGGAAAAGGAAAAAAGAATTCAAAGGGAGATAGCTCATCAGAAGACAAAGAAAAAGCCTGCCTTGTTTCCCCAGATCCTCTGTTTCTTAGGTGACATTTATATTTTTACCTCCCAATGGACTTTTGCCCATTTGTAATGGCATCTCAACCAGCACATGGTTCCTGCCAATCCCAGAGCATCCTGGCTCCTTGAGCCTAGCTAATAGCTGATGCTTTACTCCTTGTCTGTTTACTAGTCACTGGAATAGCAACTGAACCATAGGCTTGAAATAATTGGCCTGATACCATTTTAGGTGGCAGTCTTCCATTTCTGTCTTAAGCGTAAAACTGACCCTCACCAGAAAACTAACAGCCTAGAGCTGGCTGAATCAGGACCTATAAGTCCGTGGCAGAGCTCCAGCACTGCTTTCCCCTTCGAGGCTGTGCTCTGAAAGCTTCGATGCAAACCCACTGCCACTTGGCAACAGTGACAGAGTAAGGATTGCTCAAGGAATCTGCTGAGCCACCAAGGAGACTTCACTTTCAGCTGATGCTGATATGATGCTGTTGAAATAGTCTGACATCCTTGAGAACAGGTGTTTGCCTTTGATAAGACTACACACTGCAAAGTCCCTGGGACTCAGCACCTTGTTGGCAGTATGTAATAGGTAGTCTGCATTTCATTATAAATGTGACAAGAATACGTCTGGCCAAGTCGCAGGTGGTTGGGTTATTTAACTGTCGTCAAACCCATAATGAGGTAAAGACCACTCACATGTTCTGGAGAGATGGGGATTCATCAAATACTAAAGCCAAGCCTGAGAGAGTCAGGGGACAAGGCCGGTGCTTTGGAATGGTGACTATTCCACGAATCCTGACAGATGTTCTGACTGTCTCCCTGAAGCTCCTCTCCTGGTGACTTGAGTTTCCAAGGAGTCTTATTTTATCAAGCGAATTCCTAGAAGGAAAACCACCCTACAGGGTTCCAGGCACCTGCAGGAATTTCAGGCTCTGAGGCCTGGAGATGGATGAACACTTCAGTCCAATCTATATCCCCAGTGGGGACTTATCTGGGTCGCATTTGATCTTCGCAGTCACCCCTTGATCTAGGTGTGACTTTTGCCCCCATTTCACAGATTACGAAACAGGATAGTTTGTCGGAGGCTACGGGTCTAGTTGGGGTGGGTGTAGGGGTGTCCAGGAGGAGTTTAACCTTAGAGCCTCACAGCTTCTTAGGACCCTGCGGGGAGACCTTAGGCAAGCTCCCTTGCCTCCTGGGGTGGGGTGTTCTTATTTCCCTATTTGTAAATTAAAGTGATTGCCCATTTGTGATTCTCCATCCATTCCTGTTCAAACTCATCACTTGAGTAGCATTTAAAAACCACAGATTCGGGGACTCAATCCCAGTGTAAGTTCAGTAGGTCTGGGGTGAGTCTCCGTAACCTGCATCTTTTAACAAGTAGAGGCATCAACAGATCTGCCTGAGAAACTCAGACCAGTGCTTCGCAAAGTTTACGCTGCATCAGGATCCTCTGGGGAGCTTGTTGAAACACATTCCTGAGCTCCTGTGAGATCCTGATTCCATAAGGCTACAGTGTGGCCAGGTGCATTTCTCAAGAGCTGATGCCATGCTGCTGGTGACCATCTTTCTTCATTGAACAAAACTACTCTAAGGACTTTACAAATATTAACTAATTTTATCCTCATAACAGCCATAGGAGGCAGCTACAGTCATCCCCGTTTCAAAGGAAACTGTCTCCACAGAGACATCAAGCAATTGGCCTCAAGACACACAGCTCTTAGCAGAGCCTGGATGACCCACCAAGCAGTCGGCACGTGACTCCCCTCTCCCCGCCTCCCCCCTACTCCCCCCCCCCCCCCCGCCCCCAGGCATTGCTTCTCCGCTATAGTTCTAATCAGCTTCCACTACCCCAGCTCACCTCAGCACTTCCCGGGGCTGCTCCACTCCAGTCCCGCTCCCCGATGCCCCAACCTATCCCTCTGTGACCCTCCCTCGCTGCTCCTGGGACTGAGATCATCGCGGACAGCCCTTTTCCAGGTCCGCCCCCGCACACTAGCAGAGCCGGAAAGAACCTCGCCCAGCCCTAGGGCAGCTAGTACTCGCTGCGGGCAAAAGCTTCTTCAGGGCGGATGGAGTTCCGCGTGCGGCCTGCAGATGGCGCCGGAGGATCAGCCTGAGGAACGGGGAGGGGGAAGAAGGCGGGGGAAAGCGGAGGTGGGTGAGAATTGACAGTCATGACGGCCAATGGCAGCATGATGTGGTTTGCGCAACTTCCGTGCTCTGGCCCCCAAGAGCTTCCCACCCCTTTAGGGGGCTGCAATTGTGGCAGGGAACTGAGAGGTGGAGGTGCCGCATGCTGCGTCACGTGGTCCCTGAGTGTAACCCTGTTAGTCCAAGGTTGCAATAGCTCATGGGGGCTCAACCTTTTTTTTTTTCCCCCCCGCAACTTATCTTCCTCTCAGTTCACTAAGGCTCATCTCAGCAGTCTCTGGCAAACTTGTGTCTCCATCACTCTGGGTCCTTGTAGTTTTGGTAAAAGGCATCGTGGGCGCAAAGCGGGCGCCGCTACCTGTCATTGTCTTAGCGGCTCTTTCCCCGCGCTGACTGTGCGGAGCGGGCTGCCAGGCGGGTGGGGGTGAGGAGAGCAGAGAGATGGACGGTGGGAACCACCCCCTAGATGCCAGGCATTGTGTTTTGGTGTTTTCCACAGGATTGTCTCATTTCATCATCTTTGTCTTTAATCCATTTCCTGTTTCACAGATGAGGGAACAAGGTGAATAAATTGCCCGTGGGCAGTCCTTGGATGATCTTGACTCCTGTCAGACGCCAACGCCCAAGGTCTTTTTATTGTGCCAAGGCTGCCTTTGCAGCGTTTCAGTGCATGCAGTTCCGGTAAATCACCTCTCCCCACATTGATTCACCCTTCCGACCATCTATTCATCTATTCATTTCTTAGGGACCCATCCGCAAGGCATAGGCCTAGTTGCTATTAAAAATACCAAAAAAGGGGCTCCCCTGGTGGCGCAGTGGTTGAGAGTCTGCCTGCTAATGCAGGAGACACGGGTTCGAGCCCTGGTCTGGGAGGATCCCACATGCCGCGGAGCAACTAGGCCCGTGAGCCACAACTACTGAGCCTGCACTTCTGGAGCCTGTGCTCCGCAACAGGAGAGGCCACGACAGTGAAAGGCCCGTGCACCGCGATGAAGAGTGGCCCCCACTTGCCACAACTAGAGAAAGCCCTCGCACAGAAATGAAGACCCAACACAGCCATCAATAAATAAATTTAAAAATAAAAAAATAAATTAAAAAAAAAATAAAGCCAGAAAAAAAAATTAAAAAAAAAACCAAAAAAAAAAAAAAAGAACTCTGCTATGAAGTAGAGGAGATAAAAAAGATATATACAGGAGATTAAAAAAAAGATATACACAGAATAATGATACCTATTTTGTTCCAGATAATATGATGGCGTCTGAAGACAAAGACATGGATAAAATTTACCCTTGCCTTTCAGGAGGCCTTAGGCAGGAGTAATCTCTGAACTTTTAATTTCCCACCCCTACGATTTTCAACAAACTCAGCATCCACTCCATATATATTATTTATGTTATATATGTATATATTCTTTTGTAATTGATACATTAAATGTTAGCTCACTTAATTTCTTATTTTTGGGGTAAAAATATAAATGGAGGTGGAAGTATTTTTTTCATTCACTCCAGTGGACCATCTTGGGCACTTCCTGGAGAGCTTTCTTGATCTGGAACCCCCAGCCCTGGTACATGCCTGACTCTCTCCCTTCTTTCTTTAGATGTCTGTTAAATGCCAGGTTTCCAGAGAGGCCTTCCCTGACCACTCCCTATAAAATATTGTCCTCTCCTCCTCTGTCATCTTCTGTCCCTTTATATTTCATATACTACATTTCACTGTATAGTAAATATCATTATTTTTTGTTAGTTTAGTTTTTGTCTCCTTGCGCTAGAATGTAAGCTTCCAAGAACAACAGGGTCGTACTGTATAGCACTGGGAACTATATTCAATATCCTGTGATAAACCATAATGAAAAAGAATATGAAAAAGAATATATATATGTATAACTGAGTCACTTTGCTGTACAGTGGAAATTAACACAACATTGTAAATCAACTATACGTCAATAAAATTAAAAATAAAAAAAAGAATGAAAGCTTCAAGAGGGACAGGAAGGAGTCCTGAACACTGGGGGCTTCGAGACAAAAGCAACAAAGCCAGAGGGTTGGGGATAGAGGGAGAAAGCCTTGCCCAGTGCATCCTGAAACCCCCTGGGGTGGGGGTAGAGGGAATATGGGGACTATTTATTCACGCGTCTCCTGATTGCTGCATTCTTGCAATGCTCAGGGCCAGTATCACCCAGCCCTTCCCTCTCCCCCAGTTATCTATAGTCTCCCCTTCTTCTCTCTGATTTTTAGTGAGGAATTGCACATTTTCAGTCCTCACCTCCACACGTAGCAAAGGTAAAGGTCTGATACACAAAGACTCTGCTGTTTGTTTCTCTCAGCATCTTCTCACTTAAGACGTTTGTGGTTGTAGAAAGTGTTCTGGCCTAGGAGCCAGAAGACCTCATCTCTGTAACTGGATTTGCCCCTGAAGAAAAGAGTAAAGGGGATGGTTGAACACCCTATTCCCACACTGTCTGACTTCCACCCCATACACAGGAGCCAAGGACACCTAGGAGTTGATCTTGGATTGAGCTTCTTACCCAAACTGTGTCCTGAACTAATGAGAAATGAGGAATCCTGCACGGTTGCCTGTTTCTGTGTAATGTAAGGAGAACATGCTGAGAAACCTACACAGAGTGTAGAGATTTTTATTATGATTTATAATCAGCTGCACCCAGCTGATCTCATCCTTGGTGCACCCCAGCTGCACCAAGGATGAGAACCACACACCCCTGAAGACCTAGGGTGGACAGTACGGTATAAAGTGGAGTGCACCGACATGCACTAGCTTCCCTGTACTGACATGGTGCCCACCCATGCCAGCCTCACCTCTGGCCAGCTCTTTGCAGTCTTACACCATTTTATAAACTTGAAGTTGGGTTAAACTCTATTTTATCCTATGATTTTGATTGTTACTCCCTATCTGAGTCCCCCCCCCCCATTACTAGTCACCTGCTTCTTACTAGCTATGTGACCTGAATAGGTTACCTTCTTTTTTAAGCCTCCATTTCCTTTCGTTTAGAATGGAAAAAAAAAAATTGGTTATTCTAAAACATGGGGTCACAGGGTGTCAGTCCCCTGCAGGTCAAAGAAAGATATTGTGGATTTGGAAGACTTCAGAAATTATATCACTAACATACTCATACGTAGAAAATACTAGAGTAAGAATTCTAACCAAACATCAAATAAATAGGAGCAGAGACCTCAGTTAGGAGCAGAAAAAAAGGAGAGCAAACAGTGGTGAGCAAAAGAATCTGGCAAATTTTGTCTATATAGTTAAATCTAAACGGACAGTGATAGACACTCTAGGAATGTGTAAAAAAAAGTTTTAAAAAAGGATTCTTTAAGTGGAAGTGACTCACTGCAAGGGAAATTCTATGATATCTGGAGCTGAAACATTCAGGGTTTGGCTCAGGGGGGCCACAGGTAGAGGGGTAGTGCATTTTGTCTCACCCGTCCTACTCTTCTGGATGTGGGGAGGGAGATGAACAGGGGAAATGAATCTTTTGGAGAGATGTCATCTTATTGGGATGCAAGTGGAAGCAGGGGGAGAGTAACTGGTACTTTGCCCATCTATAATAGAAGTGAATTTTTGTTCAGCTGTGAGCACTAGGAAAAATACTATTGACTGAATAAAAAGCTAATAAGAGAATGTGATGAATAAGCAAATCGTAAGATTCCTTAGTGGAGGCAATATCCCCACTAAAAAACAGCCCTTATCTTTTCAATAGACACAGGGTACAATCTTCAAAAGAGAAGAAGCATATACAGGGGAAATAAATTAATTTTCACCCCATTCTCAAGACACTACCTTTCCTGGGATAATTGATGACTATACAAGCATAATAACTCCTTTTCAACATATTTCACAGCAGCTGAGCAGTTCAGTGTTCATACATAAGAAGACTGGCTGATCTGGCAGGAAATGAAAAGTTTTACCTTAGATATATTTCTCATGAATAGTTTTTAGGCGGTCAGTGAGTATGCTTAAAAAGGGATTCACAAACCTCTATAATACATGAGTTTGGGACACAGAAAGCTAAAGATTTGGACTAAGTTTAGATGAGATCAGGATCCAAAGAGGCTAGCAGAGGTGTGTGTGTGTGTGTGTGTGTGTGTGTGTGTGTGTGTGTGTGTGTTCATATAGGGATAGGTGGGTAGCCGTTAGGCTGCTAGTGAGATGTCATGATCTCCAGGTCCTGGAGTAGGTCCTTTGTAAGACAAACTCTAAAAAGTTGGTGCCCTTACCATTTTAAAATATTTTTATTATTACTCTTGGGCATCATTGTTCAATTTTAAAAAATATCTCGCACAGGCTACTAATCCCATGGTGACAAGGCAAGACTTGGTTGCCAAGAGCTTCTGTTGGACTGTCCCTAATTTTTCTTTGTGAGAACAAGGTGCTTCTTCAGGGTAAGGAAGGGAGGTGGGAAGGTCCCTAGTAACCTACTCCCTCTCCCTGTTCAAAGGACTCTAAAAGAGCACAGCAGAGACAGTCCACTGGGATCAACTTTAGTGCTTCCCATACTCCTGAGCTGAGGCTTTCCCTGAAGGTAAAAGAAAAGACTGTTCACTGGGTCATGGGAAAATTCATATGTAAAACTCAAGACTCAGGTACTATTTCAGGGGAGTTTGTATCCACGGTAAAGTAGGATTGGCCCAGGTTCATCTGACTGCAAGGGCAACAGTATAAGGCAAATATGAAGGAACTGATATGATGTGGAGGGTGGGACCAGCCTGGGAGAAAGAGTGGAAAGGGAGAAAGCTGGGTGGAGAGGGTGAACCAAACACGTGTCCGTCTTCTTCAAACCAATAATTATATGAAATAATGGAAAAAATAAAAAGAAACAAAAACAGAATAAATCTGCCCCAATAAGGTACTGTCATGGAGCCTGAAATTTTGAGCAGACAGATGGACATAGAGGAAACACCAGATTGAAACACTTATGGGACCAGACTGCTGTGAAGATAGGAACTGTAAAAAACTTGAAGTTTGGGCATGATGGAAGTTGGGTGGGAGATGGTCTAGGATATCTAGTCAATCCCTGTCTCTCCTCCATCCTCACATCCCTGTTTGTCCTAAGCAACATTTATCCACAGGCAAAAGTGATGAGTGTCAGCACCAGGCTAGAGATACAAATCTTGCCCAACAGGTAGTTGATGAGCACAAGCAGGGACCAGAAATAAGACTTAAAAACAAGTTTCCAGTGCCCCCCATGTGGACACACAACCCTCGCCTCCCCCAGGGGCCCTGTAGGTCAGCTATGATGAACAGGCAAACAGATGAACGGTTCTCAAACACAGAATTAGAAAACCAGAAACCACAAAAAATTCAAGTTTTAATGGTATTGTATAAATCCAACTTTAAAAAAAATTACTCGATCTGTCGTTTTCTGGGGAAAGTGTCCTGAATTTTCCCACTATGACTGTGGATTTACCAATCTCTCTCTGTATGTCTATATATTCTGTAGCTGTCTTGTGTAGTTAGGAAGATGCGTGACCTATCTTGTGGGAGGACTCTGTGTTTATCAGATGTTCACCTTAAGTTTTTTTTTTTTTTGCCGATATTGATGTTATTAGCTTGCTTTCAGTTTAACATTTGTCTAATGTATCTTTTTTCCATCCTTTTAACCCTCACATGTTTGTTTCAGATGTGCCTTAGTATGGATTGGATGTTTTTGTGCCTCCCCCTCACAAATTTATGAGATGAAGCCCTAACCCCCAATGTGATGATTTTTGGAGGTGGGGCATGTTTAGATGAGGTCATGAGGGTGGAGCCCCCATGATGGGATTGATGTCCTTCTAAGCAGGGGACAAGAAACTACAACCCTCTCTCTCATCCTCTTTCTTTCTCCACCATGTGAGGACATAGTTAGAGGGCAACCACCAGTAAGCCAAGAGAAGCTCAGCTTAAATCTACATTGTTAGCACCTAGATCTTGGACTTCTCAGACTCCAGAACACTGAGAAATAAATTTCTGTTAAGTTACCTAGTCTATGGAATTCTTTTATGGCAGCCTGAGCAGACTAATATGCATCTTGGACTTTGCTGTTAACTCAATATATGAGAGACCTTCATTTTAATAGGAAAATTAATCCACCTACTTTTATTGTGATTATTGATAATTTTATGCTTATTTTTGCCATATTAAAAAAATCTGGAGTCCCTCCCATCAAGCATCTTAGATAGCCTCATCCACCAGAGGGCAGACAGCAGAAGCAAGAAGAACTACAATTCTGCAGCCTGTGGAACAAAAACCACATTCACAGAAAGATAGACAAGATGAAAAGGCAGAGGGCTATACACTAGATGAAGAAACAAGATAAAACCCTAGAAAAACAACTAAATGAAGTGGAGATAGGCAACCTTCCAGAAAGAGAGTTCAGAATAATGATAGTGAAGATGATCCAGGACCTTGGAAAAAGAATGGAAGCAAAGATCGAGAAGATGCAACAAATGTTTAACAAAGACCTAGAAGAATTAAAGAACAAACAGACAAGGATGAACAATAAAATAACTGAAATGAAAACTACACTAGAAGAAATCAATAGCAGAATAACTGAGGCAGAAGAACGGATAAGTGACCTGGAAGACCAAATGGTGGAGTTCACTGCTGCAGAACAGACTAAAGAAAAAAGAATGAAAAGAAATGAAGACAACCTAAGAGACCTCTGGGACAACATTAAATGCAACAACATTCACATTATAGGGGTCCCAGAAGGAGAAGAGAGAGAGAAAGGACCTGAGAAAATATTTTAAGAGATTATAGTCAGAAACTTCCCTAAAATGGGAAAAGAAATAGCCACCCAAGTTCAGGAAGCACAGCGAGTCCCATACTGGATAAACACAAGGAGAAACACGCCGAGACACATAGTAATCAAATTGGCAAAAATTAAAGACAAAGAAAAATTATTGAAAGCAGCAAGGGAAAAATGGCAAGTAACATACAAGGGAACTTCCATAAGGTTAACAACTGATTTCTCAGCAGAAACTCTACAAGCCAGAAGGGAGTGGCATGATATACTTAAAGTGATGAAAGGGAAGAACCGACAACCAAGATTACTCTACCCGGCAAGGATCTCATTTAGATTTGATGGAGAAATCAAAAGCTTTACAGACAAGCAAAAGCTAAGAGAATTCAGCACCACCAAACCAGCTCTACAACAAATGCTAAAGGAACTTCTCTAAGTGGGAATCACAAGAGAAGAAAAGGACCTACAAAAACAAACCCAAAACAATTAAGAAAATGGTCATAGGAACATACATATCGATAATTACCTTAAACGTGAATGGATTAAATGCTCCAACCAAAAGACACAGGCTTGCTGAATGGATACAAAAACAAGACCCATACATATGCTGTCTACAAAGAGACCCATTTCAGACCTAGGGACACAAACAGATTGAGAGTCAGGGGATAGAAAAAGATATTCCATGCAGATGGAAATCAAAAGAAAGCTGGAGTAGCTATACTCATATCAGATAAAATAGACTTTAACATAAAGAATTTTACAAGAGACAAGGAAGGACACTACATAATGAACAAGGGATCAATCCAAGAAGATATAACAATTATAAATATATATACACCCAACACAGAAGCACCTCAATACATAAGGCAACTGCTAACAGCTATAAAAGAGGAAATTGACAGTAACACAATAATAGTGGGGGACTTTAACACCTCACTTACACCAATGGACAGATCATCCAAAATAAAAATAAATAAGGAAACAGAAGCTTTAAATGACACAATAGACCAGATAGATTTAATTGATATTTATAGGACATTCCATCCAAAACCAGCAGATTACACTTTCTTCTCAAGTGCGCACAGAACATTCTCCAGGATAGATCACGTCTTGGGTCACAAATCAAGCCTCAGTAAATTTAAGAAAATTGAAATCATATCAAACATCTTTTTTGACCACAATGCTATGAGATTAGAAATGAATTACAGGGAAAAAAACGTGAAAAGCACAAACACACACTACCTAAAGAAGCAAGAAAAATCTCAAGTAAACAATCTAAACTTACACCTAAAGGAACTAGAGAAAGAAGAACAAACAAAACCCAAAGTTAGCAGAAGGAAAGAAATCATACAGTTCAGAGCAGAAATAAATGAAATAGAAACAAAGAAAACTATAGCAAAGATCAATAAAACTAAAAGCTGGTTCTTTGAGAAGATAAACAAAATTGATAAGCCATTAGCCAGACTCATCAAGAAAAAGAGGGAGAGGACTCAAATCAATAAAATTAGAAATGAAAAAGGAGAAGTTACAACAGACACCGCAGAAATACAAAGCATCCTAAGAGACTACTACAAGCAACTCTATGCCAATAAAATGGACAACCTGGAAGAAATGGACAAATTCTTAGAAAGGTATAACCTTCCAAGACTGAACCAGGAAAAAACAGAAAATATGAACAGACCAATCACAAGTAATGAAATTGAAACTGTGATTAAAAATCTTCCAACAAACAAAAGTCCAGGACCAGATGGCTTCATAGGTGAATTCTATCAAACATTTAGAGAAGAGCTAACACTCATCTTTCTGAAATTCTTCCAAAAAATTGCAGAGGAAAGAACACTCCCAAACTCATTCTATGAGGCCACCATCACCCTGATACCAAAACCAGACAAAGATATTACAAAAAAAGAAAATTATAGACCAATATCACTGATGAATATGATGCAAAAATCCTCAACAAAATACTAGCAAACAGAATCTAACAACACATTAAAAGGGTCATACACCACGATCAAGTGGGATTTATCCCAGGGATGCAAGGATTCTTCAATATACGCAAATCAATCAATGGGATACACCATATTAACAAATTGAAGAATAAAAACCATATGATCATCTCAATAGATGCAGAAAAAGCTTTTGACAAAATTCAACACCCATTTATGATAAAAACTCTCCAGAAAGTGGGCATAGAGGGAACCTACCTCAACATAATAAAGGCCATGTACGACAAACCCACAGCAAACATCATTCTCAACGGTGAAAAGCTGAAAGCACTTCCTCTAAGATCAGGCACAAGACAAGGATGCCCACTCTCACCACTATTATTCAACATAGTTCTGGAAGTCCTAGCCACGACAATCAGAGAAGAAAAAGAAATAAAAGGAATACAAATTGGAAAAGAAGAAGTAAAACTGTCACTGTTTGCAGATGACATGATACTATACATAGAGAATCCTAAAGATGCCACCAGAAAACTACTAGAGCTAATCAATGAATTTGATAAAGTTGCAGGATACAAAATTAATGCACAGAAATCTCTTGCATTCCTATACACTAATGATGAAAAATCTGAAAGGGAAATTATGGAAGCGCTCCCATTTACCATTGCAACAAAAAGAATAAAATACCTAGGAATAAACCTACCTAAGGAGGCAAAAGACCTGTATGCAGAAAACTATAAGACATTGATGAAAGAAATTAAAGATGATACCAACAGATGGAGAGAAATACCATGTTCTTGGATTGGAAGAATCAATATTGTGAAAATGACTATACTACCCAAAGCAATCTACAGATTTAATGCAATTCCTATCAAATTACCAATGGCATTTTTTACGGAACTAGAACAAATCATCCTAAAATTTGTATGGAGACACAAAAGACCCCGAATAGCCAAAGCAGTCTTGAGGGAAAAAAATGGAGCTGGAGGAATCAGGCCCCCTGACTTCAGAGTATACTACAAAGCTACAGTAATGAAGACACTATGGTACTGGCACAAAAACAGAAACACAGATCAATGGAACAAGATAGAAAGCCCAGAGATAAACCCACGTACCTATGGTCAACTAATCTATGACAAAGGAGGCAAAGATATACAATGGAGAAAAGACAGTCTCTTCAATAAGTGGTGCTGGGAAAACTGGACAGCTACATGCAAAAGAATGAAATTAGAATACTCCCTAACACCATACACAAAAATAAACTCAAAATGGATTAGAGACCTAAATGTAAGACCGGACACTACAAAACTCTTAGAGGAAAACATAGGAAGGACACTCTTTGACATAAATCACAGCAAAATCTTTTTTGATCCTAGAGTAATGGAAATAAAAACAAAAATAAACAAATGGGACCTAATGAAACTTCAAAGCTTTTGCACAGCAAAGGAAACCATAAACAAGACAAAAAGACAACCCTCAGAATGGGAGAAAATATTTGCAAAAGAATCAACAGACAAAGGATTAATCTCCAAAATATATAAACAGCTCATTCAGCTCAATATTAAAGAAACAAACAACCCAATCCAAAAATGGGCAGAAGACCTAAATAGACATTTCTCCAAAGAAGACATACAGATGGCCAAGAAGCATATGAAAAGATGCTCAACATCACTAATTATTAGAGAAATACAAAACAAAACTACAATAAGGTATCACCTCACACCAGTTAGAATGGGCATCATCAGAAAATCTACAAACAAATGCTGGAGAGGGTGTGGAGAAAAGGGAACCCTCTTGCACTGTTGGTGGGAAATTGATACAGCCACTATGGAGGACAATATGGAGGTTCCTTAGAAAACTAAAAATAGAATTACCATATGATCCAGCAATCCCACTCCTGGGCATATACCCAGAGAAAACCATAATTCAAAAAGACACATGCACCCCAATGTTCATTGCAGCACTATTTACAATAGCCAGGTCATGGAAGCAACCTAAATGCCCATCACCAGATGAATGGATAAAGAAGTAGTGGTACATATGTACAATGGAATATTACTCAGCCATAAAAAGGAACGCAATTGAGTCATTTGTTGAGACGTGGATGGATCTAGAGACTGTCATACAGAGTGAAGTAAGTCAGAAAGAGAAAAACAAATATCGTATATTAACGCATGTATGTGGAACCGAGAAAAATGGTACAGATGAACCGGTTTGCAGGGCAGAAGTTGAGACACAGATGTAGAGAACAAACGTATGGACACCAAAGGGGGAAAACCACGGTGGGGTGGGAATGGTGGTGTGCTGAATTGGGCGATTGGGATTGACATGTATACACTGATGTGTATAAAACTGATGAGTGATTAAAAAAAAAATAGTGCCCATTATGGGAGAGATGCCAAATTGCAATGGATTCAAAAGTATGTAATGGGGCCTTATGTACACAACACCATCCAGCGAGTCAATCAGAATTGCATGTTTTGTGCTAAAAATAAACCCAAAGACTGCTGTTGGACCTCCCCAGATGAGGACCCAACATAGGAACCTGTGCCACTGAGGACTGGACTCAAATGCCTTGAGCTGCAGGAGATTTCAGATATCTGCCAGTATTTGTGGATACTTTTTCAGGGTGGTTAGAAGAGTATCCCACCTGGACATAAAGTCTCTGAAGAGGATGCCTGGGTCTTGAACAAACTGAAAGCTGAACGTGAGTGTGGTATCACCATTGATATCTCCCTGTGGAAATTCGAGACCAGCAAGTACTATGTGACCATCACTGATGCTCCAAGACACAGAGACTTTATCAAAAACATGCTGACTTTATCGAAATCATGTTGACCCAGGCTGACTATGCTATCCTGATTGTTGCTGCTGGTGTTGGTGAATTTGAAGCAGTTATCTCCAAGAATGGGCAGACCCATGAACATACCCTTCTGGCTTATACTCTGGGTGTGAAACAGCTAGCTGTTGGAGCTAACAGCTAGTTGTTGGAGCTAACAACAGATTCCACTGAGCCACCCTACAGCCAGAAGAGATATGAGGAGGTTGCTAAGTAAGTCAGCACCTACATTAAGAAAATTGGCTACAACCCTGACACAGTAGCATTTGTACCAATTTCTGGCTGGAATAGTGAAAACATGCTGGAGCCAAGTGCTAGCATGCCTTGGTTCAAGGGATGGACAGTCAGCCCTAGAGATGGCAATGTCAGTAGCACCATGCTGCTTGAAGCTCTGGATTGCATCCTGCCACCAATTCATCCAACTGACAAGTCATTGTGTCTGCCCCTCCAGGACATCTACAAAATTGGTATTGGTACTGTCCCTCTGGGTCGAGGGGAGACTGGTGTTCTCAAACCTAGCATGGCGGTCACCTTTGCTCCAGTCAACATTACAACTCAAGTAAAGTCTGTTGAAATGCACCATGAAGCTTTGAGTAAAGCCCTTCCTGGTGACAGTGTGGGCTTCAACGTCAAGAACATGTCTGTCAAAGATGTTCATCATGGCAATGTGGTTGGTGACAGCAAAAATGACCCACTGATGGAAGCAGGTGGCTTCCAGCTCAAGTGATTATCTTGAACCATATCAGTGCTGGATATTCACCTGTGCTGGATTGTCACACAGCTCACATTGCTTGCAAGTTTGCTGAGCTGAAGGAGAAGACTGATCATCGTTCTGGGAAAAAGCTGGAAGAAAGCCCCAAATTCTTGAAATCTGGTGATCCTGCTATCATTGATATGGTTCCTGGCAAGCCCATGTGTGTTGAGAGCTTCTCTATCCTCCTCTGGTCATTTTGGTGTTTGTGACATGAGACAGATGGTTGCTGTGGCTATCATCAAAGCAGTGGATAAGAAGGCAGCTGGAGTTGGCCAGGTCACCAAGTCTGCCCAGAAAGCTCAGAGGGCTAAATGAATATTATCCCCAATATCTGCCACCCCAGTCTTAATCAGTGGTGGAAGAACGGTCTCAGAACTGTTTGTCTCAATTAGCCATTAAAATTTAAAATAAAAGACTGGTGAATGATTAACAATGCATGATAAAACTTTCAAAAGGGAAGGAGAATGCTTTGTGGGCCACTTGTTTTGTGTGTAGCAGTTTTTAGAATCAGCACTTTAGAAAAACACACACATAAATAAAAAATCAGTACTTTTTAATTGGTTAAAGCCCTCCTGAAGGAAATTGTCCCCTGATTTGGATTAAGGCATTGGAACAACATTCATCCTGGAGACCTCAATCAACAGGAAAAAACTGAGAAAATGAATATTAATTTAACTTGGGATACAGCCTTGCCAGCTGCCCTGTCATGGATCAGTGGCTCCCAGAAGCAGGCTTAAATTAAGCCCCTTTGAAATATTGTATGATAGGCCATTCCAGGTGTCTGCCTGGGTGGGAGAATCCATAAATGCTCTAAAAGAACTAGCAGTTGCCACATATGGTAGAACATTGAGCACTAAACTAAACTCTGTTCATGAGGTCAGCCTATCCAACTGAAGTAAATGGTAATTTCATTGTAGCTGGAGAAGCATCAACCTATTTGTTTATTTTTGTCCAAATAAATAGCATAGGAATTTAGTATATGTATTGGGAACTGGAACCAAAACTCCAAGTTCAATTACAAATTAGACAACAAAATGCTAAGGGGTTTCATCAGATTCAAATAGTCGTAGATAAAAAAGGAAAGAGGATTTTACTACTGACTAAAGATTCTAAGGAATATTCATTGACCCCATTCAGCAGAAAGTAGCCAGAGTGGTCTTCATCCCTTTCCCCACAAGATTGTGGAATGGACACTGACAGTGGGGAACTGTGACAGGGAACAACCTTTGTATTCTATTATAAGTTAATCACAAAAGAGATATTGCTTATAATCTTAAATTATACATAATGGCCCATCTCTGGGAACCCTGCCTCCCAGATAATGAGCATGAAGCTAAAATACCTTTGTTAGGCTCACAGGAAACATCCTGACCAGGTCCACCTGTGAATAACTGCAGGAAGGAAGAAATTAACACATCCTCTCCAGAGACTGACTGGAACCAGGAAATGTTTGGCTTTAGTCCCTCTCCTTTTAGTATAAAAGAAGCCTGAATTCTAACTCAGGCAAGATGGTTCTTTGGGACACAAGTCCACTATTTTTTGGTTTGTCGGCTTTCCAAATAAAGCTGCTATTCCTCGCCCCAACAACTTGTCTCTCGATTTATTGCCCTATTGTGCTGTGAGCAGTACGAGCTTGGACATGGTAATGTTATCTTCTAGACCTTACTCTATAACTTCTGAAAGTCAGCCATTATTTGTACTTTTATTCCCTTATGTATAAAATATTTTTTCTCTGGCTACTTTTAAGGTTATATCTTTAAATGGGGGTTCTCAGTAGTTTAAATATATGCCCGGGGCGGGGGGAGTTCCTTCTGTTTATTCTGTTTGAGGTTTACTGAGCTTAGTCTAAGGGGGAGAATTCTAAACCCTTTAGTCTTTCCAAGTAATTTCTTTACTTATGGTAAAAAAAAAAAAAAAAAAAAAACAGCTCTGATTCTATACATCAAATCTAAACAATAGTTGTCCCTTGCTTTTGCTGCAGGTATTTACGAAAGGGAAGAGAAGGAAGTAGGTATTTCTTGTAGCGATCCACCTGCCTCCCCAGTTCTTAGCCAGCTGGCTTCACAGATCAGAGTTGCTGAGTGTTGGCAGGACATTTAGGACCAGAAAGCAGCTCAGCCTTCTGGAAAAAGACCCTCAGGAGGCACTCTGCCAATGTCTCAATGTTACAGAGCCGTGTCCCTGAACATGGGACCCGGAGGGAGGGACTCCATCTCGCACTCCACTACCAGGCATGCAGCTTGGTGCCTGAATTCTATTACGAACCTCAGCTCAGCAGTTTTTGGATCAAACAGGTTAAAGTACACTTTTCAAGACCACTATACCCAGAAGACATATTTCATCTTCTGGAAAAATCGGCCACCTCTTTTTTTCTGAGGACCTCTGCAGAGACTGAATGAGAAGACAGCTTTGCAGGTGAGAACAAAGGATCGTTGCTCGGAGACACCTCATCTCCTTCTGTTTCCGCACTGAAATGGAATGAATCAAAATGCTGCTGTTGGATGTGGATAAGAATTTCTGAGCTCATCTGTGTTGAGGATTATGTCAGATGAAAAGGAAACTATTCCCTTTGAGAAACCTGCATCAGGCATCTACTGTGTGTACGGCAGTATCCTAATTCTGTGAGAAGTTTTTCACTGGATAAGGACAGGCTTTTATTCTGAATTGATAAATGTGGAGCAGTTTGGGAGCTTGCCATTGGTAGATGGGTGATAGAAAATGTAATAGCATCTGGGACGGAATAGGCTGGTTCAGGTCTCAGTATATAACAGAGATTGTTGACATACTATGCAAATATGATCTTATTTAATCCTCTAGTAACATACTGAGTTACACAGTCAGATTTTTTTCCCCCTTGGATAAATGATGGCCAGGGAAATTAAGTGCCCTGCTTAAAGTGTCAAAGAGAGAAGGTAGATTCTAGTAAAAGAATTACAATACAGATGATATTAAATATGAATGTAAAACTAATGATAGATCATAATTTATGTAAATTACAGAGAGACACTGAGATTGTGTCCAATACTTCCTTGTTACTTAATATTGTGTTGCTTTACAAACTTTTTCAGAGTATTTTTCTTCATTTGGATTGTTTTCTTTGAATAAATTCCCAGTACTGGAATGGCTTTGTCAAAGGTTTCAAAGTGTGCTTTATAGGACTTTGCCCACTATCGATGCTGGCAACCCATAAAATGAATCTCCTCAGTTTTAGTCAACTGCATTTACTGAACACCATATTTGTGTTTTCAGTGTGTGTGTGCACACACGTGCAGAAAGTTTTCCCAAATGTACTTGTTGATACTTTAATATCCCCAGTAATCTGGCATCAAATTGAACTTTTCATATTTTCATGTAATCTTTTTGTGAAATGCTCCTCGCTAATGTCTGATTAGTCTTTACAAATGAAACATGTCTACTACTGTCTTGATACTTTCCAAGATATGGCACAGGTACTTCTATTCTGGTCTGAGCCTTTTTTCAAAGGAGCAACTAGTAGAAATTCCCATGCCCAGAACATAGTTGGCCTTCTGCAAGTACTTGTTGAATGAATGAAGGAGTCTTTTCCCCCTTGGTAAGCAGAGTGACTAAATCGATTATGTTGGTACAAATACATAGTACATTCAATCACTAAACAGATATTGAGTCCTTACTGTGTATAATAAACATTGAGAATAATAAAATAAATCGTTTGAGGCCCTGCCCAGAGGACTGATAATCTAGAAGACAAAATGCAATTTATTGTAACAAGTTGTGTGATTGAAATATGTACATAATCTTAGGGGATTGCAGAAAAGAGAGTGATTTGTTTTGTTTGGATTGAGGAAATAGAGGGAGTCAATAGGGGAAAATCTGAAATTTGAGTAAGACTTTGAAACAGGAGCAAAAGCTGGATTTAGAAGGTCTTCTGGAAGTAGAGCATAAATAAAATGAAGAAAGGCAGGAGTTGTTAAATCAGATACTGAGTTAAAGAAATATTCTGTGGTCTTGTGGGGAATAGAAGGACAACAGAGGAGACTTATAGACTTTACCTTGATAGTAAAAAAAAAAAATTCATTTACAAGACTTAAATGAGTCTTACCAGTCCCAGTGACTGCCCACAGCAGCTACAGTCAAGATACAAACAACACTTTAAAAATTAACTTAAAATGGGTTAAAGACTTAAATGTATTAAGACTTGAATTCGTAAAACTCCTAGAAGAAAACATGGGGGAAAAAACTTGACCTTGGTCTTGGCAATGAGTTTTTGGGTATGACAACAGAAGCACAAGCAACGAAAGCAAAAAATAAAGTGGGAGTATATCAAACTAAAAAGCTTATGGAGAGAAAAAAAACAATCAACAAAGTAAACAACCTATGGAATGGGAGAAAATATTTGCAAACCAATAAGGGGTTAATATCCAAAATTTGTAAAGAACTCATACGAGTCAAGAGCAAAATATATATATTGTATATATATTTAATCCTGTTTAAAAATGAGCAAAGAAGCCCTGAAGAGACATTTTTCCAAAGAAGACATACAAATGGCCAATAGGTACATGAAAAGATGCTCGAAACAAAATCACAATAAGATAATACCTCACACTTGTTTAAATGGCTATTATCAAGCAGATAAGAGATAAGTGTTGTCGAAGATGTGGAGAACAGGGAACCCTAATGCACTGTTGGTGGGATTATGAATTGGTGCAGCCACTATGGAAATAGTATGGAGGTTCCTATAAAAATTATAAATAGAACTACCATATGATCCAGTAACCCCACTTCTGGGTACATATCTGAAGGAAATTAAATCACTATCTTGAGGAGACATCTGCACCCCCATGTTCATTGCAGGATTATTCACAATAGCCAAGACATGGAAACAATCTAAGTGTCCATAGATGGATGAATGGATAAATAAGTTGTGGTATATCTATGCACTGGAATATTATTCAGTCATGAGAAAGAAGAAAATTCTGCCATTTGTGACACGGATAACTTGAGAGCATTATGCTAAGTGAAAAAAGTCAGATAGAGTAAGACAAATATACTATGATCTCAGTTACATGTGGAATCTGAAAAAAACCAAACTGATAGAAACAGAGAAGAATGGTGGTTGCAAGTGACCTGGGGTTGGAGGAGATGCAAAGATGTTGGTCAAAGGGTACAAACTTCCATTTATGAGATAATTTCTGGAGATCTGGTGTGTAGCATGGTGACTATAATTAACAGTGCTGTATTAT
The DNA here is from genome assembly GCF_965194805.1 of Balaenoptera borealis. Classification (NCBI taxonomy): domain Eukaryota; kingdom Metazoa; phylum Chordata; class Mammalia; order Artiodactyla; family Balaenopteridae; genus Balaenoptera; species Balaenoptera borealis. The sequence goes on from NC_138868.1 coordinate 11,634,129, forward strand.
GTACTTGAAAGTTGCTAAGGAGTAGATCTTAAATGTTCTCACAACAATGCAAAAAGAAATATGTGATGTGATGGAGGTGATAACTAACCTTATTGTGGTAATCATTTTGCAATGTACATATGTATCAAATCATCACATTGTACACCTTAAACTTACACAACATTATATGTCAATCATATCTCAATAAAGGTGGGGAAAAAGAGAGATAACCACTCCCTTAGTGGTTCTGGTCAAGACTCTCCTCCCCTCAAATCATGATGGGACCTCCTGGTTAAATGAAGGGACTATTTTTCTCCCCAGATAACTGACAAAAATTCCAGGTAAAAGGGAACACATATGAAAAATCAAAACATTAATTTGTCCAAGATTCTCCAACATGTTAAAACAGCAGGACCAAAAAATGAAATGAAGTCTTTGATAACTGAAGCATTACTGCCAATAGACACAAACTAATGCTAGTACCATTTCTCCAAGTACAGATTCTACCTGCTCATCCCAAAGGACCAGCCTTCCCAAAGGGCTGAGCTAAAGAGGAGCGGGCCCTGAACACAGGGACCAGAGAGTTGGGAAGTCAAAGGAAGTATTGGTATTTACTTACAAAGTAAGTATTTGGTATTTTTGGATACCAAAAATAGACCAGGGATGACCTTTAAAAGAACAGTCAGGAACATAGGTAAATAAATGAGTTTAAACAACAGTGACTCTCTCCTAATATATACAGGGTTTTGCATATTCCAAGTTTAATGCCATTTTGAGTCTAACAAAACTTTCTCCATAGTTCTTGTCAGAAAGAGTTAGCCAGTCATTCCCAGGAATATGGCAGCTGACATCTAACACCATCCTCTCTTCAATGGCCAGTTCTAGTGCAATCTCCTTTAAGAACGCTATAAGCTTCCACTGAGAAGTATTCTCTGTCTTTTGTGAATCTCGTAGGCCTTAGGCAGAACATTTGATTTGCCACAGTCTTCTGTCTACATTTTTAGTCAGCATGTTATGATCCAATTCTTCTGATAATCCTAATTTCATACAGTGAGTCAAAATGTAGAAATGCTGCTTTATATTACATAGTAATATATACTATACACATCAGACTCTTAGGTTTAGGGATGGGATAAGGCTCAAGAAGAGGTGAGGATTGGGGATACGGTGACTGAATTCGTTTTCAATATCATTTGGTAATAAAAATGAGAAGAATAATTTATATTTTAAAGCATATCAAAATGGCTGCTTCAAAATGTCATGAATTCTATAGCATTGTAATTGCATATTTATGGGATAAGTTAGCTCTTTCTATGGGGCATGTGTTAGTTGTGTACGTGTTTTATTTTCCTTATTAGATTATGAGTGCTTAAACGACAGGAAATCTAAGCTCACAGTTGCTCAGAGAGTTAGTTGATCAAAATTAAGTGTATCGGTCAGGGTCCAAGCGGAAAAGTAGATTTGTTACAGGGATTCGACCTTATGCAATTGTGTGGCCTAGTTCAGCAGTTTCTGTAAGGCTGTTTCTTCCCATCTGGTGCTGAAGACTGAAGTACACAGGGAAGGTAGCTGGGAAAGGAACGTGAGAGGGAGAAAGAACAAGCTGAAACCCACAGTATAAGCTGAGGCTCACGGGGCCGGAGAAACTTTGTCAGTCCTACCGACCCTGACCTTGGTAGAATGGGTGTCCTGCAGAAATCAGGTTCCTTTGTTAAGGAGCCAAACACCCACACCTGGCCCAGGTGACAGACAAGCTGAAGGCAGATCTGGGGAGAGTGAAGCACTTGCCAGCCCAGCCCCTACCTTGGGTCGTGAGGTTAGCTGAAAAATGCCTGCTGCTTCAATTCTGCCCTCCAGGTCCTCCTTAGGAATCTCTCTGTGGCCCACCCTAGCTGGAAATGTACAGAGAAGGGAATTCTGAGAAATGTAGTTCAGTCTAGCTGAGGTGACACTCACCACGTTTGTTGAGATGACAGTGAGTTCTCAATAAATATTTATTGAGCGATTGCATAAGTGAATGACTGCATGGATGAATAAATCAATACTTAGGTTTCCAGACTAGTCACAAAAGTCTATTTCAATTATAATGAAGCCATACTAAGATACCGTTGAATAAAAATCAAGACCAGACTTTGGTAAGGAGAGCCTTTATTTGAAAGGATTATTTCAAGAGTGGGGAAAAGGAGTGCTGTAATAGAAAGAGGGTATTATTTCAACAGGAGAACTCTTAGACCATAACATCTACAAACACCTGAAAGGTCAGGCAGGAAATGGTTATTCTTCTATGGAAAGGAGTAAGCAAGGTTCATGGAGGATCATTCTGAATGCCCGTGTTGGCTCGGGCTGAGGGTAGGTCACAGTGCAGAGCCCTGTGTGGAGGAGAGAAGCTTGATTAATGTGCGCTCAAGCCTATAACTTTTGTTAAGACATCAGAACACTTTGTTCTGATGGCTCAGTGGGGATAAACAGTCAAGCTAACCATTTATGAAGGAAGAGTAAACAGGGCTACAAAGAACCCAGTTCTTCTGCCCATTTTTTAATTGGGTTGTCTGGGGGTGGGGTTGATGTTGAGTTGTATGAGCTGTTCATTTGTTGAAGATTGGGAATTTGAAGGCTTAGTAGCTGGACTTGTCATAGGTAACAGGGGGACATGGTGAGTCTTACTAAGCCAAACGGATGAAGGACAGTTCTTTGCAGGAAGACATTTCAAAAACACAAAGGGGACGGAGAGCTTTCTTTAGCAATTACTGTTTTCCAGGATAACAGGGCTTAGGTGTCTTTGTTTGTCTTGCAGCACTTCTCATCCCTTGGTTTTTGATCCTCTCTTTAGATTCAGGTACCTGCCAAGATGTTCCACTTACAAGGTCCACAACTGCTGCAGATGTTAGAGAAATCCTTGAGGAAGAGCCTCCCTGAGTCCTTAAAGGTGAGAGTGGAACATTCTTAGGGAAAAAAGGACTAGCAACAGCCTAAGAAAAAGGTGGGAAAGAGAACAAGCATTCACTGAGCACCTACTCTGTGCCAGACACTCACTCATCTTGCATCTCATTTAGTTTACATCATCTCTCTGCAAGGCAGGTACATCATGTCTGTAGAACCAAAGAGGAAACGGAGGCTCAGTTATATGACTTGACCAAGATCACAGCAATAGTGAGTGGCAATGCTATGATTTGAATCCACTATGTTCTTTGCTGTGTGATGACCCAAAAACTTTCCCTTGTGCCCTTTCAGCTCTTAGGTTATATAACACTGGAAGTTTGTCCAGAACTGGCAAAGTTAATGTGTAATTTATTCTTCCCAAACAATCAAGTGCCTGATGAAAAGTTAACCATTATGATACTTCTTTGTAATTAATAACTGGTCAATTTCTGTTTTTGTCAAACCCCAAAGGATTATTATGTTTAACTTGGGGTGAGACAGAAATTGTGTTTAAGAAGTGATCTTATACCATAGAGAAGTGTTTTTTCTTGCAATAATATATGTTGCAAAGGGACAAGGCTATTGCTAGACAGTGCCACTGCATTATGATAAAGGCATTAATTCATCAAGGAGACATAAGAAAGGCTGAAATGTATACACCCAACAACAAAGGCTCAAAGTACCTGAGACAAAAACTGATAGAACTGAAAGAAGAAATAGGGAAACACACAGGTATAAAGACTTCAACATTCCTCTCTCAGCAATTTGTAGAATAGGCAGAAAACCTTTAAATATATGTGAACTTATTACATATGAAATACAATGAACCAGCTACTAATTGGCATTTATAGAATACTTCCCTCAACCACAGCAGAGTACATATTATTTTCAATTGCAAGTGGAACATTTACCAAAGTAGACCATAATTTTAAAAATTTTAGAAGAATTGAAATCATACCAAGCATGTCCTTGAACAATATAGAACTAAATTCAAAATTTAAAAAAACCTGAAAGGTGTCTGGGAAATACCTGAATTTCTAGAAATTATACACTTCTAAATAAATCATGCTTAAAAATCACAAGGAAAATTAGGAAGTATTTTAGTTGAATGAAAATAAAAATACAACTTTTGAAAAGTTTTGGGATGCAACTAAAGCAGTGATAACTGGGAAATAGATAGCATTAAGTGCTTATAGTAAAAAAGAATAATGGTCTCAAATCAATGCTTTAAGTTTCTACCTTAAAAACTAGAAAAAAAAGAGTAAATTAACCTCAAAGCAAACACAATTAAGAAAATTATGAAAGATAAGAGCTGAAATCAATAAATTTGAGAGGAGAAAACAATTAAGAAAATCAATAAATCTAGGCTCTGGTTCAGTGAAAAAAACCAATAATGTTGGTAAAGTTCTAACCAAACTGACCAAGAAATAGAAGACACAAATTATAAATATCAGGAATAGAACAGGGAGCATTACTACAAACACAATAGACATTATAAAGATATTAGGATACACTATTTTCAATACTGAGCTCATAAATTTTGCAACGTATGTTCTGTGAAAAGCACAAATTACCAACGGTCACTGAAGAAGAAAAATGCAAACTATATTGTCCTATATCTATTGGAGAAATTGATTTTGTAATTTAAAACATTCCAACAAAGAAGACTCCATGCCCAGATGGTGTCAGTGGCAATTTCTACTACACATGTAAGGAAAAAATAATACCCCTTCTACACAAACTCTTGCAGAATAGAGTAGAGGAGAAAATACTTCCCAAATCATTTTATGAGTCCAGAATTACCCTGATACCAAAATCAGAAGTGGGTACCACAAGAGAAGAAAACTACAGAACAATATCCCTTGTGAACAGAGATTACCCTCAACAAAATACTATCAAGTCAAATCCATCAATATATCGAAAGGATAATACATCATAACCAAGGGGAGTTTATCCTGGAAATGCAAGGCAGGTTCAACATTCAAAAATCAATCAATGTAATTCACCATATCAACAGACTAAAAAAGAAAAACCATATGATCTTCTCTCAATAGATGCAGAAAAAAATATTTGACAAAATGTAATATTCCTCATAGAAATAAAGCTCTCAGCAAACTAGGAATTTCTTCAACCTGATAAAAAGCATACTGGAAAAATCTACATCTATCATCATACTAAATAGTGAAAGAGTGAATGTTCCTCCTAAGATCGGTAACAAGGCAAAGATATTCATTCTCACATTTCTATTCAACATGGTACTGGATATCTTAGTCAGTACAATAAGGCAGGAAAAAGAAATAAAAGACATATGTATTGGAAAGAAATAAATTAGTGTTTATTCACAGACGGTATGATTGTGTAATGTAAAAAACCCTAAGGAATCTACCAAAAAGCAACCCTAAAAAGCTCCTAGATATATAACTAAGTTTAGCAAAGGCTTTAAGGTGAATATCTATAATACAAAAATTGTTTTTCTATGTGCTAGCAATGAACAATTGGAATTAAAAATTAAAAATCAATACCTTTATAAGCACCCCTCCCAAAAAACCAACAAGAGACAACAACAACAAAAAACCTTAGGTATAAACTGTTAATTTACAAGGCTTGTCTCTAAAATAAATCTCATTTTCTTTTGTTGATGAATCACAGCTCTGGACTTCTCAGGGCAGCATGAATATGATGTATAATTCAGTATGGTTAATTACACTGATCATGCTGATGGGAAACCTGGAAGGAATAGCATCATATTACACATTTTTTTACCTTTTCCTGGTGCTCTGACACCTTGTATAGGGATCGTGTGTAGACTCAGCCATGAGTGCTTAGTGTAGCCCAGAGACGCTGATCCTTCTGACTGAGGTAGGGTAGGGAACTGTCGAAAGGAACAAGGTCAGTCTGACCCCACAAATTCATTGTTTTCTGGGTAACACTGCAAAAATTAAACATCTCTAAGTCTCAGTGCTCTTGCATGTAAAATGAGTAAAACCGGAAAGTAAATACTCTCGGGAGACATTCCTCAACCTTAAACAGGGTTATGATTACCTTGCGGAGCTGTTGGGAGGATTAAATAAAATATGATAAAATTTATAGCCAACACTTCTGGAACACTTACCAAATATCAGGAACTACACAAAGTGCTCGACATGAACTCAAAAGTCTAACTCAAAAGTCTTCTGTATTTTTTTGAGGAGGGGGAGTTACTAAATCAGTTAGGTGCTCTGTGGACTGAGATATTTTTATCTTGAGTGGCTGCTTTGAAAAGTTTTCCAGGTTAAATTGTTTTCTTCCATCTCTATAGGGTAGATCTCTGATGTTTGAATTGTTATTTACTTCTTGTGTTAAGTGGATCCCAACTTTTTGGAAAAAATTCTTGGCACTACTAGCCTTAGCCAGCTCTCTTGCGAGGCAAAGTAACCCACAATATGAGATCCTCGGTTTTAATGAGTAAATAATGGTTCTTTTCCTCTCTACTCAGTTGATTCTTTGATGACATAGTTTTTTTCCCATAAGCAGAAATCTAGAATATTTGTAGGAATGGTTCTTGTTACAAACGTATGACCTAAAACTCATTCTCATTCAATATTCACTAAAGTCTCAAGTGAGAGAAAAATTCGGGTATCATGGCCTGAGGACGGCCCATCTCTTTCTCAAAGTAGTGGAAACTGTTATAAATAGGTTTATCTCACATGTTAACCCCAATTCATTCAATTTGTAGTGGCTGCCTTCATCACTGTGTTCAGGCTTAGTGTTGCTACCATGTGCACAGAAATGTGATATATAAATGTCACTGGTTCCACACTCCAATGTTTAAAAAATGTATTTTTATTATTTTTTATTTTCCCTAAAACTGCATTTAATTTCTATATTGAGCCCCTGCTGATGGCAGAAATTTAATAATTTTATTAAAAAACAGTAAAGTCAAAGTTTGCCTCCCCCTCTTTCCCCTTAGTCTGACATAAACATTTCATGGCAAAGGTAGGGAGGCACAGGGTGAGGTGTGGTCCTTTGTCACTGAAATGTTCACCATTCCATTGGTCCCTGGTCTTTGGCATCCTTCCATACCATCTGCTGAGGCCTCATGTTTCCAATGCATTTAGGTCCTGAGGTCTGCCCTAGTATGTACTACTGTTTTTCCCCTCCCCACAACCGCAGGGTCCATTCTAGTTTGGAGAATCTCTCTTTCTCAGCCTCTTCAGTGTTTTGAGGGCACCAATGTTTGAACCGATGCTTGTAGTAAAGATTAAACAGATTGCCCAATATGTGATGTTCTTGGACCTTGGTCACCAAAGCTTGTGTTCTTAATACTATGCTCTGTCTCTACTTATTAAGTAGGCAGGAGTTCATTTAACCTTTCTGGAAGGTAATTTGGAGTTGTGTGTAAGAAAGAAAATCTTTAAACTGCAGTTGACGTTTGATCTAGAAATTCCCCTTCTAGAATTTGTAATATCAGGCATATTTGCAAAGATTTATGCAAAAAAAAAAGTTCATTGAAGAAAAAACTGTTAAAAATTAGAAAACACTGAAATGACCAGCAATAAGAGATAGTAAAATTGAATTAGAGTCCTTCCATATAATGGCTATTATGCTGTCATTAAAAATGACTATGTAGATTTGTGTTTACTGACATGGAAATACGCTCATAGTATAGTGTGTATGTGTATGTATGGGGGGGAATAGATGTTAAATTAATATGTATTAGGTAATTTCATGTTTAAAAACTATGTGTAAATAAACGGAATAAAATGGAAAGAGAACACTAAATTCTACAATGTGATAGTAGATGATTTTTAATTTATTCATTTTATTTATCTGGATTTTAAAATATAGTCATATAATATTCTCATTGTTTGACCCCAAAATCTATTTCCATTTGGAGTAATAAAGTAGAACCTGAAGATTGAACTGAATGCCCTATTAGGTACTTACCCTCATTTCATAGAAACAGACTTTGAACTGATCAAACGCAAGGCACTTTGCCATCCCTTCCTAATAAGCTGACCTTCTCTCACTTTGTCGGGATACTGCAGGTTTATGGGACTGTCTTCCACATGAACCAGGGAAACCCTTTCAAGCTAAAGGCCCTGGTGGACAGGTGGCCTGATTTCAATACAGTGGTTATCCGCCCTCAGGAGCAGGTAAGGTGCCAGATGTGGAATGAATATGCATCTATGTTTGCATTTGCTATGAACCTACCATGTACCTTGCAATGTGGTAGACCCTGGGGATACCAAAATGAATTGCAGTGATAGTGAACAAGTCCTTGTCCTCAAGAACTTCACAGCCTGGAGGGAAACACAGACAAGCAGATAAATTACAACATGCTTTGAAAATGTACAAAAACATACGAGATACAGAAGTAGCACTGACCAAGAGATGATTGAAACTATGGATGTCAGGGGATGCAGGGAGAGGATTAGAGAGCTTTCATGACAGACATTTCACCAAAACTGAATTTTGAAGAATAATAGGTTTTTGACAGGTTGACAAGAGCAGAGATTGCATTCTAAGCAGAGAAAATAACACCCAAAAATATGTGAAGTTAAACATGAATAATGTTAAGGAAATATAAAGAACAAATTACAATGCTTGTATTTGGGAATATATTTTCAGTACCAGACTTTTAAAAATCACTCAAACTAAGTGGTTAATCTGTTTCAAATATAAATATGTTCGCAAGCATATTGCAAATATAAAATAAAAATTCATCTCATCGTATTTTGATATAAATTATTTACAAGTAAAATTTAAATGTATAGTGACTTTAAAAAAGCAAATTAAACAGAATACAAAAGTAAAGATAATTTAATTATTGAAATCTAAAAATGGAATAATATTCGCTTTTATATGCAACCTTTAAAACAGAGATTGTGGGACTTCCCTGGTGGTGCAGTGGTTAAGAATCCACCTGCCAATGGCAGGGGACACGGGTTCGAGCCCTGGTCCAGGAAGATCCCACATGCTGCGGAGCAACTAAGCCCGTGCGCCACAACTACTGAGCCTGTGCTCTAGAGCCCATGAGCCACAACTACTGAGCCCTCATGCCACAACTACTGAAGCCCGCGCACCTAGAGCTCGTGCTCCTTAACAAGAGAAGCCACCACAATAAGAAGTCTGCGCACCACAATGAAGAGTAGCCCTCGCTCGCTGCAACTAGAGAAAAGCCTGCGCACAGCAGCAAAGACCCAATGCAGCCAAAAATAAATAAATTAATTAATTTAAAAAAAAACAAAACAAAACAGAGATTGTTGGTGGTATTAATGCTGAGGGCATTTCTGTACAACAGCTTCCAGCTGTTCTACCCTTGTTGGGTAGTTGTTCTCTCCTTCCTTTGCCTTCAAAATAAATCTCATCCTTTATTTGTTAATTTTGAGGAGATGTTGTTGAGCAAATTTTGCATTTCAGTTTTGTTGGGAATATGAATTATTTTTTAAACAATAGTGCATTGTGGTTTACATTTTAAAGACATCATGTGTCTTCACTCTGTATAGCTTTATCACATGTGAGAATTCTAATACAAAGTTACCTGTGTCAATTTCAATATTGTCTTCATAATCCATTTGTTCTGAGACTCTTTGAAACAGAGTAACATTTACTCTTGTAATGGAAACTTGTCTTTGACAAAAATTCCTTCCTTCTCCTGAGGATTACAGAATTACTGAAGAATGCTTTGTAAACTGGTATGTGTTTGGCTGATTTGAAATTGTAATGTAACATATAAATACCTAGTTCATCAAGTTTTTCTTACTCATAAGTGGAATAATTCATTAAATCCTTTACTTAGTCTTATGATATAAATGATTCAGGAATGATGATAGTACATCAAGAAGAATATCAATATTTAGGTTTGTAAAATATCACTGTATAATGAAATACCAAGCACAAGTATTCCAATCACTGGGTATAATCAATTTGATTTATTTATATTACCCAACCAAACAGGAGATGGCAGATGACTTTGATCACTACACCAACAGCTACCAAATCTATTCTAAGGACCTCAAGAACTGTCAAGACTCCCTTAGCACATCAGACGTCATCAACTGGAAACAACATTTGCAGATCCAAAGTATGGAAGGGATCTGGGATGTGTGATGGCTGCTAGGACTGCTTATATCTATATACCTGTAGGGCCGCTTTTTATCCTGAGTACATTCCCCTACAACCTTTATTTCCTTTTACCAAACTCCAGACACTCAGCTGATGTTCATTCCCTATATCAGCTGCCACCATCTCTTCAGTGGAGTTGAATTCAAACATTGCAAACTCTAAGGTTCTTTTAAGAACGTGTGAGTGATGCAAGTTCTCGTTACCGGAGGATTCATGATATATTTTTCAGACATATTCAGGATCCCTTAGGGTGATTGGATGTGACAGCAGAGCTCCCCCTCTGGCCTTCCATTCCTAGAATTAGAATGATAAGTCCTTGTGCCACTGAGCACCACCCCAGTCACAAGAACACCTGTCATTGTTGGAGTCAGACTCCCTTGGGTGACATCCTTGCTCTGCCTGTTACTTGTTTTGTGATCTTGAGCAAGTGTTGTAACTTAACTATTATTCAGTTCCCTCACATATAAAAAATGAAGATAATAAAAGTACCTAAAACATAAGGTTAATGTAAGCATTAAATGTGGTATCAGACCAATACCTGGGCATGTAGTATGTGAACATGCAAGGTTGCCTACTGTTTTCTAAATACCAATTCTCCTCGATTTCACAGTACTATAGTCAGGATTTCTAGTATCTCTGTATTGCAGAAGAGAAAACATGCTTAGGTAGTGACATGGCCATGGTCACATGGTCATTTGAAATAGCAGAGGCAACATTGTCTGACTTTAAGTCCTGCATAGCTTCTGTTGGGAAGCTTCGTGAAGCATCTAAATGGACAATTGCTTCTCTCCTAACTTTATCCCTCTCTAGGTTCACAGTCCAGTCTGGATGAGGTGATACGGAATCTTGCAACCACTAAATTCGTTAAGGTCAAGCAAACACAATGCATTCTCTATATGATGTCTGAGACAGCGAGGAAACTTCTTCCTTCCCTGCCGGAGACAAAGAACTTACCTGCTGGATATGGCAGACCCAAAGCCATGTGAGTTTGAAAAAAGACACTCTGCACTATTCACATCTTTCACTATTGAAGTAGCCTCCCAACTTCTCTCCTTATATTCACTCTTGTCTCCCTACAATCCATTTCCAGGGTGATTGCTTTTAGTATGTAATGTGGATTATGTCCATTCACCCGCAAAGAAGCCATTGAGGTTTCTCAGCATACTTTTAATAAAACCAAACTCCTTCATGGACTTTCAAGGTCCTGTAAGACCTGGAACCCATCACCTTTTGGACTTCATTCTGTCCCTCTAGCTAACTCCCACCAGCAGCTCTGGCCATCTTTCTGCAGCTCGATCTCATACATTCATACATGTATTTGCACTTTGTCTGCCTACAATGTCCTTTCCTCTGATCTTCATATATTTGCCTCTTTCTTGCCATTCATACTCTCAAATGTAATTTCCTCAGAGAGTTCTTCTCAGAGAACCCTGTCTAAAACCACCGCTTCCCATAAGTCTTCAACTGCAAAACCCAATTTTTATTCTTTATTGCATTTATCATTATCTGAAATCAGCCTGTTTGTGTATGTATTGACCTGTTTGTTCTTTGACCCTCTCCCCTACAACATTTCAAACTCCACAAGTGCAGCGACCTTCTTTATGTTGTTCACTGATAGATCCTCAATAACCAGACTGAACACATAGCAGATGCTTGAAAAATACGCATTTAATGAATTCACAGAGCAAAAGTTTTCCAGTAAAAAGAATTTAAACAGGGGGCTTCCCTGGTGGCACAGTGGTTAAGAATCCGCCTGCCAATGCAGGGGACACGGGTTCGAGCCCTGGTCTGGGAAGATCCCACATGCCGCGGAGCAGCTGGGCCCATGAGCCACAATTACTGAGCCTGTGCGTCTGGAGCCTGTGCTCCGCAGCAAGAGAGGCTGCGATAGTGAGAGGCCTGCGCACTGCGATGAAGAGTGGCCCCCACTTGCCACAACTGGAGAAAGCCCTCGCACAGAAACGAGGACCCAACACAGCCATAAATAAATAAATAAATAAAATTTAAGAAAATATATAAAAAGTGAAAAAGGCAGATGTTTAAAAAAAAAAAAAGAATTTAAACAAATTATATATTTTCCCCCATTGATGTCCAGTCTAACACTGAATAGAACTGAACACTGATGGTGCAGATTTGAGCTGGAGATGCCCAATCCTATGACCCTCTGTGTGTTAATATACCTGGAAAAGCTTTATTCACATTTGTATCACACATGACACCTGAAAAGCACCTGCACATCTATAATCTCATTTGATTCTCCTGTCCACCCCATGAGCTAGACAAGGTAGAAGATATTATCCCTAGTTTCCTGACAGAAAATAGGCTCAGATAATGAAACAGCTTGTTCAGGTCACATGGATGGTTAAGGGCATAATGGGCTTGAGTCTAGATCTCCTAGTTCCACATGGTGGGCTCTTTCTAGGACACCCCCCGAAGCCTCTTTACAGCCTGCAGATACCTTCAGATTCAGTGTTCTGTACTTCGGGGGTCGCCTGCATGCCACATCACTCCCCCTCTCTGGACTTCAGTTCCCACAGTGGCCAAGGACCCTCTGACGCCAACATTCTAAGATTCCATGATTCTATGCTCTGGCTTTATATACAGCTTACTAGCATGTGCTTTGGGGCACTTGCCTATTTTCTGTTTACCTATTTTTCTTATCTGTAAAATGGGGGTGATATCAATTCCCTCATATTAAGGGGAGAGTCACTGCATTGCTGAAAGGACCGATACTTAATTTTTATGTACTTCTTATTGTTTATGGGCACAAGTCCTAGGTACTCATGTAATTGCTCTTATATCAGTATTTGAGGAAGGTACTATTAACATCCCCACTTTATAAAGAAGAAATGGAGGCAGAGAGACATTATGTTGCCTGCTCGAGATCACACAACTAGCCAGATTATGAATCCCGGTGGTCTGGTTGCAGAATCTATACCTTTACCTGTGCTCTCATTTGCATTGTCTGAAGACAATTTGGGGGCAAACAAATATAATACTCCACAGTATGTGTGATTTATGGACTGTTCTTTTTCCTTCTTCTCAATAGTAACCAAGAGATGTTTAAACTCTCATCCCTGGATCCTATCCATGCTGCCATGGTGAATAAATTCTGGCATTTCGGTGGCAATGAGAGGAGCCAGCGATTCATCGAGCGCTGTATCCGGACCTTCCCCACCTTCTGCCTGCTGGGGCCTGAGGGGACCCCTGTGTCCTGGTCCCTGATGGACCAGACAGGAGAGGTGCGGATGGGGGCCACCCTGCCTGAGTACCGGGGCCAGGGTCTCGTCTCCCATATGTTGTTTGTCCACGCCCACACTCTGGACAAACTCGGCTTCCCCGTATATAACCATACAGACAGAGCCAACAAAATCGTACAGAAAATTAGTCACAATCTGCAACATATCCCCATGCCCTGTGATTGGAACCAGTGGAACTGTGTGCCTCTGTGAAGCAGCCACGAACCCAAGACAGTGCTGGGTGGGCTGGTCATGTGGCAAGAGATGCTGAGCAGGGGGCAGAAAGAAAGAATAAACTGTAATCAGCAGTAAAGCAGTGTGTGTTGTTTGGGCTCTGGGGAAGCAGCGTGAGTGGTCAACAGAACCACCAGAGTCCCTACTCCCAAATCACTCATGAATTTCCCTTTGGGTCCAGCAGACCTTCCTATTTCCTTCACGTTCCAACCCTGGCAACCACCATTCTATTCTGTGTTTCTGTGAGTTCAACTTTTTTTTTTTTGAAGATCCCACGTATAAGTGATATCATGCAGGATTTCTGTTTCTGTCTGGTTTATTTTACTGGTTCACAATTTTCTTCTAATACATATGGCCAGTAAGGAAACTATCCATAATCAATAAGGAATAAATGCAACCCACTGTTCTAGTGGTGCCATTATTCTTCTTTCCAGCACCATCACATCTATCTCTATTTAGAACGTGTACAAGGAATGCAGAGCAAGACAACTTAAGTCCTATAGCTTGTCATATCACAACAGCAGGACAATTTAACATCTTGTTTTCCAGAAACAGTACACATGCAAAAAGAAAATTGTTATTTAACAATAACTGTTAAAATGTATGTGGCAGAGATACTTTAAATTTGAGGTAAATCAGGAAAAATCTATAAAATTGGATCAAATTTGTGGGATTTTTATCACACATAACATTTGTACATTCTGTGAACTAGGTTAAATCTATAAATATTGAATATGACTTTTTTTTCTAAATTGACAAGATTAAAAAAATTGGCATGTTATCAACTTGTTTCAAGTTGCAGGATGAATATGAATTACTTGTATTACAAGTATGTATTACTTGTATTACAAGACTACTCTAGGTAGAAAGGGATACTTCAAATGTAATGTTCTTTTGTGTGTAAAGAGGAGTTTTACAATTAATATCAGCCATTATTCTCATACCAAGCTGTAGGACATTTTATACAATTTAATAAAGGAATTTACATATTGAAAACCCTCCAACTAACATTGTATGCTATGCACTAATGTGCTGTGCGGTTTCAGAAAATTAAAGCTTCGAAAATGTTCAGGAAGACGACTTTACTCTCAACTTTCTCTTGTAGTACAATCCACCCTTCTAAGAGTTCAGAAAGGAAACAAAAAAAATGTTGCATTGTCATCAAATAAATTTTTAAGATAATGAATTTTTTGTCTTCCTCAAAAAGGAATTTGAGAATAGGATATAATAGTGCATTGTGTACTAATCTATAGTGGTATGTATCTATATATTTATGTATATATATATTTTTCCTTCAAGACACAGGAATTTTAAAAAATTCTCACATCTCATTAAAGCCATGAAACAACAAAATTCTCACATCTCTAATGAATTAGTGTAATCATAGGTATGATTATCAGAGAAGAAAGACACTGAGGATGTACCAGTGGTAGAAAAAAAATAAGAATTCTCCAAGCTGATACATCAAGGTAGAAGCACTTCCTTATTTTGGGAGATGACCTGAAATTCTGTTGGTCTAAGACAGCACTTCTATATGACATCTGCAATCATCATCGCATCACTGGAATTTTCTGAATACTGACAACATAAAACAGCACAGATTCTAGTAATAAATTATATTAGCTGCTTATTTTTACCTGAAAAGGGCTTTATTTTACTTAAATTTTGAAGGGTATTTTCACTGGGATGTAGAATTTTATCAATGTTTTTCCTGAAGCGCTTTTTACGATGCTGTTCCAGTGCATTCGAACTTTGTAGTGATGAGAAGTCAACTGCAATTCTTATTATTCCAGGAAGAAAATGTGTCTTTTATGTCTCTGACTGCTTTGTCCCCCCACTTTTTAATTTTACGTATTTATTTTATTGTGGTTGAAAATTATGAGATCTTAACAGATATGTAAGTGTACAGCACAGTATTGTTCTCTATGAGCACAGCAGACCTCTAGGACTTTTTCATCTTACAAAATGGATACTTTATACTCATGATAAGCAACTCATCATCTTTCCCTCTCCCCAGCTCCTGGTAACTACCACTCCACTTTTTGCTTGTATGCATATCATTACTTTAGATACCTCATGTAAGTGGAATCATGCACTATTCGTCCTTCTGTGACTAGCTTATTTCACTTAGCATAAAGTCCTCAAGTTTCATTCATGTTGTCATATATTGCAGCATTTCCATCTTTTTTAAGGCTGAATAATATTCCATTCTATGTATGTACCACATTTTCTTTATCCATTGGTCTGTCCACGGACATTTAGGTTGCTTCCACATCTTGGCTACTGTAAATAATGTTGCAATGAACATGGGAGTGCAGATAGTTATTCAAGATCCTGAGTTCAACTCCTTTGTCTATATACCCAGAAGTGGAACTGCCGGATCACATGGTAGTTCTAGTTTTAATTTTTGGAGGAACTGTTATACTGTTTTTCACAGCGTCTGCACCATTTTACATTGCTACCAACGGTGCACAAGTGGCTGAATTTCTCTACATCCTTGCGAACGATTTTTAGTTTTTGCTTTTGGGAAAAGCTGGAATTTGGGGGGTTTGCCTTGCTCACTCTGCATTAAGCTGGGGAGGAGGGGCTATTACCAGTGAGTGTGCACTAGTTCAAACCATCACCTTTGTTCTCAGTGGTTCCTAACATGGGGCTCTTTCCTCTCAACACTCAGACTCAGGCAAGATGGAAAAATAAGTCCCTCAGGCTAGACCATTGCATGTCCGGTCCAGTCCTCTCATCTTCCCTGGGACAAGCTGGGAGTTGGGGTCTTCCTCCCAGCATGAAGTGCTGTGCTGCAGGGCTTGGGGGAGTATGGTAAGAAGGTACCACATATTTCCCTAGTGGCTTCAATACTGCTGGTTTCATGCCCACCTGGTGTGCAGGAGCCTCTCAAGTGGTCTCTGGATTTCTCACAAGGGGAATTGAGCTGTGTATTATTTTTATTTTTTTATTTTTAAAAAAAAAATTTTTTTTTTATAGCTACTTTTTTTATTTTTATTTATTTATTTATTTTTGGCTGTGCTGGGTCTTCGGTTCGTGCGAGGGCTTTCTCTAGTTGCGGCAAGTGGGGGCCACTCTTCATCGCGGTGCGGGGACTGCTCTTCATTGCGGTGCGCGGGCCTTTCACTATCGCGGCCCCTCCCGTTGCGGGGCACAGGCTCCAGACGCGCAGGCTCAGTAGTTGTGGCTCACGGGCCCAGCTGCTCCGTGGCATGTGGGATCTTCCCCGACCAGGGCTCGAACCCGTGTCCCCTGCATTAGCAGGCAGATTCTCAACCACTGCGCCACCAGGGAAGCCCCTGAGCTGTGTATTATTTTTAAATTGGTGTGCCTAGCGTTTGGAGAGTGTAGGGTTTCCTATTATGCCATTTTACTGACTCTGACTGCTTTTATGACTTTCCTTTTATCTTTGCCTTTCAGAAATTTAATTATCATATTTCTAGGATTGTTTTACTCTGTGTTTAAACTTAAGGTTTATTGAGATCCTTGGTTGTGTAGGTAGATATTTTAAACCAAATTTGCAATTTTGGGGCCATTAAAAAATGTTTTGTTCCTCTCTCTCTCTCTCTTTTTTCTCCTTCTGGGACTGCAATTATACATCTGTTAGATAATTTGATACAATGTCACTGGGGATCTAGCCTTATTTTATTCAGAATTTTGAATATTAGAACCAGAATTAGCTAAATTATCAGACATTCACGAACTCCACTGGCCTCATGAGTATGGCTGGGCCTAGGGCCCTAAGGAAAGAATTATTGCCACTAAACATTTTTATGCACATTAGCACATGCATATTGCATTGTATTAGATAATTTTTCATTGATTTAATATAACATTTCCATATGCTTACCATGTACCAGGAACTTAAGCTATTATTGTCTAAGCAATTATAACTCTGCATATCTAAATTAAGAAAAGATATGATCTTATTTCTGCTTCTACCTAGGATTTAGAAAGCGGAGAAAGCTTTGTCCCCACACTAATGATGAGAAAAGGCTGGATAGACTACAAGATCATATATTTTCTGGGACTCGTTAGGGGTCAGTCGGCACAGGGAAACCCACTAGCCTGAATTACACTTACGGACGGGCCCTTCTTAGATAAGAGTACTATTATTTACTCCTTATTGTAGATACAAGACACAGAGACGTGGAAAGATCAACTAATCAGTCCAAGATCACAGTAGGTAAGAGGTGCAGTCATGATCTCAACCCTGTTAGTTCGGCCCCATCTTGCTCATCTGAGCCCCTCTGCTATGCTGCTTCTGTCGTCATTGGCAGCCCTAACCCAGCACCCAGAGAAACACTCCCACGAAGACTGACACCAGTGCTCCTGAACCTTTTCCCTTGTACCTGACCCCAAAGTGTGTGAGAAGATTTATGTCTGCTATCTTGTGTAACACAGCAAAGATAATAACCACAGAGTCAAGGAAGTGTCGCCGGCAAATCCCATTAACAATTCCCAGGGAGTGTGTACATGTCCATCCTAAACTCCCAATCTATCCCTGCCCCCTCCCACCCTTCTGCTATATTTAAAATAGATAACCAACAAGGATCTACTGCATAGCACAGGGAACTCTACTCAATAGTCTGTAATAACCTATATGGGAAAGGAATTTGAAAAAGAGTAGATACGTGTATGTGTATAAGTGAATCACTTTGCTGCACACCTGAAACTAACACAGCATTGTTAATCAACTATGCTCCAATATAAAATAAAAATTCAAAAAAAACCAAAACCAGTTCCCGGGGAAAACAAATAGAATCTGGGTAATAAAATCAAGTCTAATCTTTCTCTTTTCTTTTGTGCTTCATCTGGTTTCATTTGCTCACAGGGTGCCTCGTGCAGAGGGCTCACACCCGGCGCTTCAGGCCACAGTTCCTGGTGTAAATGGCTGCACGGACACTTCAGCTCTGAGGGCCGTGTGCAGAAGCACCACCCACAAGGCCAAGATTCAAGATGGTGGCAGTGGCAGAGGGCCGTGTGCACAGACCCTGCACCCGACACTGCCATCTGGAGCCCTGAGCAATACGCCTGCCCCAGACCCTGGAGAACTCCACACCCACCCTGCCAAGGAGAGAACCCTATAAAGCAGCCCTGCCCACCGCCTGTCAGGGAGAGTGTGTGTTCTAGAGCCAGAACTTGCGCCTCTCCATTCCCTGATGGGAGAATAAAGCTCTCCTTTGCTTCTAAGCTGGACTAGTTCTCATTTTATTGGTGGGAGTGACGCCAGGCAGGAGGACCCTTCTTGGGGACCCATTGGAGAGGGTTGGTAACAGAAGAGCAGAGAAAACCCTTGGTTACCTGGCATGACAACACTATTTTTTTTCCAGCTGGGAAAACATTCCAGAGAGGTTAAGAGAGTAGTTTAAGGTTAAAGGGTAATAGAGGCTCTTGAATATTCTGACTGAGTGAGTGTAAGGGCTGAAAGAGACAGAGGACCAGGGGTCTGGGTTCAGGTGGGAGAGAGAAGGACCCCACTCTTGTGTTGTAGATAGTCTTTGCAGGATATGGACTCTACTGGGGCCAAGGGGTCCACTAGGCTGATTCCTCCCCCACCCCACCCACTTTCCCCTTCGTTAACCATAAGTTTGTTTTCTATGTCTGTGGGTCTATTTTTGTTTTGTTTTGTAAATAAGTTCATTTGTGTCTTTGTTTTTTCAGATTCTACATATAATCAATATCATTTGATATTTGTCTTTCTCTGTCTGGCTTACTTCACTTAGTATGATAATCTCTAGATCCATCCATGTTGCTGTAAATGGCATTATTTCATTCTTTTTAATGAATATTATTTTATATATACATACATACATGTATATGTTTGTATATACATACCACATCTTCTTCATCCATTCATCTTTCGATGGACACTTAGATTGCTTCCATGTCTTGCCTATTGTAAATAGTGCTGTTATGAACATTGGGGTGCATGTTTCTTTTCAAATTACAGTTTTTGTCTTTTCCGGATATATACCCAGGAGTGAGATTGTAGGATCATATGGTAACTCTATTTTTGTTTTTTTTAAGGAACCTCCATACTGTTCTCCATAGTGGCTGTACCGACTTACATTCCCACCAACAGTGTAGGAGGGTTCCTTTTTCTGCACACCCTCTCCAACATTTATCATTTGTAGACTTTTTGATGATGGCCATTCTGAGACAGAACAGTTTCAATGGCCTTTAGCCTTGGAGAAAGAGTAATGAATAATTATAACAACTTCAACCCCAGGAGACAAGATGGAGAATTAATATTCGAGGAGGACAGAGGTGAACATGTGTAAACTTGTGCTGTGCTGGTCTATGGACTGAAGGAGCACACAAAGTTTTTCAATTTTCTGGACACTAGGCAACCCTGCCCCTGCTCCTCTGATTAGAGTGACTCCTCCCCTCCACTAACCTGCTGAACAAGGATAAGAGTGATGAGGTGGAGGACCCAGATAGTGTCAACCTTCCCTCCCTGGTCATTTCACAGAGTGGGCTCTCTTTTCTATGAACCCTCCTTTCTCTTCTGAGAATGGTAGAACAAGTGTTCATGTGGGGTACTGGGCACTTTGGAGGGAAAGCCTCTGGGTTTAAATTCTATCCAGTTCAGCCACACTGAACCTCAGTTTCCTTCTCTATAAAAGTGAGACTAAGAAGTGCCCGAGTTAAATCATTGTGGGGATGTTTAACTGGAGCCTCAGAATGGGCAGGGGAGAGGACACAGATTATCCTAAAAAAGCGAGGATCCTAAGAGCTTTAGTCACCCTGTGCAAATGATTTTCTGTACTGCGTACGTGTAGGAAGAAAAGTCAGATTCTGCAAACCAGACCTGAACCATATCTTTCCTAATATCTTTCTCTTATTGCAGGTACTTGAGAATGGGAAGGGGAGGAGAAAGGTATTGCCTATACAGTGTGACCCTTCCAGTATCTGGCTTGTTGGCTTCACATAGCTTGGTTATCAGAGTAATGACAGGGCCTGCGGGGCAAAGAGCAGCCTGGCGTTTCAGAAAGAGAAGCTCAGATGGCACACTGGCAGCCTCCCAGCCTTGCAAAACCAGCTCCCTCAACATGAGACCCAGAGAGCAAGGGATAGATTTCATGAGAGCTAACACCCAACTTTTTGCCTAGTGCAAGGTCCACATGACAAGCCTCAGCTCGGCAATTTGTGAAGAAAACGTACCTAAAAGCACTCTGCAAGACCTGCTTAACTGTCTGCGCCAGAGGGAAATTTCATGATCTAAAGGTCTCTCCTCTTCATTTGTTCCTGCAAAGATTGGTGTGAAGACAGCTTTCCAGGTGAGAACTCATGCCAAAAAAAAAAAAAAAAAAAGATAATCATTGTTTTGTGACATCCTCTCCACTTACATGAGACAAATCAAAATGCTCATACTTTGTTCTGCTCAGAATACGATGACAAATATACCTAAGGAAAAGGAATAACTTCAACTTAAGAAACGTGTATCTGGCACCTATTCTGTAAAAGACAACTTGTTAGGCACTATGAAAAATTCTTGCAGTTTTTGGATCTGAACTAATAAAGGAATGAGGAAAGATCTGGGCATTTTCTGGCAGTGGGGTGGTGGTGGATGGAGCACTTAATGCGTGAAAGCACTCTAAACAGCAACCTGTTGAATCCTTCTGGTTATATTTTAAAGTAGGCAGTTTTTTGTCTCCATGAATGATAAGAAGATTGCTGTACTTAAAGTCAGAGAGGAAATGAGTAGCTGAGTAAGGACAAGAATACAGACCAGACCTATTATTTATTTAAATCGTATAATAAACAAACTTACTTTAAAGTTTTCACCTATATTGCTACTACCACAATCTATCTTTTTATTTGTCTGTGTTCTCTTATAAATTTATGCTTATGTATGTGGTATATGAACTGTTTTAGGCCCTACATTTTCTCATTTTATTTCAATCCTTTCCCATGTGTCCCTATGTGTAGGAATTATGCTAATATCATGGAGTTGCACCATAGTTTATATTTCCTTCCCCTAATGTTGAACACTGGGATTTTGTTCAGTCCTTGCTTATCTTTGTGTAGCTTTATCAGATTCTGCTGAGAGCTTTTTTCTTCTTTTGAATTGTTTTCTTTGGATTAATTTCTTCTCTGGGAAAAACTAGGTCCAAGGTTCTGAATTTTACTCCCAAGGACATTGCCTGTTGCCCAATTCTGCCACCTCACAGTGAGTGTGTCCAATGTCCTGGAGAATCACAGTCTCAGTTGTTCTCAATCTACCTTATTTATGAGGCACCATGCTTGGTTGTTGGTTTGTGTGTGCATTCTTGGAGGGTGGTTCCAAACCCTATACTTTTCAGGAAACATGGTAATATTACACCCCACAGATATTTTAATTTTGTTGAAGTATAGTTGATTTACAGTGTTGTGTTAATTTCTACTGTACAGCAAAATGATTCAGTTACATATACATATATATATGTTTTATAAATATATATATATATATATATTCCTTTTCATATTCTTTTCCATTATGTTTTATCACAGGATATTGAATACAGTTCTGTGTGCTATACAGTAAGACCTTGTTGTTTATCCATCCTATATATAATAGTTTTCATCTGCTAATTCCAAACTTGCATTCTATCCCTCCACCACCCCCCTCCCCCGCTTGGCAAACACAAATCTGTTCTCTATGTCTGTGAATCTGTTTCTCTTTCGTAGATATGTTCATTTGTGTCATATTTCAGATTGCACACTTGGGCGATATCATATGGCATTTGTCTTTCTCTTTCTGACTTACTTCACTTAGTATGATAATTTCTATGTCCATCCATGTTGCTGCAAATGGTATTATTCCGTTCTTTTTTATGACTGAGTAATATTCCGTTGTATTATATATATATATATATATATATATATATATATATATATATATGTCACATCTTCTTTATTCATTCTTCTGTCGATGGACATTTAGGTTGTTTCCATATTTTGGCTATTTTAAATAGTGCTGCTATGAACATAGGGGTGCATGTATCTTTTCAAATTACAATTTTGTCTGAGTATGTGCCCAGGAGTGGGATTGCTGGATCATATGGCAACTCTATTTTTAGTTTTTTGGGGAACCTCCATACTGTTTTCCATAGTGGCTGCACCAGTTTACATTCCCACCAACAGTGTAGGAGGGCTCCCTTTTCTCCACACCCTCTCCAACATTTATTATTTGTAGACTTTTTAACGATGGCCATTCTGACTTCACCCCACAGATTTGACATTCATCTTTACGTTGCAACTCATACTCCTTCTGAGTTGCCTCTAGATAAAAGATAAGATTGGCCTCAGGAATGCTATACTTTTTACAGTCTTAAGATCCTCTGGATTCAATTCTATCTACTCTCTTGAATAAACGATCCAGTGATGTCTGGGTAGTAGCTCTTTGTTTTTCTTGTCATAGATGACACGATAGCACTGGATTGCGTTCTGAATGGCTGCTGCAACTTTCGTGTACCATTCTACATTCGGGACCTGTGCCTCAAAAACTAACAGTGCCTCCTCAAATAAAGAAGATCCCCTTGTCATTTCCTACGTCGTGAATCTCTTCAGTTCTTCAGTTACTTCTTCCTCTTGTCTCTCTTCATCCTTTCTCTGGGCCTCCAATTCCATCAGGTCTTCATTAGTAAGCTCCTCATGTTGGGCAGCAAGGAATTCAATGAAGTTGTCTTATTGCAGATCTAGCTCCACCTTCTCGCTGAGGGTCACTAAGTTGCTGAAGACCTCTTTGGACTCCTCATCCACCTTCTCAAATCCACAAAAGTCGTGAGCAAACTGCAGGCAAAGGTTCTTCCCAACCCCATTCATGGTGATGGCTGTAACCTCACAACAAGCAAAGTCAATGTTTTTATGGCCTTGTAGATGTTACCATCCTTCCAAAATTGTCGCAAGATTGTTCCTGATTCATCACTCGCCTTTACTGCCAGGTGAAAAGTGTGACATAAATAATATTTCTTAAAAGTCACTATAATTGAGACTTCCCGGGTGGTCTAGTGGTTAAGACTCTGCATCCCAATGCAGGGGGCCCAGTTTCGATCCCTGGTCAGGGAACTAGATCCCACATGCCGCAGTGAAGATCCCGCACTCGGCAATGAAGATCCCGCGTGCCGCAACTAAGACCCGGTGCAGCCAAATAAATAAATAAATGAATATTAAAAAACAAAAGTCGTTACAACTCCCTGGTCCATAGGTTGGATGAGTGACGCACGTTCGCATCTTTGAAAGTTCAAAACTTGAAATTTCATATATAAGGGACTTATTGTATTCCACCTTGGCCAAAAACAGAAATGCCCTTGCTATTCTAAAATCACAAATTTACCCAGTTCTGGCCTGGAGCATGTCATCTCAGGCATGGTGGGTTTTAATACAACACCTTCTCAGAATACCTCTTCGGCGTCTTCATTAAAAAGTAACTTGGGGCTTCCCTGGTGGCGCGGTGGTTGAGAGTCTGCCTGCCAATGCAGGGGACACGGGTTCGAGCCCTGGTCTGGGAAGATCCCACGTGCCGCGGAGCAACTAGGCCCGTGAGCCACAATTGCTGAGCCTGCGCGTCTGGAGCCTGTGCTCCGCAACGGGAGAGGCCGCGATGGTGGGAGGCCTGCGCACCGCGATGAAGAGTGGCCCCCACTTGCCGCAACTGGAGAGAGCCCTCGCACAGAAGCGAAGACCCAACACAGCCATAAATAAATAAATAAATAAAAATTAAACTTTAAAAAAAAAAAAAGTTAATCGATAACATTAAAAAAAAAAAAAAAAAAAGTAACTTGGTACTCCTAAGATCACAGTTCCAAATCAGAACACTGTGACACTGCCTCTTTTCTTCCTTTCTCATGTCAGTAGGATTTTATGGGATTTTTTTTTTAATGGGATGTTTTGACCATCCCAATTTGATGCAGTGAGTCAAATATGTAAAAATACTATTTTTATGCTACCTAGTAATTATGCAACATGTATCATAGATCCAAGAGTAGGGCTTAGAGATGGAGTAAGACTCAAAAATAGTGTGAGGCTCAGTGATAAAGTGAGAGCACCAGCCTGAAATAGGACTTGGCAATTAAATAAACAAGGAGTTCGCTGGCCGTCCAGTGGTTAGGACTCGGCGCTTTCACTGCTGGGGCCTGGGTTCAATCCCTGGTTGGGGAACTAAGATCCCGCAAGCCACATGGTGTGGCCTAAATAGATAAAGAAACAAACAAACAATAAGATAATTTGTTTATATTTTAAACCATGTCCAAATGCCCTATATTTAAAAGGTGACATCAAAATATCATGCAGTATACAGCACTTTAACTCAAGTGGGGAGAAGGAGGAGGGGGGAGACGAGGAGGGGAAAGAAAGGACAGTAAGGAAGAGGAGTGGTAGTAGTAATAAAATAACATATGCTCAGTGTTTACTATGTGACAGACTCTTTAAGCAGTTATTTACTCTTTTAACATATTAGCTCATTTAATCCTCACAACAGTTCTATGAGTCAGGTAATACTATTATCCCATCTACTTTGAAGAAACCAAGGTACAGAGAGGCTAAGTAACTTTCCAAGGTTGCACAGCTTATTACTGGTAGAGTCAGAAAAATCACTGATAGCAACTAAATTTTTTAAAAAATGTTATATATATTTTAGAATGTGTTTGCTAATGTAAAGTGAAGTTAATGACTAGAATTCATCGGAGTTTTAAGAAAGTGAGCTGAAAAATTCAGAAGGCAGGCTCTGCACTTTCTGCCAGTCTCATCCTTCCTTGGAATGGCTGATGACTTTAGTGAAGATGACACCAATAAAGAGACACTGAAGAGGGCTCTGGCAATTAGCAGAGAACTTGCTACTTTTGTTTCTGAATCTCCTCCTGATCTTCTCATTCCTGGCTGTTTCCTGGTTGTCTCTCCAGGACAAGGTGTCTTGCACGATGTTCCCATTGCAAGGTGCCCAGATGCTGCAGATGCTGGAGAAATCCTTGAGGAAGAGCCTTCCTACATCCTTAAAGGTGACAATGGAAAATTCTGAGAGGAGTAGGAAGAGAAAATTCCTGTGATGAAGGGAAAGAGAGACTAATATTTATTGAGCACCTATTCTGTGCCAGTGCATATTTTCTCTCATTTAATTTGCATAACCTCTCTACAAGATATTTGCTGTTATGCCCATGTCACTGATGTGAAGATGGAGGCTCAGTGAAGTGGTTTGCCCAATACCCCACAAATAGTGAGCTGCAGTGCTATGGTATGAACGTAGGAATGCCTGAGACCTAACATTGCTTTTTGCTCCAAGTTGATTCAGAAAGTATTCCCTTGCTCCTTTCCAAGAAACGTTCCATAATAGCACTGGAAACTTGCCCAGAGTTCTCCCACAAAGTTAGCTGAGACTATATGTTAATTTTTAATTTGTTCTCCTTAAAGGAACACTTGCCAGGTGAGAGGTTAACCATCATGAGCCTTCTTTAAAATTAATAATAAGTCAATTTCTATTTCACTTAGATTTTCCAATTGCTCCGAACTTATGGCATATCAAGCTATTTTGTGGCTGACTCTGAGGATCTCTGTTAACCAAGTACAACTGATCAGAAATCTCAGGATTAAATAGAACATATACATAGATGCCCACATCCAGAACTGTTCGAGAGCAACTCTAATGATTGGCTGGGGTCCTCACCTGTGATTTTCTTTAGCAACCAAAGGGATGGGGTCCATTCCAGTGGAATTTAAGTACAACCGTGTGTGTGTGAATGTGTGTGTGTGTGTAATGTGTGTGTGTGTGTGTGTGTATTTGGAGAACAAATTATTTCCCTGAAATTTTTTTGTGGAAAGAAAACTAGATTTCTACTGTTTTATAAGACACTCCTATAAGATGCATACATTTTAGATAAGATAAATGCATTCACCTGCCCCACTCCCTAATAGAATTGTTACTCCATCTTTCTGTATAAAGGAGAAAAATGTTAGCATTATTTTATTTGTAGATCATATGGCTTCATTTTCATTTATTAGAAATAGACTAATGAAACAACTCGCCCTGTTCTTTAATTACTGCCAAAAATGACTTCAAATCAACTAATTTAAAACTAAAATGTCACCCACTTTGGTGGATCCCACTAATATTAATCTCTGTTACCTAATATTTAACTACTGTCACTTGATAATCCTTAAGATCCAGGCAACCTCTCAAAGAGACAGTCAATTTTTCTTACAGGTTACATCACTTATACATGTTATGAACACTTGCCTAAGATATTTTTATGGTAAGTAGCTATTTTTGAAAATTCTTCAACCTAAAAGTTTTTCTTCCATGCTCTGTAGTATAGAATTTTGTGATTTAAATTTCTTTTTACTCCTTGGGTTAAGTGGACCCCAAACATCTTGAGGAAACTCTTGGTGGTTCCCAAGTGTCCTTACTTGGAGCATCTCTGTGGTAAGATAAGGCGGCCCTCTTGGCTCCACAACTTTCATGAAGAAACAGCATTGGTTGTATATTAAAGATACACATTTTTACCCTAGTTGAAATCTAGAATAGTTGTTTGCCAGGTACTTTTAATGGAGGTATAACCTAGAACTCAATACTTGCTGAGTCTCAGTTGACAAAACGTCCATGTGTTCTTCTAAGTGTTGGCTATTAAGTACATTTTATTGCCTGTGTCAACTCCAGTTGAGTCAATTTAGAGTAGTTGCCTGGCTCACTACGTTCTGAGTTCAGCAGAAAAAAAAAAAAAAGAGTTTTAATTAATTCAGCCCGGGGAATAAGAAAGAGGAAGAGATACACATATTTTCAGATCTTGTAATGGATAATGTATTAATGTAAAACAAATTTACACACCCCCAAATGCAAAGGCGTAAAAAGAAACATCTATATTTTGCCAAACTATACGGAATTTCTATATCAAGCCTCCATTCATGGCTGAAAACAATGATTTCAGATAAGCTCAGGCAACTTAGATTTTTTCCCCCTTCTCTTTCTCCATAGTGTAACAACAGTAGTTCACATCGGGTGGAGGGTGGTAGGAGGGAAAGATGTTGGTACAGACTTTGGTCATCATCTACCCATGGTAGAAATCATTAAACTGCATACCTTTTTTTGGCCTTTGGTCATTGGCATGTTTCCATGCTGGTATCTGCAGAGGCTTCATGTTCACAATAGTCATGTGGCCCATGGTGGTATCCACCACTGCATTCCCCCAACCCCAAACCACCAGGACACTTAATGTCCACAGGCTATCTCATTCATTCTCTCCCTGTTTTCCTCTCTCTCTCAACAAACTATGCAAAAAGGCGGGGTTGGGGACTCAAGACTGGACCTAGACTGTAGGCTTCCACAGCCCATTCTCTTGAGCATTTTGCTTTAGCCTTTGCTTATTGGTGGGAGGAAATTACCTTTCCAGAGGGTACTGTGGACATACATGTTAAAGAGTTTTAAACATGTCCATAACCTTTGAACCAGCAGTTACCTGATGGATAATCTAAGAAAATATCAGGTGCCCATGCAAAGATTTCTGTGCAAGCATGCTCTGCAAAGAATTAGTTGTTAAAATGAAAATTTGGAAAAAGCTGAAATGACCATCAGTAGGCAAATGCACAAATGAACCATGATACAACCAAATAATGGAATCCTATGCAGTCATTAGAACATAATTGAAAAATTTTGTATTTATGAACATAGAAATACACCCACAGTTTATTCAGTGGTGAAAAATATCATGTATCAGATCATTTTACATTTGTAAAATTGTGTATCTCTATGAGTATGAATAGAAGAAAGTCTGGGAAAAGATAATATTAAATCCTACCAAAAAAAGAACAGTGTTCTTATGATAATTAACTTTGTCCCAATATTTTACCATATGCATGTTTGATTTATATCAGATGGGAAGAAAAAGCTCTCATCTGAGGTAAAAAAAAAATGTAGCATGTGGAGATTTTAGACCCAGATGCCCTATTTGTCCCTTTACTGCTGTAAAATTTCACAGTTTCATAGACATAAACCTGTCCTGGTCAAACAAGGCACTTTGCCATCCCTTCCTAATAAGCTAACCCTCTCGCTTTGTCTGGATACTGCAGGTTTATGGGACTGTCTTCCACATGAATCAGGGAAACCCATTCAAGCTAAAGGCCCTGGTGGACAAGTGGCCTGATTTTAATACAGTGGTTATCCGCCCTCAGGAGCAGGTAAGGTGCCAGATGTGGAATGAATTTGCATCTATGTTTATATTTGCTATGTGCCTACCGTGTGCCTGGTAATGTGGTAGACCCTAGGGCTACAGAAATGAATTGCAGTGATAGTGAACAAATCCTTGCCTTTAAGAACCCCACAGCCTGGAGGAGAATACAGGTAAGTAAATAAATTACAACTTAGTGTAAAATGTTCAAGAACAGAAAATGTACAATATATGGAGATAGCACAGGCAAAAGCTGATTAAACTATGGAGTTTGGAGATGGAGGTTACAGGATCAGATTAGATACACTTCTTAGTGGATGTTTCATCTGAACTGGATTTTGTAGATAAATATATCTTTGTTAGGCTGACAAAGAAAGGAGGACATTCTAACCAGAGGAAGTAACAAGGACAAAGATAGGAAGGTATGAAACAGGACAGTTAGTTGACTGATTATTAAAAAAAAATTTTATAATATTAGAATTTCCATATGCATTTTGGGGAAACATTTAAAAATTAGTGAAACTAAATAGTTAATACATTTCAAAGACAAAAAACCCTAAGTTTATTTTAAAACATCCAGTAAAATTATAAATTTATAAAAATACAAATATATCTTTCCTACAAATAATAAGTTATTTAAAATCCATGGAATTAAACAGTATATAAAATGAAGAAATTTATATTAATAATAAAAACTGAACTGCAATAAAATTATTTGACCTTTTATCTTAAATGGGATCTTAAGAAACAAAATATGTTAGTGGTATCATTGCTGACTTTTGAGTGTATTTTTCTGCAACAATTCCAACTATTTTTGAAAAGGTTTCTAATTCTGCACTCAAGATAATATTTTCCTGTGCCTTCTTCCAAATAATCGCATCTCTTATTTAATAATTTGAGGGGATCTTTCTAAATAAGTGGTTTCTTTGTTTTTCTGTAATTACAATTCGTTCAACTATTGTATTATTTTATGAAAGCATTTCTAACTGGTTTTCATCTTCTTTGTCTTAATTTAGTATAGATGGAAATTTCAATCCAGAAATGTCAATAACCAAATTTAATACTGTCTTCTTCATAGTTTGTGTATTCTGCAAGTGTTTGAAATATAGAAAAATTTATTCTTGCAACAGAAACTTTTCCTTGTCAATTGCTTTTCTCTTCTTCCTGTTGAGGAAGATGAAAATATAGAAGAATTCTTTCTAAATAGTTGTGTCTTTGCTTGAGTTGAAATTTTAACACAATATATGGGTAGAAAATAGTATTGTTCTGCAGTTTTTCATCATAATTTGAACACCTGAATCTCCCATCTTGATCTCATGATTTAAATGATTCAGAAAAATTTCTAATGCACCAATACAAACACCAATATTTTAGTACTTAAAAATACCACAGTATAGGGGCTTCCCTGGTGGCGCAGTGGTTGAGAATCTGCCTGCTAATGCAGGGGACACGAGCTCGCGCCCTGGTCTGGGAGGATCCCACATGCCGCGGAGCGGCTGGGCCCGTGAGCCACAACTGCTGAGCCTGCGCGTCTGGAGCCTGTGCTCCGCAACTAGAGAGGCCGCGATAGTGAGAGGCCCGCGCACCGCGATGAAGAGTGGCCCCCGCTTGCCGCAACTAGAGAAAGCCCTAGCACAGAAACGAAGAACCAACATAGCAATCAATCAATCAATAAATCTTTAAAAAAAACCCAAAAAACACAGTATAGTAGAATTTAGAAAAAAGTATTACAATCATGAAAAATAAGACATTTGTTTTGCCCCCCTTTTCTCAATGATAACAGGACATGACAGATGACCTTGATCACTACACCAATACTTACCATATCTACTCCAAAGACCTCAAAAACTGTCAGGAATTCCTCAGCTTACCAGAAGTCATCAATTGGAAACAGCATTTGCAGATCCAAAGTAAGTACAAAAGGAATGGAATCTGTGCTGAATCACATCTCCATCCTGAACAATTTCTCCTATGACATGTATCTCCTTTCTCCAAGCCCCAGACCCTCAGCCTGCTGTCAGTTTTTTTACTCAGCTGCAACTATACCTGTAAAGGGGGAAAAAAACACCCTCAAAGCTTGTACCTAATGGGCTTCATATAGAGGACTGTAACGTAATCCCCTAAGAGCTAAGGATTTATGGCATATTTTGTGGACATATCCAGGATGCCTTAGGGTGGTTGGGTATCAGAGCAAAGCTTTCCCCAGGGACTTTCATTCCTAGAATTGGAATGACACCTCGTGCCACAGAACACCTCCTAGGTCATAAAGAGCAACTTATATGGTTATGAGCGTGGTCTCCAGAGTCAGACTACCTAGGATGGCATTTGCCTGTTACTTTTTTTTTTTTTTTTTAATTTATTTATTTATTTACTTTGGCTGTGTTGGGTCTTCGTTTCTGTGCAAGGGCTTTCTCTAGTTGCAGCAAGCGGGGGCCACTCTTCATCGCGGTGCGCGGGCTTCTCACTATCGCGGCCTCTCTAGTTGCGGAGCACAGGCTCCAGATGCGCAGGCTCAGTAATCGTAGCTCATGGGCCCAGCTGCTCCGCGGCATGTGGGATCTTCCCAGACCAGGGCTCGAACCCGTGTCCCCTGCATTGGCAGGCAGATTCTCAACCACTGCGCCACCAGGGAAGCCCTGCCTGTTACTTTGCCATGTGATCCTAGCCAGGGACTTGTCCTATCTGAGATCCTGACTTTCATATATAAAAATGAGGGTAATAATTGTACCTAGGACTTCCCGGGTGGTGCAGTGGTTAAGCATCTGCCTGCCGATGCAGGGGACACGGGTTTGAGCGCTGGTCCAGGAAGATCCCACATGCCATGGAGCAGCTAAGCCCGTGAGCCACAACTACTGAGCCTGTGTGCCACAACTACTGAGCCTGTGTGCCACAACTACTGAGCCTGTGTGCCACGACTACCGAGCCTGTGTGCCACAACTACCGAAGCCCACGTGCTCTAGGGCCCGTACTCCACAACAAAGAGTAGCCCTCACTTGCCACAACTAGAGGAAGCCCGTGCACAGCAATGAAGACCCAACGCAGCCAAAAATAAATAAATAAATAAATAAATTTACTAAAAAAATAAAAAATAAATAATGGTACGTAAAACACAGCAGTGTTGAAAAGAATAAATGAAATCTTAGCTAGGAATTGCTTAGTGCAATACCTGAATGTTTCAGTTAACTTTCACTGCATAGCAAACCTCATAATTCTGTGAATCAACAATTGGACTGGGCTTTGCAAGGCAGTTGTTCTGCTGGTCTCCTCTGGGTGTAACTATGCATCTATAGTCAGTTGATGGGTGACTGTGGGCTGGTTGCTCTAGGATGGCCTAACTTACAAGTCTGAATGATGGTCTGACTGTCAGTGCTGGTTAGGCCCTGGTGACATCATGATAAGAACACATATCTTCAGCAGGCTAGCCTAGGCCTTTTCATGTGGTGTTGGCCTCAAGGTAACCAGAAGCACAAAGACATGGTGAGCCCCAATGTGCAAGCATTTTTAAGCCTCTCTTTGCATCAAATTTACTCTTTCCCATTGGTAAAACAAGTCATATGGCCAAGGTCAGATGCAGTGCAGGAGGGGACTATTCCAGGGAATGGGTACAAGGAGATGTGGGCAAATTGTGGGTCATTACTGCAACAATCTACCACATTGGGAACATAGTAAGTACTCCAGAGATGTTGGCAACTATAATTACTATTATTTTTTAAAATTTTATTTATTTTTGGCTGCGTTGGGTCTTCGTCGCTGTGCGTGGGCTTTCTCCTGTTGTGGTGAGTGGGGGCCACTCTTCACTGCAGTACACAGCCCCCCCATCGCGGTGGCCTCTCCCATTGTGGAGCACGGGCTCCAGGCGCGCAGACCCCCGTAGTTGCAGCACGTGGGCTCAGCAGCTGCGGCACATGGGCTCTAGAGCGCAGGCTCAGCAGTTGTGGCTCACAGGCCTAGTTACTCCATGGCATGTGGGATCTTCCCAGACCAGGGATTGAACCCGTGTCCCCTGCACTGGCAGGCAGATTCCCAACCACTGCTCCACCAGGGAAGTCCCGGCAACTATAATTATTATAACTCACCTTCTTTGATCATCAAAACTGCATGATTATGTAGCCCAGAAAACTTAGTTCCAGTCTTGGTATTGCCTCTAATGGCATGACCATGGCTGAATGAATTTCTAGGCATGTTTTTGCTTCTGCAAAACAAGGAAAATTGCATAAACCCTGATTACATGACCCCAGTCATACAGCAGCAGCACCGAGCCCATCACCAAAGTTCTCTGACTAGAAATCCTCAGACACTTCCTACTCCACTGGAGAGCTTCTCCCTAGAATGGACATAAATCATTGCATTTCTCCTTATAATCCCATCTAGGTTCACAATCCAGCCTGAATGAAGTAATCCAAAGTCTTGCAGCCACTAAATCCTTCAAAGTCAAGCAATCACAAAACATTCTCTATATGGCGATTGAGGCAATAAGGGAACTGGCTCCTTCCCTGCTGGATATAAAGAACTTATCACTTAGCGATGGCAAACCCAAGGCCATGTGAGTTTGATAAAAGCTACCCTATGCTACTTACACCTCTCACTACCAAAGTAGCCTCCCAACTTCTCTTTCTGCTTTTACTCTGGCTCCCCACAATCCATCTTCTTCAAAGCAGCCAGAATAATCTTTTTTAAAAACATAATTCAAACCGTGTTTCTCCCCATTTCTTTTCTCACCTGGAATATGTCAGGCCTATGTCAACTTCTTTGACCTGTCTTGTCCTTCTAACTCACTCAGTCCAACAACACCGGCCTTCTTTCTGTTCCTCTGTCATTACAAGCTCACTTATACTCCAGACTTTGCGTTCGCTATTTCCTCTGCCTACTCTGTCTCTCAAGATAATAGAGGTAAGAACAAATATAAACCTCTAAACTCATGGACTTTGCTTTTCTCTTGGAACATCCATAGTGACCAAGAGATGTTTAAACTCTCATCGTTGGATCCTACCCACGCTGCCGTGGTGAATAAATTCTGGCATTTCGGTGGCAATGAGTGGAGCCAGAGATTCATCGAGCGCTGTATCCGGACCTTCCCCAACTTCTGCCTGCTGGGGCCCGAGGGGACCCCTGTGTCCTGGTCCCTGATGGACCAGACAGGAGAGATGCGGATGGGGGGCACCCTACCTGAGTACCGGGCCCATGGTCTCGTCACCTACGTCATCTATTACCAGACCCAGGCTCTGATCGAACGTGGCTTCCCCGTGTATTCTCATGTAGACAAGAATAACAAAATTATGCAGAAAATGAGTCACAGTCTGAATCATATCCCTGTGCCCTGCGACTGGAACCAGTGGAACTGTGTACCTCTGTGAAGCAGCACTGAATCCAAGACAGTATGGGACGGGCCTGAGGATGCAGCTGGAGGAGCCGATGGGTGGGTGGAGGGAAAGAACCAATTGTAATTGTAATCATAGGTAAAGGAGTGGACATTGTGTGGGTCCTGGGGCAGCAGTGTGATGGTCGACAGGACCACTACCGTCGATGGGCTTGCCTTAGATATCTCAGCATAAGCATCATCTGGTCCTCCTGCAGTGGTTTCATAGTTCCGTTCCCCATGCTTCCAGGGTCTCTGCCATGCTTCTTCATCCGCTACATGTTGCCCCAAATGGCTTCCCCTGGGACTCTTCGGGCATGGGTTGGTAGACCCTTGCCAGGTTCTCCAGGGAGGGCTAATACTTCCTGGGCATTACGACTTAGTCCTCTCTTTCTATGGCTTTTCCCTTAGTGAAGAGCAAGTGGACTCTACTCGTTAGGTCTGTAGACATTATCCTCTCCTCTGATTGCTGCTTTACAGGTGTATTAAATATGTTATATACAAATATATATGACATATTATGTTACACATGATATGCATGATATAGCAGGAAGAGTTATTAAGAAAAAGACTAACTTATGTTAGCCTATCCCCCCCCCCCACCCTTCCACTCTGGGGAAAATGATTCAACATTGTTCCTAAAAGCTGAGCTTCCTAAAGTCACCTGAAACCCTCAAACAATAAAGAGATTTTGTGTTTGATTGTATAAGCTGAAGCTAAGTGGTTCGTGTTGGGGAAACATGGCGTGAGCTAATAGGGAGAGGAAAGTGGGAACACCCAGCCCCAGGAAGGTGGGGATTTATTGAGAAGAGATGGAAGTTGAGGAGGTGGCAGGTATAGCATGCATGCCTACTGTTCCGCTTGACCTTGGCATGTTACTTCAAGATGCCCGAATTCTGTGCGGTTCAGACCATTGCCTCATGGGAGAATCTGGTTGCTGGTGTGGAAAGATATTCTTCCTGGTTGGGACAGGTTAGGTGGGAGAGTTTCCTGCCCCAGCCCTTCGAGAGAAACAGCACTAAACACCAGTACCGGGCAGCAAACAGAGCACCTGAATGAAGGTGATCACCTGGATTAAGAACCTGTTCCCTCTGGTCCACCTAAACCTGAAATTAAGCTATGGAATTGGGGATGAAGGCCCCCACAAACATACACACACACACACACACACACACACACACACACACACACACACACACAACTGAGGTTTAATTTCTTCGCCAGTTGAGAGAGTGAAGGCTCAGTTTCGAGCAGGTTTCTCGACTTTGTCACAATGGACATTTTAGACTGGACAATTCTTCGCTGTAGGTCTGTCCTGTGCATTTGTAGAATGTTTAGCAGAATCCCTGGCCTCTACTCACTAGATGCCATTAGCACCCTCCATCCCAATTATGACAACTAAAAATGTCTCCAGATATTAGTAAATGTCCCCTGGAGGTAAAGTCACCTCTGGTTGACATTTAGTTTAGTGGTTCTCAAAGTTGAGCTTGCATCAGAATCGCTTAGCAGGCTTGTTCACACGGGTTGCAGGGCCTCACCCCTAGATTTTCTGATTCAGTAGATCTTGGGGAGAGTTCCAGAATTTATACTTGTAGCAAGTTTCCAGGTGATGTTGACGCTGCTGGCCCAGAGACCATGCTTTGAGAACCATTGGTTTAGTGAAATAATAGAATATATCTTATTCCTAGACTATAGATGAAAATTCTGATGCCGTACTACTTTCATTTCTGTATGAGTACAAGCTGACACTCCCCTCCAAGAATTCCCTGTAGTCATCAAGGAGAAAGAGGCTTTGTGGTCCTGAAACAGGGAGAAGGAATTCAGGCTTGGGTAAAGGAAAACACACACTGGTGGCAGCATATAGCGGGACATTGTTGATAGCTAACATCTTGGCTCATTAGCTCCAAGACCTGGCCCCGCAACAGCCTGTAGGCTCCAGTGCTGGAACACCTCAGGCCAAACAACTAACTAGGCAGGAACACATCCACCCCCATCTGCAGACAGGCTGCCTAAAGCCTAAAGAGCCCACAGCCACCTCTGGGCTTGCCCCTAGACACAGCCTAGCCCACCAGAGGGCCAAGACCCAGCTCTGCCCAGCAGTGGACCAGCCCCTCCCACCGGGAAGCCAGACCATGCCTCTAGACCAGCCTCACCCACCAGAGGGCAGACACAAGAAGCTAGAAAACTACAATCCTGCACTGCAGGCCAGATCCTACACTGGCACTGGCTGGGCCCTGGTCCAGCCCACTAGCTGGCCAACGCAACCTTTAGGACATCCTGGACCCCGTACCCAACTGAGTCAAGAACCAACCCCCCCCACCAATAATATTAAATGAGCTCTGGGATTCCATAGCCACACTCTAGGAACCAGCTATGCCTATCAGTAGTCTGGCACTAACCCCAAGATCTGACTTAACCAGCCAGCGGGTGGGCAACAGTCCCAGAGTCTTCGGGACCCTGACTCCGCCCACCAGTGAGCCAGCACTAGCTCCAGGGACCCCCTAGGATTCTGCAAGTAGCCACCTCATGACCAGGCCCCAGTAAATAGCAGCCAGCTACATCCACACAAGGCAGGGCCTGGCAACCAACCAGTTAAGGGCCTACCTGACCGCCCACACACTTAGCCCACCACAACAGAAAAACCCACGTAGCCTTCTTAGGGGGAACCCCTAGAGCACATAGCTTGGGTGTCGAGAGGGGAGTGCACTGCTGGGACACATAGGATGCCTCCTACAGAGGGCCACTTCTCCAAGGCCAAGAAATGTAACTAACCTACCACATACATAAAAATACAAATAGCAACTCAGAGAAAATGAGACAGCAGAGGAATATGTTTCAGGTGAAGGAACAAGATAAAACCCCAGAAGAACTAAGTGAAGTGGAGATAGGCAACCTGCCTGAGAAAGAGTTCAGAGTAGTGATCACAAAGATGATCAAGGAACTTGGGAGGATAGTGGATACACAGAGCAAGATGTTATAGTAAGTCCCCTACATATGAACGAGTTCCATTCCAAGAGTGTGTTTGTAAGTCCAATTTGTTTGTAAGTCCAATTTGTTCGTAAGTCCAACAAAATTAACCTAGGCACCCAACTAAAACAATCGGCC
Source organism: Balaenoptera borealis (assembly GCF_965194805.1). Lineage (NCBI taxonomy): Eukaryota > Metazoa > Chordata > Mammalia > Artiodactyla > Balaenopteridae > Balaenoptera > Balaenoptera borealis. The sequence goes on from NC_138868.1 coordinate 11,671,208, forward strand.
ATATAGTACTGTACTGTAATAGGTTTATAATATTTTTCACACAAATAATACATAAAAAACAAAGAAACACAAAAATAAAGAAAACATTTTTAATCTTACAGTGTAGTACCTTGAAAAGTTCAGTAGTACAGTACAACAGCTGGCATACAGGGGCTGGCATTGAGTGAACAGGCAAGAAGAGTTACTGACTGGAGGAGGGAGAGGAGGTGGGAGATGGTAGAGCTGAAGGATCATCAGAAGTAGGAGATGGAGGGCAAGGTATCTTTTCTCCTCACTCCACTCTCAATTATTTTCACTTTTGTTTCCACTGTTATTGCTTGGTGCTTCTTAGCAGTACCAGCTACATCACCGCTGCTTTTACCCTTACTTCCAGACATCCTGGGCTTGAAAAAAGATACTGTACTACTGTACTCTATACAGTACTGTACAGTAAAGTACACAAAAACACAGCCGCTTGTAGAGGATGCACAAACTTGACAATGTATGCCAGACATGTGACCTAACTTATGTGATTAGACATGTGACCGTATGTTTGCATCTTTGAAAGTTTGAAACTTGAAGGTTCATATGTAGGGGACTTACTGTAGAAAATTTTAACAAAGAGTTAGAAAATATAAAGAACAACCAAACAGAGATGAAGAATATAATAACTGAAATGAAAAATACACTGGAAGGAATCAGTAGTAGACTAAATGAGGTAGAAGAACGGATCAGTGAGCTGGAAGACAGAGTAGTGGAAATTACTGTCACTGAACAGAAAAAAAGGAAAAATAAGAATGAAAAGGAGCAATCCAGTGTCTTTAAAGATAAAGATAAGATATTTTATGGGAAACAAGACTTCCCAGCCTTTGGTGGGTTTATTTGGATATCCTTTTAACATGTTGATTGCCTTATTGTTTGAGGTAGGTGGCAAAGAAATATCCAGGATACCCCAAGGTTTATGCCCGTGTCTGTCTAGAGACTTGAAGTCTCCAGACCCTGAGTGTCATTGCTCAATTGTCTCAGTAACTTTCTTATTTGTTTTAATTGCAGGATTTCCTGTCTAGGACAAATAATAATGCTATATCAAGGGCTTTCATGAGGAAAAGATAACACAATGCATGTGAAAGTGCTTTATAACTGCTACATGTTGTATAGTTACAGAATATTGCTTTAATATGCCTAAATCTAGTACCCTGGGTAATGGGGTAAAAACATGGGATTAGGGGTCAGGAATGTATCTGAATTACGGGTATGGCTCAGCCACTCAGTGTATGATACTGGGCAAATCCCATCAACACTGTAGATTTTGGTTTCCCATTTTTTAAATGCAGATAAAAATACATGCACTTGTAAAAATAGATATGCAAAGATTGCACAAATGCCAGTTAGAGAATTGGCTCAAGATTGCAGATGGAAGCCAGTTATCATTTGCTGAATTCTCATCAAATGATTGAATTAACATCCATAAGAGTCAGGGAAGAGAAAAAAGAATTTATTGATGCTCCAGATGTGTTGGGGAATTCCTATAAGCTGGAGAATGAAAAGGACTAAGACTAGGGTGAAATAAAAGTGTAAGAAACCGCCACCTATAATACATGTGGGAAATGTCAACTAGAAGAGCATGCAAGGCAGAATCAGCCCAGAGTCAACAGAAAAACAAACTAGAATAAATAAACCTAACTCAGGCCTGTTATTGGTCAGAGCTAGATTATGCAAGCGTGGCTGGTTGGCCTTTGATTCCATCCTGATTTTTGCTAAGCATTTTGCAAATGTGAGTGTTACCAGGGCAGAAGGCAGTGGGGGGGGGGGGTGTAGGGGAGGGGTTTTGGGAACTGGAAGCAACAGAGAGCTCTGACCCTTGGAAGAGGGGAGGGCCTCACACAAAGAGGGCAAATTACTGCCACAACTTGTAAAATTCCAGGCCCGTCCTCCAAAATACCAGGGACATGGAACAGTAGTTCTTTTAAAATTGTGAATAGGAACTCTCAAACTCAAAGATAAAAAGAAAACCAGGAATGACCAAAGAATTGACAAGGAAAGAAAGGCATCAAACTCGACCTGTGGATGAATTCACACCTGCTGAAAGAGAAATAGAGCAATTAGGAGACTTTAGAAAAGTATAGTTGTTGATATGTTACATTCCTAAAAATGAATCAACTAGAGATTTCGGAAATTAAATACTGGAACTTTGAATAAAAAAATCTCAATAGATGGACTGAGTAGCAAAGTGGACACGGTTGATAGATAATTAGAAAGCTAAGAAGTTCTGGTAGAAGGTATATCTCAGAATATCACATAGAATGAAAATGGGATGGAAAATATGAAAGAAAATATAAGGGAACTGAACAACATTGACAAGTTTAAACATCCATCTAAATGGAATTCCAAAAAATGAGAACAAAGCAAACGGAATGATGAAAATAATGTAAAAGGAAGAAAAAGAAGAGGTGGCAGAAGCATCAGAAGAAGCAGATTTTCCAAAAGTGAGGAATGATTTAAGATTGAAATAACTTACTTAAGACTGCGTGTGAAAAGAACTCATTAGATATATTACTGTAAAATTTCTGAGCCCCAAAGATGAAGACAAGATCCTACAAGATTCCAGAGAGAGGGAATAAACTGGTTATGATGAGAAGGAGAAGAATAAGAATCTTACTGACTTCAGACTTCTCATTGACAGCCCCAGATACTTAGCAAACAGAGAAGTGATGCCATCAAATTTCTCCGGAAAGGTCTTAAACCTACAATCATAGAGACAGGCAAAATAGTATCTAATTAAAAGGACAAATTAAAGAAGTGTTTGGACATACAACAACGTAACAGGTTTAATACACAGAGATTCTCTCTCTCTCTTTGAAAATGAGAGAGAGAGTAGTTCTGTGGGGTTGAAACAAGCTTACTTACGCTCAGGAAACCTGCATTCTTTTCAAAAAATAGAGCAATTTTGTCACATCTAAAAATTCTTTCATACCCTTTGCCAGTCAATCTACAGCCCTACCAGAGGCAAGGGCTGGTTAAGGTCTCTTTAGTGATTAATTTTTCAGGTTCTTGAACTCTGTAAAATTAGCATCATATATTGAGTACTCTTTTATGCCTGGATTTTCCATTCACCAAACGCCTATGAGACTTAAGCCATGTTGTGTGTGTTGGTATTTCATTCATTTTATTGCTGAGTACTATCCCATTATGTCCCATCCTATATGGGTATGATCGGCTCATTGGCAGGCCCATGTCACAGGAAATAGCTCCGTCAATACTAAATTCCAATATTTTACAATCTGATCTAGGTAAATATTGAAAAAGACTAGTTTAGTACATTCAACGTTATCTTCAATAGGAGCAGGTTGCCTTTCCTCATCAGTTACATGATCAATCCTTACATGATCTAAAAGCAGTTGATTCTGGAAAAGAAATCTGAGAAAAACTTCCTTGGAACCTCCCTGGAAGGCACTTTATAGGTATTCTTTTTTTTTTTTTAACATCTTTATTGGAATATAATTGCTTTACAACGTTGTGTTAGTTTCTACTGTATAACAAAGTGAATCAGCTATACGTATACATATATCCCCATATCCCCTCCCTCTTGTGTCTCCCTCCCACCCTCCCCATCCCACCCTCTAGGTGGTCACAAAGCACCGAGCTGATCTCCCTGTGCTATGCGGCTGCTTCCCACTAGCTATCTATTTCACATTTGGTAGTGTATATATGTCAATGCTACTCTCTCACTTTGTCCCAGCTTTCCCTTCCCCTTCCCCACGTCCTCAAGTCCGTTTTCTACGTCTGTGTTTTTATTCCTGCCCTGCCTCTAGGTTCTTCAGAACCATTTTTTTTTAATTTTTATATTCCATATATATGTGTTAGCATATGGTATTTGTTTTTCTCTTTCTGACTTACTTCACTCTGTATGACAGTCTCTAGGTCCATCCACTACAAATAATTCAATTTCGTTTCTTTTTATGGCTGAGTAATATTCCATTGTATATATGTTTCCCTTCACTGCAAATAATAACTTGTTTAGGTTATAAGGACAATCCCACCCTGACTCTATAATTTACTTCTTCCAAGTTATTGCTGGTTCAGTCAACTTAAAGAATCTCTACACATGGTGGCGCCTTAAAAAATCCACAAATAATGGATATATATTCAACTGATGCTTTTAAATATGATTTTGAACAATGATACTCAGAGTATCATATATGTCCATTATTTGTAGATTTTTTTAAGGTGCCACCATGTGCAGAGATTCTTTAAGTTGACAGCAAAAGGAAGTTTCATTAAAATAATTTCTCATCTTTAATCTCTAATGTCTTTAATTTCTACTTTTAAAATCTCTTCATTTTATTCTACACGCAGCTTACCCTGTTTGTAATGTATCCACCAGTACAGATTATAAAAACTATATTTCAACAAGGGACATGCTGGACCTCCCTGGTGGCACAGTGGTTAAGAATCTGCCTGCCAGTGCAGGGGACATGGGTTCAATCCCTGGTCCAGGGAGATCCCACATGCTGTAGAGCAACTAAGCCCATGAGCCACAACTACTGAGCCTGCACTCTAGAGCCCATGAGCCACAACTACTGAGCCCGCACGCCACAACTACTGAAGCCTGCCTGCCTAGAGCCTGTGCTCTGCAACAAGAGAAGCCACCGCAATGAGAAGCCCGTGCACTGCAAGGAAGAGTAGCCCCCACTCACTGCAACTAGAGAAAGCCCGTGCACAGCAACGAAGACCCAATGCAGCCAAAAATAAATAAATAAAGTCTATGTTTTAAAAAAAACCAAGGGACATGCCACTGAATGTCATGACTATTCATGTGCTGGTTCTAGTGCTTTCAAACAAATTTGTTTTGTGGGACTTCCCTGGTGGCACAGTGGATAAGAATCCACCTGCTAATTCAGGGTACATGGGTTCAAGCCCTGGTCCGGGAAGATCCCACATGCCACGGAGTAACTAAGCCTGTGTGCCACAACTACTGAGCCTGTGCTCTAGAGCCTGCAGCCACAACTACTGAGCCCATGTGCCACAACTACTGAAGACCACGCACCTAAAGCCCATGTTCCACAACAAGAGAAACCACCTCAATGAGAAGCCTGTGCACCACAAGGAAGAGTAGCCCTTGCTCGCCACAAATAGAGAAAGCCCACACGCAGCAACGAAGACCCAATGCAGCCAAAAATAAATGAATAAATTTTTTTTAAATTTGTTTTATGGTGCCCACTCTATTGCATTTTTCAGTAGGTTATAAATCTTGTTAAAACCAATAAAAATATAATTTCAGAATGTTTAAAAAAAATGATACTCTGATCAAATACTAGCCTTTAGGAATATTAGTAAGATACTATGAATAAACATTCATGGAATATTTGCTGGAACAATACTTTTGGAAAGTCTTGTTGATAAGAATCGACCAAACTTGATCAAGATTATAAAATACTGTCATTCAGGGCTTCCCTGGTGGCGCAGTGGTTGAGAATCTGCCTGCCAATGCAGGGGACACGGGTACAAGCCCTGGTCTGGGAAGATCCCACATGCCGCGGAGCAACTAGGCCCGTGAGCCACAACTACTGAGCCTGCGCGTCTGGAGCCTGTGCTCTGCAACAAGAGAGGCCGTGACAGTGAGAGGCCCGCGCACCGCAATGAAGAGTGGCCCCCGCTTGCCACAACTAGAGAAAGCCCTCGCACAGAAACGAAGACCCAACACAGCCAAAAATAAATAAATAAATAAATAAATTTTAAAAAAAAGTTAAAAAAAAAAATACTGTCATTCAACCTAATCATTTGAATCACTCCAACCCTCAGTCAGACTAGCCCTTTATCAATATTCAGAGGTATTTCCTTTGCACTAATACTACAAATTAAATCCCAAACACTCAGACATTTGAAACCCTGAGTTATTCCTAGTGAAATGATAAAAGGTTAAAATTTCTTAGACATAAAAAGAAAGTGAGGATTGTACTAAACTTTATTACATTAATTTTATCAATAATGATACACTTTTTGGACAATACTACGAAAAGAAAATTCCTTGTGCTATAAAGACAGACATACAAATATTCCTGAGAATCAGGAACTGTTCTTCACGACATAACCCAGATGTGAAACACCTACAGAAATAATAAATTTAACCACATCTCATGAGAGGCTTCTGGCTTCTTATCCTATGAGGGAATCAAGTTCTTCTCTGCTAAGCCAGGACTGTGGGAATCTTAGTTAAGACCATTCCAGTGTATTTCCTCCCCGACTCCCCCAGTGTACTATGGGTCCTTTCAAAGAATCTGGAACTGTCAAGTACACCTGGAGTTATACCTGCGAGCTGATGGGACACCTCTAGCTCCAAGTGGTCACCTATTACTGCCCTTCAGAATGACTATCATAATAAAGAACACACTTCAATCTGTGTAGCCATATCAAACTAGTTTATGTTCTTTAGCCCACAGAGTTAAGGATAATGGGACAGTCTTCAGTTTTCTTTGGCTGACTGGTAAGAATCTGTGCCATTGCAAACACAGTGGATTAACACCAAAGGAAAGCTGGAACAATCTATATGTAAGATAAATAAAATTCCCCCTGGCTTTCTATGCTTTTACAACAGGAAACTGTTTCTTTTCCTAAGTTAGTTCCCTGATATTGTAAAAGTAATTTGCCTCCATACTTCTATCTATCTCTGTTTGCAAGATACATTCTGTATGTTATCTGACTACAGATAATGTTTTAACATGAATTTGTTTTCCTTGAATACCAGGAATCCCAAATTAAGGCAAAACCTTATCTAACATTGTGACTTGTGCATCTTCACTTATATATAATGAGCTAGTTAGGAGCGGCCGCCTTGAGTCAACATAAATGAGGAATTTGGTGAAGATGTTTCTAGGAAAAGCTCACACTGTGTATAACTGTGTAGGACGGTGTAGTAGGACCAGATGTCATCTCTTTCTGACATTCTTCTCTTCATTGTGTCACATTAGAATGATCATATCAAAAGGGGCTGGATCCATAACCACAGGGAAAAAGTATTTCACTAAATATTTTGAGAGATATTTACATATGCAGCTTACCCTACATGACGGTAATTTTGTTTTGCTATGTTTCATTGAAGAGACATTAATATACATTTTATATTTGTCAGGCACTTACCTAAGCATTTCACAAACGTTAGCCCATTTAACTTAAAAAAACAAAAACCTAGGGAGGGATAAATTGGGAGATTGGGATTAACATATACACACTACTTTATATAAGATAGATAACTAATAAGGACCTGCTGTAGAGCACAGGGAACTCTGCTCAATACTCTGTAATGACCTATATGGGAAAAGAATCTATAAAAGAGTAAGTATATGTATATGATAACTGATTCACTTTGCTGTACACCTGAAACTAACACAACATTGTAAATCAACTATACTCCAATAAAAAATAAATAAATAACAAAATAAAATTTATAAGAAAATTGGAAAAAAAAAACAACCTAGTGAGAATAGGTAGTATTATTTACCTCACCTATGAATGAGGAAACAGAGGCACAGAGAGATTAGATGACTTGGTCAAAGACACACAGCTGGTAAATGGTAGGATTAGGATACAAACCCTTAGTTACAATCAGACTCCCAAATTTGCAGAGGCAGCAGAACATGTGACCCAGAGGGAGGGACCAGGTGCCACTGGATTCCACACCAGCTAACAGAAGCTTCTCCCCACTGCTTTTAAAGAGACAAGGTCTACTTCAACAGCTTCAATTTAGCTATTTCTGTAGAAAAATTACCAAAACACACTTTGCAGTTCCTGGCTGTACTTGCCAGGATAAAGGGAAGTTCATATTCTGGAAAAGTCTGCTGCTTCTCATTTGTTCCTGGGGACCTTTCTCCGTGGAGACAAGGTGAGGGCTCATCTCACTGGAGAGAATCACTACTTTGTGACACTTGCCTCCTCATTTTTCTCTCACGACAAGGTGGGAAAAATCAAATGCTCTCGTTGGTTTCCACATGAAGGGCCGAGCTTATTTATTGACACTTAGGTTGAAGAAAAGGGAGTCTATTCAATTTGAGAAATAATGCATTGCAGGTACTCTGTATACAGCAGGTGTACTGTGGAAAAAATTCTTGGAAGGATTAAGCCAGGTTTCATTCTAAGCAGATAAATGATATGGAGGGATTTGAGAAGCTGGTGGGTGAGTGGAGAAGTAATAACATTTGCAAGGAAGGATGCTGATCCAAGTAACATTTATGTAGCACCTAATGTGCCGAGACACTAAGCAAACATCGTTCTATTTAGTCCTGTAGGAAACTTTCTAAAGGACGTAGCTTTTTCTTTAGACACAGGTTAACCAGGAAAGTGAAGTAGTCTGTTCAAAGTCAAAGAGGAAATATGCAGAGGAATGTGGACCAGAATGCAGGCCAGATTTACTGTTAATTCAAATCATGTGAAAAAGAAAGTTAATTTACAAGATTTTATCGATAATGCTATGGCCATAAAATGTCCTTTTTTTTCTTAATTTATTTTTGGCTCTGTTGGGTCTTTGTTGCTGTGCACAGGCTTTCTCTAGCTGTGGCCAGCGGGGGCTACTCTTCGTTGCAGTGCCCGAGCTTCTCATTGCGGTGGCTTTTCTTGTTGCGGAGCACGGGCTCTAGGCTCACAGGCTTCAGTAGTTGTGGCTTGAGGGCTCCAGAGCGCAGGCTCAGTAGTCGTGGTGCACGGGCTTAGCTGCTTCGCGGCACGTGGGATCTTCCCGGACCAGGGCTCGAACCCGTGTCCCCTGCATTGGCAGGCGGATTCTTAACCACTGCACCACCAGGGAAGCCCCCATAAAATGTCTTAATATTTTGCTTTCCCTTCTAAATTTATCTTTCTACATCCTTACAATTCTCATATATGTTGCATATAGAATATGTGTAAGCAAAGACTTACCTATTATAATCAGGAATTATGTACTGTTTTATGTTCTACATTTTCTCCTTTTATTTTAGTATTCTCCTGTGTATGTGTGTGTGTGATAGTTATTATGTTAATGGTTCCTAGAGTTGCAACATACTAAGAGATCATAATTTATGTAATCTTATCCTAGTGCTAGACATAGAGATTGTGTCTTGTTTGTTCCTATTTGTTAATGTTGTTTTATAAAACTATTCTTTAGAACTTGTTTTCTGTGTTTGAATTGTTCAGCATTTTGCAAACATTTCCAATAAGGCAAAGGCTGGGTCTGAACTGTGGACTTTGCCCTTTGCCAAAGCTAAAAGCTCACCCTGACTGTACAGTGTTCTAGAGCCTCTTCAGGTTTCAGTCTACCCTATTAACTGGACGATATGTTTGTTGGTGGTGGTGGTGGTACTTTACGCTGTGTGTATGTGTGCATGCTTATATGTAGAGCAGTCTCTCATTATGTGATTTGTAGTATTATAACAATGTTACAACCCTAGAAATTTGGCATCAAGCTCATTTTGCCTCTTCTGCTTCATTTTACCTCTTACAAGATGCTTCTGGATAAAAGGTCACATTTGCCTCTCGGAACGTTAGACTTCCACTATCCTGAGGCTCTCAAGGAGATGGAGCCAATGTCTGGAGACATTTTTGTTTTTCACAATTGAGACTGGAGGTGTTACTACTAATGGCTAGTGGGTAGAGGCCAGGGGCATTACTTTATGTTCTACAGTACACAGAATTGCTTCCCACAGCGAAGAATTGTCTGGGCTGAAATAGAAGTAGTGCTAAATTTAAGGAACCCTGCTCTAAACTGATCAAGAAGTTTTTAAAAAGAACATGAATTACCAGTACCGTGTCATCATGAAAAGGTAAATTAAAACCACAATGAGATAACTCTTCACATCCATAGTTTAGCTACAATTTAAAAGACCAGCAGTCTGAAAATGATACAAATGAACTTATTTACAAAACAGAAACAGACTCACAGACTTCGAAAACAAATTTATGGTAACCAAAGGGGAAAGGTGTGGGCAGAGGGATAAATTAGAAGTTTGGGATTAGCAGATAAAACAGATAATCAACAAGGACCTACTGTACAGCATAGGGAACTCTACTCAATATTCTGTAATAATTTATATGGGAAAAGAATCGGAATAAGAATAAATATATGTATATGTATAACTGAGTCAGTTTGCTGTAAACCTGAAAGCAACACAACACTGTAAGTCAAATATATTCCAATATAAAATAAATTTTTTAAAAATAATAATAAATTTAAAAACAAAAAGACCAACAGTCCAAAGCATTGTTGAAGTGTGGAGTAATTGGAACTCTCATGATTTGCTGGTAGGAATGTAAAATGAAACAACTACTTAGAAAAAACTGTTTAGCAGTTTCTTATATAGTTAAACATATATTTTCCATTCAATCCAGCTATTCCACTCCTAGGTATTTACCTGAGATAAGTGAAAACATATAACCACTACAAAGCTTTTACATGAATAGCCGTTGTAGTTCTACTTATTATATCCAAAAAAAGGAAAGAAAAGAAACAACCCAAACACCTATCAACAGATGGATGGATAAATAAATTGTAGTATATTTCTACAATGAAATAATACTCAGAAATAAAAATTAACAAACAACTGATACGTGATCAAATTGTTTTAATCTTAACATCATTATACCACATGAAAAGTACACAGTATGATTACATTATATTCAATATAAGGCAAACTAATCCATAGTGATAGCTGATCAGTTCTTGAGTAGGCTAGCAATGGGGAGCAACTGACTACAAAGAGAAGTCAAGAAACACAGGGGATGAAGGAAATGTTCTATATCTGAAAGGTGGTGATGGTTTCATAGGCATATACGTGTGTCAAACCCATAGAATTGTACCCTATATATGTTTTTAATTATGCCCATTTAAATGATTCAACAATAAATGTATTTTTTAAAGATATAACCACAGCTATTGTGATGCTGTCGAAGACTCTCCTCTCCCCAAACCAATAAGTGGACATAGGGAACAAAATGGCCTGTTGGTGTCCCCAAAGAACTGGAGAGCACCTGGGGGTGTGGGGCAGGATACACACATGGAAAAGTCAAGAATATTCACTCATTCAAGCAATCTCAAATCTGTTTACACAGCAGGTTCCAAAAGGTAAATGAGATCCTTGGAACCATAAGCATTTTCCCATTGAAAGTAAGCAACACTGGTTCCATCTCTACAAGTCTGTATCTTAATTGACTATGCCAAAGGGCATATGTTCCTATAAAGAAGAAAGCCAAGAACATGCTGGACAGAGATCTGGAAAGGTAAAGTGCCTCAGCACAAAAGGACTAAGTACATAAATCTACCTTTTTCCTGCTTCCTTCAGGGAATGATAATAATAATGACATATTAATATTATTCTCTGCTAGGCACTCTGCTAAGAGTTTTACATGCACTTTTTCATTCATTTGGTGCCAGTGCGTGGATTACTTCATTTAATCCTCATGTCTATAATTTTTCCCAGGGCACTATTCTAACTGAAGACGTTCACATCGTGGTCTGTGTTTAAGTTACATCCCATTCCTTCAATACAGAAGAACAACCCAATGGACTGATTTGAATTACTGTGTAGTTAACGGCCAGTGACAATATTAATAATAACAACGGTAAAAATAATAACATTTTGAGATAATATATGCTGGAAACTTTTCTATGCACTTAATATGTATTAATTCATTTAATTATCACAGCAATTTTCTAAGATAGGATCTCTTTTCAGAGAATTTATTAATGAGGAAGCCAAGGAACAAGGAAGTCAAGTAACTTTTTGAAGATTACATAGCTTGTTAGTGGTGACGTTGGGATAATCATGGACAGCAACTTAATCATGAAAGATGCACTTGCATATTTAAAGAATGTGTTTGTTCGATGCGACCAACAGGGTTTAATTTCCAAAATATACAAACAGCTCATACAACTCTATAACAACAACAACCACAAAAGAACCCGATCGAAAAATGGGCAGAAAACCTAAATAGATAATTCTCCAAAGAAGAAATACAAATGGTCAATAGGCACATGAAAAGATGCTCAACATCACTAATTATTAGAGAAATGCAAATCAAAACTACAATGAGGTACCACCTCACACCAGTCAGAATGGCCACCATTAAAAACTTTACAAATAACAAATGCTGGAGAGAATGTGGAGAAAAGGCAACCTTTGTACACTGTTGGTGGGAATGTAAGTTGGTACAGCCACTATGGAAAACAGTATGGAGGTTCCTTAGAAACTAAAAACAGAATTACCATATGATACAACAATCCCACTCTGGGCATATATCCAGACAAAACTCTAATTCAAAAAGATACAGGTACCCCTATGTTCATAGCAGCACTATTCACAATAGCCAAGACATGGAAACAACCTAAATATCCATTGACAGATGAATGGATAAAGAAGATGTGGTACATATGCACAATGGAATACTACTCAGCCATAAAAAAGAATGAAATAATGCCATTCGCAGCAACATAGGTGCAAATAGAGATTATCATGCTAAGTGAAGTAAGTCAGAAAGAGAAAGACAAATACCATATGATATCACTTCTATGTGGAATCTAAAATATGACACAAATGAACCTATTTATGAAACAGAAACAGACTCACAGACATAGAGAACAGACTTGTGGTTGCCAAGGGGGAGGGGGTTGGGGGAGGGATGGAGTGGGAGGTTGGGGTTAGCAGATGTAAGCTATTATATACAGAATGGATAAACAACAAGGTCCTGCTGTATAACACAGAGAACTATATTCAATATCCTGTGATAAACCACAATGGAAAAGAATATTTTTTTAAAAAATGTATATATATATATATATATATATATATATATATATATCTGAATCACTTTGCTGTACAGCAGAAATTAACACAACATTGTAAATCAACTATACTTCAATTGAAAAAAGAATATGTTTGTTAAAATATATGTGTCTTTAATGACTGAAATTCAGGGTAGTATAAGAAAGTGAAGTGAAAATTATCAGAAAGAGAACCCTGTGCTTTATGCCCGTCTCATCCTTCCTTGGAGTTGGTGAGGACTTCAGTGACAGTGACACCAATAAAAGGCACTGAAGAAGGGCTTGGACATAGGTATTAGGGTAGAATCTTCGGCTCTTATTTCTTTGTGTCTTCTATGAGGTGACCCCTTCAGGACTTTTATGATGCTCTTCTAAACTCCTGTCCTTCATAGTAAGGCTAGAAATCTATGGTGACTATACTTTCTCCCCCTCTCCCAAAGAAGTTTTCTAGGCAAATTTATCTCACCTGCTATCTTCTAAGGTTCAGGTAAATGTGTGCCAATCTATTCCTATTGGTTCAGTATCTTCTCATTCCTGGCTGTTTCTTGGTCTTCTCTCTAGGCTAAGGTACCTGCCAAGATGCTCCACTTACAGGGTCCACAGATGCTGCAGATGCTAGAAAAATACTTACGGAAGAGCCTCCCTGAGTCCTTAAAGGTGAGCATGGGACATTCTTAGGGAACCAAATGGTTGTGTCTTCTTGTAACAGAGGTGAGAAAGAGAATGAGCTTTTACTGAGCACCCATTCTGTGGCAGGAAATCACTCATGCTGCATCTCACATAGTTCACACCACCTCTTGGCAAGGGAGGTCTATTATACTTGTGTCCCAGAAGAGGAAACAGGTCTCAGTAATATGACTTGCCTGATACTTTTAAGTGGCAAAAAAAAACGCTCTCTGCAGACTCGAAAACATTTCCTTGATTTCTCTTTAAAAGGTTGATCTAAGTACATACTAATTTTTAAACTTTTGTGCCCAAGGCAAGGTTAACCACCATGTACCTTCTTGGAACATTTAATGGATCAACTTCTGTTTCTTTGAAATCCAAAAGATTGTGCACTCTCCATGGAGGGACCTAGAAATAATTATATACTATTCATTATTTTATTGCAGCAATATTTGCTACAAAGTGGCTGGATTTATGCACATTTTATTTATATTTTCATTTTTAACATTCAGAGGATTGATGAAACGAATAAAATGCTTTTCTTTCATTTTTTATTTTTTGGCCATGCATCTCGTGGAATCTTTGTTCCCCGACCCAGGATTGAACCCAAGCCCTCGGCAGTGAAAGCGTGGAGTCCTAACCACTGGACCGCCAGGGAAGTCCCTAAACTGCTTTTTAAAAGCTCCTTTTACACCTAAAGATAGAAGCTTAAGTCACATGCAACCACTGCCCAGCACCAGCACCAATGGGGACCTCAAGGTCAGAACAACGCCAGTACAGTTCATTAGTGGCAATAGAAAGCACTTATAGCCCTTACCTCATCCCAGCCACTGGGCTTTATCTGTGAACTCATATAAACTTCAAAACTCCCACATGAGGAGGGTGTCACTCTTCTCCCTATGTTGTAGATGATGCATCTGACCAAGGAAACTTAAATAACTTGCCAACTGGTTACTCTTGAGGCCAGAAATATAATCAACTTACCCAACTTCAACTCACCTGAGCCTACCTGCATGCTTTGAGCAAAATAGACCCTCAACTTCAGATGCTGTTAAGAATGAAGAGAGACTGGATCTCTCATATATTGCTGGTAGGAATGGGAGACGGTACAGCCACTCTTGAAAAGCAATTTGTAAGTTCCTAACTAATCTTGCAACCAGCACACAACCAGCAATTACAATCCTGCGCATTTGCCCCAGACAAATACAAGTTTATTTTCACACAAAACTATGTACATGAATGTCTATAACAACCTTATCCATAATAGTCAAAAGCTGAAAACAACTCAGATGTCCTTCACATAGGTGAATGGCTAAATGAAAGGTGGTACATCCCTACAATGGAATACTACTAAATGACAAAGAAGAAATGACCTATTGATACCTGCAACAATCTGGATGAAGCTCCAGAAAATTATGCTGAGTGGGAAAAAAAGCCAGTCCCAAAGGGCTACATGCTACATGAGTCCATTTATATAAAATTCTTGAAATAACAAAATTATAGACATGGAGAAGAGATTGATGGTTGCTGGAGGTGAAGGAGGAGGTGAGCAGTGGAGGGTAATGGGTGTCACTCTATAGAGCAGCACGAGTGATCCTCGTGTTGGTGAAACTGTTCCACATCTTGACTGTATCAATGTCAAAATCCTGGGGGTGGTGTTCTACGGGCACAGGGACACCAGGTCTCTGCACTTTACCGAGTTCACACAGTAAGTAGCCAGGGTTTTATTCCAGGCAGGTTCACCCTTGAAGCTAAGTACTAACCATTATGCTCATCCACTGGGCATAACGCCTTGGACATTGGTCGATAAAGTTGTATATTTCAATTTCTATTATTAGTTTTGTCAAGAACATGCACCCTAATCCTACCATGGGAGTTAGGTTGATGACAGTGACATCGCGTTGGTTCTGTGGCTAAAAGGGCAGACTCAGCATCCAGCCTGCCTGGGTCTGTGCCTGCCTCTTCCACCGTCAAGCTGTATGTCGATGCCACATCGCTTAACTTTTACATGCTTTAGTTTTCTCATACAAAAAGGGAGTAATGAGGGACTTCCTTGGTGACCCATGGTTAGGACTCGGTGCTTTCACTGCCCAGGGCCTGGGTTCGATCCCTGGTGGGGAAACTAAGATCTCACAAGCCACCCAGCCAAAAAAAAAAAGAAGGGAGTAATGAGAGCTCTAACCTCTTGGGGTTATTGTCAGGATGAGAAGACCTTATGTTGAACAGGTGGAACTGTGCCTTGCACACAGAGAAACTATGCAAATATTAGCCACTGTTATTACAGATCAGACCATAAGTTTACAGTGGGGTGAATTGTGGATACATCTTATGTGAGGCTAATGCTTTGAAAGACCTGGCATAATTTGGGGTGAGTTGAATCTATTCACCTTCCTCAATCTTAACCATTTGTAAACCATCCTTTTACTCTGGGGAAGAGAAAGGTAAGCATTCTTCTATAGGTAGACTATCTGGCTTTATTTTTATTTACTATAAAAGGACCAAAGAGACAATTGTCCCTGACCTTTAATTACTATAGCCTCCACTTATTGGTAGGAAATATTTACCTTTACCAGAGGATAATTTAAAAATATATGTTTAAAAGCCTTAAACATGTAGATAACTTTAGGCCCAGCAATCTCTCTTCTAAAAACCTTCCCTAAGCAAATATCAGTTACATATGCAAAGATTTCTGCAAAAAGATATTCTTTGAAGGGTCATTGTTTACACTGAAAAGTTGGAAACACCTGGAGTGGAGTGTATCTGATATTTTTCATTTTTTGTGAAGTTTGTTGTGTGTGTACATGAATAGAAGGAAATTTATTAAAGATTTTATTAAATTCTACAATGGGAGAGTTCATAATTTTTATTCATAAATTTCATTGGTCTGAATATTTTCTATATGAATATTTTTTAAAGATATATTTATTGGGGCAAAAATTAGAACCTAAAAAATGGTCTGCAGAAATTCTCATTAGGTGCCTTCCAATCAAAAAATTTCATTATTTCATAGAAATAAACCTTGTCCTGATCAAACAAGGCACTTTGCCATCGCTTCCTAATAAGCTGACCCTCTCACTTTGTCCGGATACTGCAGGTTTATGGGACCACCTTCCACATAAACCAAGGAAACCCTTTCAAGCTAAAGGCCCTGGTGGACAAGTGGCCTGATTTTAATACAGTGGTTATCCGCCCTCAGGAGCAGGTAAGGTGCCAGATGTGGAATGAATATGCATGTATGTTTATATTTGCTATGTGCTTAACATGCACCTGGCAGTGTGGTAGACCCTGGGATTATAGAAATGAATCGAGGTGTTGGTTAACAAGTCCTCGTCCTCAAAAAGCCCACAGCCTGGAGGAAATTATAGATAAATCCACACATAAATTACAGCGTCGTGTGAAACAGGCAGAATCAAAACACAGATAGCACCCTGCTGCTGCTTAAGACCAAACACACTTTGTCATTTCTTGCACCCAGTTTGTGGGAATAGAGGCAACCAGTGGGAGGTTGTGGTAATGTAGGATTATGTAGATGGTCACTTTTGTTAAAGGTATCAAAGGAGCATTTCCCAGGCTAGATTTCTGCATTGTAATAAATGAAACCCATTTTAAAACCTTAACCCAAGGGGAAAAAAAATATTTCCTACCTTTTAAAAACACCAATTTTAAAACCACACCAACTCATTCGTGCTAACTCCAAACTTCTCATTGTGATACTGTCTTCCCATTGAGATGCTGCAGGGTGTTATAACCTACTGTCATCAATAAAGCAAATAAAACAGGGCAGGAAAAAGACTATATGTGGTAGAGGTTGCAGGGAGAGGATCAGAAATGCTTCTTAGTAGAAATTTTACCAAAACTGGATGTTGAAGACAAATAAGATTTTTTACATGGTGGCAGGAAAGGACTGAACTCAAAGCAGAGAAAATAGTAGTTGCAAGGCGTAAGGTCTGAAACAACAGAGTGAACTAAGGAAAATTAAGGAGCAACTGACATAGTTGGAATTGTTGTTTACATATTGTATGATAATTTTTTAATTAGTGAAACTGAATAGTTAAGACATTTTAAAAATAAAACATATAATGATATTTTAAAATATCAAGTAAAAATCTAAAATTTTAATGTAAATATATTTTATAGAACTTATATAGAAGTGAAATTGGTAAGAAACATTATTCAAAATAACCAAATTAAATAATCTGAAAATGAAGACTTTTAATTATTGATAGAAACCTGAGCTACTTTCAAAAATACAGTCTTAAAAATAAGATTTGTCCAGCTTTATGAGCAATTATTGACATATAAGATTTTGTAAGTATAAAATGTACAATGTGTAGATTTGATACACATATATCATTAAATGATTCCCACCATAGCTTTAGCTAACACTCCATCAGGTCACATAATTACCATTTCTTTTTTTTGGTGACAACTTTCAAGATCTACTTTCTTAGAGACTTTCAAGTACAGTTGACCCTTGAACAACATGGGCTTGAACTGCACAGGTCCACTTATATGAGGATTTTTTTCAATAATTACATGCTACAGTACGACACCCTCTGAGGATGGTTGAATCTGTGGATGCAGAACAGCAGATACAAGGGCTGACTGTAAAGCTATATGCGGATTTTCAATTGCATGGCGAGTTGGGGTCCATAACCCCTGCATTGTTCAAGGGTCAACTGTATATAATACAGCCTTGTTAACTATAATCCCCATACTGTATATTAGATCCTCAGAATTTATTTATCTGGTACAATAAATTTATTTATCTGGTACAAACTGGAAGTTTGTACCTTTTGATATCTCCGCATTTCCCCCACCTAGGCCTCCCCAGCCTCTAGTAACCACCATTCAACTCTCTGTTTCTATGATTCAGCTTTTTAAGATTCCACACATAAAAAAGATCATACAGTATTTGTCTTCCTCTGTCTGACTTATTTCACTTAGCATAATGCCTACAAGGTCTATCCATGTTGTCACAAATGGCAGAATTTACTTCTTTCTTGTGGCTGACTGAAATTCCATTGTAAAGATATGCCACACTTTCTTTATCCATTCATTTTTTGTTTCCATATTTTGGCTATTGTGAATAATGTTGCAATGAACATGGAGTGCAGGTATCTCTTTGAGATCCTGTTTTAATTTGCTCTGGCTATATACCCAGAATGGGATTCCTGATTCATATGACAGTTCTATTTTTAATTTTTGGAGGAACCTCCATACTGTTTACATAGTGGTTACACCAATTTACATTCCCACCAACAGTACACAGGGTTCCCTTTTCTCCGGAGCTTCCCCAGTACTTGTTATCTCTTGTCTTTTGATGATAACCATTCTGGTATGTATGTGGTCTTGATTTGCATTTACCTGATAATTAGTGATGTAAAGCACTTTTTCATGTATCTGTTGGCCATTTGTATGTCAATTCCTCTGCCCATTTTTAATGGGATTGTTTGGGGGTTTTTATATTATATTGTATGAGTTTTTAAAATATGTTTTGGGTACTAACCCCTTATCTGATATGCGATTTGAAAGTATTTTCTCCCATTTGATAGGTGCCTCTTCATTTTGTTGATTTTTTCTTTTGCTGTGCAGAAGCTTTTTAGTTTGATGTAGTCCCAATTGTTGATTTTTTCCCTTCTTTACTTGTGCTTTTGGTGTCATATCCAAAACATCATTGCCAAGACCAATGTCAAGGAGCTTTATCTCTATATTTTCTTCTAGGTTTTTACAGTTTCAGTACTTATGTTTAAGGCCTCAGTCCATTTTGAGTTAACTTTTTGAGTGGTGTAAGATTCATTCTTCTGCATGTGCTTAGTAAGCTTTCCCAATACCATTTATTACAGAGACTATTCTTTCCTGATTGAGTGTTCTTGGCTCCCTTGTCAAATATTAGTTGATCATATATGCAAGAGCTTATTTCTGGGCTCTCAATTCCATTCCATTTGTCTATGTGTCTATTTTTATGTCAATACATTACTGTTTTGATTTCTACAGCTTTGTAGTATAGTTTGAAATCAGAGCGTATGAAGCCTCCAGATTTGTTCTTATTTCTGAGGATTGCTTTGTCTAGTCAATATTTTGTGGTTCCATATAAGTTTTAGGATTTTTTTTCTATTTCTATGAAAATGCTATTGGAATTTCGATAGAGGTTGCATTGAATCTACAGATGGCTTTGGGTAATATTATTTTAACAAAATTAATTCTTTCAATCCATGAAGCCTTAACCAATTCATTAACCATAAATCCAAAAGTATATCTTTCTATTTGTTTATGTCTTCTTCAATTTCTTTCATTAAAGTTCTGTAATGGCCTTCTTTTTTCCCTCGTTATCATTCTTGGCTTAAAGTCTATATTGTCTGATACAAATATAGCTATTCCTGCTCTCTTTTGGTTTCCATTTGTATGGTATGCCGTTTTCATCACTTCACTTTGAGCCTATGTGTTTCCCTAAAGCTTAAAGTCTCGTAGGCAACATAGAGTTGATCTTTTTTTTTTTAAATCCATCTAGCTACTCTATATATTTTGATTGGAGAATTGAATACATTTACACTTAGAGTACTGATTAAGAGGTAAGAACTTACTAATGCCATCCTATTGTTTTCTGCTGTTTTGTAGTCCTCTTGTTCCTTTCTTCCTCTTGCAACCTTCCTTTGTGAATTGATGATTTTCTGTGGCAGTAAACTTTGATTCTTTTCTCTTATCTTTTGTAAATCTACTGTAGGTTTTTGCTTTGTGATACCATGAGGCTTATGTAAAACATATTATAAATATAACAGTCTATTTTACTCTGATAACAATTTAACTTTGATTGCATACAAAAAATCTATCCTTTTGCTCCCTCCATTTTATGTTTTTTTAATGTCACTATTTATATATTTTTTATATTGGATATCCATTAACAAATTCTTGTAGCTATAGATATTTTAATATTTTGTCCTTTAATCTTTATACTAGAGTTAAGTGGCTAAAAACCATAACATTACTATATGAGAATATTCTGAATCTGACTATATGCTTACTTTTACCAGTATGCTGTATATTTTCATATGTTTTTATGTTACTAATTAGCATCCTTTCCTTTCAGCATGAAGAACTCCTTTTAACATTTCTTTTTTTTTTTTAAGAAGGAATCAGAACATTTTATTTGAGCCAAATTTGAGGATTATAACCTGGGAAGAGCATCTCAGAAAGCTCTGAGAACTGTTCCCCTTTCAGTATTTCTTATAAGCCAGGTCTTTTGGTGATGAACTTCCTCAGTTTTTGTTTGTTAGTGAAAGTTAGTGAAACCTCGAAAAAAATGTTCCAATTCTTTCTTAAAAAAAAAAAAGAAAAGCTAAAAGGAGTTCTTCACGCTGAAAGGAAAGGATGCTAATTAGTAACATAAAAACATATGAAAATATACAGCATACTGGTAAAAGTAAGCATATAGTCAGATTCAGAATATTCTCATATCCTAATGTTATGGCTTTTAGAAACTTTAGTATAAAGATTAAAGGACAAAATATTAAAATATCTATAGCTACAATAATTTGTTAATAGATATCCAATATAAAAAAACAAATATCACAAACAAATAGCGATAGCAAGATATTAAAAATGATATCTTGCTATCTTTTCTGAAGAACAACTTTGCTGGGTAAAGTATTTTTGGTTGGCAGTTTATTTCTTTCAGCACTTTGAATATATTGCCCCCATTTTCTCATGGCTTGCAAGGTCTCTGAGAAATCTGCTGATAGCCTTTTGGGGGATTTTTGACAGTTTTATTATAATGTGTCTAAGAGAGGTTCTCTTTAAGTTGACTTTGTTTGGTGACCTATGAGCTTCATAAACTTGTATATCCAAATTTCTCTCAAGATTTGGGAAGTTCTCAGCCATTATTTCTTTAAATAAACTTTCTTCCCCCTTTCCATACCTTCTACTTTTCGAACTTTAATAATTCACAAATTGGTTCTTTTGATAGTATCCCATAGACCATGTAGGATTTCCTCACTGTTTTTTATTATTTTTCTTTTTGCTCTGCTAATTAGATAATTTCAATTGGTCTGACTTTGGGCTCACATTCTTTTTTCTGTTTGGTTTAGTTTGCTATTGAAGCTCTCTATTGAATTCTTCAGTGCAGTCACCGTATTCTTCACCTCCAAAATTTTTTAGTTCTTTTTTACGTTTTCCATCTCTGAACTTCTCATTTTGTTCTTGTATTGTTGTCCCTGATATTGTTAAATTGTTATCTGTGTTCTCTTATGGCTCTCTGAGCATCTTTTGAAAAAATATCTTGAATTCTTTATTAGGAAATTCCTGGATATCCATTTCTTTGGCGCCAGATACTGGGGGTTTACTGTATTCTTCTGGTGCTTTCATGTTTCCCTGATTCTTTATGATCCCTGTATCCTTGCATAGGTGCCTGAACTTTTGAAGAAACAGTCACCTCTTCCATACTCTGTGGACTGACCTTGGTAAGGGACAATTCTACCTGTGGGGAGAGGCATTCTAGAATGTGCTGTGACCCCAAGTCTAGTGGTGCAGTGCACCAAGTGCAAGGGCATGTAGTGACACTTGTTTGGGGGTGTGTGTGATGTCTTTTCGACTCAGGCTACCGGGATCCACACTGACGACTGTGTGATCCTTGGTGAGCATTGCAGTGGGTCCAAAGTGGCTGCCAGGCTGTTGGGGTTCTCAGTGGTGCCTCCTAGTGCAGTGGCTATGGGCCAGGGCAGGTAGTGGTAGTGGCTGGAGCCAGTGGTGTGCACATACACAGCTGTAGGGGTCAGCTTCAGGCTCCTGTGTAGTGGCAGGGGCCATTTGCACACACACACACAGATAGTGGTGGAGGCCAGGGCAGGCAGCAAGGGCCAGGACCAACTGCAGGTGCGCTGGCAGCTGTGGGGGCCCTAGGTGTTGGCATGCACTCCAATGATTGCTGAGTCGTGCCATGAGTGCACAACACTGGAGAGTGGTGATGGGGGCTGGGCTGGGGGCATGCAGGTGGACAGCAGGAGGGGTCAGCTGCAGGTTACTGCGGTCACTGTCACAGGAGACAGGGCCCGATCCAGGCCCACAAACAGCTGTGGGGACCTAGCTATCGAAGTGCTCTCCTGAGACTGCACAGTCTCCTTCTCAGCATGCAAATGGCAGTGGAGACTAGTGACAGTCATCAGGCAGTGACATGCAAGTATACACCTGGAGGGGCTAGCCCCAAACGTGTGCTAGGAGGTGGCTGTCAGCTGCAGGGGTCCAGGCTGGTGTCTTGCGCTCAGGCAGCTGCAGAGCTGACTGCTGACTGCTGGTGCAGTTCCCTGATGGGGGAAGGGAGTAAAGAGGGGCTCCGGTGGCTGGTATCAGAGAATGTGAATACCTGTGGGGCAAAACTTAATGAAATCTGCAGGGGGTCCAATACTGACTATTGGTTTCTTTAGGGGCGAAAGCTATTGAGCTTTTCTGTAGAGCAGGTCAGGGTGAGCTGTGAATGACTCCCACCACATGGCTACTGTTGGTAGCCCCTGCTTTTCTTCCTTGTTCCTAACCATCTCTACACATCTCAGTTTTGCCAGTCTGGGTGGGATGAAACAGAAGAGGGACCTTTGTGTGGTGCCTTAAAAGGCTGGGAAGCTGGTCTTCCTTTCTTGGTGAGAGGGAGCTCTTTCTAGATAAGGATTTCCCTGTCAGCACTGAGCAATGCTGGCTTGGTGGATGGGATGATGCAGGCAAAATAAGGCTGTCTTTCTTCTATTTTTGTGCAGTTAGTCTCAGGTTTTTTATTCTACTGTGTTGCTGAAGCTCCTTAAGTGGACTGCAGAGCTCTCCCAGAGCTGTTTTTGTACATGAGTAGCTGTCTAATTATTGATCTTTGTGAGGGACAGAGGCTGAGGTCTTCTACACTGACATTTTGGTGACATCACTCTTAAAAATAGTTTGATCAGGAGTATCCTTGCTGAATAAGAAGTGTATTTTTGTTTAATATTTTCCAGATATTATAGGACAAAAAGCTTTCTGACTCTTCACTGGCTGAAGCAATTTTTTCCCCTTATCTATTACTTCATCCTCAAATAATCCCATATCAGTGTTAATAATTTTGCTAGATATACTTAAATGAGTATGTTTTTTTTCCTAATCACATTTTAATTTTTATTATTTTTTTTAACATCTTTATTGGAGTATAATTGCTTTACAATGGTGTGTTAGTTTCTGCTTTATAACAAAGTGAATCAGCTGTACATACACACATATCCCCATATCTCCTCCCTCTTGCGTCTCCCTCCCACCCTCCCTAACCCACCCCTCTAGGTGGTCACAAAGCACAGAGCTGATCTCCCTGTGCTATGCGGCTGCTTCCCACTAGCTATCTATTTCACATTTGGTTGTATATATAAGTCCATGCCACTCTCTCACTTTGTCCCAGCTTACCCTTCTCCCCTCCCATGTCCTCAAGTCCATTCTCTACATCTGCGTCTTTATTCCTGTCCTGCCCCTAGGTTCTTCAGAACCATTATTTATTTATTTATTTAGATTCCATATGTATGTGTTAGCATATGGTATTTGTTTTTCTCTTTCTGACTTATTTCACTCTGTATGACAGACTCTAAGTCCATCCACCTCACTACAAATAACTCAATTTTGTTTCTTCTTACGGCTGAGTAATATTCCATTGTATATATGTGCCACATTTTCTTTATCCATTCATCTGTCGATGGACACTTAGGTTGCTTCCATGTCCTGGTTATTGTAAATAGAGCTGCAATGAACATTGTGGTACATGACTCTTTTTGAATCACGGTTTTCTAAATGAGTGTGTTTTTTAATTGTTGGTGGAATTGTTTGTTTAACAATGGTATGATTTTTTTTTTATGAAAGCATGGAAATGGTTAATGGAAGCCCTCTTTTTTTGTTTGTTTGTTTGTGTTTATTTATTTATTTATTTATTTATTTATTTATTTATTTAAATCAGTCATCAATTTTATACACATCACTGTATACATGTCAATCCCAATCGTCCAATTCAGCACACCACCATCCCCACCCCACCGCGGTTTTCCCCCCTTGGTGTCCATACGTTTGTTCTCTACATCTGTGTCTCAACTTCTGCCCTGCAACCCAGTTCATCTGTACCAACAATGGTATGATTTTTTTTTTAAAAAAAGCAAAGCTACTTCATCTTTTTCTTGGCTTCATAATTTGTAGGAGAATTGTCTAACCTGTTAACTGTATCGGTTTTAATAAAGACATGTTCATAGACCACATGTTCTAAAAATCTTTGCACTAAAGCAAGATTTATTCTTTTGGCCAGGGATTTTGCTTCTCAATTGTCATTTTACATGAGCTGGCAGGACTAGATTAGTCACAATCCCAAGTGGATGCTAGCTTGGTTTTTGCTGGCTATTGACTATGCTGATGGAAGTGGATTCAATGACATATAGAAGGCACAGGGTTCTCAAGAGCAGAAAGAGACAGCAAGCCTCAGTGCTCAGTCACTTTTCAAGCTTCTTAATGAGTTTTATGGAGGGATAGAAGAATAATTTTAAATGGATCATTTTTGCTTGGTTTGAAAATTTAAAGCAATAACTGAGTTAGGAGTAGTTTTGTTCAGGACATTTTTCATTGTTAATTGAATCAGGGAGTCCTTGACTTGATCTCATAATGTAAATAATCCTTCAATAAAATCAATACAACAAAAAAGCTAATATTTTAGTATTTAAAAGTATCATAATATAATGGAACCCTGAAAACGAATATGGCAATCACTAAATACAAGCATTTTGGTTGATTCTACTTTTCCCAACCCAAACAGGAGATGACAGATGACCTTGATCACTACACCAATACTTACCAAGTCTACTCCAAGGACCCTAAGAAATGTCAGCAATTCCTTGGTTTGCCAGAAGTCATCAACTGGAAGCAACATTTGCAGATTCAAAGTAAGGGAACCAGGATGTGTGCTGGCTACTGAGATCTCCCATGTCTGTATCTGTAGTGTCACTTTTCATTTTTTTTTTTTTAAGAGAGAGAATAGAATCCCAGCTTTCTTTTTTTTTTAATTAATTTATTTATTTATTTATTTATTTATTTATTTATTTATTTATTTATTTATTTATTTATTTATCATTTATGGCTGTGTTAGGTCTTCGTTTCTGTGCGAGGGCTTTCTCTAGTTGCGGCAAGCAGGGGCCACTCTTCAACGCAGTGCACGGGCCTCTCACTATCGCGGCCTCTCTTGTTGCGGAGCACAGGTTCCAGACGCACAGGCTCAGTAGTTGTGGCTCACGGGCCTAGTTGCTCTGCGGCATGTGGGATCTTCCCAGACCAGGGCTCGAACCCGTGTGCCCTGCATTGGCAGGCAGATTCTCAACCACTGCACCACCAGGGAAGCCTCACTTTTCATTTTGAATTACAGCCCTACCTCCTCTATATCTTTACTCCAAGTCCTAGACACTCAGCCTGCTGTCCATTCTTTCTCTCAGCTGCCACTACTACCTCCATAGTTGTTAGTTCACAAACTTATTTGGGAGCTTCCCAAGTGAAATCTGAAACCAGCCCCCATATACATGTATGGCAAGGAGAGACCTAAGAAAGGGGCAAACCACTTCCGATTGGTAGGTGGCAAGCTTAATAAGCAGGGGAACTTCCAGGCTTGTCTCAGGAGACTGCAGGATGAGTATATCACCTCACCCACCTGCCAAAATCTTAAACATTTATATAGTGGCCGTAACTGGGTTCAGTCATGTACCCAATCCAGATATCTCAACACCACATTTCAATCTCAGGCTGTGTCCTTGGAGCAGCTTCTGGGAGCTGGGAAGGCAAGTGGGAAGCACATTCCAAGGAGGGGAGGGAGTGGGGAACCTCCAGTTGCCTGGGTCCAGCTCATGGGTCAACAGGTAGCACGTCTTCTTGATGACCTCCTCCAACAATAGTGAATTAGAACTTGAAGACTGCAGTACATGGGGTTTACATAGGAAATCATGAATAACATAATTTCTTAATAGCTAAGGATTCATGGTTTATTCCAGGATCTATTAGAGAGCTTGAATATGGGAGCAGAACTTTCCTTCTGTCTCATCTCCATTTCATCATTGTCTTATTTACGAAGGAGGAATTTAGTAGTTAAGAATGTATTTGGGAATTCCCTGGCGGTCCAATGGTTAGGACTCTGTGCTCTCACTGCCAGAGGCCTGGCCCAAGTTCGATTCCTGGTCAGGGAACTAAGATCCTGCAACAAAGATCCCCCAAGCTATTGTGCGGCCAGAAAAAAAGAAAAAAGTATTCTCTGGAGTCAGACTACCTAAAATTGTGACCTTGTTGGGCCTGTTAGTAGTTCTGTGATCTAAGGCAAGGAACAAACTCTCTGGGGATCAGTTTCCTTATATATAAAAATGAGGATTAGAATAGTACCCGAAACATAAGCCATTTAAAAATTGAATAAGATCTTGAATGAGAAGTGCTTAGCACTATGCCTGATTTCATCAGTTAGGTTTTCAAACCATCCCCAAATAGTGACTGCAAACCACAATCATTTATTAGCTCACGATTTTGTGGGTCAGCAAATTGGACTAGACTCAGCTGGGTGATTCTTCTGCTGGTCTCTCCTAGATTCACCCATGTGGCTGCAGTCAGCTGGGGGTTGTCAATGAGCTGGTAGGACTAAGTTAGCCATAATCTCAAGTTTGGCTGTTAATGCTGGCCACTGACTGTGCTGATGAAGTGGCTTGGGTGACGTATAGAAGTCACAGGTTCTCAAGAGCAGAGAGAAAAGGCAAACCTCCGTACATAGTCACTTTTCAAGCTTTTTACTGATTCATATTTGTTGTTTTTCCATTGGCCAAAGCAAGTTTCATGGTGAATCCCATAGTCAGTTAAGGAGAAAAAAATCATGATAGTGAAGAGGAACAAACTCAGACCACTGTAGCAACAATCTACTGCACTGAGTGCATAGAATTTTTCAATCAATTTTGGTTATTATCTTTATACCTCATCTCCTTTGATGGTCGTAACTGTACTGTGATGTATTCAGGAATCGTAGTATTATTCCAATTTTGAATTATTTTTAAATATGAGAGTGATTTGCCATTATCCCATTAGAAGTCTTTTCATGATGGAACACGAGTTTTAATAATTGGAAATCTTCAAACTTTGCAGCCGTTGGACAGCTTTTTCCTGACACTTAAAGGAACAGTGATATCTCATATAATTCATTTCCTCCATCTAGGTTCACAATCCAGCCTGGATGATGTGATAAAAAATCTTGCGGCTATTAAATTGGGCAAGGTGAAGCAAACACAGTGCTTTCTCTATATGGTCTCTGAGACAGCAAAGAAATTGGCTACTTCCTTGCTGGATGAAAAAAACGTATCACCCAATGGTGATAAATACAAGTCCATGTAAGTCTGAAAGAAGTTGCTCTGGGGAATTCCCTGGTGGTCCAGTGGTTAGGACTCTGCACTTTCACTGCCTGCCGAGGGCACAGGTTCAATCCTTCTGGTCTGGGAGCTGATTAAGATCCCGCCCGCAAGCTGCATAGCGTGGCAAAAAACAAAAACAAAAACAAAACAAAACAAAAAAGAAAGAAGCCTCATATCTGTCACCACTGAATTAGCCAGCACATTCTAGTACAGTCGCAAAAAAGCACAACAAACTGGGGTGGCTTAAAACAGCAGAAATTTATTCTCACAGTTCTGGAGGCCAGAAGTCCTAAGTCCATGGGTTGGCGAGCCTCTGTCCCCTTCAAAGCCTCTGGGAGGGAATCCTTCCTTGTCTCTTCCAGATTCTGGTGGCTCTAGGCATTCCTTGGCTTGTGGCTTTGATACCAACCAGGGTTCTTGGCCTTCCCCAATCAATAGAAGTTGATTAGAGGCCAGACAAGAAGTTCAGGCGAGACTTTGTTGGGAGCTTGCTGCAGCAGGGGGGAGGAAGAACAAGCAACAGGTTCCCTTGCTTGCTTGCTGGCTGAGGCAGGGGGTCGAGCTGGTTCCTTATATGGGGTGAGAGTAGGGGTGTGTCCAGGGGTCGGGCCGGAGGGGTGGCTTAGGTGGCCTGCCCACCCCTTTGGTGGTGTTGTGTGCAGGGGGCATGAGCAGTGCCCTGCTTTTGCTCCCAACACCCTGTTTTTTGCTCCTGGCTCTTCAAAAGTGGGAATTGGGCGTTTTTGGTCTTTTTGTCCCTTTGTTCATAATTTGCCCCAACTGCACATGCACACAGTTATTTTTGGTTTCTTATAGTTTCTGTGTATTTTGTTGCCCGAGGAGAAGTTTGTCCAGGTGCAAGCGTTGTAACGCTGCAGCAAAGGGTCCCAGGTCCCAGCCTGGCTCAGC
Organism: Balaenoptera borealis; assembly: GCF_965194805.1. NCBI lineage: Eukaryota > Metazoa > Chordata > Mammalia > Artiodactyla > Balaenopteridae > Balaenoptera > Balaenoptera borealis. Next base: position 11,699,936 of record NC_138868.1, read on the forward strand.
TTCATCACTCTCATTTCTGAATTTGCCTTCACATGGGCTTCTCTGTGTGTGTTTGTGTCTTTTCTTCTGTCTATTATAAGGACACTTTTTATTGGATTAAAGGCCCACTAGGTAATCCAGGATGATTTCATGTTGGGATCCTTAATGTACTTACACCTGCAAGGATGCTTTTTCTAAATAAGGTCACATTTTCAGGTTCCAGGTGGGCATACCTTTTGAGTGGACACACCATTCAACCCACTAAACCTCTTACCTTCTCTTCCAGCTTTTGCTTTGGTCTCCTAACCATTCATTTTCTGCCAAGCAGCCAGAGAAATCTTTTTTTAAAAAAAATGCACATTAGACCATGTTCTTTCCCTGCTTAAAAGACTCCAGTACTTCCCATCTCACTTGGAAATAATTCGGAACACCAACATGACCCTATAAGAGCCAACACCCACCTACTTTTTAGACCGCATCTCCTCTCTTGCTTACTGCCCCCAACAACACTGGTCTTCCTCCTGCCATCGATCATTGCAAGCTCAGGCTTTTTTTTTTTTTTTTTTTGAATTGTATTTTATTTTATTTTTTATACAGCAGGTTCTTATTAGTTATCTATTTTATATATATTAGTGTATATAGGTCAATCCCAATCTCCCTGTTCATCCCACCCCCCATCCCCCTTTCCCCCACTGCTGTCCATATGTTTGTTCTCTACATCTGTGTCTCTATTTCTGCCTTGCAAACAGGTCCATCTGTACCATTTTTCTAGATTCCACATATATGCATTAGTATACGATATTTGTTTTTCTCTTTCTGACTTACTTCACTCTGTACGACAGACTCTAAGTCCATCCACATCTCTACAAATGACCCATTTTCATTCCTTTTTATGGCTGAGTAATATTCCACTGTATATATGTACCACATCTTCTTTATCCATTTGTCTGTCAATGGGCATTTAGGTTGCTTCCATGACCTGGCTATTGTAAATAGTGCTGCAATGAACATTAGGGTGCATGTGTCTTTTTGAATTATGGTTTTCTCAGGGTATATGTCCAGTAGTGGGATTGCTGGGTCATATGGTAATTTTATTTTTAGTTTTTTAAGGAACCTCCATACTGTTCTCCAGAGTGGCTGTATCAATTTACATTCCCACCAACAGGGCAAGAGGGTTCCCTTTTCTCCACACCCTCTCCAGCATTTGTTGTTTGTAGATTTTCTGATGATGCCCATTCTAACCAGTGTGAGGTGATACCTCATTGTTGTTTTGATTTGCATTTCTCTAATAATTAGTGATGTTGAGCAGCTTTTCATGTGCTTTTTGGTCACCTGTATGTCTTTGGAGAAATGTCTATTTAGGTCTTCTGCCCATTCTTTGATTGGGTTGTTTGTAAGCTCAGGCCTTTTGAGTCAGCTTTTCCCTCTGCCCCCACCCCACCCAATCCTGACACACATGACTTCTTTTGCTGTTCAGAACTGCTCAAATGTCACCTTCCAGAGAGTCCAGGCTAGACCACTCCACCTAAAATCACTTCCCAGCTATTTTCCTCACATGACCCACTTTTATTTTCTTTGTAGCACTTATGATTATTTGAAATTAGCTAATTTAGTTAACAGTCTTACTTACTGGATGTTTGAACTCTCCCCAACAACATTGCAAACCCCATGAGAGAGAGCAGGTACCTTCCCTGTCTTATTCACTGATAGATCTTCCACAGATAAAACAGTGCCTGGTATATAGTAGGTATTTAATAAATGTGTTCAGTAAATTCACTTGACAAACAAAAGTTTTCCAATAAAGAGAATTTCAACAAATAATATATTTTCCCCCATTGATGTCCAGTCTAACACTGAATAGAACTGAACACTGATGGTGGAGATTTGAGCTGAAGATGCCCAATCCCATGGCCTTCCGTTTGTACTCCTGGGAGAGTTTTATTCACTTTGTATCAAAGAATCTCTCTGGATCCCCTTGTCTGCACTGAGGATAGACAGGATGGGAGATATTATCCCCATTTTCCTGACAGAAAACAGACTCAGATGATGAAATAGCTTGTTCAGGTCACATGGATGGTTAAGGGCATAGTGGGCTTGAGTCTAGATCTCCTAGTTCCACCTCATGGGCTCTTCCTAGGACACCTCCCAAAGCCTCTTTACAGCCTGCAGATGCCTTCAGATTCAGTGTTCTGTGTCTCGGGGGCTGCCTGCACTCCATGTCACTGCCCCTTTCTGGACTTCAGCCTCCCCACTTGTTCAACATGGTAGCCAAGGACCTTCGCACATCAATATTTTAAGCTCTGGCTCCACTGCTTGCTAGCATGTGCTTTGGGGCACTTGTTTATATCTCTGCAACTTTTTCCTTCTGTGTAAAGTAAGGATAAGAACACCTGCCCTATCTAGGTTGGAAGGTTGCAGCAGAGGCCAAATGAAACAATTGTAGCTAATTTCTGTAGAGGATTTATTATCTGCCAGGTGCTTGTTCTAAGCCCCTACATCCATTGACTCATTTAAGCCTCACAATGATTCTATAAAGGAGGTGTGATTATCATCCTTATTTATTAGATGAAGAAATAGAGGAAGTGGGAAATGAAGTAATCAGCCCCAAATCACCCAAGGAGTCAGATTATGAACCCAGGCAGCCTGGCTACAGAGCACTTATGCTTAAATATGCTCCTATTCCCCTCTCAGAACAATTGGGGCAGGGGACAAATAAAATACTCCACAGTATATGTGATATTGTTACCGAACCAAACAGCAAAAGAAGTCATGTGTGTCCACTCACAGTAAAGCCAATCTACTGACACTGGGTTGTGGTGAAGGAAAGTACAGCGTTTATGTCAGGGCACCAAGCAAGGAGAATGGGCAGCTCACGCTCAAAAGACTTGAACTCCCCAGTGGCTTTCAGGGAAGGGGTTTTAAAGTCAGTGTGATGGAGGGTGCTACAGGGTTGTGGTCAGCTTGTGCAGAGTTCTCGAATTGGTTGGCATCAAGGTGAAGTTTCAAGCATCATCAACCTTCTGGTTTCAACCAGTCTAGGGTCCATGTTCTTGAGGTCAGCAGTTTTCATCTGGTGGGGATCTACTTCCTGTAAAACCAACTTAGGAATGTGTGTCAGGCCCTTATCAATATCTTGCAGGGAATTGTGAGTCCAGTGATTCTGCCATGTGGCAGATTTATAGTCTAAATTGTTACCAGTTTCTCAGCCCAACAGCTCTTCTGTTTCTAGCTCTTCACATTGTCTAATCACTAACTCTGAAGTTAGCCTTTTGACACTCAAGGGAGGCCTGGGAGGCTAAAGCAAAAGCTTTTTATTTCAAAGGACAGGGATACACAGGCTTGTATACAGCTTCAATATTATGGGCTATTCTTTCCCCTTGTTCCCAATAGCCATCAAAAGGTGTTGAAACTCTCATCCCTGGATCCTACCCACGCTGCCTTGGTGAATAAATTTTGGCATTTTGGTGGCAATGAGAGGAGCCAGCGATTCATCGAGCGCTGTATCTGGGCCTTCCCCACCTTCTGCCTGCTGGGGCCTGAGGGGACCCCTGTGTCCTGGGCCCTGATGGACCAGACAGGAGAGCTGCGGATGGCAGGCACCATACCTGAGTACCGGGCCCAGGGCCTCATCACCTACCTCACCTATGTCCAGATTCAGGCTCTAGACAAACTTGGCTTCCCCATGTATTCCCATGTAGATAGGGCCAATCACATCATGCAAAAACTGAGCTTCAACCTGCAGAGTATCTCCGTGCCCTGTGACTGGAACCAGTGGAACTTTGTGCCTCTGTGAAGCAGCCCTGAACACAAGACAGTGTTGAATGGACGGGGCATGTGCCTGGAGGAGCCGATGGGTGATGGAGAGAGGGAATAAACTGTAATCAATGGTAATGAAGGGTCCTGAGCTCTGAGGAAGCAGTGATGGATAGTGAACAGGAAAGCCTCAGTCTCTGTGCTCAAATACCTCCCAGGATTCCCTTAGTTTCCTCAGTAGGAAATAGACCAGGCACCCCAGCTGTCTGGCTTGTACAACTCCCACACTTTCAGCATCCTAGTCATGCTTTATACTTAGTTGCATGTTTTTCTACATTGTTCTTCCTGGAACTACTAGCTCATTGACCCTTTCCAATTTGCCAGAAGGGTTGTAATAATTTGTGGGTTCTATGATTTTTTCCCTCTGGCTTCCTATGTTTTGTTTTTAATTGACTAGAGAGTCACATGTCTTCTGAGTAGCTCTTTGAATATCCTCCTTTCCTAGGTCACTTCTTAAGCCTTGTATTATAATCATATGAAATATACTATACACACACACCATACATTTCTATAGCCATAGATATAGATGATATATATATATGTGTGTGTGTGTGTGTGTGTGTGTATAATGCAACAGAGATAATTAAAACAAAAAGACTGATGGGCATTAATATCTTCTTTTGCAACTCCTACTCCAGGAAAGAGATACTAACATTGTCTCTGTCCTCTGAAATTGCACAAGGTGAGAGCTGGGAGTTTCAGATTTACTGGGGGCTTACTGAGGACTAGCCTGGGAAACAGCCTCTCAGATAGCTCTGAGGAACTCCTCCAAAGAGTTAAGGGGGAAGGGAATGGTACAAATGAACTTATTTACAAAACAGAAACAGATCCACAGATCTAGAGAAGGAATTTATGGTTACTGGGGTGGGGTGGGGGAGGGGGAGGGGTGGGGGAGGGGATATTTAGGGAGTTTGGGATTGACATGTACACACTGCTATATTTAAAGTGGATAACCAGTCCCAGCCACGGCAATCAGAGAAGAAAAAGAAATAAAAGGAATACAAATTGGAAAAGAAGAAGTAAAACTGTCACTATTTGCCAATGACATGATACTATACATAGAAAATCCTAAAGATGCCACCAGAAAACTGCTAGAACTAATCAATGAATTTGGTAAGGTTGCAGGATACAAAATTAAGGCACAGAAATCTCTGGCATTCCTATATACCAACAACGAAAAATCAGAAAGAGAAACTAAGGAAACACTCCCATTTACCATTGCAAGAAAAAGGATAAAATATCTAGGAATAAACCTGCCTAAGGAGGCGAAAGACTTGTACTCAGAAAACGATAAAACACTGATGAAAGAAATCAAAGATGACATAAACAGATGGAGAAATATACCATGTTCTTGGATTGGAAGAATCAATATTGTGAAAATGACTATACCGCCCAAAGCAATCTACAGATTCAATGCAATCCCTATCAAACTACCAATGGCATTCTTCACAGAATTAGAACAAAAAACCGGAGATTGGCTCAGTGCTTTGCAATGACCTAGAGGGGTGGGATAGGGAGGATGGGAGGGAGGCTGAAGAGGGAGGGGATATGGGGACATGTGTATGCATATGGCTGACTCGCTTTGTTGTGCAATAGAAACTAACACAGTATTGTGAAGCAATTATACTCCAATAAAGATGTATTAAAAAAGAAGAAGAAGGAAATTTGATAATACCTATAAGAAAATAAAAAATAAAATAAAATAAAATGGATAACCAACCAGGACATACTGTATAGCACAGGGAACTCTGCCCAATATTATGTAACAACCTAATTGGGAAAAGAATTTGAAAAAGGATAGATACATGTATATGTCTAACTGAATCACTGTTGACAACTGAAACTAACACAACATTGTTAATCAACTGTATTCCAACATAAAATAAAAAGTTTAAAAAAAAGAGGTAAGGGGGGAGGTCAGCATATATGTAATTTTGGAGAAGGGGTACGTGCAATCAAGAACGCTTTTTTTTCTTTTCTTTTCTTCAGATCTTTATTGGAGTATAAATGCTTTACAATGTTGTGTTAGTTTCTGCTATACAACAAAGTGAATCAGCTATATGTATACATATATCCCCATATCCCCTCCCTCTTGAGCCTCCCTCTCACCCTCCCTATCCATCCCTCTAGGTCATCACAAAGCATTGAGTTGATCTCCTTGTGCTATGCAGCAGCTTCCCATTAGCCATCCATTTTACATTTGGTAGTGTATATATGTCAATGTTACTCTCTCACTTCATCCCCAGCTTCCCCTTCCCCCCCCAGGCCCTCAAGTCCATTCTCTACATCGGCTTGTTTATTTCTGCCCTGCCACTAGGTTCATCAGTACTGCTTTTTTAAATTCCATATATACGTGTTAGCATACGATATTTGTTTTTCTCTTTATGACTTACTTCACTCTGTATGACACACTCTAGGTCCATTCACCTCACTACAAATAATTCAATTTTGTTCCTTTTTATGGCTGAGTAATATTCCATTGTATAAATGTGCCACATATTCTTTATCCATTCATCCTTGATGGACATTTAGGTTGCTTCCATGTCCTGGCTATTGTAAATAGTGCTGCAATGAATATTGTGGTGCATGTATCTTTTTGAATTATGGTTTTCTCAGGGTATATGCCCAGTAGTGGGATAAGCACACTTCTTGGTAAGTCACTGTTAGTCACAAGGAAAATATACCTCTGTGAATGATTTTAGTGCTTTTCTAATTATGGGAAGATGTAAGAATTGGGGTTCATAAAAGTTTCTCCTGAGAATATCTAACTATCTGAAGACCTGTTCTGCCAGTTTTGCCAGAGCACAAGTGTCTCATTCCTGATCTCTGCCCTGAATTCTTTTCAGGGGGCGTGTTGAAGGTCAGCAACTGCAGTGGCTAATGACTGGATCCTTGTAGAACCAGATGGCAAGTGACATTCTTTAGCTGGGATTTCTAAAAGCTGAGCTTCCTTAATCCCCCTCCTCCAGTCTGCATGTAATAAAGAGATTCCTTGTTTGGTTGTGGAAGCTTAATCTATGTGGTCCACGAAGGAAAATGAGTATAGGGAAAGGAGGAACTGGGGGCACTCAGATCCAGAACAGGGAGTATCGATTATCAGGGACAGGGGTAGGGGAGGCTCTGTGGAGGGAGGAGACTAAGCAGCAGCACATTACTTTGAGATACTTGCTTCCTCTGTGGTGTGACTAAGAGTCTTGTGGGAGTCTCATTGGTGAGGCCACCAGAGAATTCATCTCTGAGTCTCCCTGGGAAGACTGTCCCAACACTGCCAGAGGAAGAGCACCTACTTGAAGGAGAAAAGAAAGAAAGAGAATGACACCACTTTGAGACTTGGGATCACCACAGCCCAACTCCTTAACACATCAAAATAACAGCTGTGCCCTTTATACTTGAGTATCAGCTAAAGCACCACCCCCAGAATGGTCCTGACGTCAGCAAAGGAAGAGGGGCTTTGTGACCCTGGAGTAGGGAGAGGAGACCTCATGACACTCAATAGAGAAAGAAGACCTCATCATACCAGACAGAGAAAGAGAGAGGATAAATGTCATGCTCCTCAGGCTATAGGGGGATTGATTACTACCTCTTGATGTGCAGCTGGGGAGAGAAAGGTTGATTTTGCATTTATCGGTTAGCTGACTTCAAATGAAATTATCTGAGAGGAGTGTTAATAACATGCATTTGAAAGGGTTCATAGGTACATGAGAGGGGAGGGAAGGAAAAACCTGCTGTGGTAGAGATTAGTCTGTTAGCTCTTCCAGCCCAAACCACAAATCCTGACGGTATTTGTTCTGCAGTTCCAAAGAGTTCTTTGAGTCCTTCAGGTCATATTTACTTTCCCCTCTAGGCTAAAGCTGCCACAGGATGATGAAAACATAGGGGTTTTCATCTACTCTTTTAAATTCACACTATGAATTTTATTATTCTCTTTACTAGTCAGTTATGGCTCCACTTTTTAACAATTCCTTTTTAGGAGTCTGTAAGTTACATGTAGATCCACTTCTAAAGTTATTTATGTATTAGATACTTTAAAACACCCCAAACTGTCTTTATAAATTCCATTTTCTTTTTAAAAACTTCAATCATCTGGCAACAAATAGAACCATTCTAAATAGCATAATTCTCATAAATCTAATATTCAAAATTTATGAATACAATAAATTCAGTGAATCTAAGGTTATCTTAGATTTTTCAAATGTTTACATGAATTTAGTAATAGTCTAACTTAAAATCATAACTCTAAATCAATTACCAAGATACACATTTCTAGTTAAACTTAAAAGGCAATCACTCTAATAGGTCAAATTCTCTCACAAGTAACAAGTATATAAAATATTAAATATGCAGAACTTCCTTCTTAGCTAAAAATATTAGTACTATGCATCTGATTCTCCTAAACATTTGTATATTAATTCTAATTCTTATAAGAATTGAAAGATGCATACTTATTAAGGAAGATCTTACCATTTTGGGTTATTGAAACTTTGACTACCAGCCAGACAGGAGAATGGCAGGATTTGTGTTTGTCACCATAATGGGACACAATAAACCTGATATATAGACATTACATCAGTAATATCATAACTTCAAGAAGAGAGTGGTCACTAAACTTACACCCCAGGAATGGAGTTACAAATATTATCCAGTTCTTCTGTCTACTCATATAATTCTTCATCTCCATCTAGACTGATCAGTTGACTGGGTTTTAAATATTTCAGATATATAAGTATATTTCTCAATTTAAATATACAGCCCCTTGAATTTGATGGATTCTTAAGAAACGCAAATATAACAGAGCTTTGTAGCTAATAAAATCTTTCATTCTTTCATATACTAGGACCATACAACTACTAAGGATATTTAAAATGAACAGAATTTTGCATATTTCACATGGTTTTATCAGCTTGAGGCAATGTCCATCAAGGTCATTCTACTGTCATCCCTCTTTGAGCTAGAAAACACATTCTATCTAGATGGACACCTTCAACCAAGCAATCAAAATTACCACCAACATCATGTGTCTTGATGTGATATACTGAGGAAAACACAGTCTCATTCATGTAGTATATCTTGCATAAACTTAATCAATTAATGAGGAAACAACCATTCAAACCCAAATTGGGGATATTCTGAAAAACACTGGCCTATAGATGTACTTTCCAAAAAATATCAACGTCATGAATGAAAAAAAATCTAAAGAACTCTTTCAGGTTAAAGAAGACTAAAGAGAGCCTCATCCACCAGAGGGGAGACAGCAGAAGCAAGAACTACAATACTGCACCCTATGGAATGAAAACCACATTCACAGAAAGATAGGCAAAGTGAAAAGGCAGAGGACTATGTACCTGATGAAGGAACAAGACAAAACCCCAGAAAACAACTAAATGAAGTGGAGATAGGCAACCTTCCAGAAAAAGAATTCAGAATAATGATAGTGAAGATGATCCAGGGCCTGGAAAAAGAATGGAGGCAAAGATCGAGAAGATGTAAGAAATGTTTAACAAAGACCTAGAAGAATTAAAGAACAAACACCTAGAAGAATTAAAGAACAAACAAAAAAAGATGAACAATACAATAACTAAAATGAAAAATACACTAGAAGGAATCAACAGCAGAATAACTGAGGCAGAAGAATGGATAAGTGATCTGGAAGACAGAATGGTGGAATTCACTACATGGAACAGAATAAAGAAAAAAGAATGAAAAGAAATGAAGAAAGCCTAAGAGACTTCTGGGACAACATTAAATGCAACAACATTTGCATTATAGGGGTCACAGAAGGAGAAGAGAGAGAGAAAGGACCTGAGAAAATATTTGAAGAGATTATAGTCGAAAACTTCCCTAACATGGGAAAGGAAATAGCCACCCAAGTCCAAGACATGCAGAGAGTCCCAGGTGGGTTAAACCCAAGGAGAAACATGCTGAGACAAATAGTAATCAAATTGACAAAAATTAAAGACAAAGAAAAATTATTAAAAACAACAAGGGAAAAACAACAAATAACATACAAGGGAATTCCCATAAGGTTAACAGCTGATTTCTCAGCAGAAACTCTACAAGCCAGAAGGGAGTGGCATGATATAGTTCAAGTGATGAAAGGGAAGAACCTACAGCTAAGATTACACTACCCGGCAAGGATCTCATTCAGATTCGATGGAGAAATCAAAAGCTTTACAGACAAGCAAAAGCTAAGAGAATTCAGCACCACCAAACCAGCTCTACAACAAATGCTAAGGGAACTTCTCTAAGTGGGAAACACAAGAGAAGAAAAGGACCTACAAAAACAAACCAAAAACAATTAAGAAAATGGTCATAGGAACATACATATCAATAATTACCTTAAATGTGAATGGATTAAATGTTCCAACCAAAAGATACAGGCTCGCTGAATGGATACAAAAACAAGACCCATGTAAATGCTGTCTACAAGAGACCTGCTTCAGACCTAGGGACACATACAGACTGAAAGTGAGGGGATGGAAAAAGATATTCCATGCACATGGAAATCAAAAGAAAGCTGGAGTAGCTATACTCATATAAGATAAAATAGACTTTATAATGAAGAATGTTACAAGAGGCAAGGAAGGACACTACATAATGATCAAGGGATCAATCAAGAAGAAGATATAACAATTATAAATATATATGCACCCAACATAGGAGCACCTCAATACATAAGGCAAATGCTAACAGCTATAAAAGAGCAAAACGACAGTAACACAATAATAGTGGGGGACTTTAACACTTCACTTACACCGATGGACAGATCATCCAGACAGAAAATGAATAAGGAAACACAAGCTTTAAATGACACATTAGACCAGATAGATTCAATTGATATTTATAAGACATTCCATTGGAAAACAGCAGATTACATTTTCTTCTCAAGTGCACATGGAACATTCTCCAGGATAGATCACGTCTTGGGTCACAAATCAAACCTCAGTAAATTTAAGAAAATTGAAATCATATCAAGCATCTTTTCCAACCACAACGCTATGAGGTTAGAAATCAATTACAGAGAAAAAAACATAAAAAACCCAAACACATGGAGGCTAAACAATATGTTACTAAATAACCAAGAGATCACTGAAGAAATCAAAGAGGAAATCAAAACGTATCTAGAGACAAATGACAACAAAAACACGATGACCCAAAATCTATGGGATGCAGCAAAAGCAGTTCTAAGAGGGAAGTTTATAGCAATACAATCCTACCTCAAGAAACAAGAAAAATCTCAAATAAACAATCTAACGTTACACCTAAAGGAACTAGAGAAAGAAGAACAAACAAAACCCAAAGTTAGCAGAAGGAAAGAAATCATAAAGATCAGAGCAGAAATAAATGAAATAGAAACAAAGAAAACAATAGCAAAGATCAATAAAACTAAAACCTGGTTCTTTAAGAAGATAAACAAAATTGATAAACCTTTAGCCAGACTCATCAAGAAAAGGAGGGAGTGGATTCAAATCAATATAATTAGAAATGAAAAAGGAGAAGTTACAATGGACACCACAGAAATACAAAGCATCATAGAGACTACTACAAGCAACTCCATGCCAATAAATTGGACAACCTGGAAGAAATGGACAAATTCTTAGAAAGGTATAAGCTTCCAAGACTAAACCAGGAAGAAATAGAAAATATGAACAGACCAATCACAAGTAATGAAATTGAAACTGTGATGAAAAATCTTCAACAAACAAAAGTCCAGGACCAGATGGCTTCACAGGTGAATTCTATCAAACATTTAGAGAAGAGCTAACACCCATCCTTCTGAAACTCTTCCAAAAAATTGCAGAGGAAGGAACACTCCCAAACTCATTCTATGAGGCCACCATCACCCTGATACCAAAACCAGACCAAGATACTACAAAAAAGAAAATTACAGACCAATATCACTGATGAATATAGAAGCAAAAATCCTCAACAAAATACTAGCAAACAGAATCCAACAACACATTAAAAGGATCATACACCATGATCAAGCAGGATTTATCCCAGGGATGCAAGGATTCTTCAATATATGCAAATCAATCAATGTGATACACCATATTAACAAACTGAAGAATAAAAAACCATATGATCATCTCAATAGATGCAGGAAAAGCTTTTGACAAAATTCAACACCCATTTATGATAAAAAAAAAAAAAACTCTCCAGACAGTGGGCATAGAGGGAACCTACCTCAACATAATAAAGGCCATATATGACAAACCCACAGCAAACTTCATTCTCAGTGGTGAAAAACTGAAAGCATTTCCTCTAAGATCAGGAACAAAGATGTCCACTCTCCCCACTATTATTCAACATAGTTTTGGAAATCCTAGCCATGGCAATCAGAGAAGAAAAAGAAATAAAAGGAATACAAATTGGAGAAGAAGAAGTAGAACTGTCACTGTTTTACCGATGACATGATACTATACATAGATAATCCTAAAGATGCCACCAGAGAGCTACTAGAGCTAATCAATGAATGTGGTAAAGTTGCAGGATACAAAATTAATGCACAGAAATCTCTTGCATTCCTATACACTAACGATGAAAGATCAGAAAGAGAAATTAAGGAAACAATCCCATTCACCATTGCAGCAGAAAGAATAAAATGCCTAGGAATAAACATACTTAAGGAGGTAAAAGACCTGTACTCAGAAAACTATAAGACACTGATGAAAGAAGTCAAAGATGACATGAACAGATGGAGAGATATACCATGTTCTTGGATTGGAAGAATCAATATTGTGAAAATGACTATACTACCCAAAGCAATCTACAGATTCAATGCAATCCTTATCAAATTACTAATGGCATTTTTACAGAACTAGAACAAAAAAATCTTAAAATTTGTATGGAGTCACAAACGACTCCGAATAGCCAAAGCAATCTTGAGGGAAAAAAACGGAGCTAGAGGAATCAGACTCCCTGACTTCAGACTATACTACAGAGCTACAGTAATCAAGACAATATGGTACTGGCACAAAAACATAAATATAGATCAATGGAACAGGATAGAAAGCCCAGAGATATACCCACACGTCTATGGTCAACTAATCTATGACAAAGGAGGCAAGGATATACAATGGAGAAAAGACAGTCTCTTCAATAAGTGGTGCTGGGAAAACTGGACAACTACAAGTAAAAGAATGAAATTAGAATACTCCCTAACACCATACACAAAAATAAATTCAAAATGGATTAAAGATCTAAATGTAAGACTGGACACTCTAAAACTCTTAGAGGAAAACATAGGGAGAACACTCTATGACATAAATCACAGCAAGATCTTTTTGACCCACCTCCTAGAGTAATGGAAATAAAAACAAAAATAAACAAATGGGACCTAATGAAACTTCAAAGCTTTTGCACAGCAAAGGAAACTATAAACAAGATAAAAAGACAACCCTCAGAATGGGAGAAAATATTTGCCAATGAATCAATGGACAAACGATTAATCTCCAAAATATACAAGCAGCTCATGGAGCTCAATATCAAAAAACAAACAACGCAATCAAAAAATGGGCAGACGACCTAAATAGACATTTCTCCAAAGAAGACATACAGATGGCCAACATGCCCATGAAAAGCTGCTCAACATCACTAATTATTAGAGAAATTCAAATCAAAATAACAATGAGGTATCACCTCACACTGGTTAGAATGGGCATCATCAGAAAATCTACAAACAACAAATGCTGGAGGGGTGTGGAGAAAAGGGAACCCTCTTGCCCTGTTGGTGGGAATGTAAATTGATACAGCCACTATGGAGAACAGTATGGAGGCTCCTTAAAAAACTAAAAATAGAATTACCATATGACTCAGCAATCCCACTACTAGGCACATACCCAGAAAAACCATAATTCAAAAAGACACATGCACCCCCAATGTTCACTGCAGCACTCTTTACAACAGCCAGAATGTGGAAGCAACCTAAATGTCCATCAACAGAGGAATAGATAAAGAAGAAGTGGTACGTATATACAGTGGAATATTACTCAGCCACAAAAAGGAACGAAATTGGGTCATTTGTAGAGATGTGGATGGACCTAGAGTCTGTCATACAGAGTGAAGTAAGTCAGAAAGAGAAAAACAAATATCATACATTAATGCATATATGTAGAATCTAGAAAAATGGTACAGATGAACCTGTTTGCAAGGCAGAAATAGGGACACAGACATAGAGAACTAATGTATGGACACCAAGTGGGGAAAGCAAGGGTAAGGGGGATGAATTGGGAGATTGGGATTGACATATATACACTAATATGTATAAAATAGATAACTAATAAAAACCTGCTGTATAAAAAAAAATAAAATAAAATTCAAAAAAATAATTAAAAAAATTAAAATAAGAAAAAGAGGTAGTATACCTCCTACACACCCAACACACACCATCAACTACTGGATTATTTCTTTAAAAATTCCATATATCCTAATATTTTACCTGGAAATACTTCATTATGTATCTCTAAAAGATGACTTTAAAAAATATACTCAGTGCAATTAACATAGATAAAATAATTAACAATTTCTTTCTGTTGTAGAACATCTAGACAGCATTCAATTTCCCTACAAGCATCTCTTTATTGTTGATTTGTTTGAATAAAAATTCAAACAAGACCTGCCACTCTTTTTTTTCTTTTTATCTCTGTTCAATATATGTGTTGAAAAAAAATTGGGTTGTTTGTCCTGCAGATTTTCACACATTCTGGATTTGTTTAATTTGTTTTTCTGAAGCCTTCATGTTGTTTACCCTATTTTTCTACAGTCTGTATTTTCTGTAAACTTGCAATTAGATCAAGAATCTTGATCAGGTTCAGGTTTAATTCTATAGCAAGAACATTTCACAATCGTGTTTGTGCACTTTCTACTGCATCACATTAGGAGGCAAGTAAAGTATGATTATCTCTCTTTTCTGATGATCAAGATCCATCAGTGAGTCTAGTTATTGTCAGACTTTTCCTACCATTATAATGCTCCCTATCAGCTATTCACTTATTTGTTTCAGCAGCCGTTCATGACCTTTGCCTAAGTGCATTGAGTTACAAAATGGTGATTTTTTTTTCAGATTATTAGACTTTATTTTTTAGAGCAGTCTTGGGTGCAGCCTAAGAATTCTTAAGTAATGCCAATGATGCTGTTTTGGGGACCAAACTTTGAAAACCACTGCTCCAAACCAAAATCTGAGTCCAGGCTCAGGAGCACCATCTGGCCTTGAGGCAAGCTGGACCATCCACGACATTTCCTTCCAAACCACGCTCCAGACTGGCACTGTCCAATAGATATATGACACAGGCCAAAAATGGTGATATTCTAAATCTATCATTCTTTCTGCATTCATTAGCTAGAAATCGTCTACAAAGTACTTACCCGTAATACCTCTTTGGTGAGATAGAGTTAGTACAGGAAAGGGAGAATAAATGCTATCTTTTCCTTTATTTACCGGTTTTCAGAACGATGAGTTGGTTACCAAAGATCTTTATATTTTTGATATCGTCATGAAATCTTGGGTTTTATTACATTTGAAATGTTTCTATCCACTGAAATTATTATTCCTGGTCAGTGGGAGTCCCTTCAAGTTAGCTTCTGAGTCCTTTGGACATGATTCCACTAGTCTTTGAAAGTTTCCTTTCTTTCCAGTTCAATAAGATCTAGGCTTACCTTGTTCCTTTCCTTTCCCGGACTTGGAATCAACCATTTCTCCAAGGGCAATGTTTTCCTTCATTGGGAAATTATATTTAGAGATCATAACCTGGGTTCATCACTGTTTCCAGGGTTTCCAGCTTGGACATGAAATGCATGTGTGATCTGAAAAATATGTGTTTGTGTGTTATTTCCCCTAAGGAGAAAATTCATCATGAGTTTATATTGATATTTCCAATACAAGTTTCAGATTACATGATTTTTACTTAATGTCTTTGTTTTCCTTTATTTGAAATTCGTCTCTCTTACAGTGAAAATCCTGGTTCCTAATGACATTAGGAACATTATGTCTATGTCATTATGACATTAGTATAACTATTTAAATTATCAACCTATTGTTTATTTAATTGCATAATCATGTATATGTGTGCATACATATAGAATAATTTCAGAAAATATTAATACTATTATTAATAATGTTATTACTGAAAATTTTGTAAGTTTTAGTGTCAATTCTACTTATTTTTATCTTTTTTTTTTTTTTTAATATTTTGGCCACACCACACAGCAGAAGGATACTAGTTCCCCAACCAGGGATCGACCCGTGCCCCCTGCAGTGGAAGCGCGGAGTCCTAACTACTGGACCCCCAGGGAGGTCCCTACTTATTTTTATCTTTAGGATATATCACACAATGGACATATAATAAATTGCTGTGCTTTAAAGTTAGTTGCAATAATTTATTTCTGTATGGTTCAGCCATCAACTTAAAACACAATTTGTTTTTGTTCCATTTTGCTTGTGATTTTTAAGGAATTGCTTTGTACTTTAATTTTATGTCATATTTAAGAAAAACATTTAGGGAAGCGGACACAATGGCAGAGTAGGAATCCCTGTGTCAGAGATATCTGGGGAATTCCCTGGCAGACTAGTGGTTAGAACTCTGTGCTTCCACACTGCAGGGGTCACAGTTTCAATCCCTAGCTGGAGAACTAAGATCCCACAAACTGGGCGGTGAAGCCAAAAAAAAAAGAGAGAGCGAGATCTGATGCATGAAGAAGTCAATTCTGAGAACATGTTCCCTGGAGAGATATACAGTAACATCCACTTGTTATATCTCCCTCACAATTGTTCTGGCCATAATGTCCCAAAGTCACAGTAGGTTGTAATAAAAGACATGCAACATCAACTACATTTAATGTAATAAGATAAAGCCACCTGTTATCCGAAACAATCTGCACCCAGGGGCTTTAGGATAACTCCAGGATAATTTAACATTTGAAGCAAAAAAACAAATCCTTGCTCTATGGATCAGCCACCTCTGCTGCCCTCTGCTGGCTGACTGGGGCCAACACAGTCTGAAGTATGTACTGCCTTGGAGACTGGTAACCACAAGGAAAACTGCCTCACTCCTGGTAAAGGGTCTTTACAAGTCATCCAGTAATACAGATATGAATTATCTGACATCCATGGAATGAATAGACAGATGGTGGGATCATTCATGAACTTGTTCAATCATTCATCACTTAGCAAAAACATTGTCGTATCTTCAGTTGCTCAGACCAAAACTCTTGGTGTCATTCTTAAATCTTTCTTTCACAACCCACATCTTCCCACTTCTTACCATATCCACTGATATTACCATGGTCCAAGCCAAAATCATATCTTTTCCGGAGTGCTACAATAGCCTCCTAATAGACCTCTGGCTATATGATAAACATAACACAGCCAAAATAGTAATGTAAAAACATATTACATCATGTCATTACACTATTCAAAGCCTTCCAAGAGCTTACTCAAGAAGAAATAGAAAGGCAATATCGAGAGACTAGGGATGCCGGTTATAAGAATTTCAAGATTGTGGAACCTCTGGAACGACTCTATGTTAATTGTTTCTCTGATCTGATGTGGGCTTAGTAAAAAAAAAAAGAGGATTGTGGGGAGACTTCGTCCAGCTCTTTGTCTTGTGAAGCACCCCAGGAATATCTGAATATTTCCTTCCAAATGGCCTTCACACTAAGTAGACTCTGTTTTAAATTTAACGGTACTGCTCCTCCGGCGCTTTCTTGTTCATGGCTGGCGGCGGCTGCTGAGTGGGACGCAGATCACCGCTGCCAGCGCTGGGAAAGTCTCCCCGCCTCTCCTTTTCCGCTCGCCGCTTGTGCCCGAGCTCGCCAGCATGTCCGCGGCGCCGCGCAATCGCTAGCAGACCGGCTGGCCCCGCGGGGTCAACCAGCTCGACCACAAGTACATCCAGCGGACGGAGCCCCTCACCCTGGAGCGCACCACCAACCTGTACCCTCTTACCAATTACACTTTTGGTACAAAAGTGCGCCTCTACGAGAAGGACAGCTCCGTTGCAGACAGATTTCCGCGCATGCGGGAGGAATTTGATAAAATTGGCATCAGGAGGACTGTAGAAGGGGTTTTGATTGTCCATGAGCACCGGCTACCCCATGTGTTACTGCTGCAGCTGGGAACAACTTTCTTTAAATTACCTGGTGTTGCGCTTAACCCAGGAGAAGATGAAGTTGAAGGACTAAAACGCTTAATGACAGAGACACAGGGTTGTCGAGATGGAGTCCTGCGAGGCTGGGTTATTGATGACTGCACTGGTGGCTGGTGGAGAACGAATGCTGACCTTCCTCAGTGTCCATATATACCTGCACATATTACAAAACCTAAGGAACGTAAGTTGGTTTTGGTTCAGCTTCAAGAGAAAGCCTTGTGTGCAGTCCCTAAAAATTACAAGCTGGTAGCTGCACCACTGTTTGAACTGTATGACAATGCACCCGGATATGGACCCGTCATTTCTAGTCTCCCCCAGCTTTTGAGCAGTTTCAATTTTACACACAACTGAATTCCTGCGCAGCAGAGAAGTAAGAGATGCCGTCTCTGAGCAGAGCTGTATACAGTGTAGAATAAACATGCTAGAAACGTTTTTTTGGTTTATCTCTTCCCCAGTCCGTAAATTACCACCTACTTTCTATTGTTTGAATAGTAAAGTTAATATGAAAAACTCTATTGTGGTGTAAACAAATGTGATCATGTTTAATTTACTTTTGGTTCTACTCATACTTTTTTGTACAACATTAAAGAAAGTGAACTGCTTTCTATTTGTTATTTTTTGTTGTTTTGTTTTTTAATTTCACACTAAATTTGTAAAATTCTTACAGGCAAGGATTGCTTTTCCCCCACTAGGCAGGTGAATGTTAAGAGACAGCGGCAAGCTTAGGTCAATCAAGTTTGTGGGACCCTTGCTCCGATACCATTCTTGGGGGCATACTCTAAGACCGTGTTATAGATCTTTGTGATGAGGATCTTCTGTCACTTTTGGGAACTAGATTTGCTTGAGTGAGTCCAAGGTGCGACTCCTGTACCGATTTTACACTCTTAATGAGTTGTATTACAGCAGAACTCCCAGTGTATTACTGACTAGTACTTTTTATACCGGTATCACCAGACCTTACTTCACAAACAACAGATCCTAATTAAACATACGGGAAACTATTAAAATTGACTAGGCTGGGGAAAGTTTTGGGCATTGGTATAAAAAGAGACAGATCCAGCGCTCATTAGAGCCCCCCCATAATGCACAAATTCCAACATTTGTGCTATTGGAATTTATGTGTCTTAGTTATTCTTACGACCGTGGTGAAATGGTGATCTGTGAAGGTGAAAGAAGTTTCTAAAAGTGGGTCTGTTAGGTTTTGAACTCTTGGATTGTAAAGTTAGTTATTTCAATTAACGTGAAGTTACAGTGAAAGAGATGAAAATTTGGTTTTAACAAGTGACACAAAGCCTTTTCAAAAATATTTTGGAATGATCTGAATCAGAATTAGATTTTGTCAGCCTAAGAGAAAAATACCAAATTTAAAAATCTTTTCAAAACACTGCTAAATTAGGATCCAATTTGAGGGAATTAAAAAAAAATCTTAAGACAAAAGAGTTTGCTGGTCGTGTTATTGCTTAATGGTATGTTGTGTATGCCTTATTACAAATGACTGACTGTAGGTTTAATGTAAAGGAAATCTTATAAGAAATCTTATAAGAGATTGATACAGTTATGTTTTTAATAGATACAAATGAACTTTTGATTAGTTGTACATCTTTATGGTACTGTTCACAGGGCTGTTCTCCTGAATATTGGGTGATGTGAAAGATACATCATACATTCTTCCCTATTTAGACTTGAGAAAATCAGACCAAGAGCAGTTGAGCAATTATATTTATAAGCATTGAAGTTTATTTAGTTGAGGTCCGGTCCAATCTTCACACGATTACGTATCTAAGAGTGACTATAGCTGTGCCCATGCTTAGTAGTAGGTGAGCACCGGTCTCCAGGACCAAAAATGACCAGGGATCTGCTTTGAAAAAGCCCCTAGTTCTATGGATAGTCCTCCTCCTTCAAGTGTAACAGTCCTGCCCTTCTGGTTTACATTCACCTGTTTCTAACTTAACTGTAATTTTACTGGTGAGCTCACTGAAGAGTCCTACAAGACTGGGGAAGGCAGAGATGGAGATGGCTCGATCTAGCCCACCTTCCATGATTGTTTCTGGCATCCAAGTGAAAAAGCTGCAGTGATCACTTTCAGGTGTGTTAGCTCCTGGCATTTGGGGAGAGTGAGGAGAGGCGGACTTTTTCTTTTTCTTTTTAATTTTTATTTATTTATTTATTTTTGGCTGTGTTGGGTCTTCGTTTCTGTGCGAGGGCTCTCTCCAGTTGCGGCAAGCGGGGGCCACTCTTCATCGCGGTGCGCGGGCCTCTCATTATCGCGGCCTCTCTTGTTGCGGAGCACAGGCTCCAGGCGCGCAGGCTCAGTAATTATGGCTCACGGCCTTAGTTGCTCCGCGGCATGTGGGATCTTCCCAGACCAGGGCTCGAACCCGTGTTCCCTGCATTAGCAGGCAGACTCTCAACCACTGCGCCACCAGGGAAGCCCCGGACTTTTTCTTGGTGTGATTTATAAAGTGCTGTCAGTAAGGAGTGTTGGGGTTGAAGAGTCATCTGATTCGAGGCCACTCGTGTCCTTTTGTAACTTAAGCTTGGACCTAGAAATTCTTTCTCCAGCATTACTTCCCAATTGTATTAGTGCTTGAGTCAGTCATCCGTACCCTGGGGCTTAAGTGAGAAAAACAGTAAGATGGCTGAGTTAGTAACCTTGGAATATAATAGATCTGGTTTTGAGTGTAAAATTCATAACACAAACACAAATCTTTAAAACTTGTTTTTGAACTGGTTAGTTATAGTTGTATCCCAATGCTCTCTTGTTAGGTTTCCTGATGAAAATAGAACTAGGGAAGTTCAAATTTGATGTATTCCATTAGAAAGAGGGTACAAGGGTACCGTTTAACACTTTTGTTAGGTAAGTTCTTATCACACGTCTTCAAGAACCAACAGTCGTAAAATGGGAATTCCAATTCTCTACATAATAAATACTGACTAGTTTTAAATGAGCTCTTAACTTATATTTTTGAATGCCTTCTATGTTCCAGGTTTGTTTGTAAATGAAAGCCCTCTTTTGTATTGTATAATTACAAAATATGCCGTGGTCTTTTCCCTGAGTAATCTAAGTCGTGAATATTCTATATAAAACTATAAGTTTTATAAGTAGAACTATAGTTCTATATAAAACTAAACTAAATGGCATTGGAAAATATTCAGTAGGTTGAGGGGAAAAACTAAACAGTTTTACTCAAATGTTTTAAATCATATTTAGGATTGACATCCCTTTAAAGAAAAGTGAAATCTGTATTTTTTTCTATGTGATGAAGACTTGTGATTTTTTAAAAGTAGATAATACTTAAAATAGCATTATGATAATCCTGTGTATGAATTCGTACTTTTAACAGTAGTTAAAAGACTTTTTACTTTTTATCATTGTCTTCCCTTGTAATTAGCGTTGTATTGTTCAGTTATTATTTTTTATATTTAAGGGTTCTGTTAAGTTAGCCTTTTATTTGGATAAAACATACCCAAACTAGCCAGTCTGTTTTCTTACATGGTTAGTTAGAAGTGAGAGGTAGAGGTCCTCCAAATTCAGCTGGCCAGCAGGCAATCAGTTTAAAATTCCCTTTCTTAAATGGTGCAACTCTTACACTCTCAGGTTTTTAATGACTTCATTTTTTGAGATGAAATTCTTGGAGTACATTTTCCATGTTGGAGTTCCTCAAACTTGATGTTTTCACTAGTTCATAGTGTTTGGAACAGTATGTGCCCATCACTAAGACTGCTTCAGAGAGTGCAAAATTTTCTATGTCCCATTGTCAGAGAAGGCTTAGTGGGTTTTGACTGTAATACAAGTCAGCTTATATAAGCATAAGGTTTGATTTCCTATAATTATTCCACATGTTTTACATTACTCATTATTTGGGTTCAACTGGACTCATTTGAAGCAATTTGCCTTTGCTAAATATGTAATGAGAAGCATAATACTGTAATTTGACTTGAGCCATAAAACACATTTTACTATTAGCTTATATTTATCTAGTTTGTTTTTGTGAAAAAACTGACTAAAACCTAAGTAAGTCTAGATTAAGCCAGTTTAGATATAGTTTGAATTTTAGTGATGGATTGTATAGTAAGACTAGAGCTAAATTGGGAAAATGTATTAAGGTCTGTTAAGGGAAAGATCAGTGCATTTAAAAACTTAGACTTTGGCTGCTGTGTTCACATCATAGTGTACAAGCATTTATAGTTTGGCTTTGAGAATTTCTCTGGCATTAAGTTTATAGAAAAATGTATAAAAGATACTGAAGTTTTGGTTATATTTTTATATTTGTAAAGTAAAAGTTTGATTCAAATGGAAATAAAAATTTAATTGTGCTATACTCCCCCCAATTCTGTGAGGGGTGGTCGTGCCGTGCTGCTTATGGGATCTTAGTTCCCCCACCAGGGATTGAACCTGGACTCCCAGGCTCTCACTTGGCACAGTGAGAGCGCCAAGTCCTAACCACTGAACCACCAAGGAATTCCCTCTACTCCCCCAATCTTTACACTCTGAGAGTTTTGATTTTAAGGAGCCCTCTGCTTTCTCCTGGAACCATGTGTGGCAGTCTGTCCCATCTGTCACTCTAGCAAGTACTGTGTCACCACAGGTAACTTGGACACAAAGCCTAGAGACATTTCACCCTCAGGAATCGCCTCTCTATGCTCTACCTTGGCTTAGCTGAAATAGGCCAGATAAAAAGAACTAATATTTATGGTTACCTATTTAATCACTCTGTGTCTGATGTAAACACTGCCTGGATTTACTGTTTTAATCCTCACAAGGCTCCATGGCCTATTATTATTCCCATATCATAGATTGGGAAACTGAGGCACAGAGCGAGTAAGCAAATTGTCCAAGGCCCACAGCTTGTAGGAGGTAAAGCACAAATCTCAGGTGAGGCAATCTGGCTACAGAGCCTGTGCACTTACCCACCACGCTTAACTGCTCCAGGGCCATGAAACTAGGACACATAAGCAGCTGCATTTGAACTGAAACTGGAAAACAAAAATTGAATCTTTATACACCTAGTTGTTTCCCACATATGGGGCCCCCTATATTTGGTACACACAGAGTACCACAAATTGGGTGGCTTAAAACAATATAAATTTATTGTCTCCCAGCTCTGGAGTCTAAAAGTCCAAAATCAAGGTGTGAGCAAGGTCATGCTCATTCTGAAACGTTTAGGGGAGAAGCCTTCCTTGCCTCTTCTGTTACCAAGTCCAAGCTTGCTCTGCTCACCTCATGACAGGCCAATAAATCAGGAGACGAGGTGTTGAAGCAAGGAATACAACTTTATTCGGAAAGCCGGCAGACCGAGAAGATGGCAGACTAATGTCTCAAAATAACCATCTTATTGGGGTTTAGATGCCAGTTTCCTTTATAGCACAGAGAGGGGGAGGAGATAAGGAAGTAAAGTAAAAAGGCCATACGTTTTGCAAATATCCCCTGGAATGGCCAGCCTCGAGGAGGGGATGTGTTAATTTCTTCTTTCTTGCAGCCATCCACAGGTGGACAGGGTCAGGATGCGTCCCTGAGCAAAGGCACTTTGGTTTAACATTCAGGTAGAGGGGCAGGGTTCCCTGAGGCGGACCATTGTGTATAGACAGTGTCCTTTTAATGAACAAAAGCAGCGGAAAGCAAAGGTTAAAGTAAAAGAAACCGATCCAACATGCAGTCAGATTTGGCTCTTCCCTGCTACACTTCCTAGCATCTGGTTACCAGCTGTCCTACGGTTCTTTGGTTTGTAGATGCCTCACTCCAGTCTCTGCCTCTGTCATTACATGGGGTTCTCTACGTTCTCTCTGTGTGTCAGTGTCCTCACGTGGCCATCTCCCCTCTCTATCTCTCTCCCCTTTTTATAAAGACATTAGCCAATTTTGACTAAGGCTAACCTACTCCAATATCACTTCATCTTAACTAATTACACCTGCAACAACTCTACAGGCATACCTCATTTTATTACACTTCACAGATATTGTGTGTTTTACAAACTGAAGGTTTGTGGCAACTCTGTGTCGAGCAAGCCTATCAGTGCCATTTTTTTCCAACAGCATTGGAGAGACACTTGGTGTCTCTGTGTCACAGTTTGGTCATTCTCGCAATACTTCAAACCCTCCACCAGCAAAAAGATTACGACTTGCTGAAGACTCAGATGACGGTCAGCATTTTTTAGCAATAAAGCATGTTTAATAAAGGCATGCGCATTGTTTTCTTAGACACAATGCTATTGCACACTTAATAGACTACAGTATAGTATAGTAAAAACATAACTTTTGTAGGCACTGGGAAACCAAAAAATTCCTGTGACTCGTTTTATTGCCATATCGCTTTATTGGGGAGGTCTGAATCCAAACCTGCAATATCTCCAAGGTATGCTGTTTCCATATAAGGTCACATTATAAGGTACTTCAGCTTTGGGGGGGAACACATTTCAACCCATAATAATTCCAAAGTGAAAGATGCAGGCACAACCCTCACTTGTATTAAACCTTGTTACCTGTTAGGGCCACACCTATGAACACCAAGTCCCACAGCAGCAGTGGGTGTTGGCTTCTGACTTGGGAAAGAACAGGCCTACCAGGGGTGATTGTTCAGAAAGCAGACAAACAGGACAGGAGTGCGAGGGTGGGGCAGGGACTTTAGGACTTGAGGGAAATAATGCACATCTTCTCACTCCCATTCCATGTCCTCCCACCACCCCACTTATTCCTCTGGCTTCAGCCTCCCAACACTAAACTGTGAGGTCTAGAAGGCAAAGACCTTGTCTCTCTTTGTCCCCAGCATCTAGGATTATAAGAAAACAATATTCAAAGCCAAATCAAAATGAAATGATGGGCTATTGTTAGCCCAAGTACACGTGTCAGACACACAGTGAGGCCAAACAAACTGAAACGGTAGAGTTTGGAGCAGAGAAAGGTTCATTGCAGGGCCGTACAAGAAGATGGGTGCTCATGTTCTTAAAAAACCCTGAGCTCCCCGAAAAGTTTCGGCAAAGCATTTTTAAAAGCCAGGTGAGGGGGGAACTCCCTGGTGGTCCAGTGGTTAGAATTCTGCACTTTCAGTGTTGAGGGCCTGGGTTCAATCCCTGGTCAGGGAACTAAGATCCCACAAGCTGCCTGGTGTAGCCAAAAAAGAAAAAAAAAAAAAAGAAAAAGCCAGGTGCAGTGGGCAGGGGGTGGTCACAGGGTATGTGATCAGCTCGTGCACAATTCCCTGATTGGCTGATGGGGAGGGAACAGGATGGTGTCACAGGGGTTAACATTATCAGTCTTTAGGCTCCAGGAGGCCTGGGCCTAGGTGCTCATGGTCATCAAGTAGTTAATATCTTCCATTTGGTGGGGGGTTTTCACACCTGTAAAACAACTCAGGAAATGTGCATCAAATACTGTTATCCAGGTACTTCAGAGAGGAGCTAAAGCAGAGGATATGGGGGAAGGCCCGTCCCTGGAAGGCCCCATAGGGTCCTGCTCGGTTACACTATGACCACAAGAGCTACTAAAAAAGTGTCATAACTTCCAGAACTTAGGTACACAATAGGCCTTCAATAAATATTTGAAGGCAGCTATAGGAATCAACTACATTTACATGTTTTAAATAACCTCTCTAACACCTAAATCAAGTGCTTTAACAGCCTGATTTTTCTTCACCAGTGGGCATTTCAAACAGCAAAGCCAACACCAGCAGTTCTGATATCAAAGGGAAAATTCCCTTATAATCAATTACACCTGAATATTAAATTTTTGCCAGTTAAACAATCTAAATCATCACCTCAAAATAATTTGCTCACGAAAATCATGATTCGTTTACAATCCTCAGGCCTCATAAGAGACCTCTGAGCTATAACCCTTGAAAACAGTAAGTTCTATGTCAATATCAAATTGGCCATTTATTGGGGATTTTTCAGTAGGACCCCTTGGCAATCCCAATTACCATTATCCTCCTCCTGCAATTCCACAAAACCATGCCCAAAATAGAATTCATTGTCTGTAGCTACTTTATATTGTCTTAATAATAATAATATGCATCTAATTCCACATGGGATGAGAGGAAATTTCAGGGAGATCTCACGGCATAAGTGACCTCAGAGGCAAGTAGGTTTTGCAGACATGCTGAGATGTGTGGAGAGAGGGCGAGACAGGAGAGTAGCAGGAGCACAGAATCAGGATAAGTGTGGGGCAGGCAGAAGGGACACTGAGTGGCTGATTTCAGTGGAAGGATGGGGCTGAAGCAGCAGGAGAAGTTAGAGACAACACTGGATGGGTAAGACAGGCCCTTTCAATCCTCTCTTCAGATGTTTGAAAGTTTGTATGCAGAGGATTGACGAATGTTAAGCAGAGGATGGAATTAACAGAACTTGCTTCAAGGCAATTGATTTCAGTGGCAAGGAGAAGGAAACAAGGTAGACAAAGTCTAAACAGGAGAATGGCAATGAGGTGCTTCTCATAGTATTTAAAGTCAGAGCTTCTCAAATGATGCCTTGATTGGGCTATAGGTAGACTTTTCACCCCACTGTGCAGAACAAATATAAATTTTCTGTGTCCATGATTTGAAAAACATTAGGAGTCACTGGATCTTAGCTCTTCCTGATGAGAATTTCACAGGGTGGGCCCTGGAGTCTGAACATTTTATGTTTCAGACTTAAAGTTGTGGGTAAGGGAATGAGTGAAACGTAAAATGAAAATGAACTTGTTTTTTAAAAGGAAGAAGCAATTATAAACATGATGTGCTAGGGATTGTTGAAAGAGAGAGAAAAAAAGGGAGAGAAAGGGAGAGAGGAAGGGAGAGGGAGGGAGGGAGGAAGGAAGAAAGAAAGAGGGAAAAGGAAAAAGAAAGAAAGAAAAAAAAAGAAAGAAATAAAGAAGGAAAGAAGGAAAGGAAGAAAGAAAAAGAAGGAAGGGAAGGGAGGTAGGGGGAGGGAGGAAGAGAGGAAGAAAGACAGAAAGGGAAAAAAGGAAGAAAAAGGAGAAATGGGACAAGAAATATCTCTTCCAATAACTAGAAAGTCTCACTGGCAACACTGAGGGGCCAGGGACTCAGGAGGGAAAGACAGAAATTCTCAGAAGTCTAAGGACTCCAAACATCTGAGAGAGTCAGACATGAACAAGTAAATCAATTTATACGAACTGAGAATTTATTATCTGTTTCTGCCTCTAAATTCTTGTATGATTTTGGGCAACTTATCTACCTAACTGTTGTTCAGCTTCCAACTATGTAAAATGGGGATCATAATAATCCCTCCGTCATATGGTTATTTTTCAGATTAAATTAAATAATCCATGTAAAGCACCTGGAATAGGCCTTGAGCATAATTTTTACTTAATAAATGTTGACCACTATTATTTTCATTTTCTTGATCATTATTTTCCTGTAGAAACAAAATCACAGATAGATAAATGTCCCGTGTCCAAACGTGCTTATCCATCTCTAGGAACGATAGAGCCTGAAAAGCCATTGGATGTAAATTCCCATTTCTATTCTGGCTCTGCTTCCTGCTTCCCTGAATTAGTTCAGATTATACATTTTCTCACTATCCTATCATAGTCTCCCTGTCCTGCACCACTTCTTGGGAACTCAGTCCCTTTGCTTGATTTTCATACATTAAAAATTAAGAATGACACAAGAGCTTTTGGTGTATAGCAGACTTTCTGATATTTGAGGTAGCAAAGCAAACATCAAGTGGTTGACCAAGAGTCATCCCTTATCTAAGTTTTTAACAACCTGAGTACCTGTACATTTCACCCATCGGGATTCCTCTTTCCCATCTTTTCTCTCTTCCACACTTTCACCCTTCTGGATCACCTAGTAGAACTCCAAGTCCTTCTCTCTCTATTGTGCAGAGGAAGTTGGCTCTTGTGTGTCACAAACTCAAGTTAAGTCCCATCATTTTGCCTTTCCAGCAGCTATTAGGATCCACAGCTTAAAAAGAAAAGAAAAGAAAAGAAAAAAGAAAAGGATTTGCAGAGACATTGCAATTTCTCCTAAAAATTTCTCCTCTTTAGATAGCAGTTGTAGTTTAAGAGGGAAATTTTTCCATCAGTTACACTTTTTTTTAATGTTCACATTTATTTCAAATGAAAAAAATACTATTGCAGTACAGTTGATCTACAATATTGTATTAGTTTCAGGTGTACAACATAGTGATCCAAATTTTTTACAGATTATACTCCATTTAAAGTTGTTACAAAAGAAGAGCTACATTCCCTTTGCTGTACGATATATCCTCGCAGCTTATTTATTTTATACACAGTAGTTTGTACCTCTTCATCCCCTACCTCTATTTTGCCCCTTTCCCCTTTCCCTCTCCCCACTGGTAACCACCAGTCTCTTCTCTATATCCAGGAGTCTACTTCCATTTTGTAATATCAGTTCCTTTGTTTTATTTTTCAGGTTCCACATATAAGTGATATCGTACAATATTTGTCTTTCTCTATCTGACTTACTTCATGAAGTATAATACACTCCAGGTCCATCCATGTTGTTGTAAATGGCAAAATTTCATTCTTTTTATGGCTGAATATTATTCTACACCTGTTACACTTTTATTAAAGTTGTTGCCCTTATCTTATGTCACTACTACACCATGAGCTCCTTGAGGTCAGCAAGCTGTGTCCCGTCCCTGTGGGTCTTCCTTCTTTTCCTGCAGCCCCACACCACCCGAAACCTAGCACACTCAGCAGAAACGTGCAAAGAGAAGGTGCTTAGTAACAAGTGACGGGGTGGTGGAGAGGAAGGAGGCTCATCCTCCGAAGCTCTCTGATACGTCTGTTGATTGAGGCACATATGGCGATTCAAGAAATAATTGGTTCAGATGCTAACATCCAAAAAAAAAAAAAAAAAAGGTCATTTTGATATATAATCACATTCACAGTTCTCTTGAAATCTCAGATCTGGCCAAACAAGACCTTCTGCCCACAAGGCAACAATCAGCCAGAGCTCAATAAGTTGCTGTCCCCTTGCGTGTGTCACATACTCTCCTGAATGCCATTGAGTGAAAGCCAGCCTGCCATACCCGCATCACTATTTACATCAGCTGTTTGTCACCAGGAGGAATGTGAATTTCCTCCACTCCTGCCCTGGAGGAAAATCTGACATGAGTCCAGTTGAAGTCTTCTAAATTTACCTGCCTTTTTTTTTTTTTTTTTTTTTTAAATTTTCTGCCCCTGTCAGGTTTTCTCCTGGTCATGACATTTTTGCAATACATTATGTATTACTGTTTTATTATTTGCTCACTAGACAAGGTCAGTTTGCCCTTTCAGTTGCTCTTCTTTTGGATATCAGCCTAAAACAGAGCAAAGGACAATTTTAGGTAAGCAACAACAACAACAAAAAGAGTTTATTTGGGAATAGCAGAGGAATTGCATTTCAGGACAAGCAAACTATGGTTAAAACATAGACAAGTCCAGAGAATAAAAGAGGAGAGCATTCTTTTATAGAGGAAAGGAGAAAGCTGGGAGGGGTTGTTCTAAACAAAAATTCATTGGAGGAAAATGAGAGTTCGAAGTGGCGGAGGATCTTATTGGTTGCGGACCAGGGGAGCCTGCTGTTGCTGGGTAAGAGGAAATCTTCCTTCTCCCTGCTGAACTATGCAAGCTGCAATGAGTAGCATGTGCATGAAAGCCCTCCCTTCATGGCTTCCCAACTCCAATTTTGAGTTTCCCTTAACATATTCTCACACTAATGACATGCCAGGTCAACTACAATGACAGCATAATGACTGCATTTCCTATCTGGAGCAATTAGCCCTAACCCAGATCTACTGAGTGTGTGGTTCAATTTTCAATGCACATTTTCCCAAGAGAACAAGTTGCACAAATCAGGTCTTGGCAGTAAAGCATCATTTATTTATTCTGAGTCAGTGTTAAACAAGGCTCAGCTCACCAGATTCTGCAGACCAAATGTGCACCAACGAAATGCCTTTTACCTGGAAAATAACTGCAAAGGCTGGAAAGCTGGACACATGTGCCTCATGCAGTTTACCCAAATCATACTTGGCCAAAAGAAAAGGGAGTCTTCATGTGTGGTAACCTGAGATTTTCAGGAGAAGTGGCGCGGGGGAGGTGTGGATACAATCTCTACAGAGGCTGTGATGCTGTGAATCTTTGCATAGGTCAGACTCATGGTGTTGCAATCATAATTTAGAAACGTGCAAAATTTATACTTAGTCCCTCATCTCCTCCTCCTCTCTTTATGCTTCTCTCTCAAGGATCTCAGGATCCTTATGTTGCCCAATCTGCTAAGCGTGTGCAAAGTTACAAATTCCTCTCCAAAACAGTCACATTCCCTCGGAATAGCTTATTTGGGGATTATAAAGGGGAACATGGTAAAAAGAAGATCCTATCCTTTCAAATGCATGAGTAGTTAGTGGAAATAAGGGTAGTGGAATTACCAACAGAAGTGGAAAACTTCACCAGTGGAATCCTCCTTATCAATGTGGAGACCATCTTCATGGTCCCAGAGAACTCAGTGAGGTTGCTGGAGCCCTGGACCATTACACAGGATGATTTTGAGTCTCCCTTCTCCCAGCTCTTCTCATTTCCTTAATGTTTCTTGGTCCTTTATCTAGATTAATGTTTCAGCCAAGATGCTTGCCTTAGATGGTATCCAGATGCTGAGAACATTGGAGAAATCCCTGAGGGGAAAAAAACCCCTGAGTTCATGAAGGTAAAGATGGGAGCTTCTGTGGGGGAGTATGAACCTCAACCTCTACTGTGATACAGTCTATGCGGGCCAGCATCCCATGACTCATGCATGCCCTTTCACTTTAACCTCATAATATTCCTGGAAGGAGACACCAATATTCAAAGATTATAAATAGGGGAGCTGAGGCCTGGAAAGGATGAGTGAAGACTAGCAAATAGTAGAGCTGAGGTTTGCCTGACTCACATTTATCTGACTCTGAAACACTCCAGTCTTTCCCAGATAAGATTTCATGGCAGAGGTGATTTTTACAGGTTATCTCCTCAAATCAAACAAGTGTGCAAACTTACGTCCAAAGTTAGCTTTGATTATTCTCTCAGACATTAGGGAGGATATGCTGACGTGGTATTTATTTGGATAGTGTGACAAATCATATCCCAGAATTTTCCAAGCAACATACATATGGACATCAGCTACAGTCAGTATTCTGTGGACTAAGGGGGTCACTGGTGGAGACTTCAGAATCATTGGTGCTCATTTGTTCCTCATTCAATGCCTACTAATAGCCAGGTTCTGTGCCAAGCACTAAGGAGGTAGGCGGAGATAAGACACAGATAGGCTGTACACTCCAGAGTCCCCTAGTCAGAGGGGACAGGGAGGGGCTTCCCTGGTGGTGGTGGCTAAGAAGCCACCTGCCAATGCAGGGGACATGGGTTCGAGCCCTGGTCCAGGAAGATCCGACATGCCGCGGAGCAACTAAGCCCGTGCGCCACAACTACTGAGCCTGTGCTCTAGAGCCCGCGAGCCACGACTACTGAGCCCACCCGCCTAGAGCCCATGCTCTGCAACAAGAGAAGCCCGTGCACCACATCGAAGAGTAGCCCCCGCTCGCCGCAACTAGAGAAAGCCCGCGTGCAGCAACAAAGTCCCAACACAGCCAAAAATAAATAAATTAATTAATTAATTAATTAAAAAAAAAGAAGGGGACAGGGATAATAAGGAAGTAACAACACTTCTCCATCAACAGATGCATGAATAAAGAAGCTGTGGGATGTATATACAATAAAATACTACTCAGCCATAAGAAAGAATGAAATATTGCTATTTGCAATGGACAGACTTGGAGGACATTATGCTAAGTGAAATAAGTCAGACAGAGAAAGACAAATACTGTATGATATCACTTATACGTGAAATCTAAAAATACAACAAACTAGTGAATATAACAAAAAGGAAACATACTCACAGATACGGAGAACAAACTAGTGGTTACCTACCACTGGGGAAAGGAAGTGGGGAGGGGCAAAACAGGGGAAAGGAATTAAGAGGTACAAACTATTATGTATAAAATAAGCTACAAGGGTATATTGTACAATGCAGGGAATATAGCCAATGTATTATAACAACTATAAATGACATGTAACCTTTAAAAATTGTGAATCACTATGTTATACACCAGTAACTTATATAATATTGTACATCAACTATATCTCAGTATAAAAAGAAAAAGGAAATAACTACACAAATAACTATATAATTGTAACAAGAGCAAGGGAATATACATAAAGGTGGCTAGGAGAACGTACCAGTGGCTCCTAATGTCCTCCAGCAGCTGGAGATCAGCACATCCTTTCCTGGGAAAGTTATTTTAAGCTGCCACCTGCAAGAGAAGTAGGGATTGCCTTTTAATTGGAGTGTTTAATATATATACATATATTATAATTTAATAATTAATATGTATTTAATTTGTATATATTATATATAATTCAATAATTATATCAATTATTAAATTAATTTAATATATTAATATTAATATATTTAATATTTTTATATTTAATATAGTTACAGGTCAGCGTTCAAAATAAACAGAAATCAATGAAAGTATCAAACTTGAAGTCCCAGTGAGGTAGATTATTAAATAATGTTAGAATTCACAAATGTATAGTAGATGAGAAGGACATTCCAAGGAATGTGAAGTTTTCAGGTAAAATTATATCTGTATCTATACACATTTATCTATTTATCTGATTTATGATTTCTTTTAGACTTGTGCCCAAGATTCCTGAGGGAGCAAGGTGGGGAGACGGGGTGAGAGTGAAAAGTAAGGGAGCTGGCAGCAGAGACTCTCATGCTGCTATTAGTTTTCAAAATATCTGATCCTCACAAAATCCATGTGAGGTAGACAGGTGAGGTGATATCATCCATCCCTACTGTACATATGTGGAAACTGAGAATCAGGGAGGTGAGGCAGCTCCTCCAAGATCACACAGCTACTGGGTGGCAGAATTAAGACTTTAAGTCACTCTTTGGGGATCCAAAGTTCACTGTTTCAACACAGTGGCTTATCCTGAGAATCTTGCTTCTCTTTCCTTCTCCTGTAGGTTTACAATCCAACTTGGATGAGGTTATAAAAAATGTTACCCTCACCAAATCAGTTAAGGGCAAGCATGTAGACCATCTTATTTATGTGACTGCTGAGATACTGCAGGAACTGTCTTCCTCTCTGCTATATTCAAAGAATTCACCTCCCAGAACTTCCAAACCCAAGGACTCATGAGTTGGATAATGAACATATGCAGCCATTTCTTTACAGTTTATGTTACTGTCCAATCTGGTTCGCAAAATAGAACATTTCTGTAAAGTACATTCTGGTTTCCTACTGATTTGTACTTTAAAAAAATGAAAAATTTCCTAGGGGACGTGCAGTCCCAAGACTTATTGGGTGTTATATTCCTGGAAGAGCTTTGATACTTTAAAATTTCACAGGCATTATTTTTCAGACGATGAAAGCAAAGATTCTGGAGGAGATGGTATCTAAGCTGAGAAAAGAGGGGACATTTAAGAGATGACCAGATCAAAAGGGGATGAAGAGTATTCCAAAAGAAGGAATCATATTTTTCACTTATTCATCCATTCAAGCAGTATTTATTGAGCACTTACTATGTGCTCAGATGCTGGGGAAACAGTACTGAACAAGACAGGCAAAGGCTGCCTTGTTCGGTAGACTATGTCACAATAATGCAGTTGCATTACAGGGAGGAGAGCTGTATACTACTTTGGTCCCTAAGTCTAAGTGGTGTTAGGAAAGACTTGAAGGATGAGTGGAAGCAAGCCAAGCAGAGAAAAGTGGGGGAGAGAATGCTCTGAGCAAAGGTAATAGCAAGCAGTGTTCTAGGCCTGAAGCAAAACAGAGCTTAACATATGCACTGAACAGAAAGTACAGGATAACCTGGAGCACAGCTAGGAAGAAGGACATGGTGAGACATGAGGCTGACTAGTTAAGCAAGGAAAAAATTATATAAAGTCTTGTAAGTCATATCAAGGATGTCAGACTATCCTAAAGCTAATGGTTAATGAGAGGCTGCGGAAAGTTACTATGGAAGGTATATTAATCAGGATAGTCTGAATTATATTGCAGTGACAACTCCAAAATCTCAGTGCCTTAAAAAGACAAAGATGAGGGACTTCCCTGATGGTCCAGTGGTTAAGACTCCATGCTCCCAATGCAGGGGCCCAGGTTCGATCACTGGTCAGGGAACTAGATCCCACATGCCACAACTAAAAAATCCTGCATGCCGCACCTAAGACCTGGCACAGCCAAATAAATAAATATATAAAAAAAAACAGACAAAGATGATTTCTCTCTTACTCTTGATCACTTTTGCAAT
The DNA here is from genome assembly GCF_965194805.1 of Balaenoptera borealis. Classification (NCBI taxonomy): domain Eukaryota; kingdom Metazoa; phylum Chordata; class Mammalia; order Artiodactyla; family Balaenopteridae; genus Balaenoptera; species Balaenoptera borealis. Next base: position 11,734,159 of record NC_138868.1, read on the forward strand.
TCAGGTGGAGGCTCTATTCCATGTATCCCCATTGTGGAACCATTTCAAATGTAGCTGCCCACCATGGCAGAAGGGAAAATCAAAAGGATGGTATATTGTGCATTGATTCTTAGGGCTTTCTACCCAGAAATGACACACATAATTTCTGCACTATTTATAATAGCCAAGACATGGAAGCAACCTAAATGTCCATGAACAGATGAATGGATAAAGAAGATGTGATATATATATACACACACACACACACACACACACACACACACACATATACATCCCATTGTATTCAATGTAATATTACTCAGCCATAAAAAAGAATGAAATAATGCCATTTGCAGCAACATGGATGGACCTAGAGATTATCATACTAAGTGAAGTAAGTCAAAGACAAATACCATATGATATCTCTTACATGTGAATTTATATAAGAGAATTTATGTAAGAGATGTTTAAACTTTCATCCCTGGATGTCACTCACTGCCTTGGTGAATGAATTTTGGCATTTTTGTGGGAATGAGAGGAGCCTAAGGTTTATGAAGCACAGTATCCAGACCTTCCCCAACTTCTGTCTGCTGGGACCTGATGGGAATCCTGAGACCTGGACCCTGATGGACCAAACTGAGAGCTGTGAATGGAGGTGCCATGCCTGAGTTCCAAGAAACCTGTCCTGTATCTTCTACTTCCCCATATCTTCTACTATCAGATCCAGGCTCTGAATAAACTGAGTTTTCCCATGTATGCCCACGTGGACCAAGACTTCCCAGTTATACCTTATATATAAGGTCAGCCAAAGCCTGAAATAGATGGCCATGCCCTGTGGATGGCACCTGTGGAAGTGAGTGCCCTTGGAGATTTCTCCAGGAAAAGAAATGATGTCAAATAAAGACGTGGGGGGAGTTCCATGGTGGCCCAGTGGTTAGGACGTGGCGCTTTCACTGCTGTGGCTTGGGTTCAATCCCTGGTCGGGGAACTAAGATCCTGCAAGCCTCACGCCACGGCCAAAAAAAAAAAAAAAAAAGGCCTGGGACTGTAGTTTAATGAATGGGTATATAGGTAAATAATGAAGACACTAAAGCTTCTTGCTTGCTTGTGTTTCTGGAGTGCCCAGTAGAGTGTTCTTCACATAGCTGTTGTTCAATAAATGTTATTTAATAAAAAAGGAAAAACTTATTTGATTAAAAGAAATATTTGCTTAATGTAATTTAAGAACCCTCTGAGCAGTTTGGATTCATGTAAAAGCAGTTTACGCAGAGTACACTGATTTCGTTGAACAAATAATATCTTGGGAACAAGACGGTGTGTGCACTGTACTTAAGCCAAGATGAGATTAAAATATCCCTGCAGGTGTAACCTGGACCCTGAGATTGAAACGTGAAATCATCAAGGAGACTAATTTCTACCAAGCAAAAAGCAAGTCTAATAGTCAGAGCTGACCAAGGGCAGCTTGGGTTGCCTTTGAAGGTAGTGAGCCCCTTACTCAAGCTGCTCAAGCAGACACCATTTTGTGAACATGCTGCACACAGACCCCAACCCTGGCAGCCCTGAAAGTTGATGAATTTATTTCAAGATTTATCCACAGACATGGGATGCTCTGTGGCCCTCTCCCAATGTCTTGACTCTCCATAGTCTTTGGCCTGCTACAGGTCTATGGCACCATTTTCCATAGAAACCGGAGGAACGCTTACTCAAGCTTCAGGTGCTGGTGGGCAGGTGGTCTAATTTTAACAGTCATCATATGGCCACAAGAGCAGGTAGGAGTATCTGTGCTTTTGTTGAAACCTAAGCTCGTTCCCCTGTGATATTTATGCCAGAGCTGAAATGAGCAAGCCCTCTGTTTGCATAGATTCCCCAGTGTTTCAAAATCCCTTCTTGTTCTTTCTGTTCCTAACCCATCCAGGAGATGACAGATAACCTTGATCACCGGACCAATACTTACCAAGTCTATTCTAAAGATCCAGGGGATTTACAAGAGGTCCTTGTCTGGCCAGGAATTTTCAGCCAGAAGCAGCATTTGCAGATTCAAGGGGAGGGCATGTTTGGGGCCATTTGTGGGAAAGAGATGGGTCCATTGGAGTACAACTCTTGATAACCAAAGTGGAGGGGTGAAATTTTATTGTTAGGCTGGCTTACGAATAACTCATCTGCTAGAAAACTCTTGTATCCACTCTTTGCCTGAGTAGGTCGTATTCATCCTTCAAGTTTTAACTTAAAGCCCACTTTCTAAGAGAGTGGATATTCCTATTCCATAGGAGGCATATTCTTCCTATTCCCAAGAAGAGTATAGAGTTTGGGCAAATGCTGCAGCAGATCCCAAATGGGCAGCAGCTGGGGGCTGTCAGCTCCCTGCAGCCCTCCGAGCAGGATCTCTCTTGCAGGGAGATGTGAGCGGTGCACCATCATTCTTGCTTTCATGTACCACTCTAAATACTTTGAATGTGAATACTCTTTTCCTCCTTGAACCATTTCTTTTAAATAAATTCCCAGACATGGAGACACTGAATCAAAAGGGGAGTATGAACAATGTCCTGGTTCTTATACCGATAGCCAGAATGCCCTTTGCGGGGATGGCCCGGTGAAATGTATCAGTTTTCCTGCTCCATCCTTCCGTGAACGCCATGTAGGTAGCACCAGGCTGTATATGTGGACGGCACAGGAAAGAGCTGAAGGGAGACAGTGATGCTCCCACTTACAAATACATGACATACCCTGACGTGTTGAATCAAGAATAGGAGACGTGCAAAAATAGTTGCCCCGATGGGCTTCCCTGGTGGCGCAGTGGTTGAGAATCTGCCTGCCAACACAGGGGACACGGGTTAGAGCCCTGGTCTGGGAGGATCCCACATGCAGCGGAGCGGCTGGGCCCGTGAGCCACAATTACTGAGGCTGCGCGTCTGGAGCCTGTGCTCCGCAACAAGAGAGGCCGCGATAGTGAGAGGCCCGCGCACCGCGATGAAGAGTGGCCCCCGCTCGCCGCAACTAGAGAAAGCCCTCGCACAGAAACGAAGACCCAACACAGCCATAAATAAATAAATAAATAAACCCAAAAGTTAAAAAAAAAAAAAAGAGTTAGAAGTTGACTGCAGAATCTGTTGTCCAACCTCCAGTTTCCCAGTACTAATTCTTGTAAAAAAAAAAAAAAAAGTTGCTCCGAAAAGGAAGGAAATTCTGATACGTGTTACGGAACGAATAAACCTTGAAGACATTAAGCTAAGTGAAATAAGCCAGTCACAAAAAGACAAACACTGTCCGGTTCCACTTCTCTGAGGTGTCTAGAGTAATCAAATTCATCCAGACAGAAAGTAGAAAGGTGTTGCCGGCGACTGGAGAGGAAGTGGGGGGGGGGGGGGCGGGGAATGGTGAGTTGTTTAATGAGTGCAGAGTTTCAGTTTTGCAAGAGGAAAAATTCTGGAGATTGGTTGCACAACAATTAGAAAAGGTAAGGTGGTAAATTTTATGTTACGTGGTTTTTACCGTAATTGAAGGAAAATAAAATTCATTATAGCTCATAAAACAGCCTGCCAACTGATGTCTCTTGCTGTCTGCACTGCCCTCTGCTGGTCAACGATGCCCACGACGCAGGGAGGAGCACTCCCGGCTTCCAGAATAAAATCAACTGCGCACCACTAGGGGGAGCCTTTTATTTTATTGCTACTCGGCTTTTAAAACTGGCAGAAGTATGCTCAGAGGGTAAAAACTTCATCAAAAGCCTGCACCATAAACCAAGAGGGTTGAAAGCCACCCCCATCCTTCACGTTTTTTTCCCCTTACGCTTGCCCCTGTGGTTGTATGCCCACATCCTCTCAAAAGTTATCCCAGCCTCTATCAGATAAACCATAACCTGGTGACTTGAAAGATTAAAAGCTACGATTCCAGGAGAAGGGGGATGGGGAATAAATTAGGAGTTTGGGATTAAAATATACACAGTACTATATATAAAATAGATAACCAACAAGGACATGCTGTATAGCACAGGGAACTATACTTAATATCTGTAATAACCTATAATGGAAAAGAATCTAAAAAAGAATATATATATAAAATGGAATCACTTTGCTGTACACCTGAAACTAACACAACATTGTAAACCAACTATATTTCAATACAAAAAAATTTTTAATAATGAAAGTAATAAGATTTTTAGAAAAAATTTTAAAAGCTCTCAGGGGAATTTGCTGGTGGTCCAGTGGTTAGGACTCCGCATGGCCTCTCCAGGAGAACAGCTGGATGGTTCAGGGCTCTCGGGAGTGCAGGTTTCCAGGTCTTACATTTAGGCCCTAGTGATGACACAGCTTAATGTCTGCCACATTGAATTAGTTAAAATGAGTCACAGGGCCAGCCCAGATTCACTGTGGGATAGGACCTCACAGGGGCATGAATCCTGGGAGGGGTGGTTCATTGGGGACCATCACTGGAGACTGGTTACAACAACGGTGAGAAAAAGATGCTGAGATATAGAAGGATGAGCAGAGAGAAAAGCCTGGCTAAAAGCACAAAGTATCTAAAGACACAAAAGAATGGGCTAAAGTGTATGGTTTGTAAAAAAGAGTCAGTGGACAATTGGTTTGTAAGTGAGGCGACAGTCAGACTACTGGGGACCTTGTATATTAGGCTCAGCCATTTGGACTTAATTTTGTCCAGTAGTTCTCAAATCCAACTGTGTCATAGAATCTCCTGGGGTCCAGGGAATGCCAGCTCCCCAAATACCATCAAAATAACCAGCTGATGAGACAGGGAGAAGTCCATCTCAGCAGAGATTTGGCAGTGTCTCAGAGAGGGAAAGGCAAGGTTAGAATTAGTGAGAATTGGAAGTTTGGCTTAAGGCAGGTCCCTCAGTGGAGAGGGAGGGTTGTCTTGACTAGGCCTGTGTAGAGATCACAACACAACAGTCTAAGGCAGGCAGCAAAAGCAAGGTAAGGCAAAGGAGTCGTATAATCTTAGGGCACAAACTGTTGTGCTTTCCTTGAGGAGCTGATGGATATTCTGGAAAGAATAATTAAGCCACTTGTCTAGGCAAGAATCTCCTGGAATAGTAAAATTATGCTAATGAACAGATTGGAATACTAGGTTAACATGAAGAGTAAGCTCTGTGGAGTATAGGTAGTTTGTGTCTCAGAACTTTGTCAAAATACAGATTCTCAGAACTCATCTTCAGAAGTTCCTGTTCAGTGGAACCCAAGAACCTTTATTTTTAATAGGCTTCATTGGGAATCAATGCTATAAGCTGACGGGTAGTAGGGCAGACTGTCCCCAAATATGCTGCTTTTTTATGCAAATATGCTGGTAATTGCTTATTTCAAGCTAAAGGCATTTGAAAAACAGCAAATGCAGGAAGAGGCTTTTTCTGAACTTTCCTTATCTGTCTAAAGAGAAATCTTCCAAAAGGAACTCAATTGTCATAAACCCCCTCCCCAGGAGTTCATCATCCAGGGAAGATGTACTACTCAACACAGGAGAGGAGACTACAGGTCAACACCAGAACCAGATGAACTTTATCACAATCACACCTCCCATCTGTCTTCTAAGGACCCATTCGTCTTTCCAAAAAATCACTTGTTTTTCCTTAAGAGGCCTTTGTGGCCACCTCTTCTTTTCCTATTAAAAGAATATTTAAGCCTAAATTCTAAAGCCAACCTCTTTGAGCTATTCATTTCCCCCTGGGTATCTCCCATGTATACATGAGGTAGACATATTATAAACTTGTTTTTCTCTTGTTAATCTTTTATTACAGGGGGTCTCAGTCAAGAACTCAGAAAGGTGAAGGGAAATTATTTTTCCTCCTCTACAAAGCCATGAACCACTGTAGGTTAAGATATAACGATGGTATAAACACAGGTTAATTCAGTGACGCTGGTAAGGGTTTTTCTAGATTCTGTATCCGCTGCCAGTTTTCCTCATCTCTTTGATGATTCCGGATTTCTCCAAGCTAAGTTGCAGAGAATATGTGTATCCATTGCCAGGTGAGGCAAACCCAGGAAAAATCCATGAGGAAAAGTATCACAGGAAGGGCAGGGATTGTGCAGGAAGCAAGGATTCCCAGGTGTCTTTGGAAGGAGGGGAGGAGTGGGAACTGGAAGTTTCTTTATCCTACAAGTCCCTTGGCCAGATGACTCTTGGGTGTCGATGTCAGAGTGAGGGTGGGTTTCCACACAGAGGCAATAGGAGTTACTTAGAAGTTTAACCCAGAATCCCCATCAGCTTGAATTCAGGATGATTGAGTCCTTAAGACTGGAATTTAGGACCCCAGGGCTGCCCCTGACGTTGAACTAGAAACACACCAGACTAAAAGTCCCCCAGACCTTTCAGCCCATCTGACCCTTAATTGGCGTAATCTTGGTTAAATCACTGTGTTCCTCTCCTCCCCCTCACATTCACAGATGTTTGCAGAAAAGAAGTTCAAGGAGATTAAGTCACCTGTCGAAGAACACAGAGCCACTAAGTGCCACGCTCTATCCCAAATACAGTTCTGCTGAACTCCAGCTAACTTCCCCCTCCACTTCTTTATCATTATTGCCTCTTTCCCTTTGACAAGCAGCATGATTTTTTTCAAGCAGCATGATTACTTGGTCCTTGTCCTTATTTGAAAAATATATACACAGATAATGCTGCAGTTAATAATCTTGTGATTCTATTGAAAGGAGTTTCTTCCTTTGTGTTGTTTTTAGGACCACTTTGCATCCTCATTCATCCATTCATTCATTCATGTATTCCCTCCTCAGATAAGCGTCTAGAAACAAGTAGGGTGTGGAATGAGACTGAAATCAAACAGGACTCTGTGGAGCTCTCCTGGATACAAAAGCCCCTCAATGTCCCCTGTTTCTTGTTTGTAGGGAAAAAAAAAAAAATTTTGAGTCTTCTAGGCCTTCCCCAAGTTCCAAAGAGGAGGCTCAAGCAGTTAATAGGCTAATATAGTCACAAGACTCCTAGTTCCTCCTGAAGGGCTATAGATAACAATCTGATACACATCTCTCAGTTCTTCTACAGAAACTAAGATCCACCCACCCAGGTGGATGATAGCGACCACCTGCTGACCACAAGCATGTAGACCCCAGACTAGCTGGAACCAGAAGGCTGAGATTCCGGAGACATCACCCTGTTACTTCACCACCAACCAATCAGAAGAAAGTCACACACCCTGAAGCCCTCATTCCAAATTTTGCCTTTAATTCTTCCCGCAAAACTATTGGGGAGTTCAGGTCTTTTGAGCATGAGCTGCCCATTCTCCTTGCTTGGCATCCTGCAATAAACCTTCCTGCGCTCCAAATTCCTCACTGGTGTCGGGCACACAAACTTGGTTTCGACCATAAGACCCCTACCTGCAGGGGCCAATATTTAGCCAGTAACCCCAGGAAGGCCACTTGCAGCTAGTGTCAGTTCTGACTGGCTTCGCCTGCAACTTGCAGGGTGTTAAATATTTGGACTGTTTTCTCTGCCTATCCGCCAGGGTAATTGCACGTGTGTCCCCCAGGGCTCTCAACTGGAATTCGTACTGCCTCAGGCTGTGAAGCAGGGTGGGGCCTGGACTGAGCCTGGTTGTCAGGACACAGGGACTCAGATCTGGCCCTGCTACAGTCCTTGCGCACCTCACTTTCCCTGGGAATCCATTTCTCCACAGTAAAATCAACATACGGCCTGGTACCACTTTTGCAAAAGCAAACAGTATGTGTCCATGAGCCTGGGTTCACGCAAGGAGACGTGTCTGGAAGGATATATACCCACCTGATCACAGTGGCTATTTGTGGGGAATAGAACTGGGTGAAGGAGGGCCTTTTCACTTTATCTAATCTCCTGACTCTTCATTTTCCATAACAATCATTTGTTGTGATTTTTAAAAGTGAATAGCTAGAAAAGTCCTATTTGTTCCTGTTTTGCAGGAAGTCACACTTTTTTATCCCTGGTCCCACGGGGGAGGGGGGGGGGCCTTGACATCTGACTCAAGGCTGTCCTGCCTGTGTGTTCCTTACACTGCCTCGGAACAACTGGGGGATGTGAGTGTTGAGCACTGTTTGACTCTCTTAATCCCCGAGTCGCAGCCAGTGCTGCCCAGGGCTGGTAACAAAACATCCTCACGATTTTCCTTGCCCTCCTCTTGCTGGCATCTGATCCACGTCAGCAAAGGCTTAGCCACCATTCAACCAAAGCATGCTTATCTTCTCTTGTATCCACTGCCATAAAATATCCACAAACCTGCCCAAGGTCCCGGGAAAGAGCTATCACCCAAAGTGATAAATTTCCAGTTTCTTTGAATTTATGACATGAGGTGTTTGTTCCTAAGTCACAAGCATGGAATGTGGGAAAGCAGTGTGATTACTTGTCCCTGTCATAGGAAGATACACCGAGGGGGGGTGGGAAGCTTTACTGCTTTCCCAGAGAACGGAAATTTGCTTCTCTAGCAAGTTCTCCATCCTAAACTACCTTATGATAAAAAAATGACACTTTCTGATCAAAGAATTGCAAACATAGAGATCAGAGGGAAACACACGGTGGTAGAAAGAGCACTAGACTTTGGATTCAGACCAACTTGGGTGCGAATTCAGACCTTAAACAAGTCACTTAACCCGTTTCACTGAATGAACACCCTATTTTGTGCCAGGCAACTTATTGGGCATCTTACATCCAGTAGCTCAAGCCTGAAGAGCTTTGTATTGCTTTCATCATGTAACAGATGAGGGAAGTGGGACTCAGAGAAGAAAGCCATGCTAGTGGGAGGGCTCAGCTGATGAAATGACAGAGCCCAGACTCCAATTCAGATCTTGAGATGTCAAGGCCAGTACCTATTCCTCCAGAAAGTATTGCCTCTCCCATACACGATGGGTAGAAAAGACCTCTGCCCCAACCACACCACTGCAAACAGGTGTAACCAGGAGTGATACCACTGGGTTCGGTGATCCCACATGCCCTTTCCAGGAGCCTTCCTGAACCCCAAAAGCTCTAGGAGAGACAAAAATCAAGAAGACCCTGACACTGGATAGGAAGAAGAAGCCCTGAGCCCAGATCAGCGGATGGAAAGTGTGCTTTGGCATCAGATGAACGTGGATTCGAATGCTGCCTCCCCTGGGTACCTAACTGTGACCCTGGGTACTTTCCCTGACTTCTCTGGGCCTGTTTCCTAATGTGTAAAAAGAGACTGGTGAGATGTTAGAATGGGATTATAAAGTACTAGCTCAGGGTGTCATTTAGAGCAGCTGCTGATCTCAGGGGGACAGGGGCCCTAGAGAGCTCCAAGCAGATGCAAGAGGAGGAGAAAAATTCTTGGGCCCTGGACTGTTTGTGAAGTGTGCTAAGCCCCCTTGAGAAGCTCTGTCCTGCCCATATGTCAGGGCTGTGGCGCACTGGCACAGCCATACTTGATTTATTTTATTTTATTTTATTTTATTTATTTACTTATTTATTTATTTATGGCTGTGTTGGGTCTTCGTTTCTGTGCGAGGGCATTCTCTAGTTGCGGCGAGCGGGGACCACTCTTCATGGCGGTGTGCGGGCCTCTCACTATCGCGGCCTCTCTTGTTGCGGAGCACAGGCTCCAGACGCGCAGGCTCAGTAGTTGTGGCTCACGGGCCCAGTTGCTCCGCGGCATGTGGGATCTTCCCAGACCAGGGCTCGAACCCGTGTTCCCTGCATTGGCAGGAAGATTCTCAACCACTGCGCCACCAGGGAAGCCCGATTTTTTTTTTTTTTTTTTTTTTTTTTTTAGAGCTGCCCTGAACCTGCTCTAGTCCAGAAAGGGGCTCTTTTCTGTAATATCTGCTGAAGGCCCACAAGGAAATCAGCCTGGAGTGAATGTGACCTCCTAGCCACAGTGTCCACAGGTTGGCTGGTCAACTGGGGAAAGGCCCCGTTTTCCTGGGCTACTTCCTCACCGAGGCTGAACTTGACACTTGGAATAACAGGACCCTAACTGCGTCCAGTGGCCAGGAGAGAGTGAGAGACTGAAATACCAGGTATTCAACAGATGAGGTTGGATTTTCTTCGTAGAGATGAATTCAAGAGGGCCTTCGGGCAATTCGCCAACTCTAATTTACCCTTCCCTGGCCCAAAGCCTGGAATTAGTTTCACTTCCCTTGGTGCTTCTGATAAGAGACCTGCTTGCTATTCTTTCCTCTGAAGACTTGAAGGAGAGGAAACTGGGAGGGGCTTGAGTTGGGCTGAGTCGCTGCCTTGAGGCTCACTTAGCATCAGCTTGGCCCAGGCTGAGAATTTCCCCTCGGCGACCCCAACCCTGGAGGAGCTAAGGCGCAGCGGGCCGCCCAGGCGAAGCTCTCCTCCAGCTGTGGCCCTGTGCCTTGCGCCCTTGCTGGTCATCCTCTTGGCCGGGTGCGGTGGCATGGGGGAACAGAGGGCGCCCGGCTTCCAAGGCTGCAGGCAGAGCCTGAACATGTCCGTGCTGGGGCCGCTGCCAGGAGGTGGCTGGGACAACCTGCGCAACGTCGAGCTGGCGCTGGTGCTCAGGAGAGACTATTCGCAGTGCCTCACCACCGAGGACGGCGAGTACCTCATCCCAGACCGCGTGCAGGTGGTCCCGCGGCGGGAGAGTATAGTGGAGACCCGCGCGGAGCTCATCGACCACTGGGTCAACTACACTGACACCTGGGCCGCCTCCATCAACGCTGAGCTCTCCTTCCTCCCCGACCTCAATGGTAAGTTCTCCGTGGACTGCCAGAACGTCAGGAAGTACAGCCTGGAGTACCAGACGGTCACGACCTGCAGATCCTCCAGGGCATCTACTCTGTGAAGACCCCAGAGAACTCCGACTTCCAGCCCGACTTTCTGCGACATCTGCTGACCCTCAGCGACCACCTGGAGAACAACCAGACCCGGGGGGCCGAATACCTGGCGGAGATGCTTGTGCTTAGGTACGGCACGCACGTTCTCACCGACGTGGAGGCCGGGGCTGCCTTGGTGCGGGAGGACCAGGTGAGGCGGGAGCTGGTGGACAGCGAAGCCCGAGACAAGATCAACATCACGTACGCCGCCTCGGCCTTGTTTTTCCACGCGGTCAACGCTGGGGACGGGCTTTCCTGGCAGGCGCAGAGCCGGCTTCTCCAGAACTACGTGCGGAACACGGTGGCCTCCAAGATGCACAGCCACGGCGGCGTGCCCTTCTACCCGGGCATCACCCTGCAGAAGTGGCAGGAGGGCATCGGACGCCGGCTGGTGGCCATCGGTAGGTCGGGCCCGCCCCTGCCGGTGCTGCTCCAGCCGGAGGCGCTGCCCGAGCTCCCCGCGCCCGCCGTGCGCCGCGCCATCCACCGCTACTACGCGGTCAACACGCGTCCCGGATGCTTGAAGCTTGGGGCTCCCACCTTCGACCCCCAGGCCAATGTGGACGATGGTTCTTGCGGAGGCCGCCGCCGCGCCAACTTCAGCTTCGGGGGTGTCTTCCAGGAATGCGACGCCGTGTCCGGGCGGCACGCCGATCACCTCTGCCGGGCCTATCGCATCCCCAACCCGCTCACCGGCAGAGCCTCTTGCCCGGCCAACTACACGGCCAGCGCTCTGGTCAGCGGGCTGAAGACGTGGAGCGAGGGCGGTCCTGAGTGCCAGCAGCGCTGCCGGAGGTGCTGGCTCTTCTTCCGATGCTGCTGGACAGTGTGCGCCCCCCATGAGCATCGGAGCGCCGCGAGCCTGGCTGCCTCCTGGTGCGCGCCCTCGGGGCCCTCCCTGCCCGCCCCTGCGGGCCTCCTCTTTGGAGGCCTGTATAGCCCTGGCAACCCAAACCCGCTCACTGGGTCCCAGGCCTGTCCCTCCCACTTCTACCCACTGACACTCTTTGGCGACCTCAAGGTCTGTGTGAGTAGCGACTCAGAGCTGGGTACAGCCCCGGCAGTCCCCTTTGGGGGTTTCTTCAGCTGCCAGGCGGGCAACCCCTTGGCTGGCCTTGTGAAGGGCCAGAGCCCTGGGCTCATGAAGGAGGTGTTCTACCAGGACAGCCCCACGGATTTCCCCATGAAATGCCCAGCAGGGTACAGCCAACACCAGGCTTACCTCAGCGATGGCTGCCAAATCCTCTACTGCCTCAGGGCTGGGGCCCTCTTGGACCAGGAGCAGGTAGCCGTTCGGATGCCCCCATTTATTCCCTGCCTCACCGCCCCCCCGCCTCACCCTCCCCCCCCCCCCGCCCCTTGCTCAACAGAAGCAGCGCCCACAGGCTCTCTGTCCTGGTTGGCTACAGTGGTCAGCGGGTCTGGGTGAGGCTGCAAGGCTCCGACCGCTGGCAGCAAGCCAATATTAATGACCCATCCCTGTCAGTCAAGCTTTTGAGCCAGGCTGGCTTGGGACCCAGCGTTGGGGCCATTGTTGGCTCCTGGGTGGGTGCCATGGTGGCCTTGGTGGCTCTTGCTCTGGGGGTAAGCTGTCGCTTCGGGTTCTATAAGAAAGGGGGGGGCTTCCCTGGTGGCACAGTGGTTGAGAATCTGCCTGCCAATGCAGGGGACACGGGTTCGAGCCCTGGTCTGGGAAGATCCCACATGCCGCGGAGCAACTAGGCCCGTGAGCCACAATTACTGAGCCTGTGCATCTGGAGCCTGTGCTCGGCAACAAGGGAGGCCGCGATAGTGAGAGGCCCGCGCACCGCGATGAAGAGTGGCCCCCGCTCGCCGCAACTAGAGGAAGCCCTCGCACAGAAACGAAGACCCAACACAACCAAAAAATAAATAAATAAATAAGCCTACACCTTTAAGAAAAAAAAAAAGAAAGGGGGTTACAGGAGACTGCAGGAAGGCATCTTGACAGAGGAACAGAGGGCCTATGGGGCCACAGAAACCACTGAGAGCGCAGCTCGGTCTGAATGCATACAGAATGACAAGAATTCTGTCTAGGCTTTAACAAAACAGGACTCCTGCATCATTGCCGGTCAGAGCTCTAGCCTCTTCTGTTTCTTCTACTGCCTAGGTAAAAAGATGTAAGATACCTAATCATAGAACTGGCCCCACTTCCTGAAGTTACCAGGACTAAACTGTACTTCCTCAAGCCCGCCTCCACATCACCTAGCACAAGCTCAAGTCCTGTAACAATCTCTTTCCCTAACGCCCTCTTGCTGAGAGGCCCCCCATTCTCCTAGGTGTGCTCCCATGTTGGGCGCCTCCCTTGTTGCAAGGAGCCAATAAACCCAACTTTGTTCAAATACAAGTGTATTCCTGGTGTTCTTTGCTGGGGGGGTGGGCAAACAGGGGAGATAGAATCAGCATTGACCCCAGGACATATTATGTAGCTTTGAAGTTAGAATTTTTTTTTTTGTAATTGTAATAAAATTCATTCTGTCAATTTGTTTTCCCAGAATCATTGCCTTGAACCCAGAAAGTTTCCTCTTGGGCTTGGTTTAACTCAGAGGGTCTTTTTTGTTTTCCAAATAGGACCTGACCTACTTGTGGATGAGGAAATGAATTAAGTTGTAATCAGCAAATTTTTTTTTAATGACAGAAAACAGTACATTGCATGAAACAGCTATAATAATTATATTGTGAAATAGGTTAATCACATAAAATTGCCCATATCCAATCTTTTTTTTTTTGGCCACGCCACACAGCTTGAGGGATCTTAGTTCCCCAACCAGGAATTGAACCCAGGCCCTCAGCAGTGAAAGCACAGAGCTGTAACCACTAACCACTGGACTGCCAGGGAATTCCCTCCAATCATTTTTGACTCACCAAAAAATGGCAGTTTTGTATGGTTTATATGGGATCACAATGTAAGATGTGATACAAACTATCAAAATACGATCACAGTCAAAACACTGGAAAGCCAAGGGAAAACTCTTCCACTCTTCCATTTCATTCTATGTTCCATGAAACTTAGCTTTGGAAAACTGGAGTCCTCACCCCCAGTGGAAGCGTTTTCCCTTTGGAGATCCTGTTTCTCTCAAGTACACCAGAGTACATTTTCATTCTTTAACCCAAGACTGCAGTCTCTCGGGACCAGTGTTCAGTTTTGCAGTGTTCCTAGAACACAAGCCTCATTGCAATTTAAGCCCAGAGTGTGGGTCTGTAGTTGTCACAAGGACAAACAGGGTGTCACATTAAATCCTAACCTTGGAACCACAGGGCATGCAGAACCTAGCCCAGTTGGGCCCCTCATGTGTGAATTTTAGAGCCAATTCCAAAGGTACGTGGACAGACCCTAGGGAGCCGGCAAGTGTGGCCTCACAGGGTTGACAAGACCCCATTTCCATGACCTGAGTGACCTAAGTGAGTCATTTTTCTTCTTGGTGTTTCATCTACTCTGGCTACAAATTGGAATATATCAGGATATTGATGAGATAGTGCAAACTCTGAGTCCTGAGAGGAAGAGGCAATTGAAATCCAAATAACTCTAGATGTTTGAGGTCATTTCTCCACTGGTCTGATACGGGCACATTGGAGCCAACCGTGAGCTAAGAACTGACCGACTAGTGGCTCTCCTGAGCCTTCTCCAGACTTGTGGTCACTACCATTTATAGAGACTTTTTCCATGTGAAAAATACCTTTATAATAGCATCGCACTTCATCTGCACAGAACTCAAGGTAGGTAAGTAGTTCTTGTGCTATGGATGAGGAAATTGAGGCTCAGAGAGGTTGACTTGCCCACAGTCATGTGACAAATAATAAGAATAATAATGGCTAGTGCCTACTGCAGATTTAGAATTCATTCTTTGCAAAGATTATTTCATTTAATTCTTTGCTGAGCACAGCAGTAAAGCTATGGGCTTGGTCTGGGTCAAATATGGGCCTCTGGAAATTCCTTGTGCCTCAGTTTGGTCCTCTATAAAATGGAGTTAGCATGTTAAATTCCTAGGTTACTTGAGAAGATTAAATGAGCTAATGGATGCAAAGCACCTTGGAACAGCCTGGCCTTTCTAAATTTGAAACTGATGACACTAACACTTTAGGATCTGATTTGCCACTGCTTTAAGAGTGGGATTCCAAAATCAAATCTGACAAACTGGGCTCAAGTCCCAGCACAGCTGCTAACTAGCTCTGTGATTATGAGAAAATTGTCTCACCTCTCTGAGAACTAATCTCATCTATAAAATAGGGATAATCATAAGACAGATGTCATAAATTGTTGCAAGGATTAAATGAGACAATGCAAAGAAATCCCTTGGTACAGTGCCTCACATCTGGCATGTCACAGTGAGCTATCACAATGTGGGGACTGGGTACACAAAGTTGTATGATTGGGGCTCACAGTTGAGTGGGTGAGACACCCACAAAACATAAATTACCCATTGTAAAAATGTCATAGAGCTTCAAACAGAGCATTATGGGAAAATGCATGAGGGTCACAAATTCTAACTGGGAGGGTACTGATAATGTTTCTGGCATGGGACGGGACTCTTGTCTCAGCCAGGCCCATTTTCAGATTTGCTCAGTTCTGCTGGCCTGGGAGGATCCTTTCTACAGAAACCGAATGCCCATTTCTGATGGTCTCAGTTCATTTCCTGGAATAGCCCTCCAGGCTCTAAAAACTGAGCTCTCCAACTGATACGAGCAAGATGGGGATCAGGGCATAATAAAAGATTTTGGTGTGGAATAAAGAAAAGGGGCAAAATGAACCATCCTGTAAGTAGGGTGGCTATGTAAGTGATCATCCAAATCTGGACCCCGTTGAGACCAAAAGGAGGCACTATAAATAATTATATAGGACATGTTAATCGAAAGATACATCGCTCCACTTTTATAGGTGACTGTTTGCCATTGGGCCCAGGCCCACTTTATCACCCTGATCTCCAGCTAGCCTCTCCCCATGATACACATGCCCTGTGCTGATTGCCACATCATGTCAATTCCTGGCTGATGAAATCTTGCTCATCAATCAAGACTGGGTTCAAAGGTCACCTTCTCGAGAATACACAAGAATATATTTCTATTCGCCCCCTCTCCCCCTACCCTCACATACTCCTTCAATTTCCCAGGAAGAATTTGTCTCTTACTCCTCCTAACCTCTTTAGCAGCATGTAACTACGAGCCTGTCACTTTGCATGAGTTCTCCTTCCAACCCGCTCATGAGCTCTTTGAGTGGGAGAAAGGAAGGTGTTGTGTTCATTGCAGTTATTTCCAGAGCTCAGCATCAGGCAGAACACCTAGTAGCTGCTCTACAAGTTTGCTGAATGAAAGAAAACCGGAAGAGATCTTGGGAGGCCCCAGGTGATAAGACTCAGCTACCAAATCCTTTTAGTTTATCTGCCCTTCTGGGATTCTTAACTGTATTATTTCATGATTGAACCAGTTTTTTTGTTGTTTTTCTTTTTGGGTTTTTTTGGTTTTTTGTTTTTTTGGCTGCACCGCACAGCTTATGGGATGTTAGTTCCCCTGGGATCGAACCCAGGCCCTCGGCAATGAGATCGCAGAGTTCTAACCACTGGACCGCCAGGGAATTCTCATGAATGAACCAGTTTTAAGCCTCATTTTGCCCAGTATAAGTGCTTGAATAAATACAAAGATAAATAAAACTCAGTTTTCACTGTCTCAAAATATTCTAGGCAAGTAAACAAAAAGTAAAAATAAAAAAGATGGGAGAAGGAGAGGTGGTGGCATGGGGTAACCACCAAATCTCCAAGTTCCTTTTAGAGCTCTGAGTAACAGGGTGGACAGCCTGCTGAAATTCCATCCCAGCTGATGACAAAATGGGGACTGATGGACAACTTGCTGTCAGGGAGCTGCTCCTTGGATATCACACAATGCCCCCTCCTGGAACAGGCTTCTCTTGGGCAACTGGGTTGTTGCGCTCTTACAGACACTGTAAGTCATATAAAACAAAGAGACCTTTCTCTTTATTTTGACTTCCAGAGAGCCTAGAGCCAAATTTTGGCCCCTTTTTCAACATTCTTGTTGCTAAACTCAACCTTAGTCCCAATTCTTCTGTACTTATATTCCGTCTTGATTAACTCATTTTTCAAAATTTTGTAAGATATGCATTTACATAAAACACCATGTATTATTTTTAAAGAATAAAGAAATGGACAACAGAACTGAGCAGTTGTGAAGGAAGATTCACAAGGGTGAACGTGGGAAACCTCTGAGCCCCAGCTCCCAAGCCCGCTCCTTAGCCCAGTCGCAATTCCACTACCTATAGCTTTAGGCTTGGGCCAAATCATCCTGTAGTGAGTGTTCTCTGTACTTCATAGAGAGGGACTGTTGTAAAGCAGATAGTCTCTGGTTATCTCAAGGAGTTCCTGAAAATTTGACAATGAAAACTAATTTTAAGTTTAATTTTAAAACTATGTTGTTGTTTTTAAAACAGGTTGGAAGGGGACTTCCTAGGGGGTCCGGTGGTTAAGACTCCATGCTTCCACTGCAGGGGTCATGGGTTTGATCCCTGGTCAGGGAAGTAAGATCCTGCATGCCATGAGGCAGCCAATAAATAAATAAATAAATACATACATACATAAATAAATAAATAAATAAATAACAGGTTGGAGGTGCAAATAAGAGTGGCTGTGTGTTTGTTGTAAAAAGAATGCTGCATCGGGCTTCCCTGGTGGCGCAGTGGTTGAGAATCTGCCTGCCAATGCAGGGGACACGGGTTCGAGCCCTGGTCTGGGAAGATCCCACATGCCGCGGAGCAACTAGGCCCGTGAGCCACAACTACTGAGCCTGTGCGTCTGGAGCCTGTGCTCCGCAACAAGAGAGGCCGCGATAATGAAAGGCCCGCGCACCGCGATGAAGAGTGGCCCCCACTTGCCGCAACTAGAGAAAGCCCTCGCACAGAAACGAAGACCCAACACAGCCATAAATAAATAAATAATTAAATAATTAAAAAAAAAAAAAAGCTCACATATCATAAGTGTGCAGATTAATGAATTTCTGCCAACTGGACCGATCTCATAACCAGCATCCTGATTAATATACGGGACATCGCCAGTACCCACGCAGCCCTTAAAAAAAAAAAAAAAAGAATGCTGCATCATTGAAAGGCTGGGAATCACTAAGTTATAGGCAAAAAAATCAGCAAGGTTGGGGGCTCAAAAATCAGACTGGGGTTCAAGGAATCTCTGCTGAGCTTCATGGTTTGGAGAGTCCAGGGTGGGGAGAGCTCAGGAGGTAAGGAAGAAAGAAGGGTTTTCTGTTCTTTCATTTAAATCATTCATTTATTCATTCTTAAGGGGCTCCTAAGAAGGATGACCCTTTACTAAGTGGGGAAGATAAAAAACACTGGAGGAGAAAATATAGGGGAAAAAAACTCTGTGACTTGAGTTAGGCAAAGATTTTTAGATATGATACAAAAAGCACCATACATAAAAGAACAAATTAATAAATTGGACTTTGAAGGAAACCAGAAAGTCATCCCAAAGTATGCTCTTTGACATAAAAATGATTTTGAACTAAAGGAAATTAAGAAGCAGCAAATGCAGAAAAAGATCCCCCTTTTCTGCCTAAAGGCAGGATATAAATTCTATTTTTACTAAGACACACTCTTATCAGCCCAGAGAAGGCACCAGAGGAACCTGCAAACAAACTTTACTCCATTAATTTTCCTCCCATATATTTAACTTCCCATAGTTTCCCCCCCTTGGAAGCCTAAGCTTTCCTGTGACCCATCATTTCTCTACAAATTTATTATTCTTGTTGACGATGCTACATAAATTGGAATTCTAAGCCGCCATTTTGAGTTACTTCTGGTTCAGTTTTCTCCCGAGTGATGTACACTGTCTGCTTTTTAAAAAAAATATTTATTTATTTATTTAATTTATTTGGTTGCGCTGGGTCTTAGTTGCAGGAGACGGGCTCCTTAGTTGTGGCATGCGAACTCTTAGTTGTAGCGTGCATGTGGGATCTAGTTCCCTGGTCGAACCCAGGCCCCCTGCATTTGGGAGCGGGGAGTCTTAACCACTATGCCATCAGGGAAGTCCCCACTGCATACTTTAATAAACTGTTGTTTTTCCCTTTTTGTAAAGAGTGTCAGCTGAAAATCTAAAATGGGTAGTGGTAAAGTTTTGCCTCCCTTGCAACTTTATCAAAGTTAAAAACTGGGCTGAGAGGAGAAGGACCCAAAGCTCTGAACCATAAAATTCATACAAATCTGGGGTCAGCAAACATGGCCAACAGCCTGGGACCTGTTTTTGTAAATAAAGTTTTATTGGAACACAGCCACACTCATTTGTTTATGTGTTGTCTATAACTGTTTCCATGCTGCAATGGCAGAGTTGAATAGTTGCAACAGAGACCTCATAACACAAAAGTATAAAATACTTACTATCTGGTCCTTAAGAAATAGTTTGTTAACCCTTCATATAAAGCACAGACTGTCCAATGGATGCCAAGATGTATTGATCCCTTCAACACTACGGTAACTAATTGGGGACTGAGGTTGCCAGATTTACCGTCCTTAACATGGTCCACTTTCCTCCATCCTAGAGCAACCTTCTCCTAGAACCCAGATCCCCTCCATGTTAGCAACATTATCATTTCTGTCAAAAAGGTTGGGAAACATCAATATAAACAGTGATCATTCTTCTACTACACACCACCTTCCATTCCCTTCATCACTATATCTACCTGCCTCCCTCCTCTCATTCAGATAACCTTTTTTTTTTTAATTTTTATTTATTATTTATTATGTTTATTTTTGGCTGTGTTGGGTCTTCGTTTCTGTGCGAGGGCCCTCTCCAGCCGCGGCGAGTGGGGGCCACTCTTCATCGCGGTGCGCGGGCCTCTCACCATCGCGGCCTCTCTTGTTGCGGAGCAGAGGCTCCAGACGCTCAGGCTCAGCAGTTGTGGCCCACGGGCCCAGTCGCTCCGCGACACGTGGGATCCTCCCAGACCAGGGCTCGAATCCGCATCCCCTGCATTGGCAGGCAGACTCTCAACCACTGCGCCACCAGGGAAGCCCCAGATAACCTTTGATGAGCATCTACATTACGCCAGGGAAAACACAGCCCCTGCCTCCAAGGAACCCACACTCCAGCAGAAGAGAGACATAGACATAAATAACCAATATGCAGTGTACTAAGTCGTATAATAGTTATGTAAAGAAAAAATGTGACTTGTATATTCAAATACCTCAGTTTGAATCCCAGCTCTGTCAATTCCCAGCTCTGCAACTTTGGGTGAGTCACTTAACCTTTCTGAACTTCAGTTCTCTTATCTGTAAAGTAGAAATGTTTATAACCTTGAGTGTGATGGGTTGTTGTGAGGATTAAATGAGCTGCTTTGTGCAGAGCACCTAGTTCAGTGTCAGAGCCCAATATTATTATTATCAGCAGCAGTGGTCGTCATAGTAATCAGTAGTAGAAGCAACGGTGATAGTAGATGATGTACCAGGTGCAAGTCGCAGCAAAGACGAGAGGGCAGTGATACAGGTGTATAGATCAGGGATGTTTTCACAAAGAAAGTGATATGTGATCTGGATCCTGAAGCAAGAACAGGAGTTAGTCATGTGGAAAGGGAGGTAGGGGCACAGATAGAATAAAATGAATAAAATGAAACACCTCTTTAGAGATGCAAATTTTCCCAAGACAGGAGATGTAGAATGGGGTGATTTCCTGATATGCCTTAAGTCTATTAAAGCTGTAGTGACCATCAGAATCAGATCTGCACTTGGATTTGGACAAGGGAACACTTTCAGTTCCCATTAGGACTAAGGCAGAAGAACTGACCTGACCTTTGGTGATTTTTATTTTTCCTTTCCTTCCTTCTTGTCAAGGTTTCTTTTATGCTGACTTTAAGAGGGTCACTGATCTAAAACCTTGAATGGTTCCTCACTGCCTATAGAATGAATCAAGATTCTTTAGCATGGGGTTCAAGATCCTTATTGTTGAGTCCCTTCATTCCCAACCAGCTTCAATCTCAGTCACTCACCTCCCAACCCCTTCCTCCATGCTACCTATGCTCCACATTCAACTCAACATATGTAAAAACTGGGCTTGCAACCTCCTGTTACCCCCAATATCTGTTCCCCCTTCTGTGTTTCCTGCCTAATTTATTCACTCTCCTCCTAGTTGGGAGGGGGTGTTCTGGGGTTCCTCCCTCTTTCTAGGACTCACTATCCTTCTCCCCATCTTCCCATTCCAAACCTCTGTCATGATCTTCAGAGATTTTCTCTTTCCTCCACTCCCACTGTCAGTTTTAATTCAGGTTTTCCATCATCTAGATAATATTTTCTTCTAGTCTTGTCCCCATAAACCTATCCGTGCATAGTGGCTTGAGTGCTCATTTTAAAAATGTCAACCCTAACATGTCACTTTACAGCTTAAAATTTTTCAATGGTTTCCCTTTGCAGTGTTGATACCCTTTAGCCAAAGACCTCCAGGACAATACCTGTAGTCAAACAAAGTTGAGTTTATTGGCTTGTTGCAATGGGCACCTCAAAAAAGAAGGGTTAGGAGGGATTTGAAGCTATAAGCTTTGGAGTTGGGTTAGTTAGTTTGGGGAAGGATTCAATGAGGCATAGCTTTGTTCTGGAGTTGGGTGCTGTCAGAAAGCAGAGCCAGTTCTATGATTGGTGTCTTGGTCATTTTTATCTAGGAGGAGCTATTCTTTGTTATCTGCGTGGAAATACTCTTCACACATTGACTTCTGTCAGAGTTGGCTGTCAGACTGTTGTCTGTGTTCAGCAGTTAGAAGAAAATCCAGTTCCCTTTCCTCACATAATCTTATTAGTAGTGAGGGAGAAAAAAGGTAGCCTCTGATGTCCAGAATTGAAATGACGATCACAGCTGGTCTGCCATAGTCTTACAAGTCAGTCTGGGGCTCACAGCCAGTGATCCTAAACACGTTAAACAACCCCATAGAATAGCGACCTCACACAGCTCCCTGAGACCATGATAAATGCAGCAAAACAAGGTCACTTCATAGTTTTATCTAATCACACACAAAAGCAAGGTCACTGGGTCACCGACAAAATACTCAGTCATGGACTTGCCCCCATTTTCTGACAGCATCCAAACTAGAGCAAATTCCTTAGGCTCTCCCCCAAATCACCCAGCCAAAGCCTAAATCCTATATAAGTTCTTTCTAGAGCTCTCTTGCTGAGAGAGAGTCTCCCACGGTGTGCGTTCTTCCTCACTGCAACAGGTGATAAACCCACCTGTCTAATTACAGGTGTGTTTCTCCTGGTCTTTGGCTGAGAGCCTTGGCACTGGCATGGTTCCCATGCTCACCTGGTTTCAGCCATGTGAGCCTTCTTTCAGGCTAATGTGGCTTTGAGGACAGAAAGCTCATTCCTGCCTCAGGGTTTGCACTTAACTATTCCCTGGGACTTCCCTGGTGGCGCAGTGGTTAAGAATCCGCCTGCCACTGCAGGGGACACAGGTTCAAGCCCCGGTCCGGGAAGATCCCACATGCCACGGAGAAACTAAGCCCATGCACCACAACTACTGACCTGCGTTCTAGAGCCCGTGAGCCACAACTACTGAGCCCACGTGCCACAACTACTGAAGCCTGCGTGTCCTAGAGCCCATGCTCCGCAACAAGAGAAGCCACCTCAATGAGAAGCCCGCGCACCCCAATGAAGAGTAGCCCCCTGCTCACCGCAACTAGAGAAAGCCCACACGCAGCAACGAAGACCCAGTCCAGCCAAAAATAAATAAATTAAAAACAAAAACAAAAAACAGTTCCCTGTGATCGAAATACCTTACCTTCAGGTCTACTAGTGGCTGCCTCCTTGTTGTCGTTCAGATCTCAGCAGGAAGTAACCACTTGAGAAAGGCCTTCACGGCTCCTACTCGCAGTCATTCTGTATCACTTTTTCGAGTTCCTATATAATTTTTAACACTCGGTTATATGATTGTGTGTTCCTGTCTTCCCCCAGCAAAATGCAGATTCTAAGAGATCAGGGACTGTGTCGTGTTCACCTCTATCTCCTAGAGCTTCTAACATTTCCACAAATAGCTGAAACATATCTTACCTTGAGCAAAAGAGCATCTTCTTAATGGGTCTCTCTGCTTCCAGCAGCGTTCACCTCTAAAACAGCTCTGACTTAGCTGTCTGAATTCCTTTTCTAAAACAAAGGGGAGTTGCTAGCATTATCCCTCTTCAAAAACCTTTCATAGATTCTTTTTTCAAGGCATCATCCCCTCACTCCTTCCACCTCATCTTCCACTGGGGCTCTTGGGGGAACATTCTGGAACATGCCACATGCCTTCCAGCAGCCAAATCTTGACAAGTGCTTCTGCTTCTACCTGAGATGTTCTTGCCCATCCCTCACCCCTCACCCCACCGTATTTTTTCCTGAGGGCAAAATCCTAGTCATTTTTCAAAGCCTAGCTCCCAAAGTGCCTCTTTTGAGAGGTTTCCTCCAGCCCTTCCTTCCTCTGGGCTCCCCCAGTCCCTGGTTAGACTCTGGTATGACTAACCACACCCCGATTTCTCTCACAGTTGAGTGAGTACCTGTTGTCTTTCTCAGGAGACTGTGAGTGTTTCTAGGGCAGGGAAGCATCAGCTCTCTGTGTCCCTGTTTCTTCAGCTGTAACATAAAAATCTTTGTACCTACCTCATTGGGTTCTTGTGGGGAGTAAATGAATGAATGCACATACAGCGATTAGATCGATGGATGGCTGAGTAAACACCATATAAATGTCTGCTACTATCATTAATATTCATTTCCGTATTCTTAGTGCTGGTCCAAAGTAGGTGTCATTATGCATTGTTCTTGAATTTGGTTGGAGTCTGGCAGAACACTTCTGAAAGATTTAGAGCTTTATTGCTTAGAACCAGGTTGGGAACTTTTATTGGTCTATTTAAGTTATTTATGTAACTCCCAACCCTCCTTCCACCCCAAGCTTTGAGGATAGGAACTAGGGATTGCTAAGCAAGAAAAGAGAAAATAGTCCTAAACCTTTCCTAGTGGTGTCGCCTAACGGTTGGTCTGACCTAAAGATAAGAAACCTGCCTCAGAAATTTATTTTTAAATATTTTCCCTGGGCCCTTTTTTCAAATGCTACTCACCTGGAAGGAGTAACATATTTAACCATTACCTCAGAATGTGTCCCATTTCCCCCATAATATTAGGGGGGGGATGGGATACGGGACCACCAAATTATAGTAGAGATGGGGTCTGGGGAGGCAAAAGAAGTCTGGGTAATGAGCTGCTGTTCCCAGAGCTTCCAAAGGCTTGTTAGAAGGAAGGGTGCCAGAGAGCATTGGACGCAGGAGAGTGAAAGGATGCAGACAAAGAGATCTGAGGCTTCCTAAGATGATACTGGTCTAATGGAGAAGCAGGGAGGCCCAGTGGGGAATGCGCTGGACCAAATTATAGTTCTAATTCTACTTTGCAGCCGGGACACCAGGGGACCTCTCTGGCTTCCTTGTGCAATGTGTTTAATGGTGAGACTGAACTAAATGAAGTTTGAGTTCCTTCTTGTGTTGAGGAGGGTGTTGGCCAATGGCGGGGTGACTCCAAGTCTGAATGCATGCTTTAACACATCCTGGGCGGTGCCTTGGCTTGCGTGTTTCCTTGGCTCTTTCCAGAGCCTGCCAGGCTTCTCCAGAACTTGTCTGATGCTTGTGAAAACTATCTTAGTGGATGTAGTGAACAGCCTGGTCTCCCCTCTCCAGAGAGGTGGATGATTCCTGGAGGCTGTGCGTGAAACTGGGTCGGCCTCTACTGGCCAAAGGCCCATGGGCACAACAAACAGGGTGAAGTCTAGGCTGTGACCAGATGGATCCTGGGAAGCAACTGGTATTTCTAAGATAGTCTCTCCTCAGTCAAAAGTCTTCTGATGAAGACTTCTGATGTTTGTACGTCATTTACAAGTATTTTCAGATTCTCAAATTTGTCTAAACCATGTAACAACCTGTGAAGTTAGTTATTTCCATTTCATAAATGAGGGAGCTCAGAAAAAATGACTTGCCCCAAAGTTTGGAAACATAATAGGGTTCGTGACAGAGATTCTGTACAAGTCTGTAGCTGGCTTTATCCAAGAAAAGTGAATTACAGAGACGGAGAATGGATTTCAGTCTAAGATGATCTCGATTGCTAGGTGTACCGTGGCAGCTGGCTATAGTGGAATGAGCCTTGGAGCCAGAACTCTCCAAATCTGTCATATACTAGAGGAGGGACCGTGGACAAGTTAACACTCATTCTCATTTCCCTTGTTTGTGAAAGAGGAGCAAATGACATAAGACAGGGTAGAGCTGTCTGACATAGTATGTAAATGCAGTATTTCCTTTCATACGACTTTGAACATGTGGATAAAAATACTCTTAGCCATGTTTTATATTTTCTCCTGTGTATTTTCCTCAACTTAGTTTCTGCCTTCAAACTGACTAGAAACAGGCTAGTAAGAATCCTTCTGTTTCAAAGGCTTGATTAGGGTTCAAATACTTGAAATTAAACCATATAAAAGGAAATCTTCCTCATCTACAGGCCAGCTGATAAATGTAGGGGGAATCTACCTTTTTGAGGCTGACCGGCCTTGGGAGTTGATGGATGCCAGTGGCCTGGCATCATGGAGATTTACCTAGCACGCTTGAGTGAGCCTGGCCCTGGCTGGGAGGATTACATTTCATCCAGTGTTGAAATCACTTGAAATTCCCCTTATTCATCCAGATACAGAAATAAAAGAAGCAACTCGTGGTCTTGCTGAGGCAAAATCTTTATTGTTAGCCATTACTGAATCCTTTATTCTTTCATTCTTGCATCTATCTGCCAAAAACAGACGGATTAAAGTAATGTATTATATAAAGAATCACATGCACATGGATTTTCTTATCTCACACCCCACACATATTTCATCAAAAGGTCAAATTATATTTTTACTCCATCTTTTTCTGTAGACCTTAGAGCTCTATAGAAGCTTTTGAATGAAACAATGACATTTTTATCATTTTCACTTTTCAAATGTACCAACATTCAGAAGGTTCATTCTTGGGTCTGATGCTTGAAGCTGAGGTAGGATGAGGCAGGAGGACAAACCAGCCTTTGTAAATGCCCTGGCCTAGACATTGTTGGTAACACACACACACACACTCACACACAGATAAATCAATTCAAGTGATATCCAAAAACTTTTTTTTTGTTTTCCTTTTCCTCTTCACCAATCCCTTTCTCATTCTGCTGGAGGCCCCTCTGCGTCCTGCATTTCTACTTTACTCAATAGGAGAAGTTGCTCAGCTACTTCATGAGGAGTTGAGGATTCACAAACAGAAGTCATTCTAAACAACCTGTCAGATACGTCTCCCCCAAATATTTACTTGTCCTCTCCCTCTCTGACCAGCGGTCACAACAGTGAGTCATCCATTGGGCTTTCATCCACAGCAGCCTGAAATAACAGCAATTCCAGGACTATGACCTTACACTTTCCATTTTTATTAAAATTCTCACTTCCCTCAAAACCTGATTGTCTCAAAGTCAATTTTATTCCACGCTTGGACTTTCAGTTTGTGCTAATTTGCAAGTCTTTTCCAAATTATCCTCGTAAATCAATGCCTGAAGTATTTATCAACTCTCATACATACAATTCCTTGACAGATTCAGGAGAACTGAATCTCTCCCCATAGAGAGGACTTTTCTGGAGGGAGTGGGATAGAAGGAACCCCCTTTATGAAATAAGAGTTAGGGGCTGGGAACTAAATTTATTGCCTTTTAAGACCTTATTAATATATAGAGTTATATGTATATGGCCTATTGTCAGTCCCTTATTCAGTTTGTTTCATCCATTTTAGATATGCATGATGCAAAGTCTACAAACTCAGAGCCACACGTTTATGTCTTTGTTATTATGGCTAAGATCCCACATGCCACGGAGCAACTAAGCCCGTGCGCCACAACTACTGAAGCCCACGCACCTAGAGCCCGTGCTCCGCAACAAGAGAAGCCACCGCAATGAGAAGCCGTGCACCACAACGAAGACACAACGCGGCCAAAAATTAAATAAATATAATAAACTTATTTTAAAAAAAAGAAATTTGAGTCACGCCTTTCTTCATTAAATAAAAAAACCTAAAGTACTATACAGATAAACCTAAGAGCTTCACATTAATAAGCAAGTATTTTACCGATCAAAATACTGCTCTTAAGCACAAGAAACAACTTAAACAAGGAAAAGCTCGAATGAAATAAGCCTCTATGCATTCGCTGCAAAATTTTATACCA
The DNA here is from genome assembly GCF_965194805.1 of Balaenoptera borealis. NCBI lineage: Eukaryota > Metazoa > Chordata > Mammalia > Artiodactyla > Balaenopteridae > Balaenoptera > Balaenoptera borealis. The sequence continues at coordinate 11,761,162 of NC_138868.1, forward strand.
TTACCAAAATTACAAACAAAACGATAAACTTCTAGTGGTAGTGGACCCAAATGTTTATTATTGCCTCATTTTCTTCTAACTGGGCAACTCTTCTCTATTTCTCCCCTCATGACTTTTCTCTTTGTTTGGTACTCAGCCAGACTCTAAGACACAACTGAACTCCTCCCTCCTCCAGGAAGCGATTTCTGGCCCTCACGGATCTCCTTCAACTCCATACCGCTTAAACCCATCTCATGATTCAGGTCTATCAATAGTATTGATCTCCTGTATGCCTACAACCGTTTCCACAGATGCATCCTGGGGAGCAGGGCCTGACCTCCCCTGTCTTGCCAGCGTGCCTCACCCAGAGCCCTCTCAGAATATTGACTTCATGGAGTTTTGGACATAAACCCATGTAGGAAAGGACACAAGCTATGGCAGCTAGCCCCCTCTGACTCATGGTCCTTTTAAGAATATAGAAACCTGGGGGCTTCCCTGGTGGCGCAGTGGTTGAGAATCTGCCTGCCAATGCAGGAGACACGAGTTCGAGCCCTGGTCTGGGAGGATCCCACATGCCGTGGAGCGACTGGGCCCGTGAGCCACAACTACTGAGCCTGCGCGTCTGGAGCCTGTGCTCCGCAACAAGAGAGGCCGCGATAGTGAGAGGCCCGCGCACCGCGATGAAGAGTGGCCCCCGCTTGCCGCAACTAGAGAGAAAGCCCTCGCACAGAAACGAAGACCCAACACAGCCAAAAATAAATTTAAAAAAAATTAAAAAAATAAAGGAATTCCTTAAAAAAAAAAAAAGTATACATTTAAAAAAATATATATATAGAAGCCTCAAATAAGTGCACCAAATTGATTTGGGCCCCCAACCCAAGATCTTGAGTTTGAATTGGTGAAATAAATGACACACCTGAGAACTTCTGGATTCCCACTTGCACCACTAGTTCATAGGCCTGACTATAAATGACCTTTTACATTAATGCCCACATTTACTAGTTGGTGCTTTTCATACCGTTTCTCTCAAGAACATTAAATGCAGAACTGTGCCCTTTGTTCTGAAGTATGGAGGCTTTGCTCTATATTGTTTCAGAATCGCTGGCATTCCCACTGGGAACAGAGTGGGCCTCATTCTCTGCTCATGACTAAGTCCAGAGACTGTCTGGTGCAGGGGTTCTGTGACTTTTTAACCTGAGCAGTATTCTACCCATTGTCTGTGAATGCCCGGGTTACGGCGCCTGTACCACCGCATTGCTGATTACAGTAAATGTGAGGTAACCGAGTATAAGCTGTCCCCAACCCCAAACTCAAGAACGTTAGTGGATACTTGAAAGCAAGCTGTATGACTGCACACTCCCAGCTTCCAAAGTTCAAAAGTTTGGTGGACTAATCTTAAGATCTCCACTGCTCTCTTCTTTGCCAAATATGGGCAACAAGTACTGCCTTTAACACCATCAGGACATAGTTGGGGGTTGCTTTTTCAGTGCTGGGGACAGATGACATGGATCCATTTTCCAACCCTCTGTAGCAAAGAGGTGCAGTGATAGAGGTTCATTATCAGGCCTTTAAAGTGAAGGGCACTAGGCTTTGGAATGAGAAAGATCTGGGTTCAAACTCAGTGTGCCATTTGCTAGATGGGTAACCTTGAACGAGTTATAAATTTCTGTGAGCCTGTTTTCTCATCTGCCAAATGGAAATAACACCACCTCCCTCAGCAGGGTTGTGAAAATTATGATATACATAAAACTCCTGGCATATTGCTTCAATATAGTAGATACTCAATAAATGTTAGTTACTGTTATTATCCAAGAGTTTGAATTGACTAGAGTCCATGATTTTTAATTCACTATTTCAGTCTTCTCAGAAGAGTCATCCAGGACTAAAATTAAAAGCATATGTGAGGCTGTTAAATGCCTGTAAAGGTTATTTAGTGGGTAGGAAAGATCACAGCACTGAGGTGGAAGGATGTTGTCCCTGCCCCCACTCCCTTATGGCCCCAACACACACACACACACACACACACACACACACACACATCCCTCCCCCCCAGACTAAACCTGTATGCCCATTTGTCCATGTCTCCAACCCTAGCTGATGAAAATGCCTGTGGTTTTAAAGGTTTTCAAAAATAAGAATGGGAAAGTGAGGCCTCAGAAAACTATATATATTCCATTAGAGGAGAAAGCAAGTAAGAGAGAGAGAGGGGTAACTGTTACATTTTCTTGTCCTTTGCAGTATAATGGCTCCCATGTCCTGGGATCCCAGTTTGACAAGATGAAATGACTCGAAGGTCACGGATGGACCTCACTGTCCACTGTGAAAGCTCTTGCAGCACCTTTAGGCCCCACAGCTTCTTCTCAAAGAGACCGCCATCTCCAACAATAAGGGGCATCCCATCAGCCTCACTGGAAGGGATCTTGTGTTCCAGGAGCACCATTAATTCTTCCAGCTGGTAAGCAAAAGCAGCGACTTGGAGGAGAATGGTATGTATTGCTTGATGGAAGTCATCTTCAGCTGGAGTAAAATGCACCCGTTGGTCTTCTAACAGTCTGGCCAACATAACGTGGAAGGTACGATAAGCTTGGAGGTTCTCTTGGAGTCGCTCTGCCTCACTAAGCTCACTCCACCGATCAGTGCTTGCCACTGGCACACCACGCACAGAGTCCAGGTTTATGTTCTCGTTCAGACCTTGATGCTTCACCTGGTCAAGGATACAGAAAAACTTCACATCTTCTGTAATCACTCCACCATTCTCACTTAATCTCTAAATCTCATATACAATCTTATTCACTTCCCTGGTCAAGGATCCAAATTGTAAAGAAAATAAAGAGTCTAGAAGAGGAACTCTTCATTTGGGAACCTTGACTGACTTTAGGAAGATCCTATTCTCCCAGAAATTATACATACTGCTTTGACTACCTGTTCATTTTTCTTGGGAGAATCTGCAGCTTTCACTAGGTTCCAAAGGTTGAAAACCACTCACTGACTGGTCTAGAATAATTTTTCCTTCCCACTTGACACTCCCTCCTGGCAACTGGAGTATTATAATCATACTGGAGTTTAAGTATTTTAAATATACCTGAAGACACTGGCCACACTTAAGCTCTAAAATATAGGCATCGTAGAATTTTTCTAACAGCCCTCTCCATCGCTCACTGTCAATGGTGAGGACAATCCTTTATTAGAGGAGTCAATGGCAATTATTTTTTAAAACATTGGTATTTCAAAGAATCTGATTTCTGACTGCTGGAGTTTTATGAAGATAAACCAATTCTCAGAGAACCTAAATTCAGAACTCTCCACGGGGGCCTGGAGTGTTTCCACAGCAGGCCTTAGATGAAGACCGAGGGGGATCTTCCTCTATCAGAAAACCTGAGATCCATGGTTAGCTCCCTAAGAATCGGACACTTCCCCAGGTCCCCAGTGATTCTTCTAGAAGACTTTTTTGATAGTGTAAGTGACCTTTCTATTTAGACAGAGGAACACTTTTGATTGTATAGGGTGGCTAATAATGTAATAGGAGAAACTGGTGGCTTTATACTGTTCTTCTCCCAATCCTAGAAACCTAACTCCATCTTTCGTTTATAAGCTCAAAAAATCAGAACAATGTACATGAAGAACCCAAGCTTAGAGGCCTCATGGTTAATCTATTCTGGCAGAATTCAGACAGGCAATCAAATTAGGAACAGCCTCCAGGACATAAAGCCAATTCTACATAGAACCCCATGTATATTTTCTTATTCAAGGAACAACATGTCTCCTGAATAGCCTAGAGAAAGAAAGTAAGGTCATATGACTTTCCTTAAGGGAAGGGGCCATGTCAAATGACAGGTGCCCAATATATAAATGACTATATGATTAGGGCTTTCGTAACTGATAACGGGCCTGGAACATGATGGTAAAGGGCTGGATCAGAAGAGATGAAGTGAAAATAGACGACAGCAAAATAGGCAACTTACATAAGATTCCATAAGAGCAGTCAGGTCGCAACGGATCTTCCTTGCTAGCCAGACAGAGCGGCTACAGAGGTCCCGGCGGTGAGGGGTCAGCGGTGAATGCTCAGTGAAAGCCATCCCCTAACTCAACTGTCCCGGGAAACAAGTGAGCTGGGTTTGTTTCTGTCTATACTGGTCCAAATAAGAAATGTGACTCTCGGGCTAAATCCACTGGGCATTTCCCTACTAATGGAATTCGGCACCCACCCCCCCGCCTGACTCAGAGGTGGCAGCAAATTCCTGGCTGTGGATTTCTGCGCCTGTGGAATCAAAGGCCCCTTTTCACTCAGCTTCCTGTCCTGCAGCGTCTGCCTCCAACTCTCTCCTCCACTCAGGGCCTAGTGTACTTGTTTTCGTGTCATTGTTTTGCTTTTGCACTTGGCGACAAGGTCACTATCACACTGATCCTCATGACACCCCTGCCTGATGGAATCTATTTATATACACATATAATCAGTTCATTTTATTATCACCCTCCCTGTGCTCCCCATGTCCTTTTCTTTCTTGGCCTGGTAAACTATTCAATAATATTAAGTTATTATTATTGATATAGCTGCCATTCATTAAGCATCTACCCTAGGCCAGACACTGCTCACGGCTTTAAAGCCTTTATTTGATCTTTAGAATAATTCTACAAGATAGTTTCCTCATTTTACGTAAGAAATGGAGGCTTAAAGAAATTAAATAATGTGCACAAAATCCAATAACTAGGTTCAAAATTTAAATATAGGTCGTTGATTCTAGAACTGTTTCTCCCACTGAGTTTCCAATATCATTCTTTAGGTAGTTCATATTTTGTTCCAAGACACAAAGTTTACATGAAATAGATCCTGTAAAAATACAGCATTTTTTCACTCCCATCCTTTTGCTGAGTAAAGTTAAATTTACATTCGATTAAAAATCAGCTAAGGAAGCATCTGTAATCTCAATCATGGTGCCTTCCTTGTAGCTACAGGATGAGGAAGGTACTGTTTAGGCCTGTTCTCTTCCAAAGGACAGGAAACACCCAACCCTGACTTGGTAACATTTCTGAGGCAGTCTCACTCAAGTGACAACATGCTTTTCTTCTTCTTCCTTATCCCAATCATACCACATTGCTTCTTAACAAAACAAGAGCATGAGCTGGACTGTGAAATGAAGGCAGAGTTTAAAAGCACTTGGCGAGTTGTTCTATTGCATTTAACTCTGTAGGTTAGAGGATGATGCCAATTGGGTAAGAGTTACAAGTTTCATCCCCAAACGAATCAGTTTTCACTATTTTGTATCATGGACATTCCCTCTGAATTGAAACACATGCCTTCTCAGGGGGAAATTTCCATACATAAACAATAATTGAGGGACATAGGGGAGAAAGAAATGAGGCCAGGGTGGCTGTCACAGTAGGCTTTTTAAGAAGGTAGGAGGATTCTTTTTTTTTTTTTAAACTTTGTATTTGTATGGACGTTGAGTTTTGTGAAGAAGCACTGATATTAAATGCTATCAGGGTTTTGTCATCATCAGAGCAAAAGTAACCTCACAGCTTCCTTAATGTTCTCTTTACTAGATTAAGAATCCACGTTTCCTAAGGTTGAAACATGGAAAGGATTTCCAACTTTGTCAAATGATCATAGAATCATATGGCATCTCAGCATTAGAAATCAAGAACTGAACAAAGTCAAAAGTTAACTACCTGATTCTCAACAAGAGCAAACAACAGTATCTGCCACATAAAACCTGCCCTGAGGGCAACTTGTTTTTCTTATTTGGCAGCAGCAATTATTTCACCCCAGGATAACTGTAACTCAGTACAACCAAGGAAGACCAGTTGCTTCCAAGAAGACAACTTTTATTTTTCTTCTTTACATATTTATTTTGGATATGCCTTACCTAGATTAAGAGAAAACAAGGATTTGAAAAGCAGAGTATCCCTTTTATTATAATTTCTTTTTACATAACCTTTTCAACCTAGATTCAGGTAACTACCTGTCTCTCCCATCAAAGGAGAAGGGTCCTGCATATTACAACAGGCAAAAAAGGCTTCTAGGAAATAAAATATTTTAAACTGATTCATTACACTTTTTCAATTTTCTTGAGTACACTGGAAAGTGGGAAAAAGACAGGAGGGAAAAATGGTGCTTCGAACAGCCAGACTGTAATAACCTTAGTTAGGTTTAGTACACTCTTTATATTTTTTTCTCCTAACAGGTTCTAAGGAAGTTCAAGTGCTCTATGTGAATGCTTTTCCATACCTCAATGTATCTATTTTTTACTCCCAGTAATCTTGGCCAGTGTTTATCTAAACTCTCTGAAGCATATTAAGTCTCAATTTTGCAAAATAACCCTGGGCAACCACAAACAAGGGGAAAGATGTATTTCTACAAGATGTATTTCTATATCTTGTAGAAATAATATTTGTATCAAGTACATTTTCAGAATTTAGAATTGCTAATTCAAGATGGAGAATATGCTGTGGGAAGAGTCATTAAAAAGGTAGCAGAATTTGATTAAGCGTACGAAATGTAGAATTTTAAGATTAAGAGTTCCTTAGAAGGACAATGAAGTAAACGTATGAGGAGCAGAAAGGAAAAGGGAAAAGAATCTAGTATAAGATAGTTTACTTTAACCAACTCTTTACTTTGCTAGCACCCCTTTTCTCAAAAGGAAAAAATCTTAAGTCCATGAAAAATATTTTAAAATTTATCGCAAACTGCTATAATAATTTACTGAAGCAAATTACAGGCAAATGAAGATGAGTAAAAAAGGGAGAAAGGAGAAAGTTTCTAATTATGGGAACTAACTAGCTGCTTTTGGTGGGGAGGAGTGTGATACAGGGAAGAATATATTTTCCCTCTATCTCATAAAGTTTTTTTTTTTTTAAATGCAGTTTGCCTTTGTGTAGGTGGCTAAAACATCTGATGACTAACAACTGCAAATGTAATTTATGGAGACAAAGGATAAGATAAATGTGACGAAGACAAAAAGTAAGGTGGGGTATAGATGCTAGCTAGTGAAACAGCACAAAATGGACTTAATACGGGAGTGGAACAACTTTGTTGTAGACCCATCCAGTCAATCTTACAATATTTTCAAATTTACTCAACATACCAAAGTCAACTCCAAATCCTTACTGTGGGTAGGAAAGCATACTCTATATCCCTTCTAACCTTATTCCATTTTCTACCCTCACACTGAAGGGGATGGCAAATCTGCAAAACCGAAAAGAAACAACAGTACATTTAAGACTGTTCACTGCAGGTGTTTCACTCCCTGTTCCCTGGCATCCCAACCACTGACACTAGTGGGTGTAAAGTAAGACTCTTTCAGAGATGAGGTTTTGTTACCCTTCTTTTTGGGGAAAAAAAAAATCAAAAGAGAAAACTGATAAACTTTGTAATTTTAGTGTTTGTGAAAAAACAAGCTGTTCCTTATTTTGTTCTCAGCAAAACTTCATTCTTTCCAACAGCCATCATACATTTCTGACAAACAATGAATGGGGCAAGCCTTTAATTCCAGTTTCTGAGGTACGTAGGATAGACTGCCCTTCTAATTCTCTAAAAATGAGCCAAAATAGATTTTTAGTCTTCTGGAAGTTATGAAGTTGTACAAAACTGTCTCTCCCATGGACAGTAGTAAGTAATCCACCTCATGAAAATCCCTACCTCGAGGGAAATGATCATTCCTACAATTTCAGGTAAAAGCCAAAGCATTATACAGATTATTAACTTTGTTGAAGCCTTTCTTCTTCTGAAGTGTTATTAAAAGGGAAACAAAACAGAGCAATTTTCTTTTACTTACAACTGTATGACTCAGACTATTCCTTCACTGATGGCAGTGTCCTTCACTAATTTGGAGCTGGAATGAACCAATGATAAAGCAAAGCAAAGCAAAGCAAAAGCAAAAGGAAAAGCAAAGCAAGGGGCCAGAGCTGGGATAACAGGGAGGTCTGTATAAAGAAATGATGGGGACAAAAAAGAAAATCAACAAATTCACAAGAGAAAACCTTTTATCTGTAATTCAGACCCTGGACAACCTTCCTCACCCCCTCAAAATTCCTAAATCTCGATGCTCTAAAAACTCAGACCACTAATTACCACAAACCTAACATCCTTCCCTAAAGAGGTTTCCGGAAAAGCACTAGGCTACTGTAGTGATTTTGTTAGTGCTGAGGACCAGCTTTCTTTAAAGGCCACTAGAGGGCTATGATTTTAGAGGCTGGCTGTGCTTCTTCAACCCTATATCTTGCCTTCTACAAGTACCTCTTATGCAAAGGACCCCATGTCAGAATAATCTAATCTCTCAGGACCCCATGTCAGAATAATCTAATCTCTCCCAGCCCCACAAAATATAGCAACAAAGACAAAAAAAAAAAAAAATCAGACTTTGTTAATAAATAAGGAATCTCAGGTTCCACAACACAAAAACACACATGTTCAAAGTGCAAATTTCTGCCACTAGTCTGGGACTTTTCTCACTGTCTCACTGATACAGAACCCTGTCGCATGGTCAGAGAGACCATGTAGACGGTAGCTCCCTCCCTGTTGGGAGCCTGCTTGCAAAGCAAGTGAGCAGCACTGAGAACCTTATGGAGGTGCTGGGAGGGGGACTGAGGAAGGCGGTGAGGTGAAGAGGCAGGAGGTGGTCCCCGTGTATCCTTCCTTCCCTAAACCCAGGGGGAATGGAGGGAAAGGGGTGAGAGGTGTGTGCTGTTTTAACAGCTCACCCTGCTAAGGGGCCCTAAAGTGCCAAGTCAAGCTGCCAGCCTCCAGAGATTAGAATTACATGATACTTTGAAGATACATGTGCTGCAGGGGATAGAAGCCAGAACCATAGGGAAGCAGTAAAGGAAGAGAAGGGGTTTAGAGAGTATTAATATATTATTAAGAGTTAAAAGCTGATCCAGAGCACATCAGAGTTACAGGCTGAAAAGGGGGATCTGCTGATGAGCAGGAAGTCTGCCTGGATGGAACTGAGTATAAGAATAACCGTTACTTTAAGAGCTGCTGCTGCTTCTTTGTCTAGCTTTCTGGTAAAGGCAACATCAACTTTATAAAGGGGACAACAGAGGGAGAAGAGGGTGTGTGTGTGGGTGTGGGTGTGTGTGTGTGTTTGTGTGCTGTGATCCACAATGGAAAGAGCAGGCCCTTCAGTTATTTTACTAGATTTTAAATGCTTTAAATTTTTTTTTTTGTCCTTTTTGTCTTTTAAATACAAAGTCTTAGCTGTCCCAGTGCCCAAAGTCTTCCCTTCCTCTAAGGTCCAGTAGAGTCTGAATCTTCAATCAGAACCTCTGTGGTAGCACCGAGTATATCCGAGTTCATGACCAGCCCTTCAGTGCCCCCACTGCTGCCACTTCCCACAAAGATCTTCCCATCAGCCATCAGGCTCACCCGTTCCGTCCCACTACAGTATGACTTTGACATCCCTTCAGCTTCTAGCAGGAGGCACTCTCCAGAGGTGGAGTTTCCCAAGGGCTCAGGAAGAAGAGGAAGACCCTGACCATCTGCAGGTTGTGTCAGGGACTCCGGATTAGTGCCCAAGATATCTGTGCTGGTGATGAGGGCGCCTGCATTGGCAGCCAGAGCTTCGGCAATCAGCACCTCAGGGTGGCTTTTTGCTTTGTGAGCCACTACGCTGTCCTTCTTCTCAAATTTTTTGCCACAGATATTGCAAGAAAACTGGTAGAAGGAGTCTGCATCATGCTTCTTCATGTGCCAATTAAGGGATGCCTTTTGCCGACAAGTAAATCCACAGATCTCGCATCTAAGGAGAGTGAAAAAGGAAATGGCTGATCAAATAGAGAAATAAAGAGACCTCTCATTTAGGGTCAGGGTGAGAATTTAGAGGTCACATTTATAAGTGACAGTCAGTAATATATACTTCTTGTGAAAGATTAGGAAAAGTTAATAGATAGAAAACTAATCTGATTTTTTCTCCTTTCTGTTTGTTTGAAAAAGAGGAAAACAAAAGAAAAATGTGACTAAGTAGCTCCTTTAATCAATACCCACTCTTTAATTTGGTAAAAGTAAAATAGCAATGCCAGCTGAAATGTTTGTAAAGGGTCTAACCCTCAAGTGGGGTATATGCACTTAGACCCCAGATGTTCACCAGTAAATAAGTACTCACTGTAATGGCTTCTCGCCAGTGTGAATCATCCGGTGCACTGCCAGATTGTGGGAACTCTTGAAGGCTCGAGCACAGTATTCACAGATATAATCTCTTTGATCTAAGAAGAAAAACAATGTGGTTATTTAGTGTTCCATTTAGAATCCCTCTTAAGTATTTTTTCCTAGCTTACAACAAGTAAGCAGATGACCAGGCAGGTGAATTTAGAGGAAAAGCAATACTGTTTTTAATGTATAAGCACTCTGGATAAACAAAACTTAAAAGTAAATAATATCATTTTTATCTCTTTTTAGTCCATTCATTCAGTAGCATACGAACCTATTTTAAAAAACAAAAATAAAAAACACAGCTAGACAGAAATATGAGAACTGGAATCCTAATCTCAACTTTACCAGTAATCCAGACCTTGGATAAATTGGTTAGCAAGTAAACAACTACATTTTACATAGCTTTTATTCTTAAAACAGCTTTTTTCACAGACTGTGAAAGCTGAATGCTTACATATAAAGAATCTGGCGTTCAACAACAACAAATGAATTTGGCATTCCCTAAAGAAAAGTGACCCACATATAAAGTGCTACTCATATCTTCTATTTCAGATTTTTAAAAAAGTTACCCAAGATAAACAATTTAAACTTCTCTCAAAAATTCTATGGGGCAAAGGAACACTGGACTTAATTTCTTCTCTATCAAGTGGCTGGAGAGAAAGTGGACAAACAGATGCTCAACATACATTTGCTGAATAAATGGCCACTACCCATCTTCTATGCCTTTTACTTAAAAATTACTAGAAATAGTCACAGTAAAAACACAAGGATAGGGACTTCCCTGGTGGCGCAGTGGTTGAGAATCCGCCTGCCAATGCAGGGGACACGGGTTCGAGCCCTGGTCTGGGAAGATCCCACATGCCGCGGAGCAACTAGGCCTGTGAGCCACAATTACTGAGCCTGCGCGTCTGAGGCCTGTGCTCCGCAACAGGAGAGGCCGCGATAGTGAGAGGCCCGCGCACCGCGATGAAGAGTGGCCCCAGCTCGCCACAACTAGAGAAAGCCCTCGCACAGAAACGAAGACCCAACACAGCAATCAATCAATCAATAAATAAGAATGCGAATTTCTTTAAAAAAAAAAAAAAAAAAAAAACACAAGGATAAGTTAAAAGGCAAACAGTATCCAATTTAATCTTACATTCCATCCCAAACAGTTCTAAAACCAAGTGTGGGAGAAGAGTCAAGTTTTTCTCAAACTTGAATGTACTAAGGACTCACCTGGGGATCTTATTAGATGCAGATGCTGATTCAGTTGGTCTAAGGCAAGGCCTGAGATTCTCCATCTCTAAATGGAGCTAAAGTGATGCCAATGTTTGCTGGTCTATGTTCTACATAATGAGTGGTAGGGTCTAAAAATGCATACTTCTAACTCAGGGACAATTTCTTAGTATCTCTCAGGTCTTGTCCACTTTTCTAGCTCCACAGTCGCATGACAAACCCATGTGGGGCATTCCATTTGCTTAAATAATTATATTTTCAAAGGGAGCCAGTAAACACTAATTTGGAAAAGGAAAACTCTCTAACACTGACATCATAAAACTGTATCAACCAAATATAAATATCTAGAATGGACTGAATTTCTAAAACACTGTTTGTCATAGTAGGCTTGTAATATTTAACTAGAACAATCTAAACTGGTTGTCAGAAATTACTTTTCTATAGGATAAAACAGTGTAGCAGGGAGAAGGAGTGGAGAAATGGCAGCTTCTACCAAGAAACAGTGGAGACAGTATACTCTCTGAAGAAACATAGTGTAATGCAAAGACAGTAGACTTTGGAGTGATTAAGACCTGAGTTTAAATCGTGGTGCTATCAGGTGCCCGGCCCTGCGCAGTAAACAGCACTTTATAGGTTATCTCATTTCATCCTTGTAATAACTCAGTGTTATTGGTAACATTATTAGTTTTATTTTACAAATGAGGAAAAGAGAGAAGAAATTAAGTAACGTTCCTAAGTCACACATTTAGTAAATGATGGAAAGGGTATATATATGACACTGACCATATGACCTTGTGCAAGAGACATGAAATCTCTGTTACTGGAACTCCTAGTCTTACCCTCTAAGGATTATTAAGAATGTAACATATAATAAATACTCAAGTGTCTGGCATGTGCTCAATTACCACTAATTCCCAGCCCAGTTTGTTCCTATGAGCTGCACTGCACTGAGACTGTCAAGTGGATAAAAATGAATGATGTCTGCATCCATTCCATAACATGTATTACAAAGACATTCTGTTTCTCTTTTTGAGTCAACGGCTCCTACAGGAGGTTACATGTAAATTCAGTAGCTAGCCTTCATGACCCCAGGAGGAGCAGACGTCTCGGGAGCGTCTCAGTAGGCAACATACACTATAAGCAGCCTCCTGGCCGCTCCCGCTTTCTCCACAGACTCCTCATTTTCAGCCCAGGTAGTTACTACAAGTATCTATTTACCTGAGGCAGAATTAGAAAACCCCGGTTCTGCTAAAAACTAGCGGTGTGACCACGGGCAAGTTACCTAATGTTGCTCAGCCTCTGGTTTCTTAGCTGTAAAACAAACTTGGTGATGTTGAATCAGAGAATTTAGCTACTTGATAAACATTTTATTTAAAAAATACCTGTATGATGTTTGGCATGTCGTAGAAGTTGCTTCTGGAGCCTGAAGAGTCGTCCACAGGAGGGATGGGGACATACGTATTTCTTCTTCAGCAAATGCTGATATTTAATGTGGTGCTAGAACAGTAAAAGAAAGTGAAGGGGGATAAAAATTAAGGATTCCAGAAAGCTTAGCTTAGCTCATTCCTTTGCTAAGTCAAAAGTGCTGAAGGAAAACCAAATACTCTGTATATGAACAGGAAGCAGTATAATAAAATGATTACAAACATAGGCTACAGAAACCGATAGATGGTGATTCCATTCTGGGTCTGTCATTCACTAGCAGCATGATCTTAGAATATAATACTTACATATTACATTACATATATTACAAGCTCTAGTTCTCATTCGTAAAATGGAGATAATGATTAACTGTGTTGTAGTGTTGTTGTGGGAATACAGAGATCATATATCGTACAGTGCTTAGTGCAGCAAATAGTACGTGACTAAAGAAGCGTAGCTATCATTATTATAGTAGAACCAGAATCAGAAAGTAAGGCCTTAGTCTTATGTTATACTTGCTGCTAAATAAAGATCAAACACTTCTTAAGCTCTAGTAATTAGTATTTCACCTTCATGTTTTCTGCCAGACCTAAATACAAGCTGTATCTTTACTCATTAAAAAAAATCTGGGACTTCCCTGGTGGCGCAGTGGTTAAGAATCCGCCTGCCAATGCAGGGGACACAGGTTCGAGTTCTGGTCTGGGAAGATCCCACATGCCGCGGAGCAACTAAGCCCATGCACCACAACTACTGAGCCTGTGCTCTAAAGCCCGTGAGCCACAACTACTGAAGCCTGCACACCTACAGCCCGTGCTCCGCAACAAGAGAAGCCACTGCAATGAGAAGCCCGCGAACCGCAACAAAGAGTAGCCCCTGCTCGCCACAACTAGAGAAAACTCGCACGCAGCAACAAAGACCCAAAGCAGCCAAAAATAAAGTAAAATAAAAAATAAATTTTTAAAAACATGCAGAATGCACAGCAATTTATATAAAATTATTTTTAAAAACCCTGCTCACTTAAAAAAAAAAGAAACCTAAAAACTAAAAATTTTAGAATTTATTCTAAATAGGATTCAAAAAGTCACTGGTTTTAGTTGCTAATTTTATTCTTTAAAAATACACATTAAAATAAAATCTGTTCCACTGTGTCTTGGTGTGTTGTTACGCAATCATTTCTTGTATCAGGAGTATTTACACCATGAAAAACACTGGAATATTCCAAGATCCCACGGAAATATTTAAGCTCAGGTTCTAAATCACTTAAAAAACAACAACAAAAACTCAACTGAAGTAATTTGATGTTTACAAAAAGATTTTCCTTGACATTACACATTTAATGATAAAGCCTACACAAGTCCACAAACTGTAAACTCTCATGAAGTATGAGAACTAGTAATGGAACGTAACCTGCAAGGCTGCCTTATTTAACGACTTCACTGACCTGCAAATAGCGAGGGTGAGCAAGAACAGTTCCACATCCTTCCATCTCACACCGGACATACTGGATTGGAGGCTTTTTCCTATTAGCGATGTGTCGGAGAAACGTTAGCAACAGAGAAGAGGCAGTCGGCACAGTGGCCAAACTGCACTATAGGGAATAGCTATTTTACAGTATGAAGAATTAAAATCTCTAAGTTTATAGCTTGCACAGAATTTATGTTAGAGGTAACCAGAAACTGCCAAATGTTTAGAGTTTTTACAAAAGAGCACAAAACAAACTAGTAACTCCCCAAAAGGCAAAGAAGTGTTAAAATTTTTAGAAACTTTAAGATCCTGCAATGGAAATAAAAACATAGTAACTCTGCATCGAGGACACTAATGAAGTTGCTTTTGTGAAATTTTTAACTAGCCATTCCCACAGGATAATTATGAGGGCTGAACATGTGAGTGAAGCGCCCACCACCAGAAAGAAGGCACAACACAGCAGAAGGATCAATTACTCACCTCCTTTTGGGTAATCGTGGACTTTTGTCATCTTTTCGCCTTCTTCCTCTCCTGTAATTAAAGAGCAGAGTAACTGTGCACACATTCCAGATTGAAGCTTATATAGTAAAGGAGAGCTGAGGACATATACTCAAGACCAAAGAGCAGGTGGCAGAAACAAAGGATAACCCAGAATACATAAAGACATATCTGGCAAACCAAAAAACGATTTCACTCTGAAGCAATTTCACTTACAAATAAGTCTGCACCACAAGTTAAAATATATACCTTTCATAAACTACACATTTCTATGGAAGATTTGGATAAACCTCAAGGTTACTACTTGAAGACTTGTTTCAGTGAAAAGTCTATCACTTACATTTAATCAATTTAAAAAGTAGAATAAACGCGTCTATTATCTAAAAACCCTAAGAATATAAACTATACTCTCCTTGCAATAGAGACAAAAGCCTACAAACTTAAAAAAAGCTATTTCTGCAACAGGAAATAATTGCTAGCCCAAATTTTCACCTGATCAAGGTTATGACATCACTTGCTTTATTTGCCCCTCTTCTGAGGATCCATATTTGCCGTATTTTCTTGCTATCTCTACCTCCTCGGCATCCCTATAGCTATTATTGTCCTACCCACTCAATTGAACGTCTCTTAAGTATTGCTTTGAATTAAACTTTTGAAGCTTTTGAGCAGAGTCTTTCCAATGAAACTGTCAGCTGCTTGAGACAGCAATATGTATATGTCAATATCATTCCTCACACTCCTACCCTTTTTCCACTAGTGGCTTGAAAATCTGTTAAATTTCCATTTTTAGTAGTAATTGCCTACTCACTTCCTAGGAGGCTCCTCATCTTCTCTAATTTCATTCTCTTCTTCTTTCACCTCTACCTCTACTTCCACTTTTATTTCTTTCTTCTCTTTCTCTTCTTTCACCTTCCCTGATTTTCTCCGTGGCTTTGGGGTTTCCCTGAAAATACAAATATATTTCAACACTGGTATCCAGCAAAGGACCCTTTCAAGGACAACTGTGACAAAAGGGTAAAGCCAGGAGTTATCATTGATTTATTATAAAATTATGCTCCTCAGGCTTCCCTGGTGGCGCAGTGGTTAAGAATCGCCGCCAATTCTGGTCCGGGAAGATCCCACGTGCTGCGGAGCAACTAAGCCCGCGCACCGCAACTACTGAAGCCCACACACCTACAGCCCATGCTCCGCAACAAGAGAAGCCACCGCATTGAGAAGCCCGTGCACCGTAACGAAGAGTAGCCCCTGCTCGCCACAACCAGAGAAAGCCCACGCACAGCAACAAAGACCCAACACAACCAAAAATAAATAAATAAAATAAATTAAAAAAAAGAGAATATGTTCATAATATATAAAATGAATAAATGCAAAATTTAAAAAATTAAAAAAATAAAATAAAATAAAATTATGCTCCTCAGTCCATGAAATGTGGTTTCCAGCCAGCTGTTCCTCATATGTACATCATACATATATTTAGAGCCTATGAGATGACCCGCCCCCTCCGCAAGCTAACAATGCCTTAGAATCAAATCTCACTATAGCTGTAAAGAGAAACAAAAATAAAAAATTCTAAGTATTCAGGCAATTCATGATACCTTAAGATAAAACAGGCAGACATCATAATAATTTGAATATGATCAAAACAAAGTTCTATAAATGGAAGAGAGGGCTGTATGAGGGAGTAATAAGATAATGTTAGATTTGCAAAACAAGTGCATAATTAATTACTCATTTAAAATTAAGTCCATATCCATTAGTTTGGCAACAAGGTGAAATAAAAGCATGCAACAATGCTTTCCTAACTTATTTTTCACTGACAAACCTGAGACATACCTTTCTAAGTGGGGTTTGTAGGTCTCATCTCGTGGATCATCTTTGAATGGTATTTCTTCTTCACTGATCAACATCTCTTCTTCCTCCTCTTCCTCCTCATCACTGCTAAAAAGAAGCAAATAGAGATTAGAAATTCCAGCTATACGAATTATATCTGACTTGATTTTATTCAGTAATTTATTTAGAGGTAGCTGAAGATTTACAGTAAGTTATCTAGGATTTTCATTCTTATGGTGTAGTTGGACTGCAATCTAGCTGCTTTATCCTAAAGAATAATAATTGGAACAAAAAATACATAAATCTTAGACATGCTATCACTTCATTAAATAAAGGCAAGGCAATGATGGCTCAGTGACACTAAGAGTTAAAAAACAATCGACTATTATTTCAAGTAGAAAACAACTTCTGAGTCATGTGATATGACTGACTGTGTTCTACGTCCCCAAGGGTTTAAATATGAAATATGAAAAGTTTCTTACCTAATGCCACCTGGAGACTGATGCTCTTCTGCAACATCTAGAAAAAGTCCAAAACAAAACTTTATCTATGTAGGTATAGATATTTTCTCTCTGCAGCCAAGAGACTCAAACCAAATTACTGCCTAGGATAATTATACAAAAGGAGAATTATCTGCAAAATGTCAAAAAGGAATCCTTCCTATAACACCACACTTACCCCTGAAAGTTAAGCTGTTCTGGTAAATGTTCAACATTACGTTTAAAATCAAGAGGCAACTGGTTATTAAATAACCATACTCTATATTCACTGTACCATAATCAAGCTGATCTGTATTTGGTTCTGACTTGCAGATGAGTTGCAATGAACCAGTCTTGGACCTAGAGCTTCGGGTGTTCTCTGTGTCACGATGCCGAGAGGCAGATGTCCTGCTACTGCTGCGCCAGCCCCGACTAGGCTTAGTTGCGGCAACGGAAACTTCCTGAGGGACAGTAGAACCTTCTTCCTCTTTCTCTTCCTTGGGATCTAAATGAAAACATACACCATTCTTTTAAAGTTTATAGTTAACCAATAACAATCTCTGTATATCTACTATTATAAATATAGTCAATGGAAAGATGATAAATGTTTTTTTTTCTCCCCTCCACCCTGGGGTGGAGGGGAGAAAAAAAAACCTCAGAATTTTACTGATATAATAGAAACAACAAGATAAGAGGAAAATTTGGTAAAACTTATCCTTATTGTCATCAGTCTAAAGAAAAAACTTTGTATGTTGCAAAGTAGTTATTTTACACGTATAGTATATTTTATATATATACTAAAAAATAATGCTAAGAGAAATATACCTAAGATCTAACCTTTTGTTCTATATTTTAACCTTTAGATCTAAGACAGAAGAAACTAAATTGAGTGAGTGGTCCCAAAAAGATGACCAGATCTACTATAAGAAAGAAGCATACGTCTAGACAATTTAATAATCAAACAATGCTTCAAGTAAGTACTGAAGAGGAATTCCATAAAGAGGAATTCCATGGTAGGAATGCCTTCCCTTGATTCTATTCAATAATTTTACTTAGTATATTAGAAGTGAGCCTATATTGACCATGGAAGATCCTTTTAATAATCTCAGAATGGAAGTCCTTTCTAAGAATAGCACAGAATTTTAGGTCTTAAGACTGATACATCTGACTATATAAACAAAGTTTTCTGCATGGCAAATTCCTCTATAAGCAAAGTCTAACAGCCCAACAGAAAAATGGCAACTCAGTAAAAACATATGGTTTTCAGACATATGAACAAACAAAAACAATGACAACAAAGCTCAATCCACTCATAACAAGAGAAACTCAAATGAAAATCATATTGCTGTAGTATTGTTCCCCTAGCATATTGGCAATGATCCAAATGTTTGTATTGGCAAGGCTGTAGGAAAATAGGAACTCTTAATAGAGATAACAGTGTGAACACCAGCAAAACCTTTCTATAAAGGACAATTTGGCAACATCTATCAAAATTATAAGTACATATACCTTTTCACATTAATTTCAACTACTAGGAATTTATCCTACAAAACTATAATCACACTTATAAAACCCACGTCCGTAAAATGTCCAAATATTATATATATGTGTGTATATCCGTGGTATAAATAAATAAATCTATCTATTTATATCTATATATCACAACACTACTCCTGGACAGATTTCAAGAAATTGAGATAAATACTGGTCACCTTCCAGGGAAGGTCCAAAAATACTTCCAGTAATTCCATCTCAAAGTATCTACCCTAGGAAAATAAACTGGCACGTGGAGGTTCACTATAACATGTTTATAATAGCCAAAAGATGGAAACAACCTAACTCTCCATATTAAGGAGACACTGTTTATTAAATAAACCATGGTATATCACCAAGACAGAATAAAATATATGGAGGTATCTGTAAAAAATGACATGGAATTACTGGCAAAAATGTTGTTAAATGGAAAAAATAAAACTTCACACACACACACACACACACACACACACACACACATATAGTATGGTAATTTTTTTTGCTTAACCTTTAAAAAAATGATCTGAAAAACTATAGTTTCCTCCACTGTGGAACAAGGTGGTGACTGGGGGCTATTTCAGCTTTAACTACATTGTTTGAAAGTTTTATGAGAACATATTAAGGTAATGAAATAACATTCATTTGAAATGCAGATATGAATAGCAGTGGGAACTTTAAAATAAACGGACATAATTATTAAATCAGATATGCGTTTCCTTTGACTTCCCTTTCACCATTAAAATGCCTTTTTTACCTTTCTACTATCTGAGCTACTTCAAGTGTCAAAATAATAATAATAAAAAGTTTACAGTTGAAAATATCTTAAAGATTAACTAGTCTAAGTACAATCCAATGAATTTTCCCCTTAAAGTAACTGGAATGCCAATGAAGACAACTTGTTCAAGATCACAAAGTTATCTAAGCAGACCTGGATTTAAAAATCCTGTCTTGAGACTAGTAATCAAGGACTTTTACATGTAGGTCATGGCTACTTTTGAGAAAATTTCTTCAAAGGGAGCAATTCAATACCCTCCATAAAGTACTGAACATTAAATAATGAAGAGAAAATTATTTCTTTTACTAAACCCAGCTATGCTAATTTGGACTTTAAACCTATTCCGTAACTTCCTATACTCAATAAAGCTCTTTTATACTTCATGATGAAAGGACTGTATACCCACATCTTCTCATGCTGTGGATATTATCCACTGGACAAATAACAGCAATTTGATGAGAACTGCTTATCCTTATAAAGCATAATAGCCTATTTTTATTGAATAACATACCCATTCCATAAAACTCTATAGTTTAAAAAAAAGCATTGTCATAGAGTGACATCAGCAAAAAGGTCCCTTGTCAGAAACACACACACCACACACCTGCCAGAATCAACTTTGTAAGAACTCTGGGATATAGTCACAGGTTTACAGCAACCAAGTAAACACTGAAGCAAGACAAAAGTTAAACAAGCCATGTAAGGAAATCTCTGTCAAATCACACGTTGGGCACAAGCTTAACCAAACAGAGCCTTTAGAGAGACCACACAAGACAAAGAATATGATTTTTTAAAATATGCTCAAACAGCTAAAGGAAATCACTGACAAAGAACTAAAGGAAATCAGGAGAATGATGTCTCAACAAATAGAAAAGTGCCAACAAAAAGACAGAAATTATAAAAAGGAACGAAACAGAAATTCTAGGGCTGAAAAAAGTATAACATCTGAAATGAAAAACTGATTAGAGGGTTTCATTAAACAGCAGATTTGAGAAAGGAGACGAATCAGCAAACTTTAAGATAGGTCACAACTGAGAGCATCTAGTCTGAAGAATAGAAAGAAAAAAATGAAGAAAAATTAACAGAGACTAAGAGACCTGTGGGGGACCATTAAGCAAATCAACATACAGAGTCTCAGAAGGAGAGCAGAGAATGGAGCAGAAAGAATACTTGGAGAAATAAAGGACAAAAACACCCCCAAATATAAAAAAAGACACAAATCTACACAGACAAGAAACTCAACGATTCTACTTCCAAGTAATGTTACATTCACAGGTACTCAACATCTTTTGGGGGAAAACAAACTGATAGCAAGTGGCTCCATCAATATCAGACAAAACGGGCTTCAAGTCAAAAAACTGTTAGAAGAGTCAAAGAAGGACACTGTATATTAATAAAAGAGTCAATCAATCAAGAAGATATAAGAATTATAAACCTATACATACCTAATATATGAAGCAAAAAATGACAGAATTAAAGGGAGAAATAGGTATTACTAAAATAATTTGGAAACTTCAATACCTTCAGTAATGAATAAAATAACTACTCAGAAATTCAAATAGGAAATAGAGGACCTGAGCAACACTATTAAAAAAAAATTAAACCTAACAGATATATAATACTTCACACAAAAACAACAGAATACACCGTTTTCCCAAGTACACACAGAAGATTCTCCAGAGTAGACCATATATTAAGCCACTCAAGAAATTTTAAAAGATTGAGGGACTTCCCTGGTGGTCCAGCGGTTAAGACACCGCGCTTCCACTGCAGGGGGCAAGGGTTCGATCTCTGGTCGGTTAAGACACCGCGCTTCCACTGCAGGGGGCAAGGGTTCGATCTCTGGTCGGGGAACTAAGATCCCGCCTGCCATGGGGTGTGGCCAACCACCACCACCACAACCACAAAACAAAAGAACAACATATCAGAAAACATGGGCTGCAGCAAAAGCAGTGTTCAGAGGGAAATTTATAGACATCAATGGCTACATTAAAATAGAAAAAAAAAAATCACATGTCTAATCAATAACCTAACTTCACACCTTAAAGAAAAGGGGGCAGAAAGGAGCAAACCAACCCAAAGCTAGCAAAACGAAGGAAATAAAGAGTAGAGCAGAGATATATAAGAAAATAGTAGACCAACAGAGAAAAATCAATGATGCCAAAAGTTAGTTCTTTGAAAAGATCAACAAACTTGACAAACCTTTAGCTAGACGGAGGGGAAAAAAAGAGGAGGCTCAAATTACCAAAAATCTGAACACACTTATAAGAAGTGAAGACACTGAATTAGTAATCAGAATCCTCCCAGTGAAAGAAAAGGCCAGGAGGAACCACTTCCCAACTCATTCTGTAAGGCCAACATAACTCTGATACCAAAGCCAGACAAAGACATCACAAGAAAACTACAGACCAATATTCCTGCAAACCAAATCCAGCACGTATTAAGACTATGCAGCACATTAAAACTACGATCAAGTGGGATGCATCCCAGGATTATGAGAGTGGTTCAACACACAAAAATCAACTGATGTAATATACCACATTAATAGAATGAAGGAAAAAAGAACCCACATGATCATCTCAATTGATGCAGAAAAAGCATTTGACAAAATCAACAAACTTTCAAGATAAGAACGCACAATAAACTAGGAATAGACTAGAACTTCCTCAACCTGATAAAAAGGCATTTATCAAACCCCTAGAGCTAATAAACTCACTGGCAAAAGACTGAAAACTCTTTCCCTAAGATCAGAAACAAAATAAGGATGCCCTTTCCCTCCACTTCTATTTAACACTGTACTGGAAGTTCCAGTCAGAGCATTAGGCAAGAGAGAAAAAAGGCACATAAATAGGAGGAGGAAGTAAAACTCCTCTATTTGCAAATGAAATGACCTTATTTCTAACGAATCTGCAAAAAAAAAAAAAACCAAAAATCTATTAAAGGTAATACACAAATTTAGCAAAGCTGCAGAATACAAGATGAACAGACAAAAATTACTTTCACTATACCAGCAATGAGCAATCCAAAAAGGGAGTTAAGAAAATGATTCCATTTACAATTCAATCAAAAAGAAAAAAGACTTAAATATTGCTAAAATGGCAATATTCCCCAAGTAGATCTACAGATTGAATATAATCCCTATCAAAATTTCAGCTTCCTTTTTTGCAGAAATTGAAAATGTGATCCTAAAATTCATATGAAAATGCAAGGCGCCCAGATTAGCCGAAACCATCTTAAAAGTGAATTGGAGGACTCACTTTGTCCAATCTCCAAACTTACTACAGAGCTACAGTAATCAATCAGTGCTACAGTGTGGGACTGGCATAAGGATGGACATAAAGACCAATGGAACTGTATTGAGAGTCCAGATATAAACCCATACATCTATGGTCAAATAATTTTTGACGTGGTTGCCAAGACCATTAACGGGGAAAGAACAGCTTCTTCAACAAATGGCTATCCACATGCAAAGAATGAAGCTGGACCCTTACCTTATACTATACACAAAAATTAACTCAAAATGGATCAAGGACCTAATTGTAAGAGCTAACACTAAGTAACTCTTAGAAATGAAGAAAATCTACAGAATGGAAAAAAATATTTGCAGGTCGTATATCTAGAGTCTAATATCCAGAGTATAAAAAACTCTCAATTTAACAACAAAAGACAAACCATCCAATTAAAAAATGGGCAAAGGAGTTGAACAGTTATTTCTCCGAAGAAGATATACAAATGGCCAAAAGTCACACAAAAAGATGCTCAATATAAGTCATTAGTGAAATGCAAATCAAAACCACAATGAGATTACCACTTCATACACACTAGGAATGGCTACAGTAATAATTTTTAAAATGAGAAATAACAAGTGTAGGAGAGAACGTGGAGAAATTGGAACTCCTGTACGTTGCTGGTGGGAATGTAAAATGGTGCAGCCACTGTGGAAAATATCTGGCAGTTCCTCAAAACAAATAAACATAGAACTACCATACTACCTGGCAATTCCACTCCTGGGTATATACCCCCAAAGCTGAAAACAGGTATTCAAACAAATACTTGTGCATGGATGCTCCTGACAGACAGTACGATCCACAAATGTGGAAACAAGCAAGATGTCTGTCAAACAATGAACGGATAAACAAAATGCAGTATATCCATACAATGGAATGTTACTCATAAAAAAAGGAATGTAGTACCTTTGGGACTGACATATACACACTGCTATATTTAAAATAGATAACCAACAAGGACCTACTGTATAGCACAGGGAACTCTGCTCAACATTCTGTAATAACCTAAATGGGAAAATAATTTGAAAAAGAATAGATACATGTATATGTATAACTGAATCACTTTGCTGTATGCCTGAAATTTAACACAACATTGTTAATAAACTATACTCCAATATACAAAAATAAAAAATAAGATTGTTTTAAAAATTCATTAAAAAAAAGGAATGAAGTACCAATAGGTATTAATACATGCTACAACACAGATGAACCTTGAAAATATTATGCTATAGGACAAAAACCAGACACAAAAGTCACATATTGTACAATTCCACGTACATGAAATATTCAGAATAGAGGTAAATTCAGAGTAATGTTTTAAGGTAACTAAGGTAAAAGCAAATTAATGTTTGTTAGAGGCTAGAAATGGGGGTGGGGTGGGAAATGACTACCTTTAATGGGTATAGGGTCTTTGGTGGGGACAGAGGTGATGGTGGCACAACACTATAAATGTACTAAATGTCACTGAATTTTATGCTTTAAAATGGTTAATTTTGTTACATGATTTTCACCTTAAAAAGAAAATACAAAGGGAAAAAAAGGAGCACTTCAGGTTCTCAGAGTAGAAACTGACAACAGAGGATAACCCACACATTAGGATAATCACGACAAGATAGAAAAGAACCAAGTTCTGTCTGTGTGGTGCTTCAAAGACAATTTGTAGTTGTTTCTCATAATAGTAGGTGACTTTGAAGAGGCTCCTTGATACATAAGTGATAAGAAGAGAAAAGAGCCACAGCAGCCCGGGTGAAGGAAGACACCAGGCAAGCCACCGCAGGCACAGTGAATACCAACCACGTTCTGGAAAGAGAAAGAAGGGACAAATCAAGAGTGGTTGATGCTATGAATTGAGATAAAAAGATACTGGTACTACTGGCAGGAATGTTTCTCCCAATTCTTCTAGGTACCAAAAGATGAAACATAAAGTAAATTTTCTCAATCCTAGAGCAACCAATAATCCTTTCAAAACAACCTGACATCAAATTCCAAAAGGTGATAGCCATTTCATCATGATAAAATACTTCAAGTCTTAAGGTTTATCCTAACATGACCTGGTCCTCCTTCAGATTGCCTCATTTTCCTAACTGAGGCTTAGAGAAATTAAATGACTTACCCAAGATTATAAAGCTAACACTGATTTGGGGTAAATAGGGAATAGTTGGTTGATAGGCTGGAAGAAACCAGAGTAAAAGTCTCATCTCTATTTATTTAAATATTTACATTTCTTTTGGGAAACTAACAAACCTTAAATACTTGTTAAGTGCCTAATATTTTTTCCGTTTTTCTAAACTTAGTCCTCATAATCCTGCCAAGTAATTATTATTTTTATAGATGAGGAAAGCAAGTAACTGACTTTCCCAAGCTCACATATTAAATCGTGGAGCTGAGATTTGAACTCAGGTATATCTAAGTCCAAAGTCTATGTTCTTTCTACTATACCACACCTAATCATATAAAAGAGGAATGGGAACGTGACAGTCCAAGAGCTTAATTCAGATTTGGTTCATTTCCACCCAGCCTTAGGTTCAGAGCCAAAAGAGAAGCTCACTTATGTAAGATACTGACCTAAAAGACGGCAAGAAGAATTACTTCAAGGAAGTGAATTCTTAACCTAAAACTGCATGTTTAGAACATTCACAGTATCACTACTCACAATAGCTAGCTAAAAAGTGGATCAACTGATGAATTGATAGATCAAATGGAGTATTTCCATACAAAGGAATGAAAATATTTATACATGCTACAACATGGATTAACCTCAAAAATCTTATGCTAAGTGAAAGAAGCCAGACTCAAAACAAAAAACCTCACATACTGTATGTACAAGTCTATATATAAGATGTCAGAAAAGGCAAATCTATATAGACTGAATTACACACTTAAAAATGTGTGAATTTTAAGGTATGTAAATTATGCCTCAATAAATATTAATAAAATATGCACTGCAGCACTAGTCATAAAGGCCAATAACTGAAAACTACCCAAATGCCCATCAATAGTAAAATGGATAAACTGTGATACATTCCCCCACAACGGAACACTACATAGCAACGAAAATAAACAATCTCTAACAAATACAACATAGAGGAATGTCACATACAGTGAGCAAAAGAGGCCCTACAAAAAGAGAACATAATGCATTATTCCATTCATATAAAATTCAAAAACTTGCACAACTAGTTTGTGCTGTTCAAAGTCAGAATGGTGGTTACACGTAGGAGTGGTTGATCATGTTCTGTTTCTTGAGCTGGGTAATGGTTATATGACTGGACTTGCCTTGTGAATATTCATGAAGCAGTACACTTCCAATAAGTGTACCTTTGTATACGTATGGTATGTCTTGAGCAGCCTATCAATCAGTAAATAAAATCACCTGTAATCGGGGGGGGGGGGGAGGGACCTGAGAAATAGCAAATGTCCTTCAATCAACTAATAGTTAAATAAACACAGACCATACATGTGTAGTAGTCATGGTTGGATGCCCACCAAGTCTCTAATTCATCTCTTCCTCTCTCCTTAAAGAATCAAATCCACTATTAAAAAGAGGGTAAGCTAACGGTTTTGAAAGTGTAGTTTGCAACCTCCTATGGGTCCCCAATACCCTTTCAAGAAGTTTTCAAGGTCAAAATTCTTCACAAAAAAACCTGTTGGGATTTTGATTTGGATTATACTGCATTTATAGATTGATATGGGGAGAAATAACATCTTAACAATATTGAGTCTTCAAACTCATGAACAAGGCACATCACTCCATTTATTTAGGTTTTTAATTTCACTCAGCAATGTTTTATACTTTTCAGTGTATAGGTATACTTCCTATCTTTTATCAGATTTATCCCTAAGTATTTTGTATTTTTGATACTATTGTAAAAGATATTTTAAAAATTTTATAATTTTAATTTTTTGTTGCCAATAGACAGAAATACAATTGATTTTTGTATGTTGATCTTATATCCTGTGGGGTGACTTCAAGAGGCCTTGCAGCTTCTGGACCATTGACCTGAGCCTACCATGACATGAAAATGCCTGAACTGAACGGCCACTGAGGAGAGGGACAACTGAGAAATAACAAATTTTTGTTATCTTAAACCACTAAGTTTTTGAATGGTTTGTTATACAACAATGCGTAAGAGTTTAGAGAGTCACAGTAAAGAAAATGGGGTTTAGAAATTCTCAAAGAGGTAAAGTTACAAACAAAATCAGTCAATAAGAAGGTAGGATGTAAGTTGGGAGTTCAGGATCAAAGAAGTAAGCCACATGCAAGGAAGCAGGCAGGCAAAAGACAGAACCTCAGTTACCTCTAAGGGAATTAACTGCACTGAAGCTAAAGGGGTATTTGCCTGGATGTAGTTAGATCAACCTGGCTAGTTTTAATTCAGAGGAGCTTGATCCTTCTTGGACTTACAAGGTCAGGGGTCATTAAATCAGAGCGAATTTCTTTTTGTCAGAGGTTCTCATCCACCCATGATCTCAGTGTGAGGATAATGTTATGCTTGCATGTAGAGACGGGTGTCTCTTCAGGGGTTTCAGATTCTTATATGCTGAGTGTAGGCTTGCCCACTCAGGACCTTAGGCTTCTTCTACTTCAGTTTTCTTCTACCAGAGCATTCTGTTGCAACTCTCAATTGGTTCTGGCAGGGAAAGGAATCTCAATATAAAATCACTGTTATATGTAACAGAATAAACTGTGTTGAGATGGTTCTGATATGTTGAATCATAATCAGCAAATCGTTATAAAGTTATTTTTCTATATGTAAGGGACAGAAAGACTCATTTACCTGAGTGATGAAACATCCCATAACTGAAAGGAGCTGATAATCAAGGCTTTCTAAGCCTATGTCACAATCCACATTAACCATAAATGAGGTATGTCTGCACTTCAGGAAGAACCACAGGAGGTCTGGATGTTTGAATTAGAAAAATGGTTTAAAGGTTATGGGGCATTCCCAACATGGAACAAGATGTTGAGCTGATCATTCTCATACTGAGAGAAATAATATGCTTCCTGTTACCTTAAGATAAAGGGCTAGGAAGGAAATAGGATAGATAAAATGCCTATCTAAAGTACTGTCAGCCTCTTGAGACGTAAGCATTATAATAGTCATAACTTGAGTTTCGGAAACCTGATCGTACTACTCTGTGTATTTCTATAATTAGCTCTACTTTGTTTTCCACAAATAATTAGTAAAGCCCATTTTGAAATATTAGCCAATCTCAGCAATATTAAAAGAAGTCAGGGAAAGCGAGTCCTTTTAAAAAAACTTATATTTAAGCCAACTTTAGAAGAGTATCATTAATACATGAAGGAGAGTCTTTTAGCTAAACCTGACAGCATATCTGAGGGTTAAGAATGGAAGTATCCATGCCTTTTTTTACTTAGAGATTTTTCTTCCAGAGTTCTTTTCTATTCAAAACTTATAGTATTTTATTTTCACTAGGAAACCAGGTTATCAACAAAGAAACTCAAAATGTTTCAAGAAAGAATTGTGAAGACAACGTTCTGTACATCCTTTGCACAGAAACCCAAATGGTAAAAATTAAAAAGTTAGATTTTTCTCGTTAGAGTGGGAAAAAAAGGTGGGAATTCCTGTTCTGTATATTAAAGGATGACATAAATATTGTTTAAAAATACTGGAAATGAGAGGATAAGAAAATTGTTTAAAAATACTGGAAATGAGAGGATAAGAAATAATCAAAGGTATTCCAACTCAGGAAAACAGAAACACTCTGATGAAATTAAAGCTATTAAAGTTATTAACTAGATAAGGCAAATAGTCAAAACTTTAAACAATCTAAGTAAATTCATAGATCTGTTATGAACTCATTTGGTGATTCTGTCTAGGCAATCTTTTCCAAACATCACTACTCCCTAACAGGAAGAGTAACTAAAAACAGTAAAATGATTTTGAATAAAAGATGAGACCCAAACTTTTATACAATCAAATTTTCAGGCACCCAGGATTCCAAACTGTTTCCCATAAGCTCTAATTTCATGAGCTATTCTTTAAAGGGAGGAAAAAAAAAAAAAAAGGAGGGGGTGTCTTATAGGTAATTGCTGCATATTTTGGTATTTACATTGCATAGTACCCGAAATCAAAGTCTCTGAGAAGTCCTGCAATAAATAACTTCGATGACTCAAACACTGCCCACATTTATTTGACTATGTAATATTTGTTATTATTCCATGAAACTCTTGAAACATTTAATAAAGATTAAGATACTACTGTCTCCTTTTTTACGATTTATCTTGGGCAGTTCTGGTTGGAGGTTTGAAAAGTGAAAGAAATTAAAATTAGCAGACTAAGTAACACTGGGATTATTAATAATTACATTTAGTCAAACCATTCCTTTACTTCATTACCTTAAGTATAACACTGGTTCAAAACAGAGACCAGAATGAAAACATAAAGCCAAGTTAAAATGGCATTAGCCAGGCTCCATCCCTCAGAATTTCTGCTAACGTTCTTGGAAGCTCCACAATGACGATGATAATCTCTGGCAGTGGTAAACCAAGCTTTCATGTTTTAAGCGATCACTTGTTGAATGAATTAATAAACACTATTCTCAAAGCAACTTTCCATTCTTTTACATATACCCATCAGGGTTAAATAAATATAGTAGGAACAGGAACCTATACTAATATGTTTCTTTACTATTATTTCAGCTTGAAAACGAACATGGCACTTTGCAATTTAGTAATTTAGAAACAACAGCAAGCTGTTTTTTTGTGTGTGCCAAGTCATTTATTCAAACATGTCCAAAGTTCTTATCTTTAGTTGAAGGACAGCACATAATTTCAAGTTGTTTGGAGTAAATAAGAGTAAAAACAATCCTGAAAACATCTTTTCAATGTTAAGAAAACAAAAAGATAGCTGTACCTTTAGAAAATCAACCTCTATTTCTTTATTCACTGATCTAGTTGTATAAGATAAGATATACTTATGTACCTATAGATACTGTTTATAGAGTTGAACAGCCACCGTAACAAGTAAACTAATGCAGAGACTGAGATGGGGGTTGGAGAGTATTTCTTTGAAATTTTACAAACTTAACAACAGCTACCTTTTATTGAGTCCTTACTGGATTCAGTGTACTGGATTATTTGCAATAAAAGGAAGAACCTGAATTCAAACCCTGAGCTCTAACTCTAGATCCAGAGCATTTAACTAGTGGATTAAAGTGGGATTGACTGAGACTGAATTAACCACAATGCAGTTTTAATCTCTCCTCAACTGCAAAACTGTACATAATATGCCAACCTCTGGTTTAAGAAATTGACACAAACAGTGATTAATTTATCTCCAGCAGGGTTCAAAATTTCCACCACATTCTGTGAGCTCACTTCAAGACAACCCAAAATAATTTCTTTAGACATAGTCTTTAGTCACAGGAGGTAATTTTAGCTCTGATAAAGGCAGGTTGCAGTTTTTGTTTTTTGTCTTAATAGAAACTGCTCTGGTACTTGACTGCCACCTGTCTCTACATTTTCCCCTCATCCTAAAATTTCCAAAATGATCTCTGATTAAGGAACACAAGACTTTCCATTCTTGGCAGACATATTCTAATTTCCAAGTATCAACAGCAACAAAATCCAAAACTTGCTAAACAAAATAGTCATGCAAAACTTTCTACACAAAAAACTTGCCTAGTACAAAATACTTACGCCTGGTATACTATGAAATATTAGCCTTAGATTCTAAAATTCAGAGAAAAAAGAAACCTGGTCACTGACGTCTAATTATTTACAAAGCAGCCACCAATTCAAGTTACTGGTTCCTAACCACACTGTCATTCTTCTCAATGGCATAAATTCAGGTTTTACACTTGCCTTATACATATTTGCAAAGCATTCTTTGTAAGAAAAAAGTCTACAGTAAGAATAATAAATATTTATGTTATATATATATACATAATGAATTAACTGATCAATCCTTTAGGACTGGACCAAGATCAGACACTGTAAATGAAATATGCTTAAAAGTATCTTTGTTCCAGTTTTAAGAAGGACGCTGTGTATCTGAATGCAGCATCAAGGAACACAGCCAATAACTAGGGAAAAAGAATTTAATAAATGAGCAACTGGCCCAACATGACAGGGGCAATTTTAATAACCCAATCTGCAAAGCCAGAATAGTCTTTTTAAAAAAGCATTTAAAAGGATAAAGTGAACATCAGCTTCCCTTCATAATCCAGATAAGCAGAAGAGTACATTTAATACATATATTTGGTTTACTATTTGAAAGACCTAATGACCCGATTTAATTATTCACCAGGCTAAAATCTTAGAAAACTTTTCTCTTCATATTCTTCAAACTGCATTTATAACATGAGTCTCTACAAGTATCAAGAGTTTGTCTATACTTTACTCTGTATAGTGTATATCATTCCTCTCTGTTACTTTACTGAAAAACCAAATAGTTTTAAAAATTGCAATAAAGTGACATCAAATAATCTGATTTCCCATTATTAGGTTTCTAAATAATGCCAGAACGTTCCACTTGCCCAAACCTGCTGTTAACTTAAATAGGTTCTATCTACTCCAGTAATTCTTTACTAAATAAAAGTCACTTTTAAATAGGAACAATTTGAATTATTAGGCTGAAGCTCATTCTAATTTCTATCAGATTGTAAAGCAGTCATGTAATATACATGAGGTAACAATGACTCAATCTTACCTTTGTCAGATGATACTTTTTCTATGCATCTGAAAGAAAAGAGAATCAAATATTAAATGAATAATCTTGCACACTTTCTTAAAACACAAATATTTACCTCTTTCAAGTTCATCTCCAGAGTGATGCAGAAAACATCTAGAGTAGTACTGTCCAACAGAACTTTCTGGAGTGATGAAAATATTCTACATCTGCACTGTCCAATACGGTAGTCGCCATGTGGCTACTGAGTGCCTAAAATAGCTATGTAACTGAGGAACTGAATTTTCAGTTCTGATTAACGTAAATTTAAATAGCCACAAGTAGCTATCATATTTGACAGCACACAGCTAGAGTATCATTCAAAAGTTGTTTTTAACTGTAAAAAGATATTAATACAAAGAAAATATTGCTAATTTTGTTGTATTAAATGGTCATAAGAGAAAAATGTCCTTATTCTACACAAATGCAGTAACTTGGGGTGAAATGAAATAATGTTTGAGATTTCCTCTAAAACACTTCTACTGAAAGAAAAAGAGGGGGAAGAGGGATAAAGATAGCAAGCATGGCAAAATCTCAATTGTTAAATTTAGGTGATAAACACTGGGGTTTCACTGTACTATTTCTCTACTTTGTGTTTATTTAACAATTTTCATAATAAAAATTTAATGAACCTAAAAGAAAACCCTAACATTATTCATTTATTAAACCCAAGTCAAAATCTATTTCTAAAAAGGCAACAGACTGGACCTCAGAAATAAATGTAACTTGCACTTTACAAATTAGATAGGAACAGTAAAGAGGCTAATGTGTAATAAACTACTGGCTAAAAAAAATGTCATCCCCATGTTTTTAATTCAGGAAAATTTCTATCACACATAACTGTTGAGTACGGTATAATGAATCCCCTCATAGCCATTACCCACATTCAAAGTTGACATGTCTTGGATCTTTACCATAAAGATGCCACACAGCATCTCTGAGCAGTACAAAGTTTTCTCTTTTTCTCTGAAAGCAAACCTAACACAAATGAAGACTCTTATGTTACAAAAGAATATCTAAGCAAATACAGAAGTGATAGCATAATATAAATATTCTGTTCCCTTTAGAAAGACTAGATATTTTCTCATACCATTTTTTTTTAAAAAAGCTTGGTATAATAATTTTAAATTATGTTATTAATGTCCCAATTAACAACTAACACAAGAATACTGCTAATCATGTTAACTCTAAATGAAAAGTACAGAAACAATTGTTAGATCTTGAAACACTATACAATTAACTTTCTGAAAACCTTCTGGAACGGTTCAATGTTTCTTTTACCACACTGATCACTGTTAAGAGGAAAACTCAGGATTTCAGGCTTAAATACAATTGAAGCCTTCTCCAAAGAGTCATAAAAGTTTTTCCAATTCAGAATATTACTGCCTCTTCATTCTCACTATTATGACCACTGCCTTTTCCCTACAAAAGCAGCAAGAAGGTATCATGCAAAGGTTTACTACCATTTTACTTTCAGCAAGAAAATAAACCCAAAATGGAACTCCATATACCAGAAAACAGAGCAGTATTTGTTTCCTTCATTTGTAACCCATCTGAGCCTGTAGGTTTACCTCCAGTAATATTCAGTTTTAGCCTATATTCCCTGTGGTGAGGAAAGAACACCTTTCCTCAACAGCTAAATGAGAAATTTAAAAAAAAGTATTTAAGTGTTAAATTCTGAAATGCATCAGATAACTAAAGGAATTATTATCACATGGGAGAAAGAAAATAAGCCTTTTGCATTTAAAGTAGTCTTATTTTAACAATTATATTGTTTCCATATTAGCAGAAAGCAAGAACGTTTTAACTTATGAATCAGCAATAAGCTGGAGTGTGGGTGTGTGTGTATATATATAAATTCCCATATACATACATATGTATATATATATACACAAACACACACATACACATTTTTAAGTTAGATGAGTACATAAACATCTGTATTTGAAACATAAGAATCTTAACTCTGGAGTTTACTGGCTAAAATACAGCAAATGAAAAGCCTAATTCTTAGTACTGATATATAACCTTTCTTCGAATTTGGTTTATCTTTCCTTACTATTAGCCTTTAAGTTTTAATTTATAATGATTATAGATTTAACTTCATGCCTTTTTCTTGAGCACATTCACTGAAAAATTCTTTATTTCCCTTCACAAAGAGTTCCTACTCTTTTCATTAATTTCTGAACATTTCAGTGCAAACAGAAAAGTTGTTATAAGCTTAGGCAAGTTTCTAAAAACGATAATTGTCATCTAACTATAAAGCTCATTTCACAAATCATAAATTATCAACTAAAGATGAAGAAGCATATTTAAGGAGATTAAGTGACTTGCCCAAGGTCACTTAGTAAGCAGTAGAAAGCAATGTTTTTTCCTCTGTTATTTTGCCTTGTAAGAGGAAAAGAGGTTACACTCAATCCAAGTCTCTGTATTTACTGACATTATTAAGCTAATATACACTTTGCTGTCTCTTCTATCAAGAGAGACAAATGCAGGTTAAACAGCTGATGACTGGGAATTTATTGGGGGAAATGTTATTTGGAAAGTAGGGCTGAATCAAGGTGAGAACGCACTAGACCAGGGTTTAGTAAACTGCAATGTCTTAAAGGATTGTTTCTCACTTAACTAGTTTTAAAATTTATTTTATCATTCTGAAAACCTGTAAACCATGCACACATTTGACAAACCTCCACTAATCAATGCATCTTCCTCCTTTACTGAAAAGTCCTTGAGGATAAAGTCCATGTCTCATTTTCCTTTATAAACCCTGGGTCAACACAGTACCAGGACCAGTTACTGCTCAATCAAGGTTTGAGCTGAAATGCTTTAGTTCTTTGATTTCCAGGGCATGCAGTAAATTGAAAATGTGTAACCAAAAAATTATTACAATGAAAATGTATTGTAACAATCCAATCAAAACTGGATAATTTAATATATATATATAATAAGAGAGCGTTCTGAAGCTAAGCGAAGGTAAAAGAACACTACTACCTTTTATGATATTGGGTGAGAGAGAAAGGGACTTTAAGAATGAAGACTATTCTTTCCTCCCCACAAGGAATATTGTGGAGAAAAAAACTGAAGGGGTTTAATTAAGTCATCTTCATCCAAGTTCAACTACTGTAACATTTATAATGTGGAAATAAAAAAAGACTCATTAGCACTTTTTTGTCAAGAGTCAGGGAACGTAATAAACCATGACAGCCAGTAAAACTACCACTCTAGGTATAATTATCTTAAGAGATCATTTCTATAAGTAAAACTGGTGGATCAGTGGGAGGGAAATGTGGCAAGGAGATATAGGTATATTTAACTTTCAAATGGGTAGATGAAAATAGAAGGGAATTTAAAAAATATATATTAAGTTATTAACCTTCCTGTGTACAGTAATACAAAAAGAATTAAAAATCCAATTTCACAGAATTTACATGAAAAAGACCACTACACACTAGTTTTACCTCTACCACAGACATCACTGCTCAAAACAGTAACTTTTAGTAAATATTTCCTACATATCATTCTTTGTGTTAAGTGTTACACATGGTGTACTTAAGTCTCACAAACGCATCTCATAGAGATTAACATTATCTCCTATAGATAATAAAATTGAGGCACGAGCAGTTTAATTTGTCCAAGGAATTTATATCCAAATAAGGCTAATGATATATCTTTTCAAATTTATGAGATTAAATACAGAAGCTTAAATTTTTTGTGACCATGAAATTCATTTACAGCAATTAGAATTCTAATTGCAGCTGAACCATTTGTAAGTACATATTTTTGTTGTCCACAGAAAGTTTACACAATTCTCTAAATTATGTTAATTTAAATAACATTCAATAATTTTTTTTTAAACATTCAATAATTTGAAAGCACATATAATACACAATATACCTTTGAATTTTGTTTCTCTTTCTGAGAGTCTTCTAAGACAAGCATGCTAAGGTCACAGACTTCACTCTTGATTTCAGTACAGGAGTGTTTCAAATCTATCGGGTCTGTACAAGCAAAATATTGCCATGCTCTCTGCTGGGGAGGTAGGGTGGTGGTGGAGGTCGGGGGGCATTTAAAACTGATTTCTCCCCCCACCTTCAACTTTCCCTGCTTTTACTAATTTTTTTCACTTGAAAGTCAAAAGACACAAATGTCTTCAGTAACGAATTCAATGGCTAATGTGATTAATTTCTAGAATTTACAAACACGTGTGCTTCAGTATTTTCAGCATAGAAACATTTTAATAAACAATTTAAAATATTTATATTTCTGGTCAACTGAGTTTCTCTATGATCTCTAGGTAATAAAGAAATTACTTTCAGATTATTCTAATTTTTAAGGACGAAGTCCCTACATTAAAACATATGCAAAAACAAACACATAAGCTACTTGTCAAAAAAAATGAAAGAAAACGCATCTCATTACATGAAAGGCTCTACACTTAAAATTGGCAAGCCACGTTTTACCCAACTACTAAGTCCCAGGCTTTTAAAACGAGTGAAAAGTGATGTGAAAATTCAGTAGAGTGAAAAAAACTACATAACGATACTAGTACAACTGGCTCTGGAGCTAATTAATGGGACGGGGGGGTGAGGGGGACGACACAATTTTGAAGGCTAAGATCTAAGCTCATGCTGTAGATTTCCTAATGGGGATGTGATGTAATACTGGAGAGCCGCCCTAAGCAGGAAAGGGATAGGCTGACAAAGGGAGCGCAGATGCCAGAGTGCGGGAGAAGCCTGAGGCGGCAGGGGAGAGGTGGGTCACTAAGGAGCAGAAGAAGTGTATCTTACAAAGGACGCCTTCAGGGAGTGGGGAAGTGGCCGGACAGACAGGCAAGGGGGGCGGAGGAAGCCAGAGAGGAGTGATAAGACGGCCAGAGAAGCGGCGTGACATCTGCCATGCGAGCCGGCAGGGGGCAGAGCAAGCAGGATGTCACGTGGAGTGATCGCTACGGGAGCCGAGAGGGTTGCGTGCGGGTAGAGGGGGGTCTTTCCCACCGCCTGAAAGACTGCGTTACTCACAGGAGTCGCGGACTCTTCTTGCCCTGAGCTGGAGATGGGGGCTTCGCGGCCTGGGACTGCTGCCCTGGGGCGTCGGGAGGCCTGGCGCTGGGGCTGCTCCTCCGCCGGCGGGGATACTCGGCCTTCCTCCGGCGGGACACAGCGGCGGCGGCGGCCGCAGCGGCCCGGCCCCGGTCCCGACCTCCCCTCAGCACGCGGCTGCTAGTGGTCCCCCCAGGGGCCGCCGCCGCCGCTTCAGGGGGCTGTTGTTGGGGCTTCTCCGGAGCCGCCTTGGCCGCCGCCGCCTCTCCCCCTTCCTGGTCCTGCTGCTCCGGGGGTCTCGGCTCTTCCGTCTCCCCCGGCATCGGGACTCGTCCGCCCCCCACCCCCTAGTCCCAGGCGGCGGAGGCGGAGGCGGCGGCGGCCGCGGCGCTGCTCCCCCCGCCCCCCGGAGCGACCGGCTCACTCTCACTCGGCGCTCCTCGTTCCCCCCTCCCCTCCGCCCGGCTCCGAGGGCGCCCCCCCCACCCCCTGCCACTCAAGGCCTTCTACCGCAGGCGGCGCGCGCGCGCCCGCCACAGACGCTCAGCGGACCAATCGGAGAGAAGGAACGGCTTCTTCGCCCCGCCCCCCACGGTCTCTCACGCAGCGGCGTACCGGTTCCCTCCCCCACCCCTCCCTTCAACCAATCAGGAAACGGCTCCAAGGGAGCGCGCGAGGTTTTCTTCCCCGCGCACCCGTTCTCACCGTTAAACGGCTACGTCTCGCGACAATGCCAAAGTGACCTTTCTCCCCCACCTCCGGAGCTCAACGCGCGCTAAGGGCAGTGGGAGGGGCAGGTCTCGCGAGGAGGTTGGTGGGAAAAAAACGCACCTCTTTCCCCGCCTCGCGCGCACCCTGGAATGGCTGCGCGCGCACCTGCCTCCCTAAGGAGCCGCTAATGCCACAAGAGCTCTTTCTAGCCTTCTTCCTTAAGCCGCGGAAGTAGCCTCGGCGTTTTTCTGCCCCCACCCCGATCCCACTTTCCTGTCTGTAGCCTTTCTGTCCCCAGCGCCGCCAGGTCTTGCGGGGAGAAGGGGGAAATTTTTTTGAGCTGTCGCTTCTCCTTTAAGAAAAAAAGCCCCGTCGGCTGCCGGATGAAAGTCTCTGAAAAAATGGCGGCGGTAGGACAGAGGCGGGGTCGTGAGGGCAAGGAGGACCCGCCTTTTGGCGCATGAGCATGGTTAACTTGCCCAGGGGCATCCTGGGAAATGAAGTTCAACTTATCCTACGCCTTAGGAAAAAAGATACGAAGCCAGAGGCGGAGAGGATGCTGGGAGTGTTGACTAATGCGCGATGGGAAAGGTAGTTTACTCTTTCCGCATTTCGAATTTACTCTTCCGGGGAGGCAGTGTTTCCGGATTAGGCCTCAACGCCTGCGCAGATCTGGCCACAATTGTGGGCCCAGTAGCTGGTGGGATTTGCCTGGCAGGGTTTTCCGTAGTTTCGTACTTGGTGTTGGCGAACCATTTGTAGGGTGGACACGTAATAGCCCTCACCTTTGTCTGGTTAGGTGGCACCTCATCTGGGACCGGTTAGCGTTTATATCTGCAATATCCGTCTTCTGTGTCTGACCCACTAACCTGTGAGCGTCTGGAGGTCAGGGATTGAATCTGGTTCCGTTGGATCCTAGGGGGGCTAGCACAATTCCTACCACTCATTTGATTCTTAATAAAAGTTTGTAGAAATAATTGTAGAATTGCTTTTTTACAGTTCTGTTGTCGGGGTCGAGGAACTGGTATCGGCTGCTTAACTTGGCTGTGGTCCCTGGGCTGGAAGGAAGGGAGGTGAAGGGTTGTTAGCGTGACCTACCCGGAAAACTGAAGGCCTCCCTCACACTCCCCACCCTGAAACCATCTGCTTCTGCGGTTTTTAAATGTTTCTGCTGCACAGGAAGCATGGTCAGAATAGCAGCTTTGTCAGAAATTACTTTTCTCTTCGCTAGCATGTGAAACTAAATTGCTCTAACGCATCAAACGGGAGTTTCCGTTTGCTTATCTCCAAGTTGCATTTGGTGATGGCTGTGAGCTTTTTGCGTTGCTTCCTTTTTTCCTTTCATCCATTATAATCAAGGAGCGATTTGCAGGAACAGTTCTTACCCCTGGAAACTAAAGCATCCGGGGTTAAAAATCTGCAACGTAAGTGAATGGAAACAAGATCTCGGAATCCAGTTCTAAATTTCACATTAATCATTTAGTTAAACTGCAGATGGAGTCCAATATCTGCAAGCCAAATGCTGAAGAGCATTTTTCCTTCCAGTATTTTGGTTCAGTTACCACTTCAGATTGGGCAAATGTTCATATTCTCTGTTGAGTGTTTTGCACTTTCATGCAGATAATGGCATTTCAGTTGTAAAAACTGTTTAGCATAGTGTGGATGGGAATTTTTCAAACCTATGTTTGCAGTGAGCAGACTCTTAGAATGGCACTGACATCCAATGGCTGCTCAAAGTAATGCAGAGGTGGGATCTCCTTTACATTAAAAAAATTTTTTTATAAGTCTTAGAGTCACAATGGAATGGAGGATGAATGATTCCTTTAGATTAACCTTAAAAAGACCACTGTGTTGTAGAGGAAGGATTACAGGCTTTGAAGTTAAATCTGTTATAGTAAGTAGCAAAGCCACCTACTAATTATATTATCTTTAACAAGTTTCTATTCCTTGTATCTATTTCACCACTGGTAAAAATGGGGATAATATCTGTTTCACAGGACTGTAATTTTAGTTCTTTATGTACTGCCTTCTCATAGTAGGCTTTTTGTAATTGTTTTATTCAAGGTGAATAAAATCACAGTGGTAAAAAAAAAAAAAAAAAGGTGAACGTTAACCTCAGTGTCACTTTTTAGAGAAACTAAGACAATATAACTAGGCAGGAATTGTGCTTAATTGAGATGTCTGCAGCTTAGAACCTGGTGTCTTAAATCTTCCAGTTTCATTCTTCATGACCCCTATAGTTGTTTGCATTTTGAACCACTGAAATAAACTTGGCCCTGAGAATCCAAATGTGAACCTGGTCCTGAGAATCCTGTTCTGCCTTTTTTTTTTTTTTATCTTTTTATTTTATATTGGAGTATAGTTGATTAACAATGTTGTATTAGTTTCAGGTATGTAACAAAGTGATTCAGTTATACGTATACATGTATCTATTCTTTTTCAAATTCTTTTCCCAATTAAGTTGTTACAGAATATTGAGCAGAGTTCCCTGTGCTGTACAGTAGGTCCTTGTTGGTTATCCATTTTAAATATAAGAGTGTGTCCATCCCACCCTCCCTAACTATCCCTCCCCCCCCCACTTCCCCTCTGGTAACCATAAATTCAGTTTTCTAAGTCTGTGAGTCTGCTTCTATTTTATAAATAAGTTCATTTGTATCTCTTTTTTTCCCTGCCTTTAATGGGTTTATGATCTGTTCAGAAAACCAGGTAAGCACAATTTCTGGATAATTAAGCAAAATGAATTGGGTGCTAGTTAACTCTGATGGAAATTTTATGAAGGAGATTATGCTTCCGTGGTCCCTCAGGGGAAAAAAAAATCAGATTCCATCATGCACAGTTACAGCAGGATACCCACACTGGGCAAAAACACAAGTGCAAATCTGCCATTCCCATGAATTCAAGATGAATCCAGGCACATAGTAGGTTCTCAAATTTTTCAAAATTAGTTTTGATTCTTTATCACCCTGGCCAATGCACAGCCAGAACTCAAATCCAATTGCTCACCTTTTATGTCAGGCTCATTTTTTAAAACTCTGACCTACAAAAAAAAAAAAGAAAGAAAGAAAGAAACTCACCAAATCAAAAGAGAGGAAGTGCTAAGCAAATACAGGAACCAAAAAGGGTTATAGAGGCTGCTTCACGCTGGCTCATTCAGTTCCTTTGCGGTCCTCTTCTTCAACACATGCCAAAACAGTTCCTCACAACCTGTGGTACCAGAGCATCTTGGGTGTGTGACAATGGAAGAGTTGGGTGAGTGAGGATCTTCTTGGAGGAGAAACTCTGAGGGAATGAAGACTTGGCTGCCATCTCCATGTGTGGTGGGGTATACTTCTAGCCAGATGGAGGATAGTGTTGGAAGATTTTATTTTCACTTCTTTCCTGACCTCAGGCCAACCAAGAGTGAAGCATGAGGAACTATGTTATTTTGGGGAACTATGGGTTTGCTGTTTGTAGAGGCACAATAGGCAGAGAATTTGGTGCTAACCACAGAGTAAACTCTGCACAAATACTTGTGGACTGAATTGTGATTGAAATTGTCATTTTATTATGAGCATTTTGCCTCTTGGGGGCTGCTGGAGATCTTAGGGTGGTCACAGAGTTGGCAAGTTCAGAGATGTGATTTGGGGGGGAAAAGAAAGAAAAAGGAGGGGGGTTAAAGGGTGTTATGAGAAGAAATGGAATAGAAGTACAAGAATGAGGGATTCGCAAAGGTTGGAGAAAGGCCAGAGCGGTTTCATTTGTTCCATGGTTTAGTATTAAATAAGACACAGCACTATTACTCCAGTGCTTTCATTGCTAAGCTTTTTATTGAGAGCAATTCTAAAGGAACAGATTACCATGGCCTGCAAATATGATACCTCCTTCCACTCCAAAGCAGTTGAAACCAGCAGCGAAGCCATTGGCCACACTGCTGAGAGAGATCCCTGATTTCAAACCTCTGGAGTAATGTAAAGTCTGTCATTCTTGGGACTCATTCCATATCTTTTGCCAACTTTTGTTGCTGTCATTCTTACTAACGCTGAGTCACCTTTACCCAATGTTCAAGCTGCATAATTACACAGTGCCCTGGGTTCTTGTATGTTTGGAGTATGTCAAAAGTGCAAATGACAACAACAAAAAACATCTTGCATGTTGTCTTTTTTAAAAAAATGTATTTTGAGAACTGGAGGAGTAGAGGAAGGAAGGAAGGCAAATTACAGGAGGGAAGAGATGTTAATGAAAAGGAGAAGAGTATTTAATGTTTAATAAATATTGAACTGTTTTGGAAATAAAGTCTATTTTGATAGTTGGAGTAGAATATATTTTGGATTTGGGGTAGACTCCCAGTTCTTATCCTGTGTGAAGGTTGGGGAAGTTCACATTTCTGCATGAGTTCCTCCAGAGTCCAGTTCTGCTTTTTTATTTTAGCGATACCTCATGGCTTTAATGTAGGTAATCGGCAAGGGAAGTAATGCTTATTCAGTGACTTAAGCTACATTTGTACATATGTTAATCATTTTAGTGTTCCAAGCAACCTTCTGAAATAGGTATTATCCACTGTTTTTTTTCAAATGAG
This sequence comes from Balaenoptera borealis, assembly GCF_965194805.1. Lineage (NCBI taxonomy): Eukaryota > Metazoa > Chordata > Mammalia > Artiodactyla > Balaenopteridae > Balaenoptera > Balaenoptera borealis. The sequence continues at coordinate 11,802,792 of NC_138868.1, forward strand.
AAAACTAAGGAAAACAAAATAACTTGTTCAATGTCACTCATAGGAGCATCTGACACCAAAACCGATTAAGTGACAAGGTGTTCTCCTATTTTAGCAGTTTGTTGGCTCTGGTGTTCCAGCCAATAGGATAACCCAGATAATTTAAAAATTTTTTTAGAAGTAGATTTGCGCAGTTTTGCATTTCCTCAGCAGGATGAATGGTAGAGACATTTGGTCCAGGAATGTGGAAAGTACCAAGTAGCCTGGAAGGTAACATTCATGTATGTTATCCAGGTGGCTAAACCTCATTAGGCTGTTAATAGCTACACCTCAATCGCTTCTTCAAATTGTCATCAGCTCAATAACTACCCAAAAGACTTAGGGTGGGTGTTTCTTCTCCAATGTGGAGAAATAGCGTGGAGGACAAGTCAGCCCAGGCGGGCCAATATTTCCTCTCTGCAGTACTGCCCCCAAGGTTGGTAGTTTATATCCACCCAGAAAGTCTTACCTAAACCCTCATTACATGGGGATGCTAGATAAAGGGGAACCGGGAGCAGACTCTGGCTTGGAATGAAGTCATTACAGCCTAGTGAGACCCTCAAGACACCTCACTTACTTCCCTTCCTGTGACTGTTGACACTGTTTGATTTCCACAGACGAGGCGCTATGAAAATGGACTGCAGAGTGTTCAGTCTGATACCCCCCACCCCGCACCAGTAATCCCGTATTTGTCATGCTGAAATTAGTCATCTTCAAATTACAGCATCTGGCCAAAAGGGAGATAATCTCGGGGTGTTGGTGATGTGTACACTCATAGGAAACAGGAAGAGAAAGGCCTGTTAACTCATGACCCAGAAAGGAGTTTTAGTAACTCTGGTTAGCTGGCGCTTCTAAGGGTAACCTTCTGCTCTTAGTGGTATGGTTTGCTTCTCTTGTAGAGGGTTTTCCCTCTCCCCTCATCTTTATTGTAAATGCCTTTTTTTTTTTTAACATTTCATTTTATTTATTTTTGGCTGCGTTGGGTCTTTGTTGCTGTGCTCGGGCTTTCTCTAGTTGTGGCCAGCGGGGGCTACTCTTAGTTGCGGTGTGTGGGCTCTAGGCACCCAGGCTCAGTAGCTGTGGTGCACGGGCTTAGTTGCTCCGCAGCATGTGGGATCTTCCTGGACTAGGGATCGAACCCGTGTCCCCTGCACTGGCAGGCAGATTCTTATCTGCTGCGCCACCAGGGAAGTCCCGACTTTTTATTTTGAATCCAAGAGGAACCATGACTTCTGTTTGGAGCAAAGCTTAGGAAATAGAAAAGAAAGAAGCTATATCTTAATAGAGGGCTATAGAATAAAAATTTGGAACTCAGAGATTTGGCATTCAGTTTGGCTAGTAAAGTCCTGAGAGAAAAAATTTTACTTTCTATTTCTACCTTACTTTTTCTTTTCTTTCCTCTTCTTTTTAAAAACCTTTTATTATAGAGAATTTTAAAATTTACAAAAGGAAAGAAAATAGTTAAAGAAGTCTGATGTACGCATCAATCACCTTAAACAATTATCAGCTCTTGGTTAATCTTATTTCATGTATACATCCACCCATTCCTTCCATTCCTAGATTATTTTAAAGTGATTTCACATATTGTATCATTTCATATGTAAATATTTCAGCATAAATATATATATATACATTTATACAAATAACCATAATACCATTATCATATCCATAATATCCTTAATAGTAATTTCTTAATGTCATGACATACCATTATCACACCTAAAATATTAACAGAAATTACTTAATATTATCAAATATCCTATCACAACTAAAATAAGTTAACAGTACTTATTACTTATTGAATTTTCAGTCACTGTTCAGTATTACTAATTGTTTCTTTCTTTGTTTGTTTGGTTTTTGCTTGTTTATTTAAGAGTCATACATTGAAATCAGTTGTAAGTCTCTTATGTCTCTTTTAAGAGTCATACATTGAAATCAGTTGTAAGTCTCTTATGTCTCTTTTAGCCTTTTGGTTCCCCCTCTATCTCTTCTTTTCCATTACAGTTTATTTGTTGAAGGATCATTTGCCCTGAAGAGTTTAGCTCAGTTTGCTTATCTCTAAAATGGTGCATAAAATTCATTATATTTGTGAGCTGGATTCTTGAGAAAGATCTGTAGAGGATTTCATTTGTAAGAAATGTTTAGATCTTTTCTTATGCCATTAAGAAATACCCACCCCCGAATATCTGAAATAAATTAAAATCTTTTTTTCATGACCTGTAAAGTTCATTTTCCTCATCTGAAGACTTTAGAGCTAGGCAGATCCTTAGAAACAATATAATCCAGTGTTTTGCAAAGTTGAAAAACTACAATCTGTGGTAAGAAATCCACTGGAGATCTACTAGTGGGTCTCCATCCGCAATTTAAAAAAATACTGTTGTGATACAATTGCTTTATTATGTAGATGAGGAAACAGCTTCAGAAAAGAAAGTGTCATGCCAAGATGCACCAGAGAATCCACATGGGAATGGGGTCTGGAATTTCTGACTTGCAGGGGCCAGGGATCAGATAGCCCAGGATCAGCCAGGTGCTGCACTCAGTAGCAGCGTGAGGTTAAACAAGGTATTTGTATCTTTCTTAATCTACAAAATAAGGACAATGCTATCACTTGCCTCAAAGCATTAGGATGACTAAATATATAAATATATAATTAAATATATAAGAAGTATAATTACTCCTGAGCACAATGCCTGTCCTGTATTAATTTTATTATTAACATTAATAATCTCCTCAAAATAATCTCCTCAAAACAGAAAGGTAACAGTGTAATACTCATCCATTAAAGTCCATTGGTTTTTCCCAAGAAAACTACAAGAGAAACAAATCTCAGCTGTTTGGATTGCAGCATCTTGCTTGACTTTGCAACATCTGTTTCCCCTCCAATCCCTTTTTCTCCCCACACCTTAAATGACAGAACACTTATACTTTGCTTTGAGAATTTTGTTATGTGCTGGGGATATAAGAAAAAAAATTATCAGGATTAAGAATAAGTTTTACTGTACTGGCATGTTTTGGAAAACTGTAATATAATTGCTTATATTTTTCTGATGGGAAAAATATGTAGCATTTACCTTTTTCTAATTGGAGATCTTGGTGGGTGATCCACTCTAAATAAATGATAAAAATGAATATGCTGCAATATAAAAAGTCAAATTGTAGAATAAGACTATGAAATTAATGCAACCATAGGAAATAAGAAGCAGGCTACAGTATGCAGAGGGCATTAAACATCTCCTGGTAGAATGGACCATATTCTTGAAATCAAATAAGGAGTAAGGGAGGATGTTTGAATTTAGCCTTCTCTTAAGACCCAAGAGAAGAGGGAGATGAATGGAGGCACAGTGGGGATATTTAAGAGGATAATTGTTCCAGAAAACGTACATATTCTATGTCATGATTCCCTTGTATCTTTTGCTATAGATGCCTTGTTGGAGGAACTGGAATACTCCACCCTCCAGGAGAGTGATGAATACTCCAACACAGCTTCTCCTCCCCTGGACCAGCATTCCAGAAAGGAGAGCAACCATGCTGAGACCTCAAATGCCCCTTCCATTCCGGATGACTCAAGTCCCTTTCCGGTAACTTTTCATTTATTGGAGTACCTTGAATATAGATATTTGAGTACATTTCTGAAAATTAATTGTATCTTACATAAAATGATGCAAAAGGAAAATCATATATCCAAGAAAGAGAAAAGAATTACTCAATGATAACTTAAAGGTGGTTGTTTTCAGAAAGAAGAGGAGAATGGAGAAAAATCATAGAAGAATAAACCTTTGAGAACTTTTTTTTTTTTTTTTTTCCTGAGGGCCTGGTAACAGGCAGAGTATTCCCTAACTCACTTGGGATATTCTGATATCACCGTCTGGGTATCAGAGATGCATGTTGCAGTTTGACTGGAATGGCACTCAGTAAGGCCAGAGATCACCTGGGCAAGGCCAGGCAGCAGCTCAGCCAGATCTTCTCAGGATGATTTTTCAGGATCACCACTTTCCAGCTCTTATTTTCTGCTGAATATATTAGGAAATTCAATTAGTATATCCAGAGATGACGAAGCTCCAGGGAACCAACACAAACAAACTAAACTCATAAAAGATTATGTATAAAAAACCCCCAGAAATCCAATTTATTAATTTCTGGTTAGAGTTTAAACTATCAAGTAGAACAGACACTAGTATTTGCTGATATATGTATTCCCTTCCTATGGATAAGTCTACATGCATCTACTTTATGATTAGAAGGTTACTTGATGAGAATGGTTTAGTGTAAGAGGAATTAAGTAGGTGCTCTTCATATCTGGTGTTTCTCAGCTATGATATTCTGATTCATCCTTGTACACTAAAGGAAATCACCAGTAGCACAGACTTGAAATTTGAGCCTATGGGTAGGTTTCCCTTTTAACTGTTCTTCCTTCCAGCTACATACATACAGTTTTAAGGATACACATTTATCTCTCTACTAAGGAGCTATTGTCTTTGTTCTCACTGTGAGATTATAGCCATAGATTCCTAACTGATCGCCTATCCTGACCACCCCCCTGCAATTTATTCTCCAAAAAGCAGCCAGGATAATCCTGTAAAACTTAAATCAGATCATCTTATTCTTCTACTCAGAACCCCAAGATGAATTGTCATCTCATTTGGAATAAAAGCCACAGTCTTTACACTGACTTTATGGGGTGACCTACATCTTGGTTCCCTTGGAAGAGCCTGGGTTTATGCTTATTTTCTTGACATCCTATTACTGACTTTACCTTTTACCCCAGATTTTCCATTTTTTGTGTGTGTGAAATTTTTAAAATTAGTATTTGCATTAAAGTAAACCAGCATGGATTAATAGACCTCCGTTTGGTTCTTCTGGCTTCTCTCACGGTCTCATGTAGTAGCATATAAAACACATGTGCAGTGAACAGAGTTCTTATTTTGTTGTAGCTGGATCTAAAAGACCAATGACCACTTGTCTCTCATTTCCGGATCCTGATAAGACAAAATCTAACTGACAGCTCCCTTTGAAGGATAATATGCAAGGTACTGGCTGTTAAAGCTAAGCGTTCAAGCACAGCCGTCAGGGGCAGCTAACTCCTTTGGTCTTAGGTGGTGGCAGGAAAAACCTTGAGGTTTTTTTTCCCCTGGTGGCCACTTGGTATAGCACCACTCATGCTGTGCTGTGGTCCATGTGGTGGTCTGTGAGATGCAGGGAGCCTCTTCAGGGTCAGAAAGAAATATGGGAAATTGTGACTTAATGTCACACAAGTTGTGTCTAGGAAATAGAGGCTGAGCGTTCTTGCCACAGAGTACAGTATAATCTAAATGTTCTTGTTAAATCAGTGTTGTCACTAATTGTATATTAAGGCAATAACTGTTAGTTTTATTATTTGGTAATGCTTTTAAATTTTGCAACAAACGCTTTCAGCAGCATTTGGCTCAAACCAAAACCAAAACTGCACGTTTGTCTCACAAAAGTTGATGATGGGACTTCCCTGGTGGTGCAGTAGTTTAGACTCTGCACTCCCAATGCAGGGGGCCTGGGTTCGACCCCTGGTCAGGGAACTAGATCCCACATGCATGCCGCAACTAAGAGCTCGCATGCTGCAACTCAGGAGCCCATCTGCCACAACTAAGACCCAGAGCAACCAAATAAAAAAAATAATAAAATAAAGTTGATAATGGATGTGGAATCTAAGTATTTGTTAACATTTACCATCCACTGTGAGGGGAATAGAATTATCACTGTCCATTTGAAAACCGCAAGACACAAATATGGGGAAGAAGCATCAGGATCTACTTCAAAAATTAATGTCTAATTTAAGAAGAATGGGCCAGCAGATGATAATTCAATATGTGAAGCTGCAGGAGGTATGTTTACATGTCACTGAAAAGCACACCTTTCCATTTGGATCAAATTAGTCTTCTAAATTAATTTTGCTCATTTTCAATTCCAAGTTTTCTTGTGCTTGTAAGTAAAGTGAATTGGTGATGATTAATTAATTGATTCCCTTTGCAAGCCATCAAATAATACCAGATTAAATCAATTAGAGACCTCAATTAGAAAATTTAATTTCAAAATGGTTTAATTTTTACATCCAATTCAAAGAATCAAAGCAAAATATTTAGAAGTTCATTCTTTTGTCTAAAATGAGATTGTTAATGCCATTGTAAATTTAGTTGAAAAGTTCAACAATGGAGATTAAATGTTGTTTTGGGGGGGTGATAATACTAATACAGATTTTGGTGGAGCAGAGCATGTGGCAAAATCAATGTTCTTACTTACATACTTAAAAGCCTATGGAGCAGATATGTACTTGGAATTTGTTGTGATATGCACAAAATTCGTGACTGCATCCAAATAAGCTTTAGTATTCCACCAATCAAAATAGAAACTGCAATTGTTAAAATTTACAAATTATATATGTATGTATATTTGTACACAATCAGGGTATATATATAGCTCATCTACAAAACTTTCGTGACAGAAGCTCTTGTTGAATGTAAAAATGTATTAGCATGGCTGTATGTATTTTCTCTCTTCATTGCCTGTGAGCCTGAGCCTTTGAAAAACCACTTTGTAAAGCAGCCTAAATTTAGGCCACATTTATGTGCAAAATCAGTTGGAAATATTTAATCAAATTATTCAATGAATGTAGCATGAAAAGTCAGCTTTTGAAGTTTTTAACAAGTTGCAATTATGTGAAACAAAGCTTACAAAAAGGAAGAAGCTCAGATTTCTCCCTACAAAAGCCTGGGAGGAATTCAACAAATCAAAAGATGAGAGTTCAAATGGTTTAATTACCTAACTTGAAAATCGTGCTTTGGAAACTTCTTGACTTTGACAGACCTCCTGATTTTAATTGGATAGATTTATATTTCCACCGGAATGGGATGAAATTGTAAAGGCCTGTGATTTTGCAGTATCTACATTTGATGAAGTGTTAAAAGGCATCACAAATAGGGACAATTTAAGAGCTCTGTCCTGTAAAAATATTATTGAAGAAAGGTGGCCCGAATGGAGGCAGAAATACAGCACATGTGAAAATATTGGAGCTGAAATAATTACACATTTTAATATAAAAAATAGAATTCAGAATATCTTCCATTTAGCAGAATCTGCTCTGAACTTACAGGTTCATCAGCATCTGGAGAGAGAGTATTTTCTCAGTTAAAACTATTATGGGCTATGGAGAAGCAGTGTCAACAATTTCAAATATACTAACCATAAAATGAAGCTTTGTAGAAGATTGCAATTTTATAAAAAATATAAAAATAAATAAGATCATATAGAAAAGAAAGACATTTTTCAGAAAAATTTTCACATCACAGTGTTAAAGGCAACAATGGCTAAGTAGCCAATTAAGGTATATATAAATATATCTATATCTCAAGAATAATTATTTACTTATGCTATTTTTAAATGTTTAAATAATCAATATGAAAGGTTTAAAATTTTTTTGCTTTCATGTTCATAGCTGTGTGTCATTTAAAAATATTCTAGAAAATTTTATTTTGAATAGAATTAGTTTATTGGTCCACCAATATAATAAAATAAAAATTTTGGTCCATAAATACATATTTAAAAATTAATGTAATATTAATTATTTTTTAGTCCCCTCTTTCACTCTTAAAGGTGTCCCAGTTTGAATAATGAATTATATGGTCACCCTACTTGCATGACTTGGCCCCTTGTACTATTTGCCCCTGTCTCATTGGTTCACTCACCTCCTATCTGTTCCATAGATGCTCCAGGGTGCTGTCTAACTGGATCATGTTACCCTTGATATCTGCATGCTTCCCTCACCCCCTACAAGCCCTTGTCCAAGTGCCCCTTTCTCAGTGAGTCCTTACCCGACCAATATATTTATAAATGCCATCCCTCCCCCATTTCTTATCTCCTACCCTTCATTAATTTTTATTATTTTTTTACATATTAATTTATTATCTGTTTCTCACCACCATAATGTAAGGCTCAGGAACCATTTCTGTTCCTTTGTTTTGTTTTGTTTGTTGACTCCTGCATCCCCAGCCCTGGCACATGACAGGCACTCAATAAATATTTGTTCGTGAAATAAACTACTGGCCAACTACCCTTTAGAGTCACTCATTATTTCTTTTGGTATGTTAAATTTAATTGTGTTATAGTCTTCCCCTAGACACCATCCTGTCTAGTTAAAGGGGCTTTGCTCTGACTCATTTTGTTTGTTTTATGGTTCTTTTCTGAGTACAATGACTTCTCTATGTCAGTGCTTTTAGGGCAGGGAGGGGGACACCGTATTTGTTCACATGCCAGCTACTGTGCTTAGAATTTGGCCTTCCTCTGTGGGATGGCTGGTACTCCTCTGCCTTGTGAAAGGAGATTTCAGAGATAGGCTAGTTATCGTCCCCTTTAGAAGCTAAAAACATCTTCTAACTCTGGGTGTAGATAAGTACCAACATTTTTTTTTTTATTTAAAAAATTATTTTATTGAGGTATAGATGATTTACAATGTTGTGTTAATTTCTGCTGTACAGCAAAGTGATTCAGTTATACATATATATACGTATTCTTTTTCGTATTCTTTTCCATTATGGTTTATCACAGGTTATTTTTTTTAACATCTTTATTGGAGTATAATTGCTTTACAGTGGTGTGTTAGTATCACAGGGTATTGAATATAGTTCTCTGTGCTATACAGTAGGACCTTGTTATTTATCCAGCATCCAACAGAAATTCATTCTTTCTTCTCTTTCACTTGTATGTCTTAGGTGCAGCTCGTGTATACTACCAAAATCCAGGAGCCCCATGTCCACAGGTATTTTTTAAAATTAAATACTTAAAAAATTAAGTTTATTAGATAATTGTTATCAGCTGTGTTTGGACCATAATTTGCTTTGCAGGTGTTTATTATTAGAATTCCTACTACCCTCCCCCTCGTTCCATGATCTGTGAGCAGAGGTGGATTTCTGCCCAGCTGACTTGGCAGTTTCTCAAGGAGCCTGGCTTTTAGACAGGTTGTCCAGGATGGTGGGCTCTGCTATTTCCTTTACCACCTGAAAAAGTGTAAATAGTCCAAGTCACCACAGATGTTTTGGCCCAGCCATTTCAGATATCATGCTTCAGTTCACAAAAGAGAAAACACCTAAAGAAATTTCAGCCAGATGCTGACAAAGTCAGACCTAGGATCAGGGCTGCGCTAAAACAGTGTGTCTCCATGGAAGATTAATGAATATATACTTCTTTCCATATTTGCTCAAAATTTATTTAGTGGTGGAGGGATTTCCTTTTAATAAAAGTTATTTATTGAAACAGATCCACTTACTAAATTATCTCTTCTGGCCAAAGCAGAATTGACAGTCTAAAAAAATTAAAAGGCCACTTTTCCTGTTCTCTCTTCAGTTATAGCTTGCAATTTTTTTAAAAAAAGTGAGACAGCATTCTGGGAAACAAAGGGTTTAAAATGTAGGTAGTAAAGGTCCATGCTTGGTGAAGAGTACTACACCACATATTATTTGGTTTCAGAATTGCAACCAATAGTGCACACATGGTGTAAAAATAAGGGAAGGACCTGTGCTATCTTTTGAAGTCTTTTTACAACTCCCCACTTTAAGGCACTTTCTACTTTGATGGGAGTGAGGCCAATTTACTAATACATATGCCAGCTTATTCCAGTTCTAGGAAGCTGCCGGGTGGGCGTGTCTCCTAGGCCTTCCTGTCTCTCCCCCTTGTAAAAACATGAAAACAAAGCAAAGCAACAACAACAACAAAACAGTACCTGGTACACAATAGGCTCTCAGTTAATATTGATTTTTTTTTAAATTGAGGAAACCAAGACTTTAATGGAAACACTAATAAACACAGGAACGTATGAGAACCAGCCCAGCCAACAGCCATTTTCCTGTATATCTGGCATTGTGATCAGTTGATGGCATGCCAATGGTAACTTATTGACACCCCCTCCTCTGTAGTACAAATCTGTGATCTGTTTCCCATCAGACCCCTTTCTCCCTCTTCTCTTGCTCTGCTCTGTACTCCAGGGGAGCTGAACCCTGCAGGTTGGGTTTTCCAGGCTCCAGGGTCTGTAGGCTTTTACTGGTTTCAACCAATGGGAGGCACTGTGGAGAGACTGGAGGGTGAAAGGCAGGGAAATTTAGGGCCTTTGCTCCCCCCAGTCTCTCTCTCCACAGTGTCTCTGTCAGCAGTTATATCTACTTTTATGGCTTCAGCTGGAGAAAAACAGGTCTGTTGTGGTTCCCGTTTATGCCTATTAACCTGGGCTCCTGGGCTCTGGTAACTTTGCCTCTTTGCTTTGTCCCTTTGGCCTCATGGCTTCCTGCTGTAGCTAATCTCTGGGTTCCCTCAATGTTTTCTGTTTGCTTCTTAGTTCTCCCATCACCTGTGTAATCAAATTTCTGGATTGAATTCTTTCTTCTTACTCCTAGTGTTTGTATTTTCCTGAGTGGACCTTGATCGATGTACTTAACCATTACTGAATGATACTTATTGTGTAGATCTGAGTGGGAGAGTGATATGAAATCCAGGTGGCCTAGTAAATATGTAATGGACTGATACAAACCCGAGGCTGGTATAATTCAGAGCCAACAAGGCTCACGTGTACAGATGGAACATGAGACACAGAAACAAGATTCCTGCATTGTTTCCACCGTTTCCTCTGGCTTGCTTAAATTAACCAAACGTTAGTTTCAACTTTAAAAGTACCAATACCTTGAAATACTAGTCGAGAATATAACAATATGATAGTATTTAGAAATGTATCTTTTATATGAACAGAAATAATTTTGGTAAGAATAGGGAGGGAGACTTCATAAAAATATTGCAGAGGAATGAATGGGGGATAAAAATGAAACCCCTCACTTGAGAAGTCTGGATTTTTTTAAACGCATCTCTTGTATTTGTATTATTAAAACCTCTGAGTAATGAAGTTGTTGCTGATGGCATGCTAAGCGCCTTTATCATCTTCAGTAGGTCTGGGGACAAATCAAAGGAGATTTGAGGTTTCTCTCTTTTCACAAACATTTCCTGTAGTGATGCAAACATCACTCTTCAAGGTCTCTCATTTCTTATTTAGAAGTTTATATTGTTGACTCAATTACTCTTAGGATATTTTGGCAATGATCTATTTCTCCTTATACACTGCACTAGGAGTCTGGTTAGAAACCAGTAAGAGTTCTTTCAATAAGCACAAGTATACCCCACCTGTGAGATGGACAGGTTTTTAGGATTATACAGACCCATCTAAGAAACTACATTTATTCTACACTGGGGCACAGGGCAGAAGAATGTGTTCCCAGTCCTGCTGCCTTTTGTATTTCCAAGACACATGCCTGTGGCAGCAATTACTAAGGGGTAATGACTGAAAAGAGTTGTGAGAGAGAGCTCCTCTGTACTTTGTTGGAAACCTCCAAGAACTAAATCAGTCACTTGTAATCAGTCACCTGACCATTTTTGTTCTTAAACACCCCTACTCCAAAAAAAAAAAAAAAGCAGAAACCCAAACTTATGTGGGGCAGGAGGCCATGTTGTACCTAAAAGACAAAGTCTTTTAAGAAGGGAAGAGATCCACTTCCTCCTAAATTTTCCTTGTTAAATACTCAAACTGAGTCAGTAGCAGGACATATCGTACCCAAGAGATAGTCTTTTTTTCTTAAGAGAGGAAGATAAGCATCTTCCTTCTACTTTTTCCCCAGCTGATAAATACATAAAAATAAGTAAAGTAGTAAGACTTTGTTGTCATTTTTGAAAATATATTTAGTGAAAGACGTAGAATATTTGGTTTTATTTATGGCTTTGTGTGTGTGTGTGTGTGTGTGTCTGTCACACACACACACAGTTTGGTGGGTTGTTAGCTAAGCTTCTTGGTTAACGTTGGTTGCAAACATTATTCCAGAGTCAGTTACCTATATAACCCAGTGATTCCACTTCTCAGAGTGTACTCTATGGAAATAAATATCAAATATTTATGTAGCAGTATTGATTATAACAGTGAAAATCAGAAGCAATCTAGGTGTCTAACAATAAGTGATTGATTTCATAAATTATGGCACATTATGCGTTTGAAAACTATATAGCCTTTATATATCATTTTAAAAGATAATTTAGTGATAGAAAACACAAGCTTCACAGTCTGCAGGCCCAAACTCTGTTATTTGCCATCTGTATTGGGTAGAGCAAAGTTTTTAACTTCTCTAGGTCCCAGTTTTTTCATCTGGGAGTGATAAAACTTACCTTTAAGGTTTTTATGAGGATTTAAAGAGAACATGTGTAAAACCCTTTACAGAGTGCCTGGCGCAGTGTACACACTCAATAAATGCTAACTATTACGTTTGCAAAGGACAGATAAGGATGTGCATAAGGATATGGAAAAATGGTAACTTTAAAACATGAAAAAAGCAGTAATATTCAAATTTTCTAAAATCATACACAATCATAGAAGAGTGTAAAAATATAAGCCAGCATGTCTAGAGTATTAACTGCCTCTCAAAAGGAAGATTATGTGTGGTTTAGTTTTTTCTTTGTATTCCTCTGCAGTTTTAAAATGTTCTGCATTTAACATATTAATTTTATATTTAAAAATAATTTTAGTAGGACTCACAACACTGTAACTGTATTAATGTAGTATACGGAAGGTTGTTTATGGAATCGTTATTTATGCATGTGTGCATGTGTGTATAACTAAGATATACGTGAGAATTGTACTGCTGATGCCCCATCTGCCACCCCTACCGCCTCATCCGTTTTCATCATTGTTTCTTTTCTAGTATAGAGGACCTTTGTGTTGAAAATACAACTTCATGTACACAATTATTTTATAAACTCACGTATATAAAAAGTCAGAGAGATACCTTCTGCTTAATATTACTGTAAACCTAAAACTGCCCTAAAAAATAGTCTTTAAAAAAAGTCAAAGAAGGGACTTCCCTGGTGGTCCAGTGATTAGAACTCCGCGCTTTCACTGCTGGGTCCCGGTTCAATCCCTGGTTGGGGAACTAAGATCCCGCAAGCCACGCTGGCACCACCAAAAAAAAAAAAGTCAAAGAAGTGCGAGATATACAGGGTAAAATGTGAGACCACCTCCAGTAGAGTCTTTCCTCCCACCACCTAATTACCAGCTCCTTAGGTAACTGTGCCGGTAGGTATGTCTGCTTACAGACCTTTGTGTATGCATATTCATACTTATGTATCTGTGCTTTTAAAATTAGATAAATGGAAGGATATTTTTCATACTGTTCTGGGCCTTGCTTTTTTAAGTTAACAATATAAATGAGAAGTCTTCCTTAGTTCATAAAATTCTATGTGGGCATTCTTTTTAGCAGCTGCAGGGTTATTCCATAGCATGGGTGGACCATAATTTATTTGACTATATTTTCATTTAGTTTTAATTTGCTCATAAAAACTATTCTGTTTTTGTGTTTTAAGGAATGTCCTTGTACGTATATCTTTATAGATATGTCCAATTTTTCTGTAAGATAGAGTCTTAGAAGTGAAATTGCTGAATCCAAGGGTATATGCATTTGAAATATTGATAGATGCTACCTTGCAAAGGGTTTTATAACTTATGTAGCTACCTATAATATATGTAAATGTATCTGTGTAGATATAACCCTGACTTTTGCCAACACTGCATATTGTCAATCTTTCAAAACTTTGATTCATGGGAAAAAAATGGTATCTCACCATTTAATTTGCATATTAAAGATTGAGATTGAGTATATTTTTATGTAGTAAACATTCAAATTTCTTTTTCTGAAACTTACTTTTTAAAAAATCCTTAGCTCAGGTTTCTTTTGCATTATATTTTTACTATTGATTAATCAACTTTTAAATATTTGAATATTGTTTATGTTTTAAATATTTATTCATGTTAAATTTTTTAATACTATCTTTATCAATATTTTTCCTTTTTTGACATCACTTGGGAGTTTTATGCCTTTTTTAGGAAAGTCTTTATCACTCCAAATTATTAAAAAATCCTCCATTTTCTTCTAGTATTTTTGTTTAAACATTTATATCTTGAATTCATTAAAAACACATTTGTGTGTACAGTGTGTTAGGGATCTAAATTTATTGTGTTCCAAATAGGTTATCATGCACCTTGATTCTAATAGTCTGTTCCTGATTATTTGAAATGCCAGGTTTACCATATGCAATGTGCTCATAGGTACCAGAGTCTGTTTCTGGGTTTTCTAGTCTACCCTACTTTTGTTCTACTTGTCTGTTTCTTTACCAACATCACACAAATTAAATTATTATCACTCTATAGGATACCGCATCTACTGGGGCAAGTTATCCCTGTTTTTTTTTTTTTCTTTCTTCAAAATTGCCTTGAGTGTTCTCGCTTGTATTGAATTTTAGCATCAGCCTATTAACTTGAATAATTCGATTATAATTTTTGTATGGATTATATTGAATTTATAGTTTAATTGGGAGAAACTGACATCATATTATGCATCTTTATTTAGGTGGGTCTTCTTTTTAGTGATTTTTCTTCATAGAAATCTTACACATTTCTTGTTAGATTTATTCTTTAATACTTAATATATTTTTTTCTTGGCATTGTGAACACATTTTTCTCCTCATTGAATTTTCAAATCAGTTACCCCTGGTCTATAGGAAAGACACGAATTATTTCATTTTATTCTTGTATCTAGTAGCCATCCTGATTTTTAAAAATTCATTATAATAGTTGTTATATCATATATCTGCATTTTCTAGGAATATTATTATATATTTAAAAAGAGTGAGAGTGCTTTACGTTTTTCTTTAAAATATATAAATCTCTTATCTTTACTTTTAAGTGCATTTGCTAATGCATTCTGGAATAATATTGGAGACTAGCAATGAGGGTAGGAGCCTTGTCCTCCTCTTCCCTAAATTAGAAATGTGCTTAGTATTTGACTATTAAATATGAGGCTTGTTATAGATTTTTATAGACATATTTTGTCAGGTTATGGAATTTTTCTTCTTCTCCTCGATCTTCAACAACAAGAATGGTGGTTAAATTTGTTTTCAGTTGCTTTTCAGTACTTCTCAATATGTTTATAAAGATTTTCTCTTTTTCTGTTAGTATAATGAATTATAATAATCCTTTACGTAATGTTGAACCATTCTTGGATGACTGGTATGCACACTACCACACACACACACACACACACATGCACACCATTCTGTCTTTGGTTTTAGTACCAAGTTTCTGAGATATTCATTGAACCTGTTGGGTGATTTTTCCATATTTTATTATGTACTTGGTAATTTATACAACGCTCCCAAAAAGCTGTTAGTTTTTTTGGTTTGTTTTCTGTTTAACTGATTTATGCTTTTATTCCTTCTGTTTAATTATTATTTTATTTTTTATTTTTTGAGAGTCTTGAGTTGGATGTTTCATTTGCTTCTGGTCTTTTTTATTTTTCAATATTGCACCTAAGTCTATTTATATTTTTCCTTTCAATAACATTTTGCTTTCAACTCTGCAGAGCATGTGTGATTTTATAGCTATTTCTAAATAGTTTGAAAATTGTTAATTTTTTCTTTCTCCCAAGAATTACTTAGAATTACTTTATTTTTATTTAAGTAGACAGGATATGGTCTGTATGATTTACTTCTTAGAATTTATTAGACTCTATTTTGTGTCCTCACACGTGGTTAATTTTACTAATGATTATGCAGGTATTTGAATAAAAATCTGTTTACTGTTTCTGGGGCCCATGGACCAATGTCTTCTCTGTATTTATTTATTTTTATGTATTTTATATATTATATAAATGTTATTATATGTTATATAAATATATATTAAACATATAAATACATAGTATATATATTATATATTTATTTTTTGTCTTTCACTTGACAATAACTGAAAGAAGATATAATACTTTATAGTTTAAAAAAGAATACTGTTAAAATAAAAAATACACATTGGACCGTGGTCTTCAAACTCTTTTCAGAGGCTGCTTTTTTCCTGGTTGTTGGGGGAGAATGGCCACCCAGCTACAGGTCCGGCACTTTTCTTCATGCACTTGAGAACAATAGTCAGTTTTTGAGACGACCAGAGGGAGACATGGAGACAAAGGCAGGGAGACCTTGTTCAGATGTTTAGTACCTATTTTTAAAAAATAGTCTCTGTCTCTAGTTGTAGTCATATCTAAGGGGTTAATAGTTAAAACTGCGTTTTCTGGTATTTTATGCATGGCCTAACATTTATTTGAGTTTTGATGTGTTGGTATGACTTTTTGTTTTCTCCCTATAGTGAGGTCCAAGAGCCAAAGGAATCACTGCCACCTCCTAAAACCTCAGCAGCTGTGCAGTTGGAGGAGCTGATGGCCCACCTGTGTGAAATGCAGACCCAGGTGAGCACAGTCCCTGTGATACAGCCTTCAGGGTCTCATCTCTGTGGACTCAGCTCTGCATTCCCCCTTGAGAAACTCTTCTAAGTCATTATTCATTTTCCCATACTAAATTTAATTCAATGGATGAACTCAATTTTGTACTATGTATTTTTTTTTAATTGAAGTATACTTGATTTACAATGTGTTGTATTAGTTTCAGGTGTACAGCAAAGTGATTCAGTTTTGTGTGTGTGTGTGTGTATATATATATATAAATATATATGTGTGTGTATATATATAGATATATATATAGATAGATATATATATATAACTGATTCTTTTCCCTTATAGGTTATCACAAAATATTGAGTATAGTTCCCTGTGCTATCCAGCAGGTCCTTGTTGGTTATCTATTTTATATACAGTAATGTGTATATGTTAATCCCAAACTCCTAATTTACCCCCCGCCACCCCTTTACCCCTTTGGAAACCATAAGTTTGTTTTTTATGTCTGTGGGTCCATTTCTGTTTTGTATATAAGTTCATTTGTATCAATTTTTTTAA
Organism: Balaenoptera borealis; assembly: GCF_965194805.1. Lineage (NCBI taxonomy): Eukaryota > Metazoa > Chordata > Mammalia > Artiodactyla > Balaenopteridae > Balaenoptera > Balaenoptera borealis. The sequence goes on from NC_138868.1 coordinate 11,819,684, forward strand.
GGTGTATTATCTGGACATAAAAGATACTGTGATACGGGTTCTGATCTCAAGGGACTTGGAGTGTGCTTGATAAAATGAGGCATAAGACTCTGTGACATTTATAGAATAAAAGACAGATTGTTTGCCACTGAAGCTGGATAAAGCGTGGAAGGGCTGTTAAAGAGAACCCCCTGAGTGGGATGGAGGACACCTGTGGGCTAGCTGGGTCAGAGCAAGGGAGAGCAAAGTGTGGCTTTGACAGTAGGACGGATGAGTCCTAAACTCATACTGAGATAAAATCTGCCCCCTTGTTCTAGTCTCCAGAGCATGGGTGGCAAGCTCACTGGCCTGGCAGGGAATGGAACTCACCTAAATGGACCTAAGTATTTATTAAGGGAATTATCATCTAGAATTCATTCTTTTTTTAAACTATTTTATGTTGGAGTATAGTTGATTAACAGTGTTGTGTTAGTTTCAGGTGTACAACAAAGTGATTCAGTTATACATATACAGATATATATTCCTTTTCAAATTATTTTCCCATTTAGGTTATTACAGAATATTGAGCTAGAATTCTTGAGATAGAGAATCCATCCATTCTGAATTGGTTGGGGGATATGATATGTACCCATGAAATGAGCATGAAATAGTTTCAGGGCAGTGTATAAAAATGTGTGTGATTGGAAGGGCAGGAAGCTTATCTCTGTGGCTCACGTTTGGACTTCCAATGCCCAGCACTGTTCCTGATACATTATGAATAATGCGTACTTATTAGAGGGACAAATGAATAAATATCAGAAACAAGGTTTCTTTAATGTCTACAGTAAAGCTGGGTGCATTCCTCATTGCACTGTATATCTGAAAATACTAGAAAAAAATCTACATTAGGAATTTTTTCTTTTTCTTGGCCATGCCGCTCTGTATGTGGGATCTTAGTTCACCGACCAGGAGTCGAACCCACGTCCCCTGCATTGGAAGTGCAGAGACTTAACCGCTGGACTACCAGGGAAGTCCCTGCGCTAGGAGTTTTAATTGTGTGGTGTTTTTAAATTGGTTTAGCACGTGTCTTGGTTTATTTACATTTTCAAAAAATATCTGTTTATTTTTTGAATACCTTTACACTGTACAAAAATCAAAAGTACAAAAGTTTACAGTGAGCTGTTCCCAACCATCCAGTTCTGCCCCTTGGAGGTAGTCAGTATTTTCTACTTTCTACATACCCTTTCAAAAGTATTCTGGAATATACCAGCAAATAGCTATAGATGTAAATGTACGATGTGTAGCTATAGATACATTATTGTGTTTTTACTTAGGCACTTTCAGGCCTTTTCCATGTTAACCTTTTGAACATTACTCTCTTCAGCATTAACTAACATTATATAATAGAGGAGGAAGGAAATGTGTCATATGATAAGATTCTTGAAGGGAAATGAGAATTTTGCATTAGTGAGATAATGTGAGGTTATTCCAGTCAGTAAAAAGTGGATAAGTAGAGGCCTGAAGGCAGACAGTAACAGATCACATTCAGGAGACTGCAGGGAACCTGACTGGCTTTAAACAATGGAGGCTTTTTACGGAGTAATAAAAGATGAGATTGGAAAGGTAAAGTGAGGGCAGTGGATGGGAGACTTTGAATGTCCATCTGATGCTGCAAATTCCATGCTGGAAGCAATGGAGAATCATTGTAGTTCTCTGATCAGGAAGTATTAGATAGATGTTTGCAGTAGCCCAGTTGGAAAGGAGTTGAGAGAGATGGAATCTCAGGACCAGAGTTGACGAAGGATAAGTTGGGCAATTTGTAATTTGTTCTGTTTTGTAATTTGAGGTTTTTCCTTTGAACGTTTTATAATAACTGTTTTGGAGTTTTGCTTTAATAAATCCAATCCATCAGCAAGTCTTATCTGACAACTTTCACCACTTTCTCCACTGACACTGGTCCAAGTCATTTCTAGTTTGAGCTGTTATAATGGTCTCCTGCCTAACTAGTGCCTCTAATTCCACTCTGGCTTGCCCACACCTAATTCCTCACTCGGCTACCACAAGGATCTTGTAAATCAGATTCTTTCACGCTCATGCTTGAAACAAAATGGTTCCATCACCCTTGGAATAGAACTGCAGCTTTTATCCTGAGGGCCCTATGTGATCTTTGCCTCTTTTTCCATCATTTTTTCCTGACTCACTCATTCTCACTCCCTCTGCTCTAGCCCTACTGACCTTTTTTACTTTTCTTTTTATGTGTCAGACTGTCTCCTTCCTCTGGGCCTTCTTTCCCTCTGGAATGCTTTTCCACAAATATCAATATTTTTAGATCTCAGTACATCACTCAAATATCTGCTCAGATATCACCTCCTTGGAGAGCCTTCTCTGATCACCCTCATCTAAATCAGTTTTTCCTCTCCATTCCACCCTCTGTCATTTGTCTCAATATATAACTTACATCTTATCTCCACCTGAGATATACATCATATATTTATTTCTTTAATTGCTTATTGTCTATTACCCAGAGAATGTAAACTGCATGACGGGCAGACACTTGGTTGGTCTTGTGCATTGTTCTACACCAAGAGCCTAGAGCAGTGATTGGCACAAACCAGGTGCCCAATAAATACTGCAGAATAAATGAATAAAAAGAAAATAAGGTTAATTGTTGACCTGTGGTCATCATAAGAGATAAAGTATCATCTTCATATATTCAATTTCCTATTGCCAGAAAAGATTTGCAAACAGAGGAAGATTAGTCAGATTTCATTTGCCCTGAGGAACTTAGAATGAAAAGGAAATGAAAGCATTTTTATTGGTGTTACAATGTTAGATTCTCCCAGTGCGTTGGAGGAAGGCTAGCGAAAGACTAAGGGATCGTGCAGAAGATGCCAGTGAGGATGACTGTCTCTTTGGTTCTCTTTCTGACACAGGTTACAGTGAAAGCAGATACCAGCAAGAAGCACTTACCAGACAAGCAGGATCACAAGGCCTCCCTGGACTCGATGCTGGGGGGTTTGGAGCAGGAACTGCAGGACCTTGGAATTGCGACAGTGCCCAAGGGCCATTGTGTTTCCTGCTGGAAACCGATTGCTGGAAAGGTGGGATAGGCCAAGACGTTGATCCTACAGCCGTCTGTGTCTGTGTGTATGTCTGTCTCCATCCCACTAAGGATTGCTCTTTCTCCTTATATTCCAAGATAGTTTAATAATAGTTACTGGTCCCTTACAGTGCTCCAGGCACTGAACAAAGCACTTTACAAGTCTTCCTTTATTTAATGGTCACATTAGCCCTTCAGTGGCCACAAGCCCTTTATAAAGATGAGGAACCCGAGGACTCAGGGTCATTAACTGACATGTCCAAGGTCTAGTAGGAGGTAGAGGTAAGATCCAAACCCAGGAGAGTCTGGCTCCCGAGTTTGAGGTCTTAACCATTTTCTTGTACTGCCTTCACCCAGAGGAACTTTCTCACTGCTCCCTCTGTTCAAACATTCTGGGTGTAAATCAATTGATTTCGATTTTTACCTGCACTCGGCTCCATATCATGGCCACAGACTCCTGCTCGGGCATCGTCCTTCACCAAAACCATAAAAAAGGGCTTTGAGACCTGATTTTGCATGGGGTGTGAGGTGAGGTGTTCAGATCAGAGGAATGAAAACTGTCATTGGCCTTCTCCTCTTCCAGGGGTCCCTTCCATGCCAAGGTATGGTTAGTTATCTCTTGTCCATCACTGCGATGCTCTGTTTTGTTTCTCCCATCCTCTGGGGCAGTATAGTGGGAATGATCATTTATAGGCCTTTCTCAGTGTGATCGCTCAGGAAAGCTGGGCACTGTTTTACTATCCATAAAGTACGGACAAGAGACCTAGGTCTAGGCCTCAGTGTTGTGCAACTCCAGGGGGAGTCGTTGACATGGAACACTGTTGGAAGAGCGCCCTCCAGAGTTGTGCCCCCTATGGACCCTAGAGCCCCCAACTGGGCCCCCACTTGCCAGGCTTTGTTTTGTTCTCCAGGTGATCCATGCTCTAGGGCAAGCGTGGCATCCGGAGCACTTCGTCTGCGCTCACTGCAAAAGAGAGATGGGCTCCAGTCCCTTCTTTGAGCGGAGTGGCTTGGCCTACTGCCCCGAGGACTACCACCACCTTTTCTCTCCGCGCTGTGCCTACTGTGGAGCGCCCATCCTGGATGTAAGTAAACCACCCTCCCCCTGCTTTCATGTAGCTTTTACTCCTCACTTAGAGCTGGGGTCAGGTTTTACAGCTCTGTAGCATTTTAATCTCTCCGGTGTGTTTCTTTTCCAGAAAGTGCTGACGGCCATGAACCAAACCTGGCACCCAGAGCACTTCTTCTGCGCTCACTGTGGAGAGGTGTTTGGTGAAGAAGGTATGACCCAGGGTGGTTACAAGAAGACCAGCAGAGCTTTTCCCTGATCTGCTTTGTTGGTCCTGGTTCTTGCCTCTACCATCCAAGTGCCCGTTTCAGTACCAAATGCCATCCCTCCCTACCTTTTTCCAACATTGATGAATTTTGTTTAAATTGACTTTTTTAATCAAAGAAATACAAATGCATAGTTTAAAAATGCAAATATTACTTCAAGAGTAATATTAAAAAGAACAGTCCCTTGCTTTTCCTTTTTCCACTGCCAAATCCAGTTCTCCTCTGTAAATTTTTTAGCTCCTTCTATTATTTATTTGTATGTTTTAAATAATATATTACTATATACTGATTTTTTTTCCCCCAGTTTTAACCATTATATATTAACTGTCTACTAGGAGAGATGAGGATTTAGAAATTTTATTACTACCCTACCTACCCCCAACATAATTCCTCCCCCATTCTCTCAGTTATAAGTAGGTCATAATTATAGGTCAGATCAGTATTCGGTGTGTATATGTTGACAGTCACATAAATATTGCTCACAGCTGAGCCACATAACAAACTGATATAGTAGAGCATGGATTTTGGAGTTAGACTGTCTGGTTCAAATCTGGGCTGTGGTATTTATCAGCTATGTGATGTTGTTCAAGTCATTTAACCTCTTTGTACCTTACTTTCCTCATGAGTAAAATGGGCCTAATAATAATGCTTACCTTCTAGGGTCATTATGAAGATTTTAAGAGACAGTATCAGTATAGCGTTTACAACAGTGCCTGGCGCATGGAGGCTGGTAATGATGATGATTATCATTATCATGGTGTCCTTTTCATACACATTTGTTTTTTTCCTGAAGTTAATATTTGGATCCCTTTTTCATTAGCTTCATTTTCATTGTACTTACCACTAATTTATCTGACAGAGCTGTGAAATCCTTCTCAAAACGGTCAACCATGGGGCTTCCCTGGTGGCGCAGTGGTTGAGAATCTGCCTGCCAGTGCAGGGGACATGGGTTCGAGCCCTGGTCTGGGAAGATCCCACATGCAGCAGAGCAACTGGGCCCGTGAGCCACAATTACTGAGCAATGTGCGTCTGGAGCCTGTGCTCCACAACAAGAGGCCGCGATAGTGAGAGGCCCGTGCACCGCGATGAAGAGTGGCCCCCACTTGCTGCAACTAGAGAAAGCCCTCATACAGAAACGAAGACCCAACACAGCCATTAATTAATTAAAAAAAAAAAAAAGGGTCCACCACATGTGGTAATATGTCAGTTCCACTTGTTTTCTTCTTGGAGACGTCTGTCTAGGAGGCCTTGAGACTTCTGCTCCTGCCTCCTCAGGCCTGCTGAGAAGCCGTTATTCTGGGCCATTATCTCGGGAATTATTTTTACTATTTCCCTCTATCTTTCAATACATGTTATTGCCTTTATTTTGGTGGAGCACACCTCCAGTAGCTTCTGAGAAAGAATGAATAGGAGGTAAAAGTTTTGAAACCTTGAATATCTGAAAATATTTTGTCTACCTTAAGTTGCCCGGACATAGAATTCTAGGTGGAAACTATTTCCCTTCATCATTCTGAAGACATTGCTTCGCTGTCTTCCAGCTTCCATGGTTGAGAAGTTTTTTCTTAAAATTTTGTTCTTGTTCCTGATTCTTTCTATGTGACCTGTTTTGCCCCTTTTGCAAGCTTTTTTTCCTTCTGTTTTCTGAATTTTCTTGATTTTTTTTCTGACTTCTTTTTATGTTTCTTTTGAACAAATATGATTCATGCATGGAATCAGAAAGCTTCTTTATTTTTTCTGTTCCTGTCCTTTTAGAATTAACTCAGTGGGAAAAGTTTTCTTCTAAATAAAGATTTGGGCAGTCCCATGTCTTTTTTAATTGTTCTTAATAAACTCTTCTAAATAGAAAATCAATTTATGACACAAAACACAAATCTAAGTCCTTAGGTAATTCAGTCTGTGTAAGAGCTGAGCTTTCCAACTTTAAAGTGACAGCTACACTCTCCCCTGGTGGGGCCTTTAAGCTGCAGGAGGCCAGGGAAGGGGGTTGTGGCCTTTCATTGGTCCTTTCTTGCTTCCACTCTCATACCCACTGCTAATCTTGATAGCTGACCCCTCCAGGGTTGAAACAGGGGTGGAAGAGGTGAGATTGGAGGGCAGGAAAGTTCTAACTTGTCTAATTTGCTTTGTGCTCTCCGGGCCTGTCAGATATTTAACTCTGACTTTCTGTTTTTACTTGGATGTTTTTGTGGATTCAGTCCGGATCCAATTACAAATTCTTGGTGGCCCTTTACATGTCTTGGCTGGCTGTTCTCCCCTTAGCACATGGATCTTTGAAGATCCATTCCACAGAGACTCTTTTCTGCAGGATTTTCATTGTTCCCTCTAGGTGATCACTTAGAAATGATTATAATGGTTCCAGATTAACTCTTTCACTCATAGTTTCAAATAGGGACCATGGGAAACTTGCATCTTTCTCTTGCAGTCAATGGGACTGCAGTTAATTTCAGGCGCATCACTCTATTCAGCTGCCATAGGCCCCTTCAGCCAGATGCTCACCTGGGATGAATCAAGTACCATCAACTGTATCCCGCTAATGGCAGGGGACACATACCCAGCTCTCTGAGTGGTCCCACTGAGTTCCCTCTCTTGACTTGAGCTCAGCCAGAACCATACCGCATGCTTCTTGGTGGTGGTGGTGGAGCACACATAGCACAGTTTTCTCCAAAGAAATCCCTCTCTCAATTTCCCCTTCTCTTTACCTGTTTTATATCCTAGGTGTGAGTGAGGAGTTCAAGATTTGTGCAAATAGTCCGTGGCTATCTACTTTGAGGGATGTCTTGCAGCCCACTTTGAACTTTGACGTCTATTACATCTTGATGCCTTATATCTTGTTACAATGGTCTTTGCCAAATGCTGCTGACCTTTGGTTGCCCATTTTTATTTAAGAATGAATGAGACACTAAAATGCTAACTGGAAGCTCTGTGGGTAAGGCAGAACGTGTTGACTGGTGGACTCAACTGTATGGTACTCAGGTAGGGTGCTTTGGCCATTTTGCTGCGGGACCCCTGACTATTTTAGGTCTTTCATCTTGAATAAATTTTACCAAAGAGATATTCTCCTCTGTTGACATTACAAAAGTTAGTAAAAGAGATTGGGGGATGGGGTTTTCACCATTCGGCATGCCAACTTTTATTTAATTCTCAATTTTTAGTAGAAAGCTTGACTTCTTTTCTTATCATGTCCAGTATCCCTGATCATTGAGACCCTCTGGTTTGAAATTTATAGAAATAATCACTGCATCTTATGGTAAGATGAGAGATCTGATTTTCTGACAGCTCTTCAGACTTTCAACCAATCCTGTTTTCAGCCTTGAAGACTATCTTATGCATTCAGTTCCTGAGCCCCTTTGATGTTTTGGAGCTCAGGATGGCTTGAGTTTTATTGGCACCTCCCCTCTTCAGAGATTTAGGTTTCAGTTTGTTTTTTCTTTCTACCAAGCTACATGCCACTCTAATACCTACTTTAAATTTTGGAGAATTTTATTGATATCTCATCTGTGGCATGTCCTTTCCTTTTATCTTTTTTCCTATGAGTCTTTCTGTTTTAAATAATTCTTTAACTATTGTGGTGATGTTTCAAGAGGGCGTGAAGATATACCTGTGTGTTGTGCCGTTCTCCTGGTGGTCAGGTCCTAAATATCAGGCAGGTTATTATGTATATTCCTAACTATTATTCATTTAATCCGCACCACAACTTTGAGAGAATAATTTTATCCCACGTTTTACCAAGTTATAGATGGAAACACTGAGCATCAGGGAGGTAAAGTGATTTTTTTAAAGTCATGCAACTAGAAAATCAAATAATTGGAATTTAAATTCAGGTCTCATTTCAGCAAGTTCCATGTTTTGTTCTGCACCATCATAACTGCCCCTTGACAGAGGCTCAGTCCCTCTTCTGCTGTTGTTGTCTCTTTACTTTCTTGGCACCAACACGGTACACTTTATTTGAAGACAGACCTGGATAGAGTAGCACTGATAAAATCCATTGTCAAAGTGCTTTGTAGTAATTTGCTTGCTCACTGAAGCTTGTTCAATGCTTTTCACAAATCATTAGGTCTTTCATTTTTAGACTGCATTTTGGTTAAGCAACATTTTTCATTGAGATTTAATCTAAGTCATGATCAGTTTATATTGCACTGGTAGCCTTAGAAGTCTGAGGGTTTGTTGAGTAGAACAGTCAGCAAGTGAATACTGCTCACAGATGATTATGATGTGGAAGTTGCCTGAGAGCAGAATAACAGGATGCAGACATCTTCCAAGAAGAGACGTAAGTTAGATACAAAAGAAAAATACCCTATTCATAGGATGATCAGAAAGTGCCATGAAGGTAGCTAATTCTTACTGTTTTTGACTTGGACCCCTTCTAACCAGACAAGGCTGATTTGGTCCTTTATGACTTTACATGAAAATATGAAGCCACACCTAAAACACACTTATTGAGACAAGTGACAAAAAAGGCCATTTACTAATCAGAAGCTCCTCTTGGGTTGTATTTTTGTTTTCATCCTTTGTTTTCTGTAAATGGGTCTCCTACCATATGGTTAGTCCATTAATTAGTCCAAGCCATCCTGCCTTGCCCCAAGTCACATAGTCACACACAAAGTTTCTGTAATGACAGCTTAACTACTGAGCCTCCTGGGAAATTAAATTCGTCTGCATTTTTGTTTCAGTTCAGATAATTCCTCTTTAAAGTTCAAGTTTCTAAGCACATCGGGACTTAGCGTCCTCCCACAGGGACCAGGTCCTCAGTGCCTATGTCTTTCTTTTTAATTGTTCATTATCCAGGCCATGCAGGTGCTCCCTAATTTCCCCTGTGGCTAGGAGCCTCACCGGAGTATAAACACCCTTCTTCTCTCTAAGGCACTTCGAATTGTTAGTGTTTCTCATCAGTCCTCCAGAGGTAATTGGCCCCAGAGAGAGCCTCCAGGAAAGTTAGTGCTGAAACTTCCTCAGTTTATTGGATTACTAAATGCAGGGGTATCACAGCAAGTTTGGCTGATTGCTTTTGATTCCTTTCCTGAGACTCACCTGAGTTGAAATGGAGGCTGTTACTTCTCTGCTGTCTCATTCTTGAGACCAGATACCCTGTAAATGCCTAGATGAGGGTCATTCCTAGGTCAGTCGGAATGTCTTACAATTTTCTCGAGTGACACCTACTTATAGGCAAGCACGGTTTTACGCCATTTGCTTTATGAAGCATCAGCATCACCTTGGGGACTTGTCCAGAATGCAAATTTTCGAGCCCATCCCAAACCTACTGAATCAGAAACTCTGGGTGGGATGGGGCCCAGCAGTCAGCATACTGACAAACTCTCCAGGTGATGGATGCACGTTATAGTTTGTGTGCCACACAAAAGCAAGAAAGATGGTTGTGGGTGTTGGTTCGTTTTTCTTAAATAGCAGGACTGCCTACTTTCAGTTTATTTATGTATGTATGTATGGCTGCGTTGGGTCTTTGTTACTGCATGCGGGCTTTCTCTAGTTGCAGTGAGCAGGGGCTACTCTTGCTGCGGAACACGGGCTCTAGGCACTCGGGCTTCAGTAGTTGTGGCTCATGGGCTCTAGAGCGCAGGCTCAGTAGTTGTGGCACACGGGCTTAGTTGCTCCGCGGCATGTGGGATCTTCCCGGACCAGGGATTGAACCTGTGTCCCCTGCATTGACAGGCAGATTCTTATCCACTGCGCCACCAGGGAACCCCCATGCCTGCTTTCAGTTTTGTACTTGATCAGACTCTGGACATTCTTCGATAAAGTGAAAAAGCAAAGTGAGCTTATCTGTGTCTCAGGGGTAGAAAAGAAGAATACAGGACAGCTTATAAAATTATTAGTTTACATTCTTAGATATAGAGACCTCAGAAGTCTATTAAATTGTCTGCTTTTCAAAGAAAGCATAGTTGAACAAGGTAAGGCATATCAAAAAGTGACCGCAGATAACAGACCACTGCAGCTACATGATTTGGGTCCCAAACCTGGCTACTCCTATTGCCTGTTTTTGGTCTGGCTGCTACTATCAAAGCATATTTCTAGAAATAATGTTTCTTGGATGGGCTGCTTTCCAATCCACTGTGCATGTTTTGCTTACATGCTGTTTTGGTGGGGCACAGTTAGAGAGCTCTCATATTTACAAAGTTATTGGGTTATGATATTTGGGCTCAGCTAATACTCTCAGTTCCCACAGAGAAGTCAAGGTCAGAATGCATTTAAGCTAGGAGTGTGACATCCAAGTTAGGCTTTGAAGTTAGGCCTAGATTTGAATTTCAGCTCTTCCACTGACATTGGTTATATGTAATTTCTTTGAGCTTCCCTTTTCTCACCTGTAAAATGGGAGGAATGCTGTGAAGAATCTAATTTTGATTTAATACTGTAGGGAGAGCCCTCAGTTGGAACCAGTACAAAGTACTTCCCTGCGCAAATGGGACTGCTAATAGTCCTCTTCATCTTAGGAAGACTCTCCTTGTAAACGCTAAGGAGAGTTTCTTCCAGAAAATTTCTCCTGTTTATACATGTTCTAGTTAATCTTGAAGTGGGGCAACCCTCTTCTGAAGCTGATGGTCTCAATTTTGCTATTGTAATATTGTTCACATGTCTGCTCATTCGTTAAATATTTATTGAGCAGCTACTATGTATGTGTCAGGTACTATTCTAGGTGCTAGGGAGACAATGACAAAAAACAAAGTTCCTGCCTTCATGGTGCATATATGCTAGTGAGAAAGACAGACAATAATCAAACTAGCCAACTAACTAACTAATTAACTAACTTGCTCTATGTGTTAGGAGAGGTTGTGGGGAGAGTGACAGGGTTCTGTTTGAAATAGGGTGATCCGATCAGTTGTTCTCTTAAGCAGACTCCTGAGTTAAGTGAAGAACCAAACCATCTGGGTATCTTGGGAAGTGATTTTTGAAGCAGAGGGAATATATCACTTGAATAAGTGCTTGAGGATGCATTAGTTTATTATATTTTTCTTTCTTTTAATGTAAAGACAATAAGAAGACTTTGCATAAAATTTCATTTATAATCTATTACCTTCTTAACCTAATGCAACAAAAAATTTGCCCTACCAATATTTTTTCTACATTTATTAATATTTATGAATACAAAAGATATAGTGTATCTGAAATTCCTTTTTTTTTTACTTATTTCTCCATGTTGTTTTATAATTTTATAATAATAATTTAAATAATATCGGTTATTCCATTAAGGCTTTCTTTATGTAAACAAATTATAATGGATTATATGCCTGAAGATGTTCATTGAAGCATTATAGTTCCAAATACTGAAAACAACTACAATAAACGTGCTTGTAGTAGTATAGTTAGATTACTTCTGGTGTCTTAGTAGTGTTGTAATGACTATCTATTTTTTTAAAATTAATTAATTAATTAATTAATTAATTTGTGGCTGCGTTGGGTCTTTGTTGCTGCACGCGGGCTTTCTCTACTTGTGGCGAGCAGGGGCTACTCTTCGTTGTGGTGCGCTTGGCTTCTCGTTGCGGTGGCTTCTCTTGTTGCAGAGCATGGGCTTTAGGCACACGGGCTTCAGTAGATGTGGCACACGGCTCAGTAGTTGTGGCTCACGGGCTCTAGAGTGCAGGCTCAGTAGTTGTGGCACACAGGCTTAGTTGCTCTGCAGCATGTGGGATCTTCCTGGACCAGGGCTCGAACCCATGTCCCCTGCATTGGCAGGCGGATTCTTAACTACTGCACCACTAGGGAAGTCCTGTAATGACTATCTTTAAACGTAGAATTTTCTTCTCTTGAATTATTTGTATGGATTAATTTCCAGGATTGAGATATTTATATATTTAAAAGAAATCTTTTTTTTTCTTAATCTTTATTGGAGTATAATTGCTTTACAATACTGTTAGTGTCTGTTGCACAACAAAGCGAATCAGCCATATGCATACGCATGTCCCCATATCCCCTCCTTCTTGAGCCTCCCTCCCATCCTCCCTATCCCACCCCTCTAGGTCATCGCAAAGCACTGAACCGATCTCCCTGTCCTATGCTGCTGCTTCCCAGCAACCAACTATTTTACATTTGGTAGTGTATATATGTCGATGCTACTCTCACATCACCCCAGCTTCACCCTCCCACCCCATGTCCTCAAGTCCATTATCTATGTCTACCTCTTTATTTCTGCCCTGCAACTAGGTTCATCAGTACCATTTTTTTTTTAGATTCCATATATATGTGTTAGCATACGGTATTTGTTTTTCTCTTTCTGACTTACTTCACTCTGTATGACAGACTCTAGGTCCATCCACCTCACTACAAATAACTCAATTTCGTTTCTTTTTATGGCTGAGTAATATTCCATTGTATATATGTGCCATGTCTTCTTTATCTATTCATCTGTTGATGGGCATTTAGGTCAGTTCCATGAACTGGCTATTGTAAATAGCTGCAATGAACATTGTGGTACATGTGTCTTTTTGAATTATGATCTTCTCAGGGTATATGCCCAGTAGTGGGATTGCTGGGTCATATGGTATTTCTATTTTTAGTTTTTTAAGGAACCTCCATACTGTTTTCCATAGTGGTTGTATCAATTTACATTCCCACCAACAGTGCAAGAGGGTTCCTTTTTTACCACACCCTTTCCAGCATTTACTGTTTCTAGATTTTTTGATAATGGCCATTCTGAATGGTGTGAGGTGATATCTCATTGTAGTTTTGATTTACATTTCTCTAATAATTAGTGATGTTGAGCATCTTTTCATGTGCCTCTTATCCATATGTATGTCTTCCTTGGTGAAATGTCTATTTAGGTCTTCCACCCATTTTTTAACTGGATTGTTTGTTTTTTTGATATTGAGCTTCATGTGGTGTTTGTATATTTTAGAGATTAATCCTTTGTCTGTTGTTTCATTTGCAAATATTTTCTCCCATTCTGAGGGTTGTCCTTTTGTCTTGTTTATGGTTTCCTTTGCTGTGCAAAAGCTTTTAAGTTTAATTAAGTCCCATTTGTTTATTTTTGTTTTTATTTCCGTTACTCTAGGAGGTGTGTCATAAAAGATCTTGCTGTGGTTTATGTCAAAGAGTGTTCTTCCTATGTTTTCCTCTAAGAGTTTTATAGTGTCTGGTCTTACATTTAAGTCTTCAATCCATTAGGAGTTTACTTTGTGTATGGTGCTAGGTAGTGTTCTAATATCATTCTTTTACATGTAGCTGTCCAGTTTTCCCAGCACCACTTATTGAAGAGTCTGTCTTTTCTCCATTGCATGTTCTTGCCTCCTTTGTCATAAATTAGGTGCCCATACGTGCGTGGGTTTATCACTGGGCATTCTATCCTGTACCATTGATCTGTATTTCTGTTTTTGTGCCAGTACCATTCTGTCTTGATTACTGTAGCTTTGTGGTATAGTCTGAAGTCAGGGAGGCTGATTCCTCCAACTCCGTTTTTCTTTCTCAAGATTGCTTTGGCTATTTGGGGTCTTTTGTGTTTCCATATGAACTGTAAAATTTTTTGTTCTAATTCTGTGAAGAATGCCATTGGTAGTTTGATAGGGATTGCATTGAATCTGTAGATTGCTTTGGGTAGTATAGCCATTTTCACAATATTAATTCTTCCAATCCAAGAACATGGTGTATTTCTCCATCTATTTATGTCATCTTTGATTTCTTTCATCAGTGTTTTATAGTTTTCTGAGTACGAGTCTTCTGCCTCCTTAGACAGGTTTATTCCTAGGTATTTTATTCTTTTTGTCGCAGTGGTAAATGGGAGTGTTTCCTTAATTTCTCTTTCTGATTTTTTGTTGCCGGTGTATAGGAATGCCAGAGATTTCTGTGCATTAATTTTGTATCCTGCAGCCTTACCAAATTCATTGATTAGTTCTAGTAGTTTTCTGCTGGCATCTTTAGGATTTTCTATGTATTGTATTATGTCATCGGCAAGCAGTGACAGTTTTACTTCTTCTTTTCCAATTTGTATTCCTCTTATTGCTTTTTCTTCTCTGATTGCCGTGGCTAGGACTTCCAAAACTATGTTGAATAAGAGTGGCTAGAATGGACATCCTTGTCTTGTTCCTGATCTTAGTGGAAATGCTTTCAGTTCTTCACCATTGAGAATGATGTTTGCTATGGGTTTCTTGTATATGGCCTTTATTATGTTGAAGTAGTTTCCCTCTATGCCCACTTTCTGGAGAGTTTTTATCATAAATGGGTGTTGAATTTTGTCAAAAGCTTTTTCTGCATCTGTTGAGATGATCATATGGTTTTTATTCTTCAGTTTGTTAATATTGTGTATCACATTGATTGATTTGCATATATTGAAGAATCTTTGCATCCCTGGGATAAATCCCACTTGATCGTGGTGTATGATCCTTTTAATGTATTGTTGGATTCTGTTTGCTAGTATTTTGTTGAGGATTTTTGCATCATATTCATCAGTGATATTGGTCTGTAATTTTCTTTTTTTGTAGTATCTTTGTCTGGTTTTGGTATCAGGGTGATGGTGGCCTCATAGAATGAGTTTGGGAGTGTTCCTCCCTCTGCAATTTTTTGAAAGAGTTTGAGAAGGATGGGTGTTAGCTCTTCTCTAAATGTTTGATAGAATTCACCTGTGAAGCCATCTGGTCCTGGACTTTTGTTTGTTGGAAGATTTTTAATCACAGTTTCAATTTCATTACTTGTGATTAGTGTGTTCATATTTTCTATTTCTTCCTGGTTTAGTCTTGGAAGATTATACCTTTCTAAGAATTTGTCCATTTCTTCCAGGTTGTACATTTTATTGTCATGGAGTTGCTTTTAGTAGTCTCTTAGGATGCTTTGTATGTCTGCGGTGTCTGTTGTAACTTCTCCTTTTTCATTTCTAATTTTATTGATTTGAGTCCTCTCCCTCTTTTTCTTATTGAGTCTGGCTAATGGTTTATCACTTTTGTTTCTCTTCTCAAAGAACCAGCTTTTAGTTTCATTGATCTTTGCTATTGTTTTCTTTGTTTCTATTTCATTTATTTCTGCTCGGATCTTTATGATTTCTTTCCTTCTGCTAACTTTGGGTTTTGTTTGTTCTTCTTTCTCTAGTTCCTTTAGGTGTAACATTAGATTGTTCATTTGACATTTTTCTTGTTTCTTGAGGTAGGATTGTATACCTATAAACTTCCCTCTTGGAACTGCTTTTGCTGCATCCCATAGGTTTTGGATCATCATGTTTTCATTGTCATTTGTCTCTAGGTATTTTTTGGTTTCCTCTTTGATTTCTTCAGTGATCTCTTGGTTATTTAGTAACGTATTGTTTAGCCTCCATGTGTTTGTGTTTTTTACGTTTTTTTCCCTATAATTGATTTCTAATCTCATAGCGTTGTGGTCAGAAAAGATGCTTGATATGATTTCATTTTTCTTAAATTTACTGAGACTTGATTTGTGACCCAAGACATGATCTATCCTGGAGAATGTTCTGTGCGCACTTGAGAAGAAGGTGTAACCTGCTGTTTTTGGATGGAATGTCCTATAAATATCAATTAAATCTATCTGGTCTATTGTGTCATTTAAAGCTTTTGTTTCCTTATTTTTCTGTCTGGATGGTCTGTCCATTGGTGTAAGTGAGGTGTTAAAGTCCCCCACTATTATTGTGTTAACTGTTGATTTCCTCTTTTATAGCTGTTAGCAGTTGCCTTATGTATTGGGTTGCTCCTATGTTGGGTGCATATATATTTATAATTGATATATCTTCTACTTGGATTGATCCCTTGATCAATATGTAGTGTCCTTGTCTCTTGTAACATTCTTTATTTTAAAGTCTATTTTATCTGATATGAGTATAGCTACTCCAGCTTTCTTTTGATTTCCATTTGTATGGAATATCTTTTTCCATCCCTTCACTTTCAGTCTGTATGTGTCCCTAGGTCTGAAGTGGGTCTCTTGTAGACAGCATATATGTGGGTCTTGTTTTTGTATCCATTCAACGAGCCTGTGTCTTTTGGTTGGAGCATTTAATCCATTCACGTTTAAGGTAATTATCGATATGTATGTTCCTATTACCATTTTCTTAATTGTTTTGGGTTTGTTTTTGTAGGTCCTTTTCTTCTCTTGTGTTTCCCACTTAGAGAAGTTCCCTTAGCATTTGTAGTAGAGCTGGTTTGGTGGTGCTAAATTCTCTTAGCTTTTGCTTCTCTGTAAAGCTTTTGATTTCTCCATCGAATCTGAATGAGATCCTTGCCGGGTAGAGTAATCTTGGTTGTAGCTTCTTCCCTTTCATCACTTTAAGTATATCATGCCACTCCCTTCTGGCTTGTAGAGTTTCTGCTGAGAAGTCAGCTGTTAACCTTATGGGAGTTCCCTTGTATATTATTTGTCATTTTTCCCTTGCTGCTTTCAATAATTTTTCTTTGTCTTTAATTTTTGCCGATTTGATTACTATGTGTCTCGGCATGTTTCTCCTTGGGTTTATCCTGTATGGGAGTCTCTGCTCTTCCTGGACTTGGGTGGCTATTTCCTTTCCCATGTTAGGGAGGTTTTCAACTCTAATCTCTTCAAATATTTTCTCAGGTCCTTTCTCTCTCTCTTCTCCTTCTGGGACCCCTATAATGCGAATGTTGTTGCGTTTAATGTTGTCCCAGAGGTCTCTTAGGCTGTCTTCATTTCTTTTCATTCTTTTTTTCTTTATTCTGTTCTGCAGCAGTGAATTCCACCATTCTGTTTTCCAGGTCACTTATCCGTTCTTCTGCCTCAGTTATTCTGCTATTGATTCCTTCTAGTGTAGTTTTCATTTCAGTTATTGTATTGTTCATCTCTGTTTGTTTGTTCTTTAATTCTTCTAGGTCTTTGTTAAACATTTCTTGCATCTTCTTGATCTTTGCCTCCATTCTTTTTCCGAGGTCCTGGATCATCTTCACTATCATTTTCTGAATTCTTTTTCTGGAAGATTGCCTATCTCTATTTCATTTAGTTGTTTTTCTGGGGTTTTATCTTGTTCCTTCATCTGGTACATAGCCCTCTGCCTTTTCATCTTGTCTGTTTTTCTGTGAATGTGGTTTTTGTTCCACAGGCTCTAGGATTGTAGTTCTTCTTGCTTCTGCTGTCCGCCCTCTGGTGGATGAGGCTATCTCTATACTGATATTTCTAATATAAGATTACAGGTTTTTTCCTTTACTGAAATTGTTTTATATTATGCTTGTATCTTTTTTTCACACTGAAAGCCTTACCTACCAAGGGTATTACCAAATTACTATAACTGATTATTTGCTTTCTTATAAATCTACCCATATTATTTTAAAGAAATCAATATAAATGTTGCAAAAACAAGATTATTGAAAAAAGTTTAAAATTTCTTTGTAGCTCTTTTTGTCTTTAGGATAGATCCAGTATGACTATACAGTCAAAATACTGTGTTTTAAAGCCACATGAATGAATCATTGCCTTTCTTTAGTCATATCATCAATTTGATATACAGTTAAGTTAATTTGCTTAAACTTGATTTAATTTTTAGGGATTGATTTTTTTTCTATTTTATTTTATATTTTTTAAAATTTTATAAAACAATACTTTAAATCATGCATCCAGTTAGGAACTCTTGTATTAGCTATATTTTTCTGAGATATAATTAGCAGATATTTTCCTCAGTTTGTCCTTTGTCTTTTGTCTTTGCTTATGATATTTTTCGTCATGCGTAAGTCATTCATATGTATTTTTAATGTAGCTAAATTTATTAGTCTCTAACTTGCTTTTGAAATGTGAGATGTTTTTATTACAATTTTCTCATTCCCTGATTAAAGAGGAACCTATCCATACTTAATTTAAGTATTTGTAGGGTTTTTATTATTATATTTAGATCTTGCATCAATTTGGAAATTATTACTTAATAGTACTTTCTTTTTAAATATTAGGCACTAGGGATATAATGTGACCAGAGCAACAATATCTAGTTCCTTTTAGAGCAAATGTTCCATTGATGGACGACAGACCACAAAATTTCAGATAATAGAAGATGTTATAAAGACAATAAAAAAGATGAAGTGTAGATACAGGCTAAAGAGATGCCTCTCTGATAAGATGATATTTGAGCTGAGTTCTGAAACGCAAGGTGAAGCTAGCCATATCAAGGCCTGTGGCAGAACTGTACAGGCTGAGGGAGTACTCCGTACAAAGGCATTGAGGAGGAATAGACCTTAATGCTTATTAAATGCTTACTATGAAACAGACACAATACGGAAACACTTTACCTGCATTATCTCATATATTTCTTCTAACAGCCCTTTGGGGTAGGTATCTATTAGCACCATTTTGAATATGAAGACACTGAGTTTGGGAGCGTTTAAATCATTGGCCTCTTCTCAGTCTCTACCTTGGTTTAAGGTCTCACAGTGCAGTAGTGAACCCTTGATTTTTCTCTCTCCAGGCTTTCATGAGAAGGACAAGAAGCCGTATTGCCGGAAGGATTTCTTAGCCATGTTCTCACCCAAGTGTGGCGGCTGCAACCGCCCAGTGTTGGAAAACTACCTTTCAGCCATGGACACTGTCTGGCACCCAGAGTGCTTTGTCTGTGGGGTCTGTATACTCACTTATCTTTTGGATTTAGGGAAAGTCAGGGTTCTCCTTTCTGAGAGGCAGTTGGTAAGAGGGTTCACAGCTCGGGATGAGAATTTGACAGGGGCCTTCTTAAAAGAAACACAAAACACAGCCTCCATCGTGGGCATTTGCTTGTCTGTCTTGCAAATGGGCAATATTCTAGCGTCTATTTGTCAAGAACCCGAGTGAATTCCTGCACTGGCAGGAAACTAGCAGGGCTTTCAAGGCTGAAGTTTTGCTGATGCTTTTACTGCTTGACATCTGCCTCCCTTTTCTTTTTCTTCTCTCCACCACCCCACCCAGGACTGCTTTAGCAGTTTTTCTACTGGCTCCTTCTTTGAACTGGATGGACGTCCCTTCTGTGAACTCCACTACCATCACCGCCGAGGAACCCTTTGCCACGGATGTGGGCAGCCCATCACTGGTCGCTGCATCAGTGCCATGGGCTACAAGTTCCATCCTGAGCACTTTGTATGTGCTTTCTGCCTGACGCAGCTGTCGAAGGGAATCTTCAGAGAGCAGAATGACAAGACCTACTGTCAACCCTGCTTCAATAAGCTCTTCCCACTGTAATCTCAGCTAAACCCACACCCTCTTCTGATTTGCTATAAAATTTAAACCAAGAGAGGAGAGAGTACATTTGTAGTTACTGACCTTCTGCTCCATAGGCTTACAGAGAAAGCAAAGGTGATGAAAAAATAAGGGAACGTCTAGATGTTACATGACTAGGCTTGTGGTATTAAGTTTTGATTTCAAGTCTTACTTTTTTTTTTTATCAGGTACTTGAATTTAGATCTGGGAGCTGCTGTCTAGTGCCTCTGCAGATGTATTTTCCACATGCACACATTCATTCCACACTGGTTTACTCACATTTCTCCATTTTCACCCCTATGATGACTCTACTCAGATATTCTCTTTTCTGGCCCTCATAACTGGGTCTTTTAAGCTACCCGCATTTCCATGTGACTCACTTTCTCACAATCACTGCTGCAGACTTTATTTTGCTGTTAGGAATCATGATATCACTCTTAAGCTCCTTGCATTTCCCTTCAGTGTATTTCTTTTTCAAGAGAAAGTAGATTTTTAACTGGACAACTTTGAATACTGACATCATTGATAAATAAAGTAGCTTGTGGTTTTAATGGCTCAATGTCATATTACTTTGGTAAATAAACTTTCTGCTTCCCATGTTATATACTAGGCACAATGTGCAATTAAATTTGTATCATACCTCTTGTTTACTTCCATACAATGGACACTTCATTTAAATCAAAAGAAATTAAAAGGGGGGACTCCTAGTCACTAACTTGTCTCTTAATTTGGGCTCATAACATTCACTTTATTTTATTTTTTGCACTTCGGTGATTGATTAAAAGATGGCAAAGCTTCTTAAAAGTTTTTCATCACTTTGTTTACCTATGGAAAAAGTGATTTCCACTAGGCAATTCCAAATTCATATTTGCATATGTATGCATATCTCCAAACTCATAAATTTGTATATATTTGTCCAATTTTCTTGTATATCAATTATATCTCAATAAAGCTGTTTAAAAAAATGAAACATGCATCTTCCTTAATTCATAGTTGTCTCATAAAGACAAACAAGATGGCTGTTCTTAGAGCATCTCTGAAGAAAGATGCTATAAAACCTCATTTCACCATTTTCCAGTTTGGATTAGGAAATCCCACGCCCACCTAAAAAAAAAATCTCCACTTAATTATTTTTTCCTCTGAAAAATATTATAAGTAAAATTGTACAAAAGCTTGCCAGGCTATTAAGGAATCTGACTTTCTCATGTCCTATCTCAAGTCAGCTTCAGAAGGAGCCATGCTTCTTCAAAAGAAATCTCGATAAGGTCTATACCATACCTCTCTTACCATGATCTTAAAAATAACTGTTTGATTGTTTGTTATTAAAAAATTTTCAGGGACTTCCCTGGTGGCGCAGTGGTTAAGAATCCACCTGCCAATGCAGGGGACACGGGTTCGAGCCCTGGTCCAGGAAGATCCCACATGCTGCGAAGCAACTAAGCCCGTGCGCCACAACTACTGAGCCTGCTCTCTAGAGCCTGCGAGCCACAACTACTGAGCCCACGAGCCACAACCACTGAAGCCCACACGCCTAGAGCCTTGCTGTGCAGCAAGAGAAGCCACTGCAGTGAGAAGCCTGCACACCGTAACGAAGAGTAGCCACCGCTAGCGGCAACTAGAGAAAGCCCATGCAGCAACAAAGACACAACGCAGCCAAAAATAAATAAATAGATAAATGTATTTAAAAAATTTTTTTTAAATTACTGAGGAAAACTCCTTCACTGGAGGTATTTTTAAAAATAGGGCTGAATTTGGTGTCTTTAGATTATTAATGTGGGCACAGAATTTCTTGGAGAACTGAAATGGATTAAATGATTCTTGCTAAGCTTTATCATTTTGGTCTCCTTTATTGGAACGGATGATGAGGGGCTTTTGAAAATTAAAAGGAAGTAGTAACAGTTAATTCTATAAAATAGGAACTCCAAATGCATCCAAACTATGTGGGAGGCCACCCAGGTAGGGAGCCAGCTGGGTTTTTGTCCTGTTTGGCTGGCTGAGAGTACCAGACTAAGCAAAATATATGTTCGATTTCTAAACATCGTCTTTACTGCATATGACTCTGTGATGTCATTTGCAGATGTTTATATGGTAGCTTTGGGAATTTGACAAAGGAAACTTGGGTTTTAACCCTTAAGAGAGAACATTCAGGTGCTGACTTTTTTTTTTTAAGGATTAGCTGTTTTGAGATTTCAGTAGACTCTATGTATTTAAAAGTTTCGAAGAAAAACCAGAGTTTACTAGGGTGAAATTAGGAAGTGAAAACTTTTTCTTTTCATAATGAAAGTAAGTGGTTATATATTTGTTCAAAAGGAGATGCTGCCTTCAGGACCCAGGTTTTAGCAACAAGGAAACCACTCAAAATTTTGACGTTTGCCTGTTTAAAAAAATACTATTCTCACACTGATATATACCTGTTTACTCTTGGTTCTGAGTAAGTTATAGCTTTTAAAATATAAACACAGGGAACTCTACCTAATGCACTGTGGTAACCTAAATGGGAGGGAAGTCCAAAAGGGAGGGGATACCTGTATGTGAATGGCTGATTCATTTTGTTGTGCATGGGAGGCTAACACAACATTGTAAAGCAACCACACTCCAATAAAAATTAATTTAAAGAAATAAAAATGTAAAACCTACCCTCAAAAGACAGGTTTTTTCCACCTGTGAGGCTATATATTTTTATAAAAGAATGTGCCATAGATTGGGAACTCTATTCTCAAGGAGGAAATCCTCAGTTTGGCCAATGATTCTTTGGAATAAGTATAGAGTCCTCCAAGGTGATACTTCAATAAAGATGGCAATCATTTTTCTATACAAGTTCTAGCACGTAAACTTGTAGGATGGCTGCTGGCTACAGGCTCCCTGTATGTGACCAGCAGAGGGAGAGAGAGTACTTTTCTCTATCTTTGCAAGCAAAAGTCCCGAGATCATCCTAACTGTACTAGGTTAGGTCACATACCCGCCAGTGATTTTTGCTGGGGAATTGTACTACGCAGCTTGCCTTAAACCAAACTAGATCATTTCCAGAGTTAGGGGCAGGATTAAGTTTCTAAAAACACAAGGGCTCTGTGGAGGAGATGTGAATATTGAAAAATCTGGGTACTGGTAAAAAGAGGGCAATGAATCTTGAATTTATATGCCTATATGTTCAAAAACAAAAATATTAAAGAGCTTCTGAGTTTCAAGATAATATGGAAGGTAAGCTAGATCTTTCCAGTGCCCTGAGGGAACATGCCTGAGAACTTTACAGGATGTAAAAGCAGAGGAGAGCCAGGAACATGATGTTAAAAGCAACATATGGCAGAGATACTGATCTTCCCTAGGCCCTGGGGGGTGGGGCGGGGCACGGCATTAAGAAACATCAAAAAGCAGCTTCAGTGTGAGAATCTGAGAAGGGAGATCTTCTAGCTGAAATAAAGGTGAGAAGGAGTGACAACTCTCTCTAGGGGCAAGTGTCTCAGGTGTGAGCAGGTCCTTAATAAGGACAGAGGTGGCAGCCACTAAAATATGAGACTAAAAAGGTGACTACTTGCCCTCAAAATATTGTGGAGGTTGTGTTATTAGATAAAACTCTCCATCAGGGCAGCAAGTAAGTGCTGAGAACCCAGAGGTAAAAGGGGAAATGGAAATCTACTGGGATCCCCTGGAGGAGGAAGAAAGAATTCTCAGATCAGTGCTGGTGCTTGAGTTGTGCTTGTTACAAATGTATAATTATGCCCAGAGGCAGCAATGTCTCAAATCTATTCTCAAATCTATTCGGTAAAATGCTGTTAATGTAGGAGGTTCCTCCTCCCCAGTTATGGTAAATGCATAGTGTTTAAATTAACTTCCTGTGAAAAGACATCTCCTAACTGCATAGGTTGACAGGCCATGGATTCTGATAATTGCATAGACATTCTGCCATCCTGGTCAGAGCAATCCATCTTGCCTCCCTATTTTAGGTATCACCAAATCTCAACAAATATTGCATTCTAGGAATAACATTTCTGCCTGGGAAAACTATCCCAATTCCAGTGAGAGATATCTCAGATCACGGGTGTAAATGATACAACTCCTATAGCTGAGAATGAACAAATCAAGAAATCAAACAGGACTTTACTTCCTGTAAACTTCAACTCAGAGTTGGTGAGACAATTTGATTTTGGATTTTTTTGCCTTTGGACTTTGATATGCTATGTTGCATTATATGACGGGACTAACTGGGGATATGAAATAGAATCGAAGTACATTTCTCAGCATCATTTTTTTCAGTCTAGTTTCTCCACAAGGAGCTGCATGGCTCCCATTTTTCAGTCCATGTGCTTAGGTGGGGCTGAATTTACCCTCAGCCCCAAGTCTCAGGCCTGACCAGTAAGTGGTCTTTGTTCTTCTGGATCAAGGTGATTGGATCAGGGGTAGACATGTGACCCTAGCAAAGCCAATCAGATTGCTCCCCAGGACCTTCCCTGGACTTATTGGGAAAGAGGCCCTCTGATTTGTTTAGGATTCTGGCTCCGAGGATATTAAAAGCCCTTTGCTGCTGAGAAGTAGTATCTTTAGCATCACTTGGGGAGCCTGAGAACGAAGCCTACACAGAGGAAAGTAGAGATAAATAATGGAGAGGCAATGTCTTCTTTTTTTAGAGCCACTCAGTCTTAGCGTATCGGCATCTTAGCTTCAGACTGGGAAGCTGTAACTTTTCTTTTTTTGCTTCAGCTGATTTGAGTTGGAATTGTGTCACCAATTAATTGAGTAAGCAGAACAGATATATTCTTTCTTTTGTAAACTTAAAGTATTGTGAAAAAATGAATAAAGGAACAAGTAAACTCTATAGTGGTACAGAAGGTACACTGCATGTCACCATGAAAAACAAATAGACCAAAAAACTATCTGCTCACTGCCCAGTACTTTTTACATTAGAGCACAGTGAAATGCTGTATTTTAAGTCTGAGGCATCCTGTGCATAGCTCATATATTTAGAGAACAAACTTCTTGTTCCTGTCCAATTTGCTAGTAAAGTTGAGTAATGTGTATCAACATCACTAAGGGGGCAAAAAAGAGGGAAGGGTGCTGCCATCCTCTGAGACGCAAAAATGTGTTGAAAATCATGTTATATATGCTGCTTTGTCTAGTGCCCCTGCATAGAAAATGATTAAACCTTTAATGTTACTGTAGTGCTGTGTATTTGTAGTGAAAAGTAGTTTAAAAAACTTGATGCCTTACTTGCAAACAAAAAAGGAAAAAAAATGGAAAATTATAAGAGAATTATATTTACCTTTATCCCGAAAGTTGGTACTTGAAGAAAATTGGGTTTATAAGAGCTTGAGGAAGAGAAAGAAGACATTTATAGTGATGCTGAGAGGAGATTGTAGGGATACTTTTTAGTGCTCTGGAGGTTGAGGGTGATGGTTTTCATTATGTCCAGTGACACTGGGAAAATATGACTTTCCCTGTCCGGTGCCCTTGCATTTTCAGATGTGAGTTAAGAAATATCGGAGGCTCAAAAATAAGGTGGGGGAGCTTAGAGGGAGAGAGATTTTCCTAAAATAATCTGAAAATTTTGAAAGAGAGGGAAAGAAGGAGGGGAGAAAGTTATGGGATATACAAGAGAGCTTGTGAGTTGGACAAGGTGAAATTTCCAGAGCTTCCAGAAGAGAAGGAAACATGGGGAAACAAGAAGGGTGACATACAACACACTCTGTGAGGAAGAGTGGTTGTAATGGGGATCCTGTCACTCAGTTAATTCCGTTATGCAAATTGCCTGGGGACACTACCTCTCATCCTGGGGTGTCTTTTAGTTTGGGTTTTCCTAGAAGTGGACCCTGAGACTAGAATTTGTGTGCAGTAGTCTATTTAGGAGGGTATTGCTGGATGTACAGGTGGCGGGGGGGCGAGGGAATGAGACAGCAAAGGGCCAGTTCAGCGTTCGTTAATGAACAGGTTGCTGCTATGGGAAGTTGGAGCTCAACACTCTTCATGACCTCTGAGGTTGACTGTAGACCACATGGGATGCCAGCCAGTGCTCCCACCCCACCTCTGCCTCCCTCTGTGCAAGCTGGACATGCTTCTGACCAAGGAAAGCCTTTAGTCTGAGTCACAGCTGCTTGCAGGAGGAAGCATCAGCGTGCCCCTGGCCACGAGTACCACCAGATATGGAAACTTAGAGCATCTGTTGGGGAAAGTTATGAGGAGGTAAGCATGTAAGAAAAAAATTCACTGGAAAGGTCTTCGAGTCACTGATGATCACATTTGGAATGGGTCGTAAGCCATTTGTTTGCAGAATTTTAAAATGTTCCCAGTTCTCAAAAGCTTAATGCATTACACTAGCTTACAGCTAGTGTAGTAATGGTGGAGGGCATTTAGGGAGGAAGAGAGTGGGCAATGGGATTATTATTTCCATTTTACCTATGGAAAAATGATCAATTACATGAATGGGCCAAGATCACTCAATTTTAGTGATAGCACTAGAAGCAGGCCAATGTCTGTTTAGTATCCCTTGCCTGGGACACTTTCTCTTAGGCTTTACTTCAACAGTGTAAAATACATCTCAGAAATATGTCCCATGAGGTGAATTTTCAAGGGATGAGTGAGGGGCACTAGGGCAGGAAGGGTGATCCAGTGGTGCAACCTATGTTGTTTAGGGGTATACTGGCAAGAACTGTAGCCTTGGTATCAGACAGACCCAAGTTCACAGGCCAATTGTACCACTTACAAATTATGTAAACGTTAGTTAAGCTATTTATCTTCTCCGAACTTCAGTTTCATAATATGCTAAATGTGGGTAATAATACCTCCCACGTGGGTTTGCTGTGAGGATTAACCAAGATAATAAGTGCGAAAGAGCTTTGTAAACCTCCAAGAATCATACATAAAAGGCATTAACAAAATAGTCCAAGAGATATGTGAGGAAGTCAGTATAGCTTCCCTCTGCAGAATTTCCATGGAGACTGTGAAACCATGGCAGGCTTTTAGTTGTTTACGTATGATTTTAGAAATCTTTTTTGGGATAAGGATGAAAGCTGATGGAATTGAAAATGCTGGGAGATTAGGAGAAGAGCTTCAGTGTGAGCTGATAATCTTCCTTTGCAGCAACATATTGACAAAGTAATGCTCAAGACAGAATGATTTCCATGGCACAGGAAATCCATCCAGTTAGCTGCTTCCCGTAGATAGAAAACAGCGAACCCAGGTTAAGGAAGCAGAACCAAGGGAAAAGAGTTCAGGAACCTTCCAAGGCCATGATGTTCATTGCCTGTCAATGGCTTAACCACAATTCAAGCGAAATTCCCAGGCATCATTATTACTTGTATTAGTTTTGCCAGAGGTGCTTTACCAAAATACCACAGACTGGATGACTGAAGCAGCAGAAATTTATTTTCTTACAGTTCTAGAGGCTGGAAGTCCAAGATCCAGGTGTCGACAGGTTTGGTGTCTCCTAAGTTCTGTCTCCTTGTCTTGCTGATGGCCACCTTCTCTCTTTTGTCCTCTCGTGTCCTTTTCTCTGTGCATGTGTCTCCCTGGTGTCTCTGCCTCTTCTTATAAGAACAATAGTCCTATTGGATTAGGGTCCCACCCTTGTGGCCTCATTTAATCTAAATTACCTCTTTGAAGCCCATATCTCCAAACACAGACACATTGGGAATTAGGGCTTCAACACATAGTCTTTTTTTTTCTTTTAATTGAAGTATAGTTGATTTACAATGTTGCATTAGTTTCAGATAAACAGCAAAGCAACACATGGACTTTGTTGGGATACAATTCAGTCCATAATATTACTTAAAAGGATACAGTGGCAAAGATACAATTCCACATGCTTTCTGGTCATAAGCTTGGTGGCTTCACTCTGTTATCTAATTCCAGACTCATCAACAGGCAAATTTTGATCCTTTTTTTTTTTTGATCTTTTTTTTTTTTAATAGACACTTTATTATATACACAGGTCATAAAATCCCAGACTTACATTAGGCACAAAAATATAGACCCTGCTAACTATTTAATATTATCAAGCTTGTACAACTTTAGCATGGTTTTGAGGCCAGCAACCTCAGTGTCTATCTAAATGGGGGTCTGATCTTGCTGAGATGTAATATCACTATTTCTGTTCTCATTACCAGCAGCTTTCTTTTGTTCAATGAATATAGTTCTTTGATTCTGCTCTTTTCTACATTGAAATCTAATTTTGTATCTGTTCTGATTTTTATCTCTTCATCCATAACTTGTTTTAATTGATATAGTTCAAGTTTCATTTTCTCATTTTCTGCTTTGAAGGATGGAAATTTGCTCCTCTTCATAATAATCATATCCTTTTTCACATTAGCAACCTGAGACATCATCTGCCGAAGAATGATGTCCTGCTGCCTCTTGGTGACATATCTTTGTAGATGAGATCCATGTTGGCCTCCATGATCTTGACCAATGCAGATGCAATGGTTTCTGCTTGTCGAGTAGTAAACCCATTTCCTTCAAGTAAACACACTAAGGCATGGGTTTATGGCTCATTTGGGACTGATGTATTTGAACTTTAGTTAAAAGATGGAGACAGCTTTTTTTTTTGCAATTTTTTATTTAATTAATTTATTTGTTTATTTTATTTTTTGGCTGTGTTAGGTCTTCGTTGCTGTGCACGGGCTTTTCTCTATAGTTGCGGCGAGCGGGGGCCACTCCTCGCTGGGGTGCGCGGGCTTCTTGCAGTGGCTTCTACTGTTGCAGAGCACGGGCTCTAGGCATGTGGGCTTCAGCAGTTGCAGCTCGCGGGCTCAGTAGTTGCGGCACGTGGGCCCTAGAGGGTGGGGGCTTCAGTAGTTGTGGCTCGCGGGCTCTAGAGTGCAGGCTCAGTAGGCATGGCCCACGGCTTCATTGCTCTGCGGCATGTGGGATCTTCCCCGACCAGGGCTGGAACCCGTGTCCTTGCATTGGCAGGTGGATTCTTAACCACTGCGCCACCAGGGAAGTTGGGGACGGCTTTATGATGTGGGTCTTGACTTCAGGTGTAGGCTTCTGTCCAGCTCTACTGCTTACTAGTTCTGTTACCTTGTGCAATATCATTTGACTTTTTATCATCTCTTTGTTCATTCACTCAGTGGACATGAACATCTCTTTTGAGATATATTGTGGAAACTAAAGCTGCGTTAGAAGGGTAGCTCTAAGGATGATCAGAGTTGAGAAGTATTTTTTGGATGTTTGTGTGCTGAGAGGACGAAGGTCACAGAGATGGAGATATTGGAGTCTTAAGATGAAGAAGCTAATCAAACTAGATACAACAGGGGACAGATGAGATGGAGGCTGAGATGAGGTGTTATCCTAAGGAATCAGGCTGGTCCATCTTCTATGAGTTTACATATGCAAATGTGCTGTGATACAGCCGATGGCTGTTGGTTTCCTCTTTAAAGGCGAGGGGGAGATATATTTCAAAGCACCAGTTTAAACTGCTTCTTTTTTATTTTTCACTAACAAAGAAGCCCTCAGGGTTTGCAAATCTACAAATAGATAATTTTCCATTTTTATTCTTATAGATAATTTTCCATTTTTATTCTTTGCATTTTTATTCTTAATGAGAAGCATACAGTGCTTTTTAACATTACCATGTCTGGTGATCTGAATGTTAGTTTGGTGAGTTAAGGACAAATAAATTTGCCCTAAGTGAGCTCCTCAAATGACATCCCTGTCCCTAGTCCAATTTCTTAAATAGAAAATCAGGTAGGATTTGCATAATTCGGCAGGCAATTACTGTTTACAGGACTGTTCTAGGTTCCAGGGGAAAACCTAAGATAGTAAGACTTAGTCTCTGTCTTCAAGGAGCTTACAGTCTAGGAAGAGTCACACATTCAGCCCTAATATGAGCTTGTCCATGCAGGAGGGTTTCTTCCTTGGCAGCAGAGGTCAAGGCAGTGAAAGACGAAGGACCTGGAGGTGGGAAACGTGGAAGTATTCGGTTCTGGGAAAGGAGACAAAAGGAGGCAATTTGGAAAAGTGATATAAATAGAAGGAGGCACACATGTTTATCAGAACCTCAGAGAAAAACTTCATGGTAGAGATGGCTTTCATTTGAATCTTCACGTGGAAGCAGGAAAAGAAAACTGGGGCATTCCAACCTGGGGCAGGGGTGTGAGGCAGGGCGGAGAAGCATGAAGTAAGGCAAAGGGGAAAATGTGCCTGATATGGTAGGTGGAGAAAGGAACTCCTTTGAGGATCTAAGGCGTGCTTTTCCAGGTGTGCGTGGATAAAGTAGGATACTTGGTAGTAATAAAGAGAATGAACATAATCACACTACTCTATATAAAATAGATAATCAGCAAGGACCTACTGTAGAGCACAGGGAACTCTCCTCAATATTCTGTAATAACCTATATGGGAGAAGAACCTGAAAAATAATGAATATATGTATATGTATAACTGAATCACTTTGCTGTACACTGGAAACTAATATATTGTAAATCAGCTCTACTCCAATATAAAATAAAAATTAAACTGAAAAAAGGAAGAGAAATAAAACTGCAAAAGTTGGTTGGAGCTAGTTTGCTTTGAATGTCAGGCTGGAGAGGCTGCACATTCATCTGTAGGCAACAGGAAGGTCATCGAAGTTTTGAACATGGTGGATTGAAGGGAGAATGCAAGGCAGAGGGAGGTGTGACCACGCATGAGGTGAGGTTCCAAGCTTCTCACGCACGCTCCATTGTCCCATCAGATTTTATCTACAAAATACATATTTGAAGATAAAATTATTAATAATTTGAAGATGACAACTGCAGAGCATTAAACCCCAAGGATGGGGCCCTTCTGAGCATGGGTCCCTGCGTGACTACACTAGATGCATGTCTGTGAAGCAGGTTCTGGAGTGGCCTGTAAGAATACTGTTTCAATAGAATGGAGGTGGAAATAGTTGAGGCTATGGTGCAGTACACTGATGATAGGATTGGAGATGATATAGATGACAACTGTAAGGGTAGAAGGAGGGATACTCGTAGAGCATAAGGGTCTATTAGGGCGGGAGAAAGCCTTTTGAGAGTTTTGGGGAAAGGATGGGTAAATTAAGCATGCTTGTGGACACATGGGGTAAGAGCAAGTAAGAGAAGGTATGAAGGATGGGACTAATTGCTACAGTAAAGATCTCACAAGAGTAAGTAGAGATTGGATCAACGGTATAGATGGAGGGGGTGGGAAAAGAAGAGGGCAAGGTCCGAGCTAGGAAGGCAGAAGGCAGCATGAATTTAGATGGAGTGGCTGAGGTGACATTAACATCAGGTGGCCCCAATCTTAGTAAAGAAGATGATGTCATCCGCGGAGAGTGCAGATACCTCAGTGGCGCTGAGGACTCAAGAGAAGCTCGGGAAATTCTGGGGAAATTGATGGATGGAAATGAGTCAGGAGTCTTAGAGCACGGGTTTCAATCATGCTGTTAATCAGTGGAGTGGCTTTAGGCTGATTACTTCATCTCTATGAACCTGTTTATTCCTCGACAAAATTAGATATTTACAAGATAACACATAGTTTATACAGTGTTCAGTATTCTAAGTACTTTACATCCGTTCACTTAATTCTCACAACAATCCCATAATGAGAAAGAGAGGAATAGAGAGGCTAATGACTTGTCCGAGCCATCCAGGCACTGGGGGGAGAGCTGGGGTTTGAACCCGTGCATCTAGCTCTAGGGACTGTACTTATCACCTCTGAGCCATGGTGTCTTGGGTACCTTAACACTTAGTGATCTCTTAAGTCTTAAAAGGTGCTGACATCCCATGTGTCCATAAAACTAACTTTTTTAGATAGACTGGTAGCTTCTTCGCTCTTCTTGTAATCCTCGCAGGAAAGGCTTGCAATGGCCGCAAGGTGGCAGCATTAACTCAGAGATACCTGGCCTTGAACTAACCCCGAAGTCAGAATTGACCCCTTTCTTCCCCTTTATTTTTCTAAAACCCCAAAGTATACTTATTTGAAGGTGAAGTCACAGCTTGATCTTGTGAGGAGCCCAACGGTGAAGGAGCCACAGAAGTCAAAGCAGAAGTATCCCCATAGGAATTAAGAGCCTTTGGGAGGGAAGAGGAAGAAGATAAGTTCAGAAGCACAAGGAAGTGATGAGTTATCCGTTTAGGAAGCAGGGGATTCTAGGTCTCTCACTCGCCAAGAGCCAGTACTATTCCATTTTACCATGTTAATAGTCTTCATTTTAAGCAGTTTAATTTTTTTAGAATATTAAACGCAGATAAAGGAGAATACTAAATTATTTTATAGAGTCAGATGTTTTGGCTAGATTGTCTCAGTTGTTAGATGTTGGACCTACAAGGTGAAGTTTTCTCTTTCTCTTTCCTTTCTCCCCCTTCCCCTTCCCTCTTCTCCTCCCTTTTCTTTCTCTTCCTTCTTGTTCTTCTTCCTCATCCCCTTCCTTCCTCCCCCTTCTCCTCCTCCTTCTTCTTGCTATTCTTCTTCCCCTTCCCCTTCTTCTCCTTCTCCTTCTCCTTCTTCTTCTTCCTCTTCTTCTTCTTCTTCTTCTTGTTTTTCTTCTTCTTCTTCTTTTTCTTCATCTTCTTCTTCTTCTCCCTCTTTTTAATCTCTCTCCCTTTTTCTCTCCCTCTTTCTCTCTCCATCCTCCCTTTGGTTGTTGTAGTGATCAAATAAAATAACAATGAGGAAAGTCTAGTCTTCAGGTTGGATGTGTGGGTCAGAAGATTAGATCCTACAAAATTTGAAGAGTGGTGCAAACACATCCTTGGCCTCTTAATACCTAGCTTGCCACTTACTTGGCGACTTCTTATTTTATCAAAAAAATTTAAATTTATTCTAACAGAAATTTTTTTATAAAAGGAAAAGAAAAAATGTAAATAAGCTTCACTTTTGTAGCTGACTCTATTGGAACATGCATTTGTGAGTCCTGTGGGAAGCAGGACCCTTTTCTGGATTCTGAGAGCAGCCCTGTTCTTCTACACTGATTTCCAAAAGGAGCAGTAGAGCACAGTGTAAACCTATGTAGACTTTAAGTCAGACAGACTTGAGCATCTCCTTACTTCCTGGAGTGACAAGCTGCTCCAAGTTCGTGTGTTGTATCCCTTGCTCTAGTCTTGGAATCAGTCAGTTCTCCAAGGAGTGCTGGTTCCTTTTATTGGAGATTATTATTAGAAACCAAGATTAGGGTGTTAGGTATATACTGAAGTTTTCACAACTGTAAAACTGGAAAGATAATATCAATACATTTCTCATAGAGTTGGGTGAACAGTAAGTGAAAAAACACACTCATATAGTACTTAGCAAGGGCCTGAAACATAGGAAGCATCCAATATGTGATCATTCAGTAGGGGCTGGTATAGAAGACTGCTTCCTGTAAGCTCCATGCTAAAGCTCATCTAAAATCAAGTTGATTGGAAAAAAATTTCATGAAACTGTTTTGATCCATAAAAGTCCTTGTAATTTGAGGTTCCTTAGAGCTGGATTTAGGCAAATGGAAATTTTGATGACGTCTATCATCTATATTTAAAATTAGAAATTTTAATTCTAATTTTAAATAAAGATGAAATTAAAATGAAAATTTCTCCCCGTTTAGTCTTAGAGAAAATGCCAAATCCCAAATTCTCACAGGACGTCTTCTATAGGCTGAGTGGGGATGGTTGGACCCTGCAGCTCCTTTGAAGGCATTTTTTTTTTAAATTAATTAATTAATTTATTTATTTGGCTGTGTTGGGTCTTCGTTTCTGTGCGAGGGCTTCCTCTAGTTGCGGCAAGCGGGGGCCACTCTTCATTGTGGTGCGCGGGCCTCTCACTATCACGGCCTCTCTTGTTGCGGAGCACGGGCTCCAGACGCGCAGGCTCAGTAGTTGTGGCTCACGGGCCCAGTCGCTCCGCGGCATGTGGGATCCTCCCAGACCAGGGCTCGAACCCGTGTCCCCTGCATTGGCAGGCAGATTCTCAACCACTGCGCCACCAGGGAAGCCCCTGAAGGCATTTTTGATGGAACTTGATCACCAATCATTTTAGCCCTTGCTTGAAGGCCTGGAGCTCCCCCTGGGCCTTTAAGCCTTTCCACATCACGATAATGTTTCATTCCCTCAGGAAAGTGGTGTTTTGATTACTCGTTTACACGTTACTGAGCTCTGGATTGGGGTTGAGTCCCTCCAGAGGCTCCCACATCTACATAGATGCCAGCTTCTGGCCGATCCCAGGCCTCTCACACAGTTTGGTACCACTCACGCTCTGAAACAAGCAGCAAACGCAGCTGAACTGCTTTTACACTTACTTCGTAACTTCAGGAAATCTTTTACGCTTTGAAATCTGAGGTCTTCTGAGACTGAACAGCTTTTCTTTTCTTTTGCAGGCTTCCAAAACCCCCGTAGTTGAAGGCAGTTCTGAATTAAGGTCTCAGAATTCCCAAGGAACTAGGTATGTTTTCCCTGACTTTTTTTTTTTTCAACATTCTTCGTACTGTGGGTAACAATAATGGGTTTTTTTAGGAGAAAGGGGCTCAGAAGTAGGTATAAAAAAAAGGACTCAATTCCATTTTCCCCACTTTCCTCTGCCACATGAAAAACTGAGACAATGAACCTCTCCTAGGTAATTTTTGGGTCATCTTTTCTTAAACAGAAACTGACATAGTCATGTCTTGGTAGAATGCTGCTGCCAGCTGGTGTTAATAAAATCTGGGACTCAAGTTCATATGATTGACCGATGGTTTTTTAAAATATTTTTTTGTTGAAGTATAGTTGAGTTACAATGTTGTGCTAGTTTCTGGTATACAGCAAAGTGATTCAGTTATATATACATATATTATATATAATATATATATAATATATGTATATATAATATATAAATATATATGACCTTGTCATTTATCTATTTTATATATAGATAAAATATTTTATATTTTGTATCTGTTAATCCCAAACTCCTAATTTATCCCTCCCCCACCTCCTTTCCCCTTTGGTAACCATAAGTTTGTTTTCTATTGATTTACGGAGAGTTTAATGAAAAGATAAATTAGTTTGTATTGAGCACCCACCATAGACCACACAGTGGCTAGATTTTTTCATATTTTATCTTCCTTAATCCTTTACTGTCTCTTTTTTCGTGGAATTTAGTCTTATGGTTTTCCGTTGAGAATCTTCTTTTGGAAATCCCCCAGTGGGATGTGATGGCTGAGGGTGATTCTTCAAACACCTTTAGAAACAATTTTGATAACACTTTTATTTTCAGATTATCTGTCTTGGTGGTTTCTACTTTTATAATCCCTTAATCCTTGAAGTTTTAATGGTTTTCAGTTTTCAACACACTTTCTTATTTGTTATTTATTTATTTAGCCAGGCCACACGGCTTGTGGGATCTTAATTCCCTGACCAGGGATTGAACCCGGGCCCTCGGCAGTAAAAGTGCAGAGTCTTAACCACTGGACCGCCAGGGAATTCCCTCATATTTGTTATTTATTAAATAAAGCAGTTGATCACAGGCTATCTTTAAATATTTTTTTTAAATGTCTTTACTTTTTCAAGGCTCCTTCTGGTATTTATTTTAGGCCTATGCAGAAAAGCTTGGCCTTTGTAGGACTTTGGTGGAAGGGAACACAGCAGCAGTGGCAGCAATGGAATTTAGATTCAGGCCTTCAGGGATGGTGCCGGGCAAAGCAAGGCTTTCCTCTCTCTGCCCTGACTCCAAATTCTCTTTGCTGCTCTGGATCCAGACACATTTATTAATAGTGACACAATGCATGATAGAAAGGGTTGTCCATCAAGAGAACATAGAAATACTTTGAATGTTAATTGATAATAGATGAAGATGGCAGTCTGGGGCAATTCAATATAGGGAGTGCGTGATAACTGTTAGAAATCAGACCTACAGCTTAGGTACATATAACTGGGTGGTCAGTATTAACCAAGAAAATTGATTAAATAAGCATTTGAGAAGGTGTTTTGGAATAGAATTCAGAATCCACACTAAGTCAGCTGCCTTTCATTTTTGGAGTTTTTCTGCGTCGTTTACCCTACCTCGTGTTGGGGAGGAGGTTGGTTTATGAAACAGGAAGGTGAGTATCTCTTTAGTTGAAGGACCACAGTACTTGGCAAGCAGTTCTCCCTTCCTAGACTACCCCACCAATGAGCAGCAATATTTGGCTGGAGTGCTAGATCTTGAACTAACTGCTTTATCTCACCAAGTCTCAGTTTCTTCATATATATACATCTATACATGAATATGGGTCTGTAATATATATGTATGCTATAAAATATATAATATACATAACTCATGGAATTGTGATTTAGTAAACTGTGAACACAGATAGAGTTTTATAATCTCTAGGACAGTGGTTCTCCACCAGGGATGACCCTGTGGACGTTTGGGACATTTGGCAGTATCTGGAGACATTGTTGTTTGTCACAGCTCGGGAAGGGACTATGTTCCTGGCATCTAGTGGATAGAGGCCAGGGATACTGCTAAAGCTCCTGCAATGCACTGGACAGCCTTTGCCCTGCCTCACCCCCGCCTGCAACCAAAGAACTGTCCTGCCCATAATGTTTTTTTTAATTTTTATTGGAGTATAGTTGATTTACAATGTTGTGTTAGTTTCTGCTGTACAGCAAAGTGAATCAGTTATACATATACATATATCCACTCTTTTTTTAGGTTCTTTTCTCATATAGGTCATTACAGAGTATTGAATAGAGTTCCCTGTTATACAGTTGGTCCTTATTTAGTTATCTATTTTATATATAGTAGCATGTATATGTCAATCCCAATCTCCCAATTTATCCCTCCCCCTCCCTGTTTCCCCCTTGGTAACCGTAAGTTTGCTTTCTACATTTGTGACTCCAATTCTGTTTTGTAAAGAAGTTCATTTGTACCATTTTTAAAGAGTCCACGTAGAAGCGATACCATATGATATTTGTCTTTTTCTGTCTGACTTTCTTCACTCAGTATGACAAGCTCTAGGTCCATCTGTGTTGCTGCAAATGGCATTATTTCATTCTTTTTTTAATCCAGCACATAATGTTAATAGTCATGAGGTTGATAGTTCCTGCTCTGGGGCTTTGTACAGATATTGCAGTTAAGAGGCCCCAGCTTCCTAATATGTAATATCAGGAAACTGCCTGTCATAGATGATAGGATATTGTGTCTGCTAAGTTACAGAGTACGCACACATGACAAAAGTCGAAAGGAAAAAAAGAAAAATGAAGGACTGGCTAGATGTAATGAAAGTGCTGCTGGTTGGAAAGTTAATGGACACATTACTGAATGGAAATCTGTCAATAAGCAAAAGAAGGATAAAAATGTAAAATCCTAGGAACTTATCTTAAGGAAAAAGAAAGGGGCATGAGAGGACATCTACAAGGGTATTCCCTGGAGCACTGTTTATAAAGGTGGAAAATGGAAACCAGGACTGGAGTTTTATCATGGTTCCTGACCAATAGCATTTCCAAACTGGCTGAGCCAGTCTTGTGATACCAGCTGCGACACTTGTGTGTGTAATCGTCATCCGAACATGACAGGCTGGGCTGCCTCCTTTTGTGGTATGAAAAAGGATCCTTACCCAATCTGATCACTGCAGTTGCAGATTAACCAAGGCCAAGCAGAGCTGAAGCCTTTTCTCCCTTAAATACCTTCTTTTTCCCTTTCTCTCCTTCCTT
The DNA here is from genome assembly GCF_965194805.1 of Balaenoptera borealis. Classification (NCBI taxonomy): domain Eukaryota; kingdom Metazoa; phylum Chordata; class Mammalia; order Artiodactyla; family Balaenopteridae; genus Balaenoptera; species Balaenoptera borealis. Next base: position 11,856,746 of record NC_138868.1, read on the forward strand.
CACATCTTTTCTCTCTTCCTCTGTCTGAGCCTGTTGCCACCCATTCTGCCACCAGGGACAGGACAAACCTATAAGAACATCAGACTGAGGGAAAACAATAGGAGAGAGAGAGACAGATCACTAGAATTAGGACACAAGTCTTTCACCAGGCCTGCCCATCCCCAGTCTCACTGTTAATTCTGAATATTTTTTACACTACGAATCTTAGCTAATATGTTGGCAGAAAAGGTGGATCCAGCTAGACAAGAGAACAAGAAGCTGTTTGTTGTGGGGTTAGTTAGCATGAAAAATGTTTAAACACTTTGCTATTGATGTTCTAATTAATTCACCAAATATTTAGGTATGTGATCAAGGGGTCATGGTAGGCTGGGTGGTTGCTCAACTAATTGTGTGAATCACTCAAATCTCAAGTGCTTTGGGAGAGCAGAGAAGGGAGAACTTAATTGTAATCAGGATCAATAACAAAGACTTCTGATAGGAAGTGGAGAGGTATAATCTCAATTTAAATATATAAATATAAAATACAATTGAATTACTGTTGAGGGATAAACTTATAAAGACATTAAAATTGTAGTTAAGAGCTTTGGATTTGATATCAGAGAGACCAAGGTTTTAATTCCACTTTCAAGACTTACCAGTTATGTGACTTTGGGCGATATTTTCCTCTTCTTCTCTTCTTCTCCTCTTCTTCTCCTTCTTCCTCTTCTTCCTCCTCCCCCTCCCTCCTCCTACACCCCCTCCTTCTTCTTCATCTTATTATTATTACTATTATTTCATAATAATAGCTCTCCAGCCTTCACCTAAAAGCTACTAGATTTTAGGAACAGATAGTAGCCAGAAAAAAGAGACCAAGTATAAAATATACTGACAACTGGAAATAATCTAAGTAAAAAGCAAAATGCTCTATTTGCATATTTTATATCATGGAGCATTGTTGAAAAAGGTGAACATTTTGAAATAAGAGTATTATCATATATACTCCTTGGGTATGTTTTGCACAGTTTACACATTTATACAGTTTCTCCTTGTGTAAAATGAGGAAAATAATATGATCAACCCCAAAGAGTTGGTTTGAGGATTAAATAAGTTAACTTCAAGTAAAGCTCTTGGAGCGGTGCCTGGCATACAGTAAACTCTTACTGTGCTTAATACCATATAATTCTATTGGCATACAAAATATCAGGAAATCTCTGTAGAGGCTGTACTCTTAGGAGTGGAATTAAAAAACAAGGAATGAGGGATTTATACTTTTTACTTCATACTATTTTCTTTTTGAGTTTTTAAAAACTGAATAAACAAAATCTTAAAAGCTAGGCTACCAGACATATCATATTTTGTTTCATATGATGTAAACAGGTAGAATAATTCAAGCTCTGAGTGTATGGACATTGGGTTCAGAAGTATAAAGAGGTGAATTAAACTCTGACCCCTACTAATTAGGTTATTCTCGTCAATATTAAGCTCCCAAGAAAGTAGGCATAATAGTACTTATCTCACAGGATTAAATGCTGTAATGTAATAGAAGGGTCTAGCAGGTGCCTTACACAGAGGACTTTCTCAGTATATATTAGTTTTCTATTTTTACAGCAGCCCTCTATACTTTCATCTGTTTCACTGGCTCCTCTTCTTTAATTGCCAGGCTAAATTGAAGTTAACCTCAGTGGAGAATAGCACAGAAGCAACAGAGTTCATCCTCTTGCGATTAACAGATGACCCCAACCTCCAGGTTCCCCTCCTCCTGGTATTTTTGTTCATCTACCTCATCACTTTGGTTGGGAATGGTGGGGGGCAGGTGATGCTGGTCATCTACTCAGACTCCCACCTCCACACTCCAATGTACTTCTTCCTCAGCAAACTTTCCTTTGTCGATCCGGGTTACTCATCAGCCGTAGCTCCCAAGACAGTGGCTGCGCTGCACTCAGGAAACAAACTCATCTCCCACAATGGATGTGCTGCTCAGTCCTTCTTCTTTGTGGGTTTTGCCACCGTCGAGTGCTACCTCCTGGCCTCCATGGCCTGTGACCACCATGCAATGCTGTGTAGGCCCCTTCATTACGGCACCACCATGACAGCAGGTGTGTGTGCCCTCCTGACGATGGGCTCCTATGTCTGTGGCTTCCTCAATGCCTGCATCCACACAGCAGACACCTTCAGACTCTCCTTCTGTGGTTCAAACGAGATGAATCCCTTTTTCCGCGAAGTCCCTCCACTCCTGGCTCTCTCGTGCTCCAACACATGCATGAGCAAGCTGGTGGTCTTCTTTGTCGTGGGCTTCAATGTCTTTTTCACCCTCCTGGTCATCCTCATCTCTTACTTCTTCATATAGGTTGCCGTTTGACGGAGGCATTCTGCGGAAAGAAGGAGGAAAGCCTTCTCCACCTGTGCGTCCCATCTCACGGCCATCTCCATTTTCTATGGAACAATCATCTTCCTGTACTTACAGCCCAGCTCCACCCACTCCGTGGACATGGACAAAATAGCATCTGTGTTTTACGCGGTGGTGATTCCCATGCTGAACCCCTTGATCTACAGTCTTAGGAACAAAGAAGTGAAACATGCTCTCTGGAAAATACTCAACAAACTTAATTCCCAGTCTTTAAGTGTGAGTAGGAAGTAGGCAGGTAACTAAGGGATAAACCTTCCCCCCAGACCTAGACGCCACCTCAACTTTTGAGGTTTGGCAGATTTCAGTTCTTTCTTCTCCAAGAACAGTGGTTACTTCTGCTGTTAGGAAAAGTGGTAAAAAAGCAGCCCTCTGAAATGTCTCACTCAGAAAAATAACCTTATATTTAGTGAACAACACCCTGGGATGTTTAAAATCCTTCCTGCATTAGTTTCCTGACACGGTGTAAAGCCGAAGATCAAAGCATAAACTGAATGCACTGACTTTCCCTCTCCCTATTTTAATTGGAAGAAATTTTCCATTTGTTAAAGTGTGGTGTAAGGACTACGTCTTCATTGAATAATAGTTGTCAACTGGAAGGCACAGCCTTATGCTTTTCGTTTCTTTGATCTGTGAGTTTGAAAGTTAAAGTGTCTAATGCTGACAAAGGATGTTTCAATATTTTAATAATGTCTCAGAGAAGGTTATAATTGAAAGGACAAGGCACTGGACCAAGAGTCAGGTGACCCAGTATGAGATCCATCTAACCCCGATGCTTCTGCGCCCACCCTCATTCCCATACTCACTCATAGGCTGTGTACTTTTGTATTCTCCATCTCCTTCTGTTAAAGTGTTAGGACAACTTTGGTAGAAAACAATAAGCCACCTTGTGTATGTATGTTTCAGTAGATAAATTGTTTAAACTTTAACCTGAATAAGTATATCTCTTTTTAGAGTTCCTGCACTCTGTTCTATGCTTTTGGCCTTGGTCTAACATAATAACCAAAACTTACAGAAGGTTTAAAGAAAAAACATTTTTTTCCAAGGGCCTTGAGAAGGCATATTTGTCTTCTGAATTAAATGCTTGCATTTCTCGGCATTCTTAAGTTTGGTGAATCTATTATGAATTCACACAATAGATTTTTGTGCCCTCATTGCTTCTGTTTTTTCAATAATTCAGTTCACCTCTGGATCCCTGTTCTATTCAGATGTTCTGTAATTAGATGCAGCAAAAATTAAAAAGCCTGTGTTAATGTACTTCTTAAGATGGGAATGGCCTGATGATGCACAGCACAAGTGTACCTTCAGGTCTTGTTTCATGAGCTAAATGGTGTGAGCGGATGTGTGTGGGTGGGAAGGGAGCGGTGATTAATTTCACTTCTCACATATCAACTGCTTGATGTTTATAGCTACGATTAGTCTAAGCTGCCACATATTTCATGATTTCAAGATCTCAAAAAAAAATTTTTTTTTTTTTATCTTAAATGTGAAAACCAGAAATCTTGGTGGGCTAAATCAGGGAGCTTAGAAGGTCATATTAGTTTCGAGATGCTCAAACTCCATTATGCACAGGGCAGCCTTGGTCTGAAGAGGGTTGATCATGGGTCTTGTGGAGAGGGAAGCAAAGAGGGACATTAGGCTGATCTGTAGGAAAAACTTTCTCAAGCACATGGTCACCATCACCTAAAGGGATTGGGAGCTTCTTCTGGATCCAAGGCCTTGACAACCTAGACTTGCCTCATCCATCCTCCCACCTCCCTGCCTTAGCAGTGAGGATTTTCCAGTAACACACAGAAGAACAACCTTGAATGGCCAGGATCCACTTCACCAAGGAGTCCTTCTCAGTGACTTATAGAAGTTACAGAGCTCAAGGTACCCAGATTTGGAGATGAGTCTGGGAAGCATCTATCCGAGCATTGAGTGTGTTCCGCTCAGAGCTCAGCTTCTTTTCCTACTTGATAGATATCATTCACTTCTTTTCCTCTTCTTCCTGCTCCTCTTTTCCCTTCTCCTCTTCCTCTTTTTCTTCCTTTTTTTCCTCAACCTCTTTCCATCTTCAGCCCAAGCAAGAACTTCCCTCACCACTAAGCAGTTAGATCCCTATGAAAAATTAAAGTCTATAGTTTTTATATTAAAACTGTTACAGTATCTAGTAAGGTGTGTTTCTGGGCATGTTTCTTTCTGCCTCTATATCCCAGTTTAGGCAGAAAAGTATGTGGATCTTCTAAGAGTTAAAGGCCTAATGACTACATATTATGTTTTCTATTGAAGTCATCTCAAACTAGCACTACAGTTGACTGCAAATGAGTATGAAGGTCCTAGTTCTAGTATCAAGAGCTGGATGAAGATTCTTACCCTTCTTATCAGTTTTGTGACCTTGAAAAAGTCATTTGATCTCTTTGAACCCAACATACAGGATAAACTGTGAAGACACCATGAAATAAAGTATGCAAACATGCCCGTCATAATGCATGCGTGTTTTATACAGCTGAGAGTCCTGCAATAGCTCTCACTTATCTGTTCTTGTACTTCCCACTTTTGGCTCCTGAGCTCCCCCACTCTGTCCACCCCATCCACGTCCAAGCCTTTAGGTCCATTCGTTGTTTAATTTCCTGTCCTCCAACCTCCCAGTCCTACAGCAGATACATTTCAATCTGACATCATGTGAGTATTCATTTACATAAGCTACTCAGAAGGAGATGTCTTGTTGCCAGTAAGACATCAATTTACAGAATACAAATTACCATGGGGAACTTTTCACGTCCACAAGGGAAATCTCTCAAATGGAGACAAAATGCTCATTTGGTTTTTAACAACACCCACTGTCTCCCTGCATGAATGTCCTCATGAAGGAAAGACACTGTGAGTAAGACCTGAAGCTCAAGTTAGCACAGTAAAGGCACAGGAAGACTTCCTTTCTGAAATGTCCAAAAACAGAATGTGAAAACACATATATAAGGACAATTATTTACATCAGGGTAGATTATCCTTTTGAAAAAGGATTCATGATTGAATTATTTTAAATAGGAGTCTCCCTTTGTGCATGAGATAATTTGTTTAGCTTTTATGTGTATGGAAAGAAAAATTAAAATATTAAGAGTCCTGGACGATTGAAGCTAACATTACAGAGTCATAGACTCTTTAGCCACGAAAGAGTCTTTAAAAATAATCTATACCAGTTCTCTCATTTTACAATTGAAATCCCTGATTCCCACAGTTTAACTTGCTTAACCTCCCAAGAACCAAATCTTCCTTGACTTTTATTCATCCTTTACTTTCTATAAAGTTCTTGATGTAGCAAAAGACATTTTTACTTTTCATTTGTTCACTAGGAGACAGATTTTTGTGCTTCAGTTTTGCAGTTGAAGACATCAACTCTTTGCAAAGCTTATTTGCCTAGCAGTAACAAGAGGAGCCCAGATTTGAACATAAGTCTTAGTTTCCTGCCCAATTCTCTGAGGAAAAAAAAGTAGCCTTGTATTTCAGTAAATTTTAATAGACGACTTATTTGATGTATAAATCATTTAAAGACAGTCTTTCATGATATGTCCCTGCTGTGTGGAAAGGCATGCTGGAGAATACAAACACATTTAAGAATATAAGATATAATTCCTACTTCAACAAAGCAAATCCTCCTGCATATATGGTGACCGATGTAATGCACTTTGAGATTCATGACTCAGTGTTCAACAACTTTGTTGGCAGGAATTTTTCCTATATTCTATGAAATATGCATCCATCAGGGCATATCAGTCTTGATAGTTGGAATTGGCTCTTTGAATGCTGCATCCCACGGGGATAGCCAAGCCCCAGCCAATACTTACTGGGCACAAGCTGCAGGAAAGGCATGGTGTGAGGTCTGTGAAGGAACCAGTAATAGACGACATTGTTCCTGCTTCAGGAGAAGCTTGCAAATAGTGCAGTGGAACAAGGCACATACTTCAAGAGAGATGACCACTCAAGGCATTTGTGGTTATTGTCAAGTGAGTAGTATAGAAAATAATATTTAGAACTCTTCAGAGGTGAGAAAGAATCCTGTGGGTGGAAAAAGCTTCCTGGAGGAGGTTCAACTTGAGCCAGAATCTGAAGAGATGATACAGAGAGTCCAGAATTCCAAGACAGGAGACTTGGATTCAAGTCAAAACTCTACCACTTACTGGTTCTGAGATTGGCATAAGCCACTTAGCTTTGAGCCAATTTCCTCCTCATCAAAGTGGAGATAAAAGCACCAGCCACTCCCTCCTCAAGGGTGTTATGAGGGTCAAATGAGATAATGGGCAGGAAAGCATTTTAAACATTGCCACCCTTGTTCTAAGGACATTATTGCTGCTGGGAATTCTATTATAAGCAGAGCTGAATGGGGGAGTTCCTGACCTATAGGGACCCATCTGAACTCAGGTGTGGAGATGGGATTGCATATGGCAGGATCTTCTGTTGGCAGGAACTTGTAAGAAAATAAACTATTCAGATTAGAAGTAAGTAAATCACCAACTCCTCAGTCCATTACTTCTAGTCAATTAAGACTCCTTCCCATCAAACTGGATGAAGAGCCTGGGCTTATGGGAACAACCGTGTCCCCACAGAGAAATCATGCTTTTACAGAGAGACTTCTGGAGGATACCACCACTCAGCTATGCAGATCCAAGCCCTGGAGTCCTACCTCCTGGTCATAGCATGGGATTTCTCAGTGGTTGGTCTGTGATTATTTCACAAGCAAGGTATGTGTGTGTGTTAGTTGAGGGGGGCGGGGATGGATAAGATTACTGTAGTGTATTTAATCAGCAAAAAGTTAGTGTGCGTGTGTTTGTATAAAATGTTTTTGTTTTAAACTTTCTACAAATCAGTGAGAAAAAGTCAGACAACCCAATAGAAAAATACAAAATTTAATTATCCAGTCTATTGTTCATGTTAATTTGGTTTATCTCTGGTTTGGGGTAAAGATGAACAAGGCTGATGTGAACATTTTTGTCATGTATGTCAGTGCACATATGCCTTCAGTTCTCTAGAGTGTTTCTATTTTAAAGTGTAATTGCTGACTCATAGGCTATATACAGTTTCAACTTTACTAAATAAAATGTGCTATTTTCCAAAGTGATTGTGCCAATTTATACTCCCATCAACAGTGTGTGAATTCCCACTGCCAACACTTGGTATAACTGGGGTTTTAAATTATGCCAGTTTGGAGAGGGGTCAGTGTTTTCTTATTGTCGTCTTAATTTGCATTTCCTTGATTACTGATGAAACTAAACACACGTGTTTCTTTTTTTTTCAAATCTTTCAGCCATTTTTCTATTGTTGTGTAAAAAGAAAGCAAACCACAAACAGATACAAATGTATGGGAGTGGATGTACAGAGCTGCTGCTCTATTCTTGACTTGGGTGGTGGATATATTGGAGTTTGCTATTATTAAACTAAAACTAGATGTTTTATGCACTTAAAAATATACATGCCTGTCTCACAGTAAAAATGTTAAAAAAGGTAAGTCTAACATAGCTCCTAAAATCAAAGCGTTTATGTACATTTCTGTTATGTACTTTTCTGTATAAGATATATTTCACAGTAGAAATGTTAAAAAAGATATATCAAACAGAGCTCCTATATTCAAGCAGTTTATAGTATAAACTAAAGTGAGG